>NW_026054757.1:2965546-4448319 GCF_022984875.1 Hypoxylon fragiforme | reverse complement strand
CCTAACCTAACCCTAACCCTAACCCTAACCCTAACCCTAACCCTAACCCTAACCCTAACCCTAACCCTAACCCTAACCCTAACCCTAACCCTAACCCTAACCCTAACCCTAACCCTAACCCTAACCCTAACCCTAACCCTAACCCTAACCCTAACCCTAACCCTAACCCTAACCCTAACCCTAACCCTAACCCTAACCCTAACCCTAGGGTCATATATCCGGCAAGTTCATATCTAAACAATAACATTAATAATTTCGATCCGTTTTAGTCTTTCCTCCGCCCTCACTCGGAGGGTTAGCGTAATGAAATTTAAAGTTTTCGCTCTTGTCGCGAAGATAACGTTAGTTTATCTCGAGAAGGAGTTTGTGCAAATCTAGTGCAGAGCCAAAAGTAGAGAATTATAGTTATAGCCACGACCGCAGGAATGGCCTAAGCGATGTTAGCTAACTTCATCGTGTCCAAGTCTGTTAACATCGACGGTGACGACTAAGAGGCAAGCAATAAGAGTTTTGTCATAGGACCAGACCCATGTTAGGACATGGATGGACATGAATAGCCACTCCCGTGGATATTCATAGCTACTGCCATATGGGCATCGCCATGGCTGCTATTGCTGAACCTTATATATCCATGTATATATAGCTAGCCTGAGTGGTCGGGAGCTCCGCCCTCTTCCTCTCTTACAATTCATTCTTTTGACTGTTGATCCTTTATCTGTGGACTGGCATTAAGCCTCACACCCGACGTGATATCCCTATAAAGCAGGAAGACGCACCACACTCTTCCCATGTGTCTTCCCTTCTCCTCTTTCTGCTTTAACAAGCATCATTCAGGAACCATGACAAGTTTTCCGTGCATTTGAATTAAGACATTTCGTCCCTCTCGGCGAGGATGCAGACATGTTCATTTAGGCAATTGCAATAGCAAGCCTCTCCCTTCACTGCCGCACATCTACGTCCAATAATTACCGTCTGCGAAGTTAGGTTGTACTACCTGTAATATCATGGCTGAAATCCAGCAGTTGCATAATATGCAACTGACGTTCGGGTGTATGTTATTCCCGCCACATAGTCGCATCTGGACAGCGCAGTTCAGTCCCCTTTTGAGGCTGTCTTGACTCGCCCGAGCTTAAGGCGGCATAGAAGCTAACACCGCCTGTAATTACGTATAGACCATAGTACGCGGCTACTAATATCCTTAATGTTTAGAAGCTTTGACAAGCTGGTAAAATATAGAGTGATGCACTTAGCATCACTCATAATTAAACCCAATTCCACCATGTTCCTTATTCATATGATCGTAACAAAGCTGTGCTCCTTCAAAGGTTCTTAGACAGACCCAGCAAATATGCGCACCGCACCGACAAGTCATATGATTACATCCATCAATCTTTTCCAAAGGAGTCTTACATTTAGGGCAGTCCTTGATACCAATCTCTCTCTTCACTCTCTCCAGGGCCTCGTAACGCCCCGTAGACACATCCTGGTAATCCGCACATGTCATAGTTCCATGTTGGGTATGGCATGCTGTACACACTGGTACTAGACATTGAGGGCACGTTCGCATTTTGGGGGTGGAATTGATTCGATAGAAAGATCCGCAGTCGACAGAAGGACAGTATTGGAAGACCTGTGGATGAAGCCGCATGTACGAAGCAAATGATTGCTCTAGCAGCTCCTCAAATGCGGCCGAGGAGAGGTGTTCCTGCAATTCCGGGAGGCCGAGTGTCTTACCACATCTTCCTGACTCTCCAACACAGGAAACTTGGACAACCATTTCCTTCGTTGTAGCTGACATGCATAAGTTTTCGAAGCAGTCTAGACAGTACGCATGACCGCATTGGGTCTCTATTGGATTCTCGGCCTCGTTCCAGCAAACGACGCAATCTTTCTCGTTCGAGACGTTCATCTTCTTCGGGGTTACTTCTCTATTATTCAAGATGTCGATTATAGTTTCGTAGTCCCTGACCGTACCGATCACGACCACACGCTTGGGCGTCGAAGTAATGTCGAAGCTAACTTTCTCAGCTTCAATCTCGTTTTGGAGTCTATTCAAGCCCCCCTGGAGGACCCAAGAAAATTCATTCGTGCCCAGGTCGATATTGAAGTGCTCATATCGATCGTCTGCCAACAAGCCAGCTATCTCGATTTGGCAACTCTCACAGTTCTTTCGTGATCCGTACAGTCGAAGCTGAGACTTGACTCTGTTTCGTGCGATAACTACTCCAGTCTGGTTTCCTAACTCCCTCAACCGATGAAGGAGAGTTCCGTTGCTGCGTAGAGCCTGATGCCAAAGAACGGAACTGCCTTCCTTAGCTACCATACCGGACATGATATTCGTGATGGTATTCTTCGCTTCCGCAACATTGGTGGCCCCTTCCCCTTCAATCTTCAACACACGATACCATTTAGGTGGATCGGAGTTCTCATATGCAGTAAAATGCAAATGTGAGTTCTTCCAACCTCTAATGTTAGCTTTGAGCTCCGGCTCTATTGCTTCGTAGATGTTTGCGGGCACCTTGAACTTCGCTGTATAGACAAGCTGTACAGTGAGCTTCGCCTTCTTATTAAAACTGAGCTCTGACTTGTCCAGGGTTCGTGCGGCTTCCCTGGCGTCGTCCTCATTCTGAAACCGGGCACTTGCTTTTATGCGTTTACCGGTTATATCAGGGGTAAGCTCCCACCATTCAAGGGGGCCAATAGAGGTGAACAGAGATTGAATCGAGGCGGAACAGGTCTCTATATCAAGAGAATATGTAGGGTTTCCAAGCTCGACATTGTGCGGCCTATGCACATTACGAATTGACTTGAGGACGTCAGATTCCGTGGCAGATGCCGGCACGTCTGTTAGGCACACGGTCAGTTTCACACCCCGAGTTGGGTTACCACACTGAACAGTTTGGTTCAAAATTTTGTACGTTCCGTCTTTGAACTTTTTATTCACGCGTTTGGCTATCTCGCCACTGCCGAAATTGAGCCACACTATTCTGCTGGCCCTATGCCAAGAGACATGCAGTTTCTTACAGTCGACACGAAGACTATTCGAATCCGAGAATAGTGGCATATCTATCGGAGTAACAATCGGTTCCATGTTTTTATTTAGACGTGGAGCAATCTGTGAGCCAAGTTTCTTGCCAGCTGCCCTAGCGAATTCGGGGTCCTCAACTTTTACCAGAGCGCTTGATAACTCTGCTTCGCGAGTAAACTGAATATCGGTCTCACTTGGTATGTTGAGATTATGGGAACGGAGGAGGGCCATTAGAGACTCTCGCGTGCTATCACGCGGTAGCGGACTGATTTGGACAGCTGAGAAGTCAGATGGTAGAGATATCTTCGTGACGAGTGCACCAGCAGCGAAGTGAACCAAAGCCCCCTTATTGGCACGAGTAAGCTCCTCTCTCTCAGGAAGCTTGTGGATCTAAGACAACGGTCAGCCATGAAAGAGGTTACTTCGAGCAATCATACATTAGTCGCGCCTTGAATGGAAGTCTGGATTTCCCGATCACGCTCGTGGAGGTAGGGGCAGAGTTTATCCTTCAGACATTGCCCACGCAAAAAATACCGACACTTCACCCGGGATCTCGAATCATCTGATACTTGGGATTGGCCAGGTTCTCGTAGGAACAGCCCGTCATAATGCTGGCCCTCCTGTGTTCCACCTGGAACAAAACTAGATGCTTTAGGGTTCATTTTAAGTTGCATAACAACTTTTCATGAGCTATGGGAAGTTCTGTGGATGATGAAGCCTGACAGAATAAGTAAGGATGTAGGTTCCTCCAAACTTTCAAGGTTGGTATGGCAGAAACTCGATCGGGTACCGATGTTTGGCCTACCAGTAATAAACGGCAGGCGATATTGAATTTGCGTCACAATCCTACCTGCTGTGTAGGTAACAGGACGGCAGCTATGCGCTCCCGACCCGCGCCACCTACTATGTGCTTTAAGTACCTATGTAGGTAGGTTAGTTAATCATTAAGTACCTCATAAGATATCTACATAAAGTAGCAACAACTAATTTCTCGCTTACGGTGCTGTAGCTGAGGCTCTTTGCTTACAGCTATACCCCTCGCTCGTTGCCTTCCTTACAACCGCCAGGCCTCCTCCGACTATTACCTATTCTTGAGCCTATACCCTTCTTTCCTATCCGTCCCCTCGGGCAACGATATGACTTCCGGAAATATACCTATCCTACACGTTAGGCACAGCCCCGAGTTCCAGCTTCCCGTTGCCGACTGTCGTCTCCGTCAGGGAGACAGACCATGTCTTGCTATGGTATACACAGTGTCGTATACTAGTCGAAAACCGACTCATGGATATGGATATCATCCTCGCTCCCAGAAAACATGAAAGCCGAGATACCCTAGGTATATTATGCTATGTCGAGAATCTACTTACATATATCTATCTGCAATGACTGTTGTTGTCATCTGTCGTATAGGCTACTAGACTCATTAGGCTAGCGTCATCGCTTGGCAGCCTTATGTAGGTAGTATTGGCACTGCGGCAGCGTGGATAGGAATAAAATAAGCTTTCTTCCATCTCTTCTTCGGTTTCTTGGTTTCTTGGTTTCTTGGTTTCTTGGTTTCTTGGTTTCTTGGTTGCTTCAGCCAGCAACATCATCCGTTGTTTAGGGAGAGTTTTAGGGGTTGTGCCGGGCGTTTAGCGTGATAGATTCAACTGATTTGTCTGCGACGAACAACCCCGCACTCACAGCGCCTAACATACATATGTATCTCCCTAGTTATGTGCATATTAGGTAATCTACCCTAGGTTAGGTACAAACTTCATGTAACTCAATTGACTTTGGATTCTTTTCGACCTGTTACTGACCTGGGAGTCTGGGACAAGTTTCCTAATGTACGATTTCGTTAAATTCTATACCTGCCCTACTACATACAGTAGCTGAGTATTGCAAAACTACCCGCTTCTCAGCGTCAGCCCGCCGTCAGGGTACACAATGCCTGCGCCTCCACTTTGATCGAATGTCATCAACTTTCAACGGTGGAGTAAACATTCGTACGAGTCTTTAACACAATCTACTATACGTCGTAGCTCGCTCACTGCTACCACTGCTACTTGGCCTGACTCCAACCATCAGCTGCCTACTACAGTAATCCACCCCGTAATTACTCCTCGTTCTGTTACGGGTTGAGATTTGGCTTATGACATCTCTGATTTGCTCAACCTGTTGGGGTTCTTCAACAACGGTTAAAATAATTGTCTGGCTGGGGGTTAACGTGCTTATAAGCCTCGTATCACACTTGATGGTGCCTGGGCCCTGGAATGCATCAGCGCATTCGAAGAATGAGAATCGCATACCAGGATCTCGGATCCACTGACAATCCGCAATCCGCAATTCTCAATCCACAATTCACAATCCATAGTCCACCTGCCATTAAAGTATTCGGCTGATTCGGTAGCGATAGTAATACGAAGAGGAGCAGGCATTCCCTGTCCCAACTAGTGGTCTAGGTAGGTCGGGCCTGGCCGGCAACGTCGCATAGTTCAAAGTTGCTATTGAATTTTCCTTGCACCAAAAATCCCCTCGGGACGACATTCTGTAGCGATCAAGTATGTCCCGCTTATGGTGTGCGGGCGCCCCTACACCGGGATTGAGATCAGATCTCTCGTACCGGAAGCTTATCAACCTGTCGCGGCCCCGCGCATAAGTCGAATCCCACTCTCCTGCCGGATAGAGCCTAGGCGACGTAGTACTCAAAGGGGATGGGCGGAAGATCACTCCGAACTTGGCATGTCGGCGCATCTCCAGTGGCCGGGGTTTGTAGATTGCAAGTAAGTCAACATGGCTGGAGACCGCTTTCGAGCTTGGTTCATGTAACGGTGGTAAGGTGGTATCGCATTGACTAGCATCGCACGCAATTATAATATGTAAGGGTTCGTTACTTACTACTACGCCATTGTTATTAATTTGCTCGTCAATCCCCTCACAGCCACCAAGAGGAATCCGTTCTCTCTTCACCTTTATCTGACTCGTTGGCTCGGGTAGACAGGAGCAAAACATACTCGTGCAACTCCGTGTGAAATCGTCAATATGCGTTTCTCCTTCCTCGTCCTTTACGCCTCGGCCGCCACGGCCAAGGTGATGGACAGTCTCGCCTCCATCCCCAAAGGCTGGAGTGTGGTTGCCCAAGCCTCCCCAGATGAGTTGGTATCGTTGCGCGTCGGCCTCCCGCAGCAGCATGCGGCCGCCTTGGAGCAGGCGGTCTTGGAGATCTCAACCCCCGGACATCCAAATTACGGATTACACTTGTCGCGTAACCAAGTCCGAGCTTACACGGCACCGACAGAACAATCAGTCTCGTCCGTTGTTGATTGGTTAGCTAAGAGCGGTATCAAGTCTTCGGTAAACAACGACTGGATTAGTTTCACGACAGATGTCAAAACTGCCAACGAACTACTCGATGCGAAGTTCACCTGGTACCTGTATGAAAAGGACAACAGTCCTAGACTTCGCACCTTGTCATACAGCATCCCTGATGAACTTTCCGGAAGCATTGACCTAATCCAACCCACCACTCGATTCGGTCAGCTCGGCGCGAAGAAGTCAACTATCTTCGAAATGCAGATTCTTGAGGCTGCGGAGGAGGACGAAGTGAAGACAAGCATGGCGGTTGAGGCTGCAGACTGCAACCCCTCCAGGATCACGCCAGCTTGCATTAAATCGTTGTATAATATCAAATACACCGCGTCACCTGAAGGGAATCTGGTTGCTTTCAGTTCTTACTTGGAAGAGTATGCGCGATACGATGATCTTGCATCTTTTGAGTCACAGTATCTGCCGGCAGCTGCCGGCCAGAACTTTACCGTTGAGCTGGTCAATGGAGGGTTGGATGATCAAGATAGCAATGATGACAGTGGTACGTTGTTGCAACCCTTTTCGAGAATCCTAAAATGAACCATTTGCTAAACTACTGCGCAGGGGAGGCAAATCTCGACGTGCAATACATCTTGGCTGCTTCGAGCCCTGTCCCAATCCGCGAATACAGCACTGGTGGTCGTGGGTAAGTCTATAATAACGCTACAACCCTGATTGATAGAATATAGCTAACTTGTACATGAAGACCCTTGGTTCCTACTCACGATCAGCCCGGTCCTTCGTCAAACGAGCCTTACCTGGAATTCTTGACGTACCTTCTCGATCAAGATGATTCGGCCTTGCCTCAGACACTCTCCACCTCTTACGGGGAAGAGGAGCAGTCAGTACCGGAGGAGTATGCCCTAAGAGTCTGCAACCTGTACATGCAACTCGGAGCCCGCGGTGTCAGCGTACTCTTTTCATCAGGTGACTCTGGGCCAGGCGACTCTTGCATCCGGGAGTCCGACCAAGCTCCGTACTTCCAGCCCTCTTTCCCTGCTGGCTGCCCTTACGTTACCGCCGTCGGTGCTACTTATAATGTTTCTCCAGAACAAGGAGTAAGCTTTTCAAGCGGTGGTTTCAGCTCGCTTCACGCACAGCCAGCTTGGCAGGCAGAGGCCGTCAACTCTTATCTAGGTTCGATAGGAAACACCTACTCAGCATACTTCAATAAGTCCAACAGAGGATTTCCCGACGTCGCAGCGCAAGGAAGTCGGTTCGTGGTAGTTGACAAGGGAAGAACCGCCCTCCTATCAGGCACGAGTGCATCGAGTCCGGTCTTCGCTGGAGTTGTCGCTCTCCTGAACGCTGCTCGAAAGAGCCAGGGTGAACCTCCTCTGGGGTTCCTCAACCCGTGGTTATACAACAACAGCGCAGCCCTAATAGATATTACATCGGGCTACGGAAGCGGCTGCTCAGGCAACTCCGCTTTCCGCAATGGGGCAAGATGGAATGCTACTGCAGGATGGGATCCGGTTACAGGATTAGGAACACCCGACTTTGCCAAGCTGCTTGCAGCTGCTGCGCCTGGAGTGGAAAACGCTTAGGTTATACAGCCCAAATGTTTATATAGCGATGGTTATGCCCTTACTGGGTGAGCACCTACCCATGTAAATATACCTCACAAAAGTAATATGATCGATCCTCCACATATACCAACCTGTCAACCAGCTTTTGGTCAAAAAGCGGGGGACAGGCGCGAGCATGCGTAATGTGCAATCCTTTTAGCTTTCGCTTCTAAAGCAGAACATTGAATCAATTCTTGTACCTATTCTATAACCAAGTGTTGCATGAGCCACTAGTCCCATCAGGCTAGCCTCATGTTTGGCACTGCGCCAGCGTAGTTAGGAATAAGACAAGCTTTCTTCCTTCTCTTCTGCCGTTTCTTGGCTGCTTTAGCCAACAACACAAAGCCTTGCCTAGCCTTGGTATTCTAATCCCAGTTGCCGGAACCCATGTTGACAGTAGCCTTTTCCACCTCCCTCTGCATGTCTTCGATGTTCCAAGGCTCATATTTGTAGCCAGGGGGGTAGTTTGGCGGCACAGTGTCCACTTGGTCGAAGGGAATTCCTTGCCTGATGGCATCGGCCATCTTGTCATAGTTATCATAAGCATACTGCTCCGGATCATGCTTCCAAATCCAGCTGGGGAGTTTTGGTTGCGCTAGCTTCGGGTTGAGCTTCACCTTCTCCCAGTTAGTATGCTGGAGTAACTCAGCATTGGCAAACCCCATCTTCTGCGCACACGAGCAGCGAATGTAGCGGAATCGTGCGTGCGTACGAACTGCTTCTGGTACATTGTTCTTTCCAGCAATCTGTAGGCAAGTTGCCAACGAGACTGCGTCCTCGATTGCTTGCGTTGCGCCGTTTCCAGAAGCGGGCAAGAAAGAATGAGCAGCATCACCGATGAGGACTACTCGGTCACCCGGCGACGTCCAAGAAGGCTGTGGATTGCGCCAGAATAGTTCAAAGTTGACAATGGTGTTATCAGGTATCAACTTGACGAGTTCCTTGATTCTAGGGTCCCATGGAGTGTCCAACCCTTTGTCCATGTTGTTTAAAACATCATCTGCCCCTACTGTGTGGTTCCAGTTCTCTTCCTCGGACCCTGTGACCTGTCCCGTGTTAGCGTATTGAGTGACGAGAGTAGCTAGGTGGATGTGATACTTACGTCGTGATTCATAAGCCAGACGCACGTCTCCTTACGAATAAGCACCATGGCGTACATCCCCGGGCTAGTGAGTTACGGTTATTAGCTACACCTCAGACGATTGAATACAGCAGTTGCATTACGTACCCTAACCAAGTTCTAATCATTGGTTCATTGTTATTCCGACCAGCCATCTTTAGAAATTCTTTAAGCTCGGGATTCTTGTCCAGATGATGAGTTGGAAACGCTGCCCGCCACATGGCTCTACCCGAACTCATCGCCCTCACTTGCCCGCCTACCAGCTTTTGGCATTTGGAGCCCACGCCGTCTGCAGCAATGACAACGTCCGCTTCGAAACGGTCTCCCTTGTCTGTTACGACACCTGCCTTTTGACGTTCTTGGTCCTCGTAATAGTCGACAACCTTCTGACCAAACTGGATTTTGATGCCTTGCCGTTGTACCTCGTTCAGGTACATGCGATAGATGAGGGGTCTCATCTGAAAAGCGCCCGGTGGGGTGTTTGGGTCCATGCCAGCTTGTCTCAGGCGATCGGAAACCTTCAGCGGCGTTATCATATGTTCCCCTGAGTGCTTGAAGGTCTCGATCCAGGCATTGTTCATAGATATCAGCTCGTACTCTCTCTGTAGCTGTGGCCAGTGCCGGAAGAACTTTGTAGCGCTATGTCCCATAAAATACATGTCCCCTAACAACAGAGAAGGCCGAAGTCATTCGATCAGCTTCATTTTCTCAGTGTAGTTCAGGTGATACGACATGTGTGAAGATGCATACCTGCAGTGTTTATATCATCGTGACGCTCCAGAACGCGTACGTTGTGTCCTTTACGAACACATTCGATCGAAGCAGTCAGGCCGGCAAGCCCAGTGCCAACGATAAGTACGTCGATTCCGGAGGGCGGGTATGATCCCACCGGGTTGCAGTCGCTTTCTAGAATAGAGCCCATATTCTGTTATTGACCTTTGGAAAGCTTGGGGAGAAACGAGAACGTTGATGGAGGATTAGGGGTAATGTTCGTTTAGATTATATAATTTGAACGTCGCTCAGAACATAAGAGAACGTCGCGACTGGTAAGACACCCCCTCTAGCTCTCGAATCCTCCTCGGGCCCGAAGTATATTCACACCTGCTCAACCATGTTTTGCCTGGACACGTAATTGGGTCCTTTTAGTCAGTTCTAACGACAACCAAAATGCGAGAACCCCACACATCCGGGAATGGATACTATAGATGGTATAGATGGTATAGGAGGGATTCCGTCAGGTAATACGCTTCTCGGCGGTACTCCATAGTCTCCGTTCGACACACCCTATCCAAAGTTCTCCCCATGTATTTTATATTTTCTCGGGGTTCGTCCAACTTATATATTCTATGATACTAATGTGCATATTGAAAGATTGTACCTATTATTTTGATCATTTTCACATCTACGCTGAATCTATTACAAACCCCAATGTAAGATCCTTTTAGAAGATCTGAGTTCAAATCCAGTACAGATAGATACAAATTGTAGGGGACTGTGATAGAAACGAATATAACAGGCCCAAGGTGCCGAAAGGTGTGTTTCACTCTTGGTGTAAAATATGAAGGGTCTTTCCCCCTTAGGCTGGTATGTGTAGTGTACGAACAATAAGGTTATTCTACAGATTCTTATAAATTATGTCGTTGCTTAAAAGAGCTTAGCATCGGGTTTCGAACAACTAAATGCCTGAGGATTTATGCATGAAGGCACGGGAGCCGCTGCTGGATCTATCCGTAACGAAAGTTAAAACCTTGGATACACTTTAAAGTGTGTGGAAATATGTATCATTCACATGCTATGAGTAGGTGCCTTATAGACATGATACTTCCATCAATATCACCATAGAGTTCCAGTCGGTAGATAACTCTGCCTTATCCTAGTTACATATACTTAAAATTGCCAGATCGAATTGTAGATAGAACGACTCGATTAGTGTTGCAGGTGCCTCAGGCACCATAGGCTCCACTAGAGCCATATGGCCCATATGGCCATATGTTGGCACTCCGCCACTGTAGTTAGGAATAAAGCAAGCTTTCTTCCTTTCCTCTTCTTCTTGGTTGCAGCAAAGATGCAACAATTAGAAACACAACAATCTGTAAAGATTGCGAGACGCATTCCTGTACTTGACTCTTGTCACATAATGTATGTGCATCTTGTCACGCTTATATGTACGAATGTAGGTACCAACCTATGTTTATTGATTCGGAGTTGCAGTTCCGGAGTTATTATCGTTATAAACCTATAACCATTTACCGTCTCGTCGTAATTCCATCGTGTTACTCTAGTACATTGCAGATGCTTTCATGTTCTGTTTCGTAATATTTAGTATTCAAGGCTATGGTGGGATGTAATCTTCCTCATAAATAGGTAGGTATATATGAACTTAATGTGCGTGAAGATGCAGGCATGATTTTGCCACGATGGGATTTGACGCCCGGTGAGACTTTGATGTGAGACTGAAAAGGGGAACACCCGGTCAAGACTCGACCACCACCCCTGAACGCCGAACGACTTGCATAGCTACCACAATCGAGAGAAAACACTCTAAATATATCCAGCATGAGATGGCATGATACGATAGTTGAGATACTTTAAATCGTGTGACAGCCCTCCAGTTGCTTTCAAACTGGAGAGTGATCTTGTCACTTACCCTCCATAGTGTTTCGCCAGCCTCACTCCCATTGTATTCACACCTAGCCTGTCGTTCGTTATACCAAACGGTTGATCATGCAACCAATCACGTTGGTGGTCCTTGTGGCCGTTTTTATTGGATTCCTCGCGTTTCATCTATTCAAGCAGTTCAACGAGATGAACCATCCACGTAAAATCCCCGGGCCTACCTTATTGCCGTATATTGGACGAATACACGATCTTCCCATCAACTTCATGTGGCTAAAATTCAAGGAATGGGCGGATCAGTATAGCGGCACGAATGGATTCTATTTCACTGAAATGCTTGGGGCTAAGTTTCTAGTCGTCACGGACGAGAAGATTGCCGAGGAACTCCTAGTCAAGCGCGCGAAATACAATTCTGACAGGCCAATGGTTAGATCTCTGTTCGATTCAAAGAGCACGTATGGGTCAATGGAATACCTCCCCCTAATGGGAAGAAACCGTGAGTATGCGACTTTCTAGTAAGTCTGGTCTTGTTCAAAGAAAATAACTTGAATTAGAATATTGGGCTCGGCAACGTCGGTTCACGCACTCATATCTAACTGAAGCGAGCAATGCGCAATACTACGGCGTGATGTACCACGAGGCGAAGCGCTGGCTCGCGAGACTGATTGAAAACCCGGATGATTTTGGCTTTTCATTGGAGGACATGGCATCTAAGGTGATGTGCCAATTGACGTGGGACGATATCGAACTTAGTGAGTACTGCACCAAAAGTGCATGGGGTCTTTTGACCCAGATGTCACCTGCTGGGCCGATCACGAACGTTTTGACACCCCTTTGGCATTTGCCTGAGATGATGAACCCCTGGAAGATTGCTGAGCACAAGCGCCACGATGAGCAACAGGCGTGGTGGATGGAGCGTTTGATGACTACGCGGAACAAGATGGCTCTGGGTGTTCAAAGACCCTGCTTTACGAGCCAGTACCTGAATAGGGGCGAAAAGCGATCGAGCATTTCTGGCGATTACGAAGCTTCTTCGGTCATAGGTATGATGGCTCTGGTGGGCATTTTTACAGTAGCCGGTCCATTGTCATATTGGTTAGTATCTATGGTACATCATCCAAAATGGCAAGCCGCTGTGCAGAAGGAAATCGACGAAGCTTGTGAAGGGAGATTACCAACTCTTGATGATTCGCCTAAACTCCCTATCCTCCGAGCTTGCATTAAAGAGACAATGCGATGGAAGCCAAACGTACCGACTGGTTAGTGAATTACTCTCTGTGGAAAAGGTTTTCGCATACTTACCTAACTATCAGGGGTTGCACACGAGATGGAGGCAGACGATGAGTTTCGTGGTTATTTCCTCCAAAAGGGAACAAGAATCTTACCTCTCGACTGGTGTGTTATTCTTGTCATTGTATTCGTGTTCCTACTAAACAGCACAGGGCATTCCTTCGAAATCCGGCCAAATACCCCGACCCGGACAACTTCAGGCCTGAGCGCTGGCTAGAGCCTGGGTGGCCAACATACGAGGAACCACTCAGCGTATACCCAACTATCAAGGGCATGACTTCATTTGGCTGGGGTCAGCGCCAGTGTCTAGGACAAACTCTCACGCAAGACGAATTGATAGTAGCGTGTAGTGCGCTGAGTTGGTGCTTCAACCTCAAGGCAAAGAAAGACCCTATTACCGGGAATGACTTACCAGTTCCCCTCGATAAATCGAATTCTCTTCTAATCATCAAGCCCGACCCCTTTCAGATGGCGTTTGAGCCTCGGAGTCAGGCTCGAAAGGAGGAGGCACAACGATTATGGGCAGAATCAAACGCGAACTACCAGAGGGAAAAGGAGGAATTTCTTAGAAATGCAGAAATGAGGAAAAGAAAGATAGAGGTCGTATAAACTGCATAGCAAGGATCTGGTATAAACGGCATATCCTGACGTCTTTCGGTATTTGATTTGGAGTCTTAATTACTATTTGGATACCTCCCTTCCTGCCTAATTATGGCCCTAATAACTAGTATGGTAATAAAGAGATAGCGTTAGTTACTAGTTGGTATTAATCATATATAAACTCCATCGCGGTCCAAATTAAGACAAAAGCCACATTCCAGAATAACCCTCTGTGTCATTTTACTGCTCTCTCTGTCGAATATTCACGTGTACTCCTATTAGGAAAAAGGGGCTTGCTCTGTCCGCTCTATGTTCTTGTCCAAGGACATAGTACATTGTGAGTAACCCGGTCGTCACCACGGACTACATATTGCCACTACTTGTAGTCTTCTTAGTAAATAACAAGATACTGACGCGGAATCTAACGCAAGCTTCGGTTCACCCTATAGCTACATGTATCTAAGGTAACACATGATTAAGTTGCCGATAGAAGTGGGGCAAACCTTACGGTAGATATCATCCTCCTAAGTAAGGGGGGAAATTTCTACTCTAGGTAGGTATGTATAGTAGCTAAAGAGGAAGTCTCGTTTCATTGTCATACCACTGTGACGACTGAAATCAGAAATCGAACGATGGATAAAGGCAAAGTGCTCCAACTTGTGTGAGCTTCCCCCTCGGAGGAGCAAAGAATCGACGTCTTTCGTCTATATAACGTGGAACCCGACAACTGCTGTGCGTTTTCGCAGTCAAGTAACGAGAACACGCCTACATAAATTCTCTGATCAATACACCAATCAATATACTACTACATATAGCTTGTATATTACCAATATGTCATCTATGGCTGTCCCTCCCGAAGCTGTTCTCGGTACTACTGTTGCATTCTCCTTCATCTTGTTTGGTAAGTAAACATGTGTTCAATCCAACAGGACCAGTTCTAAACATAAACATTACTGCATACAGGTAATGCTATCACGCAATCATTCATGGGAGTGCCAGCTTTGCTAGTCGATTTCCCATCTCCCTCATCCCCTGAGCACGCCGCTCGAGCTCGATTGCTTGGTAGGCAGTGGCCAGTGTTCTGGGTTGTGGGCAACCAATTCTTCCGACCCATTAGCACACTTGGCATCTTTGGCTACGCCTACACGTCATGGATTGCCTCATCTCAAGGACCTAATGGCGTGTTCGGTGACTGGAAACCGTACGCGTTCTCGGCACTATGCCATCTCATCACGGTTGTGCATTCTGCACTCAACATGCAGCCCATCAACGAGAAGCTTGATGCTCTGCGAGAGCCCAAGGGCAGAGTAGACTCTAAACAAGCTGAGAGCTATGCTCGAAAGTGGATCAAGTTCAACACCGTGCGTCTCATTACTCCAGTCGTTGCTGGGACCTTGGCGCTATTCCAAGTGTTGAGAAAACATTAAGTTGATCATCAGGGAAGGAGACGCTGTTTGATTACATCGCCACTCAGATTTCGAAAGGGTTATCCTATTTTGAATGCCCGACTGGGCGAAGTGTTCATTCTCTATATAAAAGTCGTGCTTTCCTATTGCCTCTCAAAAACAATCTAAGCCACGGTTGTCACCTATGTACCCTAGATTGGGACTCGTTTGGAGAAGTTAAGCGCGAGTGGAGGAGAAAACTAGATAGTGCTTCAGCAGTCACCTACCAGGGAGGAAGACGTCTGAAATTGTAGTTTAATCCAACATATTTAAACTAAACATATTTGCGGCCAAGTGGGTAGAGATGGTGAATGTGTAATCGAGCAGTTTCGGTAGACTGGTAAAGCCATTGCTGAAATATCGTTTCCCATAAAGGCGGTTTCAGGTAAATCTTCTTAGGAGGCACAAAAAAGTTGTTGCATGATAGTTGACTTGACTTGATTTTCATCGGACTCCCCCATCAAGCAAAACTCAAAACATGATCCCTTGAGCTAAGTATAATAGGAATATTAAAACAACAACTTGCGCAAGCCCCAACCCAAATAGCAACGCCATCGGCATAGACTCCGAAGTCCCAACCTTGTCTCCTTTCCTCCATTTCGCATGAAAGTTGGATGCGTCGCAGTCAAAACTCTCGGGTGCATGCTCCCTGGCCATTTGCAGTGCTTTCGCACTATCCACGAACTCTGTGACCCTGAGAACCTGTGTACCGTCCGGGGAGAGCTGAATCAACAGTACACATTCGTTTATCCACTCGCCAGCTCCATTTTTGAGCATGCCCTGCATCCGTGCGTGAACCGCCACCATGCTCCCTGGTCCGTCGTCCACGATAGACTTTGGCAGCATTCTAAACTCGTCGAATACACTGAAGATACCGGCTGCGTGTTGGGCGAAAGCTTCTCTATTCCGAGGCTTCATACCTAGGCTTTCCGGAATAACGTGGTGGTGAAAGTCCGGGGATGTAGTCATGAGAAGCTGTGGTACCGAGAGACTTCCGTAGCCATCCAGAAGCGCAGCAACAGTCTTGCGTCGGCGAGCGCGGGCTTCGTCCATGGTGGCGACCGAGGAGGTGTGCTAGGACCGTGCGTGGCGTGGGGTGTAGTAGGTAGGGAAGATGTAGGGTGTAGATTCTTGCCTCCCTTGGGGGTGACTGCCAACGAGTGCGATTGACCAAGAACACTGGCGGAACATACCCACGAGACATCGGACGGGAGGGGCGTAATAAATCTATAACTTGTCTCGCAAGTCCCCAAACGAAACGACGTAATGCTACGAGGCGTTCCGCGTAAGTTCAGAGCGGACGCTGACAGCTTCGGGTATGCGAAAGGTAAGGCCCGACATGCTCGCCGAAAAGGATGTCAGGAGAGTTCTGCCAGCTAAAGTTTGATGTCGTCGACGTATGCCGACGCGCAATACCTTCGATCATTGACCCTACTAAATAACCCCAAGCCGTTGCATTGAATTTCTCAAATCATTTGATACAACAGCAATAATTCGATTCTTAGTTCTAAGAAGTTGAATCATCATGTCCAAAGTTCTCCTCGTCACGGGTGCCACGGGAAAGCAGGGAGGTGCAGTAATCAATGCACTTCTTAGCCTTGATCCTAAGAACTTCATAATCCTCGCCGTTACTCGAGACACCAGTAGTTCCAGCTCGAGGCGCCTCGTCCAAAAGTCGCCTTTGATTAAACTTGTACAAGGCAATCTAGATAATGTCCCTGCACTCTTTCAAGAAGCTCGGAGGGTCCATCCCCAGCCCATCTGGGGTGTCTATTCCGTGCAGGTATCGATGGGAAAAGGAGTAACGCTCCAAAGTGAGGTCGCCCAAGGCGTAGCTCTCATCGACGAGTCAATCAAGGCAGGCGTCAAGCAATTCGTCTACAGTAGTGTTGAACGCGGTGGCGATGACGCTTCCTGGGATAACCCAACCCCCATACCACACTTCCAGAGCAAGTACCAGATCGAGCGACACCTAAAGGATATCACAAGCCAAAAAACCTCGAATGAGAGCATGGAATGGACGATCTTGCGCCCGGTTGCTTTCATGGATAATCTGGCCCCGGGCTTCCCTACCAGGGTCTTCACGGCGGCACTACACAATCACCTAGGGAATAAGCCGATGCAGTGGGTCGCAACGTCAGACATTGGTGTCTTTGCTGCTAAAGCGTTCATCGAACCCGAACGCTGGAGTGGGAGAGCTGTTGGGCTAGCCGGAGACGAGTTATCATGGGAGCAGCTCAATGCCGCTTTCACCAACGCAACAGGATCCCCAGCTCCCGTGAGCTACTGGTTCTTTGGGAGCGTTCTGACGTATATGGTTACGGAAATATCCTTGATGATTGGCTGGTTCGCCAGCGACGGGTATAAGGCAGATGTAAAAGCTCGGCGCAAGGACTATCCCGAGATGTTGACGTTCGAGAAGTGGCTAGTAAAAGAGAGTTCATTTGAGACGAAATAGATATAAATCATGATGGAAGAGATGAATGGATGTAATTCATCCCAATAAATGTATTTTCCTGCCGAGAGCCAGTATGCGCGTGCGATGGGTATTATGGAATGTAGAATATCAATTTTAGATATTAGTTAACTTAGTCAAAGAAGAAAAACAAAATGAATCAGAAGTTAGGACGCTGGTAAGGGACAAAATTAGTTCGCAAAGCCATGACCACTTTTAGCCCTAGAGGTCACTGTTATTTAAGTACCTAAATACTAGGTAGACACCTACGATAAGACGGTAAAAAGTTGCGCACCATCATTTACAGCACATGGAGCAGAAGTAAGCCGGCCATTTCCAGGCACAATGCATGTCGCATTGCCCTCACTCTCCGGCGCAAAGGTTAGACTTGTCCCTCCATTAAATGGAAATAGCTGCCCGTTATTAGTCTCGCCCTCTGTTTTCTTCATTAGCGTTAAATATAAAAGAAGAGGTATCCATACATCATGTACGCACCTCCAGCTGCTCGTCCTCCGCAAGAGAAAACCGTCACCGTATCACCAGCAGGACGGCGGCCGTCGAAACTAATGCACCCATTCGTCTTCAATCAATGTTAGAGTGTTTCCCCAACTGAATGGGAACGGTCCTACCCGTAGGTAGTCATAACTTACCAAGCTACTAACGATCAAGGCAGAGTTCTCGGCATTGTTGTGTTTACCCGCCGTGATCACATCGAACTTTTCATTAGGAGTTCCTGCACACGCTACCAACGTAACTGGAATCAGATTACCGCGGAAGTCTCCTGCTGTAGGGTCAATGAACAGACACTCGCCGTTTTGCGCCTGTATGCTGACTGAAGTGAAGGCGCGCGTAGCGGTGTCGTCCCGTTGGTGCGCCTCAGCTACCGCTGAAGGCTGCAGAACGCCACCGGCGCGAGAAACAGGTGTGCCCTGCGTGGGGTCAGGCTTTTCTCCAGTGCTTGTCGCTGTTGGTGAGGAAGTGACTCCTAACGCAGATGTTGTAGGATCTTGGCCTCGATCCGGTGAAGTTGCGGTGGAAATGAAAGCGGACGTTGTCTGGATGCCAATTTGGCTGGTTGGAGCACTAATTCCAGTTGATGCGGTTCTATTGGCCCCTGGATTGTCGTCAAACGTAAACAGCTGGTCGGCATTTCCCGAGGTGCAGGGCGCAATTCCAACTGCGTCCCTCTCAACAGTGAAGCAAGACTGCAAGTCGTTCGCGGGCGTCAACTGAAGTGGCTGGCGGCCACCATGGAAAGGGAACAATTGAGAATCGGTGACTTCGCCACTTCCGTCTGCTCGTCCACCACAACTAAACAATATGACTTGGCTGCCACTTGCACGCCGTGGATCGAAGTTGAAGCAGGCGTTCGTCTAGGATTCTCTGAGACCTGCAAAACCCATGGGAGGGAGTGTATTTGAATACGAACCAGAGTACTAGCGACGAGCATTGAGTCATCAGCATTGTTATGCTTGCCAGCTGTGATGATATCCCATCCTTGCCCGCTCGTGGATTCGCACTCGGCTACTTGGATTGGTGTGAGATTTGCTCGAAAATCACCCGAGAGCTCATCGACAAACAAGCATCGTCCGTCAGAGGTCTGTGGTAAATGCTATCAGCGACATTCGGGGGGTTTCTCCTTGAACTTAGTCTTACACGTATTCTTATTCCAGAAAAGGCCTTCGTCGCTGTATTGTCTGATTGCTGGGCCTCCTCAAAGGCCGCTTGGTTGAGTTCGGTTACGGTTCTTCGTGACACGGTAAAAGATGTTATGGGCGACGCAACCACCAAAGATTGCAAAATGAACAGACTAAGTATGCATGGATGCATTATGGCTAGCAAGTCAGTTGTATCACCAGCTATGCTAAAGTAGGTGTGTGGTACAAATGAATCGTAATGCAAGCAAGCGGAAAACTGAAACCTTCAAGTTTGCACAGCAGGACTTGAATTCAAACAGACAAACGAGGTATAATGGATATTCTTTAAATTATGCATATTGACCTCTCTTGAACTCAATAGTCCTTGGGTTATCGCAATGGTTATAAGTAAGATTCGAGGCGACATCGTGGAACGCGATGCGAAGCGAGAATGATGGCCGACTCCTTTTTTTAGAATGAGGAGTTTTATCAAGTTTCAAAGCAATTCCTCCGGCGCCTTTAATCTCTCCAAACTATAAGGAATTAGCTAAATGAATAAATAAATGCCCATCGTAAAGTAGTGATTATTGATAGGTTTCCAGAAATCTTTCACGAAGCCCCTTTTTCATAGCCGCCCACTCAAGACGATAACTAGCCTTCTGGCGGTTGGCTGTTAGCTATGTATCTCCTAAACGAAGCGAGAAGTTTCATCGACCAAGTAACTTACTTACATACCTACATATATGCATACACACACACATGCATACATACATGCAAGTACAGATGTAGTACTGTATGTGCATGTGTCTACAGTGTATTGATACAATTAAGCTCTTGCGTACATGGCTTGTGCATGTGACCACCCAGGTAGGAAGCTAGATAGACAGGGTAGCAATGCCGAGAACAACGAGAACCACGATGGTAAATAAATCCACATCTGATGGACCTCTCCAAGATCTTCGGCTTAGGAAGGCCAAATCTACCGCGTAGCGAGATCCTTAGGTAGGTATGAATGTACAGTACCAAACGATAGGCCAAGCACTTGGGCCGAAACATTACCACTTGAACATACCATATACGAACTAGATAGGCATGCAAATGTTAGGTCTACATATGTAAGTTACAGACACGCATAGGTTCCTGTGTTATAACCATATATATATATATTGCATCGGTGACCCTTGCCGATAATACGAACAGTCGTGGACTCGTGGTAAAGGTGCACTACGTTGCTAAACACACCTTCCCCTGTTACATGGTAGTTATTGGTAGGCTAAATTGGTTGGCATAGTTGCACATATGATATGCATCAATCATACTATGCATCGTACTGTAGTTAAGAGAATCAATAATAGTAGATAGTGCATCTAGTTCTCTTTGCGTCCTTTATCCGCAGATGTCCTTGGGACCTTCTATAACCATGTACCGACCCCGTACTTCCAAGTCCCTACACGAGCCAGGCTAAAGCTTACTAGGTATCATACCTGAACGCACCTACTAGGCTAGGTAAGGTACTGTAGCTTAGCTGCACTATTTACACGAACATGAGTTGCTTGATCGGGAAGATGCAGAGCGAATCCGTCACGCCGCTATCACCGCAGATCAAATATCGAATGGTTGGCAGAATTGCAACAAGTCAATGTCACCATAAGTTCAAGATATAAGACGTGCTCTCGCACCCGACTTGCGAACTACCTTGAGAATTTCGCAAAGTTCCTCGCTTGAACTGCAATCACACAGTCGCCATCATGAAGTTTCTTCGTTCTCTCTTGGTACTCGCACCCTTGGCGGTCGCCTTGCGACTCGACAGGCGGGGTATGGTCGTATACGATGGCTACAAGGTCTTCCGTGTAGTAGCCCCGGCGAATAGTGCTGCAGAGTTCGAGGCGCAATTGGAGTCTCTTGAGGCCATCGATCTCAGTCACAATCACGGCCACGTAGATGAGGCACACTTCGATATCGCCGTCCCGCCTGAGAGTCTCGCCAGCTTCGAATTGCTAAATCTCACTTCAGAGGTATTGACTGAGGACCTCGGCGCAGACATTGCTCGCGAAGGACCCCTTGCCGAGTATCGCAGTGGTTAGATTGTCTAAACTTCAACCTGTATATAGGATCTAACGGTAAATAGAGTCGGATTTAGTTGCAGCAGCTGCTCTGCCGAGTTTGTCATGGTTCGACGCATACCATGCTTACGACGATCACTTGACGTACCTGAAAGACATCCAATCATCTTTTTCGTCCAACTCAGAACTGATTACGGCCGGTAAATCATTCGAAGGGCGAGATATCCAGGGAATTCACCTTTGGGGGAGCGGTGGGAAAGATTCAAAGCCTGCCGTGTATTTCCATGGTAACGTCCATGCTCGCGAATGGATTACCTCCAAGGTACCTAAATAGACTGGAAACCATTGGAGAAAAGTGCTGACAAGAAATCTTAAGACTGTTGAATATATCACATACCAGTTGGTTGCGAACTACGCCAACGACACGACTGTGAAGGGCTTCCTTGATAGCTACGACTTCTACATCTTACCTGTCGTTAACCCTGATGGTGAGTTGAGCTGAGTTCACTTTCCAGAGTTTAGCTAATTACAACAGGGTTTGTCTTCACGCAAACTACAAATCGCATGTGGCGTAAGAATCGGCAAACTCGATCGGGCACCTCTGCTGTTGGCACTGATATCAACCGGAACTGGCCATACAAATGGGATGGTGAGGGATCGTCTACGAGCCCTGGAGCCGGTAAGCAATTTTCCTAGCCCTTGGTATTCTTCTCTTGGTTTTCAACTATAGATGCTAACGAAATTTTCGATCTTAGAAACGTGAGTAGTCAAACTTCAAGTACCGTCAGCTCTCAGACTTGAAACGTACAACAATCAGCAAGTAAAAGGGTAGCACTAACCCTCATATAGGTACCGCGGCGTAGCGGCTGGCGACACTCCCGAAAACACTGGAATCCGAAGTAAGCGCATCCTGAAGGCTGACTTAAGATGAAGAGTATACTGACTGGTTCAAGCTTTGGGCGATGAATTAGCTGCGAAGAACGGAATCAAGCTATATATTGACTGGCACAGCTATGGACAATACATTTTGACGTAAGTCTATTTCACGGTGGGAAATGTCCTACTCAAAATGGTTTACTGACATACATCGTATCTTAGTCCTTATGGCTATTCATGCACAGCAGAAGTATCAAACCAGGATAAGCAGGATTCGCTATCCAAGAACACTGCTTCTGCTATTGCGAAGCCATACGGAACAAGGTTTACAACCGGCCCAACTTGCGCTACCTTGTACGCAACCGCAGGTGGTAGTAACGATTATGTTACCGACGTTAACAAAGCAGAATACGGGTTAGTAATATATCTCCCAGGTTGTAACCCCTCTCTGACAGATACTGATTTAATTCTAAGATGGGCGATTGAACTCCGAGACACTGGCCGGAATGGATTTGTATTGCCCCCAGACCAGATCCTGCCCACCAGCATTGAGTCATGGGAAGGAATGAAGTATCTTTTTGCGAACATGTAAAGTTTTACAAGATAGATCTATAGTGATATCATGATTTTTAAGTAGAATGAGACTGCGAGACGGGCTTACAACGGCCGTATATATACTGGTATCGAAGTGTTTGTATCGTCTTTCCAAGCATTGTACCCTGCAGCCATCCATCAAAATTCTTTGGATCACACGATCCTTTATATTAAATATTTATTCCTCCGATATATCGTCAAGCATTCTACCCTTATTTCTCTAATACGTTGGCGACGCATGTACCAGCGATAATCGAGTCGAATGCGTATTGGTGTTGTGTCGGAGAGTTCTAATCTCTATGGTTTTATTGTGTTTCCCTATCTGTGCTGTGTTTCTGAGGTCGTCGGACGTGGCTCTTCCTTCACGGTCCATTCTTGTTTTATCGAAATCAACCCCATTTCAAGACCTTCCCCTAACACTCCAAATCCCTTGAAAGGCTCTGGTGATTTTGCGATAGTTGCCCGATACCCAACTTCCTCTGGCCTTAACCGCGTCTCAGACGAGTCATCATTGAGTTGCCGAAACCGCCGGGTGCTATTCTTCCTCGCTATGGCGTCAACTGATGGGGTGTGAAAAGTCGCTGTACCGTCGGGCAAATATTCACCGCCGAAAAGGGGGCGTAGAACAATGACACAAGCCAGTGTCACGGCGATACAAGGCTCCAGAGCACTGAAAAGAATTGCGTGCGGCATCGTGAAAGTAACATCTTCGAGATCTATGCCAGCAATGGAAATGATACGCATGACGCTGACAACGCAAGTCCTTTAAATAATACTTGTAATTAGCGAATATGTGGATGGGGAATATACGAGGATAGATGGGGTTTAAGACACTCACAATATTCCAATGCCAAAAGTTGCGGCCAACATCAACCGCTTAGTCCATGCCAATTCCAGACGAAGCAAAGAGGGCATCGGCATGAGAAGAATAACCAGATCGCATATCATGCTAACAGAACCTGTCACGAACCATGATATCAATGGGTTTCCGCATGTTCCGCCTCCCTCGATAGACTTGTCCCAGGTATACTCGAAAGGTCGACATGCCACAAAGGGGGTGAGTATAGCTCCGAGAGCCCTTTATGTTCCTACTCGTTAGAATCTCGAGATGTAAACTTCAAGGGTGGAGTAGGCTGTACGTACCATAAGAATATCACCACGCAAGTAATTCTAGCTGTTACAATGAAGCTTTGAATCACAAAGATTCTTGCGAACAGATGAATGATGGATATTCTACAGAAACTCAGGCCAAGCGCCCAAAAGATCTGGAGTGCTACCAGGTGCTGCGTATCCACGTATATGTCAGTAATGCTCTTCTATTCGCTCTTCGCAAGCTTTAGAGTGTTGCTGATGGAAGAGCGCACCTTCATAAATACGGTAGCACCAGATTCGATGCCGAATCTATTCTGTATATCGTCGACATGGAAACCTAATCCACCGACGAAGACCGCTAAAAATACCGCGTATATTAGTTCCCAGCTAACTAGTCATACCACAAAACGAGAAGCTCAAAATAAATACGGACCTGAGATCGTAATCGCTTGATAGCAAACCACAAAAAGCTGAATAATGGTGTCAATTTTTGTCTCTCGCTTGATTTGAGTATGTAAAATGGCTTCCAACATACACACGATATCACGATCAAATAGTCGCTGGTGTCGATTGGCCTATTGGCCTTATGCCTCGCCAAGATGCGTAGATAGACGACGACAGCCGGCAAGAGGCTAAACGCTACTCCGCATCCTATTAGGGCCTTCTGATCTTGGGTCTCGATGGGGAAAGTGAATGTCATAATATCGTCCGGAGAACATTCGTACGAGGCGGGCGAAAATGGACGACGCCTCACAGAGCGTGTAAATTCCACAAGTTGGGCGTTTCAGTAGTCATTGAAAAGAGAAGCAAGATGGTAGAATTCGTACTCTGGGTCTACATCTGCGCCTAGGGTATGTTTGTAGTTATCTTTATTGAGCCCTGCTCGTGATAACCTATAAAAACAACCCATAAAATTGTAACGGGTTCCTGGTAGATAACTGCAGGGGGCTGATCTGATTTGGTTCGTTTAATCAACCCTTCCAGTAACTCCTAGGTAAATTGTTCAACCCAAGGCCTTTTTCTCACTGCGAATTCCAGATCATACGTACTGATATGTTTCACCTCAGATAATAAGTTCGTCGCTTCGTTCGTGAATCTCATCTGCAAGCAGCGGTGAAAATGTGTTGCTCCCACGAGATCCTAGAAAACCAGGAGAGCAATTCACAATAACGGAAATTTTTCAACGCATTGACCCGTATTCTAACTAACCAGGGATTGTGCTACCAGACCCCTTTGAGCGGGTCTGAAGGGTATAAGTGGTGATCCGGGACCAGTCATAGGCCTGGTCAACAGCGACGGAGACGATCCCTAAGCCGAGAGGTGGAGCGTTTAGAGAAAAGACCTAACCAAAATATGGCAAGGCTAGAGATATACTACGACGTACACCCGTGCAAAAAGGCTTTAAAGATGGCACTCCATGTGGTAGTAACCTTGGAACACTTTAGCTTACTGAATACCACAGTTTAATACAGTGCTACTCATACATAGTGTATTCTCTTGAATGCTCTTCTGCCGTGATGAGACGGTCGAGACCAGAGAATCTGTTGATACCCCAACCCATTGGCCTCGCTTCCGACATCAGAGCCCCGGTTCAGATAAGCGGGTACGAGAGTAACAACCAGGTTTCTGTGTTCTTGTCATGAAGAATAGTTACATGCACGCTGATTTATTGAATTCATACCCAGAGTACAGTATTCATGCAACTATGCTTCTTGACTCAATTATCAGGTTCATATGCGCCTTGGGACGATATAATGCATTAAGTGAGCAACCGCTTCGTTCATTCTTTGACACTACACGTTGTAGAAGGGGAAAATCGCCACTTATTACCGTGTAGGGGGAAGAGAGGGGGTCTGAACCCCTTTCCCGCCCTAGCAAAACTCCTAGCAGATATCCACTATATTATGGTTGTTCAGGCGCAGCAGGTTTCGTTTCTTGGGTCTGATATGGCCTATCAGACGAGCCGTTTAGAAGCACTGCACCAAGAATCAACGGTTTGCCTAGGAGTTCAAAAGTAATAAAACCTCCATCAACCCCAGACTAACGCTGGATCCTAGTCTCTGCTTGAGAATGCTAGTGATAGTGTGTGACGGGCTTATGTAGCACGTCAATAGGTACAAAATACGATGATCGCCCAATTTTAAAATGGTCTCATCACTAACTATTAGTATTAGATCGCCTAGTCAATTGCGGTACGTAGGCAGTTAGTTAGTAGGCACTGGGCAGTAGCATTTATTGGTGCCAATACTTCGTACCTACACCTAGGTTACAACCCGTATTACATAGCTACTAGTAACCGTAACGTCATACCTAGGTTAGGCAGTTTGTAATTAATTGGCTACTTTATGCAAACGCAGTGGAGTAGAGAGGCCTTTCTCCCTTACTTCCTCCCTAAAATCAAGATACACAATACCACATAGGTTAATAAGTACGGCATTGGTGAGGTAAGTACCTAATTAACTATGTAGCAGTCTTGATGGCAATGTCGCCTTGGGGGCCAGCCATCACAAGAGCCGCATTTCGCATCAAGGTGAGCATTTTTATACACTATGTATGTTAGGTACGCGTATCTTCAGTTATTTGGGTATTTTATTGATGCTTTTATGTCAACTATAGTCATAAGCCTACAACTACAATAACTATACTAGAACTTCTTTCCGAAATGGGATAATCTTTCTGTGCAACATTTTCAATATACATACGTGGACAAGTTGTCATAGTTGTCATATACTGAAGTATTTTCTTTACAATGACTATAATCATTAGTTGCAATTTTGTTCAAGAATAATCACATTTGTGTTGGCTTTGCCGTTTTTTATATGCCATATGTATATAATTTCAAGGTCCATACACAGTTGTACACTGTTATGATTCATATACAAGAAGTAGTTAGGTAATATGCATTACACGATATAACAAATTTCTTGGCCTTTTTTTTTACGAGAGACGCGTTATCAAAAGATCTCAACGAGAATGATGCCTTGATACAGAGTAAACATAATCTATTCTAGTACTGGGCAAGGTTGCTTAACTCTATGTCCAGGGCCAAGTATTAATAATTTGTTCCCAGCTCGACTCAGGGGTAACCAAAACTGTTATCATACCTAGGATTCAGAGGCACCTTAATCAAATCTATTATGCTAAATGATGAATGGGTCTTTTACAATATAGACGGTCATGTGCTCTACGTTCATATTGATTTTCTTGAGATATTTTAGACGAGCAGGAATATCAGTATGAGACTTTTGGACTGCACATTACAGATATACATAGATATTGGAGGAATGATTCTCCATGAACTAGAAACCACCTGTTACTTCAATTTATAACTGTCCGTAAGTACACAGGCAATGGGTAGGTAATCCTGATTCGTATACCTACCTAGGTAGTAATGGACACTACACTATGTCTCCATACTACCTAGGGTAGCTATGTAGGTATCGTAATTATCTGTATAGCCCTTTGAGGTATGGTATCACGGATAACGGCATGGGCTTGGCTGTTGCTACCATCGAGTTTCAGGAGACACTACTAATCTGGGATCCAAGTGTTGCAAAAGAGAAAAGACCATGTGTATGTCAACATTATCAAAATGCCCTTCGTCAGCCACCAACATTGCACACTTATGTGCTTGGTTTGGTGTAACCACAACTATGTACGAAGTAGTTAACTCGTAATAAGCAAGCAATAAAGTTGGCTTTTACGCAGAAGTCACTACTACAGTGTGCAACACGCTTATACAAAGATAAAGGCTTCCAATCTACTTAACTAGCTTAGTAGATTACGAAACTAACCTAACATAACGGCGCCAATGGATGGTAGTAGATTATGGCTGATATCACGTCACACAATATGAGGCTCTTATTTGAGGCTTATTCAGATAGCCAGTACCAGGGCCACAACTATAAAAAGTATAAAAATCATTTTGAGATATCCCCTCGAGACCCAACACCGGGCTTTTTAGCGCCCCCCATATTTTGAGCCTCGCTGGCGAATAAAATACAAGAGCTTGGACCTACTCTCCATATATTTATCTGAGCTTATTTTGAACATTTTGTACACTACTTCTAAGAGAAAAATCAATTAAACTTTTGATACTTGTACGCGTCTTTCTTTGAATATAAGGCATACCACTCTTATTAATAGTTACATACCTTTCATAAAGAACTACTTACAGTAAATTAACAACTTATGTTCGATTTAGCTGGCTCCCCTATCGCCATCTTAAATATATTAAAACAAATAAGCAACATATCGTTATTATTAAACCCATCGCCGTCGGTGTCGTCGTTAATAAGGTTTCTCGAGCGTTGAAGGATGAGTACAAACGAGACCAAAAAATTAAGTACCACGCGTTGCTGCTACACGTAAAAACGCGCCTATTATTTGAACCGGTACATAGTCGATGGTAAAAAGCTGGTAGCGAGCCTGGCCCGTGTGAGGTTTTAGTGGGGGGCGCTAAAAAGCCCGGTGTTGGGTCTCGAGGGGATAATAGTAGGCCTGCTTCGTGCAAAAAAAAAAATCCCTTCCTTTTGGTCGCGTTGTTCATACTTGTGGTGTACAAAGTAATTATAGTCCTTCCCTTTTGGGAAACGTGCTAGTTGCGTGGGCCAATCGGAAGCAGTCCTGGTTGATGGCCTTGGTTACTATAGAACATCATGATATCATACGTACTACTAGTCTACTAACATGCTATGTAGTACATAGTATGTGCATAGTATGTAGTAAGTGAGCTTAGGTAGTGTCATCGTTTCTGGTAATTATCGTTAGTATTAAAAGGCAGACAACTGTTGTGCTTGGATACATCCATGCATTTTAAAAATGCTGAAAAGTATAATGATTCACGAACTACCTAGGGTATGCGAGACGAATGTACAACATAGAATAAAACGGCAGGCCCTAGAAGTACAGAGATATTGCCTCGGAATGCAAGTTGTCACAATATGCAATGCATCAAAGATAGGTACTGCATATCGGTTTTAAACATATACATATTGTGGCTCTTATAAAGACGCCATGCGTGGTGGTATCTATTTTAATTTAGACAACCTCATGAGCTCCTTCATTCTTGAATCCGGGTCTTCACGCCCCTGTTTATAGATGGGAAAAGAAATCTTAAAAGAAGACCGACCCATCTGGCGTAAGTGTTGAAGGACTGTTTGGATCTCCTTAGCCTTAGTAATGGCATGGTTATCCAAACCTTTGCTCTGCATTTGTTGGACCTGAAACCGCCCAAAGACAAGAAAAATTAGTAAATCTGTGCACACTTGCCATACGCCTCAGAATTTGTGATGTAAACCGAAACCATTTTTCCCTCTGTAATGAAATGTGTGCCACCCAATAGAATCGCATTGCAATTGCAGCAAACATACTCGTAATTATACCCTTTCCTATGAACGCCAAAGATATCCTTATGGGACGTGAGTATTACCAACTTCCTTCTGCTTCTGATCCCCCAGTCCCTTGATCATCTCCATCTCACCCCTATCTCTCGGAACCTTGCTTCTCTAGGTAGCCTAGTGACATCGTAAGCACACAGCTGCGAACTGGTATATTGCTGTGGTATGGATGGCATGGCACTATTAATACTCTTGTCGGGTTCCGTTTGCTTCCTTCAAGAGACTTATCTCAATCTCACCAAGAGAAAAGTCCTGCTGTTGCATTTTAAGAGATAGCCACGCTAGGAGTCGGCGCCCAATTTCTGTTGGCAATCCTGATGGTGATAGAGACTGATACCAAAACGGACCTACATAACAGGTCCATCTAGCATGGTGCCCCCCATTTCCATGTTATCCATGGGGACGTCCATGCCGGTGCCTCGGGTTTCTAGGCCGGACATACGCGTCTCTATCCCTCCCATTCTATTCTCCATGACCTCGAGCCGCTTTTCGATTCCATCTAGTCGCTGTTCAATTCTATCAAACGCTTGCGACATATCATGACCCATTCGGTCCATCTTATTCGTGAGGCTTCGAATGCTTTGTGCGGTAGGGGTGTTCTCTTGGCCTGCCTGGCTAGTTGCGAGTCGGGGTTCATGATTGTGTTGGTCTACTTGAACCTGGAAACGCCATCGGTTGCCCAGTTGAACTTCGCAAACTGCCTTAGCCTTCCAGGGGCAATCGACCTTGCGGGTGCTAGGGTTGCGCTTTCGAGCAGTGCTGGCATACTTCACTCCGCCACGGTCGCATACCAAGTCGTATCGTGTTGGCTTCTGATCACGGTAATTGCTGGCTCGCAACTTCACAATGCCAAACCCTTGATCCTTCGCGACTCGCTGTATTGAGCCGATTAGATCCTCGAAGGATGCAAAGACACCTTCGGGGGGTGACTTGAGGGCGCCCGGTGGGGATGGATCACTCATGGTGACTGGGGTCGCTGGGGTGGTCGTAGGTCCCGGGCGTGGGGTGCTCAAGGCACTAGTGTTCCCGTTCACCACGACACCCGCGGCGACCGCAGAGTGGTGGGGAGTCTGCGTGAAGGAAATGTTTGCGGTGTTGGGCGGGTTGTCGTGGAGAGTCGGAGGCGTCGGGTACGAATTGAAGTTGAAGTTATTATCAATTACTCTGCCCGCGATAGTGGGGGATGAAGACACGCCGGGTGGAAAACCGAACGCTCCCACTGTATCAGACGCGCTACCTGGACGCGGCACGGTGGGCGGTTGACGCGGACTGTGAGAAACAGTCCGAAACGGCGTACTGTGGTCGGAAGAGGAGGAACTTATTTGTTCCGGTGTTGGGATGCGACCGGGAACAGGTAGCAGGTGTTGATGAGATAAAAGAGTAGGATGCACCTGATGCTGTTCACCGTGTGAGTTTGTTGTTCTTTGTAGATTATATCAAGGAAATTGGCTGTGGTAGGACAGTGGGAGAAGGGGAATTGAGGACTTTGGAGGACGAAGATCGGGGGAACACCAGAAAAGAATTGGTTGGTGGGTCCATAATTCTCGAAGATGTTGAGCTTGCTGGTTGGTTGGATATTGTGGGGCAGGAAACCAAAAAAGTATCTTGCTTACCTGAGGTGCGCGTGCACGGTTCATTTCCTGGCTTGATGTGAGAAAGATTGCACCTGTTGTAGGCGGGAATACCTGAGGAAGATTGTATTGGGGTGTTTGGAGTGCCAGCTGGCCCAACTCGGGCTGCAGCTGACTGGGATGCAGCTGGGAGGGGCGTGAGTGATACTGGGGTTGGGGCTGAAACTCGATACCCTGGGGGTGGTGATAGCCAATGCCTTGCATTCGTGGCTGATATTGCTGCGGCTGCTGACGCTCATTAGGCGCACGCGGCGGCATCGTTAAACTCAAATGTAGTTCTCGTTCTTGAAGGGGAGCAGTAGGATATTCATTGTAGGCATTTGTACCAACCGTATCATTTGTAACATCAACAGAGAAGTTAATATTCTCCCAATCGTTATTCTTTTGGATCCCCGACATCTTGTATTCCATCGCGGCAATTCTTGATAATACTTGATTGCAGAAAGAAAGGAAAGAATATTCAAGCTGGCAAGCTTCAAAGCTTCAAAGTATTTTGTGGATTGAATAAGAAGATAAAGGTGCAGAGAGAGAGTCTGTTATGGCTTCAAGTCTTGGTGCGAAAAGGCCTGGAGCTGTTCTCGGTGGTTTGGGTAAGAAGGACGAAAATGAAAAGTTGGACGAAAAGCAACTGGAATTAAGTATGAAGCAGTTGAACTTGCTGCACATCAAGGTACGCGACTTTTCCCATCCACTAACCCGCTTTCCATTCACTACGATAAAATTTTCTATTTTTTTGATCGAATCGCCTAGGTGACCATTGCAGTCCGAACCTTATTTTTCTTGTATTATCCATTGTACCGAAGAAGAACTGACACCTTCCGGGCAACAAACAGTGCCGAGAGTTACGCACCACAGTCCAGCGGATGCTTGAGACGATACCAAACAATGCTGCTACTCGTATGTACAGTATATATGTGCTCTATATAACAATACCACTAACGTGCAAATAGCCCAAGAGTTTTATGAGTCCTTTATCAGGTCCATAGACAACGCAAGCAACCAAATTAAGGACTTCAGCTCCCTCTACAATAGCGAGCAGAGCAAGAAGGCTTTGGACCAGGCCAAAAAGAGCCGCGAGGCTGATCCAAAGGGTATTAAGCCTTGGAGGGCCAAGGACCATCCTGACTGGTTGGATATCGCTGAGTAGAGTCCTTTTCAACAATCTCTGGGGGGCTTGATCATACAAAGACCATAGGATCTCGCCAGGAATCACTTAACTCAAAAATCTACGAAGGGATGATTTTCATCTAGAACGACCATGGCACTTTTACTACTAGGCTATTGCATAGGCTCGCGATGTCGCTAGAAAATCATGGTTTAGGTTGAATCGTTTGCGACAACATTGGAATTGCAGGACGCGTCAATACCAAAGCAACTTTCGTTCGATAATACATACATATGTACCTACTAGGTAGGGTACCTAGTAGTACACAAGTTACCTGCCATCTACCTAGTAATTGTAATCAGAGGTCAATTTGATACTCATAAAACTGACTATTAGTACTGTCACTGGTGTACTGCCTGAGGTTGAACGTCTGAGGTTACAATACATAGTACCTAGTAGGTATTGACTAATTAAAGTTTACATAAGCGATAGCCGCCAACATTGAAATACTACCTAGTAGTAACTACTTACATGTAGTAGGTACATACTACCTAGACGTAGGTACTGCCTCAGGTACTTAGAAAGTACCTATGCTATGGTGTTTTGTCGACTGTATCAAAAGTAGTGGGGAAGTACCTTGAAGGCGCAAGGCTTCAAACATTGAATGTCGCACTTGCCTTTCTGCACATGTGCCCACTAAATCGGCTCACACCCCTCGACCCCACATGCACCAAAAATTCGTTACAATTTTCCAAAACTTGTGTGCATTCTGTTTTCACATTTCAATTTTGCCCCTCCACGCTCAACTTCGCCTTTATTTCCTCTAGGCGAGTTCATCGCAATTTTTCCCACTTCCTTGCATACTGCATTATCGCAACTCACCATTTCCGGTTGAGTTGTTCTTAATCCATTTCTTTCTTATTCGCATCCATCAACAGTATCCGCCCGCTCTAGTTAGCAACATCCAGGATGTCTCGATTTTTCCGTAGTGGCGACGACAGCTCCTCTGAGAGCAGCTCCGAGGAGGAGGAGCTCTACTCCGAGGAGGAACAGGAGGCGAAGGAAGAGTCCGAAGAGGAAGACGAGGAAGATGAGGATGAAGAGGAAGAGGATTCTGATGAAGATTCTAGCAGTGATGAAGAAGGCGGAAAGAAATCCGGCGCGGCTCGTTTCTTACGTGGTGACGATTCTGAGAGTGAAGAGAGCGATGATGACACTCCTAAGACGTTGAAGAGTGCAAAGGACAAGCAGCTCGCTGAGCTCGAAGCCATAATAGACACCATAGAGAAGCGCCAGAAGATAAGCGACTGGGGCGCCGTCTCCGTCGGTAAGTCCATCAGACTGATAATTTGCAGATATATTTTGTCGGTGCTAACCCTTATTGTGTAGAATTCGACAAGCTCAACAGACAAGCTGCTAAGATCGCCGAACGTGGACGAACGCCAAAGCTTTACATCAAGGCCATCGTCGAGTTGGAGGATGCCATGAACGAAACGATTTCGAAGCAAAAGGTCACGCCCAAGAAGATGAACGCCACGAGCGCTCGTGGTCTCAATGCTATAAAACAAAAGATCAAGAAGCTCAAGCAAGACTACCAAACGCAGGTGGACTCATACAGAGATGATCCTCTTGATTTCCTCGCCTCGGAAGATGAGGAAGAGGCCCCTGCGCCAAAGCCAAAGGCGGCGAAGACAGATATGTATATCGAGCAAGTCGATGATGACCAGGAAGGATTTTTCACGGTTGGAAAAGGTGGCAGGACTCTTCAATTTACCCCCGAGAGCATTTTCAAGCACCTCCGTGGAATTCTAGAGTCTCGTGGTAAGAAGAATACGGATCGTGTTGAACAAATCAAGATCATGGAGAAGCTCTATGAAGTCGCTGTTACCCCATATCAACGAATCAAGGTCCTTCTCACCATCATTTCCGCAAGGTTTGACCTTGGCTCTGGAGGAACGGCATCTATGCCTTTAGAGCATTGGAAGGCTGCCGAGAAGGAGATCTCGATCTTGTTCGAGGTACTCGAAACGAACAAGGAATTCGTAGTGATCGAGAATGCGGAAGAATGGGACGACGATGAGAAGCCGCCCACATTGCAGGCGGGCGAAAAGTACATCAAGATCCCTGGAAGTATCGTCTCATATGTTGAACGACTTGATGACGAGCTTACTCGATCATTGCAGAGCATCGACCCTCATACTTCGGAGTACATCGAGCGACTGACTGACGAAGGCTCCCTATACAACGTCATCTTCCGTGGTCTCCTCTATTACGAAACTCTCTCCAAGGATGAGTCCCTACAGACTCCCCAGGACAGCCTGAATCGTATAGTAATGCGGAGATTGGAGCACGTCTACTTCAAGCCTTCCCAGGTTGTCAAAATTCTCGAAGAGAATGCCTGGAAGCCAGTGCCTTCTGACGTGGAGTCTGCCATTACCCCAAGAGGAAGCATTACAGACGCTACCAACTTACTCAATGTTCTGTGCAATTACCTGTTCAACAATAGCGAGGGTATTATTAGAGCCCGCGCCATGTTGTGCCAGATTTACTTTCTCGCCCTACACGACGAATACTACAAGGCTCGTGACATGATGCTCATGTCTCACTTGCAAGAGACAATCAGCAACTTTGACGTGCAGACACAGATCCTTTACAACCGGACGCTGGTGCAAGTGGGTTTATGCGCTTTCCGAAAGGGACTTGTATATGAGGCCCAGAACACCTTACAGGAGATCTGTGGTAGCGGCCGACAGAAGGAACTGTTGGCTCAGGGTGTCATGATCCAGCGATACTCCCAGGTCTCTCCCGAACAGGAGAGATTGGAAAAGCAGAGACAGCTACCCTTCCACATGCACATCAACCTCGAGCTTTTGGAGTGTGTCTATCTAACTTGTAGCATGCTCCTTGAGATCCCACTGTTGGCGCATACCGGTTCCTCGCCAGATATCAAGAAACGAGTCATCAGCAAGACCTACCGTCGTATGCTCGAGTACCACGAAAGACAAATCTTTACTGGCCCCCCGGAGAATACACGTGACCACGTCATGCAAGCATCTCGTGCGCTAGCAGCAGGTGAATGGAAGAAGTCTATCAACTTCGTTCACAGCATCAAGATTTGGGACCTGATGCCGAACACGGAAGAGATCAAGACCATGCTATCGAAGCAGATCCAAGAGGAAGGTCTACGAACGTACCTCTTCACATATGCTCCCTTCTACGATACTCTCGCCGTCTCTACGCTTTCGTCCATGTTTGAACTCGAGGACCGCAAGGTCGCCGCAATTGTGAGCAAGATGATCAGCCACGAGGAATTAGCCGCTGCCCTTGACCAGGTTACGTCGACCGTTATCTTCCGCAAGGGTGTAGAACTATCACGTCTTCAAAGCCTGGCCCTCACGTTGTCAGACAAGACAGCGCAGCTTATCGAAACCAACGAACGCACCCTCGAGCAACGTACACAGGGCACAGCAAACGCCTTTGATCGAAGAGGCGGGCAAAACCAGCGAGGTGGCCGAGGTGGTGGACAACGAGGTGGCCGTGGCGGCGCCAGGACCGGCGGAACTGGCCAGAGACAAGCTGGTGGCACACAATTCACTGGAGGTGTATTGGGTGGTGCAGTCCGAGGCTAGGCAGCTAGCTGGACCCCAAAAATCCGCAGTCTTCTTTCTCTCGTTTGTATCTACGGCATGGGGTTGGGCATGGCTTTTTAATGAAAAGGCCTCAGTATGGGACTAACCCAGTGAAATTGCGGGCGATCACCCGCGTTAGCCATGTTGCTAAGAACTAAAGTATGGCTAGGTAGAGAATTGAATTTTTTTTTTCGAAAAGAGTAGAGACGATGGTAGATGGAGTCTAGAGAGCAACTTATGCTATTGTGCTTGACGTCGTTTCATGTCTTGACAGTCTAGCTCCTTTAGGATGAGCTAGGTGATCTACGATATGCCGTAAACATCTATGGTCGTGCGGTCGGTCTAAAAGGAAAGTGGATGTACAATACATTACTCTAGGTTAGCTGGTGGGCAATACGAAAGAATTTCTAAAACCAAACAGAATTAATAACGGATATCTAAGTAGTACTCGTAACGCATTAGTATACATGAGATTATTACCTACCTCTGATTCACTGAAACGAAACTTTGACATCCATAAGACATCAAAGGAAGGCAGAGAAGTCTCTCCTTGAGTCTGAGAACTCATACTCAGGCAGGCAGGCTACCTACCTACCCTCCATCATTACTATCATGGCCTAGGCTAGGTACCTAGATAGTAAGGATGAAGGCTATTATTAGGTAATTAACCTCAACCAACCAATTATATCAAAGGTAAAGAGGTTTTACTAAAGGTGGCAACGTGCTTTCTAATCGCTGACTTATTTTAGTCCAGCGTGTTATAGACGAGTTATCTTTACAGTAAAAATAATCATTCGCAGGATAGTATAGAATAAACTCGAAAGCCAGAAATTTATCCCACACTTCTATGATCCCTTGCTGTAGAATAATCACGAGTGCCAGGGTTCGCCTCGTCACTAACCATCGAACCCTTCAACCTACTACGTCTCAATCGACCGTGACCTGTTACAAACGTACCTTTGCCATTCGTTTTCCGCTATCACCACCACGAATTCGCCTTACTCGCAGCTTCCATCTCAAAACTGCCGACATGTCTTCCACCGACCCATCTCCAGCGTCCCTTCCCTCCTCCGAACCCGGCAGCTCAAAAGAAGAACAAAACGTGGAAAAGAAACAGCAAAAGGAAGAGACTAAACTCGCTCCTCTCAAGGGGACCGAGTTCCGCGCTTACAACCGGCTGGCGGAGCACATGGACTTATATCACGCGCATTTCCGGACGACGTGGAACTCGCTATGGGCAGAAGCGTGCGCGGGGAACAGTAACGGGGGCAAGGCGAAGCTCAGGCGGATCATGCTGGACGGGTTTTCGTTTGTGGGGCAGCTGGAAACCCACCACCAAATCGAGGAGGCGTATATCTTCCCGGTGCTCGCGCGACGGATGCCCGAGTTCAAGAATGACGGCAAGGGTGCGGCCGAGCTGCTGCGGCAGCATCGTGAGATTCACCACGGCCTGGATGAGTTGCGCAACTACCTACAGGCTTGCCGGCAGGGCTCTAAGGAGCTGGATATGGATGTGATGAAGGCATTGATGGAGACGTGGGGGACTGTGCTATGGACGCACATGGATCAGGAGGTTAAGACACTTGGGGCGGAGAATATGAGGAAGTACTGGACCGCAGAAGAGATTCGGCAGATACCTATGTAGATGCAAGCAGGAAAGTAGGAATGAACATCATACATAAAGGATCTAGATAGAAATACCCATAGATCTAATTATTGTATTGTATTGTATTGTACAATACATAACAGTAGGTTAGGTACCTACTTAACCTAGATAGTTACATAGTAGTTAGTGATTATACGTGTTAATTGCCCTGGTGATCAGCCCCGCCTCGAGTGTTGCATTGGAAATACCAGGTTGGTAGGTACTTAAGCTAACGCCTCTCCACGCCCACTGTCACTCATCCCCTTCATCCTTAATGCTTCAAACTTCAAACCTCAACCTCCTCCAAGACTTCTTCATAGGTTGAGGTTACATGTAAATGTACTGTGTGTTAAATTAGCAGAGCTATTGAGTGGCTTAGCATAATCGATTTTGAGCGTAATATACTGTTGTAAAGTGCATCATCTCATCCGACAGTTAGCTCTTCATAGCTTGCTTGTCACCATGGAGAAATCCAAATCACCACTATTAGCCGATCCATCGCCAGTATCGCAGCCACAGCGTGGTCCATCATGTCCAAAGGCACTGGTTGTCCTTGGATTGGTTGGACTTGCTACATTCTATAACCACCTCCCCAGTCTATCCTATGAAGGGTTTAGTGAACAATACTATGACGTCCTAGCTGGCAGCACCGTACCATCTTGGGACAAAGAGAACCCCTATGGAGAGTTCCCGCGCCTCGGTGATCCGTTCCGCTTCATCCCTTGTACCAACACCAGCCTTCCAGCCGCCCTCGACGATCCCATTCCGGAAGCAAGCTGGGCATTTCAGTACGACCCGAATCCCGAGCACTGGAGCTGGGGTAACACGACTACGGGTGATGGTGACCAGAATGATCCGTATGAAGGGAGGGGCATATATCTATGTGGCTACTTAGATGTCCCCCTAGACTACACCAACGCGTCTGATTCACGCATTGCTCGGCTTGCGATAACAAAATATCAGGTCTCGGGACTTTTCCGGTACGACACAAGCCCTGAAGGTGGTGTTGAACCATTTGCTGGGGGCAAGAGTGAGCGCACGATCGTGATTGAGCCTGGCGGCCCGGGAGGAAGTGGCACATCTTACGTCTGGAGGGCCGCTGAAGATATCACAAAGCGACTCAGCGATGGCAAATTCGATGTTTTGGGATGGGATCCGCGTGGTGTCAATATCACTTTGCCTTCCATCGCCTGCTTCCCGTACAATGCCGATCGAGATCGCTGGTCTATGCTGACGAATCAGTACCGCGAGGTATCCGCGTCGCCAGAGGCCCAGCTTGAGGTTGCTGATGCTATGAATAACGCTACCTTCCGTGCTTGCTGGGAGAGACACGGTGATCTGGCACGGTTTGTCGGCACGTCTTTCGTTGCGCGCGATATGGAGGAAATCCGCAAGAGACTCTGGGAAGCCGAGTTGACGGGTTACCTTGTCAGCTATGGCACCGGCATTGGACAGACCTGGGCCAATATGTTTCCAGACAGCGTCGGTCGCGTCATTCTTGATGGAACTGAGTACGTCCGCGACCATCGCCTCTTGGGTGGCTTTGGATGGACTGCGCTAGACAATGCCACCGACGCCTGGCGCGACGGATTCCTCGGCGAATGTCTTCGTGCCGGGCCGGAATACTGTGCCCTCGCTCAGCCGAGAGATCATTCCGGTCCCGTATCTCTGCAGGAATTAGAGATCCGCATGCAACAGTTGGTGTACTCGCTCAGTCAACGACCAATTCCGGGTTATTACGAGCCAAGCGGCCCGTCGCTAGTTACCTACTCTGCATTGGTAGCTGCTATCTACGGTTCCATGTACAATGCCAATAGCTGGCCTGCCCTCGCGCAGATGTTATATGAGCTGGAAGCTGGCAACTCGACATTGGCCACAGCCTTCCTCGACCGTTCGGACTGGGAGTACAATCCCACGTTGCCGTCGCCGCCCTCCCCGAAACCTTCGACCGACGAGCTTGGGTCCCTAGTCATCTGCGCAGACTCCTACGATGCACCGCAACCTCCTGAGGGCATCGTGTGGTGGCAATCCCTGTGGGCTAATATGACCACTCAAGCTTGGATCTCGGGCAACTCGCGATTCTTCAACGTCTTCCCTTGCCGCCACTTCACCACGTACTGGCCGAAGCCGGCAGAAGTTTACCGTGGTGACCTCAACCACACACTCAAGAACCCCGTCTTGCTCATCGCGGAGACGTATGATCCTGCAACGCCTCTGCGGAACGGGAGAAGGCTTCTTACTGAGATGGGAGACAATGCAAGGCTGATCGTGCACCACGGCTATGGGCATTCGTCCAGAGACAAATCGGCTTGCACGGATTCACTCGCAAAGGCCTACATTCTGAACGGTACGGTACCGAGTGAACAAGAGACTCCCTGCTACGCGGATGAGAAGCCTTACCTATACGGTGTCAATACGACGGTGTTCCAGTCCAAGGCGGGTATCTCTCAGGACCCTATCCAGGCATGGCAACAGCATATCCAGGAGTTAGCGATGTGGAATCCGAAGTTGACTTCCATGATGTGATTGCGCTTAGCTTGTTTGGGATACATCACATAGTGATCTGGTTGAATCGTGGTCTTTGGATTTGGAACTTTCAAGGCAATTTTATGACTACAACACTACTATAGTATCAACTTCATGTGTCTTCGATAGCTATGCAAGTTATCACCAACACTATATGTATATATCTCTAATAATGCTCCTTAACCTATATACAAACAAATACACCAAGTAACTTATAAGAGGAAGAAAGAAAGAAAATAAGAAAATGAAAGAAAAAGGGGGAAAGCCACATAAGGAATTATCGCAGCCGTCCAAGCATATTTCCTCTTAGAATAAACACGTCATAGCAAGTCGAATATCCAATGCCGCGCTTCTCAAAGCTTTTCCGAGCCCCAGATATGTGATGCAATAGTATATATCACCTATACTTACTATCCGCATAGTTAAGTGTAGGTGCTCATACTCGTGGCGCTCATCAGTGCTTGCAGATGTACTGCCCCTTGCTGGGGTTGCTAAGCGTGGGTGGGTTCGTGTCGGCTTCTCCCCAGACCCAGTTGGCTGTAAAAGCATTAGCATAAGTAATTGGTTATGAATTGGGTAAATATCATGAAGAGCAAATGGACTCACGGTTGATAAGGGAGCCAGGCTGGACCAAGCTGTCCCAGGGCCAGATGAACCAATCGTTGGAACGGAACTCGGCTTGCTTATCGGCAGGGTCAGCGGTGTCGATGGATGTCTTGCGAGTGTGGAAGATGGCGTGATAAAAGGCGCCGACATAGATCTTTGCATGATCACGGCCCTTGGCGCCGTTCGTCGATTGGTCATTTTTACTAGTTGGTAGGTGGCATATTAGAGCAGCCACTTAGTTATAAAGTTCCTGAAAGGTGAAACTCACTCGTTGAACGTGTTCTGGATATCACCCCAGTTCTTCACGTCATATCCGCCGTGCTGGCCTAGCATGAGTCGGGTCCTCGTCCACATGTTATTGTTGTCGCCCTGCCAGACCACCGTGACACCCTCCCAGTCGCTCTTGTGTCCAGAGTCATGCTTGAAGTAGATACTGTAAGTCACGCGGAACTCGTGGTCCTGGCATTGGTTGACCGTGTAGTACACTGGAAAGGGGTTTCCCTGCAGCGGGCCGCCGCTCTTTGGGCTGAGCCATTTTCCTGGGTCTGCACAGCCGCGGCCCAGGTTTGCCCAGTTCCCTAGATCTGGATCGTTTCCATTGACCTGGTTACCGTTTATCTGCGCAGACTCGGGGTAGCACGGGTTGGAGCCGTGGGGACGGCCGAAATGGAACATAGGCACTGCGGCCATCGCGGCTTTATGGCCCTTGCCGAATCCATCATCTGTCGAGAGTTAGTACGCTATCAGCGATGAGGAATGCTTCAAATATAGGTACCATCGTGAAACCAAGATCCAGGAATCTGGGTGGTCCCGAGGGAAGACCCAATGAGGGCGGCAGAGATGCCGAGGATCGATGTCAGTCTCATGTTGAAGACCGAGAAACGATGAGATCTAGAGACAAGTCCAGGTATTTATGAAGCAGGGACGTGTGAGGAAGATGCCGGAGTCGCAAACTGAATAAGAGGCGGTTGTGATGATGAGTTCAGGAGTGTTATGTGGTTTACTCGAGCTGGCCACTGCCTTCTTATACTCGACATATCACCAGATGCAGAGTACCAGTACGAGATTAAAAATGTCTTTCTCCCAAGTTTCCTGATTGAGTCGAAGAGGGATCCCGTTCTAGCCCTTCCTCTACTCTCACGTTCAACTACCTACTATGCCGCATCGTGTACATTGCTGATCTCAGCTTCAATTTCTCCAAGGTCTAGATGTTTATTTCCTGATGCCAAGCTCTAGCTATTAAACCAGGTGGACGAATCAAGCACAGAAACGATGCTTTCTAGCCTCAAGTCCTGCCTCTATTCACACATAAGCTTTACTCTTTATAATGCAAGTGTAGATTGTATGGATCCCTGACCAAGCAAGTCATAGGTAGCTTCTTTCCTTTAAGCCTTATGACAACAATTACCTATTGCCACATAGAGACTGGCGCTGCCTTAGGGAGTTACCTAAGTACTCATAGGTACTAGGCAGGAACAAGAATAACTTATCGCAAAGCTTGCGGGCCTATTAAAGAGAAGTGGGCCCTCGCAAACTCAGGCACTAGATTCAGATACTGGCGTCAGCAGTCAATATTGCGGTAGATGGCTGAAATAACAACGGAGGCAACTCCATTGCTCAACATGCGTCTGAGCCTCGAATGAATCAATTTGCGAGCTATTGTCAGGAAATATGTCCCGACGTTTTGACGATGCCGGAGTCACCGCCAGGTGTGGGTGCTCATACTTTTAGCGTGCGCTCGTCGAATAAAAATGGCGGAGGAATCTGCATATAATATGTACGTTAATGGCATCGCTCATGGTAGTTGGCATTTTTGCGTTGCTGAGGGGATGAATTCATTGAAGATCGTGTTCATGTTGAAACGTGTGTTGCTATTACAAAGAAATAAAAAGATGATAAAAAGATGTGGGACGAACAATGAGCACCGTAACAGCATCAAATGAGTAGGTTAGCGGCATGACGGGCGGGTCTTGGCCCGGGATCTAACAAACCCGGGTTGTTGGTCGGGCTCCGAGCCTAAGCTATGTCCCCATCCTGTACAATACATTGAATTGTATTGTACCTAGGACTTTGTACGGCATAGTAGCTGAGATTTGTTACCTAAACCACCCATGTAACACTTATGTCTCCGGCTCACGCGGGTGGCTTTTTTCTTTACTCGGTCGCCAGCCAATGGGATTTGTCACGCGACACACCCCTTCAAGCCATAATGAACAAGAGCCCTTCTATTGTATTCACAATAGTTTCAACTTTGCTGAATAAAATTATGTTAATTGAGGGGGGAACCCTCAGCTTTATCATAATGCTATAGTTAATGTCATAGTAAGCGTTCATCACCCCGAATGTCGGGTAGTATACTCACCTACCCAGGTCGGTAAAGATGAAACTCTCGGAGTATCTATTGTTACTTACCTCCTACCTCCAACATCAAAGGAGGAGGAGATCACATCCTATTCTGTGGCGTTCTATGTAGATACCTAACCTATTAGTAATGTAGGTCTCGAGACATGGCAGCCTAGATGCTATAAATGGAACCAGGAGTGCGAAGTGGTGGTGGGGTGGCCAATCAGATATGCGAGAGCTGTCTTGGAGCAGAAATCCGGAATTCCGAACGTTCCGACATTGCGCGCCGTTTGGATTCGGCGATCGATTTTAACGTGATATATAATACGAGTACTTATATGTCTGTATATGTTCTTATGACTTATTACCCTTCCGCCCCCCCACTCAGCCCTACCTACTCACCCTGCTCACATTCTTCACCCTCTCCCTCGAATATCACCGAATACTTCACTACCATTGGCTGCCTAGACATAGATATTCAACCTAAGGTCTATCTTCAAAAAGGATGCCAGATACGAAAAATAAAACTAAAAGCCAACCTTCGCCTATACATCGCTCATTTGTCGGATTTGTCCAAGCGCTATTTGCGCTCGCCGTGTTCGCCATCTTTGTGATCGCGTGGTTGGTCCAGGGCGGCTCTATCCCTCTTCCTCAGTGGGCCAAGAACTTGAACGGCCTGTCGCCCGAACTCCAGGGTACCTACCAAGCTGCGCTGATCCCCGCCGTCCTCGTCTTGGCCTTGCTCTTCCTCGCGGCCGGGGTCTTATTGATGCTGAGGGAACGAAGGGAAAATCGAAACGGAATTCCTTAGTGCGGTAACCTGGTCGCTGCCTTAAAAGGGGCGAACAAAGAAAGAAAGACGAAGTCGCAAGCGGATTGTGAAGGGGGAATCCTTGGTGTCATATTCTGGGTGGATCTAACATTCGGAGCCCGCGGCAACCGACGGTCGAATGCCATGCGTTCCCTGCTTCTGAAATGATAATCGACGTCATGGCTTGGGCTATGCAATGTGCTATATCTACGATATAGTGCCATCCTCGATGTCGAGTTCGCCGCGAGTTCGGCTAAGATGGCCGTAGAACCAGCCTCGCCCCCCCCCCCAATCTAGGGCAGCGCTGGTTCGTGTCCAATCTCATTCTCATAGATACCAGCGATGTTAGAGAGACTACGGTTTACGACTCTCACTACCATTCTTTATCATTGGATGTTTACGAAGTATCACGAACAGGCTTTTGGGAGGGCGCAACAAAGGGTTTAGGGGGTTGATGACAATACCATCTACAGGATATAAGGGGCTTTGCATGACGGCGTTTACGGTTGGAGACGGAATTAGAGCTTTACGGAAAGCGTCAGAGTGGCCAAGGGTCTTCTGGTATACCTCATAGATGACATACTAGCAATTTGATTTATTTATAATTCAGCATGTGCATTTTCTCCCTACCTAGGTAGTGCAGATGCCTACTGTCACGGGGCGGAGCCTCGAAGCGCAGAACAACATCTTTGTTGCGCGGGGATCTGTAATATCTCCCCGGATATTGTGAAAGCTACCTACCCAGTACATAGACACGTAAGCCGTCTTTGTTCTATCTGGTCCCTGATGTAGGCCCCTGATGTAGGCCCCGAGTAGGACCCGAGTAGGCCCTTGACACCTACTTCCGAAAGACGGAGCCCACTTCTAAGGGCTAGCCATTACAGGGAAACAACGCGCAGTTTGTTGTTGCTTTTTCTTGTAAAAGATCGTGTACATACATAGTAGTGCGTCTACCCCTATCTCTGAGTATCACGGCCAGCCGCTTTAACCATAACTCCTGTGAGAGCCATGCTATTTACTAGGTATATGGGTAAAAGAAATCGCCTTATTTTGTGAATTTCTCCAACAGATGGCATGATTGTGTTGCATAATCCCACCCACGCTACGAAGTGAAGTTATTCATAAATATCCCATAGGTCAGGGGCTAAGGAGCCCCCTTTTCTTGTCAGTCAACAATAGTGTACAAATGCGCAAGCATTATCATATTTCCACCGAATTATGACCCGCTCATATTAACACTCTTGCATATCATTCGTATCTCCTTGCCTTACATATGCAAGACTAGGTACCTAAGATCGTACCACAGCTATGTATTACTTAAGGCAATACCGTTTTCTCCTCAGGCTCCAAATTTCAGAAGTCATGGTTTTCGAATCATTAATTTCATATAAAAAGGTATGCTCAAATCTTCATGCGGTCTTATAACAGGACATTCCCGTATGAGACATGCCCAGATATGAGCAAAACATTAACGTCAACGCAGGGCCTACTAGAGCCCCAATAGTTACACACTGGTTTTGTGTTGAGATGGGCACAAGATAAGAAGCAATTCCTATCGGAAGTACACATATTGAGCTCGCGAATTGGGTATATTAAGTACACATAGTAAAGTCGTAATTATATACTGCGGACCACAGGCAGTATCACCAGTTCTCCTGGCGCAGGGAATCTGCTACCCTCTTCATCACTAACCCTGTGTAAACCTGGACACACGACTAAGCTCATCTCTCTCCCGTTGCTGTCGAAGCAGAACTTATACTCCGATGGTTGAGAGAACAGGAGATAGTCAAAAGTAACACACTCGACTATCACTTCTCGGAGGTGGTTCTCCTGCTCATACCTCTCCTCGCGATCTCCTGCCACGAAAGGCGAGAGGAAGGTGTTCAGAGCCACGGCTAGCCTTTCGGCCTCATGGGTGCTGGTATCTTCTGAAGGCGTTAGTGCGGTTCGGCTGCCTCTTCGTGGGTGAAGAAGGAAGGCAGATAACTGCCGCCATCGCGTGAGTGCAGATTCTAGGGCTATCCATCACACTTCTGTTAGCAAATTCCTAATACGAGTAATTGGAGGGTGTTTTCTGACCATCTGGATTGCCCATACGTCCCTTCGTTTTGGGTATCATGGATAGGAACAAAGAAACAGGTTCTGGTAACAAAGAAATGGTTGTCGTTTCGTTGAAGGTGGCGCTGATAAACGCAATTTTGGCAATAACATGTTGTATGGCGACATATCGGGTCTTTGGATCCAACGCCAGAGCGGCCAGTTCAACAACCGGGATTGCGCCGCTCTCACCAAGGCCAAGATGAACTAGGGCATTAGACAGTTCATTGGCGCTGCGTGAAACAGGCTGGAGGTGATAGTTGTTTTCGACGTGTTGTTGTAGCAGCTGTCCTAGTGCGCTGAGCTCTGAGCCTATCTTGGAATCCGCCGTCGGGACGATGAGGTACTGGTCCCTTATGTGTGTATCTGTTAAGGAAATGGCCTGCAAAGGCTTTTCCTGGCTATCTCTTTGAGAAGCGTGATGCCCAGCGTCTAATGCTCGCAATCTTCGACGCAAGAATAAGAAGCTCATGATGACGCCTAAGATGAAACCGGCAACAACGCACGCCACAGCAATTACAGCTACAACACCGGTAGACAGGCCTGAGCCGCTACCTTGTTGAATTGGCTGCGCATTACTTGTCGATGTTGGCGATACCGATGCATGGGTCGGTGTAGGTGTAGATGTCGGGGTAGTCTCACTACTACTTGTCGTGGTTGCTGATGAAATGTGTTCGGAAGTCGGCGACGCGGGAATAGGAACCCACCATTCCGTAAAAAAGACATATTCTGATTGATCGGGTGGTCTTGTGAATACGTCGACGGCATTATATGAGGTTCCATCTGACAATGCGACGGAGACCGTACGCGACGACGTGATCGGTAGTTCCGCCATTGCGTTGGGCACAACGACTGGTGTACTAAGCGAACTCAGTAGTGAGTGAAGAAGTAAATAAGAAAAGGCAGGCTCATAGTGTGTATCTAGGTAGGTAGTAAAAGAAGCCGGAATACCTAATGTTTGCTTTCGTACCTGGGGTACCAACGGACATAAATTAGACGAATCGCCTGGGGGTTGCCTTGCTCAGCCCCAACTGCAGTAAAAGATCGTCTATATGCTAAAGATACCAACATGCCTAACCTACCTACTTTAGTACTTGGCCATTCATGGGGATAGAATCCGTCCAGAGGCACAAGTAAATTCCATCATCTTTACTGTGGTACTTGTACACCGCGATTGACCGCAAGCCTAAGGTAGTAAAGGTACACACCGAAGATCGTCGTAATCCCCTCAATTTGTCATGTCCTTTTGGTTTATCGATTGTTTGTTTGCTTGCGTGTTTGTTGAGGCATCTATGAAGTGCCCTTTGGCCAGTGAGAATACTAGGTATACAGTTAGAAGGCCTTTTTACTACCAAGACGACATGCTTGCTTTTTGAATTTGTACTGTGCAATTAATGCTTCAAAAGACTTGAAGGCTTAAACTATCGCCATAACAGCACTTGAGGTGAAAGAGCCAGGGTAAGACGTTTACGGCCCATGATATGGTTGAAAGGACAAAAATAGAACTGGACGGGGCTAGGATGGGGCGCAAACACAAGCGCGAACCGGCCATGAGGTACGATATGGTGATCCTCCCTAGCCTACTACGGGTTTAGTCGACCTACTACTACATATGTAGTAGTATGTACTATGTATGGAGTGCCAACACAAAATTGATAGATGGCAGATGCATGTTGCCATGTACCTACACATTTACGCACAATTTCCCAGCCAACAATTTAGCAGGCCAAAAAGATAACCTGGCACTTTTTTTTTAATCCCATATGCATGCATCCCCTAGGTGTTTGAGGCTCTCAAATGTGAATTATGACGATGGCAGCAACAGTCGTCAGAACCTAATTCAGTAATGCATCAAAAGCGCTGGGTTCGGTGCCCATGGATCTGTACAATACGATCTTGCTACTAGGTACTAACCTACCTGGTCCTACCATAGTAGTTACATGTAGTAAGTACACTATTTCGTTGTTCGAACTTCGTATTATGTATTCTCAAGAGTCAAGACAAGTTTACGACGTGTCAAAGCGGGATGTGGAACGGCAGATCTCGCACTAATGCAGATCTCGTGAGCACGAGAGCAGGAGGCCAGGGAGGGTTATCCCCATCCCTGTCTCAGATCAACCCAACCTTTACGCATGGTATGTCCATGATAAATACCTGTTCATCTCGTCAATATTCTTGATCTATCACTTTCGCTTTGCTTGAAACTGTCCTAAGGGGGAAAAGAGCCACATAACAAGGTACGTATTGGAGAAACCGGAATATCAATCTCGCTAGGCAAGCTCCGAACGAACTCACCCACAAGCCAAGCTACAGCCCCGCGAAGATGGATACTATCGTCATCTTCAACTTCAACAACAATCCCTTGCGGCATGGCGTGGATTGTGATGAGTGTACATATGGAACTTCTTCAGTACGGTCACAGGATATTGTATTAATAGGTTATCTAATGCAAGTTGAAATTTTCAATATGTAGGTATGAACGAACTATTCCTTTCCTTCCTCTCAGTATGGCAACCTGCCCTCTTTAGACATGGCTCATATCTAAACTAGGACAGTTAATGTATGAATATATATACCTACATATAACACAAAACTAGGGATGAACCGAAATTAATAAATCCCCATTATGCCACTCGGTAAAGCTGCAGCAGTTTGCGAAAATAGACGAAGGATGTAACTAGCGCCGTGGATCCAACAAACAACAGTGTTGTTGGCTGCGCCATTGTCTCCTATGCCCATCTCTTAATGGCGAACGGGGTTGGCCGTTCTCCATACTAGGTATCTATATATTTTATTTTGCCTATCAAAAGAAAATACACATCTGTAGGTATGCCACCTGGTGTCATGGCCCGTATAACTTGTACTGCCCTCCAGCCACCCAAGCCTTGCTCGCTAGGTGTTGTTGCTTGACTTGCCTATGCAATTAAGTTTTGGATGTAAATGGACACCTACACAGTCTGAGATGCTTATACAGGCATGACCTTCGAGGTTCTTCAACTTGGGTTTTCCCGATTTCTGTTCCTAATAGATGCAATACTGGCCTGACTCATTACTGTGCAATATATGACATGTTTTGGTCATACATAGGCTAAGGCATGGTTCGTTTGCTTGACCAAGCAGAGTGTTAGTACGTCAGAAACTATTTACACCGTCACTGTCGCTCATTGCCCTCCTAGATACCCAGGTGTAAACAGACAGATAATCCGACACTTCAAAATCTCCACCCACGCAAATACATACTCACAAACAGATATACGGACAGATTTCTGCAAATGTAAACTTCCCCCTACACATATTCATTCATACATCTTACCCCCACATAATTCACCGACACACATACACAACTATGAGCACAAACAGCAGCCACCCAGTTGCCCAGCTGGGCCTCACCTGTCCAGATGGGGGAAACTTCCACATCTGCAGCAACAGTGAGATTCGCTTCGTTGGCTGTTGCGATACCGACCCTTGTGCTGACGGCTCCGGATCATGCCCAAGCTCCAATCTCCGGCGCGCAGCTTTCGACGTAGCGCACTACAGCGAGATCCCCAGCCAGGCTTGCGCGAATGGAACGAGTAACCAAGAAGCGCACTGGTATACGTGCACCGCGGGCCCCTTCATGGGTTGCTGTGCTCAGAATCCATGCAACAACGGTGGAAAGTGCGCTGCGAGCAGCTTGATCCCAGCAAGGCTATCTGACAACGGTGACAGTGCCGCGGTGTTTCTGGCTCAGCCGGAGACGGAGACCGCTCAGACCACGCAGACTCCTGAACCTACAGCCGATCCTACAAGTGCATTTGCAAGTCCATCTGCAACTCAGACAGGCCAAGAGCCAGGTCTGCCACCACCAGGAGTAGAGGAAAATAGAGCACCAGTTTCACAAATCGTAGGTGGTACGGTTGGAGGTGCCGCGGCGGCGATCCTAATTGCCTGCTTCCTGTTCCTTTATATCCGACGACGACGTGCAGCGGCACTTGATGGAGATGGTGATAGTGAAAGTGTAAAACCGCCAACGATGACTAACGAGCGAGTATCCGCGACACGACCACCGTGGAGTCCATACAAAGGTTCGTCAATAGGAGAAACTTGTCTACCCACCTATTCAAATATTAACCATTCCCAGATACGTCCGCAAATAGTCCCAACCCAACACAAGGCACGACATCGCCAGTAATGCAGAGCCCCTTAATCGCAAACGACGGGAGGATCTCGGCAGTATCCCATCCAAGCAGCCAGGGCCCGGCATGGGATAGCCAGCACGGCTCCTATGTAATGACAGGGTCTTCTCCCGAACCGAGTAACTACTGGACAGGTAGTCCACGCCCGCTTTCACCGCACCAGTCATACCAACAACCGCCGTATGGAGAAGTAAAGCCGTACATCCAACAACCTCTCAAATACCAACAGATGGAGGGTCCAGGTGCTGTTTCAGAGCTTGAAGGATCTGTGGTACAACACTACCATGAGTTGGACTCCGGAGCGGGAGCCCAAGTGCCTCAGAGCCCACGTTCCGAGACGAAATAACTAGGCTAGCAACGTTTAGTATCGACCGAATGGAAAACATGGAGATTGTTCGATGAATTCAGGATCAGCTTCCTCCTGCGAATCGTCTCCCTTTTCCATATGGAACACACACATGACTAGAGGTCCAGAACAACCGACTCTCTCACCAGAGTTGCTTGGAGCCTCGTCGGCTGTACAGAGCTACCACACCTAGCTCATTATCGCTAGGTATCACCTCAAGCTATTTGAGACCGGTGCCATGAGATGAGCTCGGGAGCTACACTAGCGTATTTTACTTCATATTGAGAGATTAGGGGTTGCGGTTTCAGGGGTAGTATGCACCTGATATATAGAAACACAAGGTCCACGGCAATCGTCCCGCTCAGGAAAGTTGCTCGTGGACTTAGCGATTGGAGATACGATACCTAAACGCAGTCAGGATGGTCAGACGAGCGTATGTATAATAACCTTGGAAGCGAATGAGTGAATAGGGATGGGCATTAGGTATATACATTCACATTGGGCATAAGGCTTCTTTGGGGTGGGAAAAATACAGTACTTGATTCACGGCAACAATACGTTCGGGGGGATCTACAGCATAATCAGCTAAGCAGGTGGATAGTTTTGTGTCAATTTAGCGGCTATCAGCCTAATGGAGACAGCATTTGCATTTTGTATGGTGATTGTAGGATGGGGGCGAAGGTAAAGGTTGATAGTGTACTATGTTGATGGGTAATAGGAAGCTCTCGCGCTCAATGAAGATTTGCTAATATGGGCTAGTTTATAGTATGTATGTAGCATGTATGAAGATGTATGAAGGTATATTCAACCTTCGAGGCGATGTTGATGTTGATGTTGCACTACCTAGACTAATCTGAACTGGGTTAGAGACTACCAAGGGTATCTTCTAACTAGAAGTAGCACGATGCATTCAATCTATTGGCTGACAGACAGTCCGCGCCTACCACCGGCGAATACGAATGGTAATACGAACCAGGTCGAACCTAGGCAGTTTAGGTAAATAAGTAGTTAACCTAGAGACATCGTGATGTGCCTACTGAATTACTGTGTATTGGTAAGAGAATACTACTATGCCTTATTTACGGCTCCAAGGTGAATTATAACTTGGAGTAGAGTTAAGGTGTATTATGGTGTCTTCAATGGTACCTATGGTAAGCTCAGTGCTAGTTTGTAACCTGGGTTACGTCGCTAATGGCCATCAATCATCAATGTGCACAGAGCACTTACCCAAGTACCCATGTACCTCTTTAAGTTCGAGCACAGACCACTTTACCTACCATGTATTTGTTTCTGGCGGGTCCTTTTTTCTTTAATGTTGTCTCACCCTTTTTTTTTTCCTTCCACACCTGGGCACCCACCTGAGCAAAACCATGATCCGGCTTTAAACTTGGAAACTTGGAACATTTACCAACCATCTTTCCACATCTCAGCCCAGACATTTGGCCGAGCAACCATCCCCCTCCCATCCATCCCCAGCCTCGGCCATGTCATAATTGGGATCACAAAAGCTGGAACTACCTTAAACAGTCATTCGTTCCAAATTAGCATACTTACATTTACTGCTGCTTACAGTTAATAATACTAGTTTCATTCATTTCCCTTCCAAAGCCTCTGGAGTACCGATCGAGTCTCCGCCGCGCCCCATCGTCAAACTTCAAACCCGCAACGACACGCCGTCGCATCCCCGTCATATTAGTATTGCTATCGTATATCGTTCACTATAACCTACGTTTTTCCACATCTCTTCGGCCTTGATTTGTCCTCGTCGTGGTCGCTACGTAGTCATTAATTACCCTCGTTCGAGCCATCGCTCCCGTCGCTGACAAGATGGGCGGCTTCGGCGATTTCACCGATATCTGCCACACGGCTCCCTTGCCGTTGTGTCCTTCTGTCGGTACCATCACATCCCTCTCCAGTAGTGTTGGCATCGAGACGGACTGCTTCGCGAGAAATATCGAGTTGGCCAACACCATCATATTTCAGGGCGCATCGAGTTTTATGCACATCATTGCTATCATCATGACCGTGGTGATGATTTTACACATCCGAGGGAAATTTACTGCGGTTGGTCAGTATACTGACCCTACTCACAATGCGCTGTAGTATGCTAACTCGCGCATGATTTTAGGCCGTAAGGAAATCCTAGCGTTCTTCTACTTCTTCATGTTATTATCTTTCATCTCCCTCTGCGTCGATGCCGGCGTTGTCCCCCCCGGCTCCGAACCCTACCCCTACTTCGTCGCGATACAATCTGGTCTCACGTCCGCAATGATCACTTGTCTGCTTATCAACGGTTTCGTGGGCTTCCAATTATACGAAGACGGTACTCCCTTGTCCATTTGGATGCTCCGTCTCAGTTCATTCGCTGCCTTCGTCGTCTCGTTCCTGGTTTCGTTAGCTACATTTAAGTCCTGGGCTGGCATGGGCCCTGAAAACACCGTAGGCTTGTTCACAGTATTATACCTCCTGAACGGTGTACAACTTATCATCTACGTCGCATTGCAAATCCTGCTCGTTGTCCGTACCCTCGAAGACCGTTGGCCGTTGGGAGATATCGCCTTCGGTCTTTTCTTTTTCATCGTCGGTCAAGTGATCTTATACGCGCTTAGCTCCACCATATGCCAAGCGACAAGTCACTACGTGGATGGGTTGTTTTTCGCTACCATTTGCAATCTTCTTGCTGTCATGATGGTTTACAAGGTATGTCATATTCGGATTTATGATCAATGTATCAACACATCTAACTTATTCACAGTATTGGGATTCAATCACCAAGGAAGACCTCGAGTTCTCCGTTGGTACCCGGATGAACAACTGGGAAGTGAAAGAGCTTCTCCCAGAAGAAGAGCGCCGTGCCACCATCTACACAGACGACCCCTATAGCCATTCCACTGCTTATGACCACAGTTCCTCTCCTATGGGAAACCGAACGTCCCGTTATTAGTTGCCTGGTATTACGGAGTTCTCACAGATTGAGAAGGGGGATATCTTAAAGGGCGAGGTGGTCTGCTTCGAAACGGTTTGATGATACTGGGCTGGCAAGGCAAGTTGCATTTACGAGGCGTTTTTGGCTCGGCAAGAGAAACCGTGCTGGTTTTATTAGTGGTATAAAGAGCAACAATATTCAATATCAGGGCATTAACACACTGGCAGGACTTGCTTGATACGGATTTATATGCCTGAAAGGGGGTGCACGAGGTGGTGGCCGAGTAATTTTGGGCTGTATATATATACTTTGTACCTAGTAGCTGATGAGAATATATGTAAATGGATCTCTTCATATTTATATTACTACCTAGATTAATGTCACACAAAGATACCTGAGGTAAAAACTCGGGTGGATAATATTCTATTCCAGATCAATATTGATGCGGGTGTATGTCTATGTGAGGAGGGGAAACCGCAACTTCGTTCCAACAAAGATGATGATAGCAGTGCTCATGCTTGCCTCTATACGCACTGATGAGTATAAGGGTTTACGATAGCTTTTGTCAGGTTAGGTAGCAGTCTAACATTGAAGGTCTCATTTATACCTATGTCTAGCGTCCTTCATCTAATAGCATGGCCAACTCCATACTTTAGCCCTCGAGCTTAAGCTTCAAAGAACATTGTGCCTAGCATCTAGTCGGGAAAAGGACGAACTATAATAAGGTGCTACCAGGGTAGAATGTATGTTCAAAGAACGTGAAGAGTGCCTCAATCACAGCAACGAAGTCAAGGCATATGCATCGTCTTCAAATATGGCATAGCCTCTTTCAAGGAGATGAGTCCTCGCAGCAAAAGGGATCGATAAACGGACGACCTTCACGACCAAAAGGGTAGCCTGATATATTTGGCTAAGGACTTACACAAAGACAGCCCTGGAGGCTAGTGAAGATGATGTGTAAAATGCTTCAGTCACGGTTTCTCAACCCATCGACAACAACGCAGAGCTCGAGGCCTCAAAACGCAAGCTACAGTAGCTAGGTACCGAGACAATTACGAAGGACTTATCAGGCCAGCCACCTATACGATAGTAAGGATATTAAATGCCTAATGTCAAAGATATCTACATGTAGTAAGTACTTAAATCGTCCATCGAACAACCTTGGAAACTATGGAAGCGGGAATAATGTATGTGCTTAGCCGAGTCAAAGGTATGTAGTGAGCAGGATAGCAGTAGTCTGATGGCTGGTGATGACATCAAATTGTCTTACAGCTCAAAATGAGGGAGGAACTTAAAGTGCAATATTTTCAGATGGCGTTTCAACTACGTAGTGGTCTCAGAATCCATACATTTAGAAACATTCAAGTTGAACATTGAAGTCCACGTGTAGACTTTACAGATTCAATCATTGCCCAGTGATGTTTTACACGTCTAACAGGGTATTGTACCCAGGTACCTTATTAACTAGGTACTAACCTAGTACTTAGTACCTAGTACCTAGTAGTTATGTACTAGTTATTGACATTCCCCACCAACTTTAAACATTGGAACCATTCACCTTCAATGCTTTTAATGTTCTTGTGCAACATTGAACATTGAACATTGAACCTCGAAACATTCAAGGCTTCTTGAGGTTCCAGTACCTCTTCTACGCACACTTTACCTACCCAACGGTCAGGTAGTATCTGCTCAAGCAATTAAAAGCCATGTCCTCCCAGAACCAACAAAAGATTACTTCCAAGAATCTCTCCTACTCAACTGAACTTCCGCCCTTCCTTGCCCGACTTCGCGGCCAACAACAGCAGCAACATGACTCAGACTCTCCAGATCCAATCTTAGCTGCGCGACGCCGCGCGGCGCGTCCACGGTCTGCGAGCGACGTGGCTGAGGAAGCACCACTTGTTGTTGACGAAAATGGACAAGTTATTTCATTCAATGACGCCCTAGAAGATGAGGACGAAGAATCTACTGGCGCTACAGTGAACCAAGGCCCTAAAGAAGACGATAACTTGAATAAGAGGGAGAAAGAGAAGGAAAAGGAAAAGATAGCAGGTATCGGGGCAGGAAAAAAGCGAAAAGTCGGGCGTGTTGTTGGGCGCGGTGAGGATGAGGGCGAGGACGAGGACGGCAGGAAACCCAAAACTACAAGTGGAGCAAAAGGACAGACCCGATCAACAACAGCCAAAGATGAGAAAATTGCCGACGCAAAGCACGGCGCGAAGCAGGGCAAGAAAAAAGCCAAAAAGATCAAGCTTAGCTTCGGTGACGACGCGGATTGAAGATCCAATCAAAGTTGAAGTTTTGAAAGGATAGTCACCACGTTATTCTAATCATTCCAAGGCAAACAGATTCCTCAGCCTTACAAATTATCGAGTACCGAATACCCACCGAGTCCAAATATCTAATAGGCATCAGAGCTTCAGTATCTACGGAGAATTGCTGGTGTTTCATGACGGTTATCGGATTCGAACAGATCGCATACTATTTGCAATACATCAACGAGCCCGACTAGGCGCTAGGTTTTTCATATACGCCTCTGGCAAGTTACGGAAATCTACGCACACAAGAATGAGCAAGGGGGATTCATATGTCTAATGAAGAACTAAGTAGTCCTTTATGTCTTCCCATATTATCCTTCCCCGTAATCCTCAAAAACAAGCTAGGTTAGAGAAAAGTAGGCCCGATACCCTTTGCTTTATGTGGTAGCTTGCCAATATCTTTCGACGGAAAGAAATGTATTCAAGCCTTCTTTCTCAACACAAAGATCTCGCCTTGAGCCTGGTTGTCGGAGCTGATAAACAGCCTCTCGCCGGCAGCGTCCCAGCTGAGGCCAGCTAGACGCCAGCAACTGCTCATGGTCAAGGAAGGCGAGTTGCAGGAGCCCGGGCTTTGGGCGCCAATGATGTTTTTGTAGCCAGTCTTGCTGTCAGCAGCAGCGACGGGCTCATACTGGCCATCGGCGTTCTTTGTAAATGGCACTTCGGCTACGAAATAACCCTGAGCGGGCTGTCGATCCCAGCTGCCGTGGAACGTGATGTACAGATTCTCACCCGCCGGGTCGAAGCCGTTGGTGATGGGCGCCATGTGTGCCGGGAACGCTAGGCGTGGCGGATTCGACTTGCCCTCGCAAGATGCATCGCTGAAAGTCTGGTTGGGCGACACGACGAACTGTGAGCCCGTCTTCAGCGCCGTGTTGTCGTTAAAGTTGGACGGCTCCCACACAGTGAAACAGGTCGGGTAACCGAACCAGGTATTCGCAAGGGGTGCGGCCGGGTCTCCGACTTAAATTTTAGATTTTATGTCAGCCTTCGAACGAGGTAGTTCCACCAATATAACACGAACGATCTATAAACAAAGATATCACTCGATAAACTCACGGTAGTTTAACTCCTCTGCGGGGTTGTCAATATGGATGTCAGTGGACTGGCCGTTGACCGTTCTCCTGAAGTCGTCACCGCTATTTTCAGCACCCCATACGTGACCGTTCGGGTCAAACGCCAATGCAACTTCGTTACGTAGACCATAACCCAAAACCGTGCCTTGGGTGTTGTAGCTATAGCCATTGGCCGGCGCCTTGCTCACATCGAACACCTTCACGATCGCGCGACCAACGCTGGGGTCAATGGTCGGGTTATCCCAGTTCGCAGCAGCACCAACGGAGACGATGATCAGGTTCGGGTCTTTGGGCGAAACCAGGATGGTACGTGTGGAGTGAATGCCCTGTCCCATACCACTGATTACGGTCTTCTGGTTGGTCAGCGTCATCGCTGCTGGGTCGTAGGTCCACGACCAAGCCGTTGTCTGCGAGCTAGCATAGAGAGTCGTGCCATCGGGTGTGAGACTCAGACCGTGATTGAGGCCGGCACTCTGGAGGAGGGTCTTGGTGCTATTAATGCATCCGTCGGCACCAAACGTGTGTACGGAGATTCCAGAAGTGGCTTGCAACACTAGCATATGGCCCAGGGGGTCGAAGATGATAGTTCGTGGTTGGCGAAGCCCACTGGCGATCTTGGTGACCTCCCAACCAGAATCAAGCGTGTATTGGAATCGGGGAGCAGCAACGCCGGAGCAGGTGGTTGGGAAAGGAAAACTCGGGACATCCTGTGATAGAGCTGGCGAACTCGTTAAGATTTTCGCATTATAATGCTATTATCGATGGGACACTCACCCTGGCCCAGTAGGGCGACTACAGTTGAAGCCGTCGCCAAGAGACGCATATTGGTATTCAATTTATAGCAAGTACGAGCCAAGTAGTCAAACCTAACTTGAAAAGCTAGGATAGAACAAGCTGCAGAGGAATTGTCGTGTTATGTAGCTACGGATCTGCAGACTGTCCCCTAACCTTCAACGTTCGATGATACAACACTATGCCTCATGGGAAGCCATCTAGACTGCGGAGAGTCCACGGACCGGAACCTTGGCGATTTAGGATAATTAACAGACCACGATAGGTATCTAATGATTGTCATCTAGGGAGAGACGGCGGTTGATTGGACACGCAATCTGGCATATCGATATCCATTAGGGAACGGGCTGTCTAGATTTCCTTTTATAGCAGCCATGATACTACGCTACCTCAAGGTATAGATTGCTATGATAACATATATGACAGAATAAGGCGTTGTTGTTTTTGGTCTGCGGAGGGAGAAGCGTTTATTGATGTAATTAGGCGGAAAGATAAAATGCGACTCCACGACCGCGACGTCTCCTAGGGTCCCCCGCAGACTAATCGCCTCTTGCCGGCAGATGTATGGGCCTCTCTACAAGTTTAACAAACGGCCAAGTCAGATAAAGGGGGACCTGAAATGTCGATACCGGGAAAGAGGTGCCTGTCCTTGAAACTTTAATAGATGAGGGCATCATATGAAGCTAGGAAGATGACATTGTAAGTATTGGCGGCATCATCTTGAAGGATGTGATGCTTCAAGAACCCGGATACTGGAACTGTCATTTTTATAAAGTACGCCGATCAGGTCTTTTTACTGTAGAGAGGATCTTGAGTAAGGGATGCCCAGTACTTGGCCAATATAGGGACACATGCCTTACAATACACAATCCTCGTGCTATATGTCTGTGGAGGTTAGAATAGTCAAAGATCTTCAGGCATTAAAAGTGAATTTGACGTTCAAAAGACACTTGAGATTATAACATTGCCTATGCTCTAACAGGTGGTGATGTCCCAGACTAGCTTTTGTAGCCATGGAAGAGATAGCCTATTTCAATGGATACGTGTCAAGCCTACCTAACCTAGATATCTGCTTATACTAGTAGTATATCTCTCTCTCAAGACATGTTGTAGACACCAGGCACTATAGAAGTAGACAGAAAAGGGGACATGATTCAGTATTTGATTTCAGGATTTTAAAAAAAACTTAGTCATGCACATTAGGGGTCGTTATTCGACAAGTCTGTGAATGCGACATTTTATCATCTTTGCTAGGACCAACACCCAGATCAAGATAAAAGTCCTTAGGTTAGGATGTGAATCATTTCAAAAATGAACTCATAGTTGACGATCATTTCTAGCCCTATTATGGGGGGGTAATTATGAAGTGGACTGTCGTGGGTCTGGTTCTGGAACGTTTGAATTCTGGAGAAGCTCACTAACTACCGTTATGTATCAAAATATCGTGGTGGAATTATGGGATTGACTTCACGAAATTTACAAATAACGTAGAATCCAGATAAGGTGGTCCAGATAACGTATGTAGTCCACCGTGCAGGTTTGGAAACCCCGGAAAAATCATGGCCGTGATGGGACAAGACCACCTCAAGATCTTGGATCCACTTAACGTTACCACATAATATCAGATACCTTGGTATTAGATACTCCACTTTAGGGCTTTGAATGCCTTAAAGGACATGTAGCGAGTACTTTACTTTCATTGGCTCTAATTGGCTCATATGTGAATGTATTTAGTTGAATTGATCTTTAGTCAAGTGGTTTCAACACGGTCCCCTATCTCTACTCGACATCTGATTGGCCACAAAACCCCATCCAGGCATAAGTCCAAGCATAATTTCGCCATCGCCTGCCCAAAAACATTGAACCTTGGGGATTAATTGTTCATGTCAGCAAAGTGTCCTGTCCCTAACAATTAATCATTACGGTTTCTAACCCCTTGGACATTTCATCTCGTCCTAAATTTTTCGATCTCGTATCATCAATCCCGTCCCCCCCGTATCTTTTTTTTTCCTTGATTTCAATTTCTTACAATCGCCCCCCTTCCCCCATACAACCTTATTGACTCTCTTTTGCGGTCTGTCGCCGTTCAACTTTATCGACACCTCCAATGAGGTCGTTTTTAATCAATCGACACGATTGATAACGACTTTACAGTTGGACTCGTCAAACCGTTGAGCGACGCCAAAAGATAGCGTGTCCAACGCGTATGCGTATTGACCGTCTATTCATTTCGCCATTCACTCTGTTTACGCTGGTATCCCTTCTAATCTGTGCGCTGTCTCTTTCCCTTCGAGAGACACCCTCAACCAAATAGCAAATAATTTCCCCCGCCCCGTCAATTACCTCAACAGGGTCGCCATCCCTCGCGTCGCTCGCTACTCTACGTAATTTTCACCAAACCGAATATACGGACGGACAGCTGCTGGACCGCCGGGATCTGGGTTTAATGATTTAAATAGAGTATTCGGGACAAATCACGACATAAACATACCTATCCGACCATCACAACAACCATATAATTCAACGCTGCTGTTTTAGCTGCCTGGTACTACTACGCTCTAGCCGTTCTACGGTAGAGCGCTGCTAAGCTGCCATCATGGATCTGCTTCGGCGCGCTTACAGGCGTGTGCCTGTGACCATGGGCACGCCACAGCTTCCCACGGCCACCGAAAAGAGACCTCAACTTAACCGACTAACTTCGCGCTTCGCTTTCTTCAGAAGGCCCCTCCGATTAAAAGGCAATTCTAGCATATCTGTCCCGCTAGGTGTTGTCGTTCTGTTTCCATGCATTGTCGTCGTCCTTATCCTAGTCTTGTTTGTTAGGCACCCAAGCTCTCCTGGTAGGATATTAATGCCTGCTGGTGCACCTCCAGCCATTCGGTACGTTCTGATTATTTTCGAAGTTTACTTCACCTAGAGTTTACTAACCGATGTGAATGACAAACAGTAAAATTAGCGAAGAGCATGACAAGGTATTTGTCACTGGCTGTTTAGAACCCGACACATCCAAAGAGCGTGCCAATGGTGCATTCGTCGTCCTCGCCCGGAATAAGGAGCTCGATGGTGTTATCCAATCCGTCAAATCCATTGAGCGACATTTCAATCGATGGTATCACTACCCCTACGTCTTTTTGAACGACGGGGACTTCAACCAGACCTTCAAGGACATTATTCGTAACTACACCTCTGCCCCTGTCGAATTTGGCAAGGTTGGCGCCGAGATGTGGGGCTATCCTGATTGGATCGACCCGAAGGTCGCAAAGGAGGGCATCGCTAAGCAGGGAGATGCTGCCGTCATGTATGGTGGTCTTGAGAGTTACCATGCCATGTGCCGATTTTACTCTGGGTAAGCATTTAGCAAACGATCAACCCCTACCAATACTAATATGCTTTAGATTCTTCTATGACCACCCTCTTCTTGCCAAATACGAGTGGTACTGGCGCTTGGAGCCCGAGATCAAGTACTTCTGCGATATTACATAGTACGTTCAACTTGTATTTATGTCCTTTCTTCAATCACTAACGGGCTTTTGCAGCGACCCATTCCTTGCCATGATCGAGAACAATAAGACCTATGGCTTCACCATTGCCGTCAAGGAGCTCCGAGAGACTGTTCCTAACATCTTCCGTTATGCTTCCGCCTACAAGCGTCTCAATAATATCACCTCTCAGGGACTATGGGAGATGTTTACTGAACCCAGGCCAGAGAAGCAAGCTCCTGAGGATGATCCTAACTACAAACCTCCATTGCCTGAGGAAATATTGCGTACTGATCCCGGCCGAATGAACTTGCCCGAGATTGACTCGGAAGCCATGGAAGGCGAGAGCTATAATATGTGCCATTTCTGGTCCAATTTTGAAATCGCCAGGCTCAGTTGGTTCCGTAGTAAAGAGTACAAGGCCTTCTTCGAAATGATGGACCGTAGTGGTGGATTCTGGATGGAAAGAGTAAGTAAAACTTGTTTGTGCGGAAGTATTGGCTGGTGGCTTTGCTAACTTGACACTAGTGGGGTGATGCTCCTATCCATTCACTTGCCGCTGGTATTCTTCTCGCACCTCGTGATATCCACTACTTCCGAGATTTCGGTTATCGACATACCACCATTCAACATTGTCCCGCCAATGCTCCTGCTCGCCAGCTACCGCGTGAGCCATATCTCGAAAAGACGACCCAAGAGGAGAGAAAACGGATCGAGGAAGATGAATACTGGGACCAATGGGACCCCGAGAAAGAAAACGGTGTCGGTTGCCGTTGCCGTTGCGATACAGATATCGTTGATGTCGAAGGCAAGGAAGGCTCATGTCTTGCAGAATGGGTAGATGTTGCTGGTGGATGGGCCAGCCCGTAATGACTGGACGGCATCGGAGTCGAATGTTTTCGACAACTCCCATGCAGCCATAATCTTGGTTGGATACATCAGATCTTTGAACGACCTCACCCGACAATGCTACTCGATACCATAGCAAACTTACGATGAAACGACACTTGGATTTGGTCTTAATTCCCACCGCTTTGTGTCCAACCAAAGGGCTATCACAGATGACGTATAAGTTGGGTTTCAAAGATACTTATGTACGCGGCTGGCTAAGGCTTAGGAGGGGTGTAAGAAGGTTTATGTAACGAGGGAGGGTACATGACCCCAAACATTATAAGGCTTGGTATTTTGCTATTAAGGTAGGGCGTCGTGAGCCTAGAGATATGGCTTGATGAGGGATCGCTCGTTTATTGCTGCTTAAGTTGCGGTAATAAGTATTAGAATATAACATGTAAAAAGCTGCCTTATGAGTTCGTGATGTTCTTCTATTCTGTGATATCCAATTACAGTCTAACACAAAGCTTACAGCCGTCTTCCCCCTTCAACCCCTTATCCTCTCCTTTACGCGTGCCACCTAGCTGGATGAAATGAATAAGGTGGATAAGATGGACGATATTTCTATATATCAAATTAATACTGACAATGGCGACGGTGCTGATATTGTTTTTGATTTCAAGTACCGACGAATCGCTGTGTCCACGTTCCCCAGTTCTCCAGCTCAACACAAACCCTATTCGGACCGAACACAGTCCTGCCTTGAAGGTCGTCTCATAGATATGCCCACATGATAGGCCAAGTTTTTTCCGATGTGAATGCCGGTGAACTCGGAGAGATCATGGACGAGGTTCTAAGCTTGCTTAATACTTGATGTAGGAAAAGCTATATATCTTCACGGAAGCGAAGCTACTAGGTACTCAACAACGCCTGTTCCCCAACCCTTTAGCCAAGATTTGCACGCTCTCCTTTACCATAGAGTACCTGCTCACTTTCTTCCTCAAAACTAAGTACGGATGGCAAGGCGGCTGATTCCTATTAACCCCGACGATGCCCACACCTGTGTTGTATCGAAGCAAACTTCGACTCCAATGTCGAGAGCTCCTTTTATACCTACCTAGGTATATATGATAGTCTTCCTCGATAGGTACCTATTTGCGCAACCAAATCTCTCGATCTTGGAGACCTTGGTGCAAGGCGCAGAACATGTTTGTTGTCAGCCGGGTTTCTGGTCAATACCAAGGAAATGCTTTGCAAGGCACGGGGAAGAGGGTTGCTTGATTCTGACTGGCTTGGAACAGGAACCGGTAAGTCTTTAGAAGATAGGTACGAAGGGCATTCCTACAGAATCATGATCACGATCACGATCACACGTGATACGTATACGTGTCCCACAGATTCTAGGCTATGGATGTTAAGCACGCCGAAGCAAAATGTGTTGTGAGTGGATGCCGAGAGACTGGCTGTCTCGGAAACATGGATATGCTCAAGAAGAGACATAAGTGGGCGTCGTAGATCTACGAAACGGTCAAGCAGCTAGCTGTACGAGATCGAGGTGCTCTGGGGCGATGGAAAGACAAGAAGCGTTGTTATTAAAGAAGAAGAAGAAGAAGATGGTGATGCTTAGATTGTTGATTTTGGAGGCGGATGTACAAAAGGCTGGGCTGATAAGGGGTTTGCTGGTATGGTGGAGGGGGGTGGATAAACAGTCAAGAAGATCATGGAGTTCTCGAAGAGCAAAAGGGCCTGTTGAAAGGCTGTCATTTTGCAGACTACTTGGTAGACAGCTGTATGGCACACAAGAAGGCCTGCTTTGTGACGATAACTCAACGCGGAGTCAATCTTGTAATAAGAAACTAAAAGTGTGCTCGATAAGTAGGTAGCCGAGAATGATTCCAGTTATGTAGGAATAATTACTTTCACTGAGGAATGAATCTATGTATCCCGATGATAGAAACTGAGTGAATTCATTACACGATCAAGAATAATTCTTCGAATTGGAATAATTTCTCTCAATTTCTATCATTGAATGAAGTCTAGAATGTTTCTACCCTAAATGCTTTGAGAATCATGGTCGGTATAGATATGATACTATTTACACACCTATTACTACCGAAGCGGAAACCCCTTATTCGCGAGAATCGGTGTTCCGTGCTCGAGTTACCTAGGTACACTTCTAGAATAATAATAAACTGTATGAGTAGATAGGCGAAGTGCGTATAGCCTCATGCCTTTCTCCACGATGTTACGATGTCAGTTTAAGGCTTCCTACTTGGTGTGTGGCTGGCTCTCAGCGTCACGTCCACGGCCCCAAAGAAAAGGTACAAGAAAAGCTCATGTTGAGTTAACTACTGTGCGCTGCCAAGTAGACATGTTAGGCACTCAACGTCAAATTCTAGGCGCATCTGATACTCAGCCGTACATATTTACTGTAATGTAATGCACGCCAGCAGGAGCTTTCCGGAATGACAAAGAGTGTTGCTCAGTCTTAAATACTACCCTAATATGTAGATAGGTACTTCGACTGATGGATTCGGGGTAACTATGAATGCATAGCATGATATGACCGCCTAGGTACGATTTAACGAGGCCTTTTTGACTCGACACCTTCCTCATTGGTTTTGAGTAGGTAGAATAGAAGCACATTCATTTTAGGGCATGTCGTTCATTGACTTGTAACATAATCAACGGATTGAGGGAACACGCACATTCGAGCTCATATTGCTCACCATTTACGTACCCCCTAGGCAGAAGCCAGGAAGGTATCGAATAGTTCGTCTTCAAGAAGCTGTCTAGCTAGGTAGGTATGTAGATTCCAATACCATCACTCAGACAAAGACCTACCTACCTGTGTAGTTTACCGAGCTCCAGCCACCTCTCGACTACGATGGCAGTCCTCCCAACTCTTGGGCTTACGTCTACATACCTACTCTCCCCAACATACTATGTATGCCAAATGCCAATCTCGAGACGAATAGATTGTGGGAATACGATCGGTGAGTTGTAGGAGCAATGTAGGACAAAGCCCAGTAACGAGTACGTATGCCAGATCTGGCCACTAGAGGGACGATACCTATTCTCGCATGTGAAAAGAAGGGAAAAGGTAGGCTTCGCTCAAGAACAGATCACGCCCACATACGTACATACAATACAGTGAATATACGGCTCCGTATAGGGGGCAATGTACTGTATATGTGTACTGTACTGTATGCGTGTACTCGCGTTCGTTTTTTCTGGCCACGTGAATGCCATCCATACCTGATACCTATCATGCCTATATCCTGGGTGATACGAGGGAAAGGTGGCAAAGAGGGTGGACCAAATGGGGTTGGTGTCAAAGAGGCGAATGGAATACGTGAAGATGGCAATCTACCTACAATAATCAGCGCCGACCCTGACTTATTCCTCACTCGCAAAGCAGCGCTTGCATCATTCATTCGGTGTTCCCTTTAACTATTTTTCGTCGTGGGTTCCAACCAAGGTTCCTTCTTTCTAGTTTGCCCCGACGTGCGTGCGCGCAATTATGCATACACTACCTAACTAAACGTACCCGCGCATGTCCGTAATCCGTGATTTGGAATAGTGTAGGTAGTTGGGCGAGAGCATTGTGGAGTCGAGTAAGTTATTAGTGTCGGTGAAGGAAAAGAAAGCTATATAATCGTAGCTGCCGCAACGGATCCAAGGGAAGGGCTTTCCTTCAACAAGCGCTGACTATAACTAATGTGATTGTGGGATACGCTAGAGGGATGATGGTATGGTATGGTACCTACTCGTCGCCTCTCTCCGCGTCCGCCGTAGCCGGGGCACTACCTCTAAAAAAAAAAGGAGGGTTGCGGGATAAGCTAAGATGAAGGGAGCTTACTTACTCGTCCACAAGCGAAAGACGAAAGACGAAGACGGCAAACCTTACGAAATCCATAGCGAAAAGTGGCATGCTGGCTGTTTGTCTTGTCTTGCCTACATCATCTTAGAAGAAGGAGGCGACATTATCTGACTGACTTCCTGCCTGCCTGCCAACCTAAGCACGGAGATGGCAAAGTGTAGTGGGGTACACGTCGGCTCGTAAGGTACCGTCTTACTTTCCTATGCAAGCAACTTCGAAAGCGTGCAGGGAGAACACAGAACGACAGGCATCTCTCTATCCCTCTGGATGGATGGATAGGACTCGAACCGTCTTTTTTTGATGATTATGATAGATAGATAACCTTGGGCCGAGGATGGATGACGATGGCATGAGAATTGCATTGCCGGATTCAGCTCCCCAGGCTATATTTTTGGAGCTAAACCAGTTTCTTCTTTCAAACAAGGGGCAGCCAGAATTAAAGGAAGAGGAAAGATGGAGTATGGATGATGGATGGTGGATTTGAGTCGCACGCCCTGATTAGATTAGAAACATCATTTGGGGCGTAGGTAGGTTGGATGTAGTAGTGTGATCTCTCAATATGCCGACATTTGGTTATTGTAGTGTTTAATATAGGGACGTTCTACTATGTATGTATGATTCGCTGCGACTTATCTCATTTGATACGGGATGTCAGTAAGGTATCACAAGACAGGACAATACCTACCTACCCTAGGTAGATATCATATCGCGACGCCTTGCGTCTGTGCTTGGATGGCAATGCGAGTTATTTCAGGATTACGGCGGTCACGACGGTCACAGAACCATCCAGACTCCATGTAGTATTTAGATGTGTATGTGTGTAGTTATGTGTGTAGTTATGTGTGTATGTGTGTGAGACGATATTAGCGGAAATACTCGCGTTATTCCCCATAACCTATCCCGCCGTATCCGGCCAACAATATCCGGTCTGTGTGCCGTGGGCTAGCACGGGATAGTATTGTATTGCAAAAAAATTACAGGTATTGGACATGACATGTTGGGCTGAGCTGAGATGACGAAGCACTTGTGATGCTAATGCTGGGTGGTGAAAAGGAGTTAAAAGAATTGAAATAAAAATGGAACATGATTCAAGGGCCCTTCAGACGAGGGGGAGGGGTAGGGGGGGGGGAAAGCGTTTTGTGATCCGCTCAGCAGACATACGACCAGCTTCGGGCTGGGCGGTTCGGGAGTGGACACCAAATTGGAAAAATGATCAGCGAACGATGTTAGCAGGAGGTCCGCCCTGGAGCGCCACTACTGTATTGAAGAGACAGGCATCAAATTCCTCTCACTAGGACAAACAACTATCAATTCGCAACCACTAACTTAACGAGATGCAAGAGAAAAAAAAGGGGAGGGAAGGGGGGGGGGGGGGGGGGAGAGGAGGGAGAAGGGTTTAAGGAAAAGCGAGGCAAACTATCGCATATTGAACCACGGAATGAAGTTTATTTCGAGGGAAGCGGTCTCACGCCAGCCAGGTTCATGGCAAAATTATCACTTTATACGCCGTTAAGTGTTATGTAGATGGTTATTGTATGTATATACACTAGTTACATAGGTAGTAGTTACTATGTAGATGGAGGCAAGCGATGCGTCCAGCCAGGGGGAGGGAAGGGAAGGGAAGGGGGTGGGGTTCCCAAGTAAATGTGAGCCAACCATCGAGCTCAGCGCGCGTCGAATGTGGCAGGTCAAGCTAAAAAAAATTCCCTTACCCTGATCCCTAGCAGACAAGATTTTTAAGTAAGTCATTTTGTGTCTGGGATCGGGGATCCAAGCTAGGCTGAGGGAAACGTATGACTCCTTAGAATACATAACCTACCTAGACAGAGTGAGTAGGTACGTCGCCGTCGGAGCTAGAGCAGCAGGAAGATCGACTTAGGTGGTATCTAATAAGAGAAAGATGAGTCGTATGTGACTTCTACATAATACCTAGTTCTAGGTGAGTGTGTGTGCTCGTGCGTGGTTGCTGCGTGTGCTGTATACCATACCTACCTACCTACCCTACCCTGTCTTGTCTGTTGGAAATGAGCCAACGAATGATGTGCGGTTCGGAAACGAGGTGATGCAAGGAAGAGACCCAAGGCCGTTGCTCGCTCGATTACGCACTACCTAATATAATTATTCTTTGACGCAGAGAGCCTTGAATACGAAACTTTGCGCGTGTAAGATGGTCGAATCCGGTGGTTGAACATTGAACTTGCCCGAAAGATCCCTCTTCTTGCCCGGAAGATAGGAAAACACGACGTCTAGGCATCTATCTATGTAGATTAAACCTACCTTGGGCATTGCGCAAAATGCATACCTGCATAGTAGTTGAACATTGGCATATAACGGGTCTCTTTAGGATCGTAAGGCTACGTACATTGAATACGCCCCTAGCGTCGTTGTAGGAGAAAAAGAGGCTTGGCTCAAGTACGAGGCCCATCATAGTCGAAACTTATAGTTAATGTGATATTTTAATGTGATATTTCCTTGTAAGCCTGTGCTTTTGGTGTCTTGTCTTATGTCTTATAAATATACCATAACTTCATTAACCTCCACGATGCAAGGCTTGGTTCGAAATTTTAGTCTAAGACCATTTATCACTACGAGGTGCGCCTTAGTAGTTGATGTCAGGTTTGGCCTCCCTTGATTCTGTCCACGCAGCACACAATTATTTATGGATAATTCGAACAAGATCATTCACTTACAAGGTAGGTAAGTAAGTAGATCCGTTTAAGAAAAAGTGGCAGTACTATAAAATCCAACTGGAATCCACGTTTCCATGCGAATCAAATCAACTCTATGGTGTGACTTGGACGCTACAAACTTCGCTCGGCGTTTAATATATGTACTAGATGCATCCATACGAAGGTATTTACTTAGGCTGTTGGCCCCTAACATCCTTCGAAACACTTCATCACACTATTGTTGAATCATTGAACCACCCATTTCGCAAAAGATAAGGCCAATGGAGTCTAGGTACACTACATAGTTGGCTCCATGTCGGTTCCAAAGCGGCGATGTACCTACTGCAAATATTTTTACTCTCCAGGATCTTGTACATAGTAATAAGTGTTCGCCGAGAAGACGAGCAACATATGATGCCAGTCCGGCCCTCTTAAAATTCAATGTTCCCACCATTTGATGAGGGCAGGTACTCCAGCCAATAGGATATTGGCGGCTCGAATTGATAATAATCAGCAACAGGGTTTCTCGATTCGTAGTGTGTGCCAGTCTGCCAGTCAAGTGTGCAATGTCCAATGTTGCGTTGATGCCGCCAAAGTCCCTGCGGTCTGCGGTACCAGCCACAAATCCCTCTTATGCCCATTGTGCATTGTGGCACGTCAACACATTGGCTGCTGCGTTTCTCTTGAACAGGTGCATGTAATTTAGTGTGTTGAGGCATGTATGTATGTAAGGACAGATGTGTTGGTTGGGTACCGCTCATGTGATTATGTATAACATGTAAAAATAGGCGCTTTTGATTCCGCTGGCGGGAAGACTTACAATACCTTCATTGGTATAACATGGGTTTGATGCATATACATACATACATAGCAAGCTGACGTTGGATACAGCGTATAGTACAGCCTCTTTTATTAGCAGCCTTGCTCAACATACGTTAGATATCATACCTATATTAGTACCTGCCTATTACTTCCATTCGGCAGAATAAGGACGGCTAAAATATCGAGCCTTGGATGCTTGGTCCTACATAATACATACTATCAATGTATGTAAGCCTTTGAAGCCTTTGAAGCCTTTGAAGCCTTTGAAGCCTTTGATAATCGGCCAATCAGACAACCATGGCTTTTCCTGGATTTGCGCTAATGATAGTAAAAAGTTACTATTGTAGGTAACTATTGTACGCTTGGCTGGGATGGCTCTCCGGGATGTAAGCGCACGGAGCAGAATTACCAAAGCCGCAGTACATATCACACTTAGTTACTTACTTGTCATGTAAGACTTTGCGTCTGTCTCGTGATTGGAGGGTTAGCTACCTACTTAGTATACCTATATTGGCGATGCGTACTTTAGGTACACTCTAATGGGAGAGGGTAGCTGGGCCTAGATGCCTGCGCCATGATGGCATTGCGTATTGCTTCGTGATGATCGTTCGGGTGTGGTTAAATATGCCTACCTCTTAACTAAGTTCCTAGTAATATAAGGTAGGTAATGATACTACGATAAGTATGTAGTGGAAGATTTCTCTCAAGCTATTCCTGTGCTACTCCACTTGGGAAGTGATCTTGCCCTTTTCGTACCGAGTATGGATCTGACGAGGTAGGTCTCAGGGCCGTATCGGCCTTCCTGCGCCGGCCGAAGATCACCGATGGAGACCGACCTCTGTAACCGGCAGCTCGCCGTAATAATCGTAGTTGGGAACATAATCCTATCAGACGAGAGCATTGCAGCAAGCTAGTCTCATGGGAAGAAATGCGGTCAGAAAAGGGGAGGCCTTCCGAGGGGTATGAGTGTCCAATCAAAACACTCGCAGCCAATGGGACACTACTATGTAACCTGGTAACGTACGTATTTAGGTAGGTTATGTATGTATGTATGTACTTACTCACTCTCGCGTACGACTCATAATACATGTATGTACGGAATAAGGCGTACCGACTGGGTACTTAGGTCCTCGGCACGGAGGCTTGATCCCTGTGTTCACGGCCACCAGAGTGGCCGTGATAGATACACCCCTTGGCCGTGGAGCTCACCACCACGCAGCACAGGGAAAATACCTATAGCGCGGGACGAAACTAGCGGAGAACCAGGGTGGTGGATTAGTAGTTATACATAACTAGGCATGTAAGTTATATAACTTATCCTAACGAGGCGATGTCGTACTCGGTTCGTGCGCATGTGAGAGAAAGTTTTAAAGGTCAGAAGTCGGAAGTCGTAGCGGTTTCAACCCGTGAACCCTCATATATCGTCACGGATTGGGAGTAAGGATAATATCGAATGGAGACATGCCAACCTCACTGCAGGAGTAGCGTTAGGTTGATATGCATGCTATCTACTATATCGTGCTGGGATCGGGGTCCATCTCAATACGTCAATGATAAGTATAGATATTCATTTCGGAGAAGACCTTTCATCGAATCAACGCGAGTGAGAAGGACTTCTAGAGGGGCTTCTAGAGGTTATGTAGTGTAGGTCGGAATCCTAATCAACAAATAACGACCTTTGCACAGCAAGCTGAAGCGCTAGTTGACCTGGCGATATTTGGTTGGGGATAACTAGGCTTCTGGATTCTACTTGAAAAAAAGGTTACCTATGTGCGATGATGAGTTGAAGAAATCGATCGCATGCCGATCTGACCATTCTCAAGATAACTAAGGGGTCCCGGGCGCCGTATAAGTAAGTTGGTTGATGGCGGTCTACGGTGCATGGCGCAGTGTATCTCCGCTCCGCTGTGGTTCATGGCACAAACCTATTCCCATATATGAACACTGTAAGTCTGTTTATCCTTGAGTGGATATCGGTAAACGTAGAGACAAGCCGGCAGACAGGCAGTGCAGTACTGCATCAAACGTCTCAGTGATGGTTGGCCATTAAGATGTTTGACTGCGTATATGAGTACAAGAACCTTCTGATATAGCAGTATTTTTATTTTTTTTATTTTTTTCGTGATCACGGACCAGTGATTGCAAAGAGCTGACGAAATTTATCGGTCATGATGCACGCCGGTTTGAATATGTGCTTTGGGCGGATCGCCCTGCCGGACTAATATGTAAGAGATAACCGATGATGGGACGAAGGCAGTCAAGGCAGTCAAGGCAGTCATGCGGGCGTATCATTTTACTATGTATTGCTTGGATTGGGGATCGATTGACTTGCGACCCTCCCCAGACACCAAGACATCTCATGCAGGCTCTCTCTGTCGAGTCATTTCATCAATCAGGGTTTAAAACGGAATTCTGCTCTAATACATTGGCGGATGAGCCGAGCACTATGTGTATAGCTCCCTTGAAAATGTGGGCAACTCGTTGGCAATGTTCCAATAATGGACGTGGCTGATGGATATGTGTTTTGCTGAGGCTTGCGGTGGTATCAAGATATTGACATGTGTGAGATTTCCCTTTCACCGTCCTATGCGGACGGACATTGAACAACATCAATTTGCGAAATGGATGGCAAGATGGTGGTGGTGGTAGGAAGATGCATATCTAATCATCCACCTGCCTATATATGTGCCTACAAAGATCGATGATGATGAGGTAGGCACTGTAGCCAGTCTGTAGGCACTGTAGGTAGGTACACATCCACACATCCATGGATGGTAGATTGCAGATAGGACTTTTAAGACCTTACCGAATAATCATGTTACAAAGGTCCACGACATCAATGATACACGTCTTGCAATCCTAACCATACATTGGTATACATACACATGATAGTAGCATACCTACATACTACATATCTGTACACTTGCGTATTGAAACAAGTTTCTTTCCTCAAGTGTCGAGACTCATCTTGCCCCGTGATCCTAATGATACCTATGTAATATCCTAATGGTGGCGTCGATATCATTCTCATCGCTGGGCATGCAAGCCGCGCATTTCGTACACGGACTAGACTAGCAAGGCTTGTCAGTTGCTAAACAGGCACCTCCGCCTCGTCCATGCCACCACCAGTAGTCACCGGGAATCCCTAGGAATCCCTGGAAGTCACCATTTTCTAGGCACGTAGCTGGGTACATACAATAGCTGGGAGTTATGGGGTGGGCTACCACCACTTTTTGGTTACCTACTAGGTTAGGTGGATGATCCATCGCACGCCAGGACGGTCCGGGTCTCAAAAAACCTGACAAGCGCTAATATGAGGAGGCCGTAAGCATTACGTGGTACTCATGATTCCTCCTACACCGTACGCCTCTTCCCATTTGTCGCCGCCGTTTTGTTATCCAAGTCATTAGCTGAGGGTCCCCGTGCGGCTAGGCGCAGTTATCCAGTTTTCGACTTTTGCACCGCGCAGGCCGGCGGTAACTAGGTTTGATTCTTTTTCCCTCTCTCTTCCGGATCCTAGTGGCATTCTGCATTGGTAGACCGTAGTTGGTGCTGCTGATGCTAGGACGACTTTCGGCATCCACATTATCGGATGCAACTCGTTTCCAAAATGCAGAATGCCAGCAGCGAAAAAGGGGCTGTTGGAGATTTTTTAATGAATCCATGTACCCATGCTCAGGTGGGTGTGGTGTTAGTGAAACAAACTTATCCTAATAGCATTAAAATCCAGATTACTGAGGAGTTTCTACGAAGTTGTTGCATGCTTCCACTTCAGACTTGGCATATCCAAGATGTCGGTACCACATCAAAATGCCTCTTCTACATACTAGTAGTACTACTACGTAAAAAGTCCTTTTCCTTCCCCGGACAACACCTAAACCATAACCGTTTCTAGACCAGTTTGGAAAAATAATACTATGTAATAACACAAGACCACAATTATATTACACCTAAACAAGTTACATCGGGAGTGCTGCTTTAATTGCAGAGTGCCTACATGTACGAAGTGTACCTATCTAGAACGGCTTGTTCCGTAATGGTTTGACATTGATATAAAAAAAAAAAAGAAAAAAAAAAAAGAGCGGCTTTGTTTGCAAGCAACGCCGGTTCATTGTGGAATCATACATCTCCAGCTCTAGGTTAATGTATATACGTACCTACAAATGTGTTAGGTTGTGGTGGCACGTAAGAGTACACAAAGAAACAAATTTAAGACAATATGGTGTATTTTAACACCGCTGCTGTTTATGAGTCTTCTTTTAACTTGACAAACCATCCCATCCCACCGGAAAATGGGGAATTACGAGATTACTACTAATACGTATGTATGTAGCGCTATGGATGCAAGTACTTACCTAGTTACCTCCAGTAATGACTTGTTTCATTTTGCCCTTTATTTGAAGTGCATGTGGGGGTTTATCACGTCCTTTTGAGGAGCAAAGTCTGTTTGATGGTGATTCAATAACACCCGGGTATCTTCTCATAGATTGAACGAAAAAGATGCAACAAAATTCCCTAATAGGTATAACCTCCACCGATAATTCCACTGTGACTACATAGTATTATTGTACATACATACGAGGAAACGAGCAACATTGAATAGCAAGCGGTAAGGGACGTTTGGATGATACCAGCATTATGATGTAGCTGTAAATGTCCTAAGTCACTAATAACTACAACAAATATATTGTACATACTTACCTACGTATGGGTTTAGGATCGATAACCGAGCAATAATGACCCCCTGTATACTGGCTAGGTTAGTTAGTAAGATCCGTATTGCTTCAATACTCCGTTTGGCACAACCCTTAGTCCCTTGGTCCAACATTGAATTTCTTTCTATCTCAACATAGTTACATGTAATTAGCTATGTACATACACCCAGGTACAAAGAGTCCTCTGCGACCCATGCACAGCCCAAGGCTTGAATCTTGATTGACGATCGATCTGGAATACTCTACATAGTTGCGGTTGATAGGGACATGGAGGTCAGTTGCATATCAAGTGCACTACTCTCAAACGAAGCATTCAACATCTGATTCAATGATGTCTAAGGGTTGTCTCCGATTCCCTAGTACATACTTAGTGCTTGCGTACTATGGAGATATCTAAGCACCTACATACATACTTCTTTAACTTGAGGTGTTCATCAATAACATTTAAACATTAATAAAGCTGTGAATAGATTCCATGTGGTAGGCAATGAGGTTTCTCCGGAAACCATCATCAGCTAAGCAAGCTTGGGCAAGCAGCAATTAAGATTGCCCCATGCAACTTGCAGGATTTCCACTTTCCAGCCACATTCGTTTACGGAATGCCATAATACAGGATAGGCACAGCAATGTTTAAATGTGTAAAAATTGGTGAAATCCATTGAATCCATCGATGCCGGTAGTATTCCAGCGGCGTCTTAGCGGAGGTATTAGCGGAGGTACGGAGTACTTGGCTGTATGATGCATCATTAAAAACCAAGATCCTTAAAAATGGCTCTAAGCAAGAAGTGTGATTGGATAAAAACATTGAAGAGGGGGTGGAGATAGTTACATATCCTAGGGTAGGTAGTTAGTAGGAGAAAGAAGAGTAAGAAAAAAAAACATCCATCATGTCGCAAGCAACAAAGTGGAGAGCCATACCTAGTACTACATAGTAACTATGTAGGTACTTACTACTATGTATTCAATTAATCCCCTCTTGCCTTTAACTACATTCCATTGCCCTTTGTCATTTGAGCCCTATTAAAGTACCTACATTAACGAAGGCTTCAGGGTTTATGTTTGTATGTATGCTCAGCTGTACTAGGTAGCTGCTACTGCTAAAGGCCTAAGGCTACCTATGCCTATCTCAATTTTCTCCGTTCACCCCCACCTTATGTACCTTATAGACATACATAGGTCTTTCCCTGTCCTCAGCCCCCTTTATTACGTTTTCCGAATTCAATGTTCATACGTACTATGTAACTTATTCTAAATACTTCAAGTTTAATGTCTTTTATTGAAGCTTCCACCTTAGTCCTCATTCCACTGTCAAGTTTTACCTTCCGCCTTATTTCGCAAACTAAGCAATTTGAGTAATTAAAAATAACTTGAACCAATTAATGTACCTAGTAAATGTCAACGCAACTCACATTGAATGGCGTAATATTCCATAATACTCATTGCATTGAAGTGTACGTCAGTTCATAGGAAGTTTCATCGCACGTATCAACGCTTACCAATATTTCTATAGTCGTACACAATGCCAAAGTTACATATTCATATATGTACATACCTAACATAGACACCAAATAGTAGTTGAAAATCTAGATTATTACGGAATAATACTAGGTATATCACACTAGCGTTAGCTTCAATATAGAAATATCACTATACGAAGTAAAGCTGGATACGAAGAGTGGGTCTTATTCTTATGAGTTCATTCCTAATTCCAGCCTTTTAAGCCGAACCCACTTTCACCGTCACACTCTCTTAATACAGTTTTGTGCCAGTGCACTTCAATTTTCATATGTACGTAGTTATCTCACTTAGGCACATACGTTGTGTATGTACATACATACAACACAATGTGGTGATGACCATGATGCATCGTATTTCTCACACAGTCTATATGGAAACAGTACATGTCTATTATATTGCTAGGGCATGGAAATGTTACTGACTGTATGTAGGCAATCTTCGAGGATCGATTCTCAGTTTGTCAGACATAGCTACTTTGTACATACGAAGTACATATGTATGTAGTGGAAGTGATTGCACCTGACATTGGTTAATGATTGCATAGATATTATAGGTACATACATAAGATGTATGCCCACTCAACCCCTTGCTCTTGCTCTACGCTTAATACCAACCCTCCGGCTAGGTACATATGTATCTAGGCATTAATTACCCACCATGGGAAAGCTCCGGCAAAGGCTAAGTTTTATTGATTCAAAGCAATTGAACAATTGATTTTTCTTAGTTTTGCCCCAGGAAATTGGCTATTCAAAACACACCCCTGCCGAAACCTAGTAGGTAGGTAATGTAGGTAGGCAGGCTGGCAGTTAGGCAGGTACTAGGGCAGGCAGGTAAGGCAGGTAGAGGTAGTCATGACCGAACGAACATCTTGCTGCTTCCTACTTGATACCCACACAGGCCACCCTCGTCAGTTGCATACCACATCTCTAACCTAGTAGGGTCCGTCTTTCATCAGTTCAATCGGTCAGGCGCGAAAAAAGCCTTGTCTCCAAACCACACAGTCCCACAGTCCATAGTTCGTAACCCACTTAAACAAATCCATCCATACTACTTCGTACATACTACTATGTAGGTAGTCTATGTACATGCCTCATGCCTCGTGCCTTACAATACATACGCAAACGCACGCACCCACGCCTCCCTCTTCTTTTTCATCCACACTACTATGGTACTACGTAGAGGGTAGCACGAAATACCACCTACACTACACAGCACAGCTACATACATACATACATACATACATACATACATAGTGTATATACATACGTAGTATATGTACTATGTATGCATGTAATGTAGGAAAATAACAGGCCTTGGCCCTTGAACATTAATGTTCGAACCATATTCACGGCCCCACGGCCCAGTGGCCTACGGTCTACGATCCACCCTAATCCGTCCACGGTCAGCTTAGCCACTCACATGGCCGGAAAGGTGTCGAGGTACCGTATCATAGTATGGAACTTGGGTCGATGGAACACGCCAATCATCGTCGACGAAGCTACAAAAGTAGCACGGCAACACAATCCAATCATTCCAGCCCAGTCTCAATCCGGCCTATCCCATTACCACAATTAATACCACAGATGCTACAAGCTACCACAGTACATACATAGTACGTCCATGCCGTACCTACATCTACATACCATTAGTGCATACGTAAAAGGTAATCACCGCATACATGCTCCAGTATCGTCGTCTAAAAGTCTTATTGTATTGTACATACAACACACAAACAAGCAAGCCCTTCGTTCATTCATTTCATTCATAATAATCCGTACATACCCTGCTTAGGCCATACGTTGCCTGGAACATTCGTGACTTTTTTACTTATTTGTTCTGTACTGTATATTATTATTCATTACCTTCATGATACCCAAGTCAAGTTTCAATTCAATCCTGCACTTCATGTTCATGGGCCGAGCTTAGTTACATACGACAACGCTAGGAGGGACCCTGCCGGACGTGAATACGGAAAAGAAGTAAAAAGGACCTACACTACATATCCCATATCCAACAAGACGAGACAAGTTCGGGAAAGCAGGGCATAACTACCTACAGACTCAATTAGTACTTACCTTCATATCCTCCCTGTACTGTACAGCCCGTGGTACCGCAGCACCTTGTCCTGTCAACGGTTGTGGGAATAATATCGAGTCCATCTTCCCTATTCTCCACGGCTGACTTACACAACTTAAACAACCTGCCTTCTCACCTTGCAGCAACCCACTTACTAGAATTACTTCCTTCTCTGGGAACCAGGACCTAACAAACTTCCTGACGTTTGCCTTCTTCCTCCTTCTCGGAACATCTCTTCTTGTTCGACATGGCTCATCAGAGATGACCCATCCCCCACTACAACTAATAATACAAACCAGCCTGTACCAACAACATCTGTCGACGGCAATTCACAACCCAGCAGTGGTGGAAGAAAGCGAACATCCAAGTGAATGGGACACGGCAGTCAGGAACCCGTTACTTCACCAGCTTCCCCCAACTACAACGTACAAGTCCTTGCTCATTCACCACGGCCCTCAACACCTTCATTAGGAATCTCGTACATAATCTGTCTCTTTGTCACTTTCTCTTCTCTGTCCTTTACTAGAATCGCCAAAACCCGACTTGATCCCACATGTCTTCAGTCGCCCTCCCTTCGAACTTTCGCCCATACCTCCCCTCCCCAAGCTATTGCGCATCGTATCCTTTGCGCCCTCACCATACACCAACTCGAGGTCTCGACAAGCCGCAAGATACCCATTTTAAGGGCCTTCGAACTCCGCCTACCGACAGCAACATGAATGCCACATATCAACACTCCGTGCTATCTAACACGTACAACAATCATGTCACCCTAGCCAGGCAGCCCAATGCTGTAATGACGAGTCGAGCCGGGGGAGCCTTCTGCGATGTCGTGAACCCATTTCCACCTACCCAGCATACGCAACCGCCCACCCAATCGCAATATCATCTACAGCAACCCGTTCAGACGATCGGACCCCAACAACCACAGCTGCAGCCAACATCACGGCCTTCAACTAGACCAACCACCCCTGCGTCTACTGGAACCCTTAGCGTTCATTCAGAAGGCACTGTGTCCAGAAGGGATTCGACCCTGGTGACACATAGTCTACAGCTCCCTAAATGTATTAGCCTAAATGGAGGAAATCTGGACGATTTTGCTGCGCTGGTAGGCATTAACCTAGACAATTCAGCATTTTGTAGCTAACATACCGATAGATGACATGCTTCTTCTGGTTCGAGACGATGGATACGATTCATGACGCGGAACATATCAAGGAACGTCCATTATCGAAACCAATCCCTCCATTATCCAAGTATACCGAACCCTGCCCTGCCTACAAACAATGGGTCAACAAAATTCTTTCGACGACTCAGGTTACTCAAAACGTGGTTCTGTTGGCGCTCCTATTCGTATACCGACTGAAGAAGGCGAACCCAGTGGTCAATGGTAGCCCTGGTAGCGAATATCGGCTGTTGACTGTGGCGCTTATGCTGGGTAATAAATGTAGGGAACTCAATCATGGTCTGTGTTTGCGGGCTTGCTAATAGAAATTGTAGTCTTGGATGATAACACCTACACGAACCACACCTGGGCCGAAGTCTCATCAATCTCCGTGAAGGAAATCCACATTATGGAAGTAGAATTCCTCAGCAACATGCGATATAGCCTATTGACGTCGAAGGATGAATGGGACGAGTGGCTCAATAAGTTAGCTTGCTTCCACGAATACTACGAGAGGGCGGTGGCGGAAGAGAGACGCCGGCAAGCTCATCCTCCCATGCCGATGAGCATCCCATCGCCGTCCCATGGAAGGTATACTTCTCCAGTACCATCGCCAACTGGCGTCCTGTCATCGACCGGTCAAGGTATGCCGTCTACGCTTGCAGCCGCTTACTCGCCCGACGCGGGATTCCTACGCAACGCCTACCACTCGACCCCATCAGTTTCACCTCTTGCAACAAAACCGAGTCTTGGGCATCCTCTAGTGAGAAAGAGGAGTCTCGAAAGAAGTCAGGAAGATAGTGATATCGTCGAGCCCGCTCCGAAGAGAGTACCACGACAGCCGCTTACAATGATGCCAATAAATCGACCCCAGGATAATACAGACAAAGTGCGTTTACCGGTGCCGCATCTAACTTTAGACACCAGCCAGACAGTAAGCCCGCTCGCATACCCCCAGCCGACATATCCTGCCCAACCGGTGGTATCTCTACCCCCATTGGGCCACGGAATGAGAGCGATGTCGACGGTGTTCCCTACCACGACAGGATGGACCTCGCAAGGACCGGTATTAGCGACATGTGGACCGCAGACCCCATCTTATGTCATGGCACCAAATTATGGCACACCTACCAAACGATCAAGCCCCACAAACCTGACTCCTTTTAACTCATCACCACTGGGCGAGGCGTATGGAATTCACACACCCATCTCCAATTCGCCTCTTGTTTATCTACAACAACGTGCAAGCCCTTATAAGCCCGTTCGCCGTGTGAACACCCTCCTTAACCCCCCTCCGTCTATTCCTCTATCTCAGTACCATTTAGGGTCAAGCCAGATGCATTACCAGCCACTGGGTCGCCGAAATGACCTGCGATCTGGCATTGTCCCGGAATTTTTACCCGCATACGCTGGCCAACGACCCCCAACTCATCTTTATTAATCGATGTTTCGTTTCTCGTTTGATTTTCGCAGCATTCTCTGAGATCTCACCACAGACACTACATCTATTGTTCATATTTTGCTTTCGACACAACAACTGCATAGGCACCGGCGTTGGAAGGTGACAATACATACAGTCGACATGATCTCGACACCTCACGGGAAAGGACATTATTGTGGTTCTTTTTTTTTTTCGGCACAACTCACATGTAAACGGCGTTTGGTATTTAATGGCGAAGGCGCCAGCGAGATTTTAACGCCGATTAGAGATGTATGGTTATGACATCTCTTTCTTTTCGGCTGTGTATTTTATTGAAAATATCAGTACAAGGCAGTAAAGGCTAGTTACAGATACTGGCGACTGAGAACTAGGGGTTTTGCTTCGGGAAACTTGTGTGTAAAGGGATACACCAAGTGAAGCAACGTAGCCTTGAGCATACATGTAAATAGAAATGGACAGAGACGGACAGAAATGGACTACCAGCAATGGTAACAAAGCCCAAAATGAAGCCAATAGTAATTGGGAAGATACCCTATATTTTATATTGCGTGTTTTGTCGTGAATTGCCTTGATTTGCATCGATTTGCATCGATTTGCATCGTACCTATTAAAATGCTATGATGTCATTTGGACCCTGAATCCGAATTACCCGTTGCTTGATGCGGGGAATGAAAGTGGGGTATTACCCAATTAGGAGAATATAGGTCGTTTTCATCCTCCTGATTGGCCGCTTACTTTCGGGGATTTCTTTTACCATTTGGCCGTTGGGGTTAAACCTCGGGGTTGAATTAGAGTGGAGACGAGAAGTCTAGCTCGTAGTACGGCGCATAGTATACTTATAGCTCCGAGGAGTTGTTCATCTCGTAACTCTAAAGCGGTTAGGAAATGCTGCCATCATTGAAGCAGGTCCTCTGCAATACTTAGGTAATTGTAATTGTAATTGTAATTACCTATTATTGTATAACCAGTTCATCTTACTATGTAGTTAATAAATAAAAACGTATTTAGGCAACCGAGGTATGAGACAAAAGTCATTTGCACGCCGGCCAGGAGGGATCTTGGGTATTTCGGACAGTTTTGACTGTAAACATCGACCTTACTAACAGCCCCTGAGGTAAAGTCAACGATAGAAAAGAGGCTGAACTGGATTGGACTGGACCACTAGACCTCGATACTTTGTCGAACTCGGGTTCTATCCATCTGAATACCTCCCTATGTAAAATTACATCGGCGCCATCTTGTGTTTCCCGTACCTCAAAACCATCCATTACAAACAACTCTCACTAGCTACCCACCTACCTACTTACTGGCTTGGTACCTATTCAAGATAGATGCACGTCGCGGCTCGCAGAACATTAGCGACTATGGCAACCTCCTCGCGGATGAGGTCGTGGTTCCCAACCACTTCATACCCGCTGGTCGTCAGTGCTCCGATGGACTTTGTCACGAACCCGAAGCTCGCGACTGAGGTAACTAAGGCGGGAGGGTTGGGTTAGTTGCGCTTATTACTTTTTATTTTATTTTATTTTACTCAAGATCGCTTGACGATTAACTAGCATCGTACGGTTTGCAAGGGATATATATATATACACTAACGTTTACATACCTAACCCCTAGGATTCATCCAAGGAGGCCGAGACTTCACCCCCTCGTCCCCGGTCCTCCGAAAACTAGACGACCAGCTCACGCAGGCGCGCGAGCTCCTCCTCGGGTCCAACCCGGAAAACAGCGGCAGTGACAGACCCCTCCCCATCGGCGTCGCCTTCGTCATGTACGCGCCCTCCGCGGCGCACTTCGCCGACACCACACTGCCCATCCTGCTGAAGCACCGGCCCGCTGCCATCTGGCTCTTCGCGCCGGCGCCCAGTGCTCCGGACACGCTTCCTAACACTCTCAAAGCACTAAGACTGGGGTTCAAGTCGTCATCATCGTCGGAGGAGGAGTGGACCCCCAAGCTCGTCGTGCAAGTCGGCTCTGTCGCCGCCGCGCTCGGGGCCGCGCAGCACGGCGCCGACGTCGTGGTGGCGCAGGGCGTGGATGCGGGCGGGCATCAGAGCGCTGTTGGTGCCGGGATCGTGAGTTTGGTGCCGGAGATCGTGGATGCGTTGGCGGGGAGGGAGGTCGCGGTGTGGGCTGCGGGGGGCATTGTGGATGGGAGGGGGGTTGCGGCGGCGTTGGCGTTGGGGGCGGAGGGGGCGGTGTTGGGGACGCGGGTAAGCTCCAGTTTCCATGTCTCGAGGGAGCTGGCTGTATGGCTGACGATGAGTTTTTGGGGTGTAGTACATGGTGGCTGTTGAGTCCGACGCGCAGGACTTCAAGAGGAAGGCGATTCTCTCCACTGCAGATGGGGGTGTGAACACGGTGAAGTGAGTCGTCTATCTAACCCCTGGGGTTTCTCTCCTCTTCCCCTCCCCCCTTTTCTCTTTGCCCCCTTCCTCCCTAGTGTACTTAGCAGAAGGTGTTAACGAACGTCTCACTCCCGTAGATCGCAACTCCACGACCACATCCAAGGCAACACAAGCTGGCCCTCCGTCTACGACGGCCGTGCGATCGTTACTCCCACGTACCGGGACCAGCTAGCCGGCGTCCCGCTCGACGAAAACACCAAACGGTTCAATGCCGCCAAGGAGAATGGCGATGTGTCTAGGATGGTCACCTGGTCGTAAGTTTTTCCTTTTTTTTTATCCTGACGATATAATACCTAAGTAGTTTTTGAGTGTCTGTTAGGGATAGATGGATAATGCATTCACTAACATGGTACTGCTTCTATTATAGTGGAACAGGTGTTGGGCTTATCAAGGACGAGCTCCCCGCGGCGGAGATCACGAGGAAGGTGAGGGAGGGTGCGCTGAAGGTTATGGCGGGTCTCAAGAGTGCTCTGTAGATATGTGGGAATGAGAGGGTGGGTGGGCGTATGAACATGCCATGCTATCACAAGTCCCTTATAGAAGGTGCATAGGAATACTTAGCTTCAATAAAGCGATGACCGATCATTCTATACCGAGCTGCCGTTCTACTTGCGCCGGTATTAGTATGCAGTTTCGTAATCCCGCGGCGAATCCATCATGTCTTGCTACTACTATTTCTAGGGCATCGTCACAGATGAAAATAGGTACGCTTCTTAGAAAACCGCCTATTTAGGTGCATATATCGATACGTTATGTTATTACGACTGAGTAGGGACGAAGGTAAGCTGCCTATAATTCGTCGAAACTCGGTCAACTCTAATATCTAACAGTGGACTGCCAGAGAAGCCAACCCACGATACGATATCCTCGAGGGGCAACCCTCCTTTTATCAAAACGTGTGACTACACTTACCCCATCCCATCCCATAAGGAAAGCTTCCAATTCATGCATCGCATCGCATCGCATCGGAGTCCCTTCAGACATGGACGACCACGTGGCTTTCTTTGCCAGGCCGGAGAATTTCATTTCTGGTTCCTGTCCATGATCGACATATCTTTAACCCATGGGATGGATGAGGAGTCTCTGTTCACTGGGTCTTCTAAACTAATATCGAATATAGGTACGTGTTCCTCTCTTAGAAAGGTGGATCGTTCCCCTTGCCGAGAGTCCTCCGGGAAGTTTTTTATGACTTAGGTAGGTACGTAGGGTAGGTAGGCTAATGCACATGTCGATGCTTATTGCATCTCATGTCTCCCAGAATACCAATATCAATGTGGCCATTGACGATGACTATAAGTAAAGGGGGTGTATTTGCGATTTAGTACCTACGTAACCAGCCACTAAGCTACTCTGTTTCGTTTGATATCTGGATGATCTCTATGCCCAGTAAGACAAGAGGGAATACTACCTACTGGGTACCTACCTAGGTTAGTGGTATGACGCTTCATAGCGAGAGTCAAGATCTCGAACAATGCAAGGCCCGCTACACTACTCTCCTGATATCATCGTGCTGCTCTCCATAATACCCTAGATGGGTAAGGGGTTTGAGGACATGCACAGTACAGGCGTCGTCGGTTACATTGGCGATACAACACGATGCGCGACGATGTCAGTTTCCTGTCTCCTGCTAGTTGACTAGATAGCCAAGTGTCATAGTCCCTAGCTCGAATAGGGACCCCCCTTCCTCCCCTGAGACTGACTACCTGGGTACGGTACTAAACTCGTGTCTCACTCGGGTAGACTATTAGCCGGAACCTACTAGGTTAGGTAGGTATTCATGATGCTTCACTCAATACCATGGTGACACCGAAGGATAAAAAAAAAGCAAACTGTCACCAGTGGCATGGTGCCATATAGCGTTGCTAGTCAAAAAGGGGGACAGGGACACGGAAGATTTCGATTCAGGTCGGCGTCTCCGCCACGAATTGCTTTCGGCAAATTTCAAAGATATGTGCCTATCATCCTATCAATAAAGAAGAGAAGGAAAAGAAAAGGTGGTCTCCAGATCGGGAAATGACCTAACCTAGCCGTGCCTGATGCATAGAAGCTACTAGGTTAGGTAGGTTATCTGTTGTACGACCGAACACAGGTCGTGGCAGAGAAGTATGGTATTGTGATAGGGGAAAGAAGGTTGACGATGGGCCAAGAATGGTTGTGATAGGTGGAAAAGCAGTGATCTGGTGCAACTTGGGAAGGTGAGTTGGCATATATTAAATCTGGCCAGAAAAGCCTGATGCCATTGAGTGCGGCTGGATGAACACTTATTTTCTGTTGGGCACCAACGCTAGATGGACGATCAAAACGATCATCAAGAAATATGATGGGGAAAGGAGGCGCTCTGGACTCGCTGGATCAAGTAGCTGTCGCACTCGCCAACTAACATACATGTGTACCTGTTAGGTACTAATCTACTGGAGGTTAGTGAATTTATTTAGCGTGCTAATAATACTCCGATTTCCAGTGTGGTGGGAACATCCACGGGCGATCGTAAAAATAAAAATGAAGCGTGTAGAAAATTCGTTAGAATAGTATCGTCAACACACTCGTCGCCCTTAATGCCAATTGACCTCCAAACACCACCCATGCCATATACAAACGTCGCTTTCATGTTGTACATTTATGAATAAATAAAAACTCCCATTCCCAAACCCAATTGCCTATAATTCGTAACGAGAGCCCACCAATTCCATCCTTGGGCTACTGTAAAAGCCGATCTGTACCTAATTGTGCGAAGCCTTCTTTGTGCTTGCACACGTTTGTCGCGTTATACTCTCGTGAGAGTGGAACCGCTGTGTGCCACTGTAACTACTCCAAACCATGTTCTAGGAATATCCATCCTCAGAGTAAGGGTGTTACATGTCATGCGGGTGGTGGGGGGGGATCACTGCCGCCCTCCTTAGAGTTCTTCGAGCCGGATGACTTGCGACGACGGTGTCTCTTCTGGGTGATACGGATTGAGCCCCGGTACATGTATAGAAACCAAAAGAGGCCGACCAGGAATACAGTCAGAAGAATACCGACTGCTACACCGATCGTGGTATTTACGCTCGGCGCTCGTTTTTGTAAGTTCGACGACGTATGGTCGAGTGTAGTGGAGACGGCGCCGAGGCCACGACCAAAGAGTCGGCATATGGTCGACGAGATTGACTTGACGGGAAACAGGGGTTTGGGATGTCTTGATAATTCGTACGCCGATGGTGAGTCTCCTCCAAATTTCAAGGCCGAAGCCGCTGCATGGCTCGTTTGGGGTATAAACATCTCGGGTAATTTGTGCTCTGGTAGATGAAGGGAGAGAATGTGAAGGATGTTATGGAAGCGCGGTGCGCCATGGGCGCAGTGAAAGGAAAGAAACAGAGTAAAGATCAAAAAAGCAATGGAGAGAAACTTGCCTAAAGGGAGGAGGCTGGGTGACAAGAGCGATTTTATTTTCTGTCGCTACTCTTACTCCTACATACACTAAAAGTAAGGTCGCAATGTGTAACTAGCGATCGCTGCGGAAAAGGGTCTCGCGTCGGCCGACGACCACTCGCTCAAGAGACCTACATTAGATGTACAGCCGAAGAACTGACGATAGCGGGGTCGCTCATGGAAGTTGGCAAGGCTCTCATTCGTCTCTCCCACTTCGGTAGCAGCCAACGACGGAAGACTTGGGGATGCAACACCCACGCCAGTGAGGGGGACATTTGTGATAGGGCAAATGCATATAGACTGAAGCGACAAGAACCTAATTCGTCTTCATGGTTCCTTTTGAGTTGGCAAGCTGTAGGTTCCCGTCTGTAGGACGTGCTTAAAACCCTCTTTAAGAGATCGCCATAAGGGTAGGATCTAGCAGTATGCAGAATCCAGAGCCTACATGTACTACTAGTAGTAGGTATGCAGGACTCAGCGCAAAGTTGTGCTCTGTTGCCCAGGATTGCCAAACTTGGACCAAGCGAGCGGAGTCGAATAAAGCGGCCGATATAATGTGCATACATGAATAGAATGAATATTCCCCGGTTAAAGTATGCGACGTCCATTGATAATAGCAGACGGGCAGAAATGACTTCACGGTACATATATCGCCGGCGTGAACGCGAGACATATCCGGATAGAAAAGGCAGAGATCGATATTTTGACAGAACAACCTAGGCTGCCACCCTGGATAGTACCTATAGGCCATGAGGGTGCCATGACATGGCTGAGAGCCTGAAGTTAGACCTGCCCAGAGCCCAGAGCCCAGAGCCCAGGTTTACCTAGGTGGGTAAGTGGTAAGTACATAGTAGACAACGATGCATACTACATATGTATGTAGGAACCTGGCGATGTTGCAAGCACCCCAAGTCATATCATGGCTGTACAATACATACCTAACTAATGTATTGGAGAAGGATGAGAAGGGTCTTAGTCTTGTATGCACTGCATACTACATGTGTAATATGCAGGTGCATGGATACCTATGTACTATAAGACACCTACTATCTGCCAACTCATTGTTCAACCCATTGACCATTCTCCTTCGAGATAAATGATGAAAGTGGGAGACTTTTTTGAGAATGAGGCGAGCATTGCGGTCGTGGAACCGAACTCAGCGGGGTGAGTCCGGGTGACAACCAGTTTTCACATCGCAGAAGGATAATAAGTTGCTATGGCGTTGTCGCGGTATTTTGTTGAAGAATTATGATAGATATTATGAGATCATTTTTCACAAATATTTGATATTGATAGGAAGAAGTTGAATAAGTTGAAGTTGAATAAGTGGAAAGAGAATAAGTTGAAAGAGAATAAGTTGAAAGAGAATAAGTTGAAAGAGAATAAGTTGAAAGAGAATAAGTTGAAAGAGAATAAGTTGAAAGAGCTGAAGAAGGTTGGAAAGGAAATGACCTTGAGAGTTGACCCTTGGAACCCTGGAAAGCACTAACCTTAGGGCTTATTTCAGGCGCTAGCAAACAGTAAGTGTACCGCTGCAACGGCACGCCCACATTCGGGTTACAGCGGGTCACTAACTAGTACGAGTTTGTTACTAACACATCATTGGTCACAGTTTTTCCAGTCTCGACCTCACACGTCTTGTGACCATATCCAGAAGAGACCCGCTGATCACCATGTGACAAAAGTAGTAGGCTATGGCAAACGTGTTGTGTAGAACTATATTTGTTCCTTTATTCCTTTACAAACCTGTACCTTGATTTAGCCCCGTTCTGCAAAGGACCGGGCCGCGAGAGTAAAAGGATCCGCTGAGATGTACGCAACTGACTCCTTAGGCGATCACTCAAAGGTCATAACCTTGGAAGTTGCCGACAGAAGAAATATTGACCAACAATATCTTGGCATACCGACTTCTGGATGACCTCGAGAAGAGTGTGATCTCAAGACGAATGAAACCTACAAGCACGGTAGCATAGGTACATGAACGGAAGTGCCATTCGCCTCTCTGCGGGCTGCGGGTAGCAAACATGGCCTCGGACTAGACGAAGGAATTACATCGATGACAAGGCACTTGTCTAACACAAGTCTTAGAGGCTATGTGCAGAGCCCCTTCCGCCATTGCCACCTCCAAGGTGTCGGCGATCTCCGTATGGAACAGTAAATTGATTCTACATAAGAAAAGAGATAAAGAGTGGTTTATAGGTAGCTGCTATTGTACAGGGTCGAGAGCTCTGGAGAGCTTCACTCTCTAGAATGGGCTCTCCCGGAGAGGGCCCGGATCCTTGTCACGTCCGATATCTCTGCAACAGTCGAGAAAGATTGTATAGACGGCGACATGTATCAATGGGTTATAGAGGCCGTACCTATCTGCTTGTTGGCGACAGGGTGCTGAGGCATACAATGCGTACATCCCTTGTATGTGTGTATATGTGGGAATATCGCCCCTTTCTCTCAATATACACGGAAGTCAGGCATCGATATCGTTGAACTTCACTGCCTAGTAGCTGTTACCCTACTAGCTCAAGGGCACCTATAGACATCCCGTCACTCGTTCCAAAGTTCCAAACCGTGGGACATAATCTAACAATTGGTCAACGATAAGGAAGTAGCCTCGCCAACGGAAAGACTTGATGGATGGATGTATGATAGAAGTGCACGATTACTTCTAGGAGGTCAATACTGTATACTGTATTATACTTAAGCTAGGCGCAAATCAGGACAGGGGTAGGAAAAGGGGTACATAGGACGAGTGACCTCCCACGTACCTAGGAGTCGATGAAAGGGGTTCGGAAATTTTGAGAAAAGCTTTTATGTCATATTCGTACATAAAACTGACATCAATCGACATGGAAACATATTAGGGCATGAAGAAAGTCAGTGGCCTTATTAGGCATCGCAATCACCTACGTTCATCGATCATTGGCGTTTTCATGCCAATACTCGTTCTTGTCACTTGAGTCTCTACTATGCCAAGTAGATAAAGGGTGTTGCGAGATACTTGATATTTGGTACCTCGCTCAGTACCTAGTTTCTTTCCATGGCGAAGCACAATATGGAAGCTATCTAGTGAACCTATCAGCGTCTACCTGCCTAGTCTTTCCTAGAGACATATGATGAATGACAATATTTAGATATAGGTTATTAGCACCAAACTATAAGTCAGTCATTATACCCGAAACTCGCCGGTACTGCCTTGGTTGTTGCCCAGACCTGCGATGTCTGTAGTCACGTAATACACGTTATAGGTTATCAACATTGACGGGCATGGTAACGACCCCTGAGTCGATGTTTGATTTCTTATATGATGTCTCTACCTAGGAGCTTACCTGTCTATGACGAATCATGGGCAGATCTCATACTGTCTGGCGGAGGTCTTTCTCATTTCCTTGCGCTATGCCTATATTCTAGGGCGACGGTGATAATATACGATTTTTCTACGATCACGCTGTAACATGTTGATCATTATCAAGGTTACTCAACTCCAAAGCAGGTAAAACTTATACGTGAAATCATGTGTAAGGGACTGCATGATCGACTTTGTTCAGTTCTCCTCTTACCTGCAAACCCGTTACGTACTTACAACCCATATTAAGGAGACACAGGACTCGAATCACATCTCCATGCATGCTTGCATCTTAGATCTCATCGATGATTCCAGTCCTGTGTGGCTGAATTTACTTCGCATTCTCCAATTACAAGCCTCACATGGAGAAAGGTCTGTATAGAACCCCTTATTCTGACGTCTCGACTTTTGTCGCCCCTATAAGAGAATCGGGTGGGTCTATATCGATGGTGGGCATGAGGATCGGAAAGTGTGGGGAATCCGACGTCAATTACCGCATGGGGCTTACGAAACGGCCTCTGATTCGACACAAGCCACACATCAGCCAAGATGTGCCGACACACGCGTACCGCCTCATGATGTAAGTTGTGTCCGAAATCCGGATTCGACCCTAGCCCTCCTAAGTTTATCTCCTTCAGCTATTAAGCCTTTTGAATTCGACACCCAATCCTATGTACGCATATTAGGTGGCATAATTGGTACATCGGCCGGTGACGTTGTATCTCAAGCTCTCATCGTCGATGAAAACGCAAGTCACATTTAGGTTCGGAATCCTGATGTTGTAGCATTGCTGGTTGGACCTCCTGATACAAATAAGTACGAATGGATGCTCCAGATCATCCGATGAATCGATCTGAACCATCTTTATAATCTGTTACTTCTTCCCATCTCTGAAACCTACCTAAGTAGCTAGCTAGTTATCAATATATCACGATACTTTCTCAACATCTCAACAGCTCCAACTTTACATAAATCATATCAAAAACATCAAGCATAAACCACAATGTCCTCAGGCGCCGAAGACCAGCCCAAGAGGCAGCAGACGACCGTACAGGAGTCCGACGCCTCCGACGCCTCTGACCACATGTCCGAGACTTCGCGGCCACCCCGCAACCGCCGCCGCAACCGTCGCCGCCCCGGCTCCATCCAGCCCCTCCAAGCGCAAGACGATCAGCAAATGCTTCAGCAAAGGCAGCAGCAGCAGATGTTTCAGCAGCAACAGCAACAACAGCAGATGCAGCAGCAGCAGCAGCAGCAGCAGGGCGGCGGGGATAGCAAATCGGACACGCTCCGTCTGCGGCTCGATCTCAACCTGTACGTAATCTAGACACGGTTTCAACTACTCGACTCTTTCACTTAGAAGCTAATACTGACTCATTCTCACAGCGAGGTCGAGGTAACACTGAAAGCGCGCATCCACGGCGACTTGACGCTGGCTCTACTGTAAGTGACCCCACCCCCTATCACCCCTATCCTCTCTCCGAGAACAGCGCCTAATTTTAGATCATCTATGTAGGGACACCTAAACTACTGGGTATTATATTGTTTACGAATGACCCGATACGATTTTGATTTTGATGGTACGCGAATAGGTAATGATGCATGCGGGTTGAACTACGTACCAGTTCAGGTACGATACAAAACAGGGGGCAATTGCTTGGGATACCTAGAGGATTCATGTTAATATCATTTGGGACGTTGATTTCTTCATGCTGGTTAACCTGTTTAGCTGATGGGCAGCGTGGACATCAGCCAAGTCGGTCTTTTATCAGGTAGTTTTATTTTATTTGTATGTACGAGTAACACACGTCTCCTGCCACATCATTCTATTGGGGGTAGATCTTGCGAGACACCTAGAATGATAATATGACGTCAGATAATAGGACATATATGATATCTATTTGCTTCCAGTAGCTTTGCTATTCCCGTGAAAAGCAAATGCATATATGTGATATTTGGTGACATGACGGTGTCGCTCAGTAAGCTTACGCTGATGATGGCGATGCCTTGAGCATTCGTAGAATCTATAAATACAAGTTCTATGTGATTTCAAGTTGCCAACCTTGAATCAATGATTAAATAGTTAGATGTAGATGCTTGTTGGGTACCTAGAACATATCGTGACCTTCGTAATCTCGTAACACGCCATCAAGATCAAACTATGGTGTTATGCAGTTTCGCAGCTTTCTGACTAGCTTTTAGTTCATGACGAGAGGTGATTTGATACCAGGCGAAGAAAGTAATAGCAGTAAGCCCTACTGCGACCACCGCGAATACCCAGAAAAATTTAGATACCACTGGTTTCCCTTCTGGGGGATCCCAGTCGAATAAATCCATCGAAAATATGGCCTACTCGATATTAGCCAACAGATTAGGCTAGAACCTTGGCATTTGCGGATATTGCCCTAGTAGGAGGTCGATACTTACCGCAACACTTGAAAAGGGGAGGTAAACCATCGTTAATAGTGCGATTAGCTTCATCTGTGTGCCTTCCTTCTTGGCCTCCAGCGACACTACCGTATTCGTTTGCGCAATGCGAGTATTCAGTTCCGAGTCGTGTCTCGCGATTTGGTTCCACACCTAGTAAGTTGATGTTGAGCACCCGTGTAATGAACTAACTCAAGTTGAGACAAGGAATCTGGGAATAGGGGAAGAATTACCGTTTGCATGGCAAGCGTAGTGTTTCCTACGATCATGTTGCATTCATCCACCTTGTCATCGTACTCGTTAATAATGTCTTGTAGTCTCTTCTTCATCTGTGCTCCAGCTTTCCTAAAATGACGTGCTTTCTTACTGCTATTATCCGCGCCGCCAGAGTAGGCCTCACCCTTATGCGAGGCAAAATAATCATTGAATTCATCTATCTCGCCCATAAGTTTTAGTGTCTGCCGCTTCACCGCTCGGATTTGATCTGTAATGTTTCGACTCTGCGCACAAAGCCTGAGATACCCCTGAGTTTTCTCATTGCTCATGTGTACGGATGCGTCCCATGCCTCGTTCTCAAAGCGGTTGGAGGTCAGAGCAAATCCGTCAACGAGTCCCTCGGCGTTTTCTACGAGTCGTTCCCTTTCGAGCTCGGCGAAAATTCCGATTATCAGTAGTGGATACTTGGTCTTGTCTTCCGCTAACCGAATGCGCTTCTCTACTTCTTGCTTCTGATGTTCATTGCATCCGTATATGACGGCAAACGTGGAACTAGTTCCTGGAATATAGGTGACTGATAATGCTAGATCTCCGGGGAGTAATTTTGACATTCGAGCGGTAAAGTCTATCGTGCAGCATCAGTCGTAGCACCACATTATATACCTAGGCTAGAAGTACATATACTTACATATCTTGGACTTTGTCGACGTGCCCTCGTCTCGATAAATCGACGAAAAGCAGCTAACGTGTCTAGCTATTGATCGTATGACGCTTCGGTGGACATGAAACGACTTCACAATCTTCTCCCAGGTATCTCTTGTAACCGAAACATGAGAGACTGGCGCATTGTCGTCAAAGATAGGAGGGGCCCTCGTACAGAGTCTAATGAAAAGTCATGTCAATAACTCGATTCTTTTTATCGGCCGAATGTTATTATTCTTACACGACGCCAAGCTCCGTTGCCCCTGAATTTTCGTTTGGGGCCTATACTCAGCCATCTGTTAGTCCTTACGCGAAGATTGTTATACGTAGATTGTACTAGTATTCAGATCCTACGTTGGTGAACCAATCTTCCCAATCCTGCTCGTTGAGAAGCTCATTTTTAGTTACGGTCTAAGTGATACAGTTAGCGATGTAAAGGTTAGCGATATGCTGCCACACTCACTGTATCAGATTCTAACTTCTGGAGCACTGTGGTAGGGCGTTCCGCAAAATTGAAAGCCCTCAGGTCGTTGTTAGTCCAGACTACATCTTCCGTGGGCCAATCCATTTCATCGGACAAATGTTTGCACCTAATTTATCTAGAAAAAGTTGGGGGCGTAGCGTCGAGATTCGAAGTTGGACAGCTATTGATAACAGCATCACAGAAGGGTCATATTTACCTACCCAGCGGATGCCCTCGAGGCTGCATTACTCTCCATGCCCGTTTTTTTTCTTCTGCAGGCTGAAAATACTTCCCAGAACGCCTTATTGACTACCAAGTTCCAACAGGCCGCGGCGTTGGTTCAATGAATTTGCCTCCATGCATATTTCAGCTTACCTGATTGGCCTTGTCATGGTATTAGCCGCCCTCAGCGTATATTTATGGAACGCTCAGGGTATGTATGTATTGTACCTGGTTAGGTTAGGTATGTATGTACAATACCCATGCATTGTTTACGTCCCACATGTTATGTTCTCTTACCTGGCGCACATCTATGTGAGTTGCCCTTCTTGGTCTCCTCCCACTTGAAATAGAAAATGGCCCGCTTCCATTATAATGGATAAACAAAGGCTTGGCCTGAAGCAATTCGAAACACTTTGCACCAAGTCCTAAGAGTATTAGCATGGCTATGAAGTTCGAGAAGCAATGTGTGGGCTTACGATGAACAATATAAGCTGGAAGAGCTTCTTTTGGCTTTGGCAATCATGTGCTAGGTACGTAGGTAATTGGGAAATATCAACGCTGGCCCGTATCAATTTCTATCGGAACCGTGTCGTGTTCATCTGCAGTGATGCTTTCTTGGTGGGGGATGTTGATTGGCAGGCTATAATACCTAGGTACAGATGCTTTTGACTGTATCCAGGGTTCGCTGGTCGTCTTCAAATAGAAGCTATCATTTCGCTCGCAGGTAATTCGAAGCAATTTCATGTCCTCGATGAGAAGACTGATGGATACCCGTTTGTTACGATCAGGCTCTAGCATCTTCTCCTGGATTATTTCGAGGAGCTGGTGAAGATACCAGGTACAGTCTTCGTGCTGCTGTAGCTCGTCGATCCATTTCCTAACTTCGGGGTTTAAGAAGGCCCGCTGCTTGCCCTCGGGTCCATCAGGATGGATGACGAAGAACTTATCTGCCTCAAAGCCGTAAATGTCCTTCTGGTTCCTCCGAGCCGGGAACTCGTTCTCCACGCTGTCGAATCCTCTCAAGAACCACGTGACGTGTTCGAGGAAGACACAACCGAGACCGAAGATGTCAGACGCACGCGAGATCATGCCACCAGGCAAATCGAATTCGGGGGCTATGTATGTTGCTGTTCGGGCGATATTTCCCGGGTCTTGGTTTGACCGGGACGCCTGGGTATGCAGTCTTGCCAACCCAAAATCAGACAGAACTATGAGGTCTCTAGCAGGTCGTTTAGGGTGGAACCAAAGGAAATTATCCGGTTTGATATCGCCATGGCGCCCGTAAAGATCGACCTCAAAGTTTCGGCTAGGCGGGCCTCTTGTGAGTTTACTTGCGTCGCTACCTATATACTTCAAAGTCCGGTCGCGATCGTTGTGTACACACTGCATCGCTAGACAGATTTCATGGAATTGCTTAGACATCCACGCGCAGTGGCTCATGTCCCCACGGAGCTTCTCATTTCTTTTCCAGAAGTCCTTGAGGTTTCCCTCAGCCCAGTCGAAAAGGAGATAATAGTTTGTGCGCGATGCAGTAGGATTCGGTACCTCGAACGTCGCCAGGACCTGGATCAAATGCAAACGCGCTCTCCGAGTAGCGGCATTGTCCATGGAGAATAACAGAGACGAAAGCTCTAGGTTGAAATTTTCACGGCTGTGAGAATTCAACTTCTTCAACGCGTAATATCCATCAGGATGACGCATCTGAGAAAGGTGACAAGGTTAGCAAGGTGCTTAGCCTATGTTGATATACGTGCTGTTTTAAAAACCTACCCCGACATCATCGAACCTGCAATGACTCTTTTCTATCTTGACCTGGTACACCTCACTGAACCCTCCATATTGCGGTATAGAACCTATCGAGCTCCCATAGTTCGATTCTGATGTATCGTCCTTTTGCATTTTGGCAATGAGCTCCATCGGAAAGACATCACGATGGTGAAGGACATAGTGTAGATGCTTATTCTTGTTGCCACTAATGTAGGGTGCTGTCAAGCTGTGAGCCCACCGAGTAAACACATCTCTGTCCTCTTTTCGAACATTATGGCTGTTAATAATAGCGTGGTTCCCCTCATGCTTTCGACAGGAAGCTTCCCTCCGGTTAGAGAGTCCTAATTCTAGTGGGAGACACCCATCATCCATTCCATCTTCCATGAACTTCAAAAGCTCATACACCTTACCATGTCCCATGCCTATGAGAACGCCCAGTAGCTTCAAGCTTGGCTTCGAATCAGTTGACCCGAAGCAGATAAGTGTCGTCAACTCATCTTTGTCTCTCCGGGTTTCGAAGCTTGGAAGGTTTAGAATAGTTCGGACTCTTCGGGGCGTGAGAATTTTACGAAGCATGCGCCTGGGGATGTACTCTTTGTCTACATCTAAGGCGCTGGGAACTTTCGCTGCGTCTAGCTCTTCTTCGATCTCTTGGACAATTTCCTCGGGATTGCAATTGAATGGACTGTAAAGTGTATCCTGGGATTTGTAAACACTAGTATGATGGATATATCTCTCGCCTCGGTCACAGACATGTTCAACCCTGTTTGGATTGTCTAAACCGAATCGTTCCTTCGAATGCTGTTCTGGTTGTGGTGTCATAGTTGCGCCAATACCAGTCGCAGCAGAATGGTGCGAAGCCTACCTCCAGCTTTATGGCAGGAACATAGTGATATAAATCTTTATCATGGACCTATTTCGGCTTTCCGCCATGGCTTTGAAACAACTGAACCAGCTGAACCTCCTTCACCTAGGTCCCCAGTCTATACATAAACGCCTACCTACCTTTGCCTAGGTAGCTGTGGGTAAACCTCTATTCACACCGATAGGTGAAGTTATATGCAGGCATTGAGGTTTCAGCTGGGTACCATTGGGGGCTAAATACTCTGTTTTTCTATATCAACTCGGACACGCTGGATGGTTCATGACAGGAGCCACGAAGGTTCCTTGGCATACACATTTTGATCGAATTTGATTGGTAGTTGCCGTGTATTGGTGATAATTCTAAAATATAGAACCAGTATACCCGCGCGGAATATGCAGGATGATCTTGGTTCGCTAGGTATGCGAACCAATCATAGAAACACTTGAAGCAGTTGACCCGCTATCATGATCTTCCTCATTACTATAGCCACGACCTTGTTTTTATCTAATAAAGCTATGAGTAAAGCTGCCGTGGGGAAGGCTCTTTGGCCTGGGTGCTATGGCCTCGAAACTGTACCACTGGGATTTTCGACGTGATATTTCTTCGTAAAGGGGGGGAACGGTGGCACGGTGATATCGTGATGGAAACCATTAACCTTTAGCAAGAACTTGAGTAGGTACCTTTAGACGAGGTGGCGCTGGCGCACTTGTGAATTTTGTGTACTATCTCTAATTATCTAGAGCATTTTTAGATATATTGAAGTTAAAACGTTATTTGAGCTAAATATTTCTTCATTCCCAACGGGATATCTACCTAGGTAGTCTAGCCTTCATTCCATAACTGGTCGTGATTCCCTGTGACTTTAAGGTAACGACAGGAACTATTACATTAGAAGTCCCACCCGCTGTGTTCGATCTGTATATCCTTCTAAGCAAGCAGGTAAGTGCAGTGTGCATGATCAAATTATCAGGGTATCATATCTCTTCATCCACCCGCTTTAGTAGTCTCCCCCCAACACCTCACTGTAGCGCATACAACTTCCTCGGCTTCCCCCCCGCACAAGAGCTAAACTGCCACCACCTCGCATGCCACGCGCCCGCAATATTAACTAATCCCCATTTCACCGGCGCCGGAATCGGGGGCCAATTCTCCCACTTGCCCTCCTCAGCCGTGCCGTCCAAGTTGAGCAGGAAAAACGGAACGACATCGAGCGTGCCGGCCTTCGTCACCGTGTTCTTGCCCCACGCCTTGAACGTCTCGGCCGCGAGGTCCGCCTCGGGGGTTCCGAGAGTTGGTGCGTTGGGGTGGTCGGCGAGCGCGGCGATGGTCTGGATCTCGCTGTGGAAGTGGTCGGCGAAGCTGTCGCGGAAGCCGTCCATGATGCGGGCGAGCTCGGCGCCGTCGAACGAGTCGGGCTTCGCCTGCGCGGCCCGCAGGTACTTTGCGAACTCGGCGAGCCCGCCGAGGAACGCCTCGTGCTCCTTGTGCGTGCCCTCCCAGATGGCGGTGTCCTGGAGCACCTGCTCGACCTTGGGGAACAGCGTCACTTCCTCGTCGTCGTGGTGCGAGACGACGAACTTGTGCCAGGTCAGGCTGTATCCGATGAAGTTGGGGATGTCGGCGGGCTTGATGTGCGGGGCCTGTTGGTAGACGGAGTTGAAACCGCGGAGGATGGCGTTGTGGAGGAGCGCCATGTGGGTTGCGCCGGTGGTGAAGAGGTCGGTCTAGAGTAATGGTGGGGAAACCCCGGGAGTCAGTCGATGATCCGATTAAGGAGTATACACCTACATAGGAAACCTTGGCTAGGTAGGTAGGTGGTTGCTCACCTTGTTCGTTTCATACTGCGGCGTTGTAACCAACGCAATGGGCGTATCGGCCCATGGTTGCGCATTCGGGGCCGCAAGATCTAAGGCTGGAGCCGACATGAAGAAAGGCGATCTAGTGAGAAATAAACCGATCAAGATGGGAATAGCTATGAGTATAGGTTTATCCAAGATGCTTCGTTGCGGCTGCTGCTTTATAGCTGTAGAGGGTGTCATCTTGAAGAGAGGTCTACAAGCTAACTTGCAGAGTTTCGGGGATGGGCGATGCTTTTTAGGGAAGATACCGAAGTACACCACCAGTCCGAATCTGTACGGAATGTACGGCAGTATTGTACAATCGGATAGTTGCTGTGATACTGCTTACTGATTTTGTTGTAGTCTCATAGATATTGGTCCAGAAGCTTCTCGTACGAGTACATGACACTCTTCAAAAACATGCCATCGGGAATGATGCCATTGGACATTGAACCCTACATCCTACTAACCTTAGTTACCTAGGACAAATGACTACTAGGTACATAGGGGACACATGCATGTATTGGGTATTGCACATGGGTAGCTCCTTGTTAACTAATGCAATCCATGGATGCATTCATTGTTTTTGCTGAGTAAATCACGGTATTTCATTGGCTACATACCTATTTAGGTGGGGAGCTACTAAAGTGAACCTAGCAAGGACATACATAATTGTAGCAGGGATAAGATTCTGGATGCTTCATATGCCTGTGCTTAACTCCGAACAAACTCGGAATTATGTATTCTTGAATGCGCATTTTCGACTTGAACGTACACATTAATGATGGGGCAGTAGTAATAATACTGTAGTATACCTACATAAGGTACAACAGGTATCTATTACATGTATATACAATACAACCTTCAAGTAGGAAATCATACCTATATACAGGTACGATCCCATGTGAGCAGAGCAGTCAACAGTGAACAATGAGCAGTAAGCACACCTTCATGTGCCTACCTATATAGGTACCATGGCCACTTGATGAATTCATCACTTTGTTGTTGACAAATTAGGGGGGGCCCATCTTATTGATGAAACAAGCATCATTGCTTTTGCCTTTAAATCCTTAGATACCCAGCAGGTATCTGAGAATATACCGATGCCATGCCTCCATCCTTACAGTTCTTTCACCGAGAACCACCAGTACGCGTGAACTGTACGCAGTCCAACCAACGCCATCGAAAATGCAAGATCTCTGTGGGTATTTCAAGGCCTCATTGCCTCCCATTTACCATGTGCCGTACACAACTTCGCCCTATTAAAACACCAATGAAAGAAAGCAGAAAACCCCTCCTGCTATGCGTCGTAGACTTCGTGGGTTGAGCACCTGGGTACCCTTTACATCCTCACAGCCGTAATTCATAGTATCCGTTCGGAATACGAGAAAATGCTGTGGGTGTGTTATTGTCCCATTGACCAGAACAGGAGTTACCTCCATGGGTGTTTTAGTCCTCCTCCTCTCCATGGGGCTTGTAGCGAAGCTCGAGCACCCACTTGCTGTCGAATTCGATACCTCGACGAACCTTGGTAGCCACCTTGCGCCAGACCAGAGGACTGAGACCAATGTCTGCCAGGAACAACTTCCACTCCTCCACCATCACGATATCTCCTTGATCGTCGCCCATTTCAAGCGCCTTCAACAAACCCACTTTTGGCGCACCTAAGGCGACCACGTAGCGCGGGTGTACGTAGAGCTTAGCTCCGTCAATCACCATGACTCTACCGGTCTGAGGCTCGACGCCGCTTGGGATGTCGATCGCCATAACAAATGCCTCGTTTCGATTTGCCCACTCCATCAACTCATATGTTGTAGCTTGGTCAGACTTACGAAGTTCTTCGAAAGACATCGTAAGCCCTAAAAGCGCATCGATGATCAAGGTTATGGAGCCCTGAGAGGCATTGAAGGTCTTGGCTGCGGGACTGACATGGGCGAAAAGCTCTGATTTGGTGAAGATGACGCCTCCAAAGGTGCGAAATAGTCGAACCTGTTTTTTGACGTCCTCAAATAGCTCTCGTTCGCGCTCGATGCCGACCACGCAGACTAGAACATTAATACCGCGGTTTCGAAGATGACGGGCCGCTGCTAGGGCACGAACTCCCGACTTGCTATTGCCCGCTAGGACGACAATCGTAGTAGTGTTAGGCGGCGATGCTGTAGCAGCTAGAAGCTTGACTGCGGGGTCATCGAGCGCATGCATTGCCACCTCCGTAATGCCACGACCGGCATTTTCTGCCATGAGGTCCTCAGTGAACCCGAATTCGTGGTGCGCCACATTTTCAACCGCCTGCATCTGTAGATGAGGAATAGACTCGATTCGGCGGTTGGAAGGCACGGCATATAGGCCGCTCGAAGAAGGAACAGGCTGTTGGCATAGGTTAGAGACAATAGGAACAAGCAAGGGGGGCATGCACGTACTGCAGAGTTGACTCGGCTAGATCCACTGACGCTCGCGGTGGTACTAGCTTTGCGCGATTGTGAACGTCGACTCATGGACACGCGGGATTCTCCACGAAGCCGAGAAGTGCGGCCGCTGCCTTCAATGACACTTGTACGGTCATCCCCATTGATGATTTCATCGTCCGCCTCGCTTTTCCAGTAGTCACCAGAACCCACCTTAGATCTTGAGGCAGCTTGTGGCAAGTCCAAAACGTTCTCGGTGTAGTGGAGGTTCTTGCCGCCAGCCGTTCCAGGCTTTGGTCGAGGGAGACGGTTGTGAGACACCAAACGTTCTGCTTCGTCAATCTGATCTTGCTCTTTCATCTCATCAAAGATTTTGCGCTTGTCAAACTTTGCAAGGCTACCCTCAAAATCGAAGTCACCGGCTTCTTGGACGTCCGTAACGTCTTCCGAGGCCCAAACATTAGCGACATTCGCGTCAACTCGCCTCTTCTGGCTTTTCTTGAGCGATGCAAAAGGCTGGAAAGATGCGCTGGATTGCAACATGGGGGTCTGCCTCCATCCTGCGCCTTTGTTGCCGCCAGTGGGTGCTGGGGAACCATTGCTGATACCCACCTTGTTGCGTCGTCGTCCACGACCTCGAGCACTCTTGCCATTTTCCTTCCTTGGGCCTGGAGCACCCGGGTCGAGAGTCGCGGAAGGGAGAGATTCGAGATTCTCTTGGTCACTTGTAGCGAAGGCGAGCTTAGATGAGTTGATGGGCGATAATTTCAATTGCGCCACATGCGCGTCAAGACCGCCGGGTACGGCAGAGTCAGTAGTCTCATCAGGAGAAGAGTATGTCAATCGATCAGCGGGATTGAGTATGACAGGGTCTCGTTTCTCTGCCGTGTTAGGTTGCGCATGATGATAGCGTGGGCCTGGGCCAGAATTGCCGTCAGACTTGGGAGTCGACTTAGGAGTGAGACTCAAGATAGCTGGATCTTGGAACGCTGCCATAGGCATCGGACGTCCTGTCGTCAAACGTGATGATGATTCTGCAGGCTTGACAGCAGGGCCAGGGACTGGCATGATATCAGTGACATTGTCTGCACGAATGTCAACTTGTCCGAGGAACTGGTTTGTATCTAGCAGCAGGGCTGGTTACAATTAGCCAAAGGTCCTCTCAACACTTAGACGTCATATCAACACTTAACCATTCAACATACCTTGGTCTAGGGTTAGGTGCTGCTCTGGGACAAGACCTTGCAAGATTCCTTGGATTCGTTGGCCGAATGGCTCTTTCAGAACAATAACATAGTGGCCACCCAGCCACTGGGATAGGGAAGCAGATTCACCCATCATCGCGAGGCTATGATTTCTGAAAGTCGCCAAACGAAATTGTTGTGGTGACTATAGTGTCGAGACTCGCCGGAAATGGATGTATGTTAAGTTGAACGAACGAATGATGGACTTAAAATGCACGTATCTTATCACTCAAAAAAAAAGCACTTAAGCACCCCATGCACCTGATCCACCCGCGTTTCCACAGTGAAGGAGCGATCACTCGTAATGTCCAGGGCAGCTAGGGCAGCTAGTATTATGTAGGTAGGTATGTATTCGTCACTGGATACCTTAGATGCCTTAGGGAGAAGGTACTAATACGGTATGTATATGTTCAATGTTATGGGTCAACGGTGTATGGTGTACGGGTGGTACAGGGTATTCTCAGATCATAACCACAGACGTGTAGTAGAAAGAGCACGAAATTCCCAGATCTCTATCGAAGTAATCAGGTAGAGATGATATAATTGGCGAATTCCCTTGTCTTGGCTACAAAGGGGTTGATCTTGGCCGTGATAATGGAGGTGATTACCTACGAAGTAGGCTATAGGCGCAATTACTGATCTAATCACCTCTCAGTATAATCATGTACCAGCAAATTTCTTAGCTAGGTACATATGTAGGTGGTAGGTAGGTAGGTAGGCAGTCTGTGTGGCGGCGACTTGGTATACGAATTCGATGTGAAGATTTGGTGTTGCGATTCTGTAGTATTTCGAAGCTGTATTTTAAAGCACCTGAATGTCTTGGCGCCGAATGGTAAATTGACCGAAAACACTTTCCACGGTTCAATGATGCTCGTTTATCGTCTAAGAGTTCGGTACTCGGTACGGTATATCGACTGTCGAGGGATGGACGTGCTGTAAAGTTCACCGTAAGGTAGAGAAACCTTGAGGACGCTGATTGTTTTTTGGTTCAAATGTTTCGATGTTCTTTGGTTTTTTGGTCTCCGTTCAGCCACCTTAGTCAGAGCATGGTCTTATCGATATAGTTAGGACCCATGAACAAACGCGACCCACCATGACAACAATACCTGGTACATACTAGGATCTACCCAGTAGTTATCACATGCCAACATTGAAGCGCTTTTGTCACTCTCTGCAATGAGTCTGCATTCAATGTTCAATTCAACTTGTACAGCAATGATTAATTGCATTTCAGTACTGTACATAATGATAGCACTAGGTACATATATCATACTCATATCATCATGAGCCTTAAGCCTTATTGGCCATCTCATTATAGCAGATAGTAATCAGTCATTAAGTGAAGATACAACTAAAACCCATGTGCTGCCATCATTTCTTCCTCTTCTTCATCAACTAGGTTAATGGCCTCCACGTCTTTCTTTCTCGGCAGCGTTGATGAGTCTTTGAAAGCATAGTCTTGTATGGTAGAAGGCTTCTTCGCTTTGAGTGCTGACTCCGCGCTGTACAGTTTGTTGTAGAATTGGATAACTCTGGGATGTGCCATCACTTTTCTCTTGTCAAAATTCAGCACCTGAAGTCCTTGCTTGCTCACCGCTCGACTAAGCGCAACATACGCTTGGCCCTTCTCGAACACCTTGCCGAGATCGACCTTGACTCTCTCTAGAGTCTGACCCTGAGCTTTATGAATAGAGAGTGCCCATGCCAGGATAAGGGGTAATTGCTTGCGCGATGCCTGTACTTCGCCCGTGGGTAGTTCGACTTTCCAATCTTCCACGGTAACGAGTATGGATCGGTGGGTACCATCTGTCGTAGTAAAACGAACATGAGGGTACTTGATACCAGAGGACGAATCCGCTTTTGATGCCGCCGAGTTGCGAATAAATGCCTTCACTTTCGATGCCAGACGGGCACTCGCCTCAAGTGCTTCATCACCCGGGACATCCTCGCTGACGCGGTTACTGTAATATTCGAACTCTTCTTCCGTCCTGAAATCGATAACTTTCCCAAGCGAGCCATTGACCAATTGGTCGTCCAAATTCTTGATCAACATGACCTGAGCTCCCACTTTTAGACTTATGGTTTTGGGGGCCATCATGTTCGCAAGTAATCTCTCTCGTTGCTGAGGTTCGCCGCTATCGTAGGCGTCATACAATTGTATCTTACCAGGTAAATTGCGTAGCCGAAAATCATTGGACCTCTCGACCTCTTGCCGAGTAGGGAATCTGGAACAAAATGTTAGCTTGGTTATTATATGTGGTTTGCATGGACAATAATACAGTTCAGTCACTTCAAGATCGTCGTCAAATTGAAGTGGTCGTGCCAGACCTTGGAACGTCTTGACTGTGTCTTCGCTTATTCTACCGAGGCGCATTTCATTGAGCATGTTCGCGAAGTCTAATGACGCAGTTAGATGACGAGACAGAGAACGGATAATTTGTGACATCAAACTTACGAGGATCCTTTTGACGGAAGACTTGGGTCAACCCTATAGTATGGTCGATAGACGTGTTCCATGTACCGGCCTCAAACGCGAACTTGGTATCCTTCTTGCCCGAGTCGGGAACAGGAGGCAACTGGAAAAAGTCACCTGTGATGACCAACTGAATCCCACCCCACGGACGACCGTTGTTTCGGATTGTGCTTGCTATTCGCGAAAGTTTATCAAAGAGCTCACCATCAACCATAGAAACCTCATCGATGACGAGAACGCTCGTTCGAAGCCATCTATTCTTTACTTTCGCATTTCGTCGAATCTTCTTGACCAACGTCGGGACGTCCTCCTTTCCGAGGCCAATACCGGCAAAGCTATGAAGCGTCATACCCCCGATGTTGCAGGCAGCAAGGCCAGTAGAAGCTGTGACATTGATGCGTTCCGGATCACGCTTCCACTTTTTCTTCAACTCGGCAATAATTGCTCTCATGAGCACGGATTTTCCAGTACCTGCCGGACCGGTGAAGAATACACTTTGCTTCTTCTTCATAACCAGGTCAATTACGTGCTGTTGCTCGGAACTTAAGGATATTGCAGATGACTTGGACATTTGTTTGATGTAATTGGATGTCGCAGCCATTTCCTCAGCGGAAAATCCTGGTTCGGGTTCTGATTTCTTATTTTGGTTTTTGAGTTGCTTTCGACGCTCCTTAGTAGCGCTAGCCGTGGTATCCCACAACGTAATATCCTTCTTGTTTGGGGCTGGAGTAACTGACGCCTGCTTAGTCTCCTCGGGCGCATGTTCCTGATAAGCTACTGCGGAATATTCCCGTTTCCAGCTACTAGGGAGGCTCCTCTTCTTCGCGGGGGGTGGGCCAAGCCGCGAGACTCCGTCAGGAGACTCACGTTTGGCCGATTTGTTTTCCGAGTTTTTGGGAGGAAACAGATGGTCTCTTGGCGAGGAAGGCCAGGTCATTTGGCTGGTAGGCGGTTGAGGTATGGGATTCGCAGGAGGCTTTTTCGCGGCAGGTTGGGGAGGGAGAGAAGCAGGAAGCTGGTAGTCCATGTCTAGTTCTAAGGTATTATCATCGCTGAAGTCGTCATCTGCATAAAAGGAAGATAAGGGCGCCTTAGCCTGTGATGTGCCATTGGCAGGCTCAGGATCTTCTTGGAACGAGCCGGCATTGGTGTATAGAGACGCGAAGTTGTCGGAGCGTTTGGCCATATTAATGGTTGAGGAATTGGAGGATATTGGCTTATATTGCGGGCGACGAGGTTGCTCGGGGTTATTGGATCTAAGTTGCAATGGGTCGTTACCCGCTGCCTTCGAGGATCCCGACACGGTATTTGACAACAGGTTGGCACGTCCTTTGTGGGATACCCACTGTGTGAGGTCTCCATTGTGAGCAGCAGGACTGCTTGATGGGAACAATTGCTTCGCGAGTTCAGTCTTTCCAGGTCGTGCTGAAGGCGCATCGGCCTGGTTTTTCTTCACAGCCCGGCCTAACATGATGTCAAGAGAAGAGGGCGCGAAACATACAAAGGCATGGAAATGTCTATGTGGAAACGAGTGTCGGAAACGGAGGGGTCCTGAAGGCAGAAGTCGGAACCAGCCAGTAGTCATACAGGAGGTTCAAGACTGGTTAAGAAGTCGTGAGTCGATCAAGTTGAAATTTCGGGTTAAAAATAAAAATAAAGTAAGAGAAGCATTGATCGACTCGATACGGATTAGTAGGAAGGGTAATCCTACAAACGCACATGCCTGCTTAATTCAATGTTGATTTCGTTTGAATGTATCGAGTAGGTGGATACCAAGCATGTATGTACCAAACCTAAATGGTATGTGCTCCTTGTACGGTGACTACATCTATCGAACCTTGAAGTGGTCAAAGTTCAAAATTGTTGAAGTCGCGTTGAAGCGCGTTGATTACATCTATGGGTACAAAAGTAGTTACACAGGGACCCCACGCTAAAAAAAAAATAAAAAAAAAATCAAACCGATCAATGTGGGATGCGTTACGATGTCTAGTAGGGTACTAGGGTAGTTATGTAATACTAGGTAATCAGTACGTACCTAGTTATCTACTAACTAAGTACCTAAGTAAATTTGTTTAACGTAAATCACCGTAACAAATGAATTAATACGGTTTTGCTTTGACTTACTCCGTATTCTAGGCTGCTATGCCTTGGCTGTTCAGTTGAAGACTCAGAATGATCAATGATAGAACAAACACTTTATAAATCTCAAGAACATTAAACATTGAAATGGGTTGAGAGGTTGAGATACCATTGTATTTTTTTTTTAAAAAACTACCTGGAGTACTTTAGGTATAGGTACCTACCAACAATTAATTTCCCTTTCACCTTTTCATCTATGTAATTGAAAATCATGAGCCAGAGACACGATATGACTCGCGATGCAGACGCCGAGGATGAGGAATATCGTCAATATGTTACAGGAGGGCAGAAATTAGAGGATTTAGACAAGAAGTAAGTCATAACCAAAAATTCACCTATTACGAAGCTAATCAATTGTCAAGGTACCCTAACCGACCAAAGAATCACTCGAGGACACAACTATTCTCCGAATTATTCAACGGACTCTTCAACCCTTTGAGCGAGAATAAGAAGCAGTCTCAGCCAAAAGTATCACGCGGCAAAGTTGGACGCGGCGGGCCCAGTAAGCTCTCTCCACAGGAGTACAAACGCAACGTCATCGAGCGCTTTATTTCCAAATGGCGATCCGAGGTGGGAAACGACTTCTACCCAGCCATGCGCTTAATTCTGCCCAGCTCAGACCGTTACAGGGGCATGTACGGACTAAAGGAGAGCAACATTGCCAGATTGCTCGTGAAGTTGATGAGAATCGACAGGAACTCTGACGATGGTTCCAGCATCATTCGTTGGAAACTCCCAGGTCCCTCGGCTTCTGCTCGCGCTGGTGATTTCCCTGGAAGATGCTTCGACGTCTTGTCCAAAAGGGCCATGCGCGTAGATCCTGGAGACATGCGTATTGCCGAAGTCAACGAGATGTTAGACAAATTGGCCGCTTCCGCTGGTGAGAGCGAACAGCTGCCCATCTTTGAGATTTTTTACCAGCGAATGAACGCCGAAGAACTGAAGTGGCTCATAAGTATCATCTTGAAGGATATGAAAGTAGGAGCTACAGAGAGAACCTTTTTAGATCTATGGCATCCCGACGCCCAAGACTTGTTCAGCGTATCCTCAGATATTCGCCAAGTGTGTTGGGACCTTTGGGACCCTAAAGTCCGCCTTACTGATGGCCAGACCAACGTCACGTTAATGCAATGCTTCCAGCCCATGCTCTGTCACTACCAGATGTCCACTTCCTTCCAGAAAATGGTTGATAGGCTTAATTCCAGAAATCGGAAGGAAGGAGACGACGAGTTTTGGATCGAAGAAAAGCTGGACGGCGAGCGAATGCAGTTGCATATGGAGAAAGACAACAGCGTTCCGGGTGGTGCGAGATTCCGCTTCTGGTCGAGGAAAGCCAAGGATTACACCTATCTCTACGGCAAGAGCTTCGAAGATAGTGACTCCGCACTAACACAACATCTCAAAGATGCCTTTGCTCCCAATGTACAGAATATCATCTTAGACGGCGAGATGATTGTGTGGGATCCAGTACTCGATAAAGTACTCAAATTCGGCACACTGAAAACCGCGGCCATCGATGGGCAACGAAACCCGCATAAGGACAATGCACCTCGGCCAGTATTTCGGGTGTTCGATATCCTATACCTGAACAACAAAGCCCTCACGCCGTACATCTTACGAGATCGGCGAAAAGCACTTGAAAAATCGGTTCCTGGGGTACCATATCGGCTAGAGGTACACAAATACGAAAAAGCTACATCGGCAGACGTAATCGAGCCAATGCTCCGGAAAATCGTCTCGGATGCCTCTGAAGGGATAGTCATGAAGAACCCTCGCTCCGCATACAGCCCAGCCGATCGCAACGACAACTGGATCAAAGTCAAGCCGGACTACATGACCAGCTTCGGCGAGTCCGTGGATGTCCTGATTATTGGCGGATACTACGGAGCCGGCCACCGCGGCGGTGCACTAGCCTCCTTTCTCTGCGGTTTGCGCGTTACGGAGAACGACATCAAAGCCGGCATGAACCCAGAGAAATGCTTTAGCTTCGTGAAAGTGGGCGGCGGGTTCCGCGCCGAAGACCTCGCCGAGATCCGGCAACTCACGGAGGGCAAGTGGAAGACCTGGGACCCGAAGAACCCCCCGACCCAATACATCCAGCTGGCGAGCAACGACAAGCAGCCCGTGCGGCCAGACGTGTGGATCCGGCCGAGCGAGTCCCTCGTCATCTCCGTCAAGGCGGCCAGCGCAGAGACGTCGGACCAGTTCGCGAAAGGCGTGACGCTGCGGTTCCCGCGGTTCAAGGGCATGCGGACGGACCGCAGCTGGGACTCCGGGCTGGACTTCCAGGGGTTCCTCGAAATGAAGGCGCGCGCGGAGAAGGAGAACGACGAGAAGGCCATGGACATGGAGGCCCGCCGCAAGCGCTCCTCCAAGCGCGCAAAGCGTGACATCGTCATCGCTGGCCAGGACAGCGCCGCGCCGGCTTTCTTCGAGGGGCCCAAGACTAAGGTGTTTGAGGGCCTCGAGTTCTGCGTATTGACGGACTGCACCGCGCCTGTCAAGAAATCCAAGACGCAGCTCGAGATGCTGATCAAGGAAAATGGCGGGACGGTCTCGCAGCGCGCTAGCCCGGGCACGGATATGTTGCTCATCGCCGAGAAAAAAGTGGTTAAGGTAGCAAGCCTGATGAAGGCCGGCAACGTGGACATCATCCGGCCGAAATGGATCCTAGACTGCCTTGCGCAGCGCGACACGGACTTCCTCATACCCTTCGAGACGGGCCACTTGTTCCATGCCACCGAACCCACGAGACGCCATGCCGAAGAGGCCGTAGACGAGTTCGGCGACAGCTACGCCAGAGACCTGAGCATGAAGGAGCTAAGGGAGCTGCTCAATTCGATGCCGAAGGAGGTTCTCATAGGCGAGCCGTTTAGTAAGGAGGAGTTCCTCACGCAACTGACGGCCCATGGACACGATATCGGTAGCTTGAGGAGTTACATATTTAGGGGCTCTACTGTGTATTTTTCGGCTACGGACGACGTCGCCCCGGTATCGTCGCTTAAACTAAAGAATTGGGTTCGATATGGGGGCGGGCTGGTGACCGATGACCTCAGCGATAGGAGTATCACCCAGGTAGTCATCATGGGCGGCACCGAGAGAGGTGAAAGAGAGAAGGCGGCAGAAGTACACTCGATAATCAGCCGCCGTTCCCCTGTGCCTAGGGTGGTCTCGCGACAATGGGTTGAGGATTGTTGGAAAAACTGTACAATGATAGATGAAGAGAGATATGCGCCACTGTGACGATATACATGTACGTTTACTTTTAGTGCCTAGGTACCAGGTACTATGTATGTAATGATTAATATGAAGAAAGCAAAGCAAACTCAAGGTCAGGTAGCAACTGGGTCAATATTCTAAATAGCTATTCTAGCCAATGTGCCATTTCTATTTTTATGCCAATGCATTCAAGTAGGAGTAGTCTATCACTAGTAATTTAATATTCCCCAACCCCCTTCCGTGGCTTCCAGGGGCAGGGCTGTATCATATGCTCTTTACTTCCCTATCGTTAAGAACAATCGATCGCCCACATCCCCTACGCCAGGTTTCAGCATGCCGTTGCCCGTCAGCTCAGCATCGACGCCCGCAACCCAAATCTCCACAGCTTCGGGCCACTCCTCAGCAGCGCGAGTTACGCCCTCCGCGGCGGCGATGACGGACAGTACCAGGATCTTCTTCACCCCCCACTCCTTAAGTGTCTGGATGGCGGCAGCGCAGGTACCGCCCGTGGCGATGACGGGGTCTACTATAATGGCAAGACTGGCTACTTGGTTGCCCTCGGTGCTACCGGCGGAGGCGCCGTGGTGCGGGAGGTTGTTGTAGTACTCGACGGGCTCGAGTGTGCTGGGCTCGCGATATAGGCCCAGGTGGTGGACGGGGACGGGCTGGGGGAGGAGGGTTTGTATAGCTTTGAGAGGATGTTAGAGTTACAGCTACAACTACAACTGGGTAGTACTAGACAAGACGGTGGCTATAACACACCTTCTACCATGCCTAGTCCTGATCTAAGGATAGGCACTATGGACAGGGCTTGCGGGTGCACTGTGGTGGTGGTGTATTCGAACCCGATCGGGGTCTCGCCCTATGCCAAGTCAATATATAATGATTAAACATATAATAGATATATATCTCGGTACCCACCTTTGGGCCCTCAACAGGCGTCAACGCAGAGGCTAGAGCTTCGCACCCTAAGATCACCGAGATATCGTTTATTAAAGTCTTGACTTCGCGGGACTCGGTTCCTTTGGATCTGAGGCGGCTAAGCTTAGCCATCAGGCACGGGTGCTTGGAGACATGGACGTTGGAAGGGAGAGACATGTTGTATTAACGATGTATATGTAACTATAACACGTTTCGGCCGTACTAGGTTATCTGATAATCAAGGACGTTATTCCTGATATGATACGATATGGTTTGATACTTGGAAATTAATAGCAGTAGCAGTACCGGAAAAAGAGGAGGAATAACAAGAAGTTGAGCGATTGTAGGTGAAGATTAAGTAAGTGCCCATATGATTCAAAGTTAAGGAAGGCAGGACGGTTCTACGGTGAACAAGCCGCTCATCGCTTTGCTTTGCCTTGCTCCTTCTGACTTACCTACTTAACTTACATGCATCTACCCAGTTAGCTTGCAGTGTGAGTGCCCATTTGCTGTTGATATGCGGCATGCGTTCATTGGCACGCGGATGATTGGGTAGTGACTCCCTCAAAATAGGTAGGTAACGTACCTAGTACCTAGGAGGTAGGTATTGTACAGTAGCGTTATCAGCACTCAGGAGCTCCAGCTCGTTTCCGGACGCGGGGCAGCTCGACTCTAGAGGCCTAACTCCCCGCAATTACCGGCCGCTTAGATAAGACTCACCTACATAAGTACCTATTGTACCTAACTGCCGTGTAGCGTCTAATACGGTGGCCATTAACTAACTATTCCCGTCATACCCAATCCCAATCTCAATGTTCTCCGTAAACAACTTTTACATGGAATGGCCGAAAATACGCGCCAAGAGGAGAATTAAAGCCAACAGCTGCATAGGTCCTGTAATACCTACGCAGTAATGCCTATACTACCTTTGATAGGCATCTATACCCGGGGAACCTTTGAACACAAATGTCACATCTTTTGGGATGTCAATTGTAACCACTATCACGAAAACGCTCATGGAATTATATCGCGACGCACGACGGTGACATGGAAGATGGCAAGTCGCACACACGTACGCATACGTCGCAAGATGTCGGACGAGATGTAGAGACCGGGAAGACCCCTCATCGTGCATCCGCATCACAGTCCGAATATAATATTCCGGATTCATATGCAAACGTACCCGAGTTGGAAGAAATAGCACCTATCCCAAGCCGGGATGAGCGTCAGCTACGGCCCACTCCTTCTTTAGAAGAGGACAGAGCTCTCGAGCATGAGTATTCTGGTAATGAAGAGGCCCGGCGGAGGGCATCGCGCGCTTTGGGTGAACAGCCCGAGACCGAGAAGCCAAAGCCCGGAGGTGTATCAAGGCTAGCAACTGAGATCTACACCATCTCGTATCTCATCCTCTTCGCCCTTCTCGGCACTCTCGCTCGCCTCGGACTTCAAGCTCTGACCTTCTACGCTGGAGCTCCTATCTCCTTCAGCTCCGTGTGGCCCAACTTCGCAGGGAGTCTCGTCCTGGGCTTTCTGGCCGAAGACCGCATGCTCTTCCGTTTCGAATGGGGCACGCCGACGTACGAGTTGCAGCTCCTTCGAGCAAAGGAGCATAATAGGCTTGATGAAGAGGCAGGTAGGTCTGGATCCGAGAGGACCGTCGTTGACCTTGCTGCTGCGAAGAAGGCTCACATGACCACCAAGAAGACCATACCCCTGTACATCGGGCTCGCAACTGGATTCTGCGGTTCCTTTACTTCGTTTTCCTCCTTCATCCGTGATATCTTCTTAGCTTTGTCCAATGATATGCTCGTGCCAGATGCGGATGGGACGTCTATTCCCCGAAACGGAGGGTATTCTTTTATGGCCCTCCTTGCGGTCGTCATAACTACCATATCTCTATCTCTCTCTGGCTTCTTTGTCGGGGCCCAGCTCGCATTGGCCCTCGAACCCTTTACTCCTTCACTACCCTACGCCTTCACCCGCAGAATTCTCGACCGCGTTGCGGTCTTCCTCGCTTGGGGCGCGTGGATCGGAGCTATCCTCCTATCCATCCTTCCACCCGACAGGTTCAGCAACCAGGGAGCAGCAGAAACCTGGCGTGGCCGAGCAACTTTCGCGCTGGTGTTCGCGCCTCTCGGGTGTCTGGGACGGTTTTATGCGTCCCTATACCTTAATGGGTACTTCCCCTCCTTCCCCCTTGGTACTTTCGCTGTCAACATCTTTGGCACGGCGGTCCTAGGCATGGCGTGGGACCTCGCCCACGCCTCGGTCGGTGGTGTTATTAGCTGCCAAGTGTTGCAGGGCATCGAAGACGGCTTCTGCGGGTGCTTAACTACGGTGTCTACCTGGGTCGCCGAATTATCTGCCCTAAGAATAAGACATGCCTATAGGTACGGAGGCATCAGTGTACTGACAGCGCTGGCTTGTATGGTGGCTATTATGGGTGGTCTAAGATGGAGCGACGGGCTTAGTCCCTTAAGTTGCAAACACTGAGGGATTTAAGGGGCTTTTCAGAGAAGCGAAAGAGGAAAAGGAAGACATCGCGACCTTCGTGAGCATTCCACTCCGAATACTATCTGGCCTGGGATCCAAGGGGGATCTCACTTGGGCTGTGTGTTTTCAAGGTTCTCAAGACACCTGCCTCCTATTGTAGCAGCTGCCATAATACTTACCTATATAGTAGGTACTGAATAGAAATGAGCACAAAGATTAATAATTAATTGATATTTCAAACGATCACTCGAAAATCTTGGCCTGGCGATGGCATTGTGTTGGCCCTAGCCTTTCATGACAGCGGCATCCATTCAACGGTATATGACATCACTCTCTGTACACAGCTTCAACCCTTTAGTTGTTCCGAGAAACGCGGCTACCTAGCGCTTTAATGCTTCGTCAACGTTGAAATCCTCATTATGGCAACATAATGATAGCTCATGGTGCATGAGAAATCAAACATCAACCTAGACAATAAGAAGGGCCATTGATCTAAGCAGCCAACCCTCAAAGCCCAAAGGTCTACGGAGTGGATGGTTCATTTCTCACTCGAATATTCGCGATTGTCCATGCCCTAAGTTATACTAATGAGGTCAATGTTCTCTTCGTTGTTCATCGTTTCAAGTGAATCCATCTCCGCGCGGCCAGCATGAAGGGCGCGTATGCTCATTAAATGCTATTATGCGTCGGATCTTTGGAAAGGCGTCCAAGCTTTAAACCCACCTCATAGTTCTATTAACTAGTAATAAGATCATCGCGATTATCAGTGACTATGGGTATGCCAGTTTCGATGGAAGTTAAGCAGAGTATACTAAACCCATAGTGTTAGCAGTCATGCCTGGGTAACGAGGGCGATACCCCCGTAAAGACCATTGACTACGACCAATTCAAAACATATCGAGTAACCTTTCTCAAGCATTGAAGAGAGGAAGCGGATTTCGAAATCCTTCCCTTCAACTGCTACGCTATTCCAGTCTAGAGATAATCACATCCTGGCGCGACATCTAATCACCGAAGGCAGCCATATCAATATCACAGCTCGGGCTCCGAAGGAATCCTCAAATGCGAGTCTAAGCTTACGCTGGAAGGTTCAAAGTTACGATATGATTTACTTTCAGGAGTAACACGCAAGGGTGAAAGAAGATAAGATGCACTCCTTGTTGTGACGAGATATGTCAGTTGCAGCCAACCTTATACAAAGCCGGCTTATCTCCGTGGATGTTGCAGACATCAATTGATGTCAATTCTTACCTAAGTAGGTAGGTAGCTAGATCGCTGGTCAACAGCCTCGAAGTGGAAGCCTGTAAATTCAATTCGGTGTTATTAACCTACTAACCTAACCTAGGTGTCTACCTATGATGGATGTCTCACGACCTGAAATGCTTTAGAAGGTGGTATTCCCAAAAGCAAAAAGACAAAACGGGCGCCTGGTTAGTTAGGTAGGTAGGCTTCTTCAATCGTGAGGTTAGATGATCGCCATCCCATGTGAAATGGCGGCATCTTTAATATCTATCAAACCGCCAACAAGTGTAACGTAGCAGTTGTCGCAAGTTTTACTTATGAATCTCCAAATGGTACGAAGGAGATATGCCAGGTTGTTTAGATGAAGTTGGAGTTGAGTGGAATTTAATAAAGTGTTCCATGATGCTTGAAAGAGGCTTGAAAGCCTGCGGGTGTATATTATATCAGGTGGTAAAGCAGATGGTATATTAATTCGTAACTCATGAGCTCTAGGCATGTGAGGTAATGCGGCTAATCCAAGACGACCCCTGACGGTCGAGACTATATTAAATGCTGTATATAGATTTTTTGGGCCAAGCTGGGAAAGAAGCTTACGACGTCAAAAGGTTCTCGCCCCTTGGAGACCTTTTTCAACGTACCTAGCCTAATAAATGTGATTCGTAATCTTCTGGCTAATATTCAAATCCCTTCCATCCTATCATCTGCATGGCGCAATGCAATATGGACCATGAAGAAGCAATAGGTAAACAATAAAAAAAAATTATACAATTCATATCAAATAGGTATATGCAATATGCAAACTGACTGTCTATCTCGCGCCCCCTGATGTTATGGATGACGACGCAGCACATTTCTTCTCAAACCACCTAGCAAAATTCGTCGACGGAACATCGATTCCCCTCCAGAACATGTCGGAGGCCCATATGACGATGGGGAAGTACAGGGCTGTGGAGACGATGTAACTGATGGTGTACGGCCAGTACCCTTCCTTGCCAATGTGATCCCAGCAGCCGTTGAGCAGCCACTTGCCGATTGTTCGGTTGCCGAGGCCATGAACGAGGTAGAGTGCGAAGCTTATGCGTCCCAGATAGCGTGCCGGTCGAGTGAGGAATATGGACTGGATGGAGGGCATGAAGACCATGGGGCCAACGACTAGTATCGCGCCAACTGCTAACCAGAAGCGTCGACGGTAGGCAGTAAAAGGCCACACGTACTTGGACCACATGTATCCCGGGGTCTGCGTGTTGTGATCCCGGGGATATCCACAAAGGAAAAGGCCGAGTACTATGCTAAGCATGAGCAAAGCGTTGACTATCCTCCTCTTCGAAGGGCTCTTCGGCTTCTGCAAGATAACCTCGAGCTCGGCGAGAAGCATGCCGGCAATGAATAGGCCGATATCCCAGCGCCAGTGCCCAAAGGAATGGGCCATGAGTAAGGTCTCGACCGCTATGCGGACGGCCGTCCTCGTCTTTGCCAATCCCATGATCAAGAGAAAGACGACCATGGAGCCCCTAAATTCCACGGCGATAGACCACAGCTGCGGGTTGTAGAAGCCGGAGAAATCCGCGGCCCAGTCCCACGGGTTTGATTCTCGATCGAGGTAATCGACGTAGGCACCTAGGCTGTGATGAAAGGGCTTGCCCTCCACCTTGCGCGGGACGTTGACGATGCGAAGCGACGCACAGATGAACGCCATGGAGCTAGATGCGAAGGCCGGGAGGAAGAGTCGGATGGCCCGACGGAAAGTGAGCGAAGTGAGACCGGAGAACAGCTCCGTGTACTCTTGGCGTTGCATCCGCTGGATGAAACGGTGGGAGAGGACGAAACCGGAGACGACGAAGAATATAGAAACCATGGCAGCGCCCGAATATATGATCCGGATGAAAGGCAGCAGCCAGAAGGACGTGTTGTCCTTGTATCCCCATCCCGTGTTGACGGACGGGTAGGGGATGTGGGTCCAGTGCAGGATGAAAACAATGAGGGACGCGACACCGCGAACACCGTCTAGATATTCGGTTGCGTGTGGTTTTCTCAAAGGAGCGTTAGCCTTCTCTGGCGAGTCTGAAGAAGAAGAAGATGGTGGCGGCGCTCGCTTCCGCAGGAAGCTTGGCCTCATGAAGGCAAGGCCTTGCCAGAAGACCGCCCGAAACGAAAGTGAATGTAGACTGTTTTTCCATTGTGAGGACCACTCCGTAGTACGGACTGACGTCCCTCCCGGCGGTAGTTGTTGAGGGAGGAGCGCTTCTTCGTCCTCCCGTGCCGAGTGACCCGCCACATACATGGCTTTTTATGTATGTGTGATATCTCTCGCTCTTCGCTTAGTCGACGTTACGCGACCTGAACGTTGAACTACTTTCTCGTGGGACGGGACGGGATGGATTTGGTAGAAGGCAGAAGTGTACGAAAGTACGAGGGTGTCACTACCCCCCCTTTTTAGCAAAACCCCCCTCCTAAAAGCAAGATTTTATTTTTTATCTTTGCTTCACATACGTAATGATCGTAATGCAAGTGCAAGGCGGGATCTTGAGCCGTGCACGTTTCCCAGGATATGAGCCAAGATTGCGTTTGTGAGATGACCTGGGCCACCGCACAGGGGCTCTCTCAAATGAGCCTAGGGTTAGTTACTAAGGGTATATCCTAGATGGTAATGATGTATGTATGTATGCAATGATGTAAGTAATTATTGTTAATACTGCTCTGATAAGAAAGAGCGGCAAACCAAGAAACACTACGGCTTCGCTCGCTCCAACTACCGCATTGCCGCAACAACAAAAGCAGTGTGTGATACCAAGGATAGAAATGAGAGAGCGAGAGATAGAGAGTCTGTGTACAACAGAGATTAAAGCGCGTCTTGCCACACAAACTACCAGGAAGAAAGAAGAAGAAAAAAAGAGTGCAACAGTATTAGTGTAGCAGAAGGATCAAAATCCTATTACAACATTCTCTGATCGTTCAACATCATACAACGGAACGTCACATGGGGGTGTATGAGCATGAGCATTAGGTTAGGCACTCGAGTTGTGTTGACTGTTGAGAGATAGGAGGACTAGCAATTCAGGGCACGCCGAAAATGAGAACCACCAAACTGGTAAAAGAATAGGGCGATCACTGAAGACTTAAGATTCAGCCAAGGCGGCAGGACCCCAAGATCATCCAATCACGAGTGATGGGAGTGCCGGATCTGCAAGTCGATCTCTCAAAAGGCTTAGCATGTCCGGTTTGCCAAGAGCCGCATTATGACATGCCAAGGCGCTGCTCTGTCACAGACTACCTCCCTACATAGGTAGTCGGCCTTTTGGATATCACTTTTCAGTCTATTTCTGTATGCTTATTTGTAGATGGATTTTAAGATAGACTGCTATCCACCTAGGAAGCTGGTTTCCTAGGTCAGGAAGCTAACTATGATGGTATTTGGACCTGTTGATCCCTTCCTATCGTGAAGCTAGCTAACCTAGCTGCACACCTTTTCTTCTTCTCCATGAACTATTATACCGTTCATTATACACTACTCTTATAACTATCTACCGGCTAACGTAGTAGGTTAGTCTAGTAGCAAATTTCAACGACGACTCCTATCGAAGAAACCGCCCTAGAGCACGCGAGCACGCGACCTCAAACGAGACGCAGGTCTTAGTTGCAGCGAACTATGTAGACTATAATGTAGTAGTAGGTCTCAGATAGCACGTGTGGAATTACCAGGAAGAGAAGGTGAAGAAGAAGGAGAAGGAGAGAAGGAGAAAAAGAGATCTAAAACAGAAATCCTACGGTAGATACTAGTAGAGAAAGTAACCCCATTACCTAACCAACTAGCCAGCAACGAGCTACAACACATCAGAATAAATCGAAATCCACACTTCCACTCGCAAGTCAAGTTTAGGCCTAAGGAGATCGCAATAGTTCGTGCTAAGGTAACGCAGGACGGGCCAGGAAGCCAGGACGGCAAATATTTTTATGTAAGTTACCGACCTTTTTTTATTCATTCCACTTTACACCGAGCAAAGACCAAGCCAACCTCGCCATACCGCGTGCCTCCCCAGTGCGTCTCCGTCAGAGTCCGTCTACTTATGTATGACTCGAGCGAATTTTGGTGTTACATGTACCATAGTACCGTAGATATCAAACTTGGAGATGGGATGGGACAAGGGCCTCCTCCTCTTGTCGTCAAGGGCGCTTCCCAATGCAGCAATATGCCAATGAACCCATGAATCGTGCGTTTCCCCTTATCGTTACCTTCTTGTGACGTGGGCTGCAGTTTTTGGGGAAGAGGAAAGGTAACGCTCTCGGCCTAATACCTTGGCAAGCTGGGCCCCATGTTGAAAAAAGGGAAAAAGGATAAAAAAATAATAGGTAAACAGCAATTCTCCATCGAAAGTCTCCATAGCCTAATGGATGAGATCTTCGTCATCCACCCCCAAGTGTAAGTAGTACTGTTAGTACCTACCTTCTTGTCACTTACCGTGGACCTTGCATACCCAAAAAATGCAGGTCCCCTTGACTCCTTTGAGTCTTTTAGACTCTTGTCCCTGAAATGATTCGTCGATTCGACCGCTTCCAGAACTTGGCACTGTGGGCATGATTAATATCAAATCAGTTCTAGCAAGTGATCGTGTGTGGATGATCCGTTTCCCTATCCAAGGATCCAAGGTATGCTTTTCTGTATGCTTGTTGTATAGGCCAGGGCCACCGACTTATGAGAACTCTTTTCTCGTTCGGTACCAGACATACCTACCTAGTACATACTACATACCTTTTACATACATACACACAACCAAAAAACGTGAGAAGAGGAGGAGAAGAGACGTTATCATCTGAGTTTGCCAACTGGATCACGACTATTCGACGTTGACATTGGCTTTTTTTTTCTCTCACGGTGACGTCCCCTGTTAATATCCGGCCCGAGCATGTGAATCACACACAAAGCACGCGACTCACGATCGTTACGTTACGACAACTTGGTTGTCATTCCACTCTTTTTCTCTTCTATCTTTGCAGTTATACCAAATAGAATTTTTTTTCCATCCCCCCCCCCCCCCCCCTCTCCCCCATCTCTGTATCTCTATTTCCCCGAATACCAAACTGAGCTACCCGAAAGGGAAACGTCGGGTGTGCTGCTATTCGTTGTTGGGGTCCTCTAGGTTTTTCTATCTCAGGCTATTATTCAGGGCGTGCGTGTGGGCGTTGCGTTACAGAGGAAAAAGAAACTAGCGGCCACCGATAGGAGGAGAGAGAGTGATAGAGAGGAGAGAGATAGAGAGGAAAGGAAATCCGACTTTTAAGTCGAAGGAGGGTTCCGCGGATCTCTACAAAAATAAATCTCTTCCTTTCATGATGGCCTGGAAAGGTGAACACATCTCTATACCAAACCGGAGCCGGAGCCAAAGTCCCATCGGATATTCTAGGGTGATGATGCTGTCGCCGAGACTGCCGCGGCTTTTCATCAAAGTCCCCAGTTCCCCCATAGAACAGGGGACGTTCACGTCACGGCCGATACGGAGGATATTATGTTTAATTGGAATCGTAACATTAGTATGGATCATGATCGATAGGAAGTGGGAGGCGGTACATTCGGAGGGACAGAGTTATACTACCCTTCAGCTAATGCGGCATGCTGCCCTGGACAGCAAGTCATCTCAATGGGTTGGCGGCGGCGCTGTCATGATGTCCCAGAGCGGCGAGGAGAACGCCCGAACAAAAACCCAGTCCACAAAAGAGGACAAGACTCTCCACCACGTGCTGCCCGACGTCATGCGGATACCGTTCGAGGAGGCGACCCAGGACGTCGAGCTGGAAGGCTGGGAGGACAAGTGGTTCTCCCTCGGCCAGTTCGACGTCGACAAGCATGGCCCGCTGGCCGAGCCCAAGATCGACTTCGTCTACAACTGGGTCAACGGGTCCGACGAGGCGTTCAAGGACGTCCGCCGCAACTTCGAGCTGGAGTCACCGCTCAACGACAAGGAAGGCAACTGGATATCGCAGCACAGCATCAACCGGTACCGCGACTGGGACGAGCTCCGGTACTCCCTCCGCAGCCTCGACGTCTACGCCAAGGGGTTCATCAACAAGATCCAGCTGCTCGTCAACTCGGTCGGCGGCGCCTCGTACGAGAAGAGCGGGAAGCACATGCACCCGCAGCGCCCAACCTGGCTCAAGGACGACGAGAACACGAACGACCACGTGCAGGTGCTCAACCACGAGTCCTTCTTCCGCGAGCAGGAGAAGGAGTGCCTGCCCACCTTCAACTCGCTCTCCATCGAGTCGCAGATCTTCATGACCCCCTCCACCACCGACCACCTCTTCGCCCTGTCCGACGACATGTTCCTCGGCATGCCCCACGCCGCCTCGGACTTCTACTCGCCGCTCTTCGGGCCCACGATGGGGTTTAAGAGCGACCACTACAACGTCAAGCAGCTCGGCGGGAAAGGGCAGATCCCCTCCTTCGGCGAGAAGCCGTTCGTCTACTACACCTCGTACCTGCTGAACCACCGGTTCGGCGAGCGGAACCGCCACGTGCAGGCGCACTTCGGCCACTCGGTCTCCCGCAAGGTGATGGAAGAGGCGATGGCGTCCTTTCCCCAACCCTCCGCCAAGGGCGCGTGCGAGCGTTTCCGAGGCGAGTCCCGCTTCCAGATCTACCCGTGGTACGCGTCGTTCCACTACACGATCGAGCGGTTCCGCGAGGCGCTGCTGTGGTCGTTCATCATGTCGCGGTCGGACGAGAACTCGGACGGGTACCTGGACTGGACGGAGCGGCAGCACCTGCTGGAGTCCGTCGAGCCGGGGTGGCGACAGCTGGCCACCAACGACGCCTCGAAGCCCGCGGCGCAGAGCCCGATCCGCGAGCGCATGTACTACAAGCTCCCGGAGATATTGCAAAAAGCCGGCCTGCAGCCCCCCAAGGTGAACGTGAACGTGCTGTGGACGTCGCTGGACGGGCCCGAGACGATCCGCAACGTCAAGTGCCACGACTTCAGCGTGGACAAGTGCTTCGGGGACTCGTTCGCGTCGGCGCTGTCGGACTCGACCTCCTCGAACCCGGACTTCAGCGCGTCCAACATCTTCTCGCGGCTCTCGTACCAGCACCCGCAGTGCGGCGACTGCCTGCTCAAGTTCCTGCTCGCCTCTCAACCTCGGGGGCTCGAGCCTCTACTGCCGCCCAAGGCGTCGAAGCCGCACGACCGCGAGGTCATCGTCAAGGCGCTCAAGAAGTACCAGCACACCGTGATCGACACGGACGCGATGAAGTTCGTCATGATCAAGGACGCGGAGCAGGCCGAGATCGAACTCCTGGAGCGCACCATCCGCAAGGGCAAGGTGTACGGGCAGTGGTGCCTGAACGACGACGTGATGACCGAGAGCGCGGAGCAGGTCGGCCGGGTCCGCGATGTCATGGCGCAGGTATTCGAGGGCTTGTGGCCCGGCAGGGGGCGATGGGAGAAGGAAGAATCATGAAAAACATAAAAACTCTTCTTTGTTTCAATGAACCCGCTCTCTCCAACCAAACCACTATATCCCCCCCTTTTTTTCTCCTCGCGAGATGAGGGAGGGATATAGGGGATATATGCCCAAAAATTACAAAAAAAACAAAAAAAAACCTATATACGCAGGCGTAATACGTTTAAACCTACCTTCTTTTGTTACTGTATTTAGGATTTTTTAAAGATACCACGTACTTTTTTTTGTGTGCACTTTGCTTGCACCCTCCTACCTACTACTACCTACTTATACCTATACACATAGACCTTATGAAATTTTAAAGCTTGCACACACACATACACGCATACACACATATATATACGCCGTTTCCGTTTTAAACAAGGACCACACACACATCTTGGAGATATTATTTATAACGCTGTTTCTGTTATTGATTTGGGTGAAAGCTGCTTCCTATAGGCAAAAATGGGGAGAATGAATGAATTTACGGAAACCTTGAAGAAGAAGATTCATGGATATGTTATTTTTTTGATTTACTGATTTACTGATTTACTGGCTAGTAGTTTGGAAGGGATCTGAACTCGCAATTTAATAACTCGATATTTGATAACACGCTTTTTAATCAACATAACAACATCAATACTTACATCAGCTTTCCTGTTCGTGTCTTTGCCTTTATCTGTGTGTGAGTGTGGAAATGTGATGATAATCTGGAACGACGCTGAATCGAGATTCGTACGTAGGTACCTACATAGAGCTTAGTGGAAGCGTGTAACTATATGCCCCACGAACACTGTGGCAGGGTGATACAACATATGTACCAGGTGTGATGGCGGAACGTAGGTAGGTATGTTTGGTAGATAAGCGGATGGCCTGTTGGTATCCGGAGTATCAGTTCATTCCAAAGAGACATGTATTGGGGTATCATCCATATTTTATTATTATAATCATCAAGCAAGCACTGCTGCTGCCCAGAAAGAAGCCGCGGCCAACCCTATATAACACTCAAGCCGGTTCTTTGAACTCAACGATTCAGGTGCCGCTGATGCCCCTGCATCCGAACTCGAACCTGTAGGCGAGTTAACTCCCGTTGCTCCAGTCACCCCCGTCGTGGTAGTAGTAGCGGCGTCATTCGATTTCGGCGTAGCTGTGAAATTTGGCGCATCACAATCCCCCTTGATAGTCGACATATCCATCCCATCCGTGATCTCAAGCTCTTTCGTGCCGCAGTTGACGTACTGAGCTAGATGTATGGCGTCATTCGTTTGATCGAAAACAGCTATAGTGAAAGGTTGTCAATTTCTCTTCATAGGATACAAGGAGAGTAGATGTTAGACTCACCATAGGCAGAGCGGAGCATTGTGTCGCCCAGCAGAACAAAGGAGTCACTTGGGCTAATGCCTAGATAACACTGCGTGCCGAACGTCGTCTGAAGTTCTCTAACCAACTCATTGTAGGGCACATGTATCGTCACACCATCAAAAGCAAAATCGAGGGTGCCTGGAACGTCGTTAAGAGAGCAGTTGACAGGATAGACCCCATCGGCAGTCGTGGGATCAGCTCCAAAGTCCACCGCGATCGCATTAGCCAAATCTGTCGGTAGAAGGGTGAGAGTGGCGCCGCTGTCCAGGAAAACCGTCATCGGGGTGTTCTCATACACCTTTGTTTGGCCACTCGGAGGGGTCAGACTCAAGGAAGTCATATTCACCCAGTACCTCGGGACCTTGTCGGGGGATGCTTCCGCAGGAATTATTGGCAACGTCTGGAGGGTTCCGGTGAACTTGCTAGTGTCTAGCCCGCCAAAGATGACGACCCCCTCTTGCTCATCCTTACTGCCCAAAGCCAGACTGAATGCCTTCGTCTCTGTCGCACCTTGTCTTTCCAGCTCGTCTATGAAGTTGTTGTACCGAATAGTAACGTTGTTTCCGTGCCCAATGCCCAAAATGCCGGCAAACTCATCAACCGTATCGAAGGCGACACCAAACTGAACCTTACTCAACTTCGTGTCTGATCGAAATTAGCAACCCATATTTCGACGGAAACGAACTCGAGGAAGGTTACTGACCTGTGCCAGAGAGGCCGATGACATCCGAAACATACTGGATACTGGCGCTACCAATACCGTACTGAAGTGTTTTGGTGCCTGTCAGACGAGCCGCGGAAGATGAAGATGAAGGCTCATAACGGCCAACTGCTCGGCAGAATCTGACATCTGCTGAGCCTGAAAGATCGGAGCAGTCAGGGTTTACCCAAAGCTCGAACGAGCCTGTATCTAGTTGCACGTAGACTTGTTGCGGCGGCGTACCGATATCCACTAGAGTGACTTGGTAAGTAACGAAAGCTTCGAGCCGGTCCGAAAGGGGGGATCACAAACGTTGAGCGTAGTAAGCTACATCAGACCGGTTGGCTAGGGGCACTGTGGTGATTGCCCGCTTGTCCCCAAACTCCGAAAAGATCTTGCTATTCGTAGAATGCACGACAGGTATCTTGACATAGTGATTGCCACGGCGTTCTAAAGCAGAGGCGTGGCAAATAGCTCCTATCACCAAAGAGAGGGTGAAGAACAACCGAGATGCCATATCTGGCAAGGTAAGGTCTGGTTATTGGCACCGAACGTATCCCGGCATCAATTTTTGACGATCCCGTATCCGGAACTGAAGCATAAAACCAAAGGTGAAGTGAAGATGTCGGGGATATGGTGGAGGGCTGATCACTCTAGATGTATAATACAGTATGTCGCTGGCCCAGCAGCTAGCTCGTATATCCACGTCCCCGTCTACCCGTTCTATCCGTCGATCTAAACGAATTGATAAAAAGACAAATCCTTATAGGATTCCCAAATAGGTAGGGAGGCTATGCAGCGATCAGCGCAGTAGCGTGTGCGGCAGCCGTGGCAGCTTGGAGGAAGATATTAAGTGAAAGGGAAGAAAAAAAGAAGATGAAAACCCCAGTGCTATGCTGGAAATGGGCCTTGTCAGAGACCAATGCAAGAAAGGGAAAATGCGAAGAGAAGGAAAGTCGTAGAGACGACTAATTACGGCGAAAAAAGAACTGGAAAGTAATAAATCAAGAAGGAAGAAGGAATATCACAAGAGCGGCGGCGATGGAGGGCAATTGGAAAATGCCATGATATTCCCAAGCTTCCAAGCTGACAGTTCCATTGCCGAGACTTCTTTTAAGCTACCTAACCTAGGTATGTATGTTGTACCTACTTACTACCTAGTAAATGGAGCAGGGGATTTCAACCTGTATTTTGCGGCTCTCGGCATCACCAATAACGGGCCTTAACGTGCCTTAACGTGCCTTAACGCCTAGGCATTGTACTTGTACCTTTGTTATAAGGTGCTAACCTTGACCAATGGTCAGTTTTTTAGTAACAGGAGCGTTTCATCGCGAACTTGTTGTTACAAATCTATTGTAACTAACTTTTTCAGCAACCCTTACAATTCAGGTGGGAAACCTTTAAGGTGACACAGAAAGTAGGGCAACAGTAACTCAATTTGAGCCATAGCGGCAGCTAGACTCATGAACATACCAGGTAGTTATTAACTAAGTGTCTATATATAGTATAACATTGAAGGATGTAGATATTATGTAAAACATGAAGTCCTCTAACAAGCCCAGCTGCTAGGCACACTCGTGACTCCAATAAGGACATACTGTATTTAACCCAGTAGGTAGGGATGCCTCATATAGTATAGTTCAAGGGGGTGGCACGAGCTACAAGGAGTCGCCAAGATCTTAAATATCTCCAGACTCCAGCTGTATGCATCTTTTCGGCCATCTTCTAGGTAGTGCTATTAATAATAGGTACGATACATAATAGGTAATCATCAATTATACTAAATATCTACCTACCTACTTTGGTAGTACCTAATTAGGCATGCGATGACTTCCAGTTACTATTTCTAGTATCTAAATGTGTAGTACGTAGTACTTTCAGCCCTGGAGTGATACTTTGTCTCAGCTATCTCAGCCATGAACCAACATTTGGCGGTCCCCACACCCTATACCTATGAACTCCATAACGATACCAATAACTATTGTAAGTAGGTATTGTATTGTACAATACATGCATTTCTACACGCACACATTATGTAGCATGACGCCACCGATATGAGATCGTAGATGAGCCACCATGCTTTAAACTATGGGCGTCGTGGGGTCGTCGAATGGAACAGACTTTGTAATTAATATTATTTTACCAAAATCAACACGTCTTAATGCGTACATGCGTACCTAGGGTACCCTACCATCTGCATATCTACCTAGTACCTATATGTAGTAGCTATATGGCCCTATGATATTAAAGCTCAAGCAAATGAGGTCTCTCCTACCCATCACTTCCATCTCTCTCTACATGACCCCACAACTGTCATGTTGGAAGTGCTCGTACCGAGCGCTGTCCTTGCTCATTCTTTCAACTCGACTTGCCACCGCCTCTAACTCTTCCCAGTGAATTAGATTCCACAATCCAGCCCTGGGCGTCTCAAACGCCTTAGCCATCACCTTTAAGCACTCGTCGTCCAGTTCGTTGAGCGCCTGTATCACTAGCGCCACTCGCTTCGCTGATTTTCCATCCGTGTTGGATTCATATGCCCTCATATACAGAGGGTTCCTCGATTCCTTCAACATACTTTCCACATTCATGAAGTAGCCCAAGAACACCACCATCACATAGGCGTAATTGAGGCCCAACAAAGGTCTATCCCCGCAAACTTCGCGGAAAACATCCCACTGTAGTAACCCCAGCAGTTCGCGTCCAGACATGTCGACATTGCCGTGTTCTCCTGGCGGATGCTCCGTCTTTCCCTTCGCTTTCTTCTTAAACTCAGATCCCATAATAGCGGTATAATCCTCCGGGACAAGTGCCCTGAGCTTCTCCGGCACGACATCCTCATCGGCAGCTTTTGTCTTGCGGAATAATGAGGATATATCGAGTAAGGCCTCATCGCTCACGCCGGCCGCTTTATGGCGACGAACCAGATCTGTATCTTCGAGTTGCCTCTTACCCGTCTTTGGATCGACCCCAATTTTGGTTTGAGAAAGACGCAGCATAGCTAAGCCGGAACCCACTATGATATCCTTTTCAGGAATTCGTTCAATCATCCAGTCCGCCTTGCGATAGAGGATAAGAACTGGCTTAGCCTGAAAGAAACGGTTTGCATCTTGGTTAAGTATGTCATGTATATCTACACCAACACGAGAAGATGCGCGCACTGAAGAGCGCTGTGTAGTTGCGCGATGTGTTGCCGTCTCGCTGACTCGTCTAGTCAGGGCCTCGCCAAAATCAGATGTTGGTATTTTTCCATCCGCAAAAAAGGCGGTACGGTGCATGTTCTGTAGGCCTACATACAGGCCAACAGGCTCCGTGATATAGCCTTTCTGTACGAGCATGTTGTGTAGATGTACAAGCAGGAGGGGCTCGGGCCTCTCATCCCATATCATCATATTACATGCGTACTCGAGCTCTAGGCCTTCCATCAAGCCGACTCCACATAGAAATGGCGAATATTCCCACAATCCATTAGAGTCGGTATCGGAGAAGCGAGACGGGGGTATTGTGTTTAGCCCATGCATATACTTGGATTCTCCTAGCCAGTTGACGAACTCTCCCTGCAGAAGTTCGAGTATATCGCATTGACGTCTATGACGGTTGGACTCTCTTTCAGACCCACCGTCAAATTGGATAATCTGCTTTAGATGTTGTACCCCTTCTAGGAATCCCATACCAATCCTCTCATTTTCACGATCCAGAAATAAGTCAACATCTCGCCTAGGGCGAAATCCCGGCGCCGGAGGCTCTAAGATGTGGCCTCGAAGGGTGGTTTGGGACCACCCACGGGAAATTGTCAGAGAATCAACAATACACTGAAGGTGGAAAACATGATGTGGGAGGATCTTATTCCGAACATCTGTACCAGGCTTTTGCATTGCCAGAGCGGTAACAAAGCCGGCGAATTCGTTCAGGCCAAATAATCTCCGGTGACGATTCCACGGTCCATGGATTGACCAGTCTACGCTTTCATACGCGTGGCGTTCTCCCCTCTGCGTATTGCGCTGCACAACGATCGAAGAAAACACATTGACAAGATCATAGAGCCAATTGATAGTGTACGATCGACGCCATTTGAGTCTTTGCTCTTTACTAGCACGCTGGAGGTTAAATTTAGGGTTCCAATTGCGGATCTCGGCCATCATAGGAGCAGTAGGTTTCCCACTGCGAGTTTTCTGAAAGTCCGTCACGAAGTCGAGGAGATCCCGATAGGCGTGGGTTAATAGTCCTTCTTTGATGTCTATGTCTGTTTCCGGGATCGTCTGAGTCGGTGCCCCGTCCAAGCTCTTCAAATAGAGACTAACAGTAAATTGGCCCTGGACCTTTTCTATATCACCACGTGTGATAGTTTGTATGATTGTTTCATACGACTCATGACCAGGAAAATCGACAAATATTGCCGATTCGGCTCGCCGAATCGTCGCAATGGCCAAATTTGAGAGCTCACCAGCCACTGCACTATTGAGGTCGCTGTAAGCCACTTCGTGCCAAAGGCGTTGCAGATAGGACCGAAGATCGGCCCATTCGGTCCAGAGTCCATAGGCCGCCATTAGATACTCAGTTACGAGTTCATCCTCAGCCTCGATGATACGGTAGCTTTCCAGTGGTGTGTCATCCAGGCTGGGAGGCTTAGTTGTTGCCGGTTTCTGGGTCTTCTTCGGTTTCTTTCCTTTCTTGCCCTTCTTGCCCTTCTTCCCCTTTCCAGGCTTTGGCTGGCGTTGACCCTGGATGGGGGTAACAGCATGTGCTTCTTGATCAGGCTCTTCGTCGTTATTATCATCGCCCTCACCCTCAGCCTGTTTAGGATCTTCAATGTTTAGGACGGAGAACTTGTTGGCGAATATAATATCAATGATGTCCTTGTCTTCGTACTTCTCATCTTCGGACTGGTCATCCTCAGACTTTCGGCTCGAAACCCACACGTCACCCCCAAGGATGTTGAAGATTTGGGCCAAAGCATCAATAAAATGCTTGTGGGTGGCGTTGCTCTTCTTGATCTCGGGGTCCGGATTAAGAGTAACAACCTCCTTAAAAAACGATAAGGCTGCGGTTCGGGCCTTAATGACAGAGCGTAACAAACGATAAATAATGGGAGGAATGGGATTAATATGTTTTGCAATGAGCTTAGACATAGACAAGAAACCCGCCACAGTAACTTGACCTGTCGTGTTTATTGTCTGGGTCTCTGGATCTTCTTCTTCTGTGGCATGCTCGCGAGATGCCAACGACTCGATAATGCTGTTTGAAGCATGTATTATCCAGTATAGTAAATGTCGACTATCCCGTTTGTACGCGAGATACGCGGCGTGCGTGGCCATGTTGTTCCCCTCAACCCAGATGACAACACAGTCCCGGCTCGATGGGTCGCTATGCCGTTCTGTAGAACGTAGGTAGACACTAAGGTTATAATAGAACAGGTGATATATGATGAATGATCGTTGGGGATTTCAACGGCTTTTGTGAGAGGGCTACTATGTAAGTTGGAAGCTAGTAGATAGGGAGGCAGGTAGGCAGGTCAAGCATGTATTACCATCAATGCCATGAATACAGTAGTTTGAACTACCTACATGTATATCAATAGTAGGGTGGGCAGACACACTATTGAATGTTGGGGTGGATGCTGTTGGGTTGGGTGCTTTGGGTATTAGGGTGGTACTTGAATTCAAAATGGAGGTTGGGTAAGTATTATGGTAGGCTAAGGGGGTAGTACCTACCAACATTGAAGTAGTAGAGATAGTTACATCAATACATGTAACTACACTACAAGTACCCTAGGTTAGGTACCTACATATGTAGGTAGTTATAGTAGATATTTGATGAACATTGAACCTACATCCATGGATGTGTCGTGTGTCATGTGTCAGTCATGTGTCAGTCATGTATAGGATGTGTAACTTCTGAATAGCAACTGCCTATCTTATCGCCTGTGTATTTACAATACATGTACGAAGTAGCGCTGGCATATAATTTTACTACCCTGTAGTTACTAGTTATACCTAGGTAGGTACCCAGGATAGGTACCCTAAGTTACCTACTGATATTGATAATTGATTGAGTTTGAATGGTGTGTTACCTACATATGTAGTAGTGTACTAGGTTAGGTAGTTACATGCCTAGGTGTCTATCCGACACAGCATTAGTTCAAACTGATAGAGTTCTTCGTGTGTTTTTGAAACATCCGATTTTCATTTCAAGTTGCTACACACCTACATAGTCTCTGGTAGCATTGTCCCGGTATCTTGTCACGGTCCGATTTTACCTAGACGGCAATCCCTGTCAGTCCCGAACGGATCTTACTTACATATGAAAATGCAGTATGCGATGTAGTACTAACTGCCTATCGGGTCGGTTGTGGCTTAACGGTTTCTGCTACGTATGGACATCGGATATGGCTTTTTCAATGTCATCACTGCAGCCATGTATGCAGTGTACTTTGATAGGTGCCTGTGCTAGTAGTATGCACATTCATCAATGCTCGTATTTACCAACCCAAGGCTTGGTAAGTCTCTAACCTAGGTATGTATGTACTCTGTAGTACACAGCACCTACACCTACACCTACATACATACATAGCAACCCTGCCGACTGCATCGCCGAACTGCATACATCAGATACACAATGCATCTCCGCGTGTTGTGATAGGTATGGGGTAAGCCAGTCCGCGCCTCCCTCTGCCGAAAGACATTAGACATTCTCCGGCTCGTCTTACTGATCGTGATGATTGCTTCTTACCTACGAAGCTTGGTAACCTAACTACCCTACGTAGGTAACCAAAGCTAGTACTGTTTGTTGGTCTTCCTCAAAAATCGGAAACGACACATGGCAATCAGGTTGCTTCCAAGGCTGTTTCACTCAGACACAAGCGGTGGTGGTTGCTTGGTAAATACTTACATAACCTACCATGATCCAGTTCTAGGGTTGTCCCGGAAGGAGAATCCAGCAACCGGAGCTTCAGTCTTTTACCACCCCCGGGCATGTGATGCAGCCTCAGCTGTCCCCTTGTCCGTCTTACGTGCTCTAGAAGGACAAATCTCGGCTTTTGACTGGTCATTTTTTGCTCTGCGATCAGTTCACTAGTCCCAGATCCTTGGCTGCTCCCGGGGGGACGGGGGGCACTAAGTTAGAACATAGTCATACCTAGTCAGTCATACTCTGGTCCTTTTGAGAGCATATTTAAGACCAGGCTGCCACTTCAAAAGACCAAGGACAAGAACAACATTTGAAGTCATTCATCTTTCTCATATAAGACGGATGTATCATATTACCTACTTATTACCTACCCAGTCTAGCCTACATCACGCTAACGAACGAGTAGCCGGAAAAAGACGGGTCTGACTATTCTGCTTGGTTTCAAGTTATCTAAAGAGCATACCTGCTAGATACTTAGTGCCTACCATTGTTCTGTCAAGAAAACCAAATGGCGCCGACGACCTTCACTGTTGCACCCTCCCTAGCCCCATTCCAACTATCAATGGGGAAATATCTGGAAGCGCACCCGAAACTCGAAGGAGTAGCCGTCAGCGCCTTCGTCTTCAACCCGGAGGGCAAGCTGCTGCTTGTGCAACGAGCAGCGCACGACTCGTTGCCGTCGCTATGGGAGATACCAGGCGGGGCGTGCGACTTCGAAGACGAGTCTTTGTTACACGCCGTAGCACGCGAGCTATGGGAGGAGAGTGGACTACGTGCTAAGTCTATTGTTTCCCTCGTGGGAGAACCCCTTATATTCTTTCTCGGGCGGCAGCGACGCATGTGCAAATACTCCTTTCTGACCGAGGTGGAAGATTACGAAGTTACGCTCGATCCAAATGAGCATCAGGCGTACTTGTGGGTCACCGAGGAAGAGGCTAGAGCTCACAGGTGCGGCGATGTCAAGTTCAAGTACACATTCAAGGAGCAAGAGCTTGCGGTATATGAGGCTTTCGAGCTGGTGAAGAAAACGCAGTCTTGAGATGATTGTGACGGGTAGCTCTGGCATAGCTATAGCATGACATTCTTCACAAAATAGAGTGGGAATTCCGTTTTCATATTGCGCGCGTGGTTGTGCTGGCCGGCCTGCACTAGGTAGCTTGGGAGTACTGCATCTCAGAAGCCTTGTATGGGCACAATTGACTTTGAGCAATGCTCACCTACTTACCTGAAAATTCTTGCTCTGGGTCATAGCTACAGCAAGTGAGACATTTTCGAACAGCAAGTTGCTCTAGATGCCGGTAACGCCACCATGTCGAATAGATTGCCGTGCTCGTTAGAGATTCTGTTACAACTCTTCACCGTCTTGGGCTTTCGATGCAAGTGGCCATTGGCGGTGTATCTCCACGATCTTGGATTGTGCTATTGAAGGGCTGACATTGACATATACGGGGCGCTGGGAATATGCACCATGGTGTGTAGTCGGTTTTTTGTAAAAGCAAAGTTGGGACAACGCACAAGTCGGGATACTTCCATATGGCCTGCATAGTCATCTTCGACACGTCGAGAAGTGCCTTTAATAGTAAGTGAAATATAAGTCCAATGGCATAGTGGGTGGTCTAGAGTGTAGGGTGTAGAGTCTAGACTGTCGGCATTTTTATAATCGGGTGAGTTGTGCGGATGTGACTGATTCGCAGGAAGTAATGCTGCAACAAAGACATGCAGAAGTCAGAAATAAATCAAATTTGACAGGCAAGAATACGACGAAATGGCTTATTTGGGTGTCTAACATATATGATATATGTATGAGATACATGTATGTATGGTAAATGTGGTAAATGTGGTAGATGTAAGGAAAAGTAGCCAATAATCGATAAGGTCTGACTGTAGATCTAAGTAGAAGTCAAACCGGCAGAGTAGCACTAAGATCATGTGATTAGTTGGTTGACTAATACATCCATGGATTGATAGTAGTTAGATACTAAAGTAAATAGAGTGGAGCTTGTGGAGGTGGGGATTACTTACGCTCTTTTAAATGGAAAAGGGAACTTGGCGATTGGGCAGGAGCCAGAAAGAGCAAAGCAGAGGAGGAGCAATTGACATGGTCAAATCAAAACCACTCGCAAATCCGCAAATCCTTCTTCCCAACTCCCAACTAACTAACCGAAACCTCGCCAAACGAGGAAATCAAAAATTGGAACAAAACAACCTACCGAACCTCGAAACCTCGAAACCTCGAAACCTTTTCTATCATCAATAATCCTTCCAATTGCGACCGACCACCATGTTTTTGCAACGATCTGCTGTGGCTGTCGCCCGTCGAGCCGCTGTCTCTCCCGTCGTTAGACGCAGTTTTGCAGTCTCGGCTATTCGCCGTAAGGACCCGAAAAAAATGCAGCATCGTACGATGCGACTTTGTCACCATCACCAATGCTGATTTGGAGCCTCTAGGTGAAGCGAAGAACGTCGAGACCCATGCTGCTAGTGGTGGACGAAAGATCAAGACTTTTAATGGTGCGACTTCCTCGATATCAGTTGGATTTTTATATGGGAAATACGTATGAACAAGAACAAGTTTTATTGACTTTGGACATTGCGTCCACACGATACAGAAGTAAGGACCGAAGAAGACCTAATTGGACCCGGTGCCGCCCCCGGTACCGTGCCTACCGATCTCGAACAGTCGACTGGTCTGGAGCGATTGGAGATCCTCGGAAAGATGGAGGGTGTGGATGTCTTCGACATGCGACCTCTGGATGCTTCGCGACTAGGTACGACCTTACTCTGTCTTTGAGGAGAGCATGGTGGGATGGAATCTTTAACAGTATATTATAGGCACTGTCGACAACCCTATCATGGTCCCGTCTGCTGGCGATGAGCAATATGCCGGCTGCACCGGCTTCCCGGCCGATTCCCATATTGTTACTTGGCTCGGCGTATGTGTTTCCCCCCATTCTTGGATTCGATGCCAATGCGATTTCTCTATATTGGCGAATTCGAGCTAAATGAATCCTTTGATTAATAATATGCAAACAGATGTCTCGCGAGCGACCGGTCGAGCGGTGCCCTGAATGCGGCAGCGTTTACAAGATGGAATACATTGGACCCCAGGATGACCATCACGGCCATGGCCACGACCATCACGGCTACGTGGAGCCCAAGACGTTCGCCGACTACGTCAAGCCTCAGTACTGGTAAACATGTGCCCCATAGCATGGATGTAGGGGCCGGGGCGGGGAAGGTTGCATGGGAGAAGGCGACAGAGAAGGCGACAGAGAAGGCGACAGCTCTAGACTTGTCTTGTATATTGGGGAAGACTCTCTAGAAAGAAAACAACCAATCTTACAGTAGTTGCACATGCTGTCCATTATCCTAACACAATTCCTAGTAGCACTACATCACATACCCAAGGACGGTACATATGTAGGTATTTACTTACAACTGTCATAGTCGTATTAATTAGGTAAGTTAGATGTATCTGTATCGGGGCAAAGTTGTCTTTTGCTTTCACCTATTTAGGACCAAACAATTGATATTAATATTACGTATCTGCCGACTATAATATTTGTTGTTCGCAATGATCATGATGGAATGCATCCTTCGCACATGTAGTATACAGTGCACAGTGCTAACAGGAAAGTGATACAGTAAATATAGATACCCGGTAGACCTGGTAGCTTAAGGTTAGTGGAAATATGATTGCACTTTGGTTTGTTCGGTTCGGATACCAGACTGGCAAGATCATTCGTGCATAAAGCAGCAGACGTTCGGATATCGGAAGGCCTGGCACAGGGGTGGTCATCTAATACTGCCTCATCTGGTAGGACACCAATACATATCCTCGCACACGTATGTATGTATGTACTACTAGTAGTACCATGTAGATATATCAAGATGTGATGTACATTATATGTCTGTATGTAGTTATAGATAGGCGGCCACTTTATGGTGTGTTAGTGATTACACATATGGTGTATGAAAATTCAATGTTGAAGGTGAATACTCCAGATATCCTCAAGCGTGGAAATAGTTAGACGAATATATATACATATTCATATGTACGGATCCGTAATAAGTTGCGCCAAGTCTGATAGATTAGATCGGATACGGAGGGACGGAGTACATATGTATGCGCTGAACTCTCTACATATAGTGTTAGTGTTATGTAGGTTACATCTCACGAATGATAATTGATGCCTGCTTCGGCATCCGTAAGAACTAAGCCTCTATTTATATCATCAGCATCCCTTCCCTGGGAGATACATACATAACCCTTTCAGTTGGGAGTAATACATACCTAAAGGTTAGGTAGTTAGGTAGTTAGGTATGTCATGCGTATCACCTTGGGATTTGCCATGCTCAATGCGCCGTGGCTTTGAGTCCAAATCCTGAGAGGCCAAGGGAGAGAGACCGAAGCATAGGATAGGTAAGGAATAACGGAAAAGTTAGTTAGTAGGTATGTAGTTACGAGGCCACCAACTAAACAACGACATCTGACAGCGATGACCTGCGCAATTTAACATTTGACCAACTCAGCTTGTACAATACATGCAGGTGTATAAGATGAAAAAGTAACTATAGGGAGCAGCATTCAGATGTACCCGCTACCGATCGCATTGGTTGGCAGTTATACATTGATGACGATACATGTAATGTACGTCGTATATTTGCACACATACATATATCCAACTTACCTACATAGTTACATACATCTACCTCTACATTACATATGTATGTACATAACCTATATATGTGTCGACTAACCTAATGTTAGGTGGTAATAATGGTAATAATGGTAATAATGATTAATGTCGTCCCCCAACCGTGAATCCCATGGCCCATAACTATGGGTGATAGCGTGACGGTGTTAATATTATTGGGGTCTCTCCCCTATTATTCAACGTCAAGCGATAGATACATACCTATAAGATGGGCAAAGCCCCCCTTGGCCGAGATCTCCGTGGCGTGGGGACAAGACGAGACGAAGCATTGAATAGGTACCTACTACATAGGTAGTTAGTAGGTGCCTACCTGTCCTACATCGTCTATCATCTAAATACCCAATTGCGCACCTTCAACTCTAATGTTGTTCCATGAGACGCATGTCATGTAGTTACTCCGTGCCAAACGGGATCTGTGGATTACACGTACTTTGTTGTGTAAGAGAGACGCTAATAAGCCTAATAAGCATCCCCATGGACCATGGGGATGCTAAATCGATAATCCATAATACATAATTATCTAGTGCTCACCCTCCACTCTCTAAGATCATGCATATATGTAAGTACTGTGGGCAGGGCAAGTTGTTCAGGTTTAATTAGATTGCTAGTTTATTTTATAGGTTAAATTGTGGCCTTATATATTAGCCTTGTTAATTAATTATACTGTAATACCTTAAACTGCTATAATCATTATTAATTAAAGTAACCTTAAACTACCATTACTTACACGCTTTTTTAACCTAAGGTTAATATAATATTATTCCTATTTATGCCGTCGAATCTTAAATCTTAAAATCCATATATTTTAATTTTTAAATAGCTTGGTTTTTAAATAGCTTAGTTTTATGTGGCCGTTTTATTTTCCTTTAATATTTTATTATATTAATTTGTTTTAATTATTTTAGCTTTAATTATATTTTAATATATCGCCCCTCGATTATTTACTCGTTTTATAATTATTTTATTACTTTAACTTTAATTATACCTTAATATATTGCCTTATTAATATACCGCTTGTTTTAACTTTAACCTTATTTTAAGATTTTAACGCATTTTTTAGCTTAATGTTATTAAGTTTTTCATTTAATATACCTTATTACCGGTTAATTTTTTGACGTATTTTTTATATTTTATAAAAAGTTATAGTAAATATCTAATATTATTAATATTTTAATTTACATTAATATTCTCGTTTTTATTATTTATATTATTCTTATTTTTAAGATATTTACGTTTTTAATAACTTTTCTTATTATAACGTTTATATATTTTTTTACGTCGTATATTATTTATTTTCTTATTTTTACTTTTATATTTATTCTTAAATGGGATATAATTTTAATATTTTATAATAAAATTATTTTTAAAAGCTTAAATTTTAATCGTTATTACGCGTAAAAAAGTGCGTTATTATATAATCTATTTTTTAACTTCGTTTTATACGCCTTTTAAGAAAAGTATTTATTATTAAATGTTAATAATTACGTTACTTACATTATTATTACGATTTATTAAATATATAAATTATATAACGTAATTAATAAGGTTTTAATTATTATATTTAAATTTATAAAGCTTTTTTTATAATAATATTTTAACTTAATTACTTTATAATTAATAAATTATTTAAATTTATTTAATTATAACCGAGTCATTATTTAAATTAAATATTAATTATATTAAGTTTTTTTATAATTTTCCGATAATTATATTTATAATTTTTAATTCGTTTATTACGATAATAATTATACCAATCTTAAATCCGATTAATTATAATGTAATAAAAAAAGCATTAAATTAAAGTTATATATTATTAAGTTTATATAAATAAAAATCGTTATAAAACTTTCACTTAAATTCTCGTTATTTAAACTTTATATCGGATATTTTTTTTTTAATATTATTTTTTATTTTATCTTTTTTTATCATATTTTTTATTATCGATTTTAATTATAAAATGCAAACTTTTAAACCTTTTATATTTTTAACTATAATATCGGCTAAGTAATTTTATTTTATAACGCGTTTAATTTAAAAACGCAAAATTATTTACTTTTTTTTTTATAAACGTTAAAATATTATTATATAAACAAGGTAAATTATTTAGATTTAATTAAATTATTAATCTACTTTATAAGTTAAATTATAGCCTTATATATTAACCTTACTAACTAATCACACTATAATGCCTTAAGCTGCTATAATCACTGTTAATCAAGGTAACCTTAAGCTACCACTGCTTATAAGTATATTACCTACTCAATGTGTATATATGTACTGTAATAACTGTAGTCTTGAATTTTGGATCCAACTACATAGGAATACTATTTTCCACATCTCGTTTTACTCGCCTACATTAACTACATCTCGCCTACTCACCTACTAACCGGTTAGGTATATGTAGGTTAGGTTAGATACAGTAGGTTAGCTGGTTAGCTGGTTATCTCCAATTTGACAACGACCAACATTAATACTTGGATGGATGACATGATGTGATGATCATATATCTATCCCCTGTCTTCTGGGACTAGTAAGACACTTCTTTTTCGTTTCTATTTTTTTTTCTAGTCCGGCCAACATTTGATGTGTGTACTTGTATGTAGATAGATATCCAGATCCATGTGTAGCTAGACCTCCTCCTATCCACCTAAGCCCAAGATCGCACCTACACTTCTACCCAATTACTGTATGCAGAAGCCGAAGTACTATAAGACCTTAGTAGGCTATGCAGAGGAACAAACAAATGATCCCATACCATTCCTTCCCCAGTCATGCTCGTAATACACTACCTCGGCTGGTTGGGATTGATAATGATACTATACATAATACCGTACCTGTAGCTAATTAATGTGTACATATCATAATGTAAGTGTGTACATATGTATGTATGTATGTACGTACGTACTAGGTAGGTCAATAAGCTGAGGTATGTACATCATTAGTATTGATGTTTGTTTAAACATTGAAGGTGCACGTCTGGTCTCCTGCCTACATACTATGCCGTATATGTAGTTACTAGGTACTACAGATGTATGTAAGTAACCTGGTAGTAGTACCTAGTATGCACATTGCACACCTGTGGCCCGAGTCTAATAATGCATGGGGGTAACCTCTACCTAAAACGTCAGAGAAATATGTAGCGTCATACCGCACCAATAATAATTGGGCGTAGTATTAGTGCACGTCGCCGCCTATCGCCTCCCATCCCTTTTTCCCTTACTTACATTATGTATATACCTCTTACTTCCTTCCATATAGGGGAAGGAAAGCAGAACAGGAAAAGAAAACAACATGAACAAGAACAAGAAATTTGTCAAATTTTGTTCAATAATAGGATGAACTAATAAGAGACGTATGTGAAAGGTGAATGGCCTAGCATCCTTGTTTTGCCGTTAGGAATACACGTTAGCACTTATTACGAATGGCTCGTTAGTGTCGTTTTGTAATATGTAAAATGGAATCGCAGTCCCGAAATGGAAACATTTAATCAACGCCGGGCCCTCAAGATAGCAGCATATGGTATACATATACGTAGCTACCTATAATGAGGTAGATATACTTTACATCATGGGTAAACCGTGTAATACCAGTGACATAGTGTAAATGTAGATATACATACACATACCTATTATGATATTACCTACCTTGTACAATAACAGTTGAATAACTACCTCATGTTCCTTCCGTACCTGGATTTAAAGTGTGTACTACTACGCTATGTACATTTATAGGTAGGTATTACCCACTATGGCACTATCACTTACATACTGGATCGTAGCACTAACTTGCCTAGGCCCTCCACCCTATCTGCCTGATTTAAAAAAGGAAAGAAGGGAAGATAGAAGGTAAGAAGAAAAGGAGCTATCAAGCTCAAAATGTTCTAGGCATGCAAACCTACATGTACCTAACTACCTAGTACGCTAACCTAGGGTATATCCATATTAGATATATGAAATAATACACATCTCCCTCCCTCCTTATATGCTAGGTACATACATATCAATAGCATCAATGATCGCATGTATACATTACATTAATTCTAATATATTAAAATCCCATCCCACCATTCTTACACATCTTACAGGATTTTCCGTTTTTTGTCGATTTTCGATTTCCGATTTCAATTTTCAATTTCAGTCACCCACGCGAGCGTACATCTACACAGCTCACCTACATGTAGTGCGTCGGTATATGATCCAGCACAACACAACATAACACAATACCAATACAATCACGCGTGAGTCTCATTCGTCTCTACTTTACTCTACTGTCTATATACTGCCTATCTACATTATGGATCACGTATGGCCAAGTCTAAATTCAAAACTCCAAGACTGCATATGAACTGGACTATTCTACCCTTAAGTGCATACAGTATTACTCATGTACTTAAATAACTTATGGATAATATCTTACCCAAAGTTTACCAACTTTCGCCAACTCGTCGTCACTACATACATACATACCTACCTATATGCCTAGTACCTATAATTATTTAATGCTCTTTTCCATTTTCCAAGTTGCACTTTACCAAGCCCATCATCTTTAAGCCCCCGTCGCGTAGCTCCAACGCGCATCAACAACTAGCATCTACATACATAGCTCTCAGTTCCGTTCCCAGCATCCGGTCCATCCTTCTTGTAATGCACACGAAGCCTAACGTAGGCGCAGCACAAAAGCTATACAGCTCGTAAAGCAGACGAAACATAAAAAGGGGGCACCTCTTTTATAAGGCCGGGTATAATCGTCATCAACGTCTTCCGGTATCCAGCAGACAACCCCAGCCGAAACTCGCCATCTTCCCGAAGTTCTTACGGGGCCCTGTAAGTGGGAGCCGCATCAACAGGCCTGTTCAAGACTGGACCCAAACTTGGGTAGATCGACCAGCATCGGATTTTGACTATTGGATTGGATCGAGCGACTAATAGTATGCCATTCGTCTATCATACGAATACTTAATCAAACATAACTATTGTCCCTCTTTTTCGGTACCAGCGTCAGATCCATCCTTACTAGCACGAATCAGTATAAACCCGAAAGGTATGTATGTAACTTTCTTGTCCTTATTAATTCAAGCTGTCATGCGACTATAGCATACCGTGCTAGCTACATGATACTACCTCCCTACCTAATATCTGCCTACATATCATATCTACATATCATACCTATTGTAGTACATACTACATATGTAGTTGGCATGTATGTGTGCATGTACCTATTGTACCTACATACAAACACTTACAAACACATACACATGTTATCCTATATATCATTTATACCATACCATTTCACATCTATATATCCCTCCCAGGTTTTCCACGTGCCTACCTAGGGTAGACTACATTATAGCCTTGCTCTCTAACTTTGGTGATCCATCCAAATATAGTACGTTCCTATAGGCTAGGTTATTGCCCTCCCTCGCAACGTATTGCTCTCGTATCTAGAAATCTCAAGAGATCCATCTATCTCAAAGTACCTTTACCTTATGTTGCACCTTACGGTCCTTACCCCTTTTCGTTCTCCAGTTTCTTTTCTTTGCCTTTCCTATCATAAATAGGCTCAAGTTGTTGTCCATTTGGCACTGTTTACTTATTCTCTCACTTTCAAGAACTTGCGCATTCCGGGATCGAGCCTGTCAGAGACGAGTACGAGCGTTCTCATCAACGGCAGGTACACATTTTGTCGGTGGCAACCTTGGAAGCATACGGATTCCCGGATACCGTCCGAAGCGGGAAAAGGGAGAAATATAGAGCATTAAATATTGAAGGCACTTGTGGGTGTGGATGATCTGATTGCCTACCTACTACCTACCAAAGGTGCCTAATAGTTAGTCACTCCTTTAAAGCCGGTCATCAATAATTCCCTACATATTATTTCTATCTAAACCTAGCGCGCCATCTTACGGATGCTTCTATAGGTAAGTATTGCAAGTATTGCAAAGTATTTTTTATGATTTTCATGTTTTTTTTTTGTTTTATATATCTCATCGAACACGTATCCATACACCAATTCCATATATCATACACCAGTTGCATGTTACATGCTGCATATCGGGTTTAATATACTTCCAAGGTTACTTATCTTGCGCCTGTCACTAGTATCATCACGATCATTACAATTTACCCTTATATGGATGGGCTCGCCTTTACACAGCAAGGCAACACGACGTATTCCTTATTTCCTTTTCGTCACCTACCACCAACACCACCACCTCTATTAACACTACTACTAACCTTCCATACCAAAATGCATCGTCAAAATCAACCTAGGTACCTTCCTATGTACATGTATCTAATTTCTTTCTAGGTGCATCTCATCACGTCGACCCAAACGCGCAACGCGACTTCCTCTATTACATATCTACCTAGGTAGTAATAGTATTAACTAACATCATTAATTTGATATATGTACATTTTTACCTTGCTACCTTACATTCTACATACTCAACTCCATGCATCCTTAGGTACCTACCTACCTTTCATCTTCAACCTGGATCCCAATTCATACAGTATTCAAATACTTCGTATATTTCAAACTTCTTCTTCACCCTCCTTCACCTTTCAACGACCTAACTATCCTCACATCTTCCAACTTCCCAACCACCAACATCAATACCTCATTTATTCTATTTACATATGAGCCAACCAACCCAATCAACGTGACCGCAAATATAATACACCCTACACCCCATTCTTGGGGCCTGAAGAGTTCCACTTAAGGCTGGTAAGTAAAATATATTTCTTCCCTTTGCTAGTACACCCTTGCCTGTACATGTTACCATGATGCGACCAGCATCACCGTAAATACACAACAAATCCTAGTCTACCCTACCATATTCCAGATGCCTCATTACTATATCTCGCATATTTCCCCTTTCTACATGATTTGTTGATTATATACCTACATAGGTAGGTATATATCTATTTTTGTTCGGTTCTTCACAATCAAGCTCCTTACGCATACTACTTCTGACCCCTTACATCAATGCATGCCTCCCACCTAGTAGGTAGGGGGTTTCTTTTACTTCACACCGCATCTCACTCCACATGAAATGTTCAAAATTCGAATTCAAATAATCGAATAGTTTCGCGGTTCTGTTGAGATTATAATTTGCATATTAACCAGTACTCTCTAGTCCATGAACGTTGGATAAGTGTGGGGACGACCTCATGGCTACTAAGAAGGAACCTACTACTGAAGAGGATTGGATGGATATGGAGAAGGAATATTGGCGAAACATCGCATCGTCTAGGGAGAAGGATGATGCCGCCCGAAACAAAGAGTATGCCATGCACCAAGACGAACTTAGGAGGCGCCTCGTGGACTGTTACGACAAGAAGGCCCGTCTTGAGCAAGACCTTCAAAACGTAATCGTGAGCATTGAACACTACGAGGAGCGACAGGAACGGGTGGCTCAAGACTTTGAAGATGAGAGTATCCGTATGGCGAAGAAACGTCGAGAAGAAGATCATGCTCAGCAAGAATGGTTCGTCCGCTCGCGCGATAATGCCGTATCCAAAGAAAATGCTCGACCGAAGAGTAGCAGCAGCAGCCGCCGCCAAAGCAACCGCGACACAGCCACTTCTCAAGCTAATGGAGTTGGTTGGACTAGCATCAACGGCTCTAAGAGACGCAGCCGCCGAGAAGAGGACGAAGAGCCTCCAGCAGATCCGGGCAATCTTCTAAGCAGCATTTACCATAATCCTGTGGATGAGTCCGACTCTATTAATGGTAGAGCCATGCCCTTGCGCAGTGGTAACCGTGCTCGGCCAGGCCCGGGTCCGAACGGGGTAGGAAGCGAGATGGATCCTAATACCACTGAGGGTTACGCAGCGAGTCGAACTAAAGATAGGCTTCTAAAGCCCAAGCAACGACATAGTCTTCCTAGCTTTCCTTCATCGGGCCGATCGCTAAATGGAAAGACACGTGAGTTTACTTATCCTATCTCGGACTCCTTATTTTTTTCTTATTTTTCCTTTTGGCTGACTCTATTATTGTAGCCGGCTCTGACTCTGGCACTTCTAAGACCAAGTCTCCGCCCAGCCGAAAATCATTGCCGAGTGCGAAGGGTTCTGTCCCCCTGACGGAAAATCCGACACTACCTATTAGTGCTGGCCAAGAGATCACTCGTGATAAGTTGGTCTTCAAAGACGATGGCCACGTTATTACCGAACCAGCCATGTATGCTGGCATTCCTCTCGAGCGAATCGACCACAACCACCCGTATTGGGATCCCGAGTGGGAGCCGTTAGAGGCGATTATCCAGCCCCAACTCGACAAATGGAAGGAGAAGCTGGATCAACTTAGACGATCGAATGAATCCCCACGCCATACCATCTTCCTCGCCAATCGCCAAGTTAACCGAGGCCAATCTGTTATTGACTTTATAAAAGATGAATCATGGCATCCCTACCAATTCGTGGGCAAGGACATGATGGGTAAATTCTACAAGACGCTCGTCAATTACGACACCATGTTTCGATTGGTCAACGTACACGAGGAGCTGAAGAAATTTGACCTCGAAGTGACTTCACTCGAGTGGCTACGCCAACGCATGTATGATATTGCGGAAGCTCAGGGAGATAAGTTCAACCTATCCAAGACTATGCACGACTTGTATCACGATGCCTCGCTTAAATATCTGAGAGAGAAGCATGGATTTGGAAACATCGGAAGGCCGTCGGGATACAAACTGAACAAGGACCCAGAAAAGGCCGCGGCCAAGAAGTTTAAGCAGGAGGCTAAGCAAGAGGCAAACCAGGAAATTAAGCAGGAGTCTGGTTCAATACGACGCAAAGCCCGGCGATCTATCGGCCAGGTAGACCCTGACGATACGCCAAGCATAGATGATATGCAAAGGGGGCTTGAGCAGCCACAGTCCGAGCCCTTGGAACCGGTAACACCTCGCTTGCAGAAACGTCAACGAATAGAGCCCGTGCTTACTGTGGAGGAGCCCGAGGATGATGACCTCGAACACAGCGGCTGGACATCGACAGACTCTTTCTCCGCAGGCCGAATCATGCATCTTGACTGGCGCGTATACCAAATTAAGACGCGAGCTCTGACCACCAGTCCGGAGGTGACGCAGTACTGGACCTGGAAACAGGAGAAGAACCTGTTCGAGCACCAGGTGTTGCGAGATGTACATCCAAAGGTTACCTGGGGCTTCTACCAAAAGCCGATCAACTTTGATTTGTCTTTGGAGGAAATCATTGAAATAAAGTATGCGCCAGACAGCCAAAAGATAATTGTGTACATCACCGACGAGAAGCGCGGCAACACTCTGGCGTACTTCAAGCGAGAGCGAACTAAGAAGCGCTTCCTCTCATTTGCGAAGAAGAAGGGGATCAAACTTGCCAAGAGCACTCGGTAAGTGGCCCGTCTCAAAATAGTTTTCATGGTGTCAGCATGGTCTGTTTCTAACTAACGTATCTGTAGCCTGCAAGTCGAGAAGCTATGGGAGACGATGGAGTCGTTGACGCTGCCTGACGAGGACTCGGAAACTTGAACCCTCCTCCCTCCGAAATATAATCACCTATCACATTTCCTTTTCAACTCTACTTAGAAATAATACGCGCTGTCCTGTAAGCATATAAGGCTTGCAAGGGCATACTCTAAAGGTTCTACCGCAAGGGGTTCGGAAGGCTTGTCATCGCTGTTTTTCGGTTTCTTTTTCTTTTTCGGGTTTTCTTAGGACATTTTAAGCATAGGTCTGTCAATTCACAGGATGGAAAAATGGGCCGGATGAACGGATGGGCAAAAGGGTGGTAGGGTGGGACAGCAGAATACGGCTGTGGCTAATAAGAGAAGAAGACCCTATACAGCATTTCAAGGGGATGTGAGTGCAGGAGAGGAGGATAGATGATACCATCGCTGGGATGCAGACTATTTCATCCTCCCCATACGGTTGCATGAAGGGATAGGGGATAAAGATGACACCCTCTCCCCGTTACTTACCCCTTTTACATGATTACCTACTTTTTTTTCCCCATCGGTAAGATTGTACATTAGTCACTACTTACTACTTATGCATGTCCTTTATAGACAGGGGCGCTACGGTAAGGAGGAATGAGGGCGATGGCGCAGGTCAAACGGATTGATTGCATTTACGGATTGTACTGGAAGCCGATTGATTGTAATAAGTACTGGGTAGTTGGATGGATAATATACCAATCTATCTATCTCTCTAACCTACCGCTTTGACTTACGTCTTCAAACTAATTTGTGAAAACATTGTGTTTACCTACTATACCTCGGTATCGATGCAACTCAAGATAAAAGGAGGTTGTAGGCAAATATAAGTTATAAACAGGTATGCCTACCTACATAGTAACTAACATAGTAACTAAAGGAAAGAAGCAAAATTAAGAAGAAAAAAAAGAAAAGAAAAGAAAAGAAGAAGAGATGAAAAGGCCCCACACACGTTACCGACACTTTGGCAAAGCGCATGTAATGTACAATACAATACATAATACATATGCCCACCCTTGTCTGTTCCCCTGTGGGATCTGTGATGCGTACGCGATTCCGTACAGTAGCGGCCGATCCATCTCGTCGTGGCTGGCGAGCAAGGTACCTATCTAGGTAAATATGCAGCCCTTTCCTTCTTTGACGGTCTGACCCCCTGGTCGGGTGGATTGCAACTTGAACTTTTTATTATTTTTTCGGGATAGAAGCAAGCCAAGACGGCAGGAAGCGGGCTTGCATGCACGACGTATGCATGTAGGTGTACGACACGGTTTAGATGGATATTCAAGTAACGGTGTATAACTATATGTAGGGAGTTATGTAGGTTACAGTACGTATATACATACCTTCCAATGGCCTCGATATCGCACCGTTACATACCCCAATACCCCAGGCACATACAGTTCACATAGAGTTCAGGTTTAACATTAAACATTCATCTGAACCGTCGTGAAACACGTGGGACGAAGTAACTACCTAGTACCTACTCCTACAGTCTACAAACGCCCCTACTACTTTTCTTCATAGCGCCTTCTCATTAGATATCTAAAACAGATATGTATCTTAGAGAAGAGAAGACTTGAGGCGTGCCCAATTCCATAATCTATCACTCTTCAGCCTCAAATCACCATATTATATGTATATATTTTTTTCGAGTCTAATCCCAGGCTGGTACAGACACGAGCTCCGAGACGGGCTACTCTGCCATGTAACCGACACTGGTGCAAGACGACTGGTGATGCCCTCTTCCTGCGTGTAGGAGCTGCGCAGGGCAACTCATGACAACAAACACCACTTCGGGCCAAAGCGGATGCTCCTCGACCTGGAGGGAATATCCTCTCGCATAATTTCTACCTAGGGTACCTAGACTACTGCTTACACTTAGGTAAATACCTGTCTTAGGTAGGGTAGGTAGGACTTCCTTTCTACCGAGCTTTTGCTCTTTTTCCTTCTCGCAAGCCATAAAAATGGCTTCGGGCATTAGGTGCCCGCCTAGGGTACCTAAGGCATATATATCCACAAATCAACATGCCCACGCCTTTTCTGCTTCTATCTAGTATCTTTCCCCAGCCCTGAAGTCACATTCTCTTACCTAGGCATCTATCGAAAGGCCTATGCCAATTTATCATACTCGTCAAGAGCAGTACCAGTTTGAACAGGTTTACGCTTCCGTCCACAGTCACCCACCAGAGGGCAAATCATCACACATATTATCAACAGGTATGATTTCTCTACGGGCACGCTCTACGCACATGGGGTTATTCTGTTATTACCCTATGCAAACCCTCGTTGAGGCGGATTGATTCCAAATCAAGTTACTATTCTACCGTCATCCTTGCTATGAATGACTGCAGAAGTGGCGAGGGTTAATCAAAGACAGCAGTATATCCCACCAATACCTCGACACGAAATCTTAGGAACAAGAGGCCGAAGATACCCCACATCGAAGTTGTCATCTGAATGGCCAGGCAAATCTTCCTAGCTGATGTGGGCGCAAAACCTACAGCCATCTGAAAGGCATCATATTCATACCGTCCAAGAGAAAGACGGCTGAAACATCATGTCCGGAGTCCCCCATCCTTCCAAGCTGCGAAGCCTGCTGTCGATGAACTATCAGATCTCCCCAGGTGGCTCTGCTACCATGCAGGATTGAATGAAAGGTAGTATCTCTGTCTCTGTACATTGAAGCTCGCCTATTGATCAGAATGGACGTCTTGCTTCCACGGGACAATCCAATACCCAAGCCTTCGTTGGCGATCCATTGTGTCTTGTTCCTATACTTATTCTTCCTTAATACAACAACCTTTCTCACTCACCGCGGACATTTGGTGTCCTCGGCGAGGCTATTTACCAGGGCTGGGTCCGTCCAGATCTGACCCATTATCTTCCAGCACAAAGCCCATCTCAGTACCCAGCGTGTCAAAAGGACTTCGCCACGTATTTCCTACCGATATCATTGGGGCTAAGTAATACCTTGTCTATGGTGCAACAGAGGATGTATAGGTGAAGAGAGGAGTTTGGGCACCGAACCTAAACTTGACTCGAGCCTTTTGCGAGTCCATCCACGCAGCTTTGGTTTTGGCCTTCTTCTTTCTGACTCTCGCCGAGATGGTCACGCTGGCCACCCCAACAATTACTCACACGGCTATCGCAGCGCTTCGCCTATTCCCTCGCCTTTGCCATTATTGCATTGGTCTCGGTGTTAGCGTTTGCGACACTGTCATGTCGAAATGACAGTGGCTTGCTCGTTGCCTGACGCCTCCCACGAAGGTGGAAGCAGGCACTCAGACAGCTCAGAGTGTAGCCATTGAGCAACCGCAGCTAGTCGTGTCGGGCACTTTTCCCGTGGCCAGTGTTGTTCCATCTCCGGAAAAAGAAGTTGTGCCCCCCTTGACTTTCTCATCGTCGCCTCGCCATGCCAAGATACCATCAACCTACTTGGCTTCCTCATACGATGGACTGTGGCCTGTCACATTAATGATCGTCAGGCACTACCCATACACAGAAAACAGTTTGAACAAGAAAGAGAGCAGATGGAACAGTACCAGGTCAGATAAGAGCGCCTGCTTGACCGTATCCGCAAAGCCGAGGCCGACTTGCGTGAGGCAAGGGACCAACTTCAAGCCACCCATCCACCCCTCCGAGAGGTTAAGCAGGCGATGGAAGAGGCGCAGGGGGTGAAAGAACTCCGAGAGATTGGAAAGGACGCTCGATAACGCCGGGCTACCCAGGGTTACTGTCTGAGAAGATCGAATGATCTCGATGCAGTCAATCCTTACCACACCGTGGACATATTATCAGATCACGATGGACTTTATCCTAGTATTGACAAATTTTAAAACCCAGCAGAGATCAATGTCTCTGAATTATATCCAAACTCATAATACAAATACAGCTAACACCAGACAAGAAAAGGCACCTCGCTGGAGTCATGGGCCATGGAACTGGTCCGATACTGCCACTCCCACCGCTCCTGTCGCATGGACCCTCCGATGCAACACCTGGCACAGATTTACAACCGACTAGACACGGAGCTCCGACCCCTGACAACACGACGATCTGAGAAGATCGACCTCAGTGAGTACCTTACCCACGTCCAGGACTGTCAGAAAGTGTGGAGGGACAGACTGCTTGCCTCCGAAAAATCTGGAAAGTGAGAGAATGAGGACGGGCCATTCACACCCGCTAACTGGAGCTTGATGAATGGTCCCAAGAATCGACGATGCGCCATCGAGGATATTGGCAAGCTCGAAAATATCATGGTCAATTTCATGTGACCAAGCAAGAAATAGGACACATACTACAGGTATAGTGTCGGTATCATTGGTAATGATATTCTTGGCTGTGGTTGGGAAGGTGATCACAATGAGGTCGACTGGTGTATCTCAAAGGCATACCGTAGACTCACGAAAGGATTATGTTAGACCTGCCACTCCGAGAGATCCGGTGTTTCTAGACCACGAACGACATTATTCCTATAAGAGACGAGGGAGATATCGGATATCACAGACAGCGAGGGTTCTCAGTGACTTTAGAGGGATACACAAGTTGAATAAAGTTGTATGCTCAAAACACTTGTAGATTTGAATTGTCTAAGAGTATATTCTTATACTATGAAATGTGTAGAGGCTGTAGACACTGTAGAGATGATGACGTTGGTACCTAGTACCAAGTACTAGGTACATAGGCTTAGGTGGAACAATGACTTAGTAATAAAAAGATCACCGACGTTATTCCGACCCCCACTAAATTCCCCCCCGATAACTATCGATTTATCGCGAATCGCATTTCTCTGCCGTCAAATTCCAAAATATCCAGACGATCAAATTGCGATACCTCATCCCCCTTCCAATTCTACCCTCGAAATCAAAGGCCAACCCGAGATAAATCGATTCGTCCGTCTACAGGGGGAACTGGGCGATTCAATTGACAAACACTCGATTACATACCAACACCCGTATTTGCTTTTAGCCTGCGCTCCATGTGAGCGAAGGAGCTCCGTTCACATAAGATCAAGATGCTGTACGAATTGATCGGAATCGTGAGTTTCTTCCCTCAGCTCCCACTCGAGCTTCTTCTATTTCATGATATGGGGAAGCGAATTGTGTAAACTAACAACCAGGAAATAGGTTCGACCCGGCAACTTGGCCGAGGTGAAAGAGTATGCCCTTACCTCTACCTCATCCGCAATATCAGCGACTGCGAGATTCCAATAATACCTCCTACCAACCAAGCTACCCACCTATCCTCCCCTACAAATAAACCCAGACCAAGCAACTCACCTTCCCTCTTCCCTCCTCCCTACTTACCCCGACTAAGCAACTAACTAACAGCAAAAAAAAAAACAGAATCGTCCTAACAGCCGGCCAACTCGTCCTCCAACAGCGCGGCGTGATCCGCGGCGTCGACAACTGGGGCGTCTTTTTGCTACCGAGAGCAGTAAGCGTGCACCAGATGCGCCACCACACGGGCCACTACTTCGCCATGCGCTTCGACTCCAGCGTGCAGACGCAGCAGGCCGTGCGCAACATGCTGGCGCTCGACCCCCGCATGATTCGGCACGCGGCGGTCAAGTTGGGGGACGGGAAGCTCACGACGAGCTCGAGGTTTGGGAGCCCTTCCTGGACGGGTTAGGGGTGGGGGGAAGAGTGGGTAAGGGAAAGGGGGGAGGGGATATTGGGTACGCCGATCTACTCATGTACTTGGTATGGGTACGCGAGGAGCATCTTACGCTTGCCACAAGCGATGACGACGACGGCTACGATATGGCACTTCCTTCTTCGTCTCGGATTGATTATGCTGGCAAGGAAAAGGAGGAGGAGGAGGTGTATATATATATAAGTCCCTGCTTCTTCCATGAAAGAAAAAAAAAGGGGGGGAGGGAGAACAATATGAAAGAAGGAAGAATGGCCCCCCCCCTCCCTTATCCCAACCACTAACCTACCCCCCTCCTCCCCTTTATCTTCGCAATTTTTCACCCCTCTTCACTTAGGTACTTCAAACAGCAGTGGTGAAGGAAGGAAAAAAAAAAATTCACTATAAAATCGGTGCATGAAAAGGGGGAAAAAGGGGAAAGAAGAAAAAAAAAGGGGGGAGGGGGGGTGGAAATACCTAACCTAGACAGACAGACATATATAAACTATCAATACCGAGTAGTCTGACCTACATAAAGAAGTAAGTAGGTTAGGTAGCTGATCTGTACATCTAAATATAACATCATCACATCACAGCATATGAACAAGAACAAGAATAACATCACATACATGCACCAAACCAACACGTACGGTGCCTACCTATGTACATACATACATACCTTATGCACACCTCGGTATGTAGGTAGGATTACATATGTCTTCCAAGTTCTAACAGTACTTACTATGTCAACATCTCTCCTTCGACTCATGTCATTTGCGTCCGGATAACTTTTATCGTGTAGGTAGTTACATAGTTAGATATCTCACGGCCTGCACACCACAAATCACCATACATACTGATCCACGTAAACACGCATTCAAAGCCTTAAAATATTATCCAGCTGGAAACACTTGATTTAAAAGAACGAGGTATCTTAATTATGCAAATACCTTTAGTAACGGAACCCCTTTCTTTCTTTCTTTCTGCCTATCTGTATTCCCTGCCTGTTTCCTCTTTCATCTCCATTCTCTTCTGTGATATCTGTAGACCAGGCAGTTCAGTTCAAGTTTATAGACGTTTGGAGTCAAAGTCATTGTAACGTCACATCGTTATTTTGCTTCTTTTGCTAGCGACGGCGGCAGCGCAGTGGCCGCAATCATCATCTTTCCGTTGGAAGCTATTAGCCGTCCCGTTTCGCACTGCATCTCCCGAATCTCTGCAAGTTTTGAGAAGTTCAGCGAAATATACCCCTTTATTTCTCTCCTAATCCCTTCATTAAAGATGTTACGCTAATGCGACTTCTTTTAGCATTAGGCGAGGGCGAGGGCGACCGAGGCCTAGCTTGCTAAGCGTCGACGTCCATTTCTGACTTGTGCTTATACCACGCGACAAAGTCGTCGATGACTCCTGGCCATGCTCCGTCCTGACTCCAAAATCCTAAAGTCTCGTCTTCTATGCTCTTGAATGCGAATTCTAGTGTCTGATTCCACATGTCGCGACTGACTGAACGAGTCCACTTCTCTCGCAAGAAGGCAATCCACTCGGATAACCAGTCGATACGTCCCGTGCTGCCGACCCAGACCTGACCTGGTTTCTTGAATAACATTTCCCAGTAAAGGATTGCATTGTCTAGAGATAGGGCTCGCTGATCTCCTTCTCTCCCGACCACAAAGGCATAGCGGTAGACCTTTCGGAATAGACTCGGATTGCTTGACAATTCGTTGGTAAGTTGCTTGAAGTGGTTTCTTTGCGCGTCGATTCGAGGCTCCACCCTGTTGCTTGTCAGCTTGCAACACCCACGATTATACCCTTACTAGGCGTGCAAATGCAAATTAGAACACCTACACTCCTGCATTTTTCCAGCCCTTGACAAAACCCTCCCTAGTTATTTCGCCTATGGTAGGAGCTTGCACAAGTTCCATAGCAAGGAACAGCGATGCTCCCTCAAGATCAACACCGATAGACTGTAAATATAACATGGATGAGTCCGCGCCGAGTGCGTCTGGGGGATCCTCCTGAGCATCTGCTTATCATATTAATATCATATTAATATAAAGAACCCCGTCAGAGGCTGTGGCTGGGCTCACGTACTGCGAAGGCTATCGAATAGTTTCGCTAATTGGGTGTCTCTGATTGTGTTCGCCGAAGTATTGCTATTCGTCTGGAAGTATCTAAATATAGTTATTAGCTACACAGATTCGAGGGAGCAGACAAAGGGCATGTAAGTGGAGCTTATAGATGCGAAGTGCGTAAAGTAATAGGATGTGAGGCTCGTAAGAGTAGGCCTACTTACACATCGATGGCTTCGTTTAATCTATATCCGGTGTTCTTCAAATACTGTAGACTTTTGTTAGAACGAAATCGCTTCTTGATGACATTCTGTGCACGGTGTATTCGATCAGGGTAGACATGTGATCCTTAGTGCGTATCGTTGAGGGCTGAGGGTAGAGGGCGTGGGAGATGGCTATCACAACGAGAGTAAGACATACCCTCTGAGCAATCCTATCATTTGATCCTGTAATAGAGACGAAGCTAGTAACTGCCGCCTTATGAGCGGTAGATAGCGGCGGCATACTGGATATTATAGGTCTGATCGGTTGGTGATGATACCTAAGGGGTCAACGGGCTCCAGTCTCTCTCCAAGACCTAGAGCTTGAGTCCTCTCGGAGGTGGGTGGGCTGAAGCTATTTGCGTAATCCAGTAGTATCTCTATGGGCCGTAGGTTTGATATGTATTCGCGCGGTGCAATGCGAAGACTTTCGGGTCTAGTGATTTCGGCTCGGGGTGGACTGGTGGACTGGTGGGTTGGTGGGCTGAATGTTGAATGGTGAGTTGTAGAGGCGGGGTGATAACGCCGAGAGGGGCGCAAAGGGCGATAAATCGGTCAACGAGTTAGAGAATGTTATGTGTGGTATTTGGACAAAAAGGAAAATGGATTGTTTAATTGTTGCTTTCTTTTACATCAGAAGGAAGTAAAGCGGCCAAGGTAAATGTTTGGGTTCGAAAGAAATGATTACCAACTCATATACCTGTATGAAGTGTATAGGTAATACTACTAGTAGTATGTACTTCGTAGAAGGAACAATTAAAAAGATGAAATTGCGTTGGTTGCGTTAGATGACAATGATTATTTATGGTGGGGCTAACTTTTACATACACTGCACCTTCCTATATGCATGCAGTGCCATGCACATGCCTATCAAGCCATTCTAAGTGGTGAATACTAAGTTCAAGGAAGCCACTTTGAACTTTGGGCACCACCGGCACCTACTATGTATGTTAAATACATTGATACTCACCAACTCACAAGACTCGCAACACTGCGGCAACACACCTCAGCACCTGATCATGTAATTCCAACTAAGTAGTAACGTATGTTAGTGGATTAGTACCTCATATGCCATTAATTCAACTTGGAAATAGGTGATTGCTTCCTCTATTCCCAACCTCACCGACAGTCTCCCTTTCTCTTCCTCTTCCTTTTTAATTCCTCCTCCTCCTCCTACTCATAGCAATGCCTACCTACCTACCTCCCTACCTCCCTACTTGACAGCTCTACTGCCACAAAAAGAAATTACCAATAATCGTGTTTACGGAAACGAAAGAAGGGTATCGTGACAGCCGCGTCCCCCCTTCTCAGGATTATGCTCCTCCCCTTGTAAAAAAACTTGGAATATAAAAGAAGGAATACAATATGCGATCTCGCCAACTCCAGGAGTTGAATACACTCTACCACATCCCTCCAAAATCGTGAAAAGGTTCAGGGGACAACCACACGTGCATTTCAAACCCCAGGATGCAATGACTCGTCTTCCACCACCAGCCATCCCCCCGTCTCTTCATCTGGCTCAACATTTCGCACATTTAGCTCTAGAATAATAGGCTTGGCCATCTTCGATGCTTGCTGAGAACCCTAGTCGCCGAGCGGCATGCCCTCAAGTTGGTCTAGCAGCCGGCGCCAGTTGTCGGCTAGCATCTCCGAGTACTTGACACGCTCCTGTGCCCAGTCCTGATTCCACCGGCTCACGTGGAACTGCGTTTGCTGAAAATAAATCAGCTCGTCGCGGAGACATTCCTTGACGAAAATAGACCGATTGTGCTGATTAACAATCGCCTCCTTGTCCTGTCACACATGTTAGAATCAGTGTCATCAACTTGAGATTTGTAAGGGTTTAAGAGCACGAACCTTGATGATAGCCTCAACAACTTTCTCAATCTCTCCTGGCCGGATCAACCCATCTGCCTTAGCTCGTAGGCCGGCAAGCTTCGTTTCGTTATTCTGGATCCTCCGTTCCAAGTACGGGATGTTGTCCTTGTCCAGTCTCTCTCTCCGCTCAAACAAATCTCTAATGCTAACAAGTGCATCCCGTTGTCTCTTTAGGTCCTCCAATACCCCTGCATCCCACGCCTTGCTCTCATCTTCTAATAAGCTCTGCGTCGTTTGCAAATGCTTGCTCATGGCGACTAGGCCGTCGTTCAGGAGAGGTACATCGTTCGTGTCGGTTGCGTATGTATCCGCGCTCGTTTCCGTGAGTGACGTAAGCGACATAGCCATACGCCCATGATCAGCTGCTACACCTTCGGTCCGCTTGGCAAGGCGGTCCATGATGTTACAGGTCGAAATATATAGATCAGCGGATCGTTTAACTCCCTGTCTTGTGCGCTCAAAAAGCCCCTCAAGTGTGGGCGGGAGGGATTCTTCTAGACCAGGTGGAAGTGGCCGTCCTGTAAACTCGTCCACTACGGAGATCGCGGCTTGTTTGCGCCATACCGCAAGTTCCTATAATAATGTCAGCGTTGAATAATAATAACGTAAGCATCTTTAAGCACATACCGTCGGAACAGTGAGAAACATTATCACTAGCTGTTCCTGGCCAAGGATGGGATGTCGGATCAAGGTGTTTAAAAATCTAGCCAGACCACGTCTACGTTTCTCGATGAAAGCGCCGTCGTTGGAGAGGTGGTTGCCATTGACAGCAACTCGCTTGGGTGGTAGCAGAGGTAGCGATCGGAAAGGGTACCTCTTATGCAGGCAGTCGAGTAACCAAACAAAATCGCTGTATCTCCGGATGACTTTGCTCCCTCGGCGCGAGCTTGCAACCTCGTAATTGTGGTGTTGAAAGAGAAACACGCCTTCCTTCTCCGGCATTAACGTGACCACGATATTTTCCTCCACTGCGCTGCCAATCCGACCACCACTAATGGTCCGGGAGTGGCCCAGATTTGGGTTCGCACCCGGGTCGCGACCATCTCCGTTACCCGCGTTGCCAAAGGGGCTCGCCGGGTTATGGGCAGGCCCCTCGCCGAAACCTCCTGCATTATTTCCATCAAAATATCCCCATCCGCCAGGGTGCGAAGAAACGGAGCCACTAGGTTGAGAGGCTGGGCCATCGACTGATGCTGGGGCGGAGGTAGTAAAGTTTGAGGTCGTACGAGAGTGCATATCGGGAGCAGGAGAAACCCCGTATCCATTGCCATTTACGGTCGGGCTGATGGCATGTTTGGTACCGTTAGCTTTGGGCGACTCGGCGTGATTGTGATTCCTATGGAGGTCGGAAGAGCTCCAAGGATCGTCTTCAGGACCATCCATGGATGCGTTTCTAGGTCGTGATTGCGAGGTAAATGGCGCGAGTTGAGGTTCTGGTTGTTGGGGTGGTTTTGCAGCAAGTTCTGCAGTATTGGGAATGATAGACTTCTTGACGGGCAATGATAATTTAGTATGTGGCAAGTCTGCGATGAGGTAGTTTGTTAGTTGTCATGTGTTTTATTAGATATCCATGGATGTTATGTTAATTAGTATGTAGGAGGAGTGATAGTAGTAATTTCTCGGCGAATAACGTAAATGTCCCCGCAAGATGATGCACAGGGCAGCGCAGCAACGAGCTACGATAAGCCGAACCAGTCCAGAGAGCCCATTGGACAACCAATGCCATTCGTCCAGTACGTACGGCAATAAATGAAGGGGTGAAAATAAACAAAAAATGTCCAGTCGGTTTAAAAAGGGAACCAATTTCAAAATAACAAAATTTCAAAGTACGAGAGAGGTATTAACTTGACTTACTCCGTCTTCGTTCGTCAACTCCGTCCAAGCTTACTGATTCACCACCCTGCGCAAGGCCGATAAGAGCGAGTAACACATTGAATTCGTTGCGACCAATGGGATCAAGGCTGCCCCCGGGTGCCAGTATTCCCATTATTTGCGCCTGGTCGTCGGCACCTAGCCTGGCAGCAGCAAGTGTCTTAGCGACGCCTGCAGACGTAACTTTGCCACTATCTCCATCTTCTTGCGCAGCGTTATCAAACGCCTCGATGTAGCTACCCGGCACCTCGACACCGTCTAGCAACCTCCGAATGAGATCGGCACGCGACTGTTGTTTTCTCGGTGTCGGTAGATCCCAGGGTGAAGCTCTTCCACTGTCTCCGAACTCGTCGTCGTTAAATAGCGTATCCGAGGTCGACCGAGTCATAGGTCCATCGTCATCAAATAGCGAATTTCGAGATCGCGCGACACTTGGATTTTCGGAAGCCGGCTCGTTTGGAGGGGATGTGCCAAAAAGAGACATGACGATAGTTTAGACAGTAGACAAGAGGCCTTGCCGCAGTGGTGAATTAGAAAGTGGTAAAAATCGAAGAATGATGGACGACCTCGGATGAGTTACGAGGTTGTCGTAATATATTTCGTAATAGCGAAGTTAGGCCAAATGAACCATACGACAATTGAGGATACAATTACAAGTGGATGGAGTCGCACATAGGAATTCAAAATCACAAAGAGTTGTTAAGAAGCTTGGGGAGGAAGAAAAGTCAACTGCAAAAGTATTTTTTAAGTTTATGGTTCTGACTTGTGAGCTACCAAGAAGGTCACGAATAGGAAGTCTTACACCAGTGACCCTACATAATCAATCCATAGCCGTGCTTTCCCATCAATGGCCTAAACAGCTAAACAGCTAAACAGCTAAACAGCTTCGAATGCATGCGCCTACCCTAGGTGCTGAAACATCAGGGAAGCATAGGTGGGACAAGGTGGGACAGGACTTTGAATGGATCGGCGCTAGGAAGTGCGGAGCTGGATAAGCACAAGTACCTAAGGTACCTAATACCTAACACCTACATAAATTTACTAGGTACAATTGTACATAGTTACATGTATGATCATACATTCAAGGTGCTTTTATCACTGTAAACCACATACATACTACGTAACCTTCCAAGTTGAATCAGTTCGATCGCCATAGAAAGGATAGTGCCAAGCCAACACTCATCATTCGAATAGGTAGGCATACGTCTTGATATTTAAATAATGGTATAGACATGGTACACTTCTCGGAGGCCATGTATATGTACAGCTACTCCTATAGCTACCCCTACAGCTTCTCCCAAAGCTTCGTCTCTTCCTTCTTGGCCCCCTTCACCTTCTTGCCCACCCGCTTGTGGATCTGTGACGGTGGCACCCTGAAGAACAAACTGGGAGACTCGCCAGGTTTTAATGTGTGACTGAGATAGCCTCGGTGTGCGGGGTCACGATAGTATTCCATATCCCAACGCGACGTCGGGTCCGGTAGTCTGTAGGAGAACCCTTTCTTGCGGATCTCCTCCAAAACCGGCTCGACGTGCTCTGGCCCAGTTGGCAAAGGCTTGTCGGTGTGGAAACTCCGGTTGTTCACTAGCCGCGTTATGGACTGCTTCGTGTAGTATCGGGTCATGATCTTCCCGCCCGCTTTCTCCACTGCATCGATCGCCGAGGATGAAGCGCGGGAGACGGTAATGTCAATCGGTTGCTTCAATGTGTCGCCTCCTCTTCCCAGTAGCTTAATCCCGTCCTTGATCGATCCCACGAGATTGGATTGTATCAGCTCCTTTGGTGTGATCTTTGCTGTAGGGTCGATGCGGCCGTGATCAATCCACTCCTGGAGCTTGTCGAGGTTGACTTCGGACAGTATGGGTGCGCGACTATTCAGATAATTAGCTTGGAAGTGCAATTATGAAAAACCGATGGGCATTAGGCCGTACAAGTTCTCGAATCCAAGTTTTCCCCTCTGGACGACCAAAGGTGTCTGACCACCTTGGAACCACGGATGTACATGTCCATGCTGCTTCTGACCCTTGTGACCTCTTCCAGACGTCTTGCCCTTGCCTGCAGACGCACCTCGCCCGACACGAATTCGTTTTTGGTAGGCGCCGGGGTTGTCAGACAAGCTGGCGAGGATGGATGCGCTTCGGGTTTGGATGGAAAGAGCGCTGAATAAGCCCACAAGCGATAAGGAGCTGGACTGCTCAGTTGGAGCCCTGCAGCATTGAGCTGTCAGCCGGGAGGGTATTCGCGGGGGCATGGCTGGAGTTTGCGACGATGTTGAAGGATAAAATTGGACGTTTTTGCATACAAGAATTTATTTCACAATTGATGAATCTTTTTGGGTTTGGATTGAAGTGGTCCGAGCGTTGGGTGTCTGGTGGGGTATGTACTACTAGGTACTAGTAGTACCTCCTGGTTAGCGGTTACCCGCAAGCTTGTGCTGACTGTACTACTGTAGTTGGTTTTGTAGTGCATTGTGGGGGGGCAAGTCCACTATAATATGCATTAAAGAACAGCCCTGGAGGTTAGTATCTTTGTTCTTTATTCTTTATGTGCATACCGATACGAAACACCACAATAAAGCATAATGGAGACTCGATCTGAGGGTAGGACTGTCATCTTGAGAGATCCGTTCCTCTCATACGAAGTACGGTGTGTGTACCTATTATCCTTCATATCTGCTATACGCTCTACTAGAGACAATATACCACAGCCCTGGACCCCTAGGAAGCACGCTAGGTGCGGCGGAAAATCGACCAGACCCCGGCTTCGTCCTCATTATTTCGATGTGGTGACGCCTGAGCGAACAGCCCATGCGGCTGACGGCCTACTGTAGTATGTTTGGGGTGGGAAGCGTTTTTGGCGGGCTTCTGGGTTATGCTGGTTAGTACTGTCCCGTTTATTCCTGGAGGAAAACTGCATTTTCTAACATATGGGCGCCCAGTACGTTGTTATGTCACCTTCCGTATCTCCTTTCATGATGGATACCCTACCCCCAAAGGAAAGGGGGGGATGACCTAGAATAAACCCTCTTCTCAAACGTTCAATATGAGTGCTTTTAATATTAACATGTAACAGATCGGTCACATTACATCTAGCCAGCCAGCATGGATATACATCTTCCTAATATTCGGTGCAATAAGCCTAGCCTGGGGCATCCTCTTCCTAGCCTTCATGCCGGACCTCCCCTCCACCGCGCGGTTCCTCAACGAGAGGGAGAGGATCGTTGCCGTGGAGCGGGTGGCTACAAACAGACAGGGCGTAAAGAACCACCACTTTAAGGCCTATCAGATGTGGCAGTGTCTCCGAGATCCTAAGACGTGGATCCTGTTCGTCATGTCTATCGGCGCGCAGATACCGAGCGCGGCCCATTATAGCGTATGGCATTTAATCTACCTACTAATTAACACCTAGGTAGCAAGTGTTTTTAACGGAAACATATAGTTTATGTCAATCGTGAGCGGCAACGTGGCCGGGTACACGAAGAAGCAGCTCACGGGCGCTTTTGTCTACGTGGGGTGTTACATTGGGAATATTATAGGGCCGCAGACCTTCATCGAGACGGAGGCACCGTTCTATACCTCGGCCTACATCGCGTGAGTTGTATACCTAATGTGGTGATATTCCAGAGCCCGAAGGCTGACACTAAGCACTCAATATAGCATTCTCATCGGGTACTCAGTCGAGACGTTGATGGTTATCGTACTGTACCTATATATGTGGTCTGTAAATAGGAAACGGGACCGGGAAGCTGCTGTATATGGCTCGGGGTTATCGGCAGAGCGAGAGAAAGAAGCGATTGAGCGAGGCATGCAGGATGTTACTGAATTGGACAAGAAGGGCTTTAGATACGTTCTTTAGGTGCCTAGTAGGTATATTCAGGTGCTCAATGTGATATCGTCGAATAGTTTTCTACCACCGATACTACGAAAATTAGCAAGATTTCACAATGTCAAGAAGAAGGAAATATTACAGGTAATAAACCTTGAAACTTACCCTAAACTCCTTATTCTCACGATCCGTCAAGTCAAAGAACTCGCTATTCTCTCTATGCGCAATCCCACCGTGCACCTTATCCCGCCTCCTATTCTCCCACCTATAATAAGCCATCAGGACCGCCGTCGTAACCAGCGACACCGCCGTCGACGCCACGATCACGATCTTCGCGGGCAGGTATCGCGGCTTGTCCGCGTCGCGGAACGTGAGCGGGCCGATGATGTTGCCGAGGCAGAAGGATATCAGCACCGTGGCGTTCATCGTTACTTTCTTCGTGTGCCCCGCGTAGTTGGCCGCCGAGTAGGAGTAGATGAGCGGGAGCGAGGCGCCGATCACGTTGGTAAGGTAGTTCCCCGCCAGCAGCGCGCCTTTGTCGGTCGGGGATGAGAAGGCGAGGAGGCTGCCGCCTAGGATGCCGCCTATGAGGAGGATAATAATGATGATCGGTCCGCGGGCGTCGAACTTGGCCCCGCAGAGTCCTGCTGAAATAACGGCTGTGCAGCTGACTACGCCGGACGGGATGGACAACAAGGCGGTTTCCTTGGAAGTGTACCCGAAGCCCTTGATGATAGTCGCTTGGTAGCTGCTAACGGCGCCATTTGGTATGTTCGATGTAATGGTAATCAAGGCAATGAGCCAAGTCTGGGGGTCAGTAAAGCAATCCCGGACCTGGTACAACTTGAAGTGCTTGTTCTCGATGCCCGTCTGGTTCTCCCGTAGACGTTCGATAGCCCATATCTTCTCCTCGCGGGTGAGGCGGGAACTCATTGGACTATCGGGGAGGAAGATCACAGTGAGGACTCCTACGGCGATAGTGACGAGCCCGAAGAGGAGAAACATGATTTGCCACGGTGTGAAGATATCTGACTCGTAGTGCTGGAACCCGAACGATGTCAAGGCCCCAATGATCGTGCCCGTGCCGGTTCCGACATACCAAAAGCCAACTCGTGCGGGCTGTTCGGATCGCTTGTACCACATGCTCGTCACCAGGATAAGTGCCGGTGCCACTGCTGCCTCAAAGCAGCCTAGCAGAGCTCGAAGAGTTGCGAGGGCGGCCCAGTTCTTCGCGGCAGAGTTGAGAGTTACCATTAAGCCCTGTATGACCTGATTAGCTACTTCCTGAGCATACACAACCCTCTAGACCAAACTGTCGTGTGTATAGGTACAATAATGTGTCATTATTGGAAATAGCATGGGACTTAAGGGGTCCTCTTATCTGCTACCTTTACCAATTCGAGTTTCTGGTGGTGTTACTTACCCAAAATATCACATTGGCTCCAAGGTACTTCGCAGTTGGAAGTCTCTGCATGAGATATCCCGTTGGGAACTCGAATGCTAGGTATGTTACATAGAAAAGAGTAGCTAAAAGAGAGAACTGATTTCCAGTAATGCCAGTATCTTCTTGAAGCCCCATAACATTGGCATAGTTGACTAGATAGGCATTATGATAAGCCTACCAGCGTCTCGAAATGAGGAAAAGGAGGTAGACATACTCAACGTTTTATCAAGATATTGAAGATTGTAGCAAGCCCCTTGATAGCCGTTAGATACTTTCTGGTTAGAACAGCGATGATCTATGATGTACTGACACATGAGAGGCACAATCGTCAAATCAAGCTTTCTGACAAGTGCTTTCTCGTTGATTTCCGTCATCACGGTAGCGGTTTCGCGGTTGAGATAGTCGAGCGCCGCATCGACATCAGCCACCTTGGGCGTTTGCCCATCTTTACTCCCCTTTTTGTTTTCCATGATGAGACTCACTCTATTTTTTATTTATTTTTTGCCTTAAACACAGGTGGTAGTTATGATTTAAGTATGACCCGGCACGAAAGACTTTAACAGAGCATGATAGATTGAAGGGATTCGTAAGAGGGGGGGGGGGGGGGGGGGGGTTTGGTTGGACATCTACTTGATGTGATAAGAGATGTCCATGGAAATTACCGCCTCAAACGGCGCAAAAGATTATATTTAAACTTGTTGAAGTGAAAAAGATGGAGATTTGAATGATTCGCCATGTTGACGGGCTGATGCTTAAGCTACCTAATGTGTGATAGGACAAGGGTTAACTACCCAGCATATGTTGATGTTGGAGATAATAGTCAACCATTATAGGCAGGAGAAGATAAGAAGCTTTGGTGATAAGTTGGTGTCCCGGGAATTACATGCATAATACATATCCGGGGTCTGAGTAAATATATACTAGATATGTGCCTACATGGGTTAGTATCTAAGGAATGGATGACCTATCTGATGGTTGGCTATGATAGGGGAGGTGTGGGGGGCCTCGACAACATCGTATATGTACCTAGGTTAGATTGATATGAAACTGAGACGCATGGCATACACATATAAATGGTTCCTGGAGCATGGAAATATTGCATTGGATGAATGTGACAAGCAGAAGTTGACACAAGGCGTATGTGGCCATAGCCATGGTGATCTTTTGATCTATCATCAGTATATCTACCTAGGGTACTAGGTAGGTAGGTAGGCAGGCCAAGGTGCAAAAACGTGGAAAGTCCTGCATCAACCCAAATGCATTCTCGTTAAAAAGAGCTGGAAGCTTCTCTATAAGCTTCCTATAAGTAGCCTCTCTTTACTTTAAGAGAGGGTCTACTCGTCTAAAAGAATCCCATGCTGCGAGATCTAAGTCCAAGTCCAGGCCCGCGTGATTAAACACGGATGGACAGGGTCGTTGGCGTGCTGAAACGGGCTGGAGCGAAACTTCGAGACCGAAGGAGCTTGGGTCACGGCCGGAATGAATTCAGCATTCATAACTTATGACGAATTCTGAGGAGAGACTAGGACAACACTGTCTCCTAATTTTGATGTTAGGCGCAAACACGGTATGAAGGGCAGGAAGAGGGAAAGACTGTATACCTCGCACAAACAGCATTTCGGACTTCTTGGTTGTTGTCTAAAGCATAGAGTTAGCTGATAGAGCTGTGACTTATGAAGGGCAAGTTTACTCTTATTTCCTCTTCTTCGTCATCCTCGTCCACTATATATATAGTCTCGACAACATCGCCAAGGACTAGGTTCATATGGCTGTCATATGCCTTTGGTAGGTTAGCATTCGCGCTACTAAGTTGGAGGGTATTGAGTTGTGTAGGTATGTATATATCATAATCTTACATGAAGGCGGCCTTTTAATTCTCGATCACCTCGTAACTTGACGAATACTACCTCATCTAGGAGTAGGCGCACGAGATCCAGAGGCTCGGACACTGAGCCACCAGCTGGACCTTCTTCACCCCCAGCCATTGGAAATGGGGATCTACTGAATCTGATTTGAGATGCCGGTGTGTGCTTTTGAGTTTTTCGTCAGTAGACAGTGTTTGGCGTTGTAGTTGATGAGCCGGGGTAGAAAAAAAATGAATGATTTCAGATTGAACGGATTCGTGATCTTTGTTGAGAGTGAATGTTAAAGATGGAATCAATTTGTTACGGTCGATACTAAATTGTTAGTGAAGCTAAATCAGCATCAAGCTTACTTAATCATACTGCCCCACCATAGACGTTCATTATGTAACGCTGGACCAAGCTTTGACCACCTCTACAATCTTTTATCCTTCAATGTTCAAAAATCAATGTTCAACGTTATTCTGGATCCATCGTGACTTGATTCTTCGTGGCCCACTACATGCTCCAGTACTAGTCTGGATTACCCCAGAATTTAGAACATGGACGGGATCTAAAATAAAGCTTCCCCGCAAATCGCGTAGGCCTGGCCTAGGTTATTAATAACCAGGCACCTAAGAGGCAGGAAGGTGTTGCTGGTTATAGTACTTCGTACATGATATTCCTTAACCAGCTCCAAGATGTTCTCTGCCAACTCTACTGTGGCCCTCAGTAGACACTCAGTCCTTCTCAATACTCCACCAAGGGGAACATGTTCGAGAATCATAAGTCTACGTTTACATCGACACTCTAGATGTAGCCAAGAAAGTCTCTCACGATCGAGGGCTTTTCATCATTTCTCACCTAGATTCGCAACAACCAATTCTTCCAATCTCATCACAGAACAGGAACTCAGTCTCTTTTACGATCTTATTAAAGATCCTCCCGCATCTAAACCTCGAATCCAAGATGGCCATTATCATGCTCTTGCGAGTAAAAGCCCTGACTTGAATGATACACAAAACGCGGAACAATCTAATAATGACCGCCCCCGGAATCCATTTCAAAGAGCCCTGGAGGCACTGCAACGCAGGGAGACTCGACGGCTGCTCATTCATCTAGCACAGATAGTTCATATGGACGAGGAAGAACTACAAGAAACGATTGCTTATTTACCTCGAACAACCTTCACTGAGTTTCTCCGCTCGTTGGATCCTTTGTATATTGCTATACATGCTGATCCAACCAATCCCACTTATGTACCCTTTGGAATGTATCAAACCCTAAACATGGGATCGATTATTGATCCTTGGGGAGTTCGGGAGCTTTATTCTCAATTACTTGGACGTTTGATGGTTCTCGTGTCCGCATTGAAAGCTTCGGGTCGAGTTTTACTAGCGGAGGAGTATATTTATCTATTCAGGTGTGCTGGTGCCGCATCTGATCCCAATGGCGCCAAATGGCTGTGGGATGAGATGCCTCGCACTGAAGCTAAGGGATGGAGACAGACCGATATATTTACCGAATTCATATGTGCTCGCTTCCTCACGAGACCCCTATATACCGGCTATGATAAAGTTAGGAGGATGGTTTTGCCCCGGAATCTTCATAGATCTCGACTTACACTGAACTGGTTTCGTGTTAATCAATTAGATCGACTAAGATTCAACCTTCGACGCCGTAAACTGTTCTTTGGACTCAACAAAACCATCGAGCATGCTGAAGATACCATGCGAATGATGAGGAAAAAAGGCGCGCCGACAAGACTGTTTAATAGGATAATTACTGACGGTATTCCAGTAAACGAGGCTCTGTTATGTGCTTGCATGATTGGCTTTGCACGGGTCGGGTCACTGAGGTTCATCAATTCTAAAATATTAAGGGATTACTTTGGGGTTCAGCTAGATTTACCGACATACGATGACGAGTCAGCGGATTACGAGGATGTGGTAGAAAACAAGCAACACCTTGACCCTTCTTACCGTGTTCAGCCCACGATACGTCTCATGCAAGCTGCTGTGGAGACTTATTGTTCCAATGGAGAGATTGCCACCGCCTTCAAGGTGGTTGACCATTTGTCGCAAACATACCGCATACCGATTCCCATCAACATGTGGCAGGACATGCTGGAATGGACGTATATCATGAGTTCACCACCAGCGTCTACGGCGTGGAAATACGCCGGGATGCCTTCTAAAATACCCAACAGCAACACGATAGAACTAATCTGGAATGCTATGATATCCCCCCCACATAACATACAGCCTGGCTTCGACCAATACAATATTCTTATCCGAAATCTTCTAGGGCGAAATGGATTTGGCAATTTTCTCCCGTACATGAGGATAGCCATCGAGTTCTACGACGACCAGGTGAAAGAGTACCAAGCCGCCACGCTGGAGTATGTGCAGATGAAGCGTGACGGAGTACAGGTCCAGGAAATCCTCCATCGATACGAGCAGGCCAAGCTCAGGAAGGAAAAGATGTGGTACGACATCTACACCTGGTGTCGCGGGTTCCTCGCGAACGTGCGCAGCTTCAGCCTCGATAACCCCCTCGTGACCGTGGTCATACCGAATTTCGTCCGCGAATTCCGCCGCTTCGTCCCGAATCCAACGAGATACAGGACTTCTACCGGATACGCTTCCCTGGTCGATCCCGCGCACGAGTACCCGAGGGTCTCGGTGAGCTACTATCCGATGTACGTACCGATGTACGAGAACATGCGGTGGGTGCAGCGCAGGGTGAGGGGCAGGAGGCTCGCCGTGCAGTCGAGTCACTCGCTGGGACAGCAGGGCAGTTCCCACGACACGAGGAATATTTTGGCACTTCTGAACTCGCCGTCTCCCGTGGCTAGGAGGCGGCTAGAGGCGATGCTAAATGAGCCGGAAGATGGGCCGCAGAATGTTGATGTTGATACTGATGAGACAAAAGATGGTTCAGAAGGTGTGGTTGATTTTGATGATGACGACGACGATGACTATTAGGTTTAGTAGCAGCTGGCTTCTGACTACTAACTTATATATTTTGGTAGAGGCATGAGTGGTAACTACATAGCACCTAATATATAGGTACGTGTACATGCCTAACCTTAGGTATATATACACGACCCCCAAGCCTGTGAATCTTTTATGGCAAGGGGCGTAAATCTACTGAACACAATTTCTTGGTAATATGTTCTTGGTATAGATGCAATATGATATTCGTCACCATTAACCCACATCCCCTTTTGCTTCTAAACACCCGTTCAAAAGAACCTTATCATCACGTCTTCACCTTCTCCAACCTCAAATCATTCATATACATGTACCGACTCAGCGCAATCCACCCCCACCTAAACCAAACCATCTGGCTCCGATGCGCCTCCGTCATCGCCCTCCTCCCCGCCCCGTAGCTCTCCCTGCCCCCTCCCCCAAGCCCCACCATGCTCACCAGCGCCCCCGGGTTCCCCCTCTCGCTCCGCGTGTGGCCCGCGACCTGGTTGTCGCCCCGCACGAAAGCGATAGAGAGGATTGTGGCCAGCACGTCTAGGAAGCCGGTGTACTTGCGCAGGAAGTTCACGGTGGTTAAAGTGTACAGGTCGACGGGGGATGCCCAGCCCGGGTAAGAGCGCACGAGGGAGGAGGTGAAGAAGCGGGCGCCGTGGTAGAGGGATATGTGGTTTGGGTGCGAGGAGACGCCGCGGGAGTCGAAGGTTATGAGGGCGTCGATGGTGGCGGTGGGGGCGGTGGTGTTGGAGGAGGAGGAGGAGGAGCGCTTGGATGCTGGTTGTGGTGGTTGTTGGGTGAGGTTTTGCGGCGCGAAGGTGCTGGTGAGGAGGGCAGAGATCTTGGAGGCGTCCCAGGTTGTGGTCATGGAGTCGGGGAAGTCTCTGTGTGTGGGCGGTGTTAGCGATGAAAGGAGTTATTTCAGGTAGCAGGCGAGCAACTTACGGGCTGTCAAGCACATGCACGTCCTCCTCACTGCGCAAGCCAAGCAGCATGCCGCTCTTCACCAACTCCTTCCTGCGGATCTCGCCCAGCCCGTCGGCGTTGCCGGAGCTGAGACACAGGATCTTGAGGTGGTTCCCCGCCTCGGGGCGGGTCAGCGCGAGCACAGTGGGCGCGAAGAACATGGCCTCGTCGTCCGGGTGCGCGATCAAGAGGCACACGCGCTTGTTGCGCAGCATGGGGAGCCGGGTCTGCGCGACGGCGGCCGTGTAGATGTATAGGAGGGGCAGGATGACGGCGAGGACGGCTAGGTTCGAGAGGGATAGGATGGCCATTTTGGGGAGTTTGTCGTGATCCCCTGACCCTTTCCTGTGACGATTGATCTTAGATGTTGGGCCGAGCAGTAGGTATAACTAGTATATGAAATGTGAAGTGATGATAACTAGTTATGGATATTTCAATTGTCACATAAATTAAACGTGGTCATGCATGTAAGCAGTGTTTGAGATGTGCATGTTGATTGGTTACTTTCCTTTTTTTCCAGCTAGGATTACGTAGCTCAACCATTGGAGCTTCAAGCTCCCATTACGGGCACTACCCTAGCAGCCCAGCACCACCCACTGCCATGTGGTACGTAATGTATTTTTAACATGTGCAAAAGGTACAGCTGTACATCTTCGACATCGTGATGAACACGCGACCATTTCAACGTCAACGTCAACGTCAACGTCAATATTATATGTCCTGAATTTGACTTTTCTCAAACAACCCCCATTGGCACACTTCATCATGGTGCAAACCCGCAGGGGAAAAAAGGCGGCGAGCGAGATCAAACTGGCATATCCCGACCTTTCCGGTCCCAGCGAAAAAACATTGCTGCAGTTTGCTCAAGAACGAAATCTCTTCAAAGAAGCCGAAAGGAAAGAAAAGAGGAACAAAAGAAGAGAGAATCTAAGTGAAGATGATGATAGTGGCGATGAGGATGGTGACGATGAGGATGAGGGTGAGGAGGAAGAGCTCCTATCCCCGACCGCTGATAAAATCTTGGATGCCATTCTCTGGAGCGTCAGTTTGGCCATGTTGCATTTCACGCTAGATGTGCTCGTCCAGCACCAATATGCCATGTACATCATATGGCCCCAGATTATAACAAGGGCAATGCAAGCTTTTGCCGGTAAGCTTTTACTACCATATACCTCACCAAGGATAACTCAAGCTAAGTTCTATATGCACCATACAGTCTTCCTTTTGCTTGTATATGTGCTGCATCCACACGCCTCATCCCCAGCCTTTGTGCCTGGGCTGCCCCTTAGATTCCAGGCTCCCCTTCGGCAAGCTATTTTCTTTACCGCCAGCATTGTTGCGGGCTGCTATTTGATTCACATATCAAATAAATATGGCTATATTGCTGTTATGAAGCGGTCACCTCCCTTGGGCTGCATTTGGGTCTGGTCTGTGATTGAGCTGAATCTAACACTTTCCGTGCTATCTTTGGCTTGTGCCCTTGGCTTCTTCGTCCAGGGCGGCTACACAATCAGAGCGCCGTACTAGTAGAGCAAGAAGACCTTCTAATAGAGATGTTACATTATCGAGGTGTCTCAGTGCTATCGACCCCTTTTTGATCTTAATTGCATCTAGATCACCAGTTATCAATATGTACGACTAGTTGTTTGGTCCGTGTTCTGTCTCTACTCCTAATGATATCTATAAACTTGGGGATGAGCAGTGCGATGATTCACGAGTTCGGCTCGGGGGTCATGATCCAAGCCGTGGATAAACTGCGATACCCCGTCACGTGATGCCCATTAATTTCAACGTCAACCTCATTCCGGTAAAGGGTACTTAGGGTTCGTTTCTTGTGCTATACTTACAGCTCAATGAAGAGGTATAGGTTAAGTCACCTACGTATCATGACAATGGTAAACCACCTACCATCACGCGAATATTCCACAATTTGGCGTACCGAGACCCCTCCTTGAGCCTCTAAGTGTGACAACTCAGGGGACGTATTCAGCGTGATATAGTATCTTTCAGTAATTTACTCTAATCTAAGTTAAGACCTGTGATACAAGTATTAAAGAAGCTACCATGGCCAACCTTTCTTCTCAGCAGGATACGGATGTTACTTGTATCAAGACAGTTCATCCGTGCACCCATCTTCCCGTAAAGACATAGGTTGCCCTGGATACCTATCACTTGTTTAGTCTACAAATTAACATCTAAAGTCAAATTGAGGAGTTAGGTGCACTAAAAGGTGCGTAGAAACGATGCAGTATATTTGGCACATTTTTGGCTTGAGCAAGTAATGTTCCCCTCGCAAATAGACTGCCTCAGATATCTGGGTGCATATAGAGGCTCCTATCGCGTGTTAGCGATGAATATTTTGGGTGCTAAAGGTAACTCATACTGTGCAATATAACTCTATTATGTTGTTCCCTTATTCTTTGGCTGCGTGAATATAGTTGATGCGTTAAAGTCCACCCCCACAAAAGTCACGATCCCCCCCTTCTCATTCCTTCCTAAGGGTGTAACGGCTTGGCTACAACCTACTCTAGAACGCAGGTTGGAAACCGCCTCGTCTGGTGTCCTGAGGTACCTACGTCCAGGTGCTTAAGTACTTAACATGATCAAAACGTACACCGGTTAGGCACCTCGCAACAGTTACAACATATGCTCTCAACGCCATAATGGTCGATGATGCCTCAACCTTTGCGCCCTAGATGAACTTTCTGAATAGTTGCCTGAGTAACCTCAGTGCCGTTGTCAATCATCCTAACTATAATTACGACCTATAAAACGCCTTTCTGCTTTATTCCATCCCAGCAACATTCAATATTTTAGGAATCCTCACGATGGCCAAGTATTCGGGCTTCCTTCAAGAGCTCTTCAAGAAGAAGGGGAATGGCAGGGTAAGTCCGATTTTAAGTTGACATCCCTAAGGAACACTGTATGATATTCGTCTATGTGGCAACCCGCAACCACGCCCCAGGGCCTCCTTCCAACACTGGAGCGCTAAACCTTACCCTCTTATACTCTTGCGTTCAAGCATAGCCCACACGGAATCATACCTCCTCATCCTCACCCCCATCTATCTGTTTACCTTTCCCTTAAGTAAACACGACCTTGAACCACCAAATTGTATCCCTTATCTCTGAAAGATTCCCACTGACTGGAAATATTCCAATTTGCCACTCCTCTACCTGCGTACTCTATACACCATCCGTTATCTTCAAATCCACTCATCACTCATGCCTACCTACGATCCCCGAACCTACTGCCTCTTCACCATCTACCACAAAGCCCAGCACCCCACCAGCGTGCGATACGTCCACCTAGTCCACACATTTGCTGACTCCGACTACGAATCCCAGAACTCTTCCACATCCCCCTCGCCATCCTCCTCCAGCGACAAGATGTCGAAACCCGACAAGTACAAGCCCCCCTCGGAACAACCCATCGCCGTCCCCGCCACCGCCACCAACAGCAGCAGCAACTGGAAGCCGTACACGCAGCCGTACACGGGCGCCGGGGCTCAGCGCAGCGGGCCCGACGGGAACTGGGTTGCGCAGCGCCGCGTCGTCGCGGACTGCTCTGTCCCCTCGCACGCGGCGCCGCCGCTGTATATTGTTGAGCCTAGGAAGGTTGGTGGCGGTAATGGCAGGGAGAAAGCTAAGGACAGTGTTAAGGGCAAGGATGGGGTTAAGAACGAGGGGAAGGACAAGGGCAGTGGTGCCGGCGATGAGCAGGAGAGATTCGACTGCAGCTTTCCTGCCAGCGGCTTGAACTTGAAGCTGCTCGAGGACCTGGCGAAGGGTGGGGAGCGCAAGTGAAGAATGAGAATGGGTAGGTTGTTGCTTCTTACCTAGGTACTCACACCCCCCTACCTACATACCAAGTTTTTTGAGAGTTTATCTTCACTAACTAGCCGAAATCATCAGATCGGATCATCGCAATGGTATCAAGACAAGATACTCCCTAGTCTTCACCAGCACCATTCAACACCATTCAGCACGAGCCATGCCCCTCATCAACGGGGGGGTGAACTTCCCCCTTTTTTCTTTCTTGGAACTTTCTCTTGGCACGAAAGGAAATTAATGTTTTGTCAAGGCATTTGAGGACGAACTACTTAATAGGCGAGATGAGCTTGGACTTGGAATGCGTACTGTACTTGCTGCACATTTGTTGGCGGTTACCTAGGTACGAAGAAGGTTCAAGGACAGAGGAGATGAAAAGGGATGAAAAGGAATTGGTACGGACTAGGTTAGGTTAGGTTCGGTGGTGTTTTTGCGTTAGCATCTTGATATTACATCCTCTTTAGGGTTGTATCCTATTTGCTTACTGATCATAATTATTGGTCGCTAGTTGAGCCTGTTGAGCTCTACAAATTGTAGAAAGAATTCGTGCCCCTTAAAGTTACATGACTTCTTACTATGTAAGACCTAACTTACCTAGCCTAGTGCTTAGTACCTAACTCATGAAGATTAGACGGTGGCATAATGCCCTTATTAAGTGCACCTTAGTCCATAGCGTGGGGAGATCTGGTCTCATAATAGCTTTTTCTTTTGGTGGTGGTGGCCATCTTCATATTTTGAGCCAGTGTCCCCTTTCAGGGGTTGCTAAAAGGTGACAGTGTCGACACAGTACCTAGAATCTTTTACTCTAGCACGTGAACTGTATACCTCACCCCTATCCCCTTTCCCTACTTACATAATCCACTCTATAACTACAGGCTATGGATCTCCAAGGGACGTCTCCGACTGGTACGAACTGCCATGGTAGTGTCCGAGCAGGTTACTCATGTGATCCGACGCCTAGCCACTGATCAACGCTTCGTGACCTGCCCGGACCAAGCTCTCGGGCCCCTGCATATCGCCGACGCCCGTCCAGTAGAACAGCCCGCCGAGTCCCATCTTCTTGACGTACTCGGCTTTGAGCCTGACCGTCTCGGGGACATCGAAGCTGACGAACCCCTTGCCGCCCGCGGAGTGGTCGACGTAGCTTGCGGCCGCTACGTTGTGATCGACTGATGCAGATTGGATCCACTCGCGCGGTAGCTCGTTGTAGTCTGTTTCTGCAGCTCCCTTGAATGGCTGGCCGATACCGCGGGCCCCTACAAATGACCGGGCATAGACGGGAACACCAATAATGATCTTGTGCGCCGGAAAGCCTCGAGACGTGAGGTAATTGACGCCACGGTGACACGAGTTACGCAGAGCTGGGTATACGGCATCTTGGGCGCCTGGTTGGGGTAGCAGCTGGGCGTGGTGACCCGAGACGTCGGTCCAGGGGCCGTTGAAGTCGTAGGCCATTAGGTTAAGGCTATCTAGGAGTCTCGCTGCGGCGCACACGTCAATGTTCTTGAGACAGTATTCACCGGTGGGGAGAGCTGTGGTGATTAGAAACCGCGGCGAGGGTAAGACCTCTCGCAAGGTGCGGAGCATTTTGATGTAGTTGGTGCCCTCCTCGGGCGTGGTCGGGTGCTCCCAGTCAATATCGACACCGTCGAGGTGCCAATGCTCGACGAATTGCTTACAGGACTTCGCGAACGCGACGCGTCGTTTGGGGTCTGCGGCTATGCCGGAAAACTCTTGGCTGCCGCTGCCGCCACCAACCGAGACCAGTGTCTTGAGACCTGGCTTCTGGCGCTTTAGTTTTGCCAAAGCGCGTAGACAGCCTTTCTCCCCGTCAGCTTCCTTGGTGCAGTCGGCAAATTCATCCAGGTATTTAAGGGTGCCGTCATCGTTTAGTCGGACAAAGGCATATAAAACTTGGTTGATACAGTCGAGTGGGAGATAAGAAGGCGCAAAGCCCTTGTAGATGCGCCACGAAGGGTAGTAAGCGGCATTGATGAGGGGTTGACTAGATGACATGATGAAAAGCTTGAGGACACACACTGCTGCCACTACGGAGCTGATAGTAAGGAATTTACGTATAATGTTGCTTGTTTTTTGAGGGGGTTTTGGGCGTTTTTTTTTTCAATCATTAACGAGGGACTTTACCGAGTGAGAGAAGGAAAGAGAAAGCTCTTAGGTGAAAGAGAGAATGATCAGAAAGGCAAATTTATGAGATTTGAAAAATAGGAGTCAAGTGAATACTAGGTGCCTAGGTATGTTGATGCTATACCAAGCTGGTGTATACAAATGGTCTTAGATTTTGGATTATATCCCCAACTAGATAGATTGGTGTATTGGGCAGTTAGAAGGGATGGATACTGCATTAGGGATTCAATCCATTAGCAATTACCCTAAAGCTGAGCTCCCTGGCGTACACTGAATGTTAGGTAGGCCACTAAAGATCCCTACTATGCAGCTGCCAGCAGGTAAGTGCCACAAAGCAATCCATGTAGACCAGCATATGGCATATGCAGTAGGACTTCATGACAAATGTATCGCGATTTTCCCCGATTTAAGGTTCTCCTAATGTACTCCCTAATGTACTTAAGGTGAATATGCATGTGCCGCCCCCTTTGTGAGCTGGCGAGCTTGATATTGAGTAATCCGATCGATATCAACATGAGACCGAAATGTCGTACCGTATTTCGTAATAAATTATCGTTACTGACTTAATGTGTGACAATAGAGATGACAGCAGGTGTATACCAACTATATACCGGCACTGTATGCTGCTTGTTGCTTACTGCCCTCCCCCCCGAAAATGTTACAAGACACGAGCATGATTGTGTCTGATTCCGAGCAATGCATTAGTAGATGTATATTTGCGACTCCAGTTATTGTTGGCAGCCATGACATGGTTGTATCATGTTGGATTGATATGTAGAAGATGAAAAATTAGAAAGTCCAAGTCGAAAATCAAGTCTGGAAAAGATGAAGGTGATGTTGCACAAGATTACTAATACTCAAAATGTGTGTCGCGGTAGTAACGGTTACCTAGGTACCTACATACATAGTACTACTCCATCATTATATTCTACTAAAGAATATGTAATTAATGCTATGAAAGGAATGAGAACATTGAAAGGTGTTCTCTATGAAAATATCCCTAATTACACGCCCGCTTAGGTACACACACATGCATCAAACTGTGGCCTATCCTTGCCACATACCTAGGTTAGGTACATAGATTTGTAACGATTAATTTGGCTTCTTTTTTTTCTTAATCCAATTCCAATTGCTCCAAAGTACCAACAACATTTGTGTTCTGCTATCGAGATTTTGCAGTTGTTTGCAATTCCTCAGCGTGAGATGAGTAGGAGATGATCCTACTCATTCGGTTCGAACATCATCCCTCGAATTGATCTGAAAATGTCTTCAATCATGGAAAGTGAGAATATCGCCGCTTAGGGGCACCACATCTCAATTTTGACATTCTTCACCTCCTCTAGGACCTTGAAGTCCATACCCGTTTGCTTGAATGCGACAATGATCATATCAAATTCTTCGAGGCTTTCTTTATTCCACTCGTCCATGTTAAGCCGAGGGATGTGAGGGATAGCGTATTGCCCGACTAGTGAGTCTGCAAACATAACATCAACTCGGCCTGAGTCGGCAAGAGTCTGGATAAGCTTGAGTCCTGGGGAATTGCTAAGGTGTGATTGGCCCGCCTTGAATCCCACTCCGACAACAAGCACTCGGGGTCGTATAACACCGTCGCGTGATGCAAGATTCGTCCCTGTAACCTGGGGCATCTTCTCGACATGATGCTCTTGTTCAGGTTGCTCAAGCACTGGATCAGTACTGATGTATAGACCATCATGGCCAACAAGAACACGAGCCGCTTGACTTGGTCTTCTTTGAACAGGTCGAACTTGTCCATCGGTGACCTGTTGTGATTTCTCATGGAAGAGCGCATCCAACGCTCGGCGACCAATACGCTCCGGCCGTTGCCACATGGTCTCGGTTGCCATCTTCAACAGAGGAAATGAGCTGTTAGCCAGGAGGTAGTATGGATTAACTGGGATGCAGTGCCCACCGACGCCAAGGCCGGGTGTGTACGGCGTATAACCAAACGGTTTTGTTGCTGCCGCCTTACACACTTCGTAGGGGTCAATATTGTGACCGATGCAAGCATCCGCCATCTCGTTTGCGTATGTGATGGCTACCATTCTTTGGCAATTCTCGTATAATTTCGTCATTTCTGCTGTCTCTGGCGTGGAAACGGGAACGATGGTGTCAAACACGCCTGAGTACAAACGCGTGATGGCGTCAAGAGATCCTGGGACGACATCGTCTAGGCCAGATAAAACTTTCGGAATTGTTTTCATCGGCGGCTCGGTTCGGCCGGGATCAACTCTCTGGAAGACGGTTAGTGAAAAGGCCTAGTGTGTGGCGCTTCATCTCATATTTGGCAACATACCTCGGGAGACATCCCAGCAAAGAACCCCCTTTCTTTAGCTAAGGGCCCAAGCAGTTGTCTCGTCATCCCTATAGCGACTGAGCTTTCGATCACCACAGTCGAACCTGCTCGGGCATATCTTCGAACGTTCATCAACGCGCTTTTGACGTAGGAGGTGTCGATCGTTTTGTCAGCCTTGAGAAGCGTCGGCACGGAAATTAGGAAATGGGTGGCTTTTGTGAGGTCCCGAGGATCAAGACTGAAGCTAGCTCGGCTTTCTTCTCCATATTCCTCCCGTAACTTATGAAGTTGCTCCTTGGAGACGTCAAAGCCTAGTACGTCGTATTTGCGCGAGAAGCAACTGATAAGTTGTGTCCCCACATAGCCACACCCCATTATGGCCACCAGAGGTTGTTCGTCCTCTTCAACCTGGCCATGGGTAGCTAACTTGAAATTTTGTAGGCCCTCTCCTTCTGCGAAGTTGCTCGTATGGGGAGTGCTAGGCGGCGAAAGCTGCTGGTTTGGCCTTTCCACATGGGTCAAGGTATCCATAGCCAGCGATAGGTCACGGACTGGGAAAGCCGTCCGCACTTCCTGAATAATATCGTCTACGAGAAGGGGATGCATCGCGCGTCTCTGGCAACCAAACAAACACTACTTATCAAAAAAATGCGAACAAAGTTTTGTCGAAAAAAATATGTCCTCTCTGGACACGTCTGAAATTGGGAATTTTGAATTTGGGGCCAGTATATTAGGAGGAAATCTTAAGGAAAAGTGCAGCAGATGAAGAAAGGTAAATTATAAGAATTATTCAAGCTGGCTAGGGTTGAAATATAAGTTCTTGGTAACTGACAGACTGACTCGGACACAGTATATCCTTCTTTTCACTCTACTATCTTACTATTGATCAAGGAACAGTAGTCTATATAGGCGAGTGGCTGAATTTGGCTCCGACCTAACACAACGAAAACTCCTCATCGCCATCCTATTTGGTGGATACGAGTTCTTATTTTTGAGTCCGCCCAAGTCTCATGCAAGGTTTCGCTTCTTACAGACACGTGAAATAATGTGCTAATATTGAGGCATATTTACCTACTAGTTCCAGTATGTAAGAGCCCCACCCCGCGAGTCAGTTGTGCTATGATGAATATCTTGATCGTTTTTCATGATATTACCAATGACATTCTAGGGTCCATTCCAGCTCGCTAGCAAGGCTGCCAAGCTGGTTGTAGGAATAGATTGATATGACATGGGTAGGCATCGACTCCCGTCTCTCCGCAGATGATCTGCGAGTGTTGCATACGGCCAGCTCTGTGTTCTTAGCTGCTTATTGGCTCCCCACAACTCGAATATTCCGAGTCGAATATTAGACTTGCTGCTAGGCTTGCAGCCACCCGTTCTTGTTCCTGAGAATGCGTCAGAGTTTTGCCGGACCCTGGCCACAACAGGCACCTCAGTTACGAGATCCCTCTAAGCATCCAGGGGAACAACTAACACATTCATAATGTGTCTACTAGGTTTGTAATCATATTTACCGGCTAAAGCTAGAGAGCCTGTAGTCAGCGCGTCACGGCACTAATTATGTTGCCACGGAGCCCCGCGTGGAGTCTGAAGTCGATAGTCTCTCACCTATGGCTACGCCGAGCTGATATGATAGGTTGCATAAGACGACGCTAGCATTATTCATCGCTGTGGGCTTTGCGAACGCTCTCTGCAAACTCCTATGCTGTGGACTTGAGCTACTAAGCTACTGTGGATCTTGATCGCTTATTATTTCGCTACCTGACTCGGGCAGACATAAATGATGCTCCTGTGGCTCCATACTCTGGGTTTTCGTCTCCGACATCATGGCAACCTACTGTCAAACGTCGCTGCATAGACCGGACTATGCCAAGCCGTCGTCTGAATCTGCAACTTTAAGTCCATTCGGGAACTCAATCCCGTGCTTAGAGAGACTATGTTTACTGGCACATACGTAGCCTGCGTGTGTATCTCGCTGGTAGGGCTTGTAGTTAGTGTGCTTCCCTGAATCTCTGGGGCCTTGGTGTAAAACCCCTGAAACCTCGGTCTTATACGGATGATGTTTTGATGGCGTAGGGAGCTTCTAGCACAATACCCAGCATGTTTTGCGAATTACCTCCCCGACGGCTCACGGGAATTCCTTTTTGGAATTATTTTTTCGATTCCCGCCGGCCCCAGTTGACCATCCTGCCGGGATACTGTACTGCTTGTCATTAAGATATTTACACACCAACCAATCTCGGCGCTATTTCCTCCCGCTTCGGTTTCTCCTTCTTGGCCCCTTGCCACCACATCCTTATTTAAAGGAAGTATATACAAGCAGTGTATACGGTTATACACTTGGTGACTGCTTACTTTAAGACAAACTCTAGCTTCCCTCACTTCTTTCTATCCTAGACTTTCTTAGTCAGTCTTTAGAGTCAAGTCAAAACAAGGTGAAGTCAGTCTGTCACCTTTGACAAGTTCTACACCCTTCAAGTTTGTTTTTTTCTCATTCTTGCGTTCCTGTCATTTGGATAGTCACATCTTAAGCCTGCAATCGCAGGATCCTTTTCGTTTCTTTTTTTCCTTTTTTCTTCTCTAGCACGTTCCTGTCTTCGGTATGAGTTCCTTCTTAGCACATCATAGCAAACCCAAGGGGGGCGATCAATGGCTCACGCCGATGACTCTGCAAGGGTAAGTGAGCTTCTTCGCTTCTTCACAAATAATCACTAATCGTTATATGTAGGCAAATGATAGTCCAATAGCACGCGAGGAATCGCATTCATCCGTAGAAGATCCCTTCTCAGACAGTCATGCCCAGTCTCGAGCATCAAGTCGTTCAGGCTTGCCGCCTCCGAATAATTATCAGAATGAAAAAAATACGAACAGCGATGAAATAGGGGTACCTGCACGGTCGCCACGACGCACCTTGAATCATTATGTCCCTCCCGGCATTTCACCCCCCATGCAGTCAGACTCCGTACCGTCTACATTGCCGCCGTCCCCTGGATCATCCCCATCGACTCCACCCTCCGAGGTTCATTCATTAGCGGATCTCGCCAGCTTCCCTCCACTGACTGTCAATGAAACCACCTCAAAGTTTGCTGCTGATGCTATCGACCCGAAACTCATAGCGAAGGGCAAAAGCAAGGTCGCCAGGCATAAATACATAGCAATAGGTTGCATATTCGTTGCAAAGTTAGTAATATGCCCGCCTCTTGTAACGTATCGATTACTAACAACCTTACCCCCAGCTTTATGTTGATCTTTTCCAGCTGGTACTGGTCCAAGTACTACTATATCTACCTTCCATTCATCTCCTTGCCTCTCGTTTTAAACAGCGTCATGATCTTCGATATTATTGTGTGGTCGATCAAGAACCTGATCTTCCCGCCTAAAAAGATCTTGCCTGAGAATCCAGAGGAGATGGTTTTACTTATGCCTTGCTATAACGAGACCTACGAGGAGTGTTCTAAGTCGCTAGACTCTCTTGTCAACCAAATCAACATTGGCCATCATAAGAAGGCAATCATGGTCATCTGCGATGGCAAGGTACGAGGACCTGGAATGGAGAAGACGACTGGCGACTATCTCAACCAGGATATATTTGTTCATAGGTTCGAGCGACGAATCATCCGCGCTGCCTATGTTGCATGGGATGGACAATCTATGGACGTCGAAATCACGAGAGGAATATACAAGGGTATCCCATACTTCAACATCGTCAAGCAGCAGAATCAAGGCAAGCGAGACAGCTTGATTGTCATTCGATCGTTCGTCCACAATTTCAATCTCCGGCACAACCACCCCAAAGTTATCTTCCGACCCGAATTTTTCTTGGCTATGACGAACTTCCTCGTTAAGGACGCAGGAATGAATCATGTCGAGCTCTTAATCGGAATGGATGCTGATACAGTATTTGCACATGATTGCATCACCAATCTATTGGAAGAATCTCATTATCCTGATACTGTCGGTGTCTGTGGTTACGTTGCGGTAGACTTCTCGCAGAGCAAATGGAACATGATGGCCATATACCAGTCGGCAGAATACACGATCGCACAAGGATTGAGACGTCTCCATCAGAGTCTCGTCACCAAGAAAGTCTCATGCCTACCAGGCTGCTGTCAATTGCTTCGTGTTTGCGACGAGACGTGCGGCGACTTCATTCTCATCCAGGAATTTGGTTATCACCCGAAGCCAACCGACGGTATCATCACACGTATCCGAGCTACAGCTTCCGAGGACCGCAATCACGTCTGCTTGATGCTGATGACTTATCCTCATGCCAAAACACGACAAGCATTAAGGGCCAATGCCTATACTGACGTGCCAAGGAATATGTCTGTCTTCCTCAGTCAACGTCGACGCTGGACGCTCGGCGCGACGAGCAATGATCTCATGCTGTTGCTGAAATCCAACTACAAATTCAACCTGTGGGAGCGGATCGTAGCACTTTCTAATGTGCTGACTTGGGTACTGAACTTCTTCGTTATTGCGAGTTTGGCTTGTATGATCTTTGCATTTTTGCGTAAGTATTTTCCTGTCCCCCTTTTTCGACCTTGACCATCAATGGTACCTATCTCAATGAAAAAAAAAAATGCACGATAACTAACTTCTGACAGATCAACCATTTTGGCTTATCATGGTTTTTGCTTCGGTCATGATTATTCCACTCTTGTACTACCTTAGCCTGGTCTTCTGGTTGACAAAGACCTCCCTCCAACGGCGTCAGTTCCTCGTCGGTCTAGCCATGTTTACTTTGCTGGGCCCCTTCCTCAACATTAGCGTGACACTCTACGCTATCATCTACATGGACAACTTTGGTTGGGGTAAGACTCGCAAGGTCATCGAAGAAACGGAGACGGGTGAAGCCGAAGAAGCCGATGCGCAAGCGCAACACGATCGTTTCGAGGAGGCAGTCCTCAACAATGAGAAGATTGTTGGTACCTTGGTACCTGATGAGGAGAACCAGATGGATCCCGAAGTCTACATGACGCCATTCACGGCCCCTGCTGGAAGTAGGCTCACACTCCCCAGAGCTGACAGCGAGATCCTACAACAAAACTACAGACAGCCAGAAACCGGCCAGCATCCTCCCATTCATTCTACTCACCACCCCCAAGACTTTGCTGTGGCACAGGAGCCCTGGATAGAACAACCACCCGAGATGCAGCAAGTACCACGATCTGTTCCCATCCACCCGACCCATATAACTCATATGCCTCACATGCCTCATATACCACACGGGTTTGTTAGCAATGCAACACAGACCGAAGAGGATTAAAAGTCTTGCTATTTTTTGATTTCGTTCCAAAAAGAAATTGCATTTGGTTTTTATCCTCTCTTGGGATTCACATGCGTGGTTTCTTCTTACACTTCTACTTTTCTTTCTTCCCATATATCCAGGACATAGCCGGTTTGGAACGTTTGTGGGGGCGATAATTACGGGGGAAAATACATGATGGCGGTTTCCACATGTAAAAACAGATGCAAGCTGGCATTTACTTTGATTATTATATGGATGGTTTGTTAGAAAGATACCTATCATAGGTAGATATCAATGTTTTTTGTATACCTAGGCCTCCTAGCTGGTGTCCAACTTGCAGCGCATAACTGGGGAAAATGGAAAAGTCATCTGATTCGAGCTATCACGCTTGTGGTATGGGGTATACAGATTGATGGGGGTCTTGGAATAGACTCCCTTGGTATACTCGTTTAACCTCTATGCCCCTTGTGGCCGAGGAGTAATTTAATATTAATATTTTCACTATGGATTTCTCTACGCTGTATGTGATGTATCTGGTAGTTTCCCTAGTGAGAGCTGTATACGTAGCTAACCTTGACTCGGCCCTCCCGCTTACTACGTTAGCTTCAGGGGTATAACCTACCTATGAAATTATATAAACGTTATCCAGAAGGGCTTATTCAAAGAATAGCTAAGGTTAGGACTTTATCTTGGACATATGGCCTGTCTGTGGGTATGTGGTCCGATGTCTCTAATCAATGGTTGGATTTTATATACCTAGGTACTTCAAAGTAACCGCCACGAAGGTTAAGCCCCCCCCCCCCCCCCCTTTTTTTTTTTTTTTGAAATTCCGCGAGTTCTGCGGTACCTTTCCAAGCTACAGCTATCAGTTTCAACAAAATTCGGGTAGTGTTAGTTGGAATAGTGAGAAAAGGGGGGGGAAGGTAAGGGGAGGGGAATGGAAAGGCAAAACTGGAAAGAGTGTTCAATACATCAGACCACACCATCCTGAAGAGAATAATTGAGCCAGTTTACCTAGAGAAGTTGCTATAGTAAATCATAGTGTTGCAGTTTAGACTGTGCACCTGCCAGATACCTACCTACCTACAGTATGAAATGGTCAATGCCTGCCATGAATTCTAGCTTGGACATATGGCGGCTTTCCCAACACAGAGACACATAAATACACGCATACACTCACAATAATCTTCTGAAGTCCTTGAAGTCACTCAATATCTTAACTAGCAATTATCTAGTGTTGATCCTCTCTCGTCACCTGATTTGTATACTTTCACGTTTCCTGGTATTTGACACGAGAAGTTATATCCTTTTTGAGCCCTATTATTTGCTCGCACGCTTCGAGCAAGTAAGCATTCATTCAAGATGTCGGAGCGAAGAATGCCGCTGCTGCCGCGACAGAGGCAGCGGAGAAAGTTGACGGAATGGGAGAAGCTAGGGATCAACATGCTCAAGACCCTGATTGCCATTCCCATCGTGATGCTCATCGCTGCCCTGGTCTTGATTGCATGCGAGATTAGTGACGGAGGTAAACATTGGAACCCCAAGCCTAAGAACCCCCCGAATGCTACCGTGACAGGGATGCGTAAGGTGTCCCGGATTGCCGGTAGGGGAAAGCTCGGGTAGGTCTCACGCCGCGTTTGTCGTTTTCATATCACATCATGGACCTCTGCCTACCTAGGTACTAACCCGGCTAACCCTATACAAAGTGACATACCTGCGGGCCGGCCCTTTTACGACACGCCGCGCCCCCACCACGGCATTGTGCCGTACGGGGGCCACGGGGTGATACGGACTTGCCTCTACCCCGGCCAGGTGGCGCTGACCTTTGACGACGGCCCGTGGTACTGGACGGACCGCATCTTGGACGAGCTAGCCAAGCACGATGCCAAGGCGACCTTCTTCGTGACGGGATACAACAAGATGCTAGGGCGGCGGATCGACGAGGAGGGGGGCTCGATGTACGCGGAGATGCTGCGGCGGATGGTGTTCGAGGGGCACCAGGTCGGGTCGCACACGTGGACGCACCAGCACCTGGCGAACCTCAGCTCGGAGGAGCGGTTCAACGAGGTGCTGTACAACGAGGTGGCGCTCAACGGCATCATCAACATGTTCCCGACGTACATGCGGCCGCCGTTCGCGGAGTGGCGCGACCCGGGCCTGCAGCGGGACCTGGGCGCGCTCGGCTACCACGTCGTGCTGTACAACGTGGACACGAAGGACTACTCGCACAACTCGGAGGCCGAGATCGAGGCGGCGGCGCGCACGTTCGACGACGCGGTCGACGGCCGCGGCAACGGGTCGTACGTGGTGCTGTGCCACGACATCCGCGAGTGGACTGCGAAAGTGCTCGTGCCGCACATGCTCTGGACGCTCGAGGACCGCGGGTACCGTGCCGTCACGCTCGGAGAGTGTCTTGGCGATCCGCCGGAGAACTGGTACCGCGACCCGTCGAGGACTTGGACGGAGGCGGAGGGGGAGATGGAGATGGAGGGTTAGGGTTGGAGACGTGTAGCTGAGGGTGAGGAGGGGTGGAGATGGTGTTGGGGTTAGGGGGGAAAGGGGGGATGATCCAGTGATGATTGAGCGGACTTACAACTTACAACTTACAACTTACAACTTACAACTTACAACTTACACCTAATACCTTACGTACCTACCTACCTGGGTAAACTACACTTGCGGGGCGAGTGAGCGAAGGAGCGAGCGGTGCTAAGAAGGAAGAAATAGTTATAGATATTAATTTGTATTCTCGTTCTTGTTTTCAGTCTCATGCTCATGCTCCTGCTCATTCTTATTATTAGTCATATTATTATTAGTCTGTAGCTCTTAAAACTAATTAGGTACCAACCAAATCATAAATTGTCGGGGTTTTACTAGAAGCGTTTTGTTTTGTTAGGTACCTATAACTGGTGATATAAACAAGAGACATGACATGTAATGAGCGATTAGGCATTCACCTTTTGGTGTATGGATATTTCACGAAAGTTGTCGTGGTTTTGTTGATGTCGTTAAGGGGGTATGTAGGTGCCTAGGTAGGTAGGTATGCATCATGTGACTCTCGCTCCTTTTGCCCGACCTCGGATGGCCTGCTTGGTCTCGTTTCCTTCACATTTCAGGAGAGAAATTATTAAGCTAATGGCATCATGTTGTCTAAACTGTCTAGTGGTCCGTCATGGTTAAGCCCCAGCCAGCCCTGGAGCCCTTGACTTTGCTCGCATGCTGTGCTGTACTACTGTCTTGATTATGTTTTGTTAGTTACCATGTGCTCAGGTAGGTAGCCATAGGTATGAATAACTAACTATATGAAAATCACCTGCGCAGTAATAATCTTGGAACCCTCTAACCTGGGTTAGGGCTTCAGTAGGCACTACTTTTAGGCAACCTACATACTAAAAGCCCCTATAAGATTTCCCCGGCTTATTCTCACGCTTTGATTGGAGCGGCTATAAGTTAGTTATCAGCGAATGGATTGCCTCTAACTTAACTGAGTAACCCGAGGGTAGTCTTTAAGATTGAGATTTAACTATTATGTGAGATTTTATTTCATCAATGTTGAAAGGAAAGAAAGAAAGAAAGAAAGAAAGAAAGAAAAGGGGTAGGACCCGTACATGGTTTAAGGTATTGTACTAGGTTAGCCTACTACTAGGTTAGGTATGAAGAGGTCCGTGGGGGGAGCGGGGGGACGTGGACGTCTTTTCCCCTCGTTTTCCCCAACTCTGACCCTGTCTGTCTTCTTGTTAACTACATACCTAGTAGATGTACTATGCTATACCTGCGGGGTTTCACGGCATTCCAGAGCTTAGCCCATCTCAACCTTGCATTCTTTGACGGTCCCGTCCCAATGCTTATTACTTAAACCTGCATGTAATGGGTAAAGTACGCACCTTATTGCCACCCCTCGGTTCGATGTCGGACACGAGACACGACGAAAGCCGGAGACAATTCCTGGACTACTGGGGTTAGCTATGGAGGTCACTACGTCAGAGTGGTTAAGCCTTTGTTAGACACCGGCAAGGCAAGGCAAGGTGAGAAGGATCGTGGGTAAGGATCGTGGTAAAATGTGAGCATTGAACATTGAACTTAACCAACTACTGGGTTAGGTACTAATACCTATAGGTATATAGGTATATATTACATTAGTATATATAGGTGTAGATCACTCCTTTCTCTTTCCTTTCTTCACTTCCTTTTCTCTCCCTCCCTCCCCTTCTTCCCTCCCTATCGAGAGATTGGAAAGAGAAAACCTCGATCATCCTTGTCGCCGACAAGATTCGAGACAGAGACACTTTGCGCAAAGTATGCTTATGTGAAGAAGGGCCAAGACAAGATGGAGAGACTTCCCGGCTTCAATGTCGCCAACTTCCTCGAGAAGCGCCAGCTTCTCATCGCGGTCAATTGCATCGCTGCGCTGGTATGTGTTACCCTAATTCAATGCGCCCCAAATCCCGCATTGTCTTCCATCACCTTTCCCACGCCCCCCCCAAAAAAAGAAAAAAGAAAAAAGAAAAAGACAAAAAAAGCCAACTGACCTTCTACAGTCCATCTTCTTCTTCGGCTACGACCAAGGCATGATGGGCGGCGTCAACAACGCCAAGGACTACATCGACCTGATGGGCTTCGGCCACGTCGACCCCGTCACCGAGGAGCCCATCATCACCGACAGCCTGCTGCAGGGCGGCATCGTCTCCGTGTACTACCTCGGCACCCTGTTTGGCTGCCTCGGCGGCGGCTGGATCGGCGACAAGATCGGCAGGATCAAGACCATCGCGCTCGGAGCGGTGTGGGCTATCATCGGCGCGAGTCTGCAGTGCTCGGCTATGAACCACAACTGGATGATTTGCGCGCGCGCTGTTAATGGTATCGGGACTGGGATTCTTAATGCGATTGTTCCCGTGTGGTGAGTCAAATTGCTGACCCCATTGTCAACTCGTTTGCTACGGGCGTGGCACAGGGCCGAATCTAATCATGTGATATACTAACTCGCGCAGGGCAACGGAAACCGCAGAGCACACCTCCCGCGGGCAATTCATCGCGATAGAGTTCACGCTGAACATCTTCGGCGTTGTCGTCGCCTACTGGCTCGAGTTCGGCTTGTCCTTCATCGACAACGGCAACTCGCCCATCCGTTGGCGCTTTCCCATCGCGTTTCAGATAATTCCGCTGCTCGTGCTCCTCGCCGCCGTCTGGTTCTTCCCCGAGTCCCCCCGCTGGCTCGTCAAGGAGGGCCGCGTCGAGGAGGCCCGCTTCATTCTCCACCGCCTGCGCGGGTCCACCGGCGAGGACCGCGAGAGGGCCGAGGCGGAGCTGAGTGATATCAGCAACATTGTCAAGCTCGAGACGAATGAGAGCAAGGGGAACTCGTACGTCGACATGCTGTTTGGCATCGGTTCTGGAGAGCTGCACACGGGCCGCCGCGTGCAGCTGGTTATTTGGCTGCAGATTATCCAGGAGTGGGTAGGGATTGCGGGAGTTACGATTTACGCGCCTACGATCTTCCGCATTGCTGGGTTCGATACGTTTAAGAGCCAGTGGATCAGTGGTTTGAACAGTAAGTCTCCCCCCCCCCCTTTCAACTTCTTAACTGCGAAATATCAGTTGCCAACTTTGAACCACAGACATCTTCTACATGTTCGCGACCCTCATCTGCGTCTTCACCCTCGACCGCATCGGTCGCCGATGGACACTCTACTGGGGCGCTTTCGGCCAAGGCGTCGCCATGTTCCTCGCCGGAGCCTTTTCCCAGCTGGGCCAAGAAGCAACTGCCAACGGCGAAATCAGCAAGGCCAATTCCTACGGAGCGGCGGCGGCTTCCTTCGTCTTCATCTTCACCTCCGTGTTCGGCGCGACGTGGTTGACGGTGCCGTGGCTGTATCCCGCCGAGATATTCCCGCTTCAGGTCCGCGCTAAAGGTAATGCTTGGGGTGTTGTGGGGTGGTCTATTGGCAATGCGTGGTTGAGTCTTTTGTGCCCTATTATGTTCCAAAGTAAGCCGTGGCCGTTATTCTCATTTTACCCACTCTTCCTGTTTACTATATATGGACGTTCCTAACTAAAGCCCAACAGACATCGGATCCGCAACCCTCCACATCTTCGGCGCGTGCAACATCCTCGCCATCCCCATCGTCTGGGCGCTTTACCCGGAAACCGCCCGCCGCACGCTGGAGGAGATGGATCTCCTGTTCGCGGCGCCCACGCCCTGGGTCTGGGACGCCGAGAAGACGTTCGAGAGGCTGAAGGCCGAGAAGCCGGAGCTCGTGCAAGCTGCCGCTAGAGGCGAGGCAGTTGTCGATCCCGAGGCTGGCGTCCTGACGCACCCTGTGGCGCATAAGGCGGGGGATGTGCACCATACGGAGGAGAGCGAGGGGAATGCATCCCAGTGATTACCTAGGCAGGTTGACTGTCTAACTCCCAGGTATATTATTATTAGGCACCACGGGACCTTTTTTTTTGGATATATTAGCGTCAGCATGGGGGTAAAAATAGGGATGTTGGCGTTAACTCGAGTTTTAACCCCCTTTTTTATTATTCGAGATCGACGAGGATCTAAGATACCATTTATGTAGAGCGACGTTCGGATAGATACCTAGTAGATGTGGAGGTTTGTTATATGGAGGATAAGAAGAAGAAGAAGAAACATTGATACCTAGGTGAACGTCGTTCACCTCTACCTAGATATATATCTAATATAGCCTAAATCTGATTGAATAGTTACAGCGATACGACATGTTATCTATATGTACAGCTGCATGTGCTAAATTTGGCATCTAATAACACTCAAATGATACTCGACCCCTATTGATGGCGGGAGGCGAGAAGGACGAAGCTAGAAATCTAGAGATGGAAAAGCAGACTTGAAACGATTCACTAGAGTATGAAGAAGCAATTTATTTTTAGTTTCCTAGAAGGGCCATTTATTATATCTGAAGACTTTAAACGGAGAGAGAGAGATTTAAACAGGCTGAGACGAAACGCAGTGGTGGTGGTAGCAGTGGTGAAACGATCTCGACTCTCCTTTTCTCGGCATCGCTTGGCATTATCTCTTGTGCTCGACAAGCTTCCCCCCCCACACACACGATCTTGTCCCTCTTGGATTCCTTCATCTTACATAGCTTTCCTCATATAGATAAATAGGTATTACTACCGAAATCCTCGCATCTGCTCCTCCCGTGATGTCTGAACAACCCCCACGACACCAACAATATCCTGCGCTAGGGACATCGTCGTGTTCTGTATAAACGGACTGCTAGCTGCATAGCATAGCAACGGGGTAACCACATATCCATAAACCGCCCGGCCCGTTTCGTTGTTTTATTTATTTATTTTTTTTTTTCGTAAATTTTTGTGCTTCGAGTCGTCTCTTTGGTTTTTCGGGTTTTCAACCCAGAAGAGATTTTGATTTAAGCCGCTGCTGCACCTTCCGCGGCAGCCGCTCCTCCTCCTTCTGCTTCTTCGCCGTGGAACCCGATGGCTCCATCGCCGACTACCAGGGCAGGCGAGTAGGCGCCCAGGTTGATGTTTAGAGGGGCGGCGGCGGCGAGGACCGCGAGGGTGGTGAGGAGGAGGGCGAGGGCGGACTTCATTGTGTCTTTCTTTTCTTATCTTGGAAATAGGTGTTTGATGTGATGTGTTTGTCTTGGGTGTATGCTGGGTGATGTAGGTATATAGACGGCTGGGGTTTCGAGCTGGTAGATAGTTAGTTGTGGAGGTGAGATGTTGTGTAGGTAGCCAAAGGAGAGAAGATATAGTGCACCTGTGCACTTTCTTAAAAAAAAATAACTATATATATTATAATGTAAATTAGGATGAAGAAGACCAGCTGACGAAAAAAAAAAATAGAAGATAGTATGTCGAGATGGGGGAGTAGGTTGTTTCTTATGATAGTTATGAGATTCGAGATCTCGGATGAACATGTAGATACCGATAGTTACTGACTACCAGCCTAGGCATCTGACACACATTTTCTACCCCAGAAACAAACGAAACCCCCTCATCTCAAAAGATCTGATCAAGCATCTAAAAAAATTACTCTAATCTAGGATCTGATGCTGCCCTTTCACTATGAGATCCGGTTATGAATCTTGCTGCAGCATCTGCCAAGACTTGCCGCCAAGGGCCTCAGATCGAGCCAAGCCGTGGGATCGCCATGGTGTTTTGTCGCAACCCTACTGTAGTGCTAGCACTACACGCACGCGATGTCTGGGAGTTGATGGGGCTCGGAGACTATAAGTGTATGTGTCTATTTCAAGAGCGGTTGATGAACTCTGCTAGGTAGGGGCACATATTAACCTGTTAACCATACGGATGCGCTTACACATGTGTACCTAGGTAGTTAGACACTGGAAGAGAAGACGTGGATAGCAATGCTGTAGTTATTCATGATGCGCCAGTGAAGAATTGCCAAGATGTGCATCTAGATCCAGATGTGTCACTATTCCGTACATCACACAAGCCAGGAATAGCTACGGTAAACCAGATAACCGAGCCGAGCTATTCATATGCAGAGTACTTTTAGTTCCACTCCATTCAGATCCGTACTTGATGCTTTATATCGAGAGACTAATAAGTGGTTTTATATTTGTATGCCGTTGTACCCTTAAGCCAAAGAAAGCATAGGCTACTGGGTACCTACCCCTAACAAGTCCAGGTTGTCGGAGCAGCTGTTTGAGTGCATTGAATACCACAACTATATCCGTAATCGTTCTCATTAGCAAAAAAAAAAAAAAAGCAATAGATCAAGGTTTGTGGCAAGACATCGAATCACCATACCTCTGGAGCAGCGTCTTGGTCCCCGAACACTCGACCTCCTTGCCATAGCAGACCCCCGTCTTCGAACACGCAGGTGCCGTAGGCCATTCAGATTCTGATATCATCTCCCATTCCGCCGTGTGGACTGTCTCCTTCGGCACGGTAGTCGGTGGGTACTCGATCACCCTGGTGCCGACTACGACTACTACAGCCGTCTTCGTTGCTGTGGCCGTGGCTGTTGATATGCTAGCGGAGGCTAAGTGGGCGCCGGCGAGGGCGAGGATGGAGGTGAAGGATGAGAGTCGCATGGTGGAGGTGATGATGATGGTGTGGGTGGGTAGATAGACGGGATGGAGCGATGCGGAAAGAAGGACTTCAGTTGAGATCGCGATATATCGTAACCGTAGCCTACCTCTCCCTAGGTATTAACAACGGGGAGCCCAACTAATATTTATCTGTATAGAGGTGAGCCATACTCACCAGGATCCTCTCATAACCCATTAGCCAAGTTAGTTTCCTTATCCACATGCGTTGTACCATGTATGCTACGCCTTACGGAATACCAGTAGGTATCCTATGGAACATTCACGTAGGTAGGTGCCGCATCTTGCGAATGATTCTCACAGGGATGTGAGAATTGATCAATATCAAGAGATGAATCTCCTTAGTCACGGTATCATGTAGGTATGAAAAGGAAGAAACCTCGACAGGGCTAGCGACGTGTCTTTGCGGCGCTGTGCGCGAAAGTAAATGATACCGCATCACCGTGCCGCAGGGCCATAGTGATAGGGGAAGTGCAGATTTCAAAGACTACGTGTACGCATGACCTTGGCTCATAGGTATTCGAGATTGGAAGTTCCTAGGAGCGCATCAGTGATGATCTAGGGCTGAGGTCGGAGAACCTGTTATACCTATGAATATAACCCCTGAATCTCAACTTCATGTAAGTCCATGTCTAACAGTTGTGAAGCTTTTATCGAGGCTCTCGGAACTCTCTATTCAACATCACCCATCGCCATCTCCCTCAAATATCCCTCCAACCCCATCATCTCGACCCCGCGCCTCCTATTCAGCGTCTCCTCCATCTCCCACGCCACACCATCCCCTTTCGCCCACACACTCGCATACTTGAGCATCCCATCCTCCGGATTCTCCTTTAGCCTCTCCTTTAACCCTTCCTCAGTCCAAACCTCTCTCTTCCACTCCCCCCCAAACCTCCCCTCCACCAACTCCGCAACCCGCGCATACGTGACCGTATCCCCCGCCACATAAACCACCCCCTCCTCCTCCTCCTCGCCGCGGGGCTCATAAACAACCACCGCCGCCATCCTCCCGATATCCCGCGCAGCCGTAAGCGTAATCTTCCTATCCCAGCCCCCCAACGCCCTAACCGTTTCCCCCTTTATATCCACGACCCCGAAGGCCGGCAAGAAGAGGAAGCTCATGAACAAGCCCGTCGATGCGATCGTCCAGCCTAGCTGTGACTGGGACCGCAAGAGTTGTCGCACCTGCAGCTGCTCGTCGAACAGATCCTGCGCGCTGCCTTGGCCGACGACGTCGTAGTCGATGCCCCATTGCCACGGGATGTACCGCATCCTCTTCCCCGCCGACGCAGCCAGCAGCGCCGCCCGCGTAACCTTCACCTGCGTGCCAGCAGGCAACCCGAACCCAGCGCACGCGACCACGACGTCGTAGCGAGCGAACACGGCGGCGAGGTCCGCGACGGAAGCCGTTGCCACGTCGGCTGTTTCGAGGGTGGCGTCTAGCGAGTGTATGTGTTCTACTACCTTTGCTTTTTTGTTCGCCGGGTCATCAGTGATGGTGGTGGTGGTAGGCGGGCGTAGCAAAACAGCGATCCTGCCGCCGTTGCGCTTGGGGTGCTTGGCCAGCGCCTCGAGGACGGCGGTGCCGAGCTCGCCGGCGCCGATGATGAGGACGGATGGGGGGGTTGATGGGTCCGTCATGGTGGCTGATAAGGTACCTAGGCACTGTTTTTTTTTTGGGGGGGGGGGGATATCCTAGGCAGGTGTAATATATATATATATATATATAGGTATATTCTAGGACTTCTTCAAGTCTCTAACCTAGGCTAGGTGTTTAGTGTCTGAGATGTTGCCTACCCTAGGTACCTAATAGCTCTGGGAGGTTCACCAACATAGCGAACTCTTCGCCCCCCGCATCGAAGCCTTATATGTATGCCACTCTTATACCTAGGTTAGTACATACCTGATTATTAAAAGATATTTCAAAAAGAAACCAAAACAAAAGGGCCCGCTGACAAATATAAAATCCCATCACCCAGTATCCGATGATCCAGGGGGTTTCCCAAGTCGATTAGCTGCTACCCTTATTTCACGGCTTGGCACGCATAACAGTTTAAGTTGTGTGTCGTCTGATCTGACGTCGCCTATGCAGGTGCCTAGGGACTTTGTAAGGTACAGTAGTGGGTCAGGGCGGAAATAGAAGACTAATTCCGAACCTAAAAGAATGTAGACGACGATCCTTGTGATAATTGTGTTATTGTTTAGTAATGCTCAACTCAATATATCGTGGACGGCGCCCACTTAGATGTACAAGTGATAATGTATTATGTAGGTAGATACCTACCTGTTTAGGGGGTAATGAGTATCCTATAAATAGAACACATCTCGTGTCCGAATAATTCTCGTAGCATTGTAGAATCAAAACGCACTGGCTACAGGTTACAAAGAGTATACTGTTATTCAATATACTATTATTCAACATGCGAAATCGATCTTTCTACCCATACTCGTAAGCAGAGTTGATGGTAATGTGCTGCAAGCTAAGGCTACAAGCCAATGGAAGACATCTTGCGTATAAGATAACACTCAATCATACAATCTAATCAACCCCATCCCCAACTCTACAACGTGTGCGTGATCGTGATTTCAGGTAGCGTCTTTAGTGAAGGGCCGCTTAATTCTCTTACCCTAATCCAAGACTCGGCCCGCCACACTTGCAGCGCTCTTGTCCTTCGTCTGCGTCTTCTTCAAAGCCTTGCCCATGTGGATCTCGCTTAGGAATCCGGACGGCTTGCCACCGCCAGATGGAGCAGGTGGCATATCACCTCCAGCCGGTGGCGGTGGTGGCGGAGGGGGAGCTAGACCAGGGATCGGCGGTGGAGGAGGAGGGGGTCCTCCTGGAGCTCCGAAGCCTGGCATTGGAGGCGGCGGCGGCGGCGGCGCACCGCTGATCGCGCTTCCTTCTGGCATTGGCGGGGGTGGCGGGGGAGCTGCTGGAGATCCAGCTGCTTCTCCAATTGGCGCAACAGGGGGAGGGCTAAATGGAGCGGAAGACACAGCTGGTGATGCGACAGTAGATTTGTCCCCTGCGGCTGATAGAGGTCGAGGGGGTCCCATGGAACCAAAGAGTAGCGATGCCAACTGCGCAGCACCAGCAGCAGGGCGGTCATCGTCCGAGTCCGAGTCCGAGTCTTCTTCATTTCCGGAACCCCATTCGTCGTCCGTGTCGGGTCGCTTTCTAGAAGCTGGGGGCGCTTTAGATTCCTGGGTTATACGGAAGAAGGGGTTCGTAGAAACCTCTGGTTGGGGAGGCGGTGGTGCGGACGGAGTGGGAGCAGTTGGCGGAGCAGGAGGCGAAGATACCGAAGGCTCTGAAGACTGTGATAGCATACGGCGGTAGGGGTTGCGGCTCTCCGTCTCGGATGGCGGACTGGCGATGGCAGGAGGAGACACCACGGAGACTGCAGGGGCAGGGGGTGGCGGCGTGGCCTTCCGCTCTAGCTCCTGGCTACCTAGCTGACTGCTACCAATAGTGGGAGTGGATGCCTGAGGAGTGATTTGCTGTGGCCCTTCATCATCATCCGAGGAATCTTCGTCCTCCATGGCTGCCAGTTGTCGCTGAAGCTCGAGTTCTCGTTGGCGAGCAGCTTCAATCTCAGCTCGTTGAGCAGCCAATTTCGCCTCCTTCTCCTTTGCTTCGGCTACAGCAGCCTTCTTCTTCTTTTTCTCCTCTTCTTTCTTGAGCTTGCCTTGGCGCACTTGTTCTTCCAAGGCCTTGAGACGCGCAGATGCAGCATTACGCTCCTGAGCAAGTTCATCTTCCTGTTGTCTGGCCTCATCTCTGTTTCCAAAGGTTAGTAATCTGCGAATAGAAGTTAAGGGATAAAGACTTAAGCGATGTACTTACTCCATCTGTTGGGTCGCCCGCTGTTGTGCCTCGTGCTCTTTCGATAGGCGCTCTTCTTCGGCCTTCTTAGCATCTCCTTCTTCATCAGCTTTCCGGGCATCTTCATTCTTGGCACCCTTCCTGGAAGGTGGTGGAGGTGGTTTCTTGGCTACAGGAGGAGGAACACCTTGCTCCTCAGCAATGCGCGCCTGTCGCTCAGCTTCGCGTCGTGCATCTTCCTCTTCAGCTTGGCGGAGTTTAGCCGCCCTTTCTGCTTTTTCGCGTTCCACTCGCTGGGCGGCAGTCTCTCCAGGCTTAGAGGGTGTCTTAATCCCAAGAGCCGCTAGACGTTCAGCCATACGTTGTTCAGCCTGTTGCTTGATGAACGCTGCTCTCTCTTCAGGAGTTTTATATGATGCGTATGACCCGCCGCCAGGCGCGGGGGACCGGCTGACTGGAGGCGTTGCAGTACGAGTTGCCGAGGGACTATCAACCCGAACTGGGGGAGCCTCTGCTTTCACAGGTTCGGCTGTGGACGCTCGCCCGCCTTGGCGGTCCTGTGCTCTGATCCGGGTCGCCCGACTCGAACGCTGCAAGTCGAAGATAAAATCCCGAACCTCATCTTCAACACCAAGAGCATCTTCCCATCTCCTTTTTTCGTGTTCGTTGGCTGAAGTTTGGCTACCTTCCTTGAGGTTATCTTCGATACCCCGCGAGAACTCGCGGACGCTGTCTTCCACGTCACGAACCATGCGCTCATTGTTCTCTTTCTCAGTTCGTATCTTGAGGTTCTCTTCTTCCATTCGCTTCTGTGCGTCGTCGTCGTCGTTACCGATGTCCACCTTCTTGCCTGTAAGTGCAGCGGTCCTTTGCTGCATCATAGCTTTAGCCCTAGCCTTGAGGCGGTCGGATTCGGTGATTGAACCACCTGGCCCGGTACCGATAATGTTCGAGGCGCTACCAGGATGAGCCTTGGCATCTCTGAGTCGGAAAAGTTCAAGTTTCGCGTCGGCAATGGCCTTTTCGGTTTTTCTAACTTGAGAAGCTAGTTCTGGGATTTTATCAGTCAGATTTTGTAGCTGGCGCTTTAGAGCTCTCCTTTCGGCGTCGGAATCGCCGCTTGCAAGAGCCGCATCCGGGTGCGCGTCGATATCATCTTGTATGCGTCTAATGCGACGATAAAGCTCTTCAGCTTCCCGGCGATCGCGCCTATCAAGAATATCATCCTCTTCGTTGGCCGCTTCGTCCTTGAAGTCCATTGCATCTAGGAGAACCTGCTTTTCACGAATCTTCTTTCTCAACTGGTCGAGAGAAAGCTCGTCATTGGATGTCACGGACGACGGAGATTCTGGCCGAGGCGAATGGTTACCGATCCTGCGTCGCGCACTCGATCTGTATCCAACGTCATCGTCGTTATTCTTGAATACGGTCGCATCTTTCCTTCCTGCGGCGGTACCCCTGAACGAATGACTCTTTAGGTAGCTAACACCTGTCTTTTGAGGAAGCAATGAAGCCCCTGACGTCTTGCGGAAATCCGACTCCTGGTTTAACATGGACTTAATCGTGCCGAGGGACTCGGTGAAATTGCGAGTGGAGGGCGGAACGAGCTCGGGAGGGAGAACATTGGGAACAGGATAGCCGTTTAGCTTTCTGTAAATGAGATGCATAGCTACCGCAAACTCATCCAAGTTAAGCTTTCCCTTATTTCCGTTGTCTGCAAGTGTCCAAATTCGCTCGAGGTCAATTTTCTCAAGACCGCTCTGGCCAAAGATTTCGATGGCCTGGTCTCCCATAATAAAGCCTTTGCCTAGGCCATCCCACGCTCGGAACAGTTGATCATACCGAGTCTTCTCGTCCTTTGTGATAGCCCAGGGAATCACCGCGTTGCCAGATAACCCAGCGGTAGTGTAATTCTGTTGCTCGCGACCTGCTTGCGGCATCATTCGGGCGTGTAGTGCGTCAATGTTAGGAAGCCCAGTTGCAGGAGCATTTACGAGACCCCATTGTCCAGGTTGTCCGGTCGGCTGCGCATTGAGAGGAGCCATGCCTGCGGGTGACAATCCTCCAGGGAAGCCCGTAGGCATGGGTGGCATGGGCGGTCTTGGCCCATTGTATCCAGTTGGTTGTGAGTTGATCATACCTACGGGAAATCCAGTCGGTTGAGGCTGCATTGCTTGGCCGGGAAACCCAGTTAACTGCGCCTGTAGCAGCTGGGAGTTGGATTGTACAGGTTGGGGATGTTGTATCGTCGGTGGAGTCGCAGTACTCTGTCTAGTGAAATCCGCTGTGTTGGGAGCATTCGCGGAGCTTCCGGCTTCTTCTGCGATACTGAAGTTGATGATATCGACCATGCTCGAAACTTCGTTCTTGATATTCTCTGGCAGACCTCCAGGAAGAGTTTTGCCTACCATCTTCAAATTGCAGAGATACATGGCTAATGCAAATTCTGGGAAGTGCAACTCGCCTGATCGAGTGGTGTCCGCGAGTGTCCTGTGGTAAAAGGTTAGATGATTGACTGGAAAGAAGCGAGGATGAGGCGCCATACCAGATATGCGACAACGAATCCCCATCCAATCTTGATCTTAATAGCAAATCCCGAGCCTTCTCTCCAGACATTGTCATTCCATCACCAACAGCCGACTTAAACAACGTCTCGAACTTGGACTGATCTTGGGCCGTAATGAAGGATAAGCGGATGTTCGGGATCTTGTTTGTAGGCTTTTGTGCCCTTCGCCCTGTAGGTTGAGTTTCAGCACCGCCAGTCTTGAAAGAAGCAGCCATTGCGCTGAAGCCTGTTGGCTGAGCCTGGATTGGTTGAGCCGGTGCTGGAGCCGGCGCAGAAGCAGGGGGGGCTTGCGTATTTGGCGACAAAAAGGAGTTTTGCGACTGCTGCTGATTGTATTGACTCTGGAATTGTGAGGGGATTTGTGGCACTGGAGGAGGAGCGCCTGTCTGATAGCTCTGCTGTGGAGGGGCTTGGCCTGGGAACCCAGTCATCTGGGATTGGAGATTTACGAGTGCTGGGTTATGTTGCGGCATACCGGTTTGCTGTGGTTGTAGATTCTGAGCACCTGGGTAGCCTGTATACTGCTGCTGGAGGGGAGCTTGACCGAAACCTGTCGGCTGTGGTACGAAGGGGCCTGGCTGCTGCTGTCCTGGAGGAGGCTGTTGAGGTTGAGGCTGTTGACCTGGAACACCGGCCCCCATCCCGTAAGTATTGCCATATTGCTGTTGACCAGGACGAAAACTATTGCCGCCCATGAACGAATTGGAGTTGGAATACATGGCGACAGCAAATCAGAGTATGAAGAAAAAGAAAGAAAAAGCAAAAGCAAATCAAGTATGAGTATGGAGAATTAAGTCGCTAAGTGCAAAGATACATAGGTCCAAGTGGACCAAGATGTGCTTCTTCGACGATAATGTTTGTAGGTTGTTGTTAAAGAAAAAGATCAGAAAGTTGGTTGCAGATGACGAAGCAGCTCGAGTAAGGAAATCAAGTAGAATGGGACAAGGAGTGGCTTGGCATTAATTTGGTTGTACCAGCCAACCTTGCCAACCTTGGGACTTCAAATCTCGTCCAATTATGGCTTGGGCCCGATGCCCCGAGCTTAGGTACCATATGTACTGTTGTACCCCTTGGGTATTCAATTGATTGAGCGGTGCATTTCAACTGCCACTGGTGACTGACACTGACTGCCAGTACAAGGTTTAAAAGTAGAGACAAAACTCAATGGCTGCCTCTCACCTCTCATACTTGCATGTGCCTAATCTACACTGCACCTAGCCTCACACACTAATCTGCACCTAGGTATTTATGCATAACGTTAAACACACTCACCTGTAGTATCATACTAGTATGTACATACTAAACTCAATGTTGCAATGCACTTAAGTAGAACAACCCTGAAATTCTCATCAGATAGAGTACATCATACCAATGAAGCGGCTACCAGTAGGTAATTCATGGATAACAAGACAAGTATCAACATTAACTACGTTAACTACGTAACTCAGTCATTATGCCCACTCACTTGTCGTCCACTCATTCACACATTCGAGGTACCCTCCCTCAATATTAACAGCATCATGTCCTCGCCCCCTTTTCACCTCCAGGCCCTCCATTATTCGACACATATCTTTGTATTTCTGTCCATATTCGCGCCTGTGTCAAGCCACTACTAGCATCTCCACCGATACCCTCATCATCCATGCCGTGCAAAGTTGTAGCATCAAATCTGCTCGCAGATGAGTTGGTACTGCTTTGCTATTACCTGGGAGACTGGCCTAGTAATAGCCTAGTGTGATAGACTCTCGTTATTCGCCTTCTCCTACCTTACTGTGCCGTCGAGGTAGGAAAGTGGTCGGCATTAGTCTTAGCCCATGCCTTGAGATCCACCTTCGCCATAGCCTTCTTGAGGGCACCGGTCAAGGCGAACTGAGTCTGCACACCTTCAATGCGGTGGGTCGAGTTGATGTTCTTGACCAGAACAATCTGGTAGCAGGTGGCAGTTCCCTGTCGCGAAGCAATAGTAGAGATGGCCAGGAAGTATTCCCAGATCTATTGTTTGTTAGCAAATGCAAGCTCCATCTCCATATAATCAAGCGTTGGAAACTTACGCGGAACCATCGCTTTCCATACTTAGCCTCGACCTTCTCACGGTTGGCTAGCCAGTTCCTGTACCACCGCCACATAGTCGCGGAATAGTGCACACCAATGGTGTCGATTCCCTTAACTTCAAAGCCAGCACCTTCTAGACCGCCAACGAAGAAGTCGAGGGGTGTTGAAGCGTCAGCGCCAGGGAAAATGTATTTGTTCATGAATAAACCCCAGATAAGATCGTCGTATTGCCAAGGCTTTCGGAGACCAGCGATTTGCAGGAAGAAAACACCATCATCATCCAACATGTCGTAAACCTGCTTCAAGAAGGTACCGTACTTGCGCACACCGACATGCTCAGCCATCTCCAGACAGGTGATCTTGTGGTATTTGCCTTCCGGCACAGGGATATCTCGGTAGTCCATGCACAGAATCTTGCTTTGTTCCTCGGGAATGCCAACATCGCGGAGAGCCTTGTTGCCCCAGGCAGTTTGGTTGCGGCCAAGAGTAATACCAGTAGCGTGAGCGCCGTAGTTGACACTGGCAAAGCGTGCTAGGGTACCCCAACCACAACCAATGTCCAGCAGCCTCTCGCCCTCTTGTAGGTTGATCTTTTCGCAAACAATGGCCATTTTGTTATCCTGGAGCTGTTCTAGAGTTTCTTCGCTGTTGATATCCGAAATGACACCAGTAGTGTAAATCATACGGGGGCCCAAGAACCAGCCGTAGAAGTCATCACCACGGTCGTAATGTTCACGGACCTGTTCCTCGTCTTTGGTAAAGTCAGCTAAAAGTCCTCTTTAAATAGGAATCATTGTAGATTCTTACCCTGGCTTCGTGAATGCATGATAACCTCCGGCATCATGCCAAAGAGGAAGTACTTGCAGAGACCCCACGTGAAGCGGAAGCTCGCCCAGTCGTGTCTGTATTCTAGAACCTCGAGACAGTCGCCGTTGAAGTCGACATCTCCGTCAAAATACATCTCATAGAAGGTCTCCAAAGGGATCTTGTTTCTGCCATGATACTTGAGCTTATCGGATTGCTTCTTGAAGGTAAGGTAGTGCTCAACCGGTCGTCCGGGATATTTAGCCTTCTCGTTCTTTCGAGGGCTTATAGAAGAGACGGTAAGCCAGAAACCAGCTAGAATAGGAATACTGGTGAACAAGGCAAAGAATATGGCTGTCTTTAGTCCGCCTCCAACTTTCCAGGACATCCAGAGCGGGACGCCACCGAGTAAGGAAAAGAGCAGGAGATTGGAGAAGCTCTCAGAGCCCGCCGAGTCTGCTGGGAGAGGGCCATTCTTAATGGACGGGTACTGTAAAAGATAGTTGTCAGTCGATATATTCAGATATACTCAATATTGGTGAATTCGAGAAGTTTGAGCAAGCAATCTATCTACCTAGTAGGTAGGTAATGAAAGCTGGTGTGGTAAGTAAAACGTGTACAAAGACATAAACACATACCGAGGTAGTTCGCACACCGCATTCCTCAAACTTCTCAAAAGTAGGAGTAGGAGCTTTTGGAGTTTCGACGAACTCGAACTCAGACTCGCTCCCATTGACACTTAGAGGTTTCGACATCTTGAAGCTGCAAAGCCAATGGGTGCTGGCTCTAGCAGACTTGGAGATAGAATGTCTTTTTTGTCTTTTGTAGGTTTCAGTATGTGAGGTAAGAGAATTTGTGGGAAAACCATCGAGGTCGTTTTTTTTTTTTTAATCTGTCGTAAGCCTCGGGGGGGGGAGATTCTTGCAAGGAAGAGTTACCCACTTTCACAGACCGCCTTGCCTCTAATTCCCCAAAATTGCATAACCCCTATGCGAATTGATACCTCTGAGTGGCTGGATATCTAAGCTAGGGCCACGTCGGTTGCCGTTCCGTTGTAATAATAGTGGAGTATATTCTTGCACTAGAGCTTCAAACGTGAAACCCCCACCTACTTAATCTACCATCCCTAGCAAATCCCTAGCAGCTCCCTAGCAAGCTACTAGGTAGGTGCTAGTAGTACGCACTAAGAATGTTCTTTTATCGAGGTTTAGACCCTGCTTTTCTTCTTACCTAAGCCTATTTACCTGGCCTCATACCTGGCCTCATACCTGGCCTCAATACCTGGTAACTCAACCCTCAAACGGTGAGCAAGATTAGAACAGTTAAGAACCTACATTTATCTAATTACCATTACCTTGATATCTCAACAATATCTTCAAATAATACTATAACTATACCTAGCTAGAGAATATACATTCTTCGCAGCTGGGAAATTACATGAACACCTGTACGATGCAGGTAGCTCATAGTAGAGGCCGATATACGTACATACCCACCTCTCAAGTGGTAACTTGGCATCAAAATTATCCTGTCCAGTCACTCCAGTGTCCGCTGGTCGATACTACATTAGCAGACTAGTTGTAGCGCACGAGCTCTTCAAAGCAGCGTTAAGCACGCTTAGGACATTAATACCTTCTAGGTAATTATCTAGAAAAGGGGTAAACCCAATAGTAGTCTCACATGCTTGCTTCACACCCATAACAGCCGAGAGAATGATTGACACAAGCAAACAATACATGACTAGTTAGTATTAGCTTGTTCTCTGAATCATTACCCAGTCTTGAATAGATCAACTATGGCTTGAGGTGAGCGCGCAGTCTGCGTGCAAGCCGTCGTCCTCAAAATTGAAGCTAGTTAAAATATGGGGGGGAAGAGAAAATTCCTCTTATTATGTAGCTGTACCTGTGGTTAGTTTTAGGTACGTTTATTTTGGACTTCGGCCAACAGAACACAAGTGACTATAATCAGTTATCCCGAATTTCGCGATGTCTAATGGTTCAACGTCAGCGCCACTCTCGTACATATTAGGTGTTTAGTTTTGTGAGTGTATTTATCATTGGATATGTACCTACTACTGTGTCCTCTATTAAACAGGCTAAGCAGGATGCCTGACGGCGACTAGGTAGTTAGGTGGCTATTTAGCTTCTTGACCCAATTCTTGATTTAATAGCCTCCTATTCCAAGTTATATTATTGGGTATCAGGGCCGTGGGTGATTTTGGTTTACCTCTCCTAGTATGCACTCAAGAATCCACCCCGAACATCCAACATCTTGGAGGAAGAAAACTGGGCCGTGATGATATGATCGTTAAGGGCCTTTGGAATCGGCGACGTAGTGAGGGCATTTGTAGGGTAAGAGTATGACCAAAAGCCACGATTTACATCTTTTCGAGGGGGGTAGAAAAGTAATGACTGCTACTTCTCAGTGTCTGTGGCTTCGCTCAGGAAGTCTATGGTTGTTCCGATCCCTATCACGGTGGCTATGACTATGGCTGTGGCTTTGTCGTTCGCGTTCACGTTCTGATTTGTAGCTGTCGCCGCGGCGCTCATCACGATCCCGCCTCTCCTTATCTTTCTCCCTACGATACTCGTTGAGTCGGGGCTTTCGCTCACGATGCCCATTTTTTCGGGCTAATTCTCCCTTTTTAATTTCCTCGTCCTCCTTTGAACCAAGCCCCATCAAATGCGATCGTTTCTTGACTTCTTTAGGCTTCGAACCGTGCTCCACGCCGTTCCAGCCCATGCCGCGCAACATAGCCGCCCCAAATTCCCCTTCAGGAATTTGGTCATACTCTTCTATCGTGGAAACATTTGCAGCTTCCTCCATTCTGCGGCGGTAGGCGTCTTGTTCGGATTGGGCAACAGACATGTTGCGTTTTGATGTGTCCTCGATAACCAATTCTTTTGCAGACTTCCTTTTCTTGCCGAGCAGGGCATCCATGGCATCACCTTCTTCAATATCACGATTTTGGGGACCATCATGTTTGCTATCTTCAGGATTCGTCGCAGTTTCGATTGAAGTAGATTGCTGTTCGTTTAATCGTATCTCATCTGTTTCTTCAGTGTTGGCCTGTGTCGTTTTCTTGGTCACCATTAAGCCCCATTTGACTTGCTTGTCCTTATCGGCTGGCTCCGTTTCTACGAAATCGTGAGATGGCGTCCCCTTTCGGTGTGGCGATCCATCTTTGACGACTTTCTTTCCTTTTAACTCCGCTTTCCAGTCGCGATTCGTGTGACCAGTGATTACGTAGGGCGTTTTGGCTCCCGTAGCCTTATCTGTTTTCACGCTCCGTCTCTTCGCATCAGACCCAATCCAATCCTCACCAATGGTTGTCACTACTTGGTGTTTGCCGTTCTGGGTTTCGTCGTCGCTGCCAGAATCTGAGTCGTTGTTAAGCGCATGGCGTGGCCGAACACGCTTGCCTAGTGTAGATGGTGGATGTGGAAGAGCCTGGTGTTTCTTTGCTCCGTTGGTTGGCTTCGATGACGAGGAGGATGTGCCAAACTTGATAGCTATCCTCGGAGCTGGTTCAGTCATGTTTGTGAAAAAGAAGATGGTGAAGGATAAATGAAGGATTTGGGAGTTGAAATGCGACGTAAAGTCAAAGGGAGTTTCAACTTGGAAGCTTTGAAATGCGACGTCAACCTAGAATTATTAGTGTTGAACCTTGAACAGGGCCCACATGACTAGGCTGTGCTTATGTGGCTAGTGACTGTGTGGCTTAGCATTTTACGATAGTATCCCGTGCCGACTCTGGAGTCCGATGTACTTTTAGTACCTAGGTATTACTAGTTCAACTCAGCTTCACTGGTGCTCTGGAATTCCATTATGTATTAATTTATGCTCTTCTAAGAGAGCACCATCTAGACCGCTTGAAATTTGCATAGAAATCAGTCGGTGAATAAGCCGGGTCCGAGGTTTTTAATTATTCTGACTTTACTATGTATAATACTGTATATATCATTGATGTATTATGTATTTCTGAGTTAGTTCAGTTGAAGCCGAGACCCGATAAGTATCTGTTCTGATTGGAAAAATGGAAGGAGGGGCAATTCTGCAAATGAACACTGGGTGTTTCCATGATTTCCATTTGTACCTACAAAATTTGCATTCTTGTGCATGTAACTATGTATTTCCGTACCGCAAAATCCTCAGTCGCGACTAACAACAATACTACATTGTAAAATTCAATTCTCTACCTACAGGCAAGAGTATTCGCCCTAGGGTCCTTCAAAGCTGCACAGAGATTAACTAGAGGTACTTGTAGATACCTGCATTACCTGCATACCTACATACAAGCAGTGCAGTTAACCCGGAAGTGGCAACAGCACAGTGAGTCCTACATACCTAATGTATGTATGTTCCAAGGTTACTATGTAGAACCTGGTCCCTTCCATGATCCCCGGGCGGGCCATCACTTAGGTGTCGAAGCTTCTAAATTTTTTAGGCCTATCATATCCCTATCATGTCTCTATCAAAGCCCTTCAGGTCTATCAATATGTCCCTATATCCACTAAACAATTGAACTTGACCCTTCTATCCCTTCTGTAACTGTAGATTGTAGTGCATTGCGACGTCGACCCCAAACGCCAAAAAAGAGAAGGAAAAAATTTAATAAATGGACTTTCTACTCATAACCACCAGGAGAAAATTCAATTAATACACCACGACGCCATCACTTTCATCAATTTAAAATACTACTTTCATCTCCAGATATCTCATTAACCCTGGAGAGACATTCGTTTTCATGAAAAACGGATGTCGCGGTGGTCGATGCTATGACTGAGGTCGTGCCCGGCGACCGCACCAAGCTTCTGCAATCCAAGCGGGCAGAATGCAGGTAAGTAAATATCCTGATTGAATAGTCCTATTTTTTCCGATACTTATGATATGAAAAAACTATATAGTGCAATCGCACGGTCGAGAAAGAGGAAGCTTTGTGTGTTATATGCTGTCGCTACTAGTCCGAATGGCCTCCCTCAGCGCAGCTTCGTTGACCCCGACGCGCCTCCGGCCAACGCTGCCGAGTCTCGTTTTCTTGACGGGTGTGACCTTTTACTGTATGTCCAATCACCCTCTCCCTACTAATCCAACGCGTTTCAATTCACGAAACATCATTTGACTAGCAATAACAGTCATGTTAATAACAAATTAAACAGAGGCAAGAAATTAAACGAGTTAAATATTCCAACGCGACCACGAGCACGATCCGAATATCCTTCTGTACCTAGACCAAGTGAAACCTTCATTCCCTCGGGCGAAAACACACATTCTACTACTCTTAATAGGAAGGATATCGATGCCAGCGTACAACCGATTATTGTGCAGCCACCTTCTACCTCGTCGCCAGCGCCATCTGTGTCGTCGGTGCCATCGCGGCCAGGATATAACGATGGACAGAATAATACGATTAAGGCGCTACCAAACTCAGGACCCGGTCTCGGGCCTGGGCCTGGACCTGGGCCTGTTTTTAAACAGCAGACTCAACCAAGATGGCCTACGTTACCCGTCGATCAGCAAGCAGCAAGACCAGATATCACTGCCACAACAAGCGATCGATCCCAGCCGAGGTTTCCACCTGTTGCAAAGGTAGAGAATCCACCCAAGAATACTGGGCAGAACGGTACCTCCTCAACCCCGACGAGCTCCCATGCAACTCCGTCGAAACCGCCTCAATCAGAAATCCCCGAAATCAACACTAGCAGACCGCAGCAGCATCAAGATCCTAAACCAGCAGATAGGCATCCTCAATCTTTCAGCGGCGGCGATCCGATGGATGTGGATATAATTCTAAACCAGAAGCCTCACGAGCGAACAACTACATTACAGCCAGCTGCTCAACCAAACGATATTCATCCAGTGGATGCTATACCATCCACCAACGCATCTATTCAAACGATAACCAATCCAGCAGTCTCTAGTGCCCCTATCAACACAAGCCCGGGCCGTGAAGGAGTGGCATTTGCAGGTAGCGCGGAGGCAAACGCAGTGGGAATGAAAAACAACTTGGGCTTGTTGGAACAAAATTCACAGAATTTGAGGCCTTCTGGGCCAGTTGTGGCTGGAATGTCCCAAAGCAAGCTGGAGCAGGCTAAAGTCCAAACGGCGGTACCAGATTCGAATAATGCAACAATGAAAGCAAAGAATGACATCAGGGAAGCGGGCGCAATCATCAACTCAGTTGAGCCACCTAAGACACCATCATCTTCCGTATGCGCTCCGATACCTGAAGAGCCGAAGGCAATTGCAGTCGATCAAGGCACAAATGATATTCATACATCTACGAATTCGTTTCGTCCTCCAGAACCTTTACAGCCTCCACAGTCTTTACATTCTTTGCCTTCTTTGCCTTTGCCTTTGCCTTCTTCGAATCCTTCACCGCAGCCTCCCAGTGATGCTTTCCGTAGTCTCCCAACGGCGAATATGCGCGGGGATTTGCACCAGACTCCCTCTAAACCAACAAACCCTGTCGTCTTCAATAATAACGATAGTGCTGATGGGAATGGATATAAAGTCGAAGCTACCAGGGAAGAAAGTTCGGCCATCGTCAGCGAATCTATCAAAGTTGAGCCTCAAAGCCATGGTCAAGAAACCCAGAATTCGCCCACACCAATTATTCCAATTCAAGCGCCTCCTCCCGAACGCAAAAGAACGAGTAGTCCCTCAGGAGTCGCTCGACAGAAGCCAGTGGCCGAAATCCTAGGCGAGCCGTTGAAACCATCAAGGGATCCGGAGGCTTCCAGCATGACTGACCAGAAACCGTCTATGGAATCAAATCATACACCTCGGGGTCTTCTACAGAAGGCCAATTCGAAAAAGAAGCAGCGATCAACAACAGTTGTGTTCGGAAATCAAGCTAAGCACGCAATGAATTCAGACAATTCTCTCACCCAGAACCGCCCACAGGCACAGAATGGGTCAATGGCCAGCGATGACTACTTCACACCCCTCTTCGTGCAGGCATTTGCTACGAATTCGAAATGGATGAAGCCTCTGGACCAGATCTTACATCAGGCCCATAAGACCCTGTCCACACCCGACTCTTACACACAGATATTTGAAAATCAGGCTTGCAAAGTCCTTAAAAGGGTTTATCAGTTGCAGCATCATAACAAATGGTCTCTGCGCCAGCCAAAGCGCTGTCCCGAGCCCACCCGCCAACCATGTCATTGGGACGTCTTACTACAGGAAATGAAATGGATGCGAACTGACTTTCGTGAAGAGCGAAAGTGGAAAATGGCAGCTGCTCGGAATCTTGCCTATGCCTGTGCTGAGTGGGTTTCCGCTTCGCCGGAGATTCGCAAAGCCATGCAGGTCAATGCCGTCTCTCCTTCGGATGATAGACAAGTTTCCATGGATGATGCACCTCAGAATTTGGATAATCAACCAACACCGGATCTTATCCAGTGTGCCGATTTTGATTCGCCATTGGAGCCGGATGATGAGCTACAAGACTCACTCCCCGACACGATAGCGCCCTCTGCAATATTTGCTTTAGAGAGCGACGACGTAATCTTTGCACTTCACCAGTCTGCAACTGCGGACCGCCTTCTCGATGAGTTACCTATGTATGGATCACCGTTGGAAGTTCCGAAGTCGGATCTTACTGCGCCAGAATACGACCCCGACGCGACATGGAGGCGACCTGCTCTCCCGGTGAGTAAGTATGTGGAGGGTCGGATGGAGTTGGCTCCGATGGAGCCACCGCGCAAACGGAGTCGCTATCGCTATATACAAGAGGACGACGAGGATGAAGAGGTCATCTTTGAGAATTATAGTGGCAGTCAACCCCGACTCGAACCGCAAAATCCTGAAGTTGCACTTTTCAGACCCGAAAACAAGAGTATCAGAGATAGATTGCATGCCGGTCACCAATTCCGCCCACCAAACGAGCATACCATGCCCTTCCAGTCATTTTACGAATCTCGTAGTCCTTCGCAATGGATTCAGTCCGAGGATGACGAGTTGAAAAGCTTGGTTCGGGAGTATTCGTACAACTGGTCTTTGATCTGTAGTATACTTTCTTCGAAGTCTATGTTCAGCTCTGGGGCTGAGAGACGGACGCCGTGGGAATGCTTCGAACGATGGGTCATGCTCGAAGGTCTCCCTCACGACATGCAGAAAACTCAGTATTTTAAACTGTGGCAGGGCAGAATCGAGGCATCGCAGCAGGTTATTCGGCAGCACCAAAATGCAATACAACAGCAACAGGCGGCGCAGCAGCAACAGGCTGGGAATAATACCCCTGTTGCACCTATCCCCAAGCGGCGTTATAATGTGCCATTGAAGGTTGAGCGACGGCGTAACCAGAAGCACCTTACCATGATCGATGCGATGAGGAAACTTGCAAAGAAGCGTGAGACCGCCATACAGAAGCAACAACATGCTGCGTCTCTTGCAGCTATGAGGAAAACGAACGAAGCGCCACAGCCAAGGGCCCCGACGAAGACACCAAGGGAGTATAGCATCATGCGATTTGAACGAGATCAGGCGATGGCCGAGAGGCTGGCAGAGAGGATGGCCCAACAACAACGTCATGAAGCACAGCGCAGAGTAGGGATACCCCTTTTTTGACCCCCTCAAATTCGAATCCAAAAACACAAACATACTAACGAGTTAACATAGGCTGCATTGCAAAGAGCACAGCAAGGGCAACTAGCAGCTGCCCAGAATGCGGCCCAGCTCTCGCAGAACAATGCTCAAATGGCAGCCTCCCATCCTCACGCGGGTATGGCCCGCGTCAATGCTCCTAGCCAGATACCAATAAACGGCCAAGGACGTCCGCGTATGCCGATGCACACCCCAAATGCTGCAGGGACTCCTACTCATATGGGCGGTGGACTTGTCCCCCCTATGTCGATGTCGATGAATGGTGCCAGCCAAGTGCAAATGCCTTCCGTCAATGGCCAGTCACGCATGGCGATGCCCACCACGCAACCAGATATCCAACTACTGATGCAAGCGCAGCAGATTTCCGAGCAACAGCGTCGGTCAGTGCAGATACGGCAGCAGCAGCAGCAACATCAGCAGCAACAGCAGCAACAGCAGCAGCAACAACAACAACAGCATCAGCAACAGCATCAGCAGCAGCAACAATCCCATCAAAGTCCTCCAGGATCTGTGCCCTTACAGGGTTCGCCGCCTGCGATGCGAGCTACTGCGTTGAACGGGATGAACCAGAAGAGTTTCTTGAATAACGCCCAGACACAAGCGATGATAGCTTCGTTTAATGCCGCGAATGGGTCGGGTATGTCGACACCTCCAGGCCCAGCTCTCACCATGACATCCCAAGCCGGATCGCCGCGACCAAGCGCGCCGATACCTCAACCTACACATCAAACATATGTCTCTCAACTTCAGCATATCGAGAGCCAGATCAGACAACAACACCCCAATACCCCACAAGATATGGTCCGCGAGATGGCGAGGCAATTATTAAATAGAAACCACAATAGCCACAACCTTGCACAATCTGCTATGAGCGCCGCAGCTGGAGGCACTGGACATGCTGCCGCCGCCAACGGCCCGCACCAGTACGCCCAACTTCTCCGGGCTCAACAACAGCAACAAGCGGCGGCTGCGGCCGCGGCGCAAGCCCAGCAGGCACAGTCGCAACAAGGACCGCAACAACAACAACATCAGCGGAATTCCAGCGGAAGCGCAACGCCGACTCCTTCAGCTCCAAAGTAAAAGGGTTTTAGACGATTAGGTCTGGACAAGGAGGTATCGTCTGTGTGTAAGTTTTGGCTTGCATGATGATTCGGGCGACGTGGTCATGCATAGTCACGAGTCTATACGTCCCGGCGTACGCTGTCCATACAATCTATAATATTCAATCGGATGTTGACTGATGAACCCGGGCGTGACTCATAGTGGGCACCTACCATACCAAGATACCTTACCTACGCATTAAGGCTGAGGCTCCATCAGCGAGGGTTGGTAGGCTATGAATGATGGTGATTAAAGGTCTTAGGGATATAGTATGACTATCGAGGCTATTTGCGTCCGGGCCAACCAAGTCATATGAACTTGGCCTCAATGAAATGGTCATTTAATCGTCGTACGGCTGAATCCTCCATATTTCTACAAATTTGGAGTGACACAGGGCCAAAACAGATGTCTACACTCTCCACGTCTATCCTTATGAGCATCATTTTGAGCAAAGGTTGGCGACGCATCGTCAAGGCTGATCAGTTCTGACACCATCACATAAACGGCGACTGCGACTATCCTACCTCGGTCGAATCAGGACGAGGTAAGACTGCTAGGTAATGGTTGAGGAGCGCATAGCAGTGTCAGCGAAGGTCAATGAGTTTGCTCACCAAGCCTTTAGCATACCTAGATAGGTACTGGGCTGGTGCGGAGATAGCGTTAAGCGACGTTGCGTATGAATAAAAAAAATACATACAAATAATTACCAAGTTTTTCACTTAAGTCAATACTGTGATATGTTGGTGTTGGGATTGATGAATTGGCTCCTCAACGGCCTATCAGTAGCTTGGATTGCTTATCCCATCTCGTATCTTGCATAGTAGTCTTTCTTCGTCCAAGGCACATTCATTAAAGCCATGTGGCTATGCAGTAAACGCCTAGATTCTTGGAGATAAGTATATATCAGAGGGGTCCTACAGGAATCTCCATTTTAAATTTTTTTTTCCAAGTGCTAACTAGTTATCGTTGCAAGCGTTTTTGCTTGCTTTGCTGCGCTGCCCATCTCAAGTTAATCTTTTCAAGGTTTGGTTTCGGTCGAACTAATCCTACAACAAACACCTTTTGACTCTTTCTAATTTTCAAGCACTTGAAGAAGGATAAAAACAAAAGAAACCACTAGCTTAAGAACCAGTTATTTCAAATGGTTAAACGCAAGCGGACGGACGGTGCTGTCAACGGAGGAGCTACGGCATTGGGATCGGCCAAGGCGAAGAAGGCCAAAGCATCGACACCACAATCAGCAGTAGCAACAACAAAAGCAACAAAAACAACAAAAACAACAAAAACAACAGCAGTAGCAAAGGCGAAAGGCTCTCCTCCATTGACTATACAGGTTGTCACTGGGTCTTACGATAGGATTCTTCACGGATTCACCGCCACGATATCGTCGGACGACGAGGTAGATTTCGCAGACACCTTCCTCTTCAATGCGCATAGCTCTTCGATACGATGCCTAGCATTGTCGCCCCCCTCAGCTCCAGCGCCAGGCAGGCTACAGAGGGTCATGCTGGCCTCGGGCAGCAGCGACGAGCGGATCAATGTCTACAACATCTCGGCGCACCCGCCCAGCCGCAAACACCAAGACGCCCTATCCTCTGTCGCACCCCGCAAGATCCTCGAGAATTCTAAGAATCGGGAGCTGGGCACCCTCCTGCACCACTCCTCTACGATTACGAGACTAGCTTTTCCTACAAAGTCAAAACTCATCTCCGCCTCCGAAGATTCTACTATTGCCGTCACCAGGACGAGGGATTGGTCTCTACTGTCGACTATTAAAGCCCCCATACCGAAGCCCCTCGGTCGGCCGAGCGGCGATACGGCGGCATTAGGTGCGACCCCGGCTGGTGTCAACGACTTCGCTGTTCACCCGAGCATGAAGGTCATGATTAGCGTGAGCAGAGGGGAGAGGTCGATGCGACTTTGGAATCTGATGACGGCCAAAAAGGCTGGGGTGCTCAATTTCAGCAGAGAAATGCTCCAGGAAGCTGGAGAAGGGAAGCATTCGTCAGGAGAGGGGAGGAGAGTGGTCTGGGGCAGTACCGAGGACGGCGACGAGTATTGCGTTGGGTTCGACCGAGACGCTCTGGTCTTTGGCATGGACAGCACGCCCAAGTGCAGAGTCATGCCGGAGCCGAGGAGAAAGATACACGAAATCTGCTACATTGCGATAGACTCGGAAACCGACTCATCCCTCCTAGCAGTCTCGACAGAGGATGGGAAGATCATGTTTTTCTCTACCAAGAGTGAAGACCTTACTCCCAGTGAGTCGTCTACGGAAGGCAAGGGGAAGGCTCCATTACCAGCCGCAAAGTTGGTGGCGCAGATTGGCGGGAAGGAAGCCGGAGTCATAGGACGAATTAAGGATTTCGCTACAGTCAAGGTCGCGGACAACTTGATAATTGCTGCCGGCAGTAGCGACGGCAAAGCCCGTATTTTCAAGCTCGCCATCGCTGATCTCCAGGTGTCCAGCAAAGCAGATGCGGCTAAGAAGACGGTGGGCAAGCTGCTCGGCACTTACGAGACGCAAAATAGGATAACGTGTGTGGAGGCATTCGAGATGATACCCCGACCAGATGACGCAGAGGACAGCGAGGAGGAGAAGGAGGATACTGAGGCTGAGGCAGAGGAGGATGAGGATTAATTGTGAAGTAGTGTATAGTGAGTGGCGTGCATATCAAATAGGTACCAACACACTTACGTACCTACCTGCCTATCTACCTACCTACCTGCCTGCCTAGGTATGTAGTTAGTTACCTACATAGCGTGTATATCCCGGTTTCCAAAGGAGTCGAAGAAAAAGACCCCGAATAAGTACCTACCTACCTAACCTAGTAATGAAACGCTGCAAGCAAACCGCCAATAGTTTAACGAATCAAGACGCGGTTACTTCCGCGAAAAGCCCATCTGACTTTAGTTACTAGTATGTAGGTATGTAAAGTCAGTCCTGCATGTGACCTAAACTCAATGGCTGACGATCGCCATGGGGCACGTGTCGTGTAACTAACTATTAACAACAATGCCTAGTTGGGACTCCCTCCCTACATGGACGTTGTCTCTCGTGATTGATCGACGATGGTGGTTTTTGGGAGGATGGCTTTTGGAAACCTGGATTTTGTTGCTGTTGTTGATGCTGTTGTGCGACGTCGTTGAAGGGGGTGGGTTGTAGGGCGTTCGTTATACATACATGACTGCGAGTTGTCGGATGGAAGGCATGTAGGCATGTAGGTATGTATGTATGTATGTAGGTACGTGATCAATGGCGAGACGTAGAACACACCTACTGTACCTACATACCTACATCCTACCTAGGCATTGTAGTACATACATACATATGATATATGCACATAGGCTTTTCCCATTTTCCCTACACCTGGCTACCTACCTACCTACCTACCTATTTACTATACTATGTAAGCAGCTACCCTAGCTACAAAGTGATCTAATGACTCCACAGTACGACGGCGGATAGCGACATAAGAAGCCCCGGGGAGGGGGGTCAAGTTTTAACTATGTAGTCGAATTTCGAAAGTAGGGATTCGCGAGGTACAGGTAGAGAAAATGCACGATGGTGTCACCAAAAAGGAGGGGAGGGGGGGGGACGACTTGGACTGTGGGGTATATTAGCGGCAGATCCGGCTAGCCAACCAGTTGGATTAATTTGATGCTTGATGATTGATGCTTAATGGTTTGGGGGGGGTTTTTTTTTGTGTCGCTGTGGTCAGCACCCTATACGAGAAGCCGAGCAAGTTGTTTTTATTAAATGTAGGTACTGTAGGTAATGTCACGATGGACGGAGCATGTGACTCCTAAAAAAAGCCCGAGCTGGATGGACTGTTTCAAATTCCACCATTCCCACGTCCTTGCTATCTTTGGTGGACTTTTGTTTCGTTCTTTTTCATACGGTACGGCTTCAATGTTTGGTAGCTACCTACCTATCAGGTTAGGCAGTTTGAGTACGCGTTTAGGTAGGTGGTTTCGAGAAGACCATCCTCGTGGTGAGAATTCGACATTCAACATGATAGTTATTGTAGATCGGTAACTAGACACGGGAGGTAGGGAGCGGGCTCATACTTGTCCGGAATGAGGTTAGCTTACACACGTATTGCTACGGAGTAAGGCCGTCTACCTAGGTTTCCCCAATGTTTATCCTACTGATTCTGATTCCTACATGCCTTCGAGGTACAGTAGGTAGGTCTAGGTACAGTACATAGCTGTGTAGCTGTGACTCTGCCTAGGCCCTAGGCCCTAAGCTGCATGGGAGTTGTAGGCATGTAATCCACTAGGCGAGTTTCTGATGGTCAGCAGCGAAGCAAACCCTTTTTTTTTCTTTGCAAAGCAGGTAGGCAGGTAATTATGCTACCTACTATCGTCACCTCGCCACGAGGAGCGGGGGACGACAGTTGGCCAATGTACAATACAAAATAGGCTAATGATTTGTGTGGCCAAGATGAATGAAGACTACTATGTGCCTAGGCATGTAGGTAGCTGTCTGCATAATCCATAAGGGTCCAGGTAATATGTGGAGGGATGGATACTGGACATGATTGTAATTGAGGAATGAAGAGGCTTGATTTTTATACCTAGGTAGGATAGTGTAGGTATGACTTCATGGCTCACTTGTCAACTTGGGCAAAAGAGAGAAAAGTGAAAAGAGGAAAGAGGAAAATTGTGTAAATCAAATGTTGAATGCTCGGCTTTAAGCGGAGTATTAGAGGTATAACTACATAGGTATGTATGTGCATACATAGACATAGTAATGCATTTTATATGTAAGCGCGCGGGGATCAATCATTTTGCAATTCCAATTTGCATGTGAGGAAGGTATAGGCGCGGGCACATGTTATAGTTGCCGCTGTCCGAAGCTGCCTAGCTTCGAATCTTAAGCTCTTTACATTCCCCAAGCTCCTCCAGGGCTATGTACTGTACCTTCTTCCTTCCTTCATTAGTTATATTAGTAGTACTAAAACAGCTTTTTAGTTCAACGTTTCTCTTTCCTTCTTCTCAACATTGAACACCCCTCAGATATCAACTCCCAACTCCCGACTGCTACTACAATAATAAAGACATTGTCTTCGTTTGCCTATACATGCCTAGACCTTATATCTTGTCAATTGCCTAGAATTTACTACCTATAGGTTTAACTTACTTCCTCCATATATAACATCACATCATCTACTGTGTTAAGCATCTTTGCTTACCTTTACCATTGTACATACATATCTCTTCGGTCCGCTACCAGATCGGATCGGAATACACAAAGTTTGGGGAATCCAGATCCGGTCACGATCCTCGCCCTCCCTTTCGATAGAGTTCCGATACTACTTGACCCCGGTCAGCCAATTGGCCTTATTCCAAGCAATATTTTGGCCACGCGGCACACATTTAGTTGGCTTATTATCCTCCTCCTTTGGCACCCGCCAACTCTGTTCACCTACCTCGTTCCCTTATACATACCTACCTAGCTTCCTAGCTTCACATTGCGATCCTCTCGTACCTTCATAAACTAGCTCTCAGACACATTTCTCGCACCATCCGGTTTGTCGAATACTGTTTTATAAAGCGCCCCCAAGTTCGCTATTATACCCGCTTCGCTTCTTAATTTGCATCATGTCCGGCTCACAAGCAAACGACGGGCCGCCCTTATTACGTCCTGTCCCTCGCCGACCCTTTGAACTGAACCGCAAGCAACCCACACCACCTCACGACAATGACGAGAATCATCTTCCCTCCACTGGCTCACAACACGGTCTCTCGCTGAATCTCGACACTATAAACAGTCGCCTACTCGATCCAAGAAACAGTGCCCCTTCTCCCGATTACACCCCCATCAGTCGTACACAGTCCGTGCTTAACATGACGGGCTCAACGCTGATGGGAATCTACTCGCCCACAATATATGGGAAAGATAGGGTCAACCCAACGGACGATAGTACGCCTTGGGGGACTGGAGCCGAGACACCTGCTAGGAACATAAGCGCAGAAGAACCGTACTACAATCTTCACAAGGAGAGGGCACAGCCAATAAGGAGGCGGTCCTCCCTTCATCCGCCTACACGTCTAGAACCGCTGTCTACTTTACAGCGCATTTTTTACATGGGTTCGCGAGGCCTTCTCTTGTTCAGCCTGGGCGTGCTCTACGGGATGCTAGTCGCCCAGATCCGGGATAAGCAACAGACCACGAAGGCATTCCAGATGGACGGCATGATTAAGGCCGCTGACGGTGGATATGACTGGAGATACATGACTTTTTGGGGGGTTGCCGGAGTTATGATGGGTTATCTGCTGCCGTGGTTCGACGGCGTCTGGGAGCGGGCATTTGGTAGCAACGACGAAGTCCTCGAGTGTGCTGCTAAGCACGGCATGGGCCCAGATCATGTATGCAAAGAGGCCGCCACGTCTACGGACTGGGCGCTAGCCATCAGGGGTATAGGAACTTTTGTTGGAATTGCTTTTGCTATCGTAGGTTTTTGCCGATCTTCTCACCTTCTGACGTTGGTGATATTTTGAACCGAGCCTTGCTAATAACATGAACAGCGAAAACTCCCCTGGGACTCTACGCTTCAAGTCTCTACAACACTGGCGCTTGTTAATCCCGTGCTCTGGTTCCTCATTGACCGTTCTCTTCCCGGGTTCATCCTATCGACAACCGTCGGAATTACTGGGTCGATCATACTCATGGGTTTAGTACCAGACATGGTGCCTACCCCGGCGAACTCGTCCACGTCCGGAATCTCTAGTCAGCAGTATAATGTATCAACGACCGATGCGCATTTTCCTGGTTTCCAGCATGAGCCAACGGTTTCGTTCGGCGGTCTAACGCTTAGCCAAGAGACGGTAGCGATGAACATATGGGTCATGAGTGTTCTGTTCTGCTGCTGTGTGTGCTTTGGAAACATTGGCCGCTGGCTCGCGTTGAACCGGGGCGCCGCCGCAAAGGGACGATGGGCGGAGCGTCGATAAGCATTTCGAAAAGTGGGAGAAGAAAAGCGGGTGGCTTATGATTGAATGTATATCTCGAATTTGGGTATAGATATACGTGTATTGGTGTTGCTCTTGGATGATATCTCTATCTCTACCACAGCGGAAAAGGGTTAAGGGGAGTTTGGTTTACAGCGACAAACAGGTATTAAAAGATATGTATGAATCAATAAAAAGAAAGATGGGAGTTTCCCATGTTTTATGAAAACAAGATCTGAACGTTGGGGAGGGGGATCATCGGGTACTCTTAACTATCGTTGCTTGTGACTTTGGTACGGAATCGGAATGGGCTAAGTGTGCCTAGTTCCCTAGGTAGGCTATTACTCGGTGATAAGAAGCCCAGGTAGATATGTAGGTACTAGACACGGGGGGAGAGAAGATGAAGCAAGTATGAAGCTGTGAAGCTGCGATAGGGGATAAGGTTGATGATGAATGGACGCACTTCAACTTCGTGAGCACGGTCCGGATTACTAGCTCAGGGCCGAGTATCTACTATGTGTTTGATTATATTTGATTGTGTTACGGGAAGTCCGGCATGGTAATTGACTTCACGACAAGGTCACAAGGTCACAGGGTCACGAAAGAGCGATCCCCCTATCAAATATATCAAATAATAGACGGATAACAAGATAGGCAAGTAGGTCATCAAAGTCCTGGGGATCAAAATCAAAATGGTTCACAAAAATATGTTAGCGTCATACATTTTACTCGGACGAAGCTGTTTTGGGTAGGCATGAACGAACTCGAATGGCTGGATATAGTAGTATATGGTATTATGGTTGGTGGGTAGGGCGGGCTAAACCCAGAGAGGCTGATGGGATGAATGGAGCCGCCGACGGTGCCGGGGCTGGGTTAGGTGAGCAGCAAGCAGCAGCAGCTTTGGACAAAGCTCTCGGTTCGGAAAGCCAAAGAAAAAATAAAAAAAAAATAAAAAAAAATACTTGCCATGCAGGAAGCTTGGAGGTTGATAGTCTGCTCTCTTTGCTTTATACGGCTGTGCGGTCAAGGAACTTGCAACGCGTTTGTTTGAGCGCCACGTTTCTTCTTGTTCGTCCCAAGACGTGCGTGCAAGGATGGATGGAAATAGTGTATGCATACAACTATGCATACAACTATGCATACATACCTAGGTTAGGTATATACCTATAGGTACCGACCTATACATAGTTACTACATAAAGTAATTACGTACACCGTATCCGTATCCTGCTTCTCGGAACGTAAGGCAGATCTTCAATGGTTTGGAGGGGAAGGGGAAGGGGAAAGGGCTTGGGATGGGTTGGGATGGGGGTTAGTGGATAAGGAAGAACAACGCTTTCCCGGGCTCCCGGAACATCTCTCAAAACCTGGAAGGCTGAAAATTATTCGTACCTGGGTAGTTTTTATTGGGAATATCAAACACACAATTTTGATAACAGCTGGAGGTAGTTAAGTACAATTTAGATGGACAAGACAAGGTGTGCTGGACCTTGGTAGCGTCGATTTCCGGGCGTAACCGTCTCGCATCCGGATCGGCCAGTTCGTGCTGTCATCGACCGGAGAAGGGGGGGGGGGGGGGGGGGAGAAGCATATGTGGTGCTGAAATACTATTACATAGGTGTAGGTAGGTACTTATTCCGACATAGCTGACTGACTGACTGAGTATCTACTTACTGGAGCTGGGTGGGCGTGACAACAACGAGTTCTAACAAGTCAGCATGGCATGTTTAATGTAACGTCGGCGCATGTACATATATGGATGGTATGTACGTACGTACGTACTTTGGTTCTACATAGTAGGTCAATAGTGTAGTAAATAAAAAAATCTAACCATGGCTGTTAGCAGATCGGTACGGTAGTTACGGTAGTTCGTCATCTACTACGTTAGAGGTTTATGTATAATACGAGTCGTACGACTATAATGTCCGATCACTGCCGAACTTGGGGGGGTTGTCCTCTCTTATCTATCTACGGGTTAAGATTTGTTGTGTATATCTTTTTTGATGGTACATATAGTTAGATATAGGAGAGCTTCTAGAAACATATGTGCCTACATACCTAAGAGTATAGCAGTTGTCAAGCATTGAGGCAAATATATAGAAGTTGATTAGTTAGAGATGCACACGTACAGTAGGAGATATATAAGTCCTAGGGCTGTTGGTTAATATTATGTACATAGTACTTACTAAGACGCTATATGCAACTACTAGACATTCATTAGCGGAACTTGAAGTTGTCATTCTCAATAGTTAATACATATATGTACCTACCTAGGTAGTTACATGAGCACTAGAAAAATAAAAAAATAATATTTGAAATCCTCTCCACCTTTTAATGCACCTGTGCACTTCAAGTCTTGATGTCTTCATGTTTCAACATGGGAACTTGCAACAGGAAACGCTACAAGTTACAACATGATACTATGTACTTGGCATAAGTATATATACATATATATATATTTATATATATATACTTGAGTTCATTGATTTTTAGTTATTAATGATGTTCTTATGGATGTTGAGACAACTCAAGGAGTCAAGGGTCCTGCAGGATACTACTAGTAGTACATAGACTGTAAGTTACCCCACAATGAAACGCCGAGCCTTTCCCTTATAGGCTTAAATAGTTGAATACCGTCTTTTTAAGTGTACGGCAGTACGGGGTACAATACCTTATGCACACAAAAAGTTGAACAACTCTACAACTCTACAGCCCCCCATCCCCTGGAGCCCTGGAGGATACATGTATCACCACTCATTTTTTATTTTATAAGTGGCTTGACGGTGTCTCGTCAAGATCATCAGTTGTCCAAATTAGCCAATCAGATCAACAAATCTTCTCTTTAGGGACCCTACAAGTACCCCTACGACGTCAGCACTTTTTTCCTTCTTCTCACGTCTTCTTAACATTTCACTATCTACCAAGGTACATACCACCCATTACACCTCTTATACACACATACCTACCTATACATAACATCTTCCCATCATCTACTTTACTTAACTTGGTCTTGGCCGACATGCTTCTACATCAATCCAGTTAAATGTATGATGACTTCTATATCTTTTAATACCCAACATGGTGTAGACTATTATATACCTCTGTTCCCATAACTTCCGTTCCCTGTCGCGCGCTTTTAGGCGTCCGTCCCCTACCAGACATCTAGACTCCTAGATTCCCATATTCCATACAACCCCCTCACTCTCCATTACTATATATCTACAACTGTATGTTACAAGGGAAGTCCACTTGTATCTATTTGACTTGGAATATCAGAAGATACATGTTTCTGTGTCAGTCAGTCAAGAAAGAGATATCACGACAGCTTATGTTGTATAATTGTTATTCATGAATTCTGTATAAAAATCCCCCCTATAACCTTGACGATTAGTCGACTTACCGCCGTACGACCACATAAGGCCAGCACACGTTAGGTCTCTTGTTGATAAACACTCTCAACTGTTCCCATTTTCCTAATCCAGCCTCCTCCCTACTGGATTTTCATTTCTATAAAGCGGTGTGTGCTTCAGGTAGCCAGGCCAAAGCACAAAATATAGTCCTAGAAGAACCCCTTTATATATCTCAACAGACGGAAAGAGATATCATCGTCTTAGAGCTACTTCCCGAAGATATCACATCAACCTTCCCTTGGTATTCCAGTTCGAATACAGAGGTCTTCATGTCCTCGACACAGACCAATCCGGCCTCGCAAAATATACCTCCATCAAATCCCTCTAACAACACACACTCTAGATCGCGGTCTGAGAAAGGGGACGCGGTGGCTTCCAACCCGGCAGGGACTGAGCACCCTTCAACTGCCTCCGAAAAGTGCTTAGATGCGACCAATGATGTGAGAGAAATCATAAGGCTCGTGCAGTGTGAGGTGTGCTCCCGAGTTCTCGAGGAGCCAACTACACTGCCATGTGGACATAGTCTTTGCAAGCAATGCGTGCCTCAGACGCATGTTCGAACCAACATCTCCTATCCTGCCACAGCTAATCGACGTCATGGGTTCAAATGTCCGTTTGAGGACTGCAAAAAAGAGCATGCCGTCCAAGATTGCGCTCTTGATGTCACATTGAATAAGGCGTTGGCCATATTTAAATCCACCATCGAGACAGACCGAAATAGAGTAGACCTTTCCAAATTCCTAACGCAAATTACAGTTCACGATAAATGGGAAGTCGCCGGTGTTCCGTCACTCACCAAGAAGGTGTCTGGGCCCAGCTTGTTAAAAGGGGGCCGCATCGTCGCAACCTACACACTGGTCGAGCTTGGCAGATTAGATTATGGCTGCGAGGTGTCCTATGCTTCCTTTGGCGTGGGAGAGGACGAGGTCGAGCAGATCGATACGGCCGTGTTAAATCGGATAAAGGAATCGACGAGGACAGAAATGGATTGTCAGGTCTGTTATGCATTATTCTTGGATCCTTTAACGACGACTTGTGGGCACACTTTCTGTAGAAGCTGTCTCCATCGTATCCTAGACCACTCAGATCTTTGTCCACTTTGTAGGCGCCCTATGTCAGTACAGGCCCAGGTTAACCGGCAGTCCTACCCCTCGAACCAGCGGCTTTGTAAGACGATCAATGCATTCTGGGCAGACCTCGTCGCACTCCGGTCCCAAGCGTATAGGTTGGAGCAACAAGCTAACAATGGCGGGTATGATATCGCGCTCTTCGTCTGCACGTTGGCTTTTCCCCGTATGCCCACCTTCCTCCATGTTTTTGAACCACGGTACCGCCTGATGATTCGACGAGCTATGGAGGGTGATCGGACCTTTGGGATGGTGTTGCCGTCGAGAACACGCGAACCCGGTGCGCCCAACTTTATGGAACTCGGCACGCTACTTCGTATCGTAAACATTGAATTCTTTCCTGATGGGCGGAGTCTCTTGGAGACGGTGGGCGTCTCTCGGTTCCGGGTGACTCGTCATGGCTGGCTAGATGGGTACGTGGTCGGCAACATTGAGAAAATAAACGACATTAGTGTGGCGGAGGAAGAGTCTATGGAGGCATCCGAGACAATGCGGGCTCGAAGAGAACGGCATATATCCGTGGAAGGGACCCAGAATTATACGAGAAACCCCCACGCCGGGTCCCGGCCAGGACCCCTGGTGCTAGAGGATCTGGAAACCCTGTCAACTCGAGAGCTAGTTGATATGGGTGTGGTCTTTGTCAGGAGGATGCGGCAACAGAGCGTGGCGTGGCTAACGGCCCGAGTCCTCGCTATCTACGGAGAATGTCCGACGGACCCGGCGATATTCCCTTGGTGGCTGGCTAGCATATTGCCGATCAAAGACGAGGAAAAGCACAAAATGTTGGGCACTTCGAGCGTACGGGAGCGACTGAAGCTGTGTTGTCGGTGGATTGTGGAATGGGAATCCAGCAGATGGTTAGTCTGATTTCTTTTTTTTGGTTTACCGTCCCCCTATCTCAACCCTCCTACTAGACCACCAATGTTTCAAGTCTGGTCAGGTAAGCTTGGCAGGTCGGTAGGTAGGTGGGTTGTCTCCTGTGCGAAGACGAAGAGAGAGTTTGAAAGGCTAAGATTGGTGTAGACCTGACCTGGATAACTAATGAATTCGTCATTATACTCAGGGTCCTTTCCGATTGCCTAGTCATGTGACAGGCGATTGTATTTATATCCATCACCATGGCCATGTTCGTCAGATGCTTGCTTGGGCCTCTTTACTAGCAAGCTTACCAACCTATCTACCTTTTTGATACTTGAATGTGTCCAAAGTCGACGATATCGAGATCTACCCGAGTTTGGATTCTAGACAAAGGGTTGTTATTGTTTATGTGCTTTAGCATGGCATTTCTTATCGTGGTATGTTTTTTTCATTGTGGAAATTTCTATCTTTATCATATTAGTGATACCATACCAGCGGCAGCATATGCGATCGATGCAAGTTTAGATAGATCTGAAGAGTTCAATGTTTTGTGTCAATCTTTGTTGTATGTTGTATTATAGGCATTCATTCAAAGTCATAAGCAAGGGGGATGATTACGAGAGAACGATAGAAGTCATGTATATTTGTATGTTTGTATGAGTTCGCATTACGTGAGGAATATATTATTTCTCTTTGCCTGTGTCTTCTTGTTCGTGCTAGATTATAGGTAGATCATAGGTAGATTATAGAAGCTCTATATCTTAGGTAATTATGCGTTGGCTACTATATGTAGTTGGCGGGGTGCTTTATTAGCTCATATATTAATTAACCTCAACTCAATTCCATACAAGACTCCTTATAACACAAGTTCTCATTCATTAAATGAAACCACGGGAATAGTATGAACACAATCCGACCTGTGAACCTCGGGATCAGATTATCACGCTACTACTGCAACTACTACTCTTTGCTTCCTCGACAACGTCACAATTATATTATCCCATCATCCTCTATTCGGTTCTCCAGCTCCGTAGGGAAATCGCTGTACACAGCTATAGATACAGATACAGATACGGATACGGATATAGATATGGAGGTCACGGAATTTGCGACGCCTGCACGGTGCTATGCCGACTTTTGCTTGATTCCTGTGAGCTGGCCCTTTCTTTCTTACCTTTTCCTTTCCTTTCCTTTCCTTTCCTTTCCTTTCCTTTTTAGGTTTTCTTCCTCTATTCAAGTTCCATATACTCCTACCTGAACCACTTACACACCCAAGTATACACATACATATATGTAATAGATATCGATACTGATGCTGTATACGAAAATATAGGTCGGCACAGGCAACGTCTCGGTAGCAGAGGAGGTCGCCGCCGTGCAGAAGCTCCTCCAGGTCAGCGGGCTGACGTACACGATGCACTCGGCGGGGACCACGGTCGGTGAGTTGCTACGTCCTCTACTACTTACTTACCTACTTACTCGCCTTGGCACTTACTCACACTTATATCACACCAGAGGGGTCCTGGGACGACGTGATGCGAGTCATCGGACAAGCCCACAGCCTCGTGCATGCCAAGGGCGTCCTTAGAGTGCAGTCGTCGATGCGGGTTGGGACGAGGTATGTCGGCCTTTTTCTTCCCTCTTTTTCCCCCTTTGCCCCTTTTTACATAATCTCTCCCCTCTCCCCTCTCTCCCATCTTTCCCTTTTCCTAATAGCTCATGCCCGTCCTACCTTTCCCTTCTGCACTCACCACCACCCCTCCTTCTTTCTCTCTCTCTCTCACACGCACATATGAAAAAAAAAAAGGAGGGCGAGAGAAATCCAAACCACCTATCTAACCCACATATATATCCATCCCACCTACTTACTTACTTACTCACTCACCTAACCTGCTGACTTTACCCCCCCTCCCTCCAACAGAACAGACAAGGCGCAAACAGCACAAGACAAAGTCAAGCGCGTGGAGGACATCCTTGCTGCCGAAGCAGAATAAAAGACAGCTACCGCCACTACTACTGGCCTTGGCTCTGGGTCTGAAGGAGGAGGAGGAAGTATGGTTGTAGTAGAACCGGGGTTTAAGAGGTAGGTAGGTAAGGTAGGTAGGTAGGTAGGCGTGGTTTGAAAATATTGGTATTGATTACATTAGGTATCATGGTTTGGTACATGGTGAAGGTAAGGAAGGGTGAGAGGATATACGCAATATGTAGGTAGGGAGGTATACTATGACATCCATGTTTGACCTAAGCCAAGTGAAGGTCATATCTACCTACGTGTATCTCTACCTACCTACTTACTATGTTGGGTTTACAACAAACAGTTCATCCACTCACTCACTCACTCACTCAATCACTCCCATATATACATACATACATACATACATACATACATACATACATACATACATACATACATACAAACGTATAAAACAAACGTGTACACGCATTATTATTTTAATCATCAGGCAGCTAACCTAGTCGGCCTTCTCTGCCTTCATATACCTACCTACCTGGTCCTATATACTGTACATTACTTACATACCTACCTACAGATGACACGTTTTCGATTGGATTCGTCGTTGTCGTTGTCGTTGTCGTTGTTGTTGTTGTTGTTTTCGTTGTTCATCGCCCTCGCCTTATGCCACAACGTTTTCCATCTTATTGCGTACATCATTGTCCCCCCCCCAACCTCCCCTTTAAAAATTTCCCTTTGGCCGATTCCACCCTCCCTAGATGTAGATGTAGATGTAGATGTAGATAGATGTACGTATATCGAGTAGAAAGACATTCGCCTCGGCGGGGAATAAAATCCGTCATTTGGGCGCGGGAAAACATACTACGCGCGCACAGTCTGTTTCTTCGCCGACTTGCGGAGCTCCTTCTCGCGCTCGCGCTCGAGGAACTTCTTCTGGGCCTTGGCGTCGAGGGCGTTTAGCTCGGCGTCGCGCTTGGCCTTCTTGGCCCTGTCGCGCTCCGCCTGCCGCTCCTCGGCCTTCTCTTCCTCGGCCGCTTTCTGGATGTGCTTGACGTTCTCGTCGCGGACGGTGCGGATCTTGCGCAGGACCTCGGGGCGGAAGTGGGCTGAGGAGGCGAGGTGGTCGGGGATGCGCACGAAGTAGGACAGGAGCGGAACGAGGTCGTCGTAGCTGTTGGAGGAAGGGAGACGGTACCGCAGGCAGAGGCGCTTGCGGGGGATAGTCTCGTCCATGGTGGTGGGCTTGATGACGGGCTGGTCGGTGACGATGATGTAGTCAAATAGTTCACCAGCCTGCTTGATGGCCGCGGCAAGCTCGTTGGTCAGGAGGGTTTCGGTGACCTCGGCGCTCTCGCTCATGACGGTTGCCCAGAGAGGTAGCTTGGCGTGGTCCTTGGTGAAGGTGATGGACAGGTCATATCGCTCTTCGCGAAGCTGCTTCATCCTGTCCTTGTTGACAATAGCCCAGACAAACCCATCGAAAGAGCTCTTGGAGTCCTTGGCTCGTAGCTCAGCAGCACCGGGCATAGCCGGTACGATCTGCGCCTCCTTGCCATCGAAGGGGTAGATGATGACCTCGATCGAGTCTTCGGGGGTACCGAAGCTGTCAAAGAAGAAGCCCATGGCCGTCTCGATGAAGGTCATGATCGGGTTGAAGCGCTTCTTTAGAGAAATCTTAGCGTCCAGGAATGCGACATTCTGTCGGCCAGTCGCATAGGTTGCGTACTCGAACAGACTCTTCGCCTTCATCAACTTCTCAGGGTCTTGGTCAGGCTTCGATGTCCCACCGAAACCAACGACAGCAAACTCGCTAGTCAGGACCGGGGCATGCGCCTTGATCCATGCTCTCGCCTTCGCTCGGTTAAGCTTGGTGCCGATGAAATGGAGAGTGAAGACGACCGCGATGACGGCCAAGATGACGCCCTCGGCCTTGAAATCGCTCAAACCATAGCGCTCATGAATATTATACCACTTCGTGTAGGGAACCCCAGTAGGTACAGGGCCACCAAGGGTAGCACCGCCAGCGGTGGATTCGAAAGCAGCTGGCGCAGGCGCAGGCGCGTCGGCGAAATCGGCAAAGTCTAGATAAGGTCTACGTGTTAACAAGAAGATGCCTCCTACATTGGTGAAAAAAAAATTGAAGTTGAAGCTTTAAAGCTACAAGATCTTGAGATAGAGGGATATATATAGTAACTGAGGTATATATGATATATAGGCTAAATCATTCGCAATTCTTCGGGATTTTATTTTCAAACGAAACTCGAATTTCTTTCGCGCAATGACGAAGACAACTTCGGAATACAAAAGAGGGTTCACTCACCAGAATCAGAAGAAGGAACTGGAGTATCAGCAGCCTTGGTTCCTCCAACGATGTTCTTTAAAAAATCCGCCATAATTGCGGAACTCTCGCGGTAAGATTGTTATGCGCGACGAGCTTTGAAAAGAAAGTTGAGAGACGGAAGACGGAGACGGAGATGTGAGGCGAGAAACGGGGAAAGATTAAAGATAATTTGGAGCTCGACATCTAAAGTTTAAGCTACCATCCCTAGGTCCTCCTAGGTAGGGTTGCAATCGCTGTGACCATCCAATTGTCCAATCAAATTACCTAATTTTTCTGTCTTTACTGTGTAAAAAGGCGGGTGTCCCCTACATGTCTCCACAGTGGCTTTAGTGTTCGTGGCTACTACTTACTCGTCGGACCTCGGAGCGAACTGGTACGTACTGTGCACTACGGCGTACCTAGTAGTTAGTAATGTACGTAATCTGGTTGTCCGGTGAACACTTTTTATTTCAAGTCAATAGTTAATCGTCGACATGAACTTTTTAACTTACCATTAATTAAAGAATATAATTGAGCAAGCACTCCTGAGTTTATAATTACAACAATTGATAAAATAACACGAGTGACACGATGGCGAAGGCGACTACTTTACGCAAATACGGCAAGCAATCAAATAAGCCAAAAGGCGATCGCTTGTTCGTTGAACTTCCACAGACTCCTGTGCGAAACCCACCACCAAAGAAAGCAACACGCCGCGATGAGCCAAAGGACACGGTCAATGAATTGGCTGATAAAGTCTCGTCAATTTCAATAGGCGATGAGAATGTTCCGCCGCCAATCTCACCTCGACAATCGTCCCATCATTCACCTCAACAATCACCCCGGCGTTCGCCCCGACGAAAACTACAACCTGCTTCTCCTCCTATTACTCCCCTTCCAGTTCCAACCCAACTGAAACCACCTAAACTTCCGACACCTCATAAGCCAGTTCCGATACAGCCACCATCCCTAGAAGTTACCGAAGCAGTAGAAACAAAAAGCGAGTTGCAAGTGCTATCATGGTCCGAGATATGTCCATCTGGCGATAAGATCGTCAAGATAGCAGAGGCCTCCTACGCAGAGGTTTATCGCGTGACCAATGAGCGCGGCACAAGCATCATCAAGGTGATTCGCATGGAGTCTCCGATCAAGGCGCAAACCAAGACGCAACAGAAGTCTGGCCTGGTTGACGAAGAACCCCACTCCGAATCAGACCTGCTAGGAGAGCTGAAGATCTCAGAGCTGTTGGCTGATATACCCGGCTTCGTCGTGTATAAGGAACGGTACATAGTGCAGGGAAAGGCCTGCAAGGAATTGCTCGAGACACACCAAGCCTTCCACAAGAAGCTGAAGCGGCAAGATCCCGACCGTCTGCAGTTTTACCCGTCGCCGAGCCGATATCTAAATAGTACGAAGTTTTTAGTGGTGGAGCTAGGTGATGCGGGCACGGCGCTGGAGGACTTCGAGCTCAAGTCCACGGACCAGCTATGGGATATTTTTTTCCACGTAGCGATTGCACTGGCGCGAGCCGAGGTTCACATAGAGTTTGAGGTGAGCAAACTAAATATTCATACCTACACTTTCTATCAAAGCGCATTCAGCTAATTACCATGCTAGCACCGTGACTTGCACGAGGGCAACCTATGCATCCGGAAGGCGGGAGAGCCTATCCCCGTATCAGCACGAGATCGACCCAGCCGCTTTGGGTTCTCCGGCCTCGAGATTACCATTCTCGACTACGGCCTCTCGCGCGCCCACGCGGACTACGACGTCGAAGGAACCCTACCCATCGCCTACGACCTAGAGCGCGACCTCAGCATCTTCACGAGCGAGCACGCCCCGCAGTGCGAGGTGTACCGGCGCATGCGGTCGTTCCTCCTGCGCGCGGACCGCGTCTGCCTGCCCCCGACAAGCCATAAGATGACCTACGAGGAAGGCGTCGACGGCCCCATCACCTGGGCCCGCCACGAGCCCTACACCAACGTCCTGTGGCTCGCGTACATCTACACGTGGATGGTGACGCACTACAGGGGCTTGAAGAAGGACCTCGCGGCCTTCAAGCGCGCTACTAAGGAGCTGTGGACGCACCTCGACCCCGACGCCGCTGATAGCGTGCCCGGCTTCGGCAGCGCTAGTGACGTTGTACGATTCGCGCTGGAGGCGGGGTGGGTGGAGGAGGACCAGCTGATGGGCGTGCGTGAGGAGGGGGAGAGGTCGATGTTGTCGATTTTGGGGACACCCAGGGCGGAGAAGGTCAGTGAGGCGTAGGGGCATTGCTATGCGATTAGATGGCATAGGTGTCGTAGTTAAAATACTTGGGTTGGGAGTTTACATTGGGAAGGCGTTTCGAATACTGAGACGAGGTCGATGATAATGTATGTCTTGTGTTTAAAGGGAAATGATACCATTTGATAGAATTCTGTATATTCTAGAATTCAAAGTCTGCTTAGGTAGGCTAATGTTACACTTGTCACGATAACTACCTGCAACTTGTGCATACCTACCTATGTAGTCTCGAATGAAACTTACCTAGGTTAGTACATACTGGAAAATGTTAATGCAAATGCAGTTACGGGCTACTTGAAGAAAAAGTAAATCTCCATCTTGTTGAATTCATTTCTACAGTAACTATCGCAATGATTGATGGATTGATTGATTGATTGTAAAGGCTGAATACCTAGGTAAGGATGAAAAAAGCAAAAAGGAAAAAAAAAAAACAAAAAAAAGATAAACGGATTTTAGTACGCGACATTGGCCTGATTCGAACAGACGCTCCCGAAGGAACAAGATTTCTAGTCTTGCGCGTTAGACCACTCCGCCACAATGCCTTATTCGAACTCCGTGAATTGAGAGTCTGGTGGATGAAAGATTGGGCTGCTAGTTTGCCTTATGTATAGTAGATATAGTAGGGCATAGTTAGTAGGTATGGTAGGTGATACCTAGTTAGGTGGTAGGTGATAGCGTGGAGACCGGATCTCAAAGGGTCCAACCACATAAAGGTAGGATACTAAACCTAACCTTAGCAGGTTACGGAGCGGAGTGGAGTACGAGCACCAAGAATAGTCGGCTAGGCTTTTAATTTACTGGGTATTTCATTTGTCATGCCTACCACGTTGATAGGGCTCATCAGGATTTTCAGGTTAGGTAACAGGGCACATAGACTACACTACCTATGTAGGGTAGCAGTGCTACAATGGGATTTCCTGCCAATGAGCTAATCGCACATAAGGTTCGTATTAGTGCGAGGCGGTGTTCAATATAATTACCGAGTATACGCAAAAAGACTGCTATTGATAGAAAGATGTGTTGCTGGGTATAGTTATAGTATGTAAGGGCGGGAAAAGGACCCTTTGATCGGTGAAGCGCTAATACATAGTATGTAGTTACTGTAGATTTCAGGGTTGTGAACACGTTTATGCTTATATTGACAGGCATGGATGTACGTGTGTATTGTACAATACAATACAGTAGGTTAGGTATCTACTTACCGCTGAAGTAAGGAGCCTCCTATGTATGAATTTAAAGTGTGTGCATGTAGGTAATTGCGTCTTCGCGCCAAGGAAATATTCTACCGATATGTAGGTTTACATGTATGTATGCAGTTGACGAAATCAGTTGATAACTATTGCAGGTTAGATCACTTAGGTATCAACACAGCGACTCTACAGCCGCGCGCAACGGCGGAGCGGAAAGGCCGCCTCTTGCTATGCTGATGGCTAGGGTTTGGTAGGGTGAGGCGGTTTGACCTGTTCAGCTCAATCCCAACTCCACCCCCTGAGCAATGTGTACCTGGCCTAGCCATGGCCGTGAACCGTGGCACGAGTCCTTCCAAGAGTTCCCGTAACATCCATCTGTCCTTGCCTAGGCATGCACATACATAGTATGTGTGGACGGTAAACTATTACCGGTGTAACATCGCTTCCCGTCGCCTTGCCAAGCCTTCGTTAATGAATGGTATTGTTCAACACAATATCCTTTGAGTTAAGATTTTATCCAGTGTCCATCCGAGGTAGAACATTCCAAAAGATATTGGATTCTTGTCTCGGTTCTTGTCATATACTGTATTGAGGAAGTATCACCATAAAGCCATTGTATAATACATATTGTACAATACGAGTAGCTGTGATCTGGCTTCTTGGAGGCAAGGGGGAGCATTAATGATCTCCTTTTCTTATAATATTCTTATTTCTAACACGATGAAATAGGTACCCTAGGCACTGTAGGGTCAGTGTAGGGCCTGTAGGCAGGTAACGCTTTAACCTGTTAAGATTTGGCATTAGAACAAACTAAAAAGTTTCCTTTAAATTCTTGCAGGTGGGGTGGGGTTGGGTGGGGATCGGTAAAAATGGAAGTCGGCAAGCCATTACGAATCGATTATGCTCCCGCCGAAAGAAATTGACCAATGGCGATCCGATCCGGGATCGGGGACCAATCAGAAAAAAACAGGAATTCGGGGCTTCACACCATAAAAGCTGTGTGGCCCTAGTGGCGTGTTTCAAACCTTGAAAAGTTAACGGCAATGTACTATGTACTATTTACTGCAGCAAGTTGAGCAACTGCACCGTACCTGACATGTTCCGCCCCTTTTTGATTAAAGGGGTAAAAGATCGTCCCAGAGTGCGCAGTGGTCGTCATCCAAACATTCCTAACCTACTTTACTATGTACTATGTAGTGAATTTCAAATCTGGCTCGAAAAGGTGGTCGACGTTCTAGATTTTTACATACGGCATAGTAGTAAAACTACAAAACTACAGTACACTAGGAAAATCCGAACAGTGGTAGGAAACAAACCGAAACTTTTTTTATTTTGGTTCTTCTTCCTACTCTTCCACATGGAGACCTAGCCAACTTATCCACTTCGATCGATCCGGCTTTTCAACTTACAGTACTAGTGTACGCTTACGCAGTCGATCCTGAAATATTATTAGAATCTGTAGTTATTCGGTGCTAGGTATCCAACGACGAAAGTGAAGAAAGTGAGCCAGGACAGAAATATGCACAGAGGATCAAGCATCTCCAAGAGGATGGCCGAGTCATGATATTTGTATACTCAAGTCTATGTAGGTCCGAGAGGAATCACCGCCAGTCTTACTCATTCTGACCAAGTATCCCACATCCAAGAATATTTTCAACTTTTTATGTCTCCAACTTTTCCTTACCTACATACGAAGTACAGCTTTTCTTTTCCTTGCTCAAAGGTAGGATTATTACTTGTCTTCTACCGTTCCCCTGCATATTCAGTTGACGAATGGCTTTGCTCCAGCCATTCCTCGATTAGCGTGGCATGAATACTGGCCTATCATACCTTACCATTCAGCCCAACTAGACCTGCCAACCCCTTTTTCCCCCACCGTGACGTCCAACTTCTTCTCCGGCCCCTGCACGATTCATGATTCCACCCGCATAGGTACCGGGCTATTCGTGGTCCTTCTTTTCTTCTGGCCGGGCGGGCTGGGCATCCCCCCCTCGTCGAGCCGCGTACGAGGCGCCCATGCAGCTGCCATGGCCATAAACCATGGCCTGAACGACATGTTCCACTAATTAATATACAAACTTCCCAGTACTTAGTACCCGGGGGTCCTGGGCATCTATTTGTTCTTCTTCTTCTCTCCCCACCTCTTCACCTCACCTACACTCACTCCCGTTACGCCAAGGTCTTGAACCGTTCATTCATTTCTTGTCAGTTATTGACCTGTTACTGCTCCGCCGGCTGAGTTCATTCATTACCTCCAAACAAGTCTTTGTTTGTCCCTTCTTTCTTCATAAGTCACCCGTATCGACGCTTGAGTCGAGACTTGTCAGCAACAATACGCGAAGCGTAAACCGGTGTTAGAAACCTACCTACACTCTCTTAAGGCAATAGCTCTAGCAGCTCCAATTGCTTGCTCATCACACAGCATACGTTTCCGGGGCATAAGAGAATAAACACCAGACCGATTTAGACATGAAGTTCTCAACCGCCAGTGCTCTGGCCTCCGTGGCCCCTCTGGCAGTAGCTGTCAAGACGGAACGAACATTCGCCGTCCTTCGCTTCAATGGAGATGGTTTCTTGACGGAAGGACCTATGGACCCCGTTGTCAACCCCGGAGCAGCAGCTACCCATTATCACAGCATCATGGGAGGTAGCAACTTCGGCATAAGCACACAGGGCAATGATTTGCTAGACTCTTCCTGCACTACAGCAAAGATCAAGAACGACAAGAGTGCCTACTGGATTCCTACCCTTTTCTTCCAAGATCCTGCGAACCCAGAGAGCTTCGAGAAGGTGCCCCTGTTCTACATGAACGTGTACTACTTGTATGCCCCCCCTTTTACCATAACAGAAACGTGAGGTTTGAAAACGACAGTTGTAACTAACTTAATATCAGCTTCGAGCCAACTAACAGCACCATCGAGGCATTCCCTGCGGGCTTGAAGATGTTGAGTGGTGATACCAAGACCAGATCGCCCCCCTCGTTTGGTGGTGGAAGCAATCTCGACCCGAGCCAGGGCGATATTCAGCCTGTCCAATGGACTTGCCCCCGATCAAGCTATAGCCCGGCTTCTTATCCCGCAGACTCGGATGGTACCATGGCGGGTATGCAAGACCCCCACAACGAGCAGGCAGGCGCTGGCTTCCCTCTCTACAACTGCGATGGGTACGGCTCCCCCTTACGACAGGACATTCACTTCCCCTCGTGCTACAACCCCGAGGTAGGAATCGACGACTACAAGAACAACATGGCATGGCCGACCACCGTGGATGGCCTGCAGACTTGCCCATCAGGCTGGATTCAAACACCCCATATCTTCTACGAAGTGTACTGGAACACGCCCGATTTCAAGGATAGGTGGACCCCTGATGGCAAGACCCAGCCATTTGTTCTGTCCAACGGAGACGCCACCGGCTACGCTTCCCACGGCGACTTCATTGCCGGTTGGGACACCGAGACGCTTCAGACGATCATCGACACTTGCGATGCCGGCTCCAGCGGCATGGACCAATGCCCTGATATTCCCGGTGGGCTGAACACCGTCACCGACTGCACCATCGCGCCCGCCATCGGCACCATGGTCAAGCTCTCAGAGGTCCTGAAGGCGCTCCCACTCGACAACCCCGTCACCGGTTGGGGCAAGGGCAACTCCAGTTCAGGCTCGTCCGACTCTTCATCCTCCGCATCTCAGGCTGAGAGTACGAGCGTGAGTAGCATTCCGAATTATTTTTTCTTATTTGTAGCCAATATCTGGGCTTTATATCTCTGTGGATTTCCTTTCTCCTGAAGCAGAACCGGAAGACCTTAAAGATGGAACCAAAATTTTTACCAAAAAGCTGCCAAGCTATTCAGGAGTCATGATAACTAACCTTAACCGCATATAGTATACCGCCAGCACCCTCGCCACGCAGACCAGCGCCGCCGCATCCGCCACCGGCAACGCCTTTGTCGAGGTCTCCAACAACAAGGAAGCCGCTAGCTCCCCTGTCGTTACTGCCGCCGCTGCTGCCGTAACCTCTGTCGCCGCAGACGCCAACGTGGCAACGGTCATTGACACCGTTTACGTCACATCCACCGTCACCATAGACCCCGAGGCCACGGCCCAACCTGCCCGCAGACGCCGTGCCCCCGCTCACAACCACGCCCACGCTCAGCGCCACATCCATGGCGGTCGCCGGTAGACGGGGCAAGCAAAAGTTAGCCTCTAACTAAAGGCACCACCTATTTCTATTCGATTCTTTGTGTGTGTACCCACGTTCGCACACATAAAAGCATTTTGTTCGATTTTGATTTTTATTTTTTTCATCGGGATTGCATGGCGCATGAGAAGGGTTAGTTAGACGTGTGATAGAGCCTCGGACGGATGAATCTGATGGAGAGGGTCACGATATATCTGGATATTGGGTTTTTGGGGCCACCCCTCCCAACCCACCCACCTACCTCCTTTTTTTTTTATGTGTCAAATTCTTACACCTATTGTGAGTATCTTTTTGGAAACTACAGTACATAGCAAGACGAGGATGCTTGCTTGTGTAAGGAAGGAGTATACCAAAAGTGCGTGCACAACTGGCATATATGTAGTTGGTGGGTTTATCACTTCTTCGATGTCGATACCTTCTACTACGTATTTTTTTTTCTCTCTGCATCTTCGAGTGCGTACATTGTCTCGTGTAAGAGGCGTGCGTATGAGAATACCAGACGGGCGGGTACTGGACTATGTACGCTAGGTGCTTACTTGGTTGCTTGGTTACATGGAGACCCGATCCGTCTGGCTTCGCTTCGTTGTGTATCATATTTACATACAATTTATTTGGGCATGATGTTCAATTACCTTTTTTTTTTTCTCTCTTTTGAGATATGTGATTGTATACCTAGGTATGGTCTTTGGGAGTGACGACGTGTGGTTGGCACGGCTTGATGCTGAAGTAATCGTAGTACCTAAGAGCGATGTGATGGTGCGGCTAGATTTACGAAGTATACGAAACATGAATTACCTACTTACATATGTATCTGGGTAGTTTACAGTAAGCCAGACGATCTACCTACAAGTAGGCTAGCAGTGTCGCATTCGATCTCCCTTCGCAAATCGAGGGTCGTGTCCCAGAATAAATATTTGTTGGGTAAGTACAGTAATTAGGCGCAGTCACGTTTGCAATGATCTGCTTACGCATACCTACCCGCTAACTAGTGAAATCGGTGCTAGCCAGTAGAAAAATATCGCAAGACCCGTAGAAGGAAAAAGTTGGTAGGAGCCGAACTTATCCCGGCGAGACCACTCACACGCACTAGGCCATGTAGCTTACTTAACTACCTAGGGTAGGTATTGGAGGTGATTGGGCTGGGCTAGGTAGGCACTGGGCAGGTAGGTGGCAGGTTAGGCATATAACGTCTAACAGGACTCCCACTTTCAACCAAGCGGGGATAGCTCAGCTGGGAGAGCGCCAGACTGAAGTCACAACTTACAGTCCATCAATCTGGAGGTCAGGTGTTCGATCCACCTTCACCGCAATAGAAACTTAACTTTTTGCATTTGCTACCTCTGTTTACCTATATATGATGCTGCATGCACTACCTAACTGTGTTAGTTGGGTGCATAGCTAATTAGTTAATGTCTTCTTTCTTTTTTTTCTCTTTTTTTTTTTTTTTTTCTTTGAGATGGGATTTCTTTTGGTCTCTGTGCGCTTTACTTTAACGTCGGCGGCCGTTGGCCATAAAAATAATTTAACTTTATTCCACTGTAAATTCAGACTGAAGCTGACTGTTGAGGTGCATCCGTAGGTATATGCTAGCCGTCCGCAGGCCCGCAGGAAGAGAAGACCGTGAATGCATACGGTATATATATATACCCCTTCCGCACATAACCTCTTCCTCATCAAAGCGATGCTCGTCGTCCTATGCAAAAGGTACTAAGTGAGGTAATACCACCACCTATGCCAGCTAGAAACGTTTATGTACAGAAGAAAAGAGAATAGTGGCATTCTCATGCTCAAGGTATTTTCGAAGAGTCAAGTTTCTCGATTATAAGTCGTTGAATATCTCTTAGATCAAGCAGGTAGGTTTCAATTTTTATGATATATGCCATGCGCTCAAGCCTCAAGGGTAGTAGGTATTGGGTATAGTCATTGTAGGTACATAATAGTTAATCCTACTACCTAATCAGCAAAGCCACCCCATCCATCATCATCATCATCATCACTAGAATCACTACTCGAGTCACTATCATCTTCCTCCTCCATGTCGTCCTCATCCTTATCCCCCTCCACTTCCAAAACTTCTTCCCGCGTGCTACGATCACGAGAGTCGGTCGTAACCCCCGGCTTAAGCGTCGGCATCCCCAACACATCCCTCACGATCCGCCCATCCTCGTCGCGAACGTACGGTCCATCGCTATCCGCAGGGATAGGTTGCGCGTCGCGCACAAACGCCGCGACGAAAAAGCCCATGACGCCCCGCCCGTCGCCTTGGTACGACCGGATACACGCGTCCGCTACAGCCTTATCATCATCCTCTCCACCATCGCTCGCCCCAGCACCAACTCCCCGAACCGGCCACTCCCTCATCCCCCTAACCTGCTCCTCCCTTCTCAACACGCGCCACCCCCTCTCCCTCGCGACCTCGCTCCTCAGCGCCCGCAGCACCACTTCCTCGTTCTCCGCGCGGTGAATCGAACACGTCGAGTACGTGATCTTTTTCGCGGCGGGGAACTTGAAGGCGTGTTGCAGCAGGAGCAGCTGGAAGGAGGAGAGGGCTTCGAGGCGGGCTTGCAGGTCCGAGGAGGAGGCGAGGAGGGTTTCGTGGCCGTCGTCGTCGATGAGGATGGGTTGTTGAGCGGTGGTGTTAGGGGTGGGAGTGGGAGTGGGATTTTCCCGTTTGCGCTTGCGGTCGGGCTTTGCTGGGGGCTGCTTTGCTGCCGTTTTCGCGCCCGGGGCATCAGGGAGCTCAATGGCGGGCATGTCATCGCGGCCAACGATTCCACTACCCGAACAACTAGGATCGAGCAACAGACACCCAACATCCTTGAACAGCGCAGCCTTAGGATCGACCCTCAGAAAATCCTGCCCAAAGCTCATGCGCACGATATCCTTCGCCCCCGCCACCGAGACCATCTTCTCCAGCGTGCGCGAGCGCTTCGCGTCCTTCTCGAACGCGTACACCGTCTGCGCGCACTTCCCCTCCTCTCCCTCGGGAATCCGGGAGTGCACGATCGCAGCGAGGTGTGTCGTCTTGTTCCCCGGCGCCGCGCACGAGTCGATCACGTCGCCGTCCTCGGCGCGGGGGTCCAGGAGGTACGCCGGGAAACACGAGGCCTTGTCCTGCAGGATGACGGCGCCGGAGACGTACGCCTCGGTCTTGGTGATCTCGAAGCCGGGCGAGATGGCGAGGAGGTTCGGGATGTGGTCGTCGACGTAGACGCACGCGGCGGGGGTGGTGGTGACGTGCTTGACGGAGAGCACGCGCGTGAAGGCGGCGAAGGTGGTGGCGAGCTGCTCCTCGATGCTCGTCTTGAGCGCGTTCACGCGCACCCAGCGCGGGTACCCGGCGGCGCCGCCGAGGAACTTGGCTGTCACCTGTTCGCGCAAAGACTCGACGGTCCCGGCTTGTCGCCGCAGCCGGGCGCGGGTGAACTCGGCGGTCAGGCGCGCCTTGTGCCGCTCCACGGCGGATCGGAGGCCGTGGGTGGCGGGCAGGGCTATGCCCTTCTTGGAGAGGAGGAAGTCATGGACTAGCAGGAGAGCCAGGAGAGGAGTGAGCTATGCGGTGCTAAGTCATTAGCTACTCCTTGTGCCTTTTAGGATGTGCATGTGCGTGACTATGTATACTCACTCACCTTGCGCTCATGCCGTAGCAACTCCGACTTTTCTATGACCTCCTTGAGCACGGGGCTCCACTTACAGGTCTCTACCGCGAGGGCGTAAACCACCTGCTGGGGGGATTTGAGGTCCTTTTTGCTGAAGATGCGGGTCTTGAGGTTGCCGCCGACGGTGGCTGAGAGAATATCAGCTGTCTCATGGTAGAGAGACATTATTTATTATCGCAGGGACATGGTCGATGGTCATCACATGTTCAGGGGATTTGCTGTAGCTAAAGAAAAAAAATAAAGAAAAAGAAAAAAAAAAGGCAAATAAAAAAGAGCTCTAATCGATAAGCTAGCTACGGTGGGACACTAGGCGCTTAGTTGGTAGTAATTCCGAAATCTCCGTTAACTATAGGTGGAAATAGCCCACATGGGACTACGTAGTAGAATTGAGATTGGCCAATGAGGGGAGAGTATAGATACCTACATAGTAAGATGAGAATAACTACATGTAGAATGAATCACCGGCATCCCATTCGATCGGCCTCTAGTAATTATATACGTGATAAGTGAGCATCAACCTTTCTGTTTCCATATTTTATACCATACGTATAACGTAATCCATCTGTAAAGGGGGATAGCAGTAGTGAATTGACTCATAAAAGCGTACATCTTAGCTTCTAATTCTTACCTATGTACGTGAACTCTCGGTGTCGGTCATAAGGAGCACTGGCTCGACAAAGTGTATTCGGGCTCTAGGTTACCTCTCTTTTCATCTTTTTTACCTTGAATAAAGGAAACAAAAGTTCCAGATTGCTTTCAGGTCAAATTCATGGGTATGCAGCCACCAACCAGCCAGCCAGCCAGCCAGCCACTTGATTCTGATAAGTCAGCACATCACATAAATGCTAGCTCGGCTTCGCCCTTTTCGCGACTAAGCCCTGCCGAACTATATTACTAGTGCATGTATGGCTTCTTACATGTATTTGACATAAATAGATAAGGGGGGTGTGGATTGGGCACACACACAAATAACACTACTATGCAGGTTTCAATCGCCGGGCTCTATTCGCCGTTTACATGATGGTTCGGGGAAATGGTAGGTGAAGCTCATACTATCAGATAGCATCTTACATAGTATACATATGTAAGCATTGAGGGTCATGACATATTATGTATGTACCTAGCCACGCCAACACTGAAATTCATGTATCACGGTGAGCCGCAACCAAGTGTTGAATCCTGATCCGTTCATGGAGTTTAGTGAATCAAAGGATGTGGAACCGTCGATGGAAATCCACTCTTTTTAACTTTATCCCGAGGTCCCCCCACATTTAACTGGGATCTCATTCGATGGATCGGCTCGATAGCGTGACAGTATTAGAGATTGACCCACTGTTCCCGAGGAACTGGATCGCCCTTTTTGGTAGTATTAGATCCCGACACCCATGAGCAGTTGGTGAACCGATCGGCCCAGGATTAAAGGTTTCATTAGACAGGGTATTTTTGAAAAATAAGCATAATTACATAGGTACATAGTACAATACAATAGGCTACTCTTTAAAAGCTTATGTTGTGGAAATGGAAAATGGATACTGCTACATGCATATACCCTACCTAGTAGGTACCTAGTAATGCCATGTGTGTAGCACATATGTACATACCTATCCGTCCAATCCTCTATCCATTCCAACCCTTTCCACCAACAACATCAATACTCTGTGCTAGGTATGTACATGTTACGCCCCAAACATACAAACTCCAAAAAGCCATTTGATGACGTCGGAAGCCCTTGCACATAACAAGCATGTTCCGAGGCAGACTGTATAAAATGCCATGCTTATAGGCCGCCACCTATACGTATTAAGAAAGGTGTGGGTGTGGAGGTGGAAGCGCCTACAAACAGTGTCAGACACACAAGTTTGCTATTGTGAGGATGTCAACATTGACTAGTCTTGCTGGGATCCGATACCGAGACAAAGGAACCCCGGCATACGGTTTCCCGCGTGCAAATTTACCAACTGACAATGTATTATAAGCACATACAAATATCATATCTGTTAGTAAATACTAGTTGAGTGAGTGAGCGCCTAAGGTCCTCAGTAAGTATACATCCATATACCTAGGTAGGTGGACCCTCAGGCATATACTCAGGCATATAACATGAAAGCCCATCGTGGCACTGCCCGTTTCTATCATTGTTCATAAATTTTCTTTTACTACCCTGCCGAGGTATTTTGCTTCCCACCATAGCTCCTCCCATCGTGGAATTGGTACAAAGTGACTGAGATCACAAAATATCCACTTCAAAATTTCGTACGGCTCTCCATCTACCAGTCTCAAGTCATGCCGCCGCAGGAGTCTCCCGACCCTGCATCTTCGGACTCGTCCATCACCGTAACGGAACCGGACCGCGACATGGAATCCCAGAAAGCCCGCAAGGAGCTAAGCTACTTCCAACGCCAGTTCAACCAGCCCGGTGTCACTGCCGCAGTACTGGCATGGAAGTATCGAGGCAGTGGAACACACGACGACCCGTTCATAGTCGAGTTTATCCCCGATGATCCTAAGAATCCCATGATCTTCTCCAAGGTCAAGAAATGGGGTATCACCGCCTTGCAAGCGACTTCCATTCTCGCCGTCACGTTTGTCTCGACGGCCTATTCGGGGGGCATTGCTGAGGTTATCAACGCCTTCAACATCAGCCAAGAAGTCGCGACGCTTGGTATCTCTCTTTTCGTCGCTGGGTTCGCTTTGGGGTAAGAAAAATAGCCCTTCCCTCTGTTGTTGCGCACTCACCATTACGCCGTGCTAACTTCGTTTGCAAGACCGCTGATGTGGGCTCCGCTGTCTGAATTGTACGGCAGACAGATATTGTTCTTCATCACGGTAAGTCAACACAGTAATCTAAGGTTCTCGTACACTTCCCGAGACATTGTATCCTGCCCTGTCTTATATACCGCCTACGCATACATGTAACCAGCCAGGTACTGATCTAAGCGCCTTGTACAGTACCTCACATTAACAATCTTCAATGCCGGCGCGGCGGGGTCACAAAATATACAAACGCTCATCGTGCTCCGCTTCATTGCTGGGACGTTCGGAAGTTCGCCTTTGACCAATGCGGGCGGAGTCATCGCCGACATGTTCCCGGCTAAGGAGAGAGGTTTAGCCACCGCCTTTTTCTCTACTGTATGTATATATACCCAACCCCAACCTGAACCTGGACTAGGAGACATTTGCGCGAGACTTTTTTCTTTGCAAATATTAATGTTTCATTCTACAGGCTCCTTTCCTAGGTCCCTCGATTGGGCCGATCGTGGGTGGCTTCCTCGGTTCCGCAGCCGGGTGGAAGTGGGTATGTGTCCAACAGCCCCCCTCCCCCCTCTGAAATAAGAAACGCCCCAAGAATATTTGCTAACGACGACTATTTATTTATTCCGCAGCTCCAAGGTCTTTCGGCCGCCTTCACAGGCCTCATCTGGATATCCATCACGCTCCTCGTTCCCGAGACGTACGCGCCGATCCTCCTCCGCAGACGCGCGGAGAAGCTGTCCCAGATCACCGGCAAGGAGTACGTGTCCAAGCTCGACGCCGGAAAGCCGAAGAAGACGGTGCGCCAGGAGTTCAAGGTTGCGCTTTCCCGGCCGTGGATACTGCTGTTCCGCGAGCCGATCGTCGCGCTCACGTCGCTCTACATGGCGATTATTTAGTACGTGCCCACCCCTTTTACCGCAGCATTCCACACCTTTCCAGTCTTCCGTGAAACGGCTAACCTGCCCCAGCGGAACGCTGTACATGATGTTCGCCGCCTTCCCGATCGTCTTCCAGCAGTACCGGGGCTGGTCGCCGGGGATCGGCGGCCTGGCCTTCCTCGGCGTCGCCGTCGGCATGCTGAGCGCCGTCGCCTACAGCGGCTACGATAACGGGCGGTACGGGAGGATCGCCGACGCGCACCACGGCTTCGCGCCCCCCGAGGCCCGGCTGCCCCCCGCCCTGATCGGCTCCGTGCTGCTGCCCGTGGGCCTGTTCTGGTTCGCGTGGACCAACGGGCCCGAGGTGCACTGGATCGTGTGCATTGTTGCGTCGGCGTTCTTCGCCGCGGGGCTGGTGCTGGTGTTCCTGACGCTGCTGAATTATCTGATCGACTCGTGTATGTCTGCTCCTAACCTGCCTACCCATCCACCCCCCCTATCCCTCCTAAAAAAAAATCACCGTAACTATACTATAGCTAAAGCCAATCCCACAAAAACAGACGTCATATACGCCGCCTCCGTCCTCGCGGCAAACTCGGTCCTGCGCTCCCTCTTCGGCGCCGCATTCCCCCTCTTCACCTCCGCCATGTACGACGGCCTCGGCATCCACTGGGCGTCTTCCGTCCCCGCCTTTCTCGCTGTCGCGTGTCTGCCCTTCCCGTTCTTGTTCTACAAGTACGGCGAGGCGATCAGGCTGAGGTGTAGGTTTGCGGCGGAGGCGGCGAGGGTGTTGGAGCAGATGAGGGCGAAGTCTGGGGAGGGTGAGGGTGAGGGTGAGGGGGGGAATGGGGCGGGGGAGGGGGAGAAGGAGAAGGTTGAGGAAAAGGAAAAGGAGGAACAGAAAAAGGGGGGAGAGGCGACGGGACAAGGCGGGGACCGAGGGAGGACGGAAGAAAGAAGGGAGTAGGGATTGGGGAATATTCGATCACGGCATGGTTACGGTCGTTACGACGGGTTCGGGTATACACTTGGTATTTAGATACCTACATATAATTCGGCACATTGCATCTTTTGCGCCCACAACAATCGTTCAGCTGGTTTATTTGCTTAGGTATATGTTTTCGCATGGCGGGCGTTTGGAACTGGGACACCGGACCGGGGCAAATCTTGTGATATATATACCTATCTACCTACGTACCTACCTAGCTAAAACCTTATGGAAACGGAAGCATAAGATTAAGAATTGGGCTTCAAATAAATAGATAGGTGCTTGAAAAAGGGAGGAACTCTCTGCTCTTGCGTATCGCATATCTACCTACCTAGGTGCTTGAGTAAAAAGGGGGCTAAAGGGGTTAGGGAGGAAGTTAGTCGTAAGTAGGTACCTATATACCTGGGCAACTGAATGTGTTTGTGCGTTGGTTTCTCACAAAAAAAAAAAAAAAAAGGTCGGTATGGTAGTGGTATGATTTATATCTGCGTAGGAAAAATATTTATCTGTATTTTGTCACCTCTTGCTGCTCTGATCTTCATAAAGGGGTTAAGGGGTATGGGTTGGTGGGTTGGTTGACTGTGTACCTACCTACCCACTTACTAGATATCTAAGAAATTGAGAGAATTATTACAAGATGGAGAGTAATTCTTGATCTTGTAACAATTTCTCCCAATTTCTATTATTGGGATGACTGGATTTATTGGATGAAGTTCAGAATGATTCTCGCGAATAGGGGGTTCCCGCGACGGTACATACACCTACATACATACTTACCTAGTATAAAAAGGGGCTACTAGGGGGAAGCTCTTAGTACAGGTATTCTTACACTGAAGAACCATTAATAATCTGGGATTTTGCAAAGTCCATCATCCTATAACGGGTCATTAGACGCCGTGGATGTATATCTCGGGGGCGACAGCGTCTGATATGCTTAATGAACTCGTGGACACCGTCATCGAGGTGCTTATGGTGACGCTGTTGCTTTTCTCCGACGCCAGACTGCCAGTCTCGTCTATCATCTTTCATGTCTCCGAGTGCCGCGGGGCCTATGACAATACATTTCACCGCCGAGATGAAGATAGTTAGGTACCTACACTGCTGGAAGGACAGGCGCGTTAGCTCACTCGGCGGTTTATGCGGATGGGTTGTCATCGCTGTACGCACTTTCAGGGATAGCTAGCGACTGCTCCCATTTCCGAAAGTTCCGATGCCTTCAAATTTACCTACATTAATCAGGTCTTTTGGTGTTTGGCTCACAGAGGTAGGGAGGGAGAGTCACTAGGTACCAATGCTGAGGATATTTATCTCAGACCTGTGTGAGAATACATATGCATGGCCTAAATATGATGAGGTGTTCTCTCAGCAGCATCTACTGCACTTACGCCTACAGCTGGCTACCTACGAGATGTAAGTATCTCTATGAGATGACTGCGCCAAACATGACAGCGGTTCACTTACAAGCTATGATGGCTATATGGCTCTTATCTAAAGTGGATTGAATCCCAGGCACGGTTAGATGCCCCCATGTATACGTGAGGAGAAACCAGGCATAGAAAGACAGGGCGATGGCCTGGGAACTGAAGCATCGTAGATGAGTAGTTCATTGGGCCCGAGTACGAGGGGTCTTCGACTTGGATATGAAGCAGGAAATACACATCAAAGAATGACGGTAGCGAAGAAGGCTAGGGTGCAATAGACGCATACTAACCCAACTAACGACAAGACTATAAAATCGATATAAGAGTCTAAGGTTAGTATAATTAATCAATGAGGACCCTGGATAAAGCATTCATGCTACTCAATGCAAACCTCTCATAACTCATTCATAATGCGAAACGAGGTTCATAGTGTTTCGCCCTGCAATGTGCCAGCCACATACAAAGTATGGTCGGGCATCAAACAAACCGCACCGCCATGATGCCATCGTCATGCTGTGTAGTAAGGTACGTTTACCTACCTAATCCCACAATTCGTTTCAAAAGTTTCGAAACATCGACGTCCTCCGTCTGAACCAAAAAATGCAATCGACAGGATGGCGTTTAGTTAGTTCGTGGGTAGTGGGAAAGTTGACGCGTAGGTTAATAGCATCAGCATCAGCATTGATCGTCAACTGCCGATTTGGGATACTCGGAGTCGGAGGTTGGAAACTAAACTCCAGGGCTAACAGGATGGTTATTAATGGTACTACACCTATTAAGTACTACTAGTAGTAAGGTATTATGTAGTAATATGTACTATGTAGTAAGTAGTACATATGAAGAATTAAAAGGTAATAGAGGTTAAAATGTAAGGATGAATGTAAAAGCCACACAGCCGCCTCCCCAACCCAGCGAATCAGTTTCCAAAATGGTGGATTTCATGGATCTTTAGCTAATCTCGCCGGGGGATGTACATTAGGTTTGGCCGATGCGATCGCCTGATTGGCCACCTCCCCCTGGCCATCCTCCACAGGGATCGGAAATTAAGCGTCAGGGGTAGAGTGGGAAAGAAGTTCAGAAGATCGACAGTAACCCGAAACACAAGAGTGGACACTCCTTTTTTTGGGGGTTCGGGAGGGTCTGGCTAACTTACTCTGGACACCCATCCGAACCAGTTTACACGTTCCCGTGTCTCCATTGCGGTTGGCCACATCATATCATCATATCACGATTGCGGGATCATACTCTCTTACGTACACCACTACGCTGACACTAATACAAACGAGGTAAGTGGGATACATATATTCATTATGTATCCATAGTTGTTGGTAAGAAGCGAAGGAACAAATCAATCAATAGGTATCAACAAAGAAAAAGAAAAAACAAAACAGATCAAAAATAATTGCAAATATAGGACCTTCAGATGGAAGTTATAGCTGTAGCTTTTGGAAGTTCGTGAAGGCCTCATCCGAAGGGGGGCCCCATAAAATACAATTAAGGATTAAGTTACACGTTAAATCGGCGCAAGCCGAACCCCCGTTTCTTTAATCTCTCTCTCTCTCTCTTCCCAAAACAGTGGTTGATGTTATTCACAACAACAAACACCCACACGCCTCATACTGTTCCGTCCTTGTTTCCCCCCCAAAACCCCCCATCGCCCCAAAATAGGTATGGTTATTCGTGGCTCTGGAAACTCATTTCAACAGAGAAATGGACCAAGAAAAATTGAGAAAAAAGAAAAAGAACTTGGGCTCGCTTAAGCGAAGAGAAGAGCGGCAACGCCGGCAGCGGCGGCTAGGAGGCCGGAGCTGGCCATGGTGGAAGCACCGGCAGTGGGGATCGGCGGGCTGCCAGAGGGAGAAGAGGGGACGGCAGGGGGGTTGCTGATTCAAAGGTTAGTATACGATTGGTTGTCATAGCATCAGATATCAGGTAGGTCATAAACTTACGAAGGAGAGCCACTGGTGGGGTAGCTGGGGGTGGAACCGGTACCAACGGGGACGGAGGGAGTCACCGTGACGGTCGAGTAGCTGACGGAGGTGGTAGGTACACAGGTGGTGTAGGTGAAGGGGATGACGGTGGTAGGGTACGAGGGGGGAGCCTCGCCAGTCTTGGTGCTCAGAGTAGGGTAAGGGGGCAGAGCAGAGCTGGGGGTGGCAACGGCGGTGGAAACACTGGCAGTGGGGGTCTCGACCGAGGTAGAGAGACCGCCGGTAGGGTAGCCGGGGATGGTGCTGTTGCCGAAGGTAGAGCTGCTGACAATGCTGCTGCTAGAGACGACGGAGGTGCTGCCGACGGGAGCCTCGGTGGTGGTGGTAGAGATGACCGGGGTCGAGACAACGGGGGTGGAAAGAACGGGGTAACCGCCAGGGCCGGTGGGAGACTCGACCGAGGTGGATCGGGCCGGGCAGTCAGTGACAGTAGGACCGCAAGACGTGATGGTCTTGTAGTCAGTCTCGTAGATGGTGCTTCCGGCCATGGCGGCACCAGCGAAGATAACGGCTCCAGCGAAACGCATTTTGAATGTAGTTTGGGGGTTTGTTAGATGTAACTTTAAACACAAGTTGGTTCTCGTTTTTTGAAGCGAAAAAAGAAGGTGAGAAGCTGCAAGCTTTTTAAAAATGCTGTGAAAGAATGGACGACCGAAGTCAAAGTGTCAAAGTGGACTGGAATAGCGGTGATGGCTTGTTGGGCTGGAGGAGAAAAAAGAGAGAAAAGGTTGGATACGATGGAGGCGGTTCCTGTATTAATAGCCCTGACGAGCACAAAGAGTTTCCGTATAGGGGAGGATCCTCGCAGCCTGGGAAATTAAACTGAAGAGGAATCGCCTAGGGCCTTTGGACTAGTGCGGCGCCAGGGGGGGGGGTGTAGGTTCTCTCCTCGCCTCTCGCCTCCCCCCCCCCCTCTCTCTCCCCTTCAACTCCTCGAAGCACATCGGCGGTGGAGGTTGTGGGTTTAGGAGCGAACTGGGGTATGCCGAAAATGCAATGCAAATCTGATCCACTTGACCTTACTCACTAGCTAATTTGGCAACGGGCCTGTTTTTCCTTGACATGCTTTCAAAGTGCTCGTTGCCCTTTGTGAGGGACCCGACTGGGATCCAAAGAAACGTTGGACTCTTTAGATAGAATCTACATACCTAGGTAATGTAGTTTGTACATACCATATGTACCTCCATACCCAGTAACTATGTAATCTATGTAACTGTCCAGTTTGCTCCATTATTGGCTTGCTCAGCTGACTGTATGTACAGATCTAATGTATGTATTGCATGTCGTAGAACGGCCTGGCGTTGTACAGCCGACAAGGTCTCAGCGGCTGGAAGCTACCAACGATATGTAACTGACCTACCTACCTCCTTACTTAGTACGTACATAGTATAATGAAAGCGACGGTTACGTGCCTACAGAGTTAGCTGATTCGTGAGTTTGAATCTGTAAGTAAAAGTGTCGGACTGTTGACTCTCTTGTTCCTTGACAAGGGTTTCCCTTAGATACTTTTTACTCCGCAAAACGCGACGATCTTCGCCCACTTTCGAAACCACGAGCTAGGATTTCCTAAGATACAGCGGACCTCAGCCAGGTGCATAGCACCGAAAAACGCAGTCCAAAGGATGAGATTGGCTTTTCCGCGAAGGGCCCCACCCCAAGGGCAAACAAGCATTGATTGTGTGAGATGATGACATCCTATGGAGATTGAGCATCCAAGGACTGGCACTTGAATGTTAAGATGGGGCGACTTGGCAGCAGTACTGTATGTACGTGTATGTACGTGTGTAGGGCACGAGTAAGAAACACACAAAAAAATTACAGGAGGAGGAAATAATTATTAATGTTATTAACGGCTCTTACGATTTCGGACGGGGATGAGGAGATGAAATAAAATCAGAGGGGAGAGAGGCTTCATATCACGATGTTTTGGATGGGTACATAATAGCTACTTGTATCATCCAACGTCAACAGAAGCAATAACATATGAAATTTCGGGTTAATGTAAAAAAAGACACCTGCAATTTTGTAACTAAGGGGATAAAAGCCATTATCGTCGCATGTGGGCTTTTTCCCCCGCGGCGCGTCGCTGGCTCCTCGGTTAACTAATGTGTGGTAGTTTTCTTTCAGGGGTAAAATCTTCCTCTTCTGCCTAGTACTATGTCTTTTTTAACATGTATTCATCATCAATGTAATTATTATTATTATTGCAGTTCTACATTCATGCTTCGGTCACCTTGTGGCGGCAAATCTACCCACGCCAATGCAAGGTCCAGCGTTGCAGATGTGCACTAATGCAGGAACAGCATGTTCGTGCTCCCTGTGTATGTAGAAACCCACGTATTCCTACCACTACCCAATGACAAATGAAGGTCTTTTCAATGTTGCCTAACTTACCTTACATAGGTAACCTAGTGTAGTTATTTGCTGGAGGCAAGCAGTCATTTTAGGCGTGTAGAAATAAATCCATAGATTGGATCCGTCTAGCCGTATGTATGATAGGAGTCGAAGCGCCGGCTCGGGAGGGAGGCAACTTGGCGATTGGATGTCCACCTTACTATGCTAACCTCCAGCTTCCTAATTACCTACCCAGTTACTGGATATTAATACCTTACACTCTCCTTAACTCCGCCTAACTTCTAAGCTCGGCGATGCCTATCATTGGAGAGGGGGATTCATTCATTGGTGTCAAGGATTTTAATGAGGCCGAGAGGGAACTCATTTGATATTTTTATTATTTTTTTCCTTTTTGCATACTGTTTTTGGCGATTAGTCCCATTGCGACGTTCCTAGAGGGGTAAAAAGGCGCAGCAGCAGCAAACATGCCTCCAATGTGCACATGTGGTTTTCCCCCTTCTTCTCCCTGACGATCCTCCCGGCCACCAATCCTTTTTTCTTCTTCTTTTCTTTTTCTTGCTAGCTAGCTTATGATGCCTCTTTTGCCTAGGTAGGTAAAGTAGTAATTAGTAGTTTACCTACATATACCGAGAAACAACCAACCGAGATAGAAAACGGGTCAAAGTGCTATGCCAAGGCTGTTAGTGAAGTGGTGCTCCCCTTAGGAAGATTTCGCACAGCACGTTACCGTCTACGTAGATGCTTGGTCGTCGTTCCGAAACGCACACTACTGTGCTGAACTAAACCTACCTAGGTGGTACTAAGTATGTAGGGGATCGGTTGATCTTCGCAGATGGAGTATTACTAGATGTCTCTCAAAAAGGAGGAGGCGTTAATACTTTAAGGTTCCATATGTGAGGCTTTCATCGCGTGCTCTCAGTTTGTCTCGGAGACATGCTCTCTAGCGCCGCCTGTGTATTACCTATATCATAGGCTATATGTAGAGTCTACTTTACTCCCTAAGCCACTCGTTTCTACGTAGTATATAAGATACATAGGTATCTCTATTGGCAGGTAAGCGGTTATTAGGTTGTTTTTGTGACAGGATCGAAGGTCCAATTGCATCGCAAGGATATTGTGACAAGAATTTTCAGGTAGGTAGGAATCTGGATGCAAAGTGTCGTCATGAAGCTGCATAATCACTGATCTGCAATCATCCAATCTTATATCCTTCAGTTGGCGCCAGAAAAGATCTCCTCGAGGGCTTGCTTACCTGGCAGGTTTCATGTAATTAGGTACAATATGCCGCGTGTTCCCTATTTAACATGTCTATTCCAAGAGACACCAAGAACAATCGATTCCAGTTCTTGCTGCTCAATATTACAAGTTCTATTACTGTCATATGGCAAATTTCCTTAATTAGATGCCATTGCTCCCGATTCCTCGGAAGAGCATACTACTCTACCTAGTAGCATGCTTGTCTACCTACCTAGTAGATATCTAGCAGCCACCCCATGTATTAGTCTGTGGTCTACGGACTACCTAGTATCAACATACTAAACTTAGCCCTGGAGGTTAGCTGTCTACTATCTACTAGGTAGACGCTGTAGTCAGGAAAAGGAACTGAAGCTCATTAAACTGTCAGAATTTAATCTCGGGCTATTAATCATCTCACCTTCTTCCCCCTGTCAAATACCAGGTATTCTACCCAGTCCTTGGCAATGCTTTCCTTTTTGTCCGACAATTCCTTACATTTATGCCATGTGGCTCCCATCTCAAAGGCATGCCAAGATCTATACAGTGGCGACATGATCGACTCTATTCCCGTCAGGAGTAGGTGAAAGCCTGGACCATCAGATCGAGAATGAGACCCTAAGGAGGTCAGCAAAAATTGGATATGATCGATGTTGCTTAGGGAGGCGACGACAAACATTCTTTGCTAATCTTACACCATTGCTCGACCCTGGTATAGCACGGCAAACTTAACGACAACAACAAACACCGTCTGGTGCCGATGGCATGAAGAAAGGGATACCATTGTGCGTTCAAGGCCTAGATGTGTCCCGGCTCGAGAGACCGCAGGTGTATACGATCGATTGAAGCCTCGTCGAAATCAACACGATGCTCAAAGTGTTATATGAGCCTTCAAGGCCATTGTGTGTCGATTTGCGGACTGTTTCAGCATCTACGATTCGTATTGTTCTTGTCTGACAGTTCTTGCCCGGTCGAGAAATGGTTATGGCAGCCAGTCTCTGGCGCGAGTTATATTCCGAACAGGGACGATTTAACCTACACACGAGACTTGATTGTCATAGCCATCACTCCTAGAACGGGCGATTGCCGAACAATTCAGATACGGATCTGATGGGGCCCATCACGACATTGTGCCTTGGGCATTGTCCATGGGCGCGTCTAATGGTAAAACTGACCGCGAGTTATCAGTAGTGCTTACACGAGGGTCAGCATATCCAACAAACAGTCATAGCCACCATCGTATGGTCGAGTCAATGCCCCCAATAACCGACGGTGTAAAATCAACACGGTCACGCCTAGTCGACGGTCTAGTCTTCCCGCATACCAAATCGAGTTTGTGTCTCATGTGTCTCGGGAGATGGATTGCCATTGGCAAATAGATTCGTGAAACATTCAAACACATAATATATATTATGTTGTTGAAGAATCAATTTTTACACATTGAAATTGAAGTTACATATACATATTATGTACGTACTAGGTATTAGGTTAAGTTCCATACCTGGTATGAAGATTGAATATGATAACTGATAACTGAACTGATAACTGATAGCTGCATAAGCACATCTAAGGTTATCGTTGTCAAGGTTGCAACCAAGATGTCTCACCGCCTGCCCGATAACTGATAAATGCCTGAAGGGTTGACGTGTTTGAAATGATTTTTTACGCTAAGTCCTAAATCGAGTAGGTGGGGAGATGGGAATGAGGTGGGATGCGGGCAGGCACAATTCGAGACTTGAACATCCATCAATTATCATTAAACTCGACAAATTCATACACGTGCATGTACTACATGACTGTTTATTTGACTTCAATGTTCAGCTTCATGATGCTCTAAACTTCAATATCATACCAGAATTATTGAATCCAATACCTAACCTCCAACTACCCACCTTAGCTTAATCAAAAGATCTACTACATGTAGTTACAGCTAAAAGGTTGATAATCAATAACCAACCATTTACCCAACCAGCCTTACACCATCCACGGCTACGGCTCTTTGAATCTTCACCTACATATACCACACCTATATTGGGTAGGTATATGTACTTGTACATCAGCCTACAAAGCTACAATCGGTATCTACCTAGGTAGGTATTTTATCGCTCTAGAACGATACTATTCTCGTCTACAGAAAAAAACATTACAATATATCAATTTTTTCTTAAAGCTCTATCGCTCTAGTCCGGCCTCCCTTATTTCAACTACCTATGATAAAGCAGCATGCTGCATGAATATACGCACATCATCATCATAGCTTTGCTCTCCTAAGATAACTATTGATCACTTGATATTGTCCCGGGCATCGTTGAAGGCCTTGGGTTCCAGCATCTTGCCAGGATGGAATCTCAGGTACGTCGCAAAATTCTACTCACTTGACACAATATACCTACCTCGGTCATATAATTAACAAATGACCCCACATAGATCGAGAAAGCCATCGAGATTGCATGGAATCCCGCCTCCGACCAAGCCCTCAAAAGTCAAGCCTTTGACTACCTCCACCAACTACGCTCCGACCCTCAAGCCTGGCAGTTTTGTGTGAATCTCTTTACCAGAATACCCACCTCGTCCGAAGTAGTACGGCTCGTCAGCCTCGAGATCGTCAATAGTGCCATCCATGCACAATCCTTAGACACCCAGAGCCTCCTCAGCCTCCGCGATGCTCTGCTCAACTACGTTCGATCTACCTACAGTAGCAACCAACAACCCAAACTCGACTCCGGTTCTTTGCAGAACAAACTCACTCAGACCTTGACTTTGCTTTTTGTTTCTTTGTATAAGCAGGGTTGGGAATCCTTCATCGATGATTTCTTGGCCTTGACTATCTCCCCCGGGAGTAACCAACCCGACAATGTCGTCGGTGTCATTCTTTATCTACGACTACTCAGCTCCATCCATGACGAAATCGCCGACGTCATGCTTGTGCGCCAGGATAGTCAGGTCCGCAGCCATACTGAGCTCAAAGATTTGTTGCGAGAGCGTGATGTTGGAAAGGTAGCCCAGTCTTGGCAAGATCTTCTTGCTCAGTACGGGAATCAGAATGACTCCATTGTCGAGATGACACTCAAAATTATTGGCAAATGGGTTAGCTGGGTTGACATATCCCTTATCATCAACGAGGGTATGCTGAACTTGATCCTCCCCTTAGTTGGGCGCTCCAATGACTCGTCCGGCGAGGACCGAGTCCGAGACGCTGCCGTCGACGCCTTCACCGAGATTGTTGGAAAAAAGATGCGACCAGCTGACAAGACTGAGATGATATCATTCCTCAATCTGCGAGACATCATTGCTCAGCTCATTTCCAGCCCGCCTCTACACGAGTTCCAGGGCACTCCTCGATATGATACTGATCTAGGAGAAGCTGTCGCCAAATTAGTCAACACTGTCACGTCTGATATTGTTCGAGTTTTAGAAGATCGATCTACCGATGATGCTACCAGGGCCAAGTCAAACCAGCTCCTTCACGATTTTATACCCTTGCTGTTACGATTCTTCTCGGACGAGTACGATGAGATCTGTTCTACCGTCATCCCTTCTCTGACGGATGTTTTGGCATATTTCCGCAAACTATCCGAGTTGCCTTCCTCCTTTTCCGAAACATTGCCACCAATTCTCAATGCTATAATCATGAAGATGCGGTATGATGAGACATCGTCTTGGGGAAATGAGGACGAGCAAACAGATGAGGCGGAGTTCCAGGAGTTGCGGAAGAGACTACAAGTGCTTCAGAAAACTGTAGCAGTTGTAGACCAGAATCTCTACGTCGAAGTTCTTACCAACCTCGTTGCCAACACTCTCCAGAAGCTAGATGAGCAAGGGTCTAATATGGACTGGAGAGATGTTGACTTGGCTTTGCATGAGATGTATTTGTTTGGAGAGCTTGCGATGCCAAATCAAGGCCTGGGAACTAAAAACCAACCTTCCCCAGTTGCATCCGAAAGACTGATGGCAATGATGGCTAAGATGGTACAATCAGGTAGGCCTCCCTTCCCCTCCTTCTCATATTCGCTCTCCTTGCCCCTTAATACCCTATTACTATACTAACAATGTAAACAGGAATCGCAAATTATCCACATCCAGCGATTTTACTACATTATATGGAAATATGTGTCCGTTATTGTGCCTTCTTTGAGACTCAACCTTCCTTCATCGGCCAGGTCCTGGAGAATTTTGTCCGTCTTGTACACCATGATCACGTTAGGATTCGGACCCGTTCATGGTATCTTTTCCATCGTTTTGTCAAGCACCTGAGGGCGCAAGTGGGAAATGTAGCCGAAACCGTGATCCAGTCTATTGGGGATCTTCTTCCAATCAAGGCGGAAGTGCCAGGAGATGATGCCGACGATGACATGTCATCTGACCAGACCGATAATTCTGCAGATGCAATCTTCTCGAGCCAATTGTACCTATTCGAGGCAATTGGCTGCATTTCGTCTACTGCTGCAACCCCTGCCGAAAAACAAGCACTCTATGCTCGCTCGGTCATGGACCCCTTATTTGCGGACATGGAGCAACACCTTCCCAGAGCCAAGGCCGGTGATGCGCTAGCCATACTTCAGATTCATCACATCATCCTGGCTCTGGGTACGCTAGCACATGGGTTTTCGGACTGGACACCCGGGGCGAATTCGGCGAATCAACGATCACCACCGCCAAAAGCTCTATCTGATGAGTTTGCTCGCGCTGCCGAGGGCATTCTTATTGCACTTCGTGAACTCAGCAACTCATCTGAGATCCGCACCGCTTGTCGGTCGGCCTTTTCTCGTCTACTTGGCGTTCTTGGATCTGCCGTACTCCCGCAACTCCCTCAGTGGATCGACGGCCTTCTATCCAGAAGTTCATCGAAGGACGAGATGGCAATGTTTCTTCGCCTTCTCGATCAAGTTGTCTATGGCTTCAAAACGGAAATCTACGAAGTACTTAACCAACTCTTAACACCGTTGTTGCAGAGGGTATTCGGTGGCCTCTCGGAACCAATCAATGGCACCGACGATGAAATCCAACTGGCCGAACTCCGTCGCGAGTATTTGACGTTCATCGGTGTCATTCTAAATAACGATCTTGCCGGGGTCCTTGTTTCGGAGGCAAACCAGGGCTTCTTTGAGTCGGTAGTCAACTCGATTTTAACCTTGGCCAGGGATATTGGCCCTGGCTCTGGCAGCCTTCCCGCAAGCCGACTGTCCTTTGTACAGCTTGCGAAGATGGCTGGTGTCTGGGGTGGTCCAGATGTAGCGAATATCTCTGCAAACCCCTCAGCTCCGAGTGGATCTTCATCGCCTGTGATTCCGGGTTTTGATCAATTCTTGATCGACCGATTTCACTCGGTATGCTGGGAGGTCCTCCGCGACCCGCGACTCAACCCGTCTGCAGATGCCCAGGCTAAGCAGCTCCTCCATGAAATCGCTGGATTAGAGCAAGCCGTGTACCTCAAGACAGGGGAGGCATTCTTGCACCATCTTCAAGCCACACTTTTCCCCGGCCTTGGAATCGATGGAAATGACTTTCTACGGGCCATGACCACTTCAACGGACAAGAAGTCTTTCTCGAAGTATTTGCAGGGTCTCTTGAAAAATTCTAGGTGATCTAGATGGTTTAGGCGACGACATCTAGGATCGGTAAATAAAATGCCTGCCTAGGTACCTACCTTATGTAGGTACTTATATCGACGGAGATACTCTGTAATTGCATAAACGGGAGTTTGGCTCAAATATACCAACTGTAGCTTCTTCGTTGATAATAGATGATGGATGGAAGCTGGGTGCTAGTGCTAGCAATGGCCAAGGCGCTGTTACTTAGCACGTGAATGAATGAAAAAAAAGAAATAAACAAACAAACCCAAATTTTATCCTGTTTCTAGTAATTTTTCTGGTAGTTGTGAATAATAAGTGCGTGTGTTAAATAAAGAAAGAAATCGGCTAATTTTAAGATTGAGTTTTGGGCTTGATCGGCTGGTTACCTACCCCTATTTCCGGCGATAGTGATAAGTAGGTAGATATGAGTGAATGAATATCAGGCATTGAAAGGAATAATAGAAGGCTCTCGTGGATTATTGTGAGTTACTATGTATTGCTACCCCTTATTGAGTTATCATGCTGTTGGATAGTAGGGGGTGGCTGGGTGTTGGTTACTAGGTAGTTAGTACGGCAGTGTTCAGTTTCTAGATTGGAGCATTGCTTCATCTAGCTACTCTCTGCTTATTCTCTCCCTGTTCTCTTTTTATTTGTTATGGGAAAGATAGCTGTATAGGATAAGGCAAAATAGGGGGTTAGAAGTTAAAGGTGACCCTAGAAAACTCAGGTAAGGTTAAGAGCAAAGGAGGAAATATGAACATCATGATGGCTCTTGCATGAGAGTTAGTAGGTTGTTATTCCAGCTTTTCTTCCGTAAGACTTTTGGGTATAAGTAGAGAATGAGGATGAGGATAAGGTGGTGGGAACACGGGTGCTACATAATGTCTGTCAGTTTATAACAAATACAACTTTCACTACTACTATGCATACGGTCAATCTACCTAGGTATCTAGGTAGTGTCAGTTGGGTTTTTTTATGCTTTTTTTATTTTTTTTTTATTCCAGGATAACCAACCAAAACTGTATGCTCCGCTTAGATCCATAACCCCTTTTTCTTTTCAGTAGGTATCAAACAAGAAAACCCGATACTGAAAGAAAAGAAAGGGTATTAGTTAATTATCAACTGAGACCAAATTTCCAAAACGTGCCAAACCCGACAACCACTCCCATGCAATGTATCCTCCTTCCCGCAATGCAATGTAGGTATGCAAACCCTTCCTATTTTCCTCCCTTCATCCTAACCGAGCTTTCCTAAGACTCCTCCTTCTCCCAGCAACTCTCTCTCTCAAAAATTTCTTTTTTTCGATTTTCGGATTTTTCGGTGTTTTTCGTTTTCCAATACCTATCCATCGCTCCATTTCTCACACTCGAAAGAGAAAAGGCCAAAAATGTAAAAAAAAAAAAAAAAAAAGGGGGGGACAGGGGGGAGAAGGACTGGCGTATGTATGTATCCCTACTCCTTAAGTAGCTGAATCCCCGCCGCGCACGGCGCTGTGTGCTGTAAATGACGATGCTGATGCTGCTGAAAATGCCGAAAATGCCGAAAATGCCGATGCCGATGCCGATTCCGATGCCGTTGTGGTACCTAGTTGTTGCTGATGATGATGACGATGTATGAGACGATCTAGTCAAACTCGACTTACTGATGGAAAACCTCAAGGCCGGCCCCCACATTATAAGCAGCATAGGCAGGAATAATATCTTCATCAGCAGGATAATAGTCATCAGCAGTATAATAGTCAGCAGCAGGGGGGGCCGCCGCAGCAGCAGCAACAGCAGCATTAATAGCAGCATCAACAGCAGCAGCAGCAGCAGCATCAAGAACAGCAGCACTAGTCACGCCCAGCGACTCCCCACGAATCGTGAGCACCAGTGCCGGCGCGCGGCCCTCCTCCCCCTCCCCCTCCTCCCCAGCGTCCGCCTCAACCGAGACCACCGGGCGGAACCTCGCGCGCTCCCCCTCGCGCGCCCGCCGCAGTATATCCCACCCCACGCTGCGCACCGGCCTGAACCCGCGCCGCAGCGGCGTCACCTCCACGCTGCCGTCCTCCGGGTGCGTCAGGAACCGCGTGCCGACGTCGAACTCGAGCTCGGCCTCGTCCGTCTCCCCGTAGTACCTCAGGAGGCCGCGCCAGGCGCGCTCGTCGCGCAGCGCGCGCGCGGCCCGCGTCGCGTTGCGGACCGACGGCCGAGGGTTGCGGGCGTGGACGTGGTCGAGCGCGACGAGGGCGCGGTCGACGACGTCGTCCATGGCGGAGTCGAGGCGCGGGCCCAGCAGCCCGTAGACGCGGGACAGCAGGCGCGCGACGAGGGCGAGGGTGCCGCGCACGACGACGCCGCCGCGCGGGTCCTCGCGGTCGAGGGGCGCGGACAGCGCGATGGGCATGCGCGTCGCGTCGCCGATCCAGGGGATCGCCTCGCCCTCGATCAGCCCCGCGAGCACGCGCAGGCGCTGCGGCGAGGCGTTCGGCGGGATCGACGTCTGCACCGAGGTCGGGACGAGGTTCGCGAGGTCCTCGAACCCTAGTGTCGTTGGCGCTGCGGCCCCGGGCGGCACCAGGAGCCCGTACTCGGTTCGGAAGACGATCGGCGCGGCCTGCGGCTCCGTGATCAGGGCTGGGTATGGTAGTACTGCCTCGGCAGCGGCGGGAGCGGGAGCGGGAGCAGCGGCAGCGGCAGCGGCGTTGTTGTTGGCATTGTTGTTGTCGTTTTCGGGGGCTCCGCCGCCGAATGTGAAGCCCATGGCCAAGTGTGGGTCCATGAATACCCGGAGGGTGCCGCGTGGGGTGGTGAGGGCCTCCATGAAGGGCTGGGCGGGGGGGAAAGGGGGCGCAAGCTCTTGCCAGCCGGGAATTATGGGGACGGTGATGTGCTCGTTGGGCCATCTGTGGTCTACCCATTCAGCGTCGTGTGGCCACTCATCACCATCCACTGAGGAGGCAGGGCTGGATGGTGGGTTCGAAGCTCCGGAGCTGCTGGAGTCGTCGCTCATTGATGAGTCGTCAGAGCTGAGCATGTCGTCGGAGTCTGAATGTTCATTGGGGTTGTCGTTGTGCCATTCCCCGGACATCGGTGGTAGAGAGCTGAAGCCCTGGCCCCAATTGTTGGACTCGTCGTCGGCCATGGCTGTGCCTGCGTGTTCTTGCATCTTTGATAGATAGGCTTGTCAATAGGTAAGTAACCTACTTGGGTACTGGTTCAGGGATGAAGAAGAAAGATGTGTGTTCGTCGATCTGTCGAACCTGTGTAATTCTCGAATTCGATTCTCAAAGGTTCAAGAAGCTGGAAACTAGGTAGTGAAACAGAAGTAATTGGTGTGATGAATATGAGAGAAGGGAAACCCAGAGAAAGGAGGGACGACCTTCTTAAATAGTTTCCCTATCATGAAGAAATACGCTATACTACCTAGGCAACGCAGGTAGTGAGAAGTCTATGGCAAAGTAAACACACACAGGTTTGATCTGTTGTTGTGGGAGGTGGCGTAAAGGTTCAAACTCAGTGTTGAAGACTTCCCAGGCTACTGCTACAATACTACGCCTAGTATCGAGTAGATAGTCGTATTTTCTTGCCTCTTTTCCTTTATAGTGTCTATAGTCTGGCAACATACTTCAGTCATCTTTTCTCCAAGGCTAATCCACAGGCCTGTTGAAGTATAGCATTGCTACCAGCACGAAGCTTACCTCCTAGTTTGGGTCCTAAAGTAAATAGGACGAGAGGGCATGAGGTTAAATGGCCAGAAAACAGCTTCACTTAACTAGTAATTCTCGTGTTTATTATCCGGTGCAGACTTGTCATCTCAGTTTCTATAGCAACCCCTTGGTCAAGTATCGTGGCGGCTATCATTCAACTTGCGGCTACATACCTAGTTTGAGTCTTTTATAGAAGGTTATTTCTGGTGGTTTGTTTAGATCGGTATATTACTATCGTGCCATGTGTCGATGACACTCGGTAGTCTGTCTACCTTTACTTAGCCCTGCGTTAAATGTCAAACTTAAGCTTAATCAACAAATATCTTAGCCTCAAGGTCCGAATAAGAGGACAGATAAGCGCTAAACAGTTTGATGGCATGGTCGACATCGTAGGTACCACCCGTCTCGCGAATGCTGTGCATACTGAGCTGGGGGTTCCCCAGATCTAGAGTTCTTACCCCCAACTTGGCAGAGAGCATAGGTCCAATCGTGCTACCACAGGGAGAATCGTTTCTGACAACAAACAATTGCAATGGGACGCCCGCACGCTTTGCCGTTTCCTGTAACAACACGATGCCAGGCGAGTTGGTAGCGTAGCGTTGATTTGCATTGACCTTGATCACGGTGCCTACATAGCAATTTACAGTTAGAGCTAGGTGACTAGAGTGCATGAAGCTTTGACTGGAGGACTAAAATTACCTTTGTTCATCTCAGGTCTGTGGTCGGACTCGTATTTACCAACATAGTTGGGATGAACCGAATGAGCCATATCAGCAGAAACCAAAAACGATGCCGCCATTGTCTGCTCAAAAGCGGTCGTGAGGTCAATGTCAGGGTCTGAGCTGATATGTTCCCATGACTTGTCAGACCCCGTATCCCCATGACGACCACCAGCCAAGATAGAAAGCCGGCGAACCACAGCTGGTAAGAGGTCTGAGTTCGCACCCTGAGCAGATGTTGAACCGATCTCCTCGTGGTCAAAGCATGTGATTAGGCGGATACTAGTCTCGTCATCGAGGCTGGCGGACGAAACAGAGTCTATAAGTCCTGCCACGCTGCAGTAAGTCATATTGAGGTTATCGAGCCTAGCTGAATAGATGAACTCCTCGTTCAGGCCGCCAAGGCAGGACTTCTGGACGTCATAGAGAACCAACTCGAAGTCGACCACGTCAGCAACTTCTACTTCGGCGTGCTGAGCGATTAACTCGATGATATATGGATGGTGGCGCTCGGTCATTTCCTTGAGTGGCTGGAAATTTCCTTCGGGAGCTGCCTCGGTGCTTACTGCCTTCTTAGTCCGACCAGTCCTATTTAGCTCGGCAGCTACCATACCCGCAATGGGGAACAATTCAGTCTCCTTGTTAGGATTGAACTCAGAAGAGCGGTCGAGGTGTATAGCAAGAGTAGGGATGCGAATGATGGGACGATCTATTTTGACGAGCTTCTGAGTGAAGTTCCCCTTCCCATCTCTTACCAGAACACGACCAGCAACAGACAAATCTCTGTCGAACCAACTATGCCAGATACCACCACCGTACGTTTCGACACCAACCTGCAAGAAACCTGCGCTACTTTTCTTGCTGACAGGTTTAATCCGTAGGCATGGAGAGTCCGTGTGGGCTCCGAGCATGGCAATTGGGTTTCCGGGCTTCCATTTAGCGCCGATGGCAAAGGCTACGATGGTTGACCCGTTCCGGGTCATATAGTATTTACCTCCAGGCCGAAGAATGGACGACCAATTATCTCTCTCCTTGATAGAGGAGAAGCCAGCCTTCTCTAGGCGTTGAATGGAGGATTGCACGGCATGATAAGCTATATATTGAGACGGATGCTGTTAGCCGAATGGGATGATGACATTTCTGGGATTACGCAGTAGGTGTCATACGGGTAGGGGAGGCATTGACAAAGTCAAGGAAATCAAGGGTAGACTTTGGTGGTGACATTTTATGAGGTACGAAGCTGAAATATCGTCTGTTGTTTGGTGAAGTTGAGTACAAAGGTGAAGAGGAAGTTGAAGCAATGCGAGACTGTCGTGAGAGGGGTAGTCGAACGAGGTTGCGGATGAATGTCAAGCCAAGTGATAAGACTTTGGCATTCATTTATTGCCTTGGGTAGCACAACTGAGATGTGAGCTTCCCCTAAAGTCTAACGGATAAAAGAAAGACAGCAGAAAACCAGCAGAAAACCAGCAGAGACTCTGGAGAATGTGGTTGCTATGAAGATGTCATGTGCATGGATGAAGATCTGTGGAGAGTTGATACGTCAATAGGTACTTTGGGTATGTATCTTTTTGTGTCTTCAATCATTGATGTTCTGGTGCCGAGACTAAAAATATAAGCTAAATGACTAATTTAAACGCTAACCCAGTTTTGATAATTTGACATTAAACCTCCACAACCCACACCCTGCCCCAGCTGGAGCCTGTTTCTCTTTTATCTTATCTACTACTGCACTAGTACTTACATACCTCTCACTCAGCAAGATTACTTTCTACGTACATAGTATCTAAACTTTTGATCGTCCAAATCCTTGTCGCCAGATCCAAATGATAGATTCGATAGAATAACATTGAACCAACATTACCAGGTAAACATTAAAGATACTTGACAAGGAAGAAGCAACATTGAACATGGAAGTTTATCTAATCAATCAACCCGGGAGGCCGCGAATGGGTGAAAATATCCTACGACGTACTGTAGTTACATAGAATCACTCACTCACATCCACGATCACACATCCATCATCACACATCCATCATTCCACGTTGGGCACACTTTCTATACATACTACATATCCCGGCACCTGGGCCATGATCTTCCAAGCAGAGAATTCATTGCGCGCACTCAGCTGTCATTGCGTGCATAACGTCTCAGGCAAAACAATTAAGTGGAAAAAAGAATGATGAAGAACATTTGAAGTTAACATTATGCAATAGTTAATACACATGTCACTCTTCCTTCTCTTCTTCTTCTTCTTCTTCTTCTTTCCTTTCCTGGATCCTACCACACCTTTTCCCTCTCCATGCCTTGTGTCCCCCCCTCGCCTTGTGTAGCTACACACATACTTACCTACCTATGGTACCAATGGAATATGGCTCGCTAGGTAGAGCCGGCAAACCGAACAGGGCAAATGCAATCCGACACATTGGGATCATCGGGCGCTCGCCACGCCCACGCCCACTGCCCGCCCGTTCTGCAGGATGAGGTGGCGTCTACAGATTGTCATCAAGGATATCAAGGATGGGATATGCATGCCATAGGTAATGAATGTACTGCGTAGTCAGAGTCTCCTTCGCCCTCCTGCCTGTCTATCTATCTGTATCTCTAACTATAACTGTATCTGTATCTGTGTCCAAGCGCGCGCACGTATTAGAGAGAGGGGGGAGTAGGTAGGTACCTAGTAAGTAAATAACAAAAAGTATTACTTTGTACATACGTGCTTAGCCAAACCACCAAAAAGACGTCTTGGAATGACAACAATAACGAACGACAACAATACCAGGCACCGGATAGCCGGACAAGAGAGACACGCAAGATGGGCAGGGCTCCTACTCGTTGATGGCCGTTCGATTGGTCCCGGTAAGCGAACGCATTTGTGGAGGGTAAGAATTCTATCCAAAGACTAATAAAATAAAGTGCACCACTGCCTCATACTTTTGCTGTCATGTCAGTCAGTGAGTGATGTGTGCCTCATCAGTGCCTCATTATACGAATAACAAGGAATTCCCTAGTCCCGCCAAGCCAGAAATCTATCATCATGTAAGCACGTATAAAGTGTAGCAGCATACAAAAAGACGAGCGATCTCCCATCCAAAAGTCCTAACCTAGACCAGTGAGTCGGGAGTTTTTTTTTTCTCAAGTCTTGGGACCGTCGATTTTTACACATACACACCTGCCTGCCTACCTACAGTACCTTACTTGACTGACAAGAGGATTTGGCTGGAAATAGATGGATAGAACAGAATAGGCAGACTGTCAGACAAACCCCAGGGTTTCACTTAGTTGGTATCTTCTGATGGAATCAATCACCAGGGATGTATGTATGTATGTATGTAGATACAATATGTACGCATATATGTACGTACTTACATACATACATACATACCTAGGCGGAACCAGCCCTGTTAGTCGTGGGACTATCGTCCGAATGCTTCTTCACGGAGGGATTCGGAAGATATCCATTTATTTTATCTTTCGCAACTTTCGCCTCCTCTCTCTCTCTCCTCCTCTAACTAGACTTGGACCAAGGCACCGGCCGGGGCATCTCTTACTCAGGCACACCCCGCCCACCTTTCTTTTTTGTTTTTTCCATTTCTCTTCTTTTTTTTTTTCATTTGGTTCCCCGCTGAGAGATTCGCAACAAGCAAGTTGGCCTGGTTTTTTTCTTTCTTGCAGAGAGGATTGGCAATTCTACACATGTACAGTCACATACGTACCTCCTGCACATGTGGTTAACCCAAAAACTCACCACTTGACGTTCTATAACTAATCCTCAATCCTCTTTTTCCCCCTCTCCCACCTCCGTGTCTCTTGGTTGGAAAGATGGATGGAGGTGGGTAGTTATATTTATCGAGATTGTACGGACGGAGGTAGCTCAAATCGTCAAGATGCAAATGCGTGATCGATTATATTAATATAACTAGTTATATTTCATTCTTTTCTTGACGATTGTCGAACTCGTACGAGAAGAGGATGGGACATCGAAAGTAGCGTACCTATGTATGTAACTATGTAGGTTCATACCCAAGTAGGTACATAGTAAGTAAAATGGGACAAGGGTTGATTCGTATGCAAGACGCAGATGCAGACAGGTTCAATCATTGACGGGGGGTGTGTGTGTGTGTGTGAGTGCGTGAGTGCGTGTGTGTTGCGTGTATACAGCTAGGTACCTGGCAAGGCAAGGTACATAGCACATACTATGTCCATACAGTATCGATTTAATTTGGCTCCAGCAAGATGGCAAGTATCGAACACGCTGAGGTACTTTGGAACGGGAGTTTGGTACTTTGAAGATACGCCTCGTTCATACTTCCCGAAAGGCGGCCAATCATGGGGTCGAACCAAATCATCTAGCACAAACACCCTGAAAAATCAGGGGTCGTTTTTGAGGCAAGGGGGGGGGGGGGGAGAGGAGGGACCTTGGTGTGTATTAAATGGGTTAAATTGGTGTTTTAATTGTAGAAAGAAAGTACCTACCCTGCCTGTCAGGCCCTGTCTAAGCTGTACCTGGTACATACATAATACATACCCTGGGCATTCCGTAATAGTAACAACATTTCGGAATTGCATCGTGTAAATGTCGTGATGATTGAAATGAACAGAACAATGCTTTGTTTGAATGTTGTATACTCGAGTGTTTTTTTTGTTACAATTGGAACACTGAGAACTTAACCTGTCTATAGTCTGTCTCTCTTCGAACCGAGTCCCTCGACTGCTTAATCAATTAGTTATTCCAACCTAAAAAAAACAAACAACATTGATGAATGTTCAAACAAAGCTGCCATGATTGTAAGATGTATGTACCTAGTAGCTAGCCATGCAAGCTACGGCAAAGTAAGGTTCATTTAAACCTGGTGGTGTGGCGCCAACTCTTCTAAATGGCTTGCTAACGCTGCGATCCATGATCTTTAGCTCGCCCATTCATGGCGAACGGCTACCTAATCTAGCATCCCAGACGTCGATGGCGTTTCGTTAGATGTTGGAATTCCTACATAGTTACTAACTACTATGTAACCAACCCAGCACAGCTAGTCAGCCAGCCAGACAGCCAGCCAGACAGACAGCCAGCCAGCCCGTGGGGGAAGACCGTCGATCATACATATACATCAACGCCTATCTTATGTTGCGCGAGAGAGGGACAAGATGCATGTAGATATGTAGGTACTAAGGCTGGTAGTATGTATATATTCCTCGAGTCAGGAAATAGTAAATACGAGTTGAGTCCACTTCTTGGTATATACCTATTCAATGTTCCTTTTTATTACATGCTTCTTTTGAACGAATAGGTACGTGATAAATAACAAGTGCCAACCCCATTGATGCTGCCATACCTACATATAATGATATATGTATCCACTGCTGCTACATACATACATATGTACACATGTAGGTATGCTGTAGGTTTGTTAATATCCTCTACAACTTGCAAGGCACGGTGACTCTCGTCCACAAATAAGAAACCGGACTAAAATAGCACGGGTATCGACATAGCTCCCGCTGATCTACTAGGTACATACATACATACCATCCATCTAATACTACATGTAGTAACTAGGTATGTATGTCTATGTTATATGTGCATACAATGTGTGTGTGTGTGTGCCTCGCCGTTGACACGAATATCATATTCTTCTGCGGAATCTCCTTCAACTCTGATAGTCAGTTACTACATAATGTCTACTCGATGTCGTTCTGCTGCACCTTTTCTCTGCGAGGTACACACATACACACACATACATACCATACCCACCTGTGTGCTTTGTGCTGATGTCCTGGTTAATTTTCATATGGATAGCATACATACATACCTGGCCATGTACCTCTACCACTAGTAGTAGTATGTAGGGCTACATACTAGCGTATGCAGGTAGCTAGCATCATCTTCACCAAACCAACTCCTTCTCCAACAGTACATAGTTAGTAGTTCTCTCTCGTTCGAATGGGCTAAGTATGTATATATTTCCAATCCAGCTACATGGTCGAATCCTTTGAGCGACGATGAAACAGGATATGAACATATTTATGACCTGCCTACCTAGGTAGGCTACCTAAGGGATCTTGAAATATTAATAACATCCACGTTTTTCGTGGTAGACTGACTAACCTACCTACCTACCTACACTGCATCCCCAACCTGCACTAGGTAGGTACGTAGTATTATTTACATGCAAAGTGGTATTGCAACCCCGCGAAGCCCGAGGAATAGGTAGGTAATTAGGTGGTAGATTCGCGTTTGTTTAGTCCAAGCACTAATTACAAGCTCATGTGTATAGTAAGGCATCTTGGTAGCTCAGCTGCGTAGTATGGAATCTATGGAAGAAATGTATGTATGTATGTATGTATGTATGTATGTATGTATGCAGGTTAGGTACCTACATAACAGTGGTGGCATTGAGGTTGAAAAGGATTAAACTTGGGCGATGTAATGATCGACGACTTAGCAGCAGCAGGGGGCCCTGCGTCTTACCGCCACCACCTAGCACGTAATATACCGACTTTTGATCTTGTTCATTCCTCTCTCATAATAATTTCCAGACTGACCGACATACATAGCTACATACATACAACACGAAATGAAAGCATCGTCAATCCGACCAGCAGACATATTGCATATTGCTTGATTCTCTCTCTTCGTCTCCCCTTTCAATCTTGTGAATGATTTGGATTTTCAACATACTTACTGCAGTTGTAGGTACCTACATGACTTCAAATGATCTCGTCTGATGGTTCTACATATTGATGGATTAAAGGTTACATACATGTACCTACATGTAGCTATGCACATCGCGTGGTCCCTGTCTCGACTCTCGACTCTCGAGACTTCGGTCAAGATGGATGTACCTCGGTACCTACATCATAAATCACAAATATGGGCCAGAGATGTATGTAGAACTTGGGGAGTGGCAACATAGGCGAATTGCGCAACATCGGGAGTTAATACCGAGAGGCTGAAAATGTCAGGCATTGGGCAGTGTATCATAGTATGTAACTAAGTATGTAAGTAGGGACATTGTTACATATGTAAAGATCTTATTCTTAATTCTTTTCTCTCTTTGTTTCGGGTTCGGCGAAGAGTCATTATTATTATTATCAATATTATTATTACGACCTGCGACCTTAGACTCCCTGAAACCAGCCCTGAGAGGAGGAGGAGGGGGGGAGGGGAGAACATTGAAGGAAGGAGGCCAAGCAAAGCTGATACTATTTTCAAATTCTACCTATCACGCAACCAGTTAGTGCTATGTATAGCTTAAATAAGTACATACATACACTTGCACGCTGGAGGGAGTTATGTATGTATGTAGGATGTAGAAAAGAAAAGAAAAAAAGAAGCGCTTCCCCGAACCCACTGATTTTCGAATGTTGGTAAAGCTGTCAGCCCTAAATCGAGCGCACAATGAATTGCGATTGTTTCATCTTTTGCTAAAAGTAAAGTGTTAGGTTCATCTCTACTTACATCAGATAACTATGTTGCCACACAGCCGTATATAAACTATATATATATATATATGTGTATATACCGGCCGAGTTATATATAACTATGTCCATGTGCGCGCACGTGTGTCGAGTAGGAGATATCAGACATCTATCTAATCGCCCTTACCCACAATGAAAGCTTTCCTAGACACCACTTAACCTTAGGCATTTAAAAGTAGGCGGTAGATCCCCTACGCTAGAAAAGTCGAAAGCTAGGATCGCGGCCCAAGATACATAAGGCATGATGAGCAATGTTGCTGTAGTTGCCCGTGTGTATAGCTTTGTCTCCCTCATGACTATGAGAAGTTGGGGGCAAAGGAAGTTGATACCACGCAGATCCCCAGGCTGAGCAGGTACCTAACCCTTCTGCTTATGCACATCAAAAATCGACGACATTTAGATCTTGTTGTAAGGTATTCGCATTGACATTCACTGTTGACCAGGGAAGCAATGCTGCTTATATTCTACCTCTGCTTAATGCTAACTACATAGGTAGTAGTAGACAGAAACTACAACGACTTACTGATTCTGCGAGCGGTTCCTCTGGGGCGATAGATAGATCGATATCTAGCCTTTCGACGAAAGACATAGAGCTGACCGAGCTGAGAGGAGCGTGAGGCTGACTTGTTTCATTACGTACGTACGTACCTCGAAGGTACTAGGCAGTGATACGCTGTGCTTATGTGGTGGCCATCCCCATCCCCATCCCCATTTTCGCACGATAAGGTGGTGCTTCGCCCTACATCACTCATGTCATATATGCGCCTCTTCACCGATGCCCTTCCCATTAAACCCAAGTATACCAGTTTATGAGTCTTGGCCGATGTAGTCACTGGTCATCCCCACCTGTCAGGTCAGATGTATGTATGTAGGTCACCGAGCCTCAGAGGGCTTTATGAAGAAGAAGAAGAAGAAGAAGAAAGAAAAGATCATACGGCGTATATAGTAGTAGCCTATATGTAGGTATGCACTTGTACCCTGATTGATCAATCGACGTCGAGTGCGGGGCTCCGGCTGTATCGTGTTGGGCTTGGCTGCACAACACGCCCTATTCCGAGAACCAAGAACCGAGAACCAATAACCAGAGACCCAAGGCATAAGAGTCTCTGTGTTACCATAGCATACATGGCGGCCTGTTTATGTTATAGAAGTTATAGTATATACTTGGGCAGCGGGTCTGCGTTGGTGTTAGTATCGGTGTTGTCGTGAACTGGGTCGAAAGACCTACATACCTACATAGGTATATTAGTAGGCGGCATATAATTCTATACTATGCAAGCGTGGCATTATAGTACACATGTAAGGCTAGGCAATGTAGGCATTAGGTAGTGGCTCTTTTTGGACCGTAACACGATACAAGGTCATGCTGCCGCTGAATATTTCATAATCATAAGGTGGACATGTATTCGTCATACCCACCCTCGCATACGTGGTTGGTAATTTACTACTTCTATATGTATGTAGTTACTTCAACTTGTTGTTTGCTCCCAATAGATAGGTTCGATGTTGGCGACCAACCAGACAAAACATACAAGGAAGAACGTACACATACCGAACTTGGTAGTAGCCCTGGAGTAGTTCCCATCCAATCTCCAACAGATACATGTACCTGAGCCAGGTTGGCCACTGGCAGCGACGATCTTACTGGTTTGATGTTGGCAACACCTTGAGTCTGTGTACGGATACCTTTTAAGTATACAGATTCAGAATAGCACTGAGCCTGTGAGGTGTATTAAGTACATACCCAGGTACCTTGCATGTATGCATCTGGGCATGTATCATTGTATCTAACCTAGGTGGTAGCAGCTAACTATACTCGATGTTGACCAATGCGATAATGCCTAATACATACCTAGGTATCTGTAGTAGAGCACTGATGTAAGTGCCATTGCTTTGAGAATGAGTATGCTGGCTGACGTGTGGCATTGCCCATGCTAGTAAGATAGACGGTGTATCAAGTATCTATAATGGTGTATGGACTTGAATGTTTGTTAGAACGTTGAAAAAAGAAACGAGGGAATCGTTCAAGTTTATGAGGCAAGGAAAAAGGGGAAAGAAAAGAAGGAGTTGAAAAAAAAGAGGCGTTGCCGCCCTCTACCATGGTTCTATAGTATGATTTGAAAGGCATAACACGTATCGTGAAAGTGGATTATGCGGAATGAAGTTAAAGAGGAAAAGTTCAAATGTTGGAAAAATGTAAAAAAAAAAAACCCCCCCAAAAAAAACATGAGAGTTTTAAAGATGTCGCTGCAGTGCTATGTAGGTACATTTGATGTAGATGCATCAGAGAGGTATCTAAGGTTAGTACTACATATGTATGTAACTAGGCATTATCTATGCGGTATGTGGTATGTAACTACCTGCCTACCTACCCAACATGAAAGTCCCAAGGCTCTTGAGCTTTTCATCATTTATTACCACTACCCTAGGTAGGTAATGTTCAATTCTTTCCAAGGTTTTACTATGTAAGTATGCACTACCCAGGGTAGGTAAATAGCATTCATGCACATACTAGGTATGAACATTGACGGCAACCCCTCCTTGTCTACTACGCTACAACATTGAACTTGAACATTGAATGTAGGTACTACATGTAGGCTTAATAGTACATAAGGCATTGGCCGTCCCGTGCCCATATTTAAGCTCAAGTCTAATTGGCAGTACATACCTAGTATGTAGCCCTAATTTACTAGTACATAGTTACTACTACTAGTAGTATATGTATGCACTACATAGCATGTAGCTTAAAGCCTGGGGCTTTAAACATGAATCTTTTCAATTTGAAGCTTTAAACTGTATCTTAGCCTTTAGGTACATCATCATGATCCCTGTTCTTTTTTCTACTATACTTCAAAAATGTACTTTAAAGTAAGCCCGCCTCATTTCGTTAGATTTCAAGTTATGAATTGCTTCACTTCCTCGAGCGCAAAATATTCCTACCATAGTTCAATTTTCGCCACCCTGAGCATTACATAAGCACTCTCTTTTTAGTAGCATTGACTGGCACTGTAGTTTGTGGTAATTCAACTTGAAAAACTCTGAATGTCCTTACCTGACTGTATGCATAGTTATTAGTAGTAAAGGTTGATACCACATATACAGCTATGCAACCTTCGCATGTACCTACATAGTGTTAATTGTAGGGAGCAGGTACGTACCTCTACGTATCGCACATATCTATCTTAGAGGCTTAAGCAGGGTCTTGGTCGTTAAATGTTTGTCCTTGGCGTTAAGCAGCCCAGGTCTAGAGACATTTTTGTCCCAAACAAGTTCAGAAAGCAAAAACAAAAACCCAACCCCGAATAGGCATCCTCCCTCTTTCTCTTCTCCATTTCGGTGACCGCTTCAACAGATATCATACATGTACTAAGTATACACAAGTTATTCAAATTTCACATACTTGTAAGTTGTACCTGCCTACTGACTTCAAACCTACATAGTATGCACCTCCGAGTCGGGCTCGTTTTCTCTCCCACTTCCTTTCCTTCTAGATCACAAATACTTACATGCAATTCCTTCAAGGTCCATCGACTCTCGATGCCGTAGGCTGCTTCCCTAAACCCAAGACTGCCCGTCCGGTTGGAATTTCCCGTAAACCTCCCGCAGACTTCGAACGATCCGGTCATCTCTTCTTATTGAAGAATTCTACGCGAGACAAATTGCAACCTGCCTAGGTTAGGGTATCCGAGACGCAAATCTTTGGTAAGTTCTTCATCTCTTCTTCAATCCACCTAACCTACAATCATACATACATACATACACACATACATACATCCATATATCCATCCACACATTCATCCATACCTACACATATGTTCTTGCATGCTTTGGCCAGTGCTAGAGCTGCTTCAGTATGCGATCCATGGATTTCTGCCATACAATGTATTTATACAGCACGATCTATGTATGGCATCCTCGGAATAGCCTGCCTGGGCAAGCTCAGCATTCACTCAAACTTGCTGTCGCTACCGGCTAGGTGTACATCTAGCCAGTGATGTACATTATGTATGTACGTATGTACTATACTAGGTATGTACTGAGGTACCGTACTTGACGAGTTACTTGAGTACATACGAATCCATCCACTATATAGTGGAGACGGAGGGACTCAGTACATACAATCAGAACCAATCAGAGTCAATCACAGTGCACTGCAGCATACAGTAACGTACAGTACCCTGCAGTACTCTACTAGTATCTGCCAGTGTACGGTACATAGATGCACTTTAAGTGGTTGTTAGACAGTGGGAGATCCCCAAAGGACCCACTTTTGTCAATATTCCAATTCCCACTATTGGGTGATCGATCATTTACTACTTGCACGCGGCAACTTTGCTGGGATGAGTGTCCCAGCCAGTGTCAGGTCCTTACTGCTCTGCTGCTCTGTTCTGCTGCTTCGCATTACTTGCCTTGCTTGCTTTCCTGTTCATCCTAGCACCCTACACTAGTCTATCCTAGTCCACACTATGTACCAAGTACCAAGTACCCAGTCCACCCTAGCACTTTCAGTCCATCCATGGTGGATTTGATGCTTGTACACTTGAATTCTCTCTTTTCCACTGCCGCCTTTCTTTCTCTCTGCGTACCAACCATACCTGCCAACTACCTACCTTACCACCACCATCATCATCACAACCATATCCTTCTTTACCTTCAACACTCTGAACGAGTCGTACTCACATTGTCACCTTTTTCCCCTACCCATTCTATTTTCTCATATTTCTCATACTTATTCGAATTCTACGAGATTTACATCTCATCCATAATCATCAACACTTTCGCATCTAGCTTTCAACCAAGACGCCTGCTCTCTTTTTTTAGATGCTAACATCTTACCTCGAAGAAAGTCTATTTATACCTCGTTTCAGCCACGATCCCCGACCAACTATTGTCCTATCGTCGCTCAGATAGTCCGCACCTACATCTTGACCATCTGATTTCCTATATTTCTTCGAAATCAGAAATTACTCCCAATTTTCTTTCGTTCCCTATCTACTTGGCACTGGAATATTTACGCTATTCTCGCCATTACTCGAAAGAACGACCGTGATTCTCGTTGCCTATCCAGCAACACAACGCACCAGTAATCCGCATCTTCGATTACCCATAATATTCGGATTGCACTCCAGTCGCGCGATCAACCTTTCTCGAAACTAAGAACTCGTTGTTTCGTTCGTCACAAATACGCAAGTGTAGACTTGCCAAGGCACTATAGGGACTTCCATAAGAGATGAATTGATTTGGGAAAGAAACTATCGCCATATCGCCATATCGCCTTCATACGCCGTGTCGCCGTGTTCGCGACAAAGACGTGTGGACATTTCCCTCCTCTTACGCGAAGCGTTTATTTGGGTAACCTACCAAGGTTTACCCTATTGATCGCGTTTTTTTAGGACTTTTTGGGGGTTGAGAACTTTTACGACTTGACCGAAATCACCCTCAATCGCGGCCATGGCCGCCAATATGCCTCAGATGGGCGGTAGTGCCTCCGTGCGGTCGCGACCGCCCCACCAGCAACTATCACAACTGGTATATACACAAATGATGAACCACCAAGCCCCGACGAACGGCAACGGCTGGCAGGACCAAGTGCAGGCCAGCCTGCGGGTGAGCAATGCTATGAATTTGTAAGTTGCTCCGACTCGAACCTATACTCGCATATACATATCCGAGCGATGCGCTAATATACTTCTAGGATCTCCAACTCGTTCCTTGCCATGCCTGCCATTGAATCACAGCAACTGGTGTCACATGGTCTACAATTTGAACGGGAAGCATTTATGAAATCGCAAGATAAGGTGGGTCAAGTTCCTTAATCTTGAATCCATTACAGCATCGTGCTAATTTTTCCAAGGGGACCTACGACCAAAAGGTTAATGGTCGTGTCCAGGAGCTGTTTAAGCAACGGCAAGCGCACGAGCATAGCCTTCAAAATACCCTCAATGCGCAGGCTGCAGCGCAAGCCCAGTCGCAGATGCTAATGAACCAGAACATGATGTCAAGAGGAATGGGCCAACCCCCCCAGCAGGGATTTCAGCATCTTCAACAGCAGATGCAGGCCTCGCCGATTCCCCAGCAGCCTCACCAACCTGGTATGGGCATGGGAGGTCCTGGGGGAATGCCCATGAACCCCTCCCAGCAGCAGATGCAGATGGGTGCACCGCAGATGCGCCCGCAGATGTCATTGCAAGGCACCTTGACAAGTTTATCAGCTCAGGACCGAACGAAAGTGCAACAACTAGCTATTGCAAGACTAGGTCAAACACCAGAGCTCCAAAGAAACCAGATTCGTTTAATGCTGCAGTCGAAACTCAGCCCACAACAAATGTCGCAACTTCAGCAGGAGAATATGGATCCAGTCCTCTTTTTCTTCCAAAATCAGATCCTGCAGAGCGCAAAGGGAGGTGCTAATGTTGGTGGCAACCAAGCAGCAATGCAGATGCAGGCACAGCAGCGATTAATGAACCAATCTGGTCAGCAGCTTTCTGGGGTGCAAAACAGTGAATTCGGACCCTTCTCGAATGTAGAAAGCATCATGAATCAACAAAAAGCTGGCTTACTTGCTCAAGAAGCAGGACAGATGGTGGTGCCTGCGAGTAACGGCCCTGGCCGAAATGCTACACCACAGCCTATGGGTGGAGTGCAGGGTCCCAATCCGGGTAACCACCCCGGGCCTAACCAGCCCGGTATGCCAAATCAGCTACAGCAATCGTTTAACAATAATATGCCTCAGGCTCAGCAATTGAAGATGGACCAACTAGCCGCCCAGTCACAGGCACAGATCAGGGCCCAAGCTCAGGCCAAACAGATGCAGGGCCAGCCGGGTGGACTAAACGGGGCCGGTGCCATTTCGCAAAGTCCTGGGATGGGCACGTTAAATACTCCAGTTCGACGACCTGTTGGAATGGGCCAAGGTGAAGGACAGCCCCAATTGGGCCAGCCCAACGGACCTTTTGGACGAGACCCGCGTTTCAATCAGGGCAACCAAAGACCTCCAATGGGAGGAAACCCGGCGAATAACCAACAAATCGTGAACATGTTTCTTTCCCAGTTGACCACTCCCGATGCACGGAATACGTTTATGGCGCTGCCACCGGAGAGGAAAAATGAGATGATCATGAAGTGGGCCGCCAGTCGCGGTCAGATGCCTCCCCGTGGTCAACCCCAGCCTGGCCAGCCTCAGCCTGGTCAATTTGGACAAGGCAACCCCATGGCACAATTTGGACCGGGGAATAACGTAGGCCAGCATTCGAATTCTAACATGCCGATGAATCCTCAAAATCAGATACTTATTCAGCAGTCACTGAACAGGATGCGTAATGGCATGCAGGGCCCAAATCGCCCTCAAATGCCTCAGGATGCTAATGCGTACATGGATTCCATGGACGTTCCGGCTATGGTTCTCGATAAGTTGAGACAGGTACAACCAGTCCCTCCAGAGATTAAGAAGTGGGCGCACCTTAAACAATGGTTATCTACGAAGAACGCTGGGCCGGGCCTTCTGAACCAGCTCGCACATTATCAACAGAACCAGTTCCAGAACGTTATGAAGGCAAGGGCTGGGTTAGGTAATCAGATGCCACAAGGGCCGCAGCCTCCAAACGGGCAGATGTCCGTACAGCCTCCTGCCAACATGGCCCCGTTTGCGGGCATCACGGTTTCGGCCCAGGAAATTCTGCAGGCTAAGTCTTATGATAAGTTCAAAGGCATGCCCGACGATAGGATCCGGTCAACCTTGTTACAAATGAAGGTGCAGCAGTTCAGGAATAAGGCACAGGCACAAGCCCAAGCCCAGGCTCAGGCTCAAGCCCAAGCCCAGGCCCAGGCCCAGGCCCAGGCTCAGGCACAAGCCCAGGCTCAGCAGGCTCAGGCACAACAAGCCCAGGCTCAGGCACAAGCCCAGGCGCAGGCGCAGGCTCAAGCGCAAGCACAAGCCCAAGGTGGCCAAATGCAGACACCGCAGACCTCCCAACCTACCAACCCTAATATCACCACTCCCGTTCAACAGCCGAACGCCCTTAATATACCTCAGCAGCGACCACACAATGGAATGCCTGATGCCACTGCCGCAGGCCCTGTGGCTCCTACGAGAAATAACAGGCAGCTTCAAAACAATCGAGCGTCACATAACGCACCTTCGGTGCCTCCGCAGAAGAACGGCTTGAAGCGAGCGAGTACGGATGATGTGGTGGAAGTGCCGAACCCTTCGACCACCCCGGTCCAGCGCCCTGTGTCCCAGCAGGCCCCTCAAGTATCTGGGCCTGTCCCCCAGCAAATACCCCAATTGGACGCCGCCCAGCTAGCACGACTCGGACCTGATCAAAGGGCTAAATATGAAGCCATGCTGCAGAAGAGCCGACAATTGACTGCTGGTGGAGGAGCTATTGGGGAGGAGATGCGACATCTCAGGGCTATCGGACAGGAAGAGCACATAAGCGCAGCGAAAGAGCCTTATGTAGAGATTCCAATGACCCCAGAACAATACAAGGAAATGGCTCTGAAGATACAGACCACGATCGACCAAATGAACAAAGTCAGCAAGATTTTGGGCCGATGGTACACTCACACCAAGGACGACAATCGTGCTAGGATGTTCTTCAAAATTGTAAGTCTTTTATTCTGTTAATATCTTTTGTTGGTGTAAATTCTGACTTGAACCTAGCGACTGCGTCTTATAAAACAATTCTCAGACGGTGAGAAAATGACGGCTCTCAGGAATGCTTTCTCGCTTAGGCCTGGGGATTTAGATGGCGTGAGGGCAATGCTAGAGGGAATGGTCAGGGACATATCCCCTCAGCTAGCCCGGGTTGGGAAGAGTAAACCTCCCCAGCCGCAGAATGCGCAAGATTCGGGACCTCAGCAAGGCGTTAGCGAAACCACGGCGACACCACCCACAGGCCAGCCTACCCCTCTAAGCCAATCCAATCTCGAGAGGCAGACTCAAGCCCTCAATAAGATTCACCAGAGGACTGCCAGCAAGAGTGGGCAGCCCCCTGCTGCGCCAACTGTCGCGCAGCCCCCGTTTTCTTTCGGTGCACAGTCGCCCAATGGCCAGCCAAATTACCTAGGGAAGCCTACGTTCAACCCTACAGACCTTCACCTACCACCTGCTCGGAAAAAGGCCAAGACTGGAGCACATGGTGCTGGTTCGGGCGGCCCCAGTGCTAACTCATCTCCCCAAGTACCAAAGGCTGCGTCTCCAGATATGGTGAAAAGAACTGCACCGACCGAGTCAAAGCCTCCGATAAAGTTACAGTTTAAATGTCCTGAGCCGAGTTGCGAAGCACATGGCATTGAGTTTGCTACCGAGGACGCTCAGCGGCATCATATAGAAGAGGAACACGTCAAGCCTCGCCAAAATCCGGTTCAGTTCGTCAAGGAGAGCCTAGCTGGCGCTCTGGGGCTGGACCCGACCAACAACGGAAAGCCGCTGAACGCTCCAGAAGCTACGTCCCAGGCTCCAGTCTTAACAGCTGCTCCAATGGCTTTGAATCTCTCGAAACAAGGCTTGACACCTGCAAATCGGGCTGAACCGGCACCAATGTCCCGAGAACCGTCAATGAAGAGGCAAGACAGCGCCCCAGGCTCCAAGCCCACAGATTTGGCCAAGACAATGGCCGGGCGGGTTGGCACGCCGAAACCCGACCCCGGGTCCAAGGGTGGAGATGGCACCACAGGACTAGCAAGGGCACCTGATGGAGCATTGCAAACGTTTGGAACAGACGATGCGTGGGCAATGGCGACAATTGCTCCTCAAGACTTGTTCCATAACTTGGGCGGTTTAGAGAGCGGTGGCGGGGGAGCGATCTCAGATATGAACGTGTATAGGGCTATAACGCCGAACGATACCCCGGAATCGAGCAAGGATAGCGCAGGCTCGGAGCCGAACAGCGATATCTCTGAAGGTGTCTCGCTCAGTCTCAACGTGGATCTGGATATGGGATTCAACGTGTGGCATCCTTTCACAGGCCACCCATACATAGACCTCGACGCTACGGACATGGACATGGCAGGCGCAGACGAACCTGCGATTCAAGCGTTCTCGTGGGACGACGTGAACCCAGAATTTGGGAAGGCTTTCGTGTTAGATAGCAGCATGTATTCGCTGGACACGACGTAAAAAAAGGGGGGGGAGTTTGAGTGGTCTCATAGGGCTTCAATAGCCCCTGACAGCCCCTAAAGCCAGGGGGCCTACATTTTACGAGTATTACGGCCTGGGAGCGACGGTATCTATGTTTTACATTCGGTTTCTATAACCAATAACGAGTCACCGATTATGGATAGGCAGACCCCTACGAGTGCGAAGGAGGGAAAAGGGGCGTACGGTGGAGGATGAACGGATGGGTCCACTGGTGTTGCGGGGATTTGCTATATTTTTCGCGTTGCTTTTTTACTCATGGACTTGAAATGTTCATTTTTATAATGAGAGCAGAGATGAGTAGGTGGAGAGGGCCTATTTTACGGACAGGAACAAAGGCCACACCTAGCATCGATCCTCGAAGAAGCAGCCTATATAGAGAGCTGGACAGCAAATGATACCCATCAAAAAAGGACAGGCAGATAGCAAATAATGTCACTTGGTGATGAATTTTTTTATATGCACATGTTATTTATATGCAGATGTTAGAGTGACTACTTTATATGACGTGATTTCTCTATTCAGATTCAGGACTTGATAGTTTGTCAACAAGATTTGAAGTTGATGAATATAGGTGTGATGTATTTTACATAATGGTGGTTATACATATGTATACGTACATATGTAGATGATAGTAGATGATGAATAGCGGGGTAAGAAGATTGATTGGAAGGGTACATATGTATGTAGGTATGAAGGGTTTGAACGTGTACGAGTAGGGTACAGGATACAGGTACCCGCGGGGCTAGCAGGGGTCCCTTGCGTAGTATCTATCTACTCCGTAGTGTATGCCACAGTATGGGTGGTTAGTACTGGTTACGTAGGTGCAGGTACTTGCCAAGCCATGTTCCTGAATTTGTTGGAGTTATGCACCCAGGCTAGTCCCAGAATAGTAATAAGTAAATAATAGTTTATGCAAAAACATCTCGTTGGATTCATTAATTATGTAGTTAAGTAGTTACTACATGTAGGTAGGTACTCAGGTACGCTAGTAACAGTACCTAGTAACGACGCGGGTGGGAAAGTAAAGAAGACGCGGCACGCGAATGTACAGCCCCTCTATATCAAACATTGAATTACCTGCCAGGTGCGTACCATACCTATACATAATAGGTACAGTCCTAATAACCATCGTACTTGCTTCATCATTAATTTACAGGCTGCTCTTGTTTTGCTATTTCAACAGTTCATCATCTTTTTTTTTTTTCTACATTTTGCTTTTTATCTTTCAATTTAGGTCCAGTTGTCCTATATCTTCCAGGGCTATCTATACTGTATCTTAATTGCATATCCCTACATAATTTTCAACACAGGATATATATTCTGAATAAATTGGACATCAGCCGGCCAAGCGAATACGATCATAATTCTAATAGACAAAGCGAGTCAGTAAGATGGATGCCTCGCCAAATAAACGTCGCGCCTTAGGCCCTATCGACGTCAACTCGAGAATCACGGCAGCATCCTCGAAACTTGAAGTGGCCAAGTTATGTAGTCCGGTGGAGGGTAAGGCGAAGAGATGCCTCGATGACGAACCCAAGCAACTGCAGCATCAACAACGGCCATCATCACAGCCAATCAAGAGGCAACGTCTCTCCATGGATGGAGATGCTCAACCGATAACCGCAGATGAGGAGCTTGGTGGTAGTGGGGTACGTGTGTCGCGCATCTTGTCCACCTTTGGCAAACCTAGCTAATGTGGTCACGCGTTAGGGTCATAATGATGATAATGATGGGAATGATGGCAACGAGGGTGCAGGTGGTGATAGTGATGTGCCGGAATGCCAACGATCAGATACACCGGACGAGGACTCGTCAATGTTTGACAACTCTGTCATAGACACGTCTCTGGCCACCACGGTAACAGAGCCGGACACAGAGGAAGTGGCGCCCGCGCCCACACCCGCGCCTGTACCCGTGCCCGCGCCAGCTCGTCAGCGCTCTCCCATGTCCCGCGAGGAAGCCCGAAGAGTAAGTCGAACAGACGCCCTAGAAATGCTGTCAGTATACGCGTTGCTAACAAGCTTCACAGAAAGCAGAGATGCTGCGATTAAGACTAGGTCTTGCCAGCTACAAAGTCCGAACGGGGCAAACGGACGTGCCCCTTGACCAGCTCAAGGTAAAGCCGTTGTTGGGCGCCAACAAATCTATACGGCATGGGCAACCTTCGTTACCGCCTCTGCCGCGGACGGCACGCGTTAATGGTGATAGCGGTGCGCTGGCCCTACCTCACATGGTAGCGCCGCTTCGACGGAATGATGTTCACGAGCAGGTACATCTACCGGTGTCGAGTCCGTCAACGAGTTTGCCGGTGCTATTACCCAATTCGCCTCTTGAGCGGCAAGAAGAAGAAAACAAGGTACTTGCAAGCAGTGTTACGGGCATTGCTGCCAGGGCGTTGAGTTTGTCTCGAAGCTGCTGATGGTTACCGACTGGCAGTAGTGGATTACTGTAATATAAGGAAGATGGGAAATCATTTATTGGTGTTATGCATTTTGCCTACTTAAACATCTTCACTATCTATCTACATACTAAGGAAGTACTGCCTAGTGGGTAGATACTAGGTACATGACGGATAGTACTCATTCAAGGTCAAGGGATAAAAAGGTCCAAAGGGCAGGCGCAAAGGTGCTTGCTAGGGTCAGCTAGGGTCAGGAAGGCGGGTTAAAAAAGCATACGGTTATAGAAATGGCAAGAGCTGATATAGCAATATTAGATGCATCTTCCTTCGTCTTAAAGTCAATTTACCCAACCTAGGTAGGTAACAGGTATGAAGCTCCTGCCTTGAGTTGATTTATACTGTACTAAATGTGCCCATTGCACAACATTATACGGCAACTACCTAGGTACTGCCTCTATACAAATGGCATGTACGATGAAGGCAGTTGCCACTGATGGGAAGTCTGTGCTGTTTTACGAATGCTCCTTCCCAATCTCCTCAATCTTTCTACCCTCTATAAAATTCTGCTGCCTCTTCCTTCTTTTCCTCATTTTACTCTCTTTTCATCTTCATGGTCGGTACAAATATCGATCACCAGAGTCATCTTATTTCACCAACATATTCCACATACACATATGCCCATCCACACTCACTGCCCATCAACTATCTATCTAACTAAACCACCTACCTACCATCATATCTACTTACTTAAATACCAATACTTGCCATCCTCTCTACCTCTCTACCTATCTATATACCCACCTGCCTGCCGTCATATATACCCACCAAGTAAATAAACGACCGTCCGGACGAATAAAAAAACCATCTAACAATCAACCAACCAGCCAACCATAGCTACCATGTGCTGGACCGTCCGCTTCATCTACGCCTGCGGCTGCGTCGAGCGCACCACGTTCGAGTGCCCGGAGAACATCAATTACCGCGGCAGCGCCCTCCGCCGCCGCCGCCGCCGATGCTCGCGGTACCTCGGCAACCAGGGAACCGGGGCGCTGAAAGAGGTCTCAGACACGTGGCTCAACGAGGACTGCTACGACTGCGCCCTCGCGTACGAGGATGAGTTCTACGAGGAGACCATCTACGAGGACTCGTCGGAGATCTACAGCGACGACACGGCTACGGACTTCTCACCTCCAGGCTCAGCTATTAATACGAGTGACATCACGGCGCTGGGCGAGCGGAGGAGCAGCCGCGAGAATCAGAGTCGTCGGGTGGAGGTTGAGGTTGGTGGTGAGATGGAAGGCTTTTAAGGGGGTGGCCGCGAAAGTGTAGGGTAGGATAGGTAATCCCCTATTGGTGAGCTGAAGAGTCTGGGGAGGTATATGATGCTAGTTAGTTTGATTACTAACTTTGATCTCGGTAGGGTTGATATTTATCTGCCCAGGTACTTACTTATATATGCTAGTACCTATCTACGACTACAACTACGCTTTTGCTATTTTGCTCCACGGGATGGAAAGCATCAGGTATGGGCGACGGGCAGGGGAAAAAAGGGGGGAACACCGGAACGGAACAAGGAGGTAAAATGGGAAACGGGAAACGGGGAACAAGGTAAAATTATTATTATTATTGGGATGGGAAAAGGACGGGAACACGGAAAATGTCCGATATATACCTAGGTACCGGATTTACGAAGAGGACAACGACGACAAAAAAAAAAACGGCCGGCCCATACATACTAGCATCATTACGCTAATTCTTTAAATATATTTAGTTACTCGCAACCGGGAAATACAGAAATACCTAACCTAGGTATATAGGGACCTAGCTAAGTACTTACTTGGCGGAACAATAAGGCGTGGCTCGGGATATATCTAGGTCGGGATTATAATAGATCCTTCTAGTTTCGAGTCGTTGGAATTGAAAAAAATATATATATATATTTATATATCTGACGTCTTCTGGACATATATGTGATGGGAGATGAGATTTATTTGGGAACTGGTATCTCAAACCTACATATTGGGATATTCTGATTCTTATAGGAGAGAGGGAAAAGGGGGAGGGGGGGGGGGTGGTCGTTCCCCTTTTCTTCTTCTTCTTTCCCCCTTATAATTCAAGAATCTGGAATCTGGAATCTAAAATATATGGACATCCTTAAGACTTAGCTTTCCGCATGAGAATGAGAATAATTCCTCCCCACTTCCCCCAGATTTTGGGCGTTAGGTATAGTTATAGGTAGTTGATAATGGATGGACATAGGTTAGGTTAGGTTAGGTAGGTAGGTAGGTAGGTAGTTAGGTAGGTATTCATCAAAAGCCCCCAAGATCAAAAATAAAATAGGGGGAGGAGGGGGGGGGGGGACCAAAAATAGCATGATAGATAGATAGATAGATAGATATCAACGACGAGCAATAAATACTGTGTGTACTAGGTAGGTAGGTAGGTAAGCGGGCAGGTAGGTAGGTAGGTTAGGTAGGCTAGGTATATATCTTCAAAATACCTAGGTAACCAGCTTGCTACTCCTACTCCTGCTACTCCTGCTCCTGCTCCTGCTCCTACTTGCTACTTGCTACTTGCTACTATTATGTTACCACTACCACTGCTTCGTTCATTATTAGGTACCTACCTACCTATACCACATCCTCTTTTTTTTTCTTTTTTTTTCATCTCTTTCATTTCAAGTAGGTAGTAGTACTTAGTTAGGTATTTACTAATTTACTTATTTCCACGCCACCACCAACCAACATTGCCTCCTATCTGACGAGCGGCATTCCCCTCTTAACCGCCTGTCAATGTTGAACCTTCAAGTTAGCTACGTATGTACCTATGTATGTATGTATGTATGTAGGTACATAGCCCCTTTTAACCACACCTGTCTTGTCTCATCATCTTCTATCCGCCATCCGCCACCCGCCACCGCCACCCGCATATCTATGTATCATCCACCATCCACAATTTACAGTCCATTTGCGATCCACCACAAGGTATGTAGACCTACAGTAACAGTACCTAGGCATCATCAAAAGCGACGTGAGTCACATGACCGACCATACATCGTCTCTTAAGCACCTCAGCCTCTCAGTCCTTCAGCAACTCAGCACCTCGACACCTACCCCCCTATCCAACGACCATCCATAGATCCATTTCATTCATTGCCTCCCCCTATTCCCTACCTACCCGGGCATTAACCACCAAAGTCCATCTTCAGTGCAATGCTAGGCTGTCCCATATTACCCGCGTCCTTCTCAGGGCCGCTAGTCTGGCGACCGGAGCGGATGACCTCCTCCATGAAGGCCCTCTGGCCGTCGCTCATGGCGGCCACGACGCCCCTGAAGCCCGCTTGGTCGGCCGAGGCTAGCTCGAGCAGCCGCGCGCTCGTCTCGTGGTATACCGCTGCGCCCTCGCTAGCCGCGCGGGAGAGCAGAGCTGGTGCGACGACGGACATGGCGATTTGGGTGTGTCCGCTGCCGAGGGTCGCCACGTACTGCGTTAAGTTGTGCGCTACGAGTTTGCGTGCGCTCTCTGGGTCCTCTGGTTCCGTGTCTACCACGAAGGCAATTAGACGGGGAAGAAGGTAGCGAGCGATCGATTGATCGGCAAGGGTGGGCGAGGGTTGCAAGAGCAGGGACCGAATACAATTCGCTGCGATTCTCGCCGTCTATTGAACAGTTAGTAACACAATGGGGGTAGGGAAATATCGGGCACGCTTACCATGCGATCGGTTAGACAATCAATCACTTCGTCTAGATATTTGGCAACGAGGCGATCGCTGGCTGCAAGCTCATTACTTCCACCGGTGAAGAGGATCGTGATGGCAAGCAAGCAGTTCTTGACGCATTGTAGAGAGGTCGGAGCCTCCCGTCTTTGCGCATTTAGATAAATAGATAGGTAGCGGCGTAGACATCCCTCTATCTGCATGTCAATAGCCTCTCTTCCCTCTGCGCCGTGAGATTTGCACATGCTTGCCATAAACCTCTTGAAAATCGGTAGAGCTTGGGGAACGATGACCTCCTGGCAAGCAGGCGTGGCTAATATAGTCGCGAAGATATGAATGATACACGCATGCAGATCCGTCTTGATGATTACCGGGAATACCTCCGCCGCGTCTACAATGGCGTTGAGCCCAGTTCTTATGAGAAGAATAGCTTCTTCGGTTAAATGATGGCGTACGGGTTGGTTGGCCTCGGTCAGGTTAGGCAATAGTCCAGAAAGCACCAGAACGATAATTCGGGTGAGCTCGAATAGCTGTTCGATATCCTCGGATAAGTCACCGTCTTCGGTTTGCTCCTGCTTCCTCGCCGAGGGGTGAGCAACGCACAGAGCTCGGGCAATTTCTACGATTACGCCTTGGACATCGAGACCTTCCGTCAGGACAAGACGATCTAACAGATCCATGGTCTCAGAGAAAATGGCTTCTCGGTAGATGGCGTGGCCAGAAACACTTGGGTGCAGGATCTTCTTAAGAGCCTGAAGTATTTCAAGTGTCTGTTCTTGAGTAGCCAAGGAATCGGTTTGGCCTGATCTTGTGGCAAGCGCCTCAAAAGCAATGCCGAAGAGGACGAAGAAAAAGGCTACGGGCTCGTCACGATAATTGATATCGGCACTCTTGGCATGTCCGTTGGTACCCGTCGCATCTGCCTCCTTTCCATCTAAAGCATCGAAAACGAACTCACTGTCTTGCTCAATGAGGCTAGCAATAGCGTCAACGAGCTTCAGCCAAGATTCTTGATAGAACTTAAGTAGTGTTTCTCGATTGAGAGCTGCGTAGATGGTATCAAGGCTACCCGACATGGACGGGGGTCCTAGCGTCATCGAGATGTCTGGCTCGAATCTCAACCGAGCAAACTCCCTTAGAGAAGCCAGCCACAACGGCGTCAACTTGCCTATGTGGGGTTTTAGCACATCGAGTAGATACTTTTGTTCCGAACTGGCAACCTGCAAATCTGCCCAGGCCGAATAGACAGACATCTTGACCATGACTTGCGCATTCGAGCTGAGACCCTTGAGATCACCGATCCCGGCATTCTCCGTCTCCGTCGAGAAATTCTCAAGGGCCGTAACGAGCGTCTTGAGTATACGACCCATACGATCAACATCGGTCACGATACCCGTCGAGATAAATGCGGCGCACACGTTGACGGCCTCCGCGGCGAGTTCAGGAGACGAGTCCGCGGCAAAGGCGGGGGTCAATGCGGAGCCGATCTGTGCTTGATATTGCTCTAGCAGCATTGCCTCGTCGAAATCAGGATCTGGTGTTTTGCCAAACATTCTTAGAACAGCACCAATGATCTTCAACCCCCATATTCTCAGTTCCAGGACGTTAGACGTGGACGCCGAGAAGGCCATCCGGATGACATCGGCAATTCTAGCCTGGAGGGCCGACTGCGCTGGCGATTCGCCATTCGTAGCAACATCTTTTCCAATCAATAGGAAAATGTCACAAAGACAACCCATTGCAAAAGTTCTGACCTGCCAACGGAGGGGCTCCATTTCAGAACTTGAGACCAGGTCTTTTTCGTCCTTGGCAGTGCCGGCAGCTACTGCGAAGCCAGCGACTTCCTCGTCCTGTAGGTCGAGAGCGGCAGTCTGAGCTTTGGAAGGGTGGGAAGCATCTTCCGTGGGTTTCACTCGTGTCATTTTGAGTACATTCTGACAGCGGAGTAACCAAGATGCCGTTTCCGTCAATGAGGTCTGACGCAACCAGTTCCGGATCACGTTACGAATTCCGTCATGATTGGGCGAGACATCTAGGACGAGCCAGAGTTGGTCCTCAAAGCCTGATTCTGCTGCTTCTAATACGTCGCGGGAATCCCTCTTCATCAGATTATAAAGGCCATCTACCGCGACATCGCGGAGGCTAGGGATATCGGAGTTGAGGTACTTTTGTAAAGTCTTCACATAATCGTTGAATACCATATATCCTGGAGCATATAGTGACAAATGCTCGAGACATGCCAGACTTTCGCGCTGCACAATAACATCCTCCTCGCATTGTAGTTGACCAACAAGGGTGAGAATAAGTTCACGAGATTTGGTAGAATCCTGCAAATCAGGCCCTACAACGTTGATGAGAGAGTCTATGCAATGTGTAATGGCAGCGATAGCCGATAAATCCATCTCTAGGCTCATGGAAATGGCAGAGGATACCTCGGAATGGTGCGTGTCAGAAAGGTACAGCTGGGAAACCATGCACAAGGTTCCGGAAACGTATGCCGAAAACCCAAGACCTGCAGCATCGGCAGCATCAGCCAGGGCCTCGAGGGCCCAAAAGTGTACTGTCGGATGTGGATCGTTGCAAAGCGACATCAAAATGCCCGTGATGGTCTTGAGATGGTATCCCGCGCCCATGCCTCCTACCTTGGCCTGGATAGAACCTAGCGCCATGGCACATCCTGCTCGGGCACTCGGTTCCCGATTGCTCACAATGGTGTCCACTAAGTACTTAATCTCGTGGTTGGTGAACGCGTTGCCACATGCGTTACAGAGACGGGCAATGGCACCGTATCCGAGACTGCGAATGTATTGATCCGGATCGACCACGAAACCCCTGGTCATTTCTTGGAGCAGCTTTTCTACCGCCATATTCGTGATGTTGCCAGGTGGAGACTGCGTCTCCTTGACGGCAACCTTCAAGGTTAAGAATAGAGCGCTGGCGACGTTGACATTGATGGCTGCCTTACGTCCCGGGTCACGCTGTAAAGGACCGGCTGAAATATATGTGGCAATTTGTTCGAGGACACTTTCTTGTACCTTGGCCGGGGTTAGAGGGAACACAAATGCGAATAACTGGATTGCCATGTTTACCACCTCAGTGGCTGGGGGGTCTGGAAGGTTCGTCGACAGATCTGCATCCCCTACATAGAGCACAGCGGCATCATGCTCTAATGATTGGCAAATTGGGGACAAAAGTATGCCATCGATGATTTCGTCCGGATCAGCCTCGTCACTCCGAGGACTGTCGGACGTGTCATCCTTCTGTCCAGGGAGTTTCTTAACATCGAACCCCCTAACTAGGTTGTTGACCCCGAAGCCAGAATTATCGCCAACGTCCCAGATAGATTCGAATGTCCCCGCAGCGTTAGCAATAGATGCGCTTAGAGTGTTGGCCGCATAATTCTCCGGGTCTGAAAATAGAGATATTGCTAGGGTAAGGAGGTTGGACTGCAGAAGCGCCTCGCTGCCTCCAGCTGGGCTTTGATTCACCAACATAGTGTAGCATTGTAGAACGCGTCGTTGGACCATCATGTCAAGATCGTGCAGTTGCAAGGCTGGAGTCAGCCTCTGAGAAATATCGTCAGTTGTTTTTTTGGAAGGAAGCATCCTGAGATACATGCTGGTATTTTGAAGCATGGTGGCAATGCGTTTCGAGACATCCACCGTCAATAAGCGGCTGTTAAACTGGAGAAACGAGAGAATGGAGCCCAACGCGCATTCCTTGACGTGAGTCAAGTAAGAAACCTCGAGGATGTTGCGATGAGCAAAATTATCCTTGGCCAGTGGCTTTGGTAGGGCATTCTTCCAGAGAACCAGTAGTTGTGAGAGATGAATCTTGACGAAGTTAGGTCCTAACGACATAAGCCCCCCTAGGAGAATCCAGGCTACCTGAACCTGGGTGCTCGAGACACGAAGCTCAGACTGGCCACTTGTCTTTAGGAGGTTTGTGGCCATGGAATAAACCCGGTTATTGATATCTAGGGAGCCATATAGAGGGCGGGACGGGCTAACACTAAGTGTTGCAGCCAACCCGTGGGCAAAGCCAATACACCTTCTCGGGGAGTTTCGTGCGCCTCCAAGGAGAGATATTTCTCTACTGAGACTGTTCATACAAACTGACAGGCATGGTAACAGCTGCTGAGGACATGCAAGGACGAATGTCTTCATGCAGTATGAAGCAGACACCTGAACACTATAACTGGGATGCTGCAACACCTGAAGTAGTCCATCTCGGCATGCCTCTGCAAAGTTATTTGCGGCGGATCCTAGAGACTTGACGAGGGAAGCGACTGCACCGAGTGCTGCAATCAAGGTAGACTTTGTAGGCTCGGGACGCTCTTTTAGTACTTGAGGGTAATTCTTAAATATGTCGTTGACAAGTACTTTTGCTACGCTGATCTGACACGATTCCCCGAGGATCTTTTGGCCAATTACTACCTGGAGGATAGTATCGATAATACGACGCGATATGAGGAGCCTATATCGATTGTTGATGATATTTTGATGACCCAGTAGGTCAATAGTCAAATTTTCAAGGATTCTTAGATAGTTGGCTTCAACAAACTTCTCTCCTAGCCGCTTCAGAACCCTTCCATAACATACACCGATGGCAGCTCTGGCTCTGTTTGTGGTGGACAGCCGTACGTATTGTGTAGTTAAAGTCTTGAATATGTCGTTTAATGATAGCGTAAGATATTGGCTCCTCTTCCCGGGTGCCGGGCTCCCAGGCCGTGATGGGATGTCCTCATCATCGTCAAGGTCAACGCCTGGCGGAGCCGAGCTCCTCTTACTAGCTTTACTTTTAGACTTCTTGGCTTTTGCTGCCGCGGCATTAAGGGCAACTTCCGAATGGTTTTTTACCATGGCCTCAGCCAAACAATCGGCGGCAGCATGCCTTACGTGTGAAGAGCTAGAGTCGATGGATTTGAAGATGGTCGACTTGAGATTCTCGAAATCGCTCGAATTCTCGAAGTACGAGGTACATCTAGCTAAAACCTTTAGACAGCGACAAGCAGATATGACAATTAGAGATCCCTTGTCTCCGGAAGCAGCATTGCGCGCCTGTTTCCAAATATCTCTCGCGACAGTCTCGTCTATACTCGCCTGTACCATGCCTACAATCTTGGCTAGTGCGTTGAGCGCGGCAGCGCGTAAGCCAGCATGAGGCTGAGACGACTTGAGCAACTTGACTAAGGAAGCACAGGCCATTTGGTGTAGGACAATGGCGCTATCGCCCGCAGCAGCATAGACATCGCCTAAACAACTAACAGCAGCATGCCTCGTTCGAACATCGGCCTCGGTCTTGGATTTCGCAGCAGATATTATAGAGACTAGTTCGTTTATGGTATCAAATAGGAGTTTTCTGTCTCCATTCCCAAAAATATGGGCAAGTATCTTGCCCAGATTGGTCCTTATGACTCGACTCGGTGAGGGCGCAGAAAGGTTGATGACCTGGAAGACCTCTTTCTTGAGGTAAAACTGCTGGGCAGTGCAGTCGTCGGCAGGCAAGCTGAGAGCATGTTTGCTCAAGGAGCAGACGAAATTGAACAAGAATAGGTCTTGCTGTTCAGCAGGAAGTGACTGAAGCTTCTGCAGGTCGAGTTCGGGGTTGGTGGTTGGGTCGGGTGTGAGATATGTGTGGGAAGGTGCTGCATCTTGAGCAGCTTGAGCAGTCCCGTTAGACTCTCGGGGAGGGGAACTTGGCGCGGACATGGGAAATCATGGATATATTGAATCGAACGCTAGAGAGGGTATATGAACAGTTTATCGCGTTGGTAGCGACAAGAAATAGACGATATGTGGTTGTGTGGTATGTAATATGTAATATGTGGTTGTTGGCGGTGGTGGTTGAAAGTCGCAAGTATTGTAACTAGAGTGTGTGCAAAGAGGTAACACTACATTACAGATTAGAGGGATGGCATACTACTAGTAGTAATGTGCTCGAGGTCAGTAGCCAATCAAATCACTTCAACTTCTTTGACGGGACCATTGACTTTCCTTGACATGGTTAGATCAATATGAGCTTAAATATTACAGTGGAGACTTCGATATCCACCTACATTTTCTTGTACAACCTTTTTTCTTTCTTTATCGATTTGAAAGTTCCAGGGTTTAAATGCTTCAAATGCTGTTTGTTAGTAGTAGTATCTATCGTTTAGATATGTCGGTTTGGTTACTTTCTGTCTTTACGCTTCTAACTTAGCTTTGCATAAACGGAAAACATAAACAATTTTATTATTATTATATTTATTATTATATTCGCTAGATATCCCTTGTCCAAACGGACAAGACGTACGTTCAAGATGTCCTCTCTATTCCACTTCCCTGTTCGATCTCTTGCGCCGCGATCGATTCCTTCTCTTATGTGCGCTCAATGTCGCCGTTCCTTCGCTTCGAGCCCTGCTTTGTACAGCGGTCACAATCGCTGGTCCAAGATCAAGCATGAGAAGGGCGCCGCCGATGCGAAGAAGGTTGTACAGCGAAGTATTTTCGCCCACAAGTTGGCACTCTTTTCGAAACGTTCGTATCTCACATGCAGGTTCACTCGTCCTCGATTCGACCGCTGATGGAATTCGGCATAGTCTTCGGCCCAGACCCAAGTTTAAACTCGCAATTAGCCATGGTCATTGCTGCAGCAAAAAAAGGTATCTCGTAAACATATAGCCAGGCTTTTCGCGAAAAAGAAATATATCTGACGGGGACTGCATTAGCTGGTATGCCCAAGGCCAACATCGAAGTCGCTATCGCACGGGGCCAGGGTAAATCCACATCTGGCGTCGGACTCGAGAATGTCACATATGAGGTCATGATGCCGCCAAACGTAGCCCTGATTATCAATGTCGAGACGGAGAACAAGCAGCGCGCCCTGCAGGAGCTTCGAATCATACTCAAAAAGTATAAGGGCACCGCGACGCCTACGTCATTCTTATTCACGAAGAAGGGCCGCACAACGCTTAGTCTCAAGAGTGGCACCGAATTCGACGAGGTTATGATGCAAGCGCTCGATGCGGGCGCCGAGGATGTTGAACAGGACGAGGATGATAACTTGGTCATTTGGACGCAACCGAACACGACCCACCAGACAGCGCAAAATCTGAGCAAGGTGCTGTCCGCTGATATTATGAACTCGGAGCTTTTATGGACGCCGACAGGAGAAAAAGTTCGGCTTGATAGCCCTGAAGAGACAACGACTTTAGGCAAATTCATGGCAGCGCTACAAGATCACCCGGATGTAGAAGGAGTTTAGTAAGTGCATATGATTATGAGCTACCTTAGCATTCCTGATGGCTAACCTCGGCACCGTAGTGCGAATGTCGAACGAGGGGATGTAACCGAGGAGGTATGGAGTTTGGTAGAGGAGAACCTCGACACATAACCTATCCATATGGATGATAGTGGTTACAATAAATAGACGTAGACTGTATTATTATACACGGGCGGCCGTACGATGCATACCGCAAACGGTCTTACCCACCAATCCCGTCTCTAAGAATAGGAGAGAGGTGCGCCTTGTTGCCATATACTCAAGCGTAAGCCCAAGGGATGCTCTGATCGCCGTGATCCTATCTTGATTCATTTTGGTTACCCAAACGCCACCGAAATCAATGCGCATCATCATCATCATCAGCATTCATGTTTGAAGCGCCTGTTTTACGAACTCTGCACCAGTCGCAAATCTTTACGAGTCTTCAACCTCTTTCTCTCTCACGACCCGTGGCCCTCCTGGTTTTCACCAGAAGAAGGCGGCGCCTGTCTCGCTTCGTTCTCAAGCCTCTTCTCCCTTAGATATAATCGTCGCGCGCGCAGGCGCTGCAGTTCGGTGTTTATCTCATCTCTGTCGAAGGGCACCTTGTTGGCCTGCTCAGGCTTGGGCCAGAACTCGGGCACGGCGAAGCGCTCGTCAAGGTTCGTCCCGAAATAGTACATGATGCCGATCGGGAACATGACGTACATGCCGAACTACCGTATGATTTAGCAACTACGAAGTACGGGAGGCGAAAGCCGAAAGGAAAAAGTTGAGTGAGGGGTTTGGAAGGGTGCCTTTCTATGTGCTCACCTTAAAGACCTCTAGATTTAAGCCGCCCATTGCGAGAGGAAGGATGCTTGATGTGAAGTTTAATGGTTACATGTAGGACAAGAGTGTAGGGTGTGGGCATGTGGGGGATGGCAATTGAAGCTTTCGAAATTCTCAATGTACATAACTTTGGAACCAATAAGGTTATGGTTATCGATAACTACCTAGTACCGATAGACAAATGGATATTGCTAGAATCTGATTGGCTCTTGCTTTAAAGTACTTAGGGTAGTTTAATCACGGGATCTCGCGTTTATGTAGGTGGCCATGCCCTCTTTGATGCATATGCACTCACCCACCTTGAATCAATATATCAATATATTAAATATACCTAGAGTGCATATGATAGAGTGCCCAATCGAATTGCAAACGCAGGGCCATGAGGAAACTGCTTAGGCAGCTACAGGGCAAACCATATGGGTGGTGGTTTCCCTCTCAGTACATACATACATAGATACCTATAAGTTCCCATACATCCACCGTTGACCGCTTTTGACCTACATATGTACCTCAAACTCTTCTCCTCCTATCCACACCTTCCCATCTCATCTCATCCCAACTCATAACCATACATAACCATACATAACCATACATAAATCACCACTCGTAGCTGTACACCCCATTCCATCCACCCACCATGCCCACCATAAATCAAGGATTCAACCACCACACCACCACCGGCCCCTGGGACCCCAACGGCGCCAACCACGCCACCGCGCACACAACCGCAATCGACATCTCCAACGCCGCCGTAGCCGCCAGCCGGCGCGGGGACTACAACGAGGCCGCGCGCCTGCACCAGCAGGCCTTGGAGCTGAAGCTGCGCGCCTTCCCGGCGACATCCGTGCAAGCCGGCATTTCCTACAACGGGCTCGGCGAGGCTTTGTTGCGCGCGGGCCGCTTCGACGAGGCCGATGCCGCTTTTGCTTCGGCGCTGCAGGCCCGCGAGGCAGGCGGCCCTCGCAGCGACGCCGCCATCACCCGCGACAACATCGCGCGGCTGCGCGAGGCACAGGGACGCTTTGAGGATGCGCGTGAGATGCGGCTGCGGGGCCGCGAGAGGAGCGAGGTTATGTGTGGGAATTACCATGTGAGTCTTTGTCTGCGTAACCCCTAACCCCTTAACCCCTTACCCTTCACCCTTAACCCTTACCAACCTAACCCCTTATCCACCTGACCCCCTACTCACTTACCCCTCTACCCCTTCTACCCCCCCCCAAGTCTCAAATGGTAATTCAATACTAACCAACTCACCCTCTCAACTCATACAGTGCCCAACCAGCAGCACAATGTTCGCCCTGACCGCCCTCCAGGCCTGCGGCGGCTGCAGGAGCGTCTGGTACTGCTCCAAGAACTGCCAGAAGGGCGACTGGCAGTCCCGGCACAAGCCGCTGTGCAAGGCGTACACGGAGGGCTTGGCGGCGGCTGCTGCTACTACGGCTGGTGAGGGTGCGAGCACCTAGAGTGATACGGATGGATAGGTACCTGAGGGCCTGGGCAGGGAGGGATGTAGGTAGGTGTGTCAGGCACCTACTCACGAATGAACGAACGACATACATACATATGAGTCAGAGGTCAGGTTTAGGAGTACAGTCAGTCAGTCAGTCAGCCAGCCAGTGCGTTTGCTCTACACTGGGTTCATGAGGAGGGAGGTCAGATAGGTAGACGGCAATAGGTAGCTAGCATAGGGAATTGCAGAAGCTGTTCATAGCTGTCATCTGTCATAAGCGAAAGATTGATGATTTGTGCCGAGCACGTGATGATGACGCTGACGACGACGACGACGACGACGACAATAATCAGACCCCCAGCTCTGAAAAATAGATACCTGGGTATTGAAGTTAGGTAAATGGATGGCTTCCTAGGTACCTAGAGAGAAACTCCCGGAGGGTTTATTCTTCTCTAAACGCTTTTTTACGTTGGGTACCTTGTGGTCTGACTGTTTGTGTTTGTTCGTGGGAGGGGAGAAGGGAGGGCGTTGAGACGAAGGGGGTTTATATCTATACCTACCTACCTACCTAGGTACGCTGCCTGCCTATCGTTGAACCCGCCGTTACTTCCACGCTCAATGCCAGAGAGAGAGAGAGAGAGAGAGCTTTGGCATCCAGAAGGAGAGCAGCTTACCTATGTAGCTATGTACCTAGGAAGGTATCTATCTACACTCCCTACTGTTATTCTTAGGCACCTACCTATGTAACAGTAAGCCGTGTTCAGGTTTTACTTAGATAGGTAGGTAGGGGCAACTACTGTATATCTACCCCGAAATCTCTCCCTCTCCTCCCCCCTTTTTTTAAAAAAAAAACTTCACGTACCTACATAAACACAAAAGACACGAAGACAAGCGAAGCACTCACTCACTCACTCACTCACACCATATGTAGCACTAGACCTACGATGTAAGTAGGTACTCTAACCTAGTAAGCAAGCAAGCAAGCAAGCAACACCATCTCAACCAACCAACCACATTGAAACGGAATTATTCTATTTTTATTTCTTCATTTTTCTAAATTTAATTTTACTTTACTTTACTTTACTTTCTTCTCTCTCTCTTCCTTCTTTCCTTTCTTTCCTTCATTCATTCATTCATTCACAACCCAAACCCCCGCTATCTCGCCGGAGGCCCACAGCTCTTCGTGACCCTCCAAGCCGCCAGCCCCCTCCTCCCGATGACCCTCTTGATGGTAGGCCAGAACCCGTCCTCAGCCCAGTCGAGGTCGTCGAGGTTCAGGTGCTTGCTGTAGCGCCAGACCTCTCTGAAGCGGAGCCCGTCGAGGCCTTTGTTGTCGAGGTACGGGTCGAGCCAGGTGGTGGAGAGGGGCGCGATGAGGTAGGTGCCGTTGCGCTCCTTGAGGTACTCGCGGTTTCTCCGGTCGGCGGGCGTGTCGCAGGTTGCAATCGTCTGCAGTGATTCCAGCAGCTCGTCGCCTGCCATGCCGGCCACGTCGGTGGTCTGCAGGACGGCGTTTTTGCCGTTGAGGAGCCATATTGGCGGCATGTAAGTTTTCCACCATATAGCCCGTGTCGCGTCTGGCTGTTTGCTCATGAACACTTGGGTGGGAACGATACCGCCTTGGTGGTACACTCCCATGAGGAGGGCAAGGATTGCGTTGAAGCATACCCACACGGCAATCCATGCATTCAGATGCGTCGGCTTCTTTGGAAGTCGTATGGAAGAAAGTAAGAGGGGTATGGCTGGAAGTAGGAATCGGGCTTCCTGATGTTGGAAAATAGACAGAACGGCAACCCCTGAGATTGCGGAGTAGAGCCTGGGAGATAGATGCGGTCTCCTAAATAAAAGAACAACAGCGGGTCCTATTAGTAGTGGGAGATTGACCAGGAGATGCTGGTACCAGGGGTGTAACCCGTGCTGTGCTAGATTCGAGGAAGATGAATTATACTGAATGTTGTTCCAGGGCGTTATGACTGGATGGCGATACAAATCAGACCAGGTGATGGAGTGTGGCGTATAAAACGAAGTATCAACAGAGATGGCGATTATAGTGGTTAAAAGTCCAGACGTTGCCATAATTACGAAGGACAGAGGTCTTAGAAGAGCGACTGTTAGTAGTGTAGTATAGAAGAAAAAGCGAATAAGGGAAAGCAGCTTACTTCTTTAAAAAATGGGGTATCAATCGAAGTGCAGGAATAAGTAAGAAAGCAGGGAAAGTAATTCTGTTGAAAAAGCCAAAGACGGCTACAAATCCGAGCACTGTCGACGCAGTTAAGGAAGTATGCTATGACAGTTGTGTTAGTTTTGAGGGCTGAGATAGAAACCATCTGTGAAGGATTTGGTATATCATATGACTTACTGGAGTCTCGAGAATGCGCTCGATAAGTACCAAGGACCATGCGACCACGAGAGTCTCAATGGAATTGGAGAAGGTGTGCATTTGAAAAGTCCATGTCACATACGAGGATGCTACAAGCAGCATAGCAACCCAGCGATGTCGTCGAGACGGGACCAGCTCATATATAGCCCAATCCTCTAACACGAAGCTCAAGACGAACATCAGAACGCGCAACGTCCAGAATACCGCGATTGGTGGAATCTCGCCATCGCTCCAAACACCAATCCCCAGCCACTTCAGCAGTAGCATGGGCAACCCATAGATTGGCCATAGTGGAAACACACTGCGTATAGGGTGGTCGCTCGTGAATTCCCAAGTCAGTCGGACGGGGTAGCTGAAGATCTGGCCTACAAGGGTGGGCGCAAAGTGGTCAGTCCATAATACATATTCATGAGAATCGATCAACGGCGAAGGGCGGGGCTAAAAGATGAAGACCCAAAACCAAAGATAAGGCCAAAAATGGGATGTAAAATAAATATCCGTGCTTACCGGCAATGACCTCGGGTCCCTGGAAATTCTCATCTGGATGAAGATAGCTCGGTGAAAAGGCAAACCATAGCCGTATGATGACCAACACTAGAGAGACAAACCCCCGCATGCTTCTACCGCACTGAATACATCTACGGACTGTGTCTGCGATGCGTTTACTGCCGAGGGTGGGCTGTGATCCTTTATCGCTGCCGTTGTTGCTGTCGCGTCGCAGTCGCATACACTCAAGTCACAATATAAATATGCGCAAAGTAAAGTTGTCAAGAAATCGCGGTCGCAAAAGATTAATATCGTTCTTATGTGGGATGTGAACGCTCCAGCCAAGTTTGTTGTTTGTTCAGTAAACCTTTTCTCTGGTGATTTATTGAACCGGGTGATAAGAGAATGATGGCAATTCACAGTGGTAATTCGCAGGTTCCGTTGAGAGTGGGCATATGGTATTTTAGTAAGGAGGGTAACCGATTAGCCAAGGAATGAGATATCAAATGAAGCAAGGATTTATTAAGACTAGATAGTTAAGTGTAAATAAAAAACAGCAACCGAAGGATTAATGACTCAAATTTGCCTCTTGGGAATTTTCTATCAAGAATAAAAGCAGCATCTATTAAAGACCGAATATAGCAAATGGCGATAGGTTACAAGCTATGTCGACAAGGGAAAAGGCAAGGAGATGACACGAGTCACGAAATAGGATGTAGGATCACGGTACGTGGTCACCACTTTCCAGCGTTTTGGGTAATCCACTTATGCAGCCCCATCCCTTTTTTGTTCGATCGTTGATTTTTTTTGGATTTTGGTCTGATAAGAAGGTATTCTTGTATATATGTATATCCCAAGTATAGAGACACTATTCCAATAGGTCGATAGTACATATATATACTTAATCATGCTTACCAACTCGGTAAATCGCACAAGGTTGCTACTACTACATGCATGTAGTAGTACAGGGATAGGTTAGCTTACCGTTTGAAGATGGGAGTTGGATGCATGGATTGTGGAAAGGGAACATCCATCAAATCTTATTTACTGGACTAACGCCTTTGCTTCCTAGGCGTTAATTACCCACAGTAGGGCTGACAGCTCTATGCAAAACATAAACTTATTAGTCCGACTGACTCCGACAAATGTCTTCTATCGTACGAATCCACGGACGGAAACAAACAACTACCATGTCTTAAGGATTTTTGGAATGAAACGGAAACAAACGTTGGCTAAAAGCCCCGGATTCAAAGTTCAAACATGTTGGTGCTCAAAAGGAATAGGGGATCTTACTATACACAATATCCCCTTAAACCAACGATTTACTCATATCCATGTTCCATGCCGAAATCCATCATGCGCGCCCAATCCAGTATAACAGACCACCAAACCCCATGTTGATCAGTAGATGCTGGCCCAAACTCCAAGCCATGCTATATAGGTATTTTGGCGAGAACACAGTCCAGATAAACAGATGCGTCCTCAGCGCCATGCATGCCACCATCACAAACCCCAGCGCCACCGTCGTAAACGTGGTCAAGATCGCTGCGTGTTGCAAATATACACCACCGTTTCCATGCTTTTGGGAACGTCTAGTCTGCAGCAGTAGCAGATTGCCAGCCGACGTCCACCATACCGGGGCAGCCCAGTTGCTTAAAAACGTCAGGATGCCTACGGCGAAGATGTTGAAATCGCTAACGCCGTTATAGGCGTTCGATAGATCTACCCCGGATATTGCATTGGAACCCCCCATAGCAAAGAAAGAAGCATACTGTAAAAGCAATGACGAAATCGTGATCTCGGCTACTTCCAAGTCCAGCCTTCTTAAGTATACAAAAATGACTTGAAATAGTAAAAACAACGGCACGTTTGTCACACGAGACTGTGTCAATGCAAATAGCGTGTATAAATGGTGTAGTGTTTGCATGGCTAAGAGCATGTTGGTAAGCTTAATTCTCTGGCTCGAACGATATACAGGCACTTACATCGTTCTTTGGGAACCTTGGTCGCTTGCATCGCTAGGCTGTATAGGGGGTATATTAAAGCAAGTCCGAGCCCGAGATAGACCGCTCGTGCTCGATTTACGAGAGATGGCCCATCAAACATATCCGCGAGGGTTTTTGCGGTACCAATCACTAGTTCGGGAGCATCCTCCTTGGTAAAAGCGAGCTTGAACGACACTGCCGACGTCGCAAGGCCCGCGACTGCGGATCCTGAGAATGCTGCTGGGATATCTCTGAGACTGATGAACAACTCCAAGGAAACCATCGCATACGTTATGGCGACGAAATACCAGAGAAAGGGGGGATATGGTGACACAAAGTTGGTCACAATATCGGGCTCGCCAGCAAATTTTTGTCCAGTTTGGTTCCATCCTCGGATGAGCCGCATAGCACCAAGAGCAACAAATCCCATGCCAAAAGATTTGTGGACAGTTTTCGAGGTTCTGTCAGAGTCAGCTTTGCGAAGTGGGACTAGAGTAATATGATCCTGCTTACGATTTGATCCCAAGATACAGTAGCCATGCAGTTGTAGCCCAGTACCAATAGTGTTGTTCCTCTTCAACATAGCTGCTCGCAAACATCATTATGCCATAGAGGATAGTGATCAGACCAAATGGTGCCAAACTCGTGGGCACGCTGGACGTCGAAATTATTAAGGCGCACATTGCAGCAACTGAAGCTATTGCTGCAGCTAATTGGCCATATAACAACAAGTTCATGTCGTAATTGCTGGCCATACTGCTCATCAAAGCTTGGGCCTTAGATAACCACTGGATTCTAATCAGTACGTCGCTTAGTTGCGAAATAGCGCTGATTCCTCACCTTTGATACTTGCATAATCCATACATCATCTTCCTCTTCCGTTGGCATCGTTTTATTCATTTTGTTGATTTGTTGCCATTCACAAGCTAGTTCTTCGGCTGATGAGCCAGGGTGAAGGCAGTCTAGTTGCTTGCCTCCAGATGAACCACTATAGGTCGCGGTAACGATGTCTAGTATCTGTCTTGCGTTGCGCACGAGAATTTGAAGCTTGTCATGTTCTTGTGATGTTAGCAACATCCCCCCCAACTTATTATCACATGATTCACTTACTCTGCGACCAAAAAGGTAGAAAGTCCAGTATGAAGGAACCCAAGCTATTCTTGGGTATAGGGAAGCCAAGCAAAGCAGCGAGAGTCGGAGCTAGATCGGATTGTTGGACTACATTGTAGTAATGGAAATCTTCGACAAAATCGGCTGGCACTTTCACATGCTTGGAAATAGTTTTCAACTTGGGTGACACAAATACTAGAGCAGCTGAGGTTTCCCCGGGAGAGGAGGCGCCGTGGTTTCCAGCATCATTCATGCCATGATCACCGCAGAAGACCAACAGAGTCGATCGAAGATGAGTTTGTGTCTCCATAGCCTCATATATCATACGAACAATGCCATCCATTTCTCGCTGCTTCGGGATCATGTTGGGACCTCGTGGACCAGTTTTGTGGCCGATGTGATCAAGCCCGAGGTAATGAAGCACCATGGTGTTCCAGTCGTCATTTTGTAATTCGTCAGGAATGTGTCGCGTAACGTTGTTGTCGACTTCTGTGAAATCGGAAACGAAGAAACTAGATGTACCGTCCGTTCGGTCGAATATCCCGGGGAACAATTTGAGCCATGTGTCATCACCATGCATAACCAGCTTTCCAGCTTTCTGTGCTTTCATCTGAGCCAGCCAGGTGTCTTGGGCAGCAAGAGTCGAAGACGTGTCGGCCTCGTCGAAGCTCAATATGGCGTCGAGGAAAGAAGGAGTGGAGCCAGTGGTGATGGCCTTGATTCGGGGCATCGTTATGGTGGGCGAGTTGGCATGGGCAGTGAAGGGAATAGCGACTCCATCGGAAATCAACCTAGAAGCTCTAGTTAGTGATTTTACACGACGGGTGTCGCGTACTTTTGGTTCACTCACTTTTGGGTAAATTCAAAGCCGGATTCATCTGAAAATACGAAGTCGCTACGCTTGTCAGCTAGACAGGCGCATGGCATTAAGAGGCTAGATGCGCAATGGGAACGAACCTGCGCAAAGCATCAATGACCATGAATATCAGGCGGTCAAATGGTGCATCGGGTGGAGGGCCATATTCGAGAGGTTGATACTCGGCTAGGCCAGGCAGGAATGGCTTATAGGGAAAGAAGCCAATCGCAAAGACTACGATTGCTACGGGTATAAGCAGGTTGGCTGCGACGAGGAGGACAGTCGACAGTGGAAAGGCATGTTGACGGCGCATATCCAATTCGCAGTACGTAGAATTAGTCTACCTAGTACCTATCGCTTGATTAGAAGTGAAAAAGGGAAAGCAAGATCTATAAGCCACTTGTGAAGAGCTCCATTCCAGGTACGGAATAAATTACGCGATAGAAAAGAAGTTGAGTTGAATAAGTTTCAATTAAGTTCAAGACACATTCGCGATATCCAAAGTTGAAATTGGCGATCCACAATAGTTATTGGTACCAATATACGACATGCGTGAAAGTTCCAGGTTGCATCATACAGGGCGATCAGACGCACCTACCCCAACCTTAAGTAGGGAGAACCCCACCCTGGACATGTCACTGGTATGATACTAGGTACTAGGTAGTACTAGGTAGTTATTGTACATCATGTAGTACTACTAGATACGCAACTTGGAAGAAGGACCTGGAAGGTACATGTACCTTGCATCATCAGACCACCTACTTCAGGTATCCATCATCTTCAAACAACATTGAATTCGTAAAAGTTCAATCTCTCCACTTCCAAAGTAAGTTGTAGTAGGCAGGCAGACTATAACTTCAAGTTGCAAACATCGAACTACATAACTGCTCAAGATTCGTACGGCATCATGGCACCCAATGACCCACTCGATAACGTATTCATACGCTTCAAAAACCATATGGATGACAATATCTCCCGAGGATTCCAGACTCTATTCGGATCATTCATTAATATGGGAAATGACAATGTTGTCAACGCTGATGACGTTGTCTCATGGGCCGTCTCATCCCCCTACTCACCAGTGAACCTCCAATCCTTGAAGCAGCCCCGTCCCCTCGGTGCGCCTCCCGGAACTCAGTTCACCTTCCGGGATGCATTCGAGGATCTCCTGGAAGTGCAGTCCGGGCATGGACTCGAAAGCTTACGGATGCGCCTACATGACCAATACCTGGAGCACATAAAGTTGGAAACAAGGGGCACGTCTGTCGAATCCTGGATAACCGGCTTAGCACGCCGAGGTCTCTTGCCCGCTTACTTCTCTCTCGCCCCAGGCGTTGAGTACGAGCTAAGCAAAAAATACTGGAAACACCATAGCTTGCAAGGCCTCGCGTTCCGCCGCCCGGATGTATCATGGTCGGCTGGAACCATCCTCCCGGAACTAGCGCTCAGCCTTCAGGACGAAGAGGATGAAGAGGACGATGAATCAGAGTATAATACTTCAGACGACAGAAGGCTCCCCACTAGGCTACCACGCACGGAACTTGACTTGTACAACTTCTTCGAAAACGTCTTTCTCAGGGGAGAGCCTGAACAAACTAACGATGCGCGGGGGGACCAACAGCAACCTACCCAGTCCCAACCCCCCACCCCTGAATATACTAGTTCTGACGATGTCGAAGGCCCCGCGGTTAATGTTACCCGAACAACCGAGACCGTCGGCAACTACAAGGTCGAGGAAGAAGTCCGCGAGTACGAAGACGACAACGGCGGCATGGTAATCGAGAAAACCGTTCGAACATACAACGCTGACGGTAAACTCGTAGCGATCAATGAAGAAATGTCGAGGTCTTCGAGCAGGTCTTGGTCGAAGCAGCTGCAGTTTGGGTGGACTACTGGAGGAGGCTCGGGGGACACCAAGCCTGCTACTACAAGCAACGAGCCGGACTCGAGCGCAGGTAGCCGTCCGGAACAGAAACCTACTGGTTGGTTTTGGTCAAAGTAAGGGGAATGGATTTATACCCGGGTATGGCTTTTTGGGGTATCTTTACGCGAGGCATCAGGGCGTTATTGAGGCGCCTCTTTCTCCCCCCCCCCCTTTTCATACCAAAAAACCTCTCATTGATATATGATCACAACTCTACCTACGCAGCTCCCTCAATTAGTTATCGTATGATTGGATGGATATTGCACACGCGACATTGACTTCGCAAGGAATAACAGAATGTGAACAAAAAAACTTGAATATTATTTTCATGGAAAACACATGTTCGGGCTACCTATACTTTTAGTATGACAATGACACTAGTTACTGAGTCTGAGGCTAGGTATGTAAATAGGAGGTATTGATGAAACGACAAGACCAGACTTTACTTTACTTTACTTTACTTTAACCACGAGCACTGGCCTTCTTCTTCCGCGTCATCCGTTTCCTGATAATAATCTTCTGCTGTAGCTCATCCTGAGGAGAGAGCTTCTCGCCAGTTTTCCCCGTAGCAGCAGCATTACCAGGCCCCTTACTACCAGTATTTGGGTTCTGGCGCTGAGCCTTCGATACAGAAAAGTCTTTCCCCCTCATCCCGTAGCCATTGCTCTTCTCTCTCCCATTCGCAAAAGGAGGTGCGGCCGATCTGCCATTAACAGTAGTCGCATGCTGGTTATGCGGCCTATACGGGCCCAGCGTCTGCTGTTTCGTCTGGAACTCCTTGCGACGCGCGACCACCTGCGCGTTCTCGATGGCGAACTCGACAATGAGGCGGTGGGTCTTCCCAGCGGCACCCTCGACGGCGTGTCCGTTGAGCCATCGCAAGCCCATGAGGGCCCAGCGGTGCGAGGAGTACTCGACGAAGCCGTAGCCGCGGCTTTTGCCGGCGCCGTCGACTTCGGGCACCTTGGACCCGTCGTTGTTCTCGAATATGATCTTTGCCTGCTTGACTATGCCCTTCCCCTTTTCTTTGCGTCGCCGCTCGGCCTCCTTGTCCTCCTCGCCCCCTCGGGCCGTTTCCTCTTTGGAAAGCGGCTCTCTTCGGCCGGCCTTAACATCTGTGGCGAATCCAACGACAGCCTCACGAGCCAAGGCTTTGAGCTGCTTTGAATCCGTGTTACGGGGAATATTTCGGATAGCCAGGCGAGTCAGACTTAGATGTAAACTCGGGTTGCCTTGAATGAGCTTTTTCCGTTGGTCGACGCTCTGCTCACGAATCTTGACCTCGGTGGGGGCTAGCATGGCATATAAGGGGTTATCCCTCGAAATCGTACCCTCGGATAATAGATACAGTCGGCGTTTGTCCTTCTCCTTGCCTTGTCGTGCTGCAACACCCTTTTCTGCTAGGGTGCTTGCTTCATCTTTGCTGACAGCCTGCGAGACTTGGAGGATGCGGCCATCGATCGTGTATTTGCCTTCCTCGTCCGCCATATCGTTCTGTAGAATCGACTTTTTGTTTGTCACCACAGATTGCTGAGGACGAGGTGCACCCCTCAGACAAGCTTTCGAATCGCTGTCATTGACGAAGCACACGAAGCCTGTCCCGGCCGGCCTATCGCTAGCTCGGTCCATCACTATACGGGCATACCGTATTTGCCCAAATTGTTCGAAGTGGGACTTGAGTTCTGTATCGGTCGTTGAAAACGGTAAATTGCGAATGAAGAGTGTTGTCCTATTATCTGTCATCATGGGTTTCTTTGGTGGACTGGGTTCGTCTTCGGATGCAGCATCAATGTCGTCGTCGTTTTCTGTGGCCTCATCCGGATCAACATCGCTGTCTTCCTCCTCGAGGTTTCCCATGTGATTTTTCATGAAATTTTTGATATCCTCATCTTCTTCGTCGTCCTCCTTATCTTCTTCCCTATCTTCCTCCTTCTTTTTACTCTTCTTGCCTGACTCTGTTTCAGTTTCAGGTGCTTCTTCTTGATCTGCAGACTTGGAATCCTTCTTAGAATCCTTCTTGATTTGCTGTTTCTGCTCTTCCCATGTTTGCTTATCCACAGCCCAGTCAACTACAATAGTTCTCCCATCAACCATCTTCCCATTTATAGCCTCTATAGCTTTCTCTGCGTTTTTGCGACCACGCATGGTGATGAAACCAAAACCAGAGAGTTTCCCCTTATCATTGGGAAGGTCGGCATATTTCACCTTTCCAAAACTTTGGAACAGGGCTGCTAGTTGGTCGGATTTCTTGATGCTCCAGGGCAAATTCCGTATAATCAACTTAGGTACTTTGCGAGCATCGGCTATGGCTGCCTGCCTCTCAGCCTTTCTTTGGGAGGTGGCATCGGCGGCATCGGCGGCTGATAGGCGGTGCCGGGGTTCTGCGATCTCCAATACCAGTGGACGGCCATTGAACTTTTGTTTGTTCAGCTTCTCTTTGGCTTCTTTAGCATCATCGGCATCTGTGAAGGTGACGAAGCCATAACCACGAGAGGCTTTGGTCTGAGGATCAAGGATGACTGTAGCATGCTTCACTGGAAAATGTTGAGAGAAGAAGTCGGTCAATGTTTCGTCGGTGGCTGAGGTAGGTAGCGATCGCACGAAAAGCGATCTGCTTGCTTCAACTCGAGCTTTCTTGGTGGGTGGCTCGACAGTAGACTCGGTATCATTTGAAGGTACATTGGAGTCAGAAGCCTGCACTCTCGACCTCTTAAGATCGCTGTTCTTGCCCATATTTATTCGCACGACCAGATTTTGGTCGAGTCAATTTATGGTAGACAAGTTGAATAAAATGGTGATAATACCTATATAGTAGTATGTAGTACTCAGAAAGTAAGGGAAAAAAAGAAAAGAAAAAAAAAGATAATATTAGTTATCGATAACATCAATTGAGAACTCCACTATTTTAATCTCCACCCCACCTTAATTAAGAACATGCCCAGGTCACGGTGATGTGCAGGGATGAGGGGGCCAGGGAACTGTTGTCGTAGCAGCAGCAGCCCTAAACGTTCAAGTTTGTTGATTCACCTGGGGCCTGGGCTAATCGATAAATAATAACATCCCGCCTTTTAGGCGCATCTTGTCACGTCGCAAATCACTTAAACTTCATTATACCTACCAGGCGTATACTATTACCTCTGGAGCTTTTTAGAGACCAAAAACGACGAGACAAACAAACATTAGCCAGAAGAAATAAACTCATGTACCTGATCAACTCATTTTTCATATCGTATTGAACTAAAACATCCCCACCATGCCACCTCGAGCGCCTGGGAGATCCACGCGCAACTCTGCTGCTGTATCCAAAGCTTCCACCGCAGCCCAACCCTCACGCGCTTCTCCAGCATCACGACGCTCATCATCCAATGCTGATATCCCCGAGGAAGCACCTGAAAGTCAATTACGAACCCAAATATGCGCAATATTCCGCGATGCACAGAAGACTACCGCTACTCACCGAAAGTTGGTCGTCAACCTCCGCAAGATTCACGAGGCATGCTGCTACGAGCCTACGCGTCCCAACAAGAACACGCCTACCAATTTCGACGAGTCCGACTTCAACAACGAATTTTCCCGATGTGTTTTGAGAATCATGCCTGTGAAAAAGAGCGAGAGCGTAGGTGAGAAGACTATACGCTTTGTCGGTCTGTTTCTGCGCCATGCCAACGACAAGGACAACGAGCTACTAGGAGAGGAGGATGTTGATGCTAGTACCATGCCCGAGACTCCAAGTACTCGCCTTACCACCCAAGTTTTGGAGGCTATCTTGCCCTTGCTCACTGCCAAGGACAAATTTGTTCGATACCGAGCAACTCAGCTAATCTCTCACGTTATCAACTCCTTGGATGCCATCGACGATGATCTATTCCAGAAGCTGCGCCACGGTCTCCTTAAGAGGATACGTGACAAGGAAGCTATGGTCCGTTCACAAGCTGTGCTTGGCCTTGGCAGATTGGCGGGAAACGAGGTCGAAGGCATGGTAAACTCAGATGACAGTGACGATGCTGAGACAGGACTCTTAGATAAGCTTCTGGAAGTGTTGCAAAACGACCCGAGTGCTGATGTCAGGCGTTCGCTCCTCGTCAACCTGCCTATATTACCCAACACTCTTCGCTATCTCTTGGAAAGAGCTAGAGATCAAGATCCTGCCACTCGCCGTGCAGTCTACTCGAGGCTATTGCCCGCGCTCAGCGACTTCCGCTATCTCTCCGTCCTCATGCGAGAAAAACTGCTCCGATGGGGCCTACGAGATAGAGACGAGAATGTTCGAAAGGCCGCTGGGCGACTATTCCGCGAGCGTTGGATTGAGGATTGTGCCCGAGCCAATCAACCTGAAGACGAAGAGAACCCAAACGGCACAGCCCCCCCTACCTTAAAGGGGCTTCTTGAGCTGCTTGAGCGTATAGAAGTTGTCAACTCTGGCGTCGAAAACGGTGTCGCGCTAGAAGCCATGAAGGGGTTCTGGGAAGGAAGGCCAGACTATCGTGACTTTATAGAATTCGATGACAACTTCTGGAAGGAGCTAAGCGCCGAGTCCGTCTTCATCGCGCGAAGCTTTAACCACTTCTGCCGGACCGAAGGAAATGGGAAATATGAGTTCCTTACAGAGAAGCTGCCTGAGGTGACCGACTTCGCTTACCTCTTCGAACGTGAACTGAAAATTCTCATTGAAGTTACCAAAAGAGTCAACAGTCAGGCAAACGTAGAAGATGAAACGGAGTTAGAAGAAGAAAGGGAGTTAGAAGAAAAAAAGGAGTTAGAAGAAAAGGAGTTTATACTCGAGCAGTTGCTTCATATCATCCTAACCCTGGACTATTCAGACGAGGCTGGCCGGAGAGCGATGTTTTCTCGGTTGCGGCAAGCGTTGTCCATACCAGAATTGCCCGACGAGATCACCAAGCTTACCATTGAGGCGCTTCGGGATATATGCGCCCCTGACGCAGCTGGCGAGAAAGAATTCTGCAGCATCGTCCTCGAAGCTGTCGCAGACGTTCACGATACCATCGTGGATGAATCGGCCATCGGCGACGGCGAGGAAAGCTTCCACTCGGCTCGATCCGAAGTCAGCGGCGACAGCACACCTACCAAGGGGAAGAAGGGCGCAGATTCCAAGTTGACCGAAGAGGAAGCTCGAGAGAAGGAAATCAAGGAGATAATGATCAACCTGAAGTGTCTACACATCGTTCAATGCATGTTATCCAACGTTGAAGGATTGCTGCAGGAAAATGACCACCTGGTGGCGATGCTGAACAACCTAGTGGTCCCCGCAGTCCGAAGCACAGATGCTCCTGTGAGAGAGCGGGGATTGGTGTGTCTAGGACTATGCGCGCTGCTCGATCGAGAACTTGCCGAAGAAAACCTGACTCTATTCATGCACTTCTTCAGCAAAGGCCACGCGGCTCTCCAAATAACCGCGCTCCAGATTCTGACCGACATTCTCAACGTCCACGGAGCACAGCTCTTGTCAGCAAACCCGGCACTGCTAAAAGTGTATGTCAAAGCCCTCCGATCTGGAGCTAAGTACCCAGAGGTGCAAGACACCGCGACTGTGGCGGTCTGCAAGTTGTTGCTCGGCCGCGTGGTCACGGACGAGGATGTGTCGTCGGAGCTGCTCAAGACGCTGGTCGTGGCGTATTTCGACCCGTCGACGGCCGGGAACCAGGGCGTCAGACAGGCTCTCAACTATTTCCTTCCCGTGTTCTGCTACTCAAGGGTGGAAAACCAAGAGCTCATGGGCTCGATAGCGCTTGATGCGTTGCACGCTCTCTACAATGTCCGGGAGGGCATCGACGACGACGCTATGGATGTTAGCGACGAGATGGCTAGTCTCAATACCATCGGCGCTTGTTTGGTCGACTGGACGGATCCTCGGAAGTGCTATACACCGGGTATCCCCATGGATGCGGACAAGAAGAACGTGAACGGCGATGTTCACCTAGACCTAGCGAGGGCTATTCTCGAAAAGCTAGAAAGTAACTTTAGCAGTAAGTTTTCCCTTTTCCTCCTCCTTATAACAATTTCCAAATCCCATCATTTATGCATGGCTAACTCTCCCCGCAGAAGAAGAAAAGAAAGTCATCGCCCCTCTCCTCGGCAAACTGTACATCTCCCCCGCCTCGAGCGAAGACAAGATCCGCGCCCTCTACGAGGACATCTCCTCCGCCGTCGAGGACAACCTCATGTCCGACGCCACCGGCCGCAACGCCCTCTACAAGATCCACGTCTCCCTCGGCAAGATCGTCAACCAGCTCGCCGCCGACCAAGACAAGGCGTCGCTGGCATCTGGCTCCAACAGGCGAAGCGTTAGCGTCGGCGCCGCTAGTGTGGGTGGCGCTAGCAGTCGTAGGAGCAGAAGCGTCTCCCTCGCTCCCGCCGAGGACCCTATTCCGGCTGCTACGGCGCGGGAGCCGGTGATTGAGGAGGAGGAGGAAGAGGAAGAAGGGGATGGGGAAGTGGAAGAGGGAGAGGAAGAGGAGGAAGAGGAAGACGAGATAGACGAGGCGGATGTTTCTGCGAGCACGGTTCGTCGGCGCAGCGGTGGGGCGGACTCGCTTGTCGAGGAGCTGTTGTCGGATGATGGGGAGACGTGATGAACAGACATGACGAAATGAGAGGATGAGGGGATGGAATGGGTGGGATGGAATAGGTGGATGGATGGATGGATGTTCACAACGGTCTAACCTAGATGTTTATAACGACCTAGATGATGTTGACGTTTCCAAATCGACGTAATGAATTAGTACATTACATAAATGTGATGGATGATACTTCCTTCTTCCGTTTGAAGTACCCTGCCGTGTGTGTGTGTGTGTGTGTGTGTTTGCATGTGTACCTACCTACCTACCTTTCTCTATTGTGTGTATGCTTGAGAGGGAGAGCCTACCACTACCTAGGTAAGCATCATCATCATCATCCACCCACTTCTACTGTACATACATCACATCTCCTTCAGCACCAACTATCTAGCTAGGTACACATCGAGGCCTAGTTTGGAGAATTACTACCTACCTACCTACCTACCTAGGTATACGCGATGCTTGCACGTACGATAGGTAGATACGACATTCCAGTCCCCTAGGTACAAGTAAAAACAAACCACAAATAACTCTGCTAGGCAGACTAATGAGAGTTATTATGGGTGAGAGGGCCTTGACATGGATACCTATATACGTGCACAAGTATACAGCATGCAGCTTCCCGAGGTCTCGAGAGAGATTGTAACTAGGAGAGAGATAGGGAGGAATGATTGGTTCATTTCATTTCATTTCGCGTCAGTATATTCAACTATGTCGACGCCCTTGCGACCTCGATGTCGATACTCCATTTTCTCAGTGTGTTCTCAATGCGCACTTCCCCACGGACTTTTTTTAATCCTCGCCCCTATTCCAGCCCTTAATAATCCACTGCCTATATACACTCTTTTCCTATTTCTTCACCAGCATCCGGGTATCATAAGTCCATTGATCATCCTCCACCAAGCCACCCAGCATTAATCAATAGAGATTAGCAACCTGCTCTAGCGCAAATAGCTCGATGCTTCGCTTGTTTGTAGTGGTTGTCGTTGAGATGGTTAGATTTCCGATATCACACCAGTTATTAATGGGCTGTCAACGTGATTAGTGCTGGAACATGAAAGGCAAAGACGACGAGGGAACTTACCAGACAACTGAGATATTTGCACCAGCTGCAGTTGTTTTGATTGGAGTAAAAGTTCTGGAGTAGTACGATGAAGACGGCAATAACAAGGATGAGAAAGGCAGCGCGAACAAGCCACCAACCCCACCATAAAGGCTTTCTGCCCTTGAAGAAACCCACTGGGTTCCTGTGGAAAGAAGGAAAGGCGACGCTGGTTATGCCGCCGTTCACGCTCGAGTACGAAGGCCCTCCGAAGTGATCTTCTCCAATTTTACGACGAAGAGCGTTCGGGGAATGGAGTACACTAACACCTAGGCATATCCCGACAATAAAGCCGCCAATATGGGAGAAGTTGTCTAGACCAGGAAGCAGACCGAGGGCAAAAGATATGAGTATCTCAACGATGATGAATATTAGCTCCCTACCAGGGTTACGTCTTTCACCCCACGAATAAAGGAGATCGAGTAGGGTAATGGCAATAATTCCAAATAGGGATCCCGAGGCTCCGGTGGATGAGATACCAGGAGCAGCGTAATTTCCTCCCATGACGAAACCAAAGATGCCAGCGCTCATATAGACTAGAAAGAACCGAATAGAGCCGATGGATCTCTCAATTTCCGTTCCCATAGTGAGCTGCAATAGCAAGTTAAAGCCAATGTGGATAATACCGGCGTGCATAAAGATGGGAGTTATGAAGCGAAACCATTGGTTGGGTGCCGGACTTTGGTTGAGCCCATTGTCAGGGTCCCACTCTGGATTGGGAACACCATCGAAGCCACAAAGCTCTGAGAGGGAACATTTGTTCGAGTCATTGTTGGGGTCAAGCGAAGTTGTGTTGGGACAAGGCCATCCGAAACCATTCTCGGTAACACCGGCGGGAGCACGGTAATTTTGGACGCCGTCCACGTTCTTCATACACGGAACATATCTCGAGCCCATGTTGATGAGAACCTGCTGGGAAGGACCAATCATGGGGTTAAACTGTGGCTTGGTCTGAATAGGGCTTCCAGTGAGTTGAGCGCCCTTAACTAGCTCGACAATGAAGACGACGATCTGAATGAGAGATAGTAGATAAACGATGATGGGTATCCTTCTCTTTTCCGATCCGAGCATGCCTAGTTCTCCAAATCGTAACATGCCACGCTTGTTAGACGCTGCTTCTCGAGGAGGGCCAGATTCCGGATCGGGGGCATCGTAAACATGGTCATTTGAATCTAGACCAAAGCCGAGTGGCTTGGTATTTTGCTGGCGCAGGGGAATATCATCCCCGCCTACAGGTGAAACATCTCCAGGTGCGCCGCCATGATATCTCGTATCATAGGCGAAATTCTGCTGACTAGAGTTCATGGAATCGGGTGTTTGGCGGGCATGTGAATTAGCTGGATAGGCGTGATCATCAAAAACGGTATCGAAGGGTGAAGGTTCTGTACGATCTGGCGGATGCTGTTGTGAGGTATAGGTGGGAGGGGTTGTGGATGCCACTGATGGCTCGTAATTATTGTAGGGTCGTGGTGACGACGTGTGGTAGTATTCGTTGGCGGCCATGGTCGCTCTTCTTATCGGGGTTCGAATGGGAATCAAGAAAGAGCGTGACCAGCACAGTGTTTTTGTCCCTTTCTTTTCCTTTTCTGTTCTCTTCTTTTTCTCCCAATCTTCTCGCTTTTCTCAATACCTTTTGTTGGTCGTTTACCCTGGTTTCCAATCCAGATACTGACTCCGAGTATTACTAAGATAGTGGGTGAATTAATGCAGCAATGCGGCAAAGGTTCAAATAGGAACGAATGTAACTGAGACAAAAAATAACGATTTATCGCCTCAGAGATTGATGATGCGTGATTGTTTTCCCTTGATGAGGAAATGCAAAAAGAAGACAGAAACAAAACCGCAAATATGTGAGACAGGCAGAGTCAGGTAGGTAAATCAGAAAACAAAAGTGAAAAGATGGAAATTGGGCTTGGGGAATCCTTTTGAGTGGTCCTTGGTGTTTGTTTAACGTGCCAGGTACTAGTAGACTGTAGTTAGTAGTACTTCGTACTAGGTACTAACCTTAAAGCACTATGTACTAGGTATTTATTAGCATTAGGTAGCATTAGGTAATGAGGCAGGACACCCAAGACAAGACACAGCCAAATGCAAATCGCTGTCGTCACCCATCCAGTTTTAAGGCTCCATGCATAATGTTTGTAAGTACTAAGTATATGTACAAATAACGTACCTTGGCCGAGGTATGGGGCGCATTACGGTACAAGGAAAATACACCTCTAGGCCTAGGCTTATCCACTGAAATTGCGTGGCTGCAGTCGTTGCTGCCACAAAGAGGCTGTGCTGTTGCCAAATCTTCAATACATGTAGTGACCTCGGACCAACATACATATGTACATTTGGTGGAAACTTGAAGGGACTTCAGGGCCAAGGTACCTAAGCAGCTAGCCGTAAATAGATTTCAGGGGTCTTTCTTTTCCTTCATGGACCCATACTACATAGTACATTGCACGCTATCCTCATTGTAGGAATCTTCAATGCCACAATAGCTTACGCATGCCTTTTTTAACAAATCCACCACATACCTAGCCGACTAGGTACATGTAGGTATTTACTCCTACCACCCATTCCTACCTAGGTAGATACAATATTCAATGTTGTGCAAGCATACAAAGCAATTTCTTTACTCACTCATACGAAGTTACACTCACTCAGATGATGCTCTATTTCACCTTGATAGGTTTGGCAAGCTGAAGTGGATTCCGGCCATCCGCCCCACTGGGTCTTTTAGGCCATCCAGGCAACTTCGATTTTGTAAGGCCTCGTTGAAATCATTATCCATAAATGTTGGTTAGCATTATCATGTCCAATACCAACTTACATTTGCACGTAGACATAGGAAGACGTAGTAGGGAAATGGTTCAAGTCGGTAGCTTTAAACACACAGGATCAGTTTATTAGCTTCTTTTTTGCTATCACTATAAACGGCTTTCTGTCTCTCTATCACATACCATAAGCAATTCCCAGTAACTCCTAGATATCGTCAAAGACCGACTGGCCAATATTTCTGAGCCCACTAATATCGCAATGCCGATATATTGTACTTGTACGTGGGGAAACTAGTATCGGTAGCGGGTAGAGTAATCCTTGGGGCTCACGACCAGACCACGGCCTTTCTTGGCACCTTTGTAAACAGTCTCGATTATGTCGATTAATTCTTGCTTGTCTTCTAGGACAAAGTTGAGTTTGTTGTTATTTCCTGTGCCTAAATCGCATAGCATGTGCTTGTTCCGGTAGAAAAACATGATGGTGCATGGGTCGTACAATTCTATATGAGGTTTTGTCGTTAGTGGTGTAATAATGAAGAGGTGGTAGGTGGCTACTAGCACTTACCGTACATCTGGTTGAAGTCGGGAACTTGGTCGATATCGCAAACGTAGATCACGCAGAAGTTTTTGACTTTATCTGCGATACGGTAGAGGACTTCGTCTTGTCGCATACAGTCGGCATCGTGATCACGGCCAAAACGGATCGCTGCCATAAAGATTGAGGTTAGCAGCTTGCTTTGCGAACTCATAGCTAAAAGGCGAAATGAACTACTTACCAACAACACGCTCCGTTTCCGATAGGATAGCTTGGTCGACGTGCCAGCCTGTGTTCAGATGAGGCAGGACAATGGATCCCATATTGACTTTGTAATGGGTAGGCAGTTCCTACTAAGATCCTTACTAAGAAAAGAGCTGAGAGGTTATGACGATGGTGAATCTAAGAGACTGATCTTAGAAGAAATGCGACGCGAGCGATTGGTGAGATAACGCTAGGTTAAATAATTCCCAAGGCTACGAAGTTTATTTAGGCCAATTGACAGGTATGGAGGTAAACCGGGGATCCAATGACATCAGTTGCTGTGACTACTTTGGTACTTACATAATCGATAGCATGTACATACATAGTACTAGTACTAGTTAATCTTAAGTCACTTCAACTTATACTTTTTGAATTCCTCAACATCAACACCAACGTCATCTTCAACACAGGCAGCGGGCACAACTGATCACTTTCGGTATACGCATCTTAGAATCAGTCAAGAATTAGAATAGCTGCATTCTAATGAAGCTTATTTGAAGTCTTCTGCTCATTAACCATGTAAAGTAGAGTATATCTCATAAATTATACATAATCACGAATTAAGAATGCCTCCCTCATTGTCAGTAAGGCCCCCACCCGCTAGCTAATGCGACAAGCTTGGGGAATATCTAAAGCATTGGTCAGTTCTATAAATCGATATAAGGGACCAGGAAGAAAAGGCAATAATGCACTTACCGGCGTTCCAAGCCCAGTAACGGGATCCCATCCTTGAGTTGCTGGAAAACCATCAACTCCACAACCGACAGCACTGCCACTTACGATATCTGTCAGCCCTTTGTACCCTTTCGAATACAGCCAAGGGTTCAGGAATCCCAGTGGGGGCTTTCCTGCTGAGACGAGCGCGTCATTGACTAGCGAGAGGATACCTCCTGTCAGTGGGCAACTGGCACTGGTACCGCTGATGACGCCTTCAGTGCCGTTCCAAAAGTACGCAAAGTAGAGCCCCTGTGCTGAGATGTCAGGGTAGCCACGACCCGTCTTGTTATACAGGCCATCATATAAGCCTTTCAGGTTTGAAACATAACTGCTGGCCTGCTTAGCCTGGTATGCCGGTGCCGGGAAGTAATTGCTAAAGCCACCTCCGCTCGTGTAATTGCCGCGCGTGACACCATTCGGGCCAACAAATGCCGGTCGATACGCTACCACCTCGGGTTCGAAGTTCTTGGTCGCACCGACCGCTGTCACGTAAGGGCAGCTGGGTGGGAACTCGGGGATGAATTTTGTTGTGTTCTTCCCATCGTTGCTTAAGCACTCTCCGTACGGCCCAACACCGCTGTCGCCGCTACTGAAAAGCAAAGAGGTTCCACGAGCGCCAACCTGAGCAAATTGTTGGCAAACTCGCCTTGCATAAGATTCCGGTACGGTCTGCTCGTCGTCGGCATACGAAGTCGCTATAGGCTGTTAGTTTTATCTGCACAGCCAAATCATACTAGGTACCCATTTATTTGAACTCCTCCCAGTGGGTAAGTTAAGATAGAAGTACGACATACTGCGAGAAAGTCAGCCTCTATCAACATGAAATTGCAGATTATGGGTATTATCAACCCCCTTTTCTCGTACATACCTAATAATTTGCGGGATAGATTTCTGATCCAAGAGATAATTCACCCAAACCAGATACGGCTCGTTGGTGTTGTCTGGTGTACTCGGGGACGGGTTAAATGGCGGGCTGCCACCCGTTGAGTAGCTTATTATTGGGGCTACCCCAAAACTTGTTAGTGAAATGAAAGGTTTGAGAGCAATTCAGATTCAGATACTACTTACTCTTCCAGCTAATTCCAGCAATGGCCTGGATGTCCAAATTTGCCTCTTTTGAGGTACGTGAAGCAATCTCTGCGGGAGTCAAAGCGTAGTCACCAGGGCCGTTCGCAATGGTGATCTGTGGGAAGTCTTTGGCACTCGAGACTGCTTCAGGTCGATATTTTGCGAGGAATTTTTCGGCATCCGACCGAATTGGATGTTCGCCGAGGAAATTATTGAATCCAATCTTGTTCTTGCCGCCAGCCCGGGTAATATATCCTTTGGTCGAATAAAGCGTCTGGAAGCATTCTGGCGTAACAGAGCTCACATTGCAGACCGCCTTCAGAGCCGGATTGGTAGGGAGTTTATAGTTGGTATCAAGATGAATAGGCGCTTCAATATGGTCAAACTTGTTGGCGCGAGCCCGGAAAAATGAGTTGGTGGGTTGGATCGTATCGATGTGCTTATGCAGATGATCTGGAAGAGACCATGCAGGAGCTCGAGCGATAAGACCGCCGTCTTCATGCTCGTAGACGTGGTACTCAGTGTCGAGGAGACGTTCAACCACTCCTACCGGCACAGACACCGTGATCCAGTCCTTGGCTGAACTGTATTTTGAGGGGATTATGCCATTGGCCTCCAACCACTCGTGGACAAGATCCAACGTCTCGTCCGTCGGCTTGACTAAGTCCTTCACTTCATCAGCAGAAAGGTGCTGACCATAGCGGTGATGATGCGGATCCGAAACTATTCATTTGCCATTAGAAATCATCCCTTGTATCTTGCTTAACTCCAGCACGTGCTATAGAGTTCCAATTCGGGTGCCTACCTTCATACAGATGCCTCTCGAGTTCGGCAAAGTTGCTCTGCTTGACACCAATTTGAAGATCAATGACATGCTCGGCCGGAGCACGACGGACCTTTGTCCATCCTCTAGGAACATGGTGCACATCCTTTACACGATAAGGGGTGCGCGACTGTATAGGGGTCGCAAATGTAACCTGGGCGACGGCGAGGAGTGCCGAAAAGGCAACAGTGAGGCCAACCATGATCGCAGGTGGTTCAACCTAGGTAATTCTGCTTGTCTATGGACCCGAGGTATGAGCAAAGCAAGACAACTAGAACCATATTCCTGGGACAGAATAAGCTTCCAGAGGGCCAATTTATGTACATATGTTGGTGCACTCAGTTGGGAGGCGCGTAGCACGCTATCTCGAAGATCCATAATGCAAGCTGACAGGGCAAGGATCACTGACCTGGGACGAGAGGCAGGCTACTGCCCTACTGCATATCAAGATCCAATTAGAAGTCTTGATTTCAACAGGCCGGAAATTACATTAATTGCCTTTGCGATGAGCATCCTACACAGGTTACTACATAGTACACTGGTAAGGTCGAATTATGAATAGCTACACGGTAGGCAGTTGCCATTCATACGGGTTCCTTGTTTGCGGTTGCGCCATTCTCTGACTTTGACGTTTCCGGAAGGTCGGATACCATATACTGCTGTAGATATGTAGGCCTAGATTGTGCCCGGCTGCTCTTGTAAGGATCTTTGCCCCTCAGTGTTGATATGTTGGAATCTTCCTCCAATGATGTTGGCCCAGGACATCTCCAAGGTTCCCATGTACATACAACCTATCATCGTACATACATACGAGGTAGCTACTTTTACTTTTGGAATTTCTAGTCTCTACAAGTATGTATTGTTCTTATCATTCGAGACAATCACCAACTTGACTTCCAGGTTATTAACCTTATATGTGATAAACAGACTCGGATCTTGAAAGAACTGTACGACGCAGACTAGCTTATATGACGATTGGGTTCCTCGTATTTGGATATCTACTAAGTAACGCTAAAAGATAGAAATGTCTATACTAGGCTAAAGTGGCCCTGTATTTAGAGATAACATTGCCAACAATTTTAAGGCCATAAAAGTTGCATCATATACCTAGGTTAGGTAGTTAGGTAGACCGTAGAGAGCTAGGTGAATGATATCGAACAGTGTCGCATTTCCTTGGCCCGGAGACGCTAAAAAGGCTTGACAATGCTTGAACAGACATCAAAGTTGCGCGCGAGATACTCCCGGCAAGTATTTACCATGTGTCTGAAATTTTAGATCTTGGATTTTGACGATATGGCTGGCGAGGACAAAGGGTTTATACGAATTTTTACGAATAGATTATCGAGGACGTGACTATGTACCTAGTAGATGTAAATAACTACATAGAAAGAAGTTGTTTCCTTGATCGCATGGGCACTTGATGAGAAGAGAAAAGGCCCAAGCTTTGATCCCCCCCCCCCCTCCCCCTATTAAAAAAAAGAAGAGGGGAAAAAAAAAAAAAAAAAAAAAAAAAGGAAGGAGTAGTTTAGTAAAACTACAAAAATATGATGACCCCGACCCGATTTGAACGGATAACCTTTCGATCTGGAGTCGAACGCGCTACCGTTGCGCCACGAGGCCTCGTCTTATTCGCCGATGGTTTTCTTTTGCGTATTAGCGTATATAACTAGTTAGTCAGTTGGCAGGTTGAGGGAATTTTGGTGGTGTGTGGTGGTGTGTGTGGCATCAAATCCCCTCAATCTAAACTGTGTGTGCACAGTGGCCGGACCAATAACCACGCTTATCGTTAATTGGGTAAGTGGGATAGTTAGGTGAAAGCTTTTAAGTGAATGTGCGATAAGCGCATAACCTGTGCTAACCAATGTTACTGAGGCTAGGGAGCTAACCTAGTGAGTGGTAAAGGACCCTAACCCCTTTCATCTATGATGTGAGACTCTCTTTACTTTTGATTACAACGTCGTTCCGATTTATCCTTCAAGTGCACATCTCGGATCTGATAGTATCCTCTCATTTAGGAAGGGCTATGATTAGTTGCAAGAAACTAGAAGATGCAGAATAACATCGTTGTTGCGCGGGAATCTATAACACCTCCTGGAGGGATACGGAGGCTACATAGACATAGACATATAGCTGTTTTTGTGCTAACTAGCCAAAAGGTAGACAGATCCTTTACAGATCCGGTCCTCTTCACGGGCAACGTGTGGTAGATGTGAGCTTATATTCATGCTAGTGGAAGTTAGAAGCTTCTGAATCTTAAAGCAGTCATGCTCTAAGGTAGTAGGTAGGTGTTACTTTGAGCGATGGCGATGAGTAGAGAATATTCAATGGTCTTCATCGAATTGGAACACGGAGCCTAGGTATTGCACATATAACTAGGTGATCATTTCATGGACAGTGTGTTCCAGTGGAAAGAGAGATAGAGAAAGAGATCTAGGTACGATCTCAAAGAGCGCATGCTCATTATATACACAATCCAGCTGAACTAGACTGGATTAGTTAGGTGATCTTAGGAGAGCGTAGCTATCCCTGTCACACTAACCTAGGTCATGAGGGTATTTGGTATCGGTGATTGGAAGCCAGAGTGTAGAGAGAAAGCTGGTACTTACTAGATAGGTGTTAGCTCTTTATTGCGTACCTAGTTGGAGGGCTAGAATATAACGTATAGGGGTGATAAAGGGGCTCTCTTTATATAGTGTACATACGACGACTACAATTTAATGCTCATGACATTTTATGAGTGTGAAGTTATCGAGGGTACTTATTGTAGCTCATTGTGATTGATAATATCGAGGTTAGGTATGGAGATATGATTTAGCAGTGGGTGGATGTAATGGAAGCTGCGTAGTAGAAGTGTCAATTTGCAATGTTGGTTTAATGGTCACGAGTTACGATGGCTGCGTAAAAATAGGAAGAAAATAAGATTAGAGAGGGGCACAAATAAGGGAAAGGGAAAAAAGGAGAAGGAATGAAAAATAAAGGGTATGGGAAAAAAGAAAAAAGAAAAAAAAAGAAAAAGAAAGGTGCTCGTGGTAGGATTGAACCCGCACCCTCGGGCATCCCGCAGTGGTGTTCGTTCTGAACCCGCACTTTAAGGGAGCCACATGGTGGTGTTCGCACCTTACCACTGAGCCAACATAGGTTGAAAACCTAGGTACCCAGGTTCTCACCCAGGAAGTGGTAGTTGTTGCTTTCCGGGGACCTATAAGTTTAACTTCGGTCGAAAGAAGGGTAGGAGGGTCGGTTACGAGGGCGGGTGGTGAGCCTTGTGATGTCGTGGAGCCGCGGCTCCACCTACAACCTTAACCTTAGAAACAAGGCTATTATTTTCCCACCCCGCTGCTCTCTTGATATTTAGTGCGTGGGACGCTTACTCAGAAAAAAAGATGAGGACCTGTTCAGATACTATTGGAGACCACGGACAAGGGAGAAACTTACTCAAATATTTCACGTAGGTACCTTCGTGGCTTCGAGGGTTGCCACCGCCTTGACTTAGACTTGACGAACGTGTTTCCACTGTGATGTCCTTTATCGACTATAGTACTAGAACTATTTGTGGGATCATGATGTCCCAGTGCTATGCGGTTGCCTCGTACTCCATACTTAGGGAGTTACATATCATGCCCAGACCGCACGCAACATTCAATAGACTTCCCTTCCAGAAAACCTCATGTCCTAAATCAAAATCAGTTGACAAGTCTAAATGTAAGGAGTTTGATATAAGAAGTGAACACTTATAGTATCTGATAGTACCGCTGGAGCGTGATAGTCTGAGCATACTCAATTGATGAGTTCCTGTCAGAACACTGTTGCTTCCATGGTCCGCAACACGCAGAGGATGAAGCCCGCCCGGAAGTTTGAATTCGTAGATGTGATTTTCTAGGTGCCTCAGTAGATTTGCAATAATTATAATTCACATCGACCATGGCCCGCATAGGAAAGGGGGTTGTTTACCACTGAAATAACTTAGAGTCGGCACCCACTATATCCGAATCGTACGCAGGGTCGTAATATTGAAACAGAGTATAGATACGCGGAGGTAGTAACGGTGACACCTCGCACCACCTCTCACAGCATCGTATAATAAAATAATCTATTCCGAGTCTGCACACAACCGTCCCCATAACTCCAATCGTTGCTTCGGGCCTTCCGACTGTCTCGTGTCCCTTTACCTAGACTAAGGGGTAACTGGTATGAAAGGGGGGTAATACGAATTGGAAGGTATCAACTTACAGCTTCCAAGGCTTGCTATACTCAGGTTGGTAGGTACCTTTACTGGCCATCACCTTATCTAACTCTTGGAAGTTATAGAATTGAGCAACAATAGCACTATTCGAATAATCCTGGATTCAAGCCAACCAGAGCTACACAGGAAGCGAAACGTCTCACTTATCTCTAGGTTGGGTCTATGTGTGAACACAACTTTAGGAAATGGCCCGATCCGTGAGATAGCTTTTACTCGTATAGATTTTCATGTTAGCCTCACCTTGCTGGACAATGTGAAGCTGCCTCAGTCTTGGTTCATCTGCAAATGACTTCAGGCGAGTTGAGATGAAGGGCCGGTTCATAGAGGTGACATTTCGCCTCACGGTCCCATCAGCAGGGAAAAGTTGTATAACGTGTCATGTTGATGTATCAATAGAGAATATTTACATGGTATATAACCTTTCAGTATCATCTATCCAGTGCTATCATCTACCCAATTTGCCAAGGTAGCACAGAAGAATATATGTTGTTACTCGGTGTGTGGCACGAATACTTGCGTAGGTTAGTGCCCGCCTCCTAGGTAGATAGTCAATGATTAATGCCAGTAAAGGATTTCCTTCGGAGAATATTAGGAGGCTAATGGCCGGGTGTTCACTTAGCACGGAGGATCAATACAACTAACTAGCCGTATATGAGACACGGCATCACAAGCATGTACTCAAAATAATTCTCATTATCTGTGGAAGCGGAACTACATCCGAGTTAGTCTACTAGGTAAATAGAGGACTGAGATGCGCACCAACCAGCGATGAAGATAAGTAAGTGAAATATCAAACAGTGCAATGTGAAGGAGTCCATCTGTAAGAGTAATAGTTCGGCCCCATTCAGGTAATACGCAAAACCCATTTAGGACATTCGTGTGAGATAGACTCATAGCCCCGAGTATTTCTCCTATATTCCAGGTTGCTCTGTTTCTTCTCTTCGACTTATGGCACCATACTTCTCAGTCCCCACGACGTTGGCACCCTTGGCGCGGGATACGATGAATAAATCTCAAGATTGTGCTGATACTGGAGAGACACAAGGACTTGAGAAGCAGCTAAGGGATAATAGGTAGGTAGGTTTTCATTTGAAGTTTGAGATGTAAGAACCATCAAACTAAACGAGATCTCATGTAGCCTTTTGTCGCGTTAGCAGTTGTTTTCTGATGAGTCTGGCATGACTTCTATTCAATTCAACCTTGAAGGTTTACCAATCTGCCAAGTGAACATGCACAGTCGTTTCGCCGAGTCTGTTAGGCAAGGTATTAACACGAGGTTTTTCTTTGAATCATTGTCACATACTTATTTAGGAGGTAGTTCTTTCTTATGTTGGAGATCTTTGGACTCAACACGATGCCCAAGAGTTGCTAGAAAATGGGGGAAAAATAAAAGGGGAGACGGAGAGAGGGGCTAGTTATTGCGAAAGAGGCACAGCCACATACGATGTAGGATTCTTTCGATGTTCCCCATATTCTCAAAGGCGGGTCGTAACCTAATCTAGGACAAGGATGAATGAGATAATTTGCTATGTGACGTTTCATAGACTGCCAATTGTTTACCAACTTAGAAGGTAAGTAAATATTAGGTATGTAGGCAGCTTAACAATCAACATGTTTCTAGCTATCTAGGTTAGTATATACCTAGGAGCGGTGCTGTTTCTATCATGTGACAATGTGCTTTCGGACGGCTTCGGACGAAATCGGACCAAACCTAGGTATGCTAGGTAGGTATTAGGTAGTATGTAGATGGGTTGGGATGTAGGCATCAGTAACAAGACAGTTTCTCATCTGGACCTACCGATGACCGGCAAGGAGCCACAGGATTATGTTGTCATGTTGTGATCCCGAGGTAGGATTCAGTTAATCGGGCTTCGTTTCGTTAAGCGCGGATTTACAGACTTATGGTTATCCCGTACCCAGACTTTTCAATGGCAAGTATAAGAGATAGTTGAAGATACGAACTATCGGAAACGATGCACCCCGGAATAGCGCCGTACGTTAGGGAGATACGGCCTTCCGCAGTAAGTAGGTGAATTTGGCATACTTGCTGCATCCGGGTGGGATTTGCAATCCGGCCGGGGGCCAGGACCGTTATTAAGCCATTCCGACTTATCACTACGGCTCTTGTGAGCTGTCGGGCTACATGACTTTGTCGGCGGGGACAATGATCGGCAATCACACAACCCAGGCTAACCACACACGTGCATATCTGTACCATACAATTTGAACTGACCGAGCTGGTGTCGTGAGAAGCTACCAATGTGAATGGCACGTTGACATGTGCGGACCCCCGCCGGCACTTGGCATCGAACAGACTGGGGTTAGTCATGGATGATGATCCACGCACAGGGGTAGAGTGGTGCCGTTAGGTCAGGGGGTTGGATGGGAAAGTCGAAAGATGTGGGGGGACTAAGATTCGATAAGCTGAATCGGCAGTCTCTAGATGGATTTCCAGTGTCTGTCTGTTTCTGTATTTCTTTCTTTTAGCTTGAAGCTGCAGTATGATTTCCATGGTTCTAAGGTTCACATGATCACAAAGACTTCTTTCTAACTTGATACGCAACACGCTGCAGAAAATAGCTCCGGCAGGAGTAACGATTTCTGAGCGAATATGGTAAATATACGCCATACATAATAGATAAAGATACGATAGATAAAAATAAATCATAAATAGAATATCCTAGGAGAATATGATGAAACAGTCGTATTCCGCCCTCTGCTCACACCATGCGGGGAGGGAGATTAGTAGCGCCACGATAGGGTATGATACTCTTGTCCGATTCTGTCCAACCAACAGCCGCCCGCCGTTGTGGATGTGGTGAAAATAGAGTTGAGTATGTCTCTTACCATACCCGGCAGCCCGGAGATATCGTACAATTAACTAACCCTATCGACAGAAGACGGTTGGACAGAGGCGCTGACAGGCCATGCAGGTATGAAAAAGCCAAGAAGGGTAGTGTACCCGATAAGGAAGGCCGTTTTCGTTTCTAAACACGACTTTTATTTAGCACTTACCTACCTACCTACTCACATAGCTGCCGACATGCCAACATAGTGCCAACTTAGCTCCCTAGTCCATAGTAGGCAACACAAGTCGAGGCTGTCCATTAGTTCGGTTGGCACTACACTACCGGTAGCGGTGCAACACGTACTAACACCTTGTAGCTATTGTGCATGTAGTTCTCCTGTCAGAAGCTTAGTAGCTCTATCATGCTAGCTGTCATTGGCTAGTCTTCAAATTTGACTACATAGTATTACCGTAGTATACCATACTAATATGATACTATGTATAGCAGTACCATACGGCATAATAGTATTATTTATTGTTCGGCTCAAGTCTAGCGGCACTCGTTACCTAGGAATAACTACATACTAATACATAGTACCACCTGAATAAATCCGAACCCCTGGGTCTTAATACAACTACAATAAGTGCAACCCCGTGGACCCTTTTAGCTTGTGGTAGCACGACTTGAGCACGACTGGTCCCTGATTGATCTATCATCTTATTGAAGGACGAAGACAGATTCCGTCTTCTGACGAATTATATATTTCAGATCCACCAAGCCTTATCCAGGAGGTGTTGCTATGATCGGCACTCGTCATGCATGTCGGATTATTGTCCGTTCTAGTTACATACCCAAGTACAATTGTACCTACCTACAAGGGAGATTGTCGCCCGCTAGAGGACCCCCTGCCATTATACCCATGAAGGATTCATCTCAAACATCTGAACCTCTGAGTAGCTCACATGCTAGCGGCCGCTAACAAGCCCGTCCAACATCTACATGCCAGTAGTACATGCTACCCTTGGTAGGGATCGCCATCACGATTAACTTCGTGACTTCTCTCTCAACCTCCACGATGTCACAACCATCGGCCGGGGGGCCTGTAACCAGATTTTATATAAAGGGCATCATGTCTTCTATCAATCGAATACTTTTGCTCTCACCATCTCACCATCTCACACTCGAATAACTTCATTCTTCAGAGGAGCCCACTTCAGACAGCAAAACCAGATCAATATTTAACCAGTCACCGCTATATCCTATCCACAATGCGTACTACTGCAGCTCTCGCTTTGTTGCCTCTGGCACTTGCCGCCCCTGCGAAGCGGGCTACCCCTGCTCCGGTCATCCGACCCCGCGGCGCCCAGCTTCTTGATGGCAAATACATCGTAAAGATGAAGGGCGATGCGCAGCTCGCGTCTATCCAGAGCTCGATCCAGTCCGTTTCCAGCGACGCCGACTTCGTTTACAACTCCAACAAGTTCAAGGGCTTTGCTTCCACCTTGACTGCTGAGGAGCTCGAGGCGCTGAAGAACAACGCCGACGTAAGTTTTGGAATATAACTACTCCCCTCAGTCTCCTAATCTACTTGAAACCCTAACCCTATTATCTTCAGGTCGACTACATCGAGCAGGATGCTGTTGTGACCATCGCGGCTACCCAGCAGAACGCCGACTGGGGTATCGCCCGCCTGTCCAACGCCCAGCCCGGTTCCACCACCTACACCTACGATGACACTGCCGGCGAGGGAACCTGCGCCTACATCATTGACACCGGTATCGAGGCCAGCCACCCGGAATTCGAGGGCCGCGCCACCTTCCTCCAGAACTTCGCCGAGGACGGTCAGGACTCTGACGGCCACGGCCACGGCACCCACGTCGCCGGAACCATCGGCTCCAAGACCTACGGAGTCGCCAAGAAGACCACGCTCTTCGGCGTCAAGGTCCTCGATGCTAGCGGCTCGGGTACCAAGTAAGTTACTCACCACCACTCAACCATTCCTATAATTGCCAATGGCACAGTTTTCGCTGACCCAAAACCCCGCACAGCTCTGGTGTCATCGCCGGCATGGACTTCGTCACCCAGGACATCGCCAGCAAGTCTTGCCCCAAGGGCGTCGTCGTCAACATGTCCCTCGGCGGCCCCACCTCCAACGCCGTGAACCAGGCCGCGGCCGGCATCGTCGACACCGGCGCTTTCCTCGCCGTCGCCGCCGGAAACTTTGCCACTGATGCCTCTGACTATTCCCCCGCCTCGGAAGCGACCGCTTGCACCGTCGGTGCTACTACTGCCGATGACGAGCTTGCTGACTACTCCAACTTGTACGTAGCCCCCTACACTTGTACGTAAAATGACAGTAACTGACTCGTGGTGATAATAGTGGCGAAGTTGTCGACATCCTCGCGCCCGGATCCGAGATCACTTCCACCTGGATTGGAGGCGAGACTGTAAGAACCCCCTGTTCTTTTACCTAACTTCAGTACTATGTCCAGTCACACTAATAAAAATGACAGAACACCATCTCCGGTACCTCTATGGCCAGCCCCCAAATTGCTGGTCTCGGCGCCTACTTCCTAGGACTCGATGCCGCGACCCCTGCCAATCTGTGCGAATACATCGTCTCGAACGCGCTTAGCGGTGTCATCACCAAAGTGCCCACTGGCACCGTCAACTTGTTGGCCAACAACGCTGCTTCTTAAGTGAATGCGGCATCAGTCACTGGCGGGTAGTTACCTACCTGGTCAGATACCTAGATGATCGAGTTGTGCTGGGTGGTGGGATGATGAGATTTCTTTTGAACATAGCTTAACCTTTTTGTATAGTTGGATTTTGAGGTATTCATATGTATGATTCGAACGGTCTGATATGTATATATGCTTCCATGAACGAGTTGTCAGCCAGACCGTTGGCTGGCTATAAAATATAGATGATGATATAACCTGCCTGCGTTTTTTATCCCTTGTTTCTCTAATTGTGACGGTGACATTGATGAAACAGAGGTATAATGAGAAGGGGAAACCCCTATTATACTCCATCAGTGTTGTAAAAGAACCTCAGATCATATTTAACCACGCAGCTGATAATACATAAATATAGTAAATAGTACATCCATCCCCAATATTCCTCAACACTTGGAAAATATAAGAAAAAACATCTCTGATCACCTATTTTTCACATGAACACAGCACAGAGCCCGCCAGCCGATTCATTCACGCACACACACACCCCCCGTTTTCCGCCCTCTTCTCACCCTTCACAACCCCCCCAAAAACGACGTGCCCCCCGCATTCGTATCAACCGTCATGCTATACTCAAGCCCACAGACCTCGAACAGCTTCACGGGTGTGATCTCCTTCGGCGTGCCGACGACCCCCTCATTCTTCAGCCTCACCAGCGTCTCCCGAATGGCCACGTACGCCGGCGCCAGCGTCGCGAAGCTGAAGATCATGATCCTGAACCCCATGTCCCGCGCCTCGTCGACCGTGATGACGGGGCTCTTCCCGTTCTCGACGGAGTTCAGCAGCAGCGGCCAGGGCGCGAGGTCGCGCACCGCCTGCGCCGCCTGCTCCTTCGACGCGAAGCCCTCGAGGAGCCCGACGTCCGCGCCCTCGGAGCGCGCGGCGCGCAGCCGCGCGATGCACGCGTCGTAGCCGAGCGACTGCAGGGCGTCGGTGCGCGCGATCAGCACGAAGTCGGATTGTAGGCGCACGCGGGCGGCGTGCGCGGCGCGGATGCGCGAGATGTACTCGTCGTGCGGGACGACGCGCTTTCCGCTGAGGTGGCCGCAGCGCTTGGTGAGGACCTGGGCACAGGGGTTAGTGATCTGGAGTTTTACATGTGGATAGGCACTGTGGGAGTATGGTGGGAATCTTCATCCCCTAAGACATAGCAAAAAAGATAGGTGGGTGGGAGGGTAGATAGGGGAACCTACCTGGTCTTCCAGATGGGCGCCTGCCACGCCTGCACGGATGTACTGCTCCACGGTTCGAGCGACCATGATGGGACCTATAGCAGATATATATCAGATCAAAGCGTATATAGATAGCAGGATCAAGAGAAATTTACTTACCACCGTACCCGGTATCCATGTCAGCGATTAGGGGTGGGCCAAAGGGGTCAAGGTTGGCAATCATCTCGGCATTCTCTCGCATCTCGTGCAACTGCGCAATAGCCAGGTCTGGCTGTCCAATGCGGGAGGCTGTGGTACCTGCGCCGGTCTTTGACCCAACACAACGTTAGTATTTTTTTTTTTACCAGACTGGATTAAATCGAGTGGACTATGTGGATGTATAGGAGAAGGAGATGAGAACCCACCATGTACATAGCGTTAAACCCCAACTCGATAGCCGTGCGCGCCGAGAGCCCATCGTAGACCCCGGGACACACGATCAACTCCTCGGTCTCGAGTAGCATCTTGCGAAGCTTCTTAGCCCCAGACGTCGGCTCGACGACGCTTGAAACGATCTGGTCAAGCGCTAGGGGGTTGCTAAGCTTCTTGGTGAGCGGCAATGTAGCAGCTACGACGTCCTCGGACTCGGACGCTGAGCTGCTGCTGTCATCCTCCGATATCTCGGCCACGTCGATGAGAGGAATCGGCTTGATGGGCTCGCTGAACTGGCCGGAGACGAAGTCGACTGTCGACTGGAGAGTTATGACCGACTCGCCCTCGAGTCTGGTCACCGGCTCCGGGAACATGACAGTAGAGACAGTCATGGCTTATTTGGTATGTAGCGAAGGGTAGAAGCACTTGGATATGAAAAGAAAGGCTGCTGTGCGATCTAAGTGTTGATGAGGAGGAAAGTCGAGATACTTATTCAGGTGAACGCTGGCCGAGCCTTTATATTTATATTCGCTTCTAACCTAACTAAGTAGCCGTTTCCTTGTTTTTCTAGACTTCCATGCCGTAGGTACCTTGAGCTCATTTTCATCCAGAATGGCCTCTTAAAACAGACCAAAAGGGGGCAAAAGCTCCTGAGTTGCAGTAACGCCTCGGCCTGGAAACACCACTCTGACTTGGCGCATGAGACTTCCAAAAGCACTCTACTCTTCGATTCAGTGGGGGCCAGATCGCCGATATCACCAAGCCAGCCACCTCGGGCTTGAAATGCGGAGTTTGAAGATACATGTATGTGTGTGTATGTGTGTATGTATGTGTATCTCTTCAGGTCAATTTCTAGACAACGCCCAATATGGAGTATTCAAGGATACTCCCTCCTTCCTCGGCGCCATACCGTAGATTCCGTTGATTATTTCGTTAAGGCGCCAGCTTCCAGCTTCCATTATCACGGGATGGCCGTCTTAGTTGGCTTTATTCACAGCTTTCAGGTCTTTGTGTTTTCGTAGGTAAGGCACTCTTATTGCTAGATGCTGTTCTGGACTTCTCCTGAGATAGGGGAAATAGGGGGTACCTATCTAGTATACAACCGAGGAGCGTGTTTCTATGGATATTAATGATGGCCGCTATTATCAACGGAGATAATTATCCTCATTTCCATACATGATGATCATCAAAATGTACTATAAGTTTATCTCTGCAGAAACCCGGGGAACGTACCACCATGCCGATCTCTTGTCTGCCGCTCAAGCTTCTTACGATCACAGTCATTGTCCAATTATAGAGACCAGGTATCTCCGCATATTCTGGCAGGCTGCAGTAACCTCGTCCCATGCCTGGAAATATTACTCTTGGCTACTCCCCGGTGACATCCCCTAAAGCAGTACCACGACGTTGGCCTTTGTTTTTTTTCCTTTTTGAGGGAGTGGCTAAAAACACCTTCAGCTCCGGATAGATTGTTCAGGTGCTACCTACTTCAATCATATACAATATATGAAAATGTGATTTCTAGCCCTCTTTCTGGCCTCTGTCCTAACTAACATGCCCCCCTTTTCTGTCTTCTGTACCACATAGGCTTACTGAGGACGATAACGACTTAGCTGAAGCCAAGTCTGACATCAGCTCCTTTCAGTAACAGGTTAGGTACTATACCTACCTAGATAGCCTATGTGACTATCCAGGTAGGTACTAGGTAAGCACTATTGAAGAGACTTTTCTGCCAGTTGATGCTGGTCTGGGTAGGTGTAACGATGTTGTACCGCCCTATAATAACGCGTAAAGAGCGGTGCGTCTCCGCTTCCGCGATATCATCGAGTGGCTTCTTCTTGGCAGCAGTTGAATCCCGCAGTGTTCAGCTTTTCTCAAACCCGAAACGACTTTACCGGCACCTTACAAAGAAGGAAAGATACATGGTATGACGTTTTTCATCACCCCATGCCGCCCTGCTATGTATCTGCCTAGGTAGTCATGTATGCAAACGGGGACCTGTATGTCAACAAATCAAGTGGCTTGGTTCATGACGACATTTATACACTTCCTGTACACCATAACAAGATTCCACGGCAGCTTCAATAAACCATGTGGTGCGGCGCCGCGATCTCCGAGAGGCGCTAATCGGGTTCGATGTCGTTGGCATGCATTCGCAAACCGATTCTGCAATACTGCATATCTAGGTAGGCATCCGTCCCTACCTGGCTGTAACTGGCGTTTGATAATGTGGGTAAGTAAGCAAGGTGGTAGCTCGCCACGGGCCGGGCCCTTTCGATGTAGCCTCAGCCGCCGAGCGTCTTTCGTTCAACATCCCGTCCCCCTTCGCTGATAACATAACCTCTCTGCAACCGTCTTGGGCCCAAGACCCGCCAAGATCTAGGGCTTCACTTGGGAGGCCTCTGATATGCACCTGTACACCAGGTAAATGAGCTGAGACTGGGCAAAAAAAGCCTCCGCGGTCGAATTATCATATCATATGATCATATTTCATATACTTTGAGTATCCTATTCCTTGTCAGCATATATGTAGGTGGTGGTGTTGTATATACGCCTACCCGTCTTAGAACTTGCTCTTGCCCAGATCCTTATCTCATGAAAAGGTGCTTTTCTTTTTCCTTTTCTTTTTTTCATATACGCTGTAACTTGAAATACAGCCTATATCAACGGTTTCGTGTTAGGTATTAGATAGTATACGACATACATGTGTCATGTTGTCGTAGAAATTCAGGTCATACGTTGACTGTGTGTCGTCGTTCATCTGCTTGTTTGTTTGCTTGTTTGTTCTTGCGTGTTTCCCTGTGAATGTCAGCTTAACATGGCTTTCTTGGCGGGCTGAACGCCTTGATCGAGGTGAAGTGCCACGACAGCTATGTCAAGTTGTTAAAAATATTCACCTGCTAAGCAGCCTCCCGGTTCAACAAACTGTATGACCTGATCTAGAAGCCCGCTTGTTTCGAGGAGTAGTTGGTTGGTTATCAGTTGATACCAGGTTGCTTGTAGATGTGAACTCTAGATTGTGATGCCACAGCTTAGGGCAAGCCATCACCTTGGCGCCAAGTTATAATCATCCACAATTATGGTCTGGGCCAATGATTCCTTGCTTTGAGGCCAACTCGATCTGTCACTTTCTTCATCGGTCCTTCTATACATCATCTCTGATAGTAGGCGTTGAGCCATGAAGCTCTCAACCGTCTCTGTGGTTGATACTGGGCCCTCCTACATTAGGTACTGGGTAGTAGACCGGCAGCACCGAAGGTGGGAATATCGAAGCAAAAGGGGGAAACCAATTCATCTGATAAACTTTAAAGCGAGAGACATGTCGGACGAGACATTCACCGGCCGAGACATTCACCTTCGGCCAATCATTTTTCTCCATTTCATATCGTTGTCTGATTCCAGCTCACTATTTGGCGGTAGAACCCGCTCCACTGAAACGTTGGGAACCCTGCTAGATAGGCTCGTTATTGGCTTAGCTCACTTGCGTAGGAGAGCTGAACTGCGCGGGAGGCGGGAGGCGGAAGACAGAAAGGAAATAGCGTGTTGTTGCTCACGAGTAGAAACGGCCCCGATAGGAGCGCCGTGACCGGGTCATTAACCTAAAAACGTTCGGCGCCCATCCGAGACATTGTCATTGTAATAGTCCTATTGGCTTATTCGTAGATAATCAGGTCGCGTGGCGCGGCGTGGATGTGGCAAGCCCGGTCGCTGAGAAATTCCGCTTGGTCGGGTCTAGATACAGCCCACCTTTGATATACCTACAGAGATGTAGGCAATCTATGACATCTAAACCGGGGATGCTTAAACCGGGACATGTCGAACTTATCAGCTTTCTCTCTTATGTGAATCCACTTCCCTCCCGCCCCCTTTTCACGCGCAACTGTTGAGCCAAACTTGCTACAAGGGTTACACGCCACACGGGAAGCTTCGGTCGGCGTTGCATTAAGAAGGGACTGAGGGATTTAAAGATACACGGCGGCTTCTTTTGTGCGGATCTGTAGATTAGGCGGCCAAGAAGTGACCAAGAAGCAACCAAGCACAATAAACCACGCATGCGCTCACTGACGTAGTGCTAATTACCTGGTTATTTATTTCAAAACTGTGAGCCAGCGCAGGTTATCTTCGAGATTCTCATCCTCGAGTCGAATTATTGGTTCTTGAAACCCCCATTTCATTTTGGTTGCTTGGAGTATTGAATATTAAGCGCCCTACCTACTTCTCACATAGCATCACCAGACCTCCTGCTGCACTGCATTGTCACCTCAACGTCACTATGCCAGATGAGGAGAAACTCGACCCTAGCCCAATGATCGACTTAGTGTCACCCGAGGAGCAGCCATTTAGTCGGCGGCTCTACAGGCAGCTCTCCGAGGAAGTCGATACGAATATAGGGTCTTTGCCTCTAATAGCCTGTTGTTTCGCAACAGGCCTCACGGATGGAACTTTATACAACGGCAAGTAAAGAATACTCATGTTGTGTTATTACCTAATTATGTTTTGTTTGTCTTGTCACTAACATCGAGTCATTTCTCAGCGTATGGCACTTTCGTGTCGATGCAAACTGGTATGACCGTACCCCCTTTTTAGTCCCCACCCCAAATTGAGCTATCCTAAGCCGCTTGACTGCCTAGGAAACACCGTCTTCGTTGCCCTAGGAGCTTCAGGACAAAACAACAGGCCATTCGGATGGGCTCGCTCGCTATGCTCGATAGGATGTTTCACCATAGGGTGTCTAGTCTTCTCCCGGCTGCATAAGCTGATCGGTGGTGGGCGTCTGCGAAGAACCGTGTTCTTCTCCTTTCTTCTCCAGACCGTATTTGTGGTCGTGGCAGCTACCATCATCCAAACCGGCATCGTCGATGGCCGATATCCCTCGCGGAGAGACCCCAATGTCATGGATTTCCTCGAACTGGCCCCGGTTGCGCTACTTAGTTTTCAGGCCGCGGGTCAGATAACGAATAGTCGCGGATTAGGTCTGAGCGAAGTGCCGACGGTTGTAATTACGACGTGAGTGGAAAACCTTTGTTGCTTCTAGATTTATTCCTCGAACCCCTTTCCAATCCGTATAAGTAGGAGTCTGGAACTGACATAATGATACCTTGTTACACGCAGGCTGTTGTGTGACTTAATCAGCGATGAGCGGATCCTGGACCCCCTTACGCAGAATGTGAAGCGAAATCGTAGGGCTGTGGCTTTCCTTCTCACGCTACTCGGGGCTATCTGTGGAGGATGGATTTCTAAAGCTACTGGTGCCGTACAGCCAAGTCTATGGTTTGTTGCCGCAATCAAAGCTACGATTACAATATTCTGGCTGTGCGTACGCAGAGCGAAATGAGCATGCTTTTAAGGGTACCTAATGATAAATATGAGATTTGGAGGGATACTGTTTTATACTGAGCAAGTTTAGACCATTGATTTGATACTAAATTGTACACTTAATTACTTATATACCTTTACTGAGATCAGTACCTAGAATATATCAAGATATATGCTATGCTTATACTATATTCATATACAGTATCTTAACACCATGATAAACTCGGGCACTTCGTAAAAGGTCGTCTACCTGTCCAATCTACTAACGTATTCGTAGGTACTTAGTACCTTGGTATAACGTAACAAACCATCCCATTATCAACCCCTGAATCCCTCTATATACCCACCTGGCACACAAAATCAGATCACAACTCCTTCATACACACCTGGGCACATTGCATTTCGCCTCAACCTATCCCTACCTGTCAAAATAACCTAACTATAACACTGCATGCTAATAATAGATACCCAGTATTAATATCCAACGACGAAAACTTGATCACTTCAAACATTCCCATAATGCTCGAATCTCATTGCCTACCTACCTCCGCAAGTTGCCTCTCCGCGCCATCCACCACGGTAGGTATCCCACCCCAAGGGCCAGAACACGTCAAGGCATTCAGGCTATTATCACGAAATCTTGGCATCACAACGCCTTTTCTCCCACCATATCACGCCTATCTACCTAACTACCTTAAGTAGGCAACCTAGATACTACTGGTATGAATATGGCAGAAGTTGATAAGAAAAGGAAGCCATGCGGAGGATAAAGCCCCTGGCCTTCCTCCGCGCATTCACTCACGCGCTCGAATTAGAAGCGGTAGGGTTTGGATCGAGGTGATATTCTATTCTGAGCAAGTCTCGGAAATATATTAAATCTCTTTCGATCTCTCGGCTTGGTGTGATCAAATATTCCCTACCCACGCTCGGTAAGGTAGGTGCGTGATATGTAAAAGACTCTTATCCTCCGGATACTAATTCCCCACAACTTCACCCCTATCCCAACGAGGTCCATCTGTGAGATTTCCACCTACCTACCTACCTACCTACCTAACATACCTCGGCATCAAAACACCACCCCAACAACCCTCCCCACAATGTCCCTCCTCCTCACCACCCTCACCCTCACAACCCTCCTCCTCCTCCCCCTCCTCCCCCCCACCACCGCACAATCCCCCATCTCCATCTCCACCCTCACCCCCCACCAACAAATCGACGGCTTCGGGATACCTATCCCAAGCCTTCGGGCGCGCCAGCGAGTTCCGCGATCTCCTCCCCGCCCCCCCTCCAACAGCAAGGCCTCGACTACCTACCTCTTCAACACCAGCACCGGCGCCGGCTTCAGCATAATCCGGAACCGGATCGGGTCCGGCACCACCCCGACCGACAGCATCTTGCCCGCAAGCCCGGTGCGGGCCCGGCATGGCGGCCAACTATACCTTTGACGAGGACGACCGGGGCCGGCAGGCGGCGCGGTACGGGGTCGCGGCGGTGTACGCGGACGCGTGGAGCGCGCCGGGCTTCATGAAGACGAACGGCAACGAGAACAGCGGCGGGTACCTGTGCGGGACGGCGGGCCACGCGTGCGCGCCGGGGGATTGGAGGCAGGCGTATGCGGATTTCTTGGTGCGGTATGTCAAGTACCTACTACAACTCGCTTGGCCTGCCCGTTACGCACCTTGGGTTCTTGAATGAGCCGGACTACGTGTAAGCGATGACCGTACCTACCCGTCTGGTAGCTCATGGCGAAGCTAAAACAAGTCCCGCAGAACGAGCTACTCCTCAATGCAATCCGGCGCCAGCGAAGCCGCCTCCTTTATCCCCATCCTGCACGACACGCTTGAAGCACAGGGGGTCGGAAACGTATCGATAGCATGCTGTGACGCGAGTAAGTGAAACAAATCATTCATTCGCTAACTAACTCCCTCGCTGTCTTCCAACTTCTTACAACGCTATAATCCATTTCTACCTCCTCGCTAACCACACCCCCACCACCCACCAACAGTGGGCTGGAACTCCCAGCGCAGCATAACGCAAGGCCTCGTGTCATCAGGGATGGAGAAGTACCTGAAGCTGATCACGAGCCACATGTACTCGAGCGACCCGAACTCCGTAATCTCCACCAACCTCAAGACATGGCAGACCGAGGCCGCCGATCTCCAGTCGCGGTGGTGCGCGACCTGGTCCGGCGGCGGCGGTCTCTGCGAAGGATCGACGTGGGCCAATAAGATCCACAACGGTCTTGCGAATGCCAACTTGTCTGCTTATATCTACTGGCAGGGGGTAGAGGTTAACCAAGTATGTTATACCCCTTCTTTCCTTCTTTCCTTCTTTCCTTTCTTCCAGAAAGCCATGCCCAAACTTTCGAACTTCAGGCTTTCTAATTCACAAACTCGTTCTACTAGTTCCAAGCATCTTCGTATCTCGTCGCAAGTGACGGTAAGACAGTGACCCCATCTGGACGTCTTTGGGCTTTTACCATGTGGTCGAGGTTTGTGCGCCCCGGGGCCTACCGAGTCAAGACCACGGGCACCGTTTCCAGCACGGGCATTACGGCGTTCAAGAACACGGATGGTTCAGCTGTCGTGGTATTTGTTAACTCGGGAGGTTCGCAGCAGAGCGTCAAGATTTCTTTCAATGGATTCACCCCAGCGGCTGCCGAAGCTTTTGTGACGGATAACACTAGGTCTGTGGCCGCAGACACTGCTGCACTATCGGGGGGTGTGGTTACGGCTACTGTCCCTTCCCGAGGCATGTTGACAGTCAAGTTAACAGCGGCAAATTAATATCCTACCGGGGTAATCTAATAGATACTAACTTGTGGTTACAAATTTATTATGAAAGCTATATGAGTTTGTAAGTGAGTGATTCTGTGCATATCTGAGATGTAAATACGAAGTTGGATGAGACATACCTCCGGGAGCCACTGCTGCCGCATACATTACGAGCGCCGCAACAGATTGAGATACTCCTACTTTCCACAAGGCAGGTCTCTCCTCCCAGAATTTGATCAAGTGATCAGCTATCAAAGCGGTCCATATAGAATTCTTGTTACATTTAAGTCCAAGACTAAGAGCGAAGATCGAACACGGATCATGGATACTGGTATCCAACGATATCGGGCCTCTTTGTCCTCGGAGCACATTGTCGTCGAGCTTCTCGAGTGCTTTTTGAGTCAAAGCCGTTTCCGCCTGGGATTCGGGGTCGACTTGACATAGGATTAAGGCGTAACTAGCAACTTGAGGGTCGTCAAGACCTATAAGCTGGTGGTCGTCGCGCATCAAAGACAAACGCAGGGTCACGTCCCAGACGAAGGAGGGATCGACATAGCCTAATGAGTGTGCCGTCTTAACTAAGATCCTGGAAGCCAAGGCCAAAAAGCTTGTACCCATGGCACCGATGTAGCCGTCTTTGAATACACCATACGGGGACTCATTCTGAGCGACTGGGACATCGTGATTACCGTCTTCGATACGAGGATGCACGCTCCGAATCGTATGCGCAGCCAATTTGAGGAACCTCGGTTGCCCCATCACAGCACCTAGGCGAGTCAAAGCGAACGCCCACATCACATGTGGCCAAATAGTCCCCCTCCACGGCGACCGAGCTGTATCGCCACTTCTGAGACCTTGCCCCAAAGGTTGGTCGTCGGTCGCCCCGGTAAGATCGCCCAGGGTTTCACACACAACGAACGCCAACTTGGCAGCAATCTGGCCATAATGGAGCTCGCCGGTCTTTTGGTACATCGTCAGAAAGTTGACTACTGCAAATCCATCGATGAAAAGATGACGCCCCCAAATGAAGGGATCATCTGGTAGAGTTGGCGGTTTCCATATGTCCAAATCAATCGCTTCTGTTGTCGGGTGTGCCCTGAATTTATACACCTCATCCATCGCATCTTCACAGCGTCGGAGGGCCTTATCCTCGAGCTTCATCACTGGCGTCGGCAGGACCATGAGCGTTGGGGTAAGTGTAACGCGGTGATGTAACAAATCCATACTGGTCGATATTGATCGAGATACTTTGAATTTGTTTGCTGTCTCGATAGCTAACTGATGATTGAATATTTGTTATTGAATTGATATCGGTATTCCTTGAAAATCAAGACTCGTTGACGATGATAGTTGAAAGGTTTCGAGAATGATGTCCAAGAAAATATAATTGTTAACTACTAAGAACATAGTAGGTAAACATACCTAGGTACGTAGGTGAAGGCTTTTGGAAGGTCCAAGTTCACTTTAGGATACTGGCAGTTTCCGCCGAAGATATGAATCCCGCGTGCATTTTAGAAGGCGTACCTTAGGTGGGCAGAAATTATTGGCAACAGGATAGTAGTTAAAAGCTTCCCAATAATCTTCACAGTTAGTAATAAACCTCGCCCTTCATAAGTACTCTAGCAGTGCGAAGCAGGTCTGCTGAGACGATCTGACCGTCCTCGATCGTCGCTCCTATCTCGACGGTTCCGCTCGGATGTCCAATAACGACAGAGCCACTTCCGCGACTGCCTCGGGTCTTGCTGCAAACTTGTGCCGCTAGAGTCCCAGGCATGTTCGCCGCTGCCCCAAGACACAGAGCTAAAGTCAGGGGCACCGCCTTATGTGCCTGTCCCATCGATAATGCTAGACATCTGATGTCGATATCATCTGAGCCCGATTCCGGAAACAGGAGAACGACTTTAGGCACACTTTCGGTCTTTGGATCTAATCCCATCATCGTCGCGCCAGCTTGACGGATGGACTCTAATCTGGCCTTCAGATTTGGGTCTGCCTCGACCGCCTGTGGGGTAAAAGCGGCCGGGTCCGCATCACTGATCCCTAATTCGTCTATCCGGATAAACACTCCTGGATTCGACACATCTACCAAGGAGGCCTTGATCTGCTCCCCGTCTGGTAGCGTCAACAAGTCAACCGGATTCCCAGTCGGTAGCGCTTTGCCTGTCTTTGCGCCAGCAGGATTTAGGAAGCTGAGAGTAATCCTCGATTGCATCCCAGGGACGCCATCCATCTCATAATCTCCCTCGTGGCAGTAGACAGGAGGGTCACCGCTTACCCTAAAGCGCGAATGTATGATCTTGGAGGTGTTCGTATTAAACACCCTTACAAGAGCTTCTCGGTAATTGGCTGCCTTGCCTACATCTCGGACCTTTGACGCTTGGTCGGCGACTAACCCTTCGTCCCAGGCGACTGGTCCCACAGCAGATGACATGTTTCCGCAATTTCCAGCGAGGTCGAGGACGCCATCTTTTATACCAACCTGGACGAAAGTGAAGTCAATATCCGCATCCGGGCGCGTAGAAGGCGACAGGACGCAGATCTTAGAGGTCGAGGATATGCCCCCTCCCATGCCATTGAGCTGTCGACCGTAGGAATCTGGCGATCCCATAGCCGCCGGCAATATGATATGCCATTGGTCTTGGGGTGGAAGATGCTGACGTTGAAAGATTAAGCCATTAGACGTGCCGCCTCGGACGAATAGAGCGGGAAAGATGCGCGCATTCAACGTGGAAACATGAAATGATCTTGCACTATGTAGTTGTGCAATGGGGAGTGTTCGGCGAAGCCCTCGATAGGTATGAGTTAGAATCCCCATCCTCATTTGAATGATGAGTTGATAAAAAGCAGTTTCCTATTCATTACCTCGGTAATTAACGCTGTCGTCAATATGTACATAGGTAGATACCTAGCACTGTTTAGTTACATACCTACCCTACCTAGTAGATAGTAGGTATTTTATCGATATTATCATATAGTTATTTGGAGGCATGCTTTCCGATTGGCTCAAATCCGTGTAACCCCCCCTGAATCGAAGCGTTTACATAGTAGTACAGTATGTATCTTCGTTCAGGTTGTTATGTATCGATCTCCCCCTTTTCCCTCTATGTATTACAGGTTGACTCTGAGGCGGCTACGCCTAAAATACCAGACGATACACCTAAACCACAACCCCATATGCACCGCCTAGAACGCACAAAATCAGGATATAACTAAGACATCGGATGAAACCTTGTCGAATCCTTCAGATCAGCCGCACCGATCTCAATCCAACTCCCAACTACTTAGTTATCTGAAAGGCGTTTTTAGGGTTTAAGTTAAGATTATATAGCGACAGTTGTACCGGTATATGGGAGAAAAGAGATAGCCATTTGTCTTCTCTTTAAAACGAAAGGTGTTGTTATGTGCATGTAACATATGGTATATTCTCTTATCAAGAAATACCACCCACCATCTACTAAGCTACATAGGTATTCCCACTGCAACGAGCCCATTTGCGATGTTATTCTTACATTTTCCTTCTCCTCATAGAAAGCTATTCAGGTTTCAGGACCCCTGGCGAGTAGTATAGGTAGTCGTCGATGGAGTGCCATAGATCTTGCTCTCGACCGCGATTCGCTCGACTATGGCCCCTAGCACCACTGCCTCCTCTATTATCTGGGACGTCATCATAGTCCTTTCGTGATCCATGATATGTAGCCACACGCTAGGTGTGTACGTTTTCAAGACATCGATCGTGATAGATCGGTCGAAAGATCCGTTTTGCCAGCGCAGCTGGAGTGCATAGAATGCTTCTCGGAATCGTCGCAGGAAGTGCAACATGCCCTCGTTCTTGCAGGGTTTCGTCGCGAGAAACACTTTCCATGAATCATCTAGCTCGTCCTCCGTGGGATGAGATAGATTCAACTCGTGGTTAGGGCGGTAGTGTAGATTCAATCTACCGTCTGGGAGCCGCTCTTTCTGGTTTGCCCAGGCGGGTATGCCATTCTGCGAGGAAGCGTACGATTCCTCTGGTTGTTTCTGTTGTCGAGCACTAGTTGAATTCTTCTGTAGTTCGTCCATCGCCGAGTGAAGTTTCTGGTTATTCAGGCGAAGATTGTTCACTTGGGTCTCGAGTTCCCGGATTCTCTCCATAAATGTAGGGCCGTTTAAGTTTATCTCTTTGGCAGCGAACTGCTCAGCGCGATAGGAAGGAATGATTCCGGTTCGTTTGTTGTCGTTCTTGGATTTTTTTCTGATTGCACCGACGTCCATTTCTTTACGTTTGGCAGTGGTAGGTACCCTAGGTCAGTATCAGGTCACACAGTTTTTCACAAGAAAGCTCCTGTCTAAATGCCTACCTACCTGAATAGAGATTTGTCTCATGGTCAAACCTTCTTATATTCATATTAGCTGTTTCCCAAACTCAGTGCTACTCTTGTGTATGCAGCTACTCCTACATCATACCTTAGTGCTATGTATGTCATTCCTATTCGTGCAGCATGGAATATGTATGCATAATCTACATAAGCCAATGCCGAATATCATGTAATTGATTATTTTCCCCTGGAAAGAGGAGCCTATAGCACAAGTATTTAGAGCCAGTCCATCCCCAGCCGCTTAGCAAAATTTATTCTTTCATAGAAACTGACCCCATTAGTCGTCTTCATCTTCGTCAGCAGCGTCTGCCATGCTTGTGTCTGCAGCGCCAGCAGGTTCCCCGTTTTCTGCATCCGATCCGCCATTGGCCTCTTTGTTTGGAACTTCGACGTCTTCGTCCTCGTCACTATCATCGAGAACTCTACCGCCACGTCGAGCACGCTTACTTGGTACACGGCTAGTCGTCTCCTCCTCGTCTTCGTCTTCATCGTCGTCCTGGCCAGCTGCATTGTCCACTTCCATTACGTCTCGGTCGTAGCCAGCTCTTGATGCATCATCCGCATCTGACCGAGGTGAGCGATGATTCTCAATGGCTCTATCAGCACGATCCAAGGCATCATCGTCCTCGTCAGAGCTATCCACCACGATCTCCGCAGACTTGTACTTGTTGCTATCTTTCTTGGAAGCGAGCTTTCGCTTCTTCTTCGGTTGACGTTCTTCTTCCGACTCTGACTCATCGCCCTCCGTCGTCTTCTTTTTGCGCGAACGTCCTTTTGACCTGGGCTCGCCACTTGACTTCGGCTTAGGCTTTCTCTTCCGCTTAACCTTTTCACCCGTTTCAGAGTCGGTAACCAGATCAGCCTCTTGGCGCGATTTCTCCTCCTGGTCTCGCTTGTCGGCCATTTCTCTGTCGCGGGCCGCTATCTCTTCGCGTTCCTTGCGGATTTTTTCTCGCCTCTCCCGCTCTAAATCGAGAGCCTTCTGGCGCTCCTCTTCACGGCGCTTCAATTCAGCTTGTCTTTGCTCTAGGGCTGCAGCAAGCTTCTCTTTATTCTTTTCCTCGTACTCTCTCTGGCTCTCAATTTGGCGGCCAAGCTGCTTGCGCTGGGTGTTGCGAGCCATGTTGGCTCGCTGCTCCAGGTCTGCCTTGGGGTACGGTGGTTGTGGGTTGGTGGCAATCTCATCAAGAGCCACGATAGCGGCCTCGAGACCTTCAGAAGCTTCTTCGAGCTCAGCTAGCGTACGTTGGGTCTCAGGTACGTTCATGATATGTTGAACTTGCTGAATCTGAACGAATGCCACGTTGAATTTGAAGTGGATCTGATCTGGGGACACTTCGAGGGCCTATAGACATGTGAGCTTGCGTAAATTTTTCAGCATCTTGGTTGATCTTACCTTCTTGGCGTAGCTTAAGGCTGTTCTGTAAGCATCCAGACTTCGCTCATGCCTACCCCTGTTCAACCACGTACGGCCGAGGCATGCCAAGATACTCGGATCGTCCATTCTACTCTCCTTCGACATTGCAGTCTCGTAGCTCTCGATAGCTTTAGAGAACTGTCGTAACTCTGCGTATATATGCCCAATATTGACATACACATTTGCATCCTTGATTGTCTCCCGCACCTTTAGGAATATAGGTAGCGCAGACTTGTAATCTTTCTTATCCTCAACAAGGGCGATAGCGATACCTTGAGCAGCAAAGGCATTCTTCGGATCCAGCTGTATCGCCTTATCAAAGAACTCCACAGCGCGCGTGTACGCAGCCGACCGCTTTTGCTTTTCTTGCTCTGTCTCTCGGCGCATTTCACGTGCTGCCATCATGTACAAATTACCCATAGCGACGAGTGCATACCGGTCGTGTTTGTTGTGATGCTGAAGAGAGTGCTTGTGGTGCCTCAGCTCAGGGTCCTCGTTGACATTACCCAACTTTCTTCGTGAACCCTTTCGTCCGAGATACCAACCATACAAGGCGCGAACCTCGAGGTCAGATTTGTTCTCCTCGTATAACTTTGTAACCGCATCCGGACCTTCCTTAATTGGTGTCTTGCGTAGCTTGATATATGCTAGACGAGCCTTGGCTTCAGTGTAATCATCATGGCGGGCCACTAACTTTTCATAGACCTCGACAGCTTGATCAGTGAGGCCCTGTGACTCATAACTTCTACCGAGGTTGAAGCTGATGGTAGTGACCAAAGCATCTATATCGTTGTCCTCGTCCTTTTCGCCAATCCGCATACAGGAGCTCAGGGCGGCTTCAAACAGTTGGCTCGCAAGCTCGTGTTTCTCGGCTTGAGAATAGAAGCATCCGATGTTGTTCAGGAGCTGGGGTGGGAGATTCTTTCGCAAAGCATTCCGTAGAGCTGTCTCGTCCTCGATTCCGGTTGGATATTCTGAAGATGGGATTTGATCCAACTCGATCTGCTCAACTTGCAAGAGACATTCAAGCGCCTTCTCGGGGTGGTCACCCTCGTAGAGGCGAGCAAGGTTCAATAAAATCGCGGAATCGGGGGAGAGGTTCTTTTTGGGATCTTTCCAAGCTGTGCGGACATGCTCCAGGTATTCTATCGCTTTCCGCAACTCGGCACTCTTATTCTCGCTAGAGGCAGCCATCTGATTCGTGAAGACCTCTTCGGCATACAGAGTGCCCAAGAGAATCATGGCCTCGTAGTTTCGTTCGTTCTTATTAGCCGATTGGATGATCTTCTCCAGACGAAGTTTAGCCTCCCCTAAGTCGTTGTTCAAAACAGAAAGTTGAGCAACGCCAAATTTGGCTGGTAGGTAGCCCTTCTCGAGTCCACCTCTTGCTTCATCTGCGCGGCGATAGTAATCCGCGGCCTTTTCAACGTTACCACTAAAATGCTCCTTTCGAGCAAGCAGATACCAGCCATCGCTTGCAAGTGCATTTACGTCGGTGAACTGAATGGCCTTATTGGCGAGTGAGTCGACGTGCGAGAGACTTTTGCTAGACAAGAAATAACTAGCAAAGGTGACACAAGTCAAGGGCTGGTTCTTGTCGGCCTTGAAGGACTTTTGTGTGTACTCAGTCATAGCCTTCTTGTATAGTCGAATAAACTCAGGGCTATTCGTAGGAACACGACCGCTAGCATCAAGGTAATACAGACCGAGGAGAATGTTGGCAGTCTTAGATTCGGGATTAATCTCCAGGCATCTCTCCCAAGCTTGTTTCGCATCCTCCTTATGTCTCAGTTGCCAGAAGCAGCATCCGATGCCGATTCGAGGATCCGGGTCAACCAAATCCGGCATTTTTCTCAAAACATTCTGATATGTCTCTAGAGACTCCTTGTAGTTGCCTAATCCAAACAACGCTCTCGCTCGGCCTAAAAGTGCCAGCATGTTCTTGCCCTGCGAAACTTTACTCGCTTGATCGAAGAACTTCAAGGCATCTTTCAGTAAATTAGCCTTGTCCTGATCGACAAGACCAGCACCCGGGGCTTTGGAAGGTGCTTGTAGTGAAGCTTTGAGAAGCTGGAGTACACCTCGGGCTAGAAATAGCGGGGGGAAGGCCGGGCTTATACGCGACGCGTCGTTGAGAGAGGAAGTGGCCAATTGGAGGTAGTAATCCTTCGTCTTGGCTTCGGATGCAGGGACGCCATCAGGCGCTACACGAGGAGCTTCGCGGCTTTTCCAGAGGTACATCCAACAGAGGCAAGTCACTATGCTGAGCTTCTCTTTTGGATTGTTGTCTTGCATGGCATTTCCGCCACGGTTGAGCATCTCGATAGCATGATCGATCTTCTTCTGCTTCGCGTATGCGAGGGACACGGTCATCCAATAGGTGCGCGCGGCCCTTTCATTCTCGAATAGCGTGCAGAGTTCTGTCGGATCATCTACCAGGTCCTCCAAGTCAATCTCCACGGCTTCGTCTTCTTGGTCGCCTTGGACGGGGATATCGATAGCGCTAGGAATATCGGCAAATCGTTTGCTAATCGGCGCGGGAGGAGCTTCGCTATCTACGCCATTGTTGGCGTTCCCATTTCGAGTAGTCGCCATCTTGAATAAGGAATGGTAAGGTTAAGGGTAAGAGATGAAAGATGTAAAATGTCGATGAGGGGGGGGTTGTGGCGATGTTGGGGAGAAAGGGCGAAGAGTTGAAGTCGAAAAGAGGATAGAAGCGCGTTCAAATCAAAACGGTAATGATTGTAAAATGTTCAAAACTCATCGCCAATTGAAGGCATGGTGGTCGAAAGAACCTTCGGTGGGTAACGACTTGGAAAATGACTGGATGAGTTTACACGCAAAAAGTGATGTTATGCTAGAAAAAAAGGTGAAAGAAAATAAAAATGGAGGATGAAAGTTGATGGTCGGTCTCGAAAAGTTGAAAAGTGACAAGGCTTGATGGAATTGATGAGGCTGAAAGCGCGAAATGAGTGGGTCCCCTGTAGCTGGTACTCTAGCTCAGCTAGCGTGATTTCATAGTGGGGCCCTCCACATTGAAGATAAGTTGTGGCTAATTGCTCCATGTGGCGCTAATGCCTGCTCAGCTCAGCTCAGCACTACGCACATCACCGTGCAGCTCTTCTCCCCCTTATGACTCTATTCATGCTAATGTACATAGAATTAATGCAAAATCACCTTGTTAAAGAAAGAAGCCTGCGGTACTTGTATACCTAGGTACCTTCCACCCTTACACAATAGGTACTCATGGCAACTCCAGAGTCGATATAAGTATCCCCCCGGACAAGCCCTGGGTCTACCTCCGGGCCCGGTCCGGGGTTTTCCTATTAGGCTCTCCGTACTCAGGTAGGTAGGTAGGTAGGTAGGTAATCGACCTTCGGCAGCAGCTTGATAGGTACTTAGGTAGTCAGCCACCTTGGATATCAGGAAGGTAGTTCTACTTGAAACTTTCGAGACACATAACAGCAATTCATTGATAATATACACCTACATCCTCCTTCCCTTATCAAAGCTACTAGGTACCTACCTACTAAGTTAGGTAGATCGATCAGTTTGGAAAATTAATAAGTACCACGAAACCTTTTCAATGCCGTGTTGTATAGTGTTCTCCCTACGCTACACCCTTATCCTAGTTTCCCATCTACTGTGGCCAACACTCTCTCCCCCCTTCCAACTAAATCCAGCCTTACCTCGTCGTAACTTCTTCCTCCCTTCCCCTTCCATCCCCCTTCTCATCTCATCCCATCCCAAAGCCCGAGTGAATCAACATCCAAAATGCCGCGAGAACTCACAACCCCCACCGTCCTCACCATCCTCTTCCTCGCCCTGACCGGCATCTACGGCTTTCTCAGGTTCTCCCACGAGAACGTCCTTGCCGTAAGTTACCTATATCTACCTACCTACCTATCTCAAAATCCAATCCAATCCACTAACACCCCATAGATCCGACGCTTCGAAGCCGTGGTCAAAGCACAAGAGCCCGTCTACCTGGCCCCTTCAACGTTCGAAGCCGACGGTCTCGAGGAGCCGCATCGGTTTGTCGGCCCGGTTTCAGATGACCACCAGCGCAGCACGACCGCCGGCAGCGTTGCCCGCCCGCTCATCACCTACGCGTACAGCGAGTCCCCTCATGCGCGAGAGAACCTCAAGTTATTCATTGACAACGGCTTGCGTGAGTTTTCCATTTGGAGCGAGAGAGAGAGAGAGAAAGACGGTGTTTACTCAACCACATCTCTCCCGCTTTACTACGTAGTCACTAACCCCACCACCACAGACAGCGCCGCAGACTTCATCTTCATCCTCGCCGGCCCCACCTCCTCCGCAACCTCACTAATCCCCAGCCAGCCCAACATCCAGATCATCCAGCAGCCCAACAACTGCCTAGTCGGCTTCGGCGCCCACCGCGGCGTCCTTCGAAAGGGCGGGCTGTGGAAGAAGTACAGCTACTTCATCGCGGTCGACGCCAGCGTCCGCGCACCGTTCGCGCCGTACCCGGGTCCTAGTTTCCGCTGGAGTGACGTGTTCCTTAGCCGACTTGGTGGCGATGTCAAGGTATGTTGTCTGTCCCCTAGTGCCCAACCCCTAGCCCCTAGCCCCTGAACAACCATTTCATTTTCAATGCACGAAATAACTAATGAAAACATCTAGCTCGTAGGCCTAGCACCTCCCCACCAGCCCCATTTCCAGCCCCATCCCCATCCCCATCCCCATTCCCCCAAACCCCATCTCCCCTCCACAATCTGGGCCACCGATTCCACCGGCATGAAGCTTCTTCTCTACCCAGACGACTCGCCAGGGCCACGCCACTACCACACCTACAAAGCCTGCCACAAAGACGCCAGCCAGTTCCTCCACGACGAGATCATGACCACGTCCGTGATCAAAGAAGCAGGCTACAAAGTCGACGTCTTGACCCTGGTTATTATGGTGGGTGATGGGGGAATGCGTCTATACTAACCACGTCCACACTGCTTGCCTATGAGGGACGGATGGACAGAGGGGGGGGGGGATGAATAGGAGGATAGGATAGAAGATAGGTAGAAGTGGATGGGATGGGATTCTTATGTAGGTAGGTACCTACCTACCTATAATAAGTAGACTGATTGCACACATTCGTTCGTGACTATCACGCTGTGTACCTACAGTACCTACCTGAGTCTAACCAGCACGACTAGAAAAATGCAATACTACCTAGGTACCTCGTCCCTGTGGATTTCCTAGGTAGTCTACAATACTGTAATTGACTGCCTTACGCGCTACGAGGCATGGTAAAACAGAAATCAGAGAGGAAAATGGTGCCAATAGGGAGTCCCGTTGACTGCATGAGAATAAACAATACCTACCTACCTAGGTATCCATTTCAATGCCACGAGACTGTATTCTACCTATAGCATCAACCCTAGGTACCCAATTAGAGGACAAGAGCTGTCGATTGTCGCTGTTACATAGAAGCCATAGGGTCATAGTATGGAGCAGGTAATAGGTAGGGTTTTCCAACATCGTATGCGTATTAAAATTCCTACCTCCAGGAACAGCTTAGGCTACCTACGTTGGATAGGGGAGTATTATATCATCTCCGAGACTGGCCGTTACTTACTTGCTTACTAGGTAGGTACCTACCTAGTATATCAATAACCCGAAAGGATATCCCAAGCTCGCCTTATACTCCTTCTAAACGCCTCCCTATGAACCCCTTCCCCTTGCTACCTACCGCCTATATACCCTAGGTACCTAGGTAGGTATATATCCCCTTACCCGCCTGACCTATACAAGCACCTACCCAACTACCAACCCACGCCACGCTATACTTACAGTATACCTACCTACCGACCTACCCTCTCACCAACACCCATACCAATACCCACGCCCACAAAACCCCCCAAACCCCTCAAAAATACATACCCAAAGTCCGGCCTCCCATTCTCGACATATCCGACGCCATATAATCGATGTGGTCCCCGCTCGCGACGTCCTTCAGAAACGTCTCCAGCATGCGCGCCGCGGACTTTAGACGCGCGAAGTCGAGCGGCACGCCGTCGGATTCCGCGAGCCCTGAGGCCACGCGGATCACGTTTCGGATCTGTCGCCCGTTGAGCTCGTAGTCCTTGGCCAGGGAGTCGAATTGGACATCGTTTATGTTGATGTTGATGGCGCCACTGCAGGAGGAGGAAGACCGGGACGAGGATGAGGACGAATGTGAGGATGAGGAGCACGAGGGGCAGGAGACGCGAGTGCAAAGGGTGCGCCAGATCTTCAGGCGGGACGCGAAGGCCAGCTGCGTGTAGCGGATGGGGAGGTGGATCCTGGACGCGAAGAGGTCGTCGAGGTGGCTGAAGCGGTTCATCGTGAGAAAGACAATGCCGCTGTAGTTATGGAGGGCGCCAACCATGTAGGTCTGGCAGTGGCCCTTGCCGCGTGATCTCTGAAGGTACGCTTCGGGGTCATCGATGAGAAGCACAGCGTTCCAGATTAACGCCAGCTTCATCGTTATTTCCATTTCTGCTTCTAGGCGTTCCATTGGGAAGCTGTCTCTGTACGACACCGTGCAGAGAGGCCGCTTGAAGTGTTCGGCCACGCACTCCACTGTAAGTGTCTTGCCTACACCAGGTGGGCCACTGTTCGGTAGACAAGCGTCAGTAATCAGATACCTAACTACTTTTCTGATATGGCTATGAGAGCCGTCGGCCCGTGTTTAAGGGAATCCCTACTAAATACCTAGGTACCTAGTAGGTAGTTATCAACCATTTCAAAATATATATGAAAAGGAGTATATTCCCAAGAGAGTCCAAGACCGATTGCAATATACCGGGGGCTACATACTGTAAGAGGGCTACAAGCCCTTGGCTCTTGCGTATGCCAATATCGTTGAAGCTATCGCGGTTACTCAAATGCGTAGAGACGAGGGACTGAATAGTCTTTTTCGTCTCTTGGTCGAGCACGAGATCTTCGAAACAGCGAGTGTTCCACTCCACGGGGGACACATTACTGATAGAAAACAACATGAACTGATTCGTCTCCAATGCGTATCCCCTGAGCACGCCGTGATTGATCAAAGCGTTCTCGTCGGATAACTTGGCGAATTTTTGCGGCGCGGAAGCTAAATTATCGTTGCACGACACCCTATGGTATGCCTCGTTGGAATTAGCGATATTCTCGAGCTCGGTGACTTCAAGCTTAGAAAACGGACCGAACCGGTCGCAGGTCTCGAAGTCGATCATGATGCGCTCCTTAACATTCGTTGGTCTTAAACTGCCCTGCGAACCTGTTGTCAGGGCAAGTCCGTCGTATTGCCTAACATGTTGGCCGACGTAGCTCTCGAATTTCCTGCCTCGTTCAACTAGCTCCGCGCGTATCTTACCCGCATCTTCCAACAAGTCGAACGGCATGGTTTCAAGATCTTTCACTTTCCGCAACCCATCGTACTTCGGGATAGTGTGTTTCACTGTCACAGTACCGAATTTCTGGCCGTCGAAGGAAACATAGTCAGCATTCACATAGAGGGCGTTGGTACCATAATCGCAACTATCGACCCGGTAAGCTCGGTGCTGATCCCAGTGTTTGCTGTATATGATTGTGCGTGGTCGGAAAAGAGTCCACAGTGTGTCATAGGAGATAGCCTTGAGGTTGCTGGATGTGCAATTATCATAAGCAGCGATGTCGAGGTCGAAACGAGTCTTGATCCAGGTCATAAGTAGTTTTAATTGAGCCTTGGAGTCCTCATCATTCTCAAAGCGATCGTGACCTTCTGACTCTAGTTCTTTTCTAAAGTAGAATAGCGAACAGTATGGGTATTTGATCCTAACGTCGTTGGCATGTATAGAATCTATAGGGCAGTCTCCCATAACGTCGTTGAGCAACTGTCGTAGTGGTTGGTGGTTGACATGCAAGACCGTCATGTCAACGTCGTCGTCGCCGCCATCAGTATCGGAATCGGAATCGGTGTCGTCGTTCTTGTCGTAGCGAGGCTTGACCAGGCAGAATGCAAACATACGGGGGTTCTTCACCTCTTCCTTATTCTGGTCAAAGTATATCTTTTTCTCGCCATCGTCTTTCAGTCTCAAATGCTTGATCTCACACTTGATAGGCCCATCCTTGGATGATGATGTTGTTGTTGTTGCTGTTGTTGTTGCAACTAGATCCCCCTGACAAGTTGTTGAGCTAGCTCGTCGTTTTAAGCTATTCCCAAGGCTCTTCCCAAGGCTCTTTCCCCATCCTGAAAGCATAAGTATAAACTTTGGTCTAGCCATATTTCGGAAAGGATAAAAATATGAAAGTACTTAGGTGAGAAAGGTAGCCAAGACGTTATCAATACCTAGTTAATGACTCTATAGTGGTACAAGTATGAACACTCGGAAAAAGAAGGAACATGACCAAGACGACGAGATCTCTCAGTTTATAGTAGGTAGACACCCACTATCCACCCCACTCAACTACCTAGGTAAGTAAGCAAAACATGTATTTGCTTGATAAGTAGGTAAGTAGGTAGGTAGGTAGGTATGCAAGGCTGTAGCCGACCTAGAAGTTACATAAGTGAGGTAACTCAACATGCGAATTCTTATCACAAGTCATGGCGTCCTAGGTACTGTAAGTAGGTAGGTCCAGTACTTCATTGGTTATGATGGAACTTGTTGATAAGGTTAGAAGGTAATAGATCGCGAAGTTGAAGACTCGGAATTTTATGTGGCACCTCCAAGATAATTAATATACATGTACTGCAGGTCAACCTCTCATAGGGCTCTACGGCATACTGCTGGACACCTCGAACGTTGTGTAACAGCCATACTCGCGGATGATATGTAGGGCATTGAATGGAGACCTTAGGAGGTATGCACATGCTATGTACCTAGGTTAACCTACCTAACCTAGTAGTCATGTAAGGCTCCGTCTCAATGCCTCACATTTGCATCACCACGACATTTCTTCCCCTTGTTCGAACGTACTAGGTAAGCAGGAGTCAGAAAAAGAACAAAGACCTTCGAGAATGGACATGTTTGGTTTCGAATTGGCATGTCTATGGTATACTATCAGAGTATGCATTGCCTTTTTACCACACACGCCGACGCCTACAAAATCGTGCCTCGAAAACCACGCGTTCGTCCTTTACAGTCAATTAAAACTTCCCAAACTCTTCGTGGTATTGGTCGTATCCCCGCAACTTTCTTTCTATGCAACCAGCCATTGCTATGAACCCAAATCGCAAGTTCGTGTCTCTGCTTAGTGTAAGGATCTGGTAACGTCACACGCGTTACCCCATCCGATGATGCGCGTAGCCTTAGTCGGCGAATAAGCTGCATATCCATAGACAACGAGAGAGCCCTGTCTATGTGTTCCAAACGATGAATACCTCTTCCATGCAAATCTTGGTACGCAGGTGAGTTGCTGGGCCCCAGAACCTATGGTTTCTGGAATTGAAATCCGAGGGGCTACTACTCAATGAATCGTCAATAGGAGAATAGGGTATCGTCATTTTCTTATTTCGCATGCTTTTTGAAGGCAAGTAAATCAGAGAGGCTTCCAAGTGGACAGCCGTGCTTGAGGAAGTCGTGTTGCAGGAGCTCATCTGCCGAAGCACGGCTCTTAACGTCGACGCATAGGCAGACAGACAGAAACGCCTTAAGCTCCTTGCTGAGCTTTTCTGGCTTCTTTAGCCGGGGCGTACCGTTGGTCGCAATGAGATATAGCGCCTTTAGAGGCTCCTCATTGAGATACGGCGGCTCTGATTCTATCATCTCGATTGCCATAATACCTAGCGACCATATATCGACCTTGGGGCCATATTCCTTCTGCTTAACAACTTCAGGGGCCATCCAATATGGCGTTCCAACCATAGTGGCTCGCTTCGACTTGGTCTCGGTAAGCTTTGCGCAGAAACCGAAATCGGCTACAAATGACGTTAGTTGACTTGTATTGAAAGGGACTGAAGTTCACTGATTATAAGCACTTACTAATCTTCACGTTTCCGCGGGCATCTAGAAGAACATTGTCGCTCTTGATGTCACGATGGATAATGTTCTGGGAGTGTAGGTGTTGCAATCCACGGCAAGTCTTGGAAACCTAGTTAGCAAATATAATAATACCCAAGTTTGATTCTGGTGAAACTCACCTCGAGGCAAATTGTCGAGATCTGTTCTTCGGTAATGACTGGGTTGTTGTCAATGACATCTGTCAACGCACCGCCCTCCATGTATTCCATGACAACCCATAACTCAGCGTTGTTGTTGCGCAGAAACGCGTCAAGAAAGTTGACAATGTTTCGGTGCTTGCTATCCTTCATCACCATGATTTCGTTTACAATCAGTTCCTTGCGCGGTTGGTGCGCTAAGTCCATCTGCTTAATAGCAACTTGAGCTCTAGAGCCCTGGTTACGGAGGACCTCTCGAGCAACAGGAGACATGGCACCTTCTTTAACCTTAGCCACATAGACGGAGCCAGACGCACCCTGTCCAATCTTCTTTTGTTTCGAGTAAGACAAGTTAGGGTCGTCTTTTGAGACAACTTCGATCAGTTTGGCCATGACCTCTTTTTCTGACATGGTAGACATGCGGACATCCTGTTTTCTTTCCGACGGCGAAGGCTTGGCTGTGAGGGCCGCCTCTGCAGCCTTGATGCCATCGTTCTGTTGCTGGCTAGGCTTGGCGGGAACATTTAGAGGCTTGACTGGGGCGGGCATTCTTGCTGCCGCTGACTGGTTCTGGGCTTGGCCATTCGATCGTTGTTGAGGAGAGCCATTTGCATTGTTGTATCGAGGAGCAGATGACTGATCGTTTCGCGGCGGCATACGCTGCGTCTGGCTAGACTGAGGTTCGCGTGAGGACATGGAGCTTGAGCTCGATTGCGATGTCATCACAGGTCTGTTAGACGAAGACGCCGAAGAGCTGGGCGCGGGCGGAGCAGGCCGCTGAGCGCGAAGGCTGCCGGGCTGTTGGCCGAGAGACTTGGGCGCAGGCGGTGCGGCTCGGCTAGGATTATAACGATCTGCCGAAGCTGGAGAGCCACCATATGCACCACCGCCAACCTCTTGTTGAGCCAAAGGAAGTTTCTTTTGCGGAATGGAAGCATTATAGGCTTCCAAGTCACGTCGGTTTTGTTCGTCAATCTCTCGCTGTCTTTGAAGCTCCAGTTGCTTCATGCGCTGTTCTTCTCGCGCTGCATCAACCGCCGCATTGTAGTTACTTCCCGAATTCTGTATTGGCGGTCGCTGCGACATATCTGGGGGACTAGGTCGTCGTGGTGGAGTGGCACCCTGTTGCTGCGTCGGGAGGTTACCGTAACTGCGTTGTGGAGGTGGCATTGGTCTCGGAGGAGCAACAGAGGCTCCACCTCCACCGCCATATCCAAGCTGTTTGTTTTGCTGCGTACTGGGAAGTGGCGTGGGGGCGAGGTTTGGATACTGCTGAGGGTTTTCTGCTCTTTTGGTAAGATCGGAGTAGAAATCTAAAACTTCGAAAACGGCTTGAGGATTTCGCTCGTAATCTTCCTTTGTGATAGCAGACGAGTTCAAAAGTTTAGACCATTCAGGGGGCAAGCCTACGAACTGTCCTGTTTGAGGATCGAAACCAACGTGTACCGCATGGGAGAAATTGGTCGGATTGCTCACTCCCCCCATCGTCGGACATCGGCCATAGAGGAGGTCAATCCAATCGTAGAGATCATCGTCGCTCTTCACTCGGATGTGCAAAGTTCTAATGGTGCCGTCGTCATCTCCGGGGCTGTTAGAAGAACCTTGCATAAGTCTCTTGATCTCAAAAATGGTGCCCGCGGCTTCAACTCGCCCGACATTGACGACATCCTTGAGGTATAAAGTGTAAGAAACCTTTCCGCCCTCAGCCTTGTGGAAGTCGAGGGCCTCTTTACGCAGGATGAGGTATTTCTGCTTCCATGGCTGGATGAAATTCCTGCTCTCCTTGACCTGTGCCCACCCTTCTTTTATAACTGCAACACCTCCCATGCCGTCTGCTTGGTTGGATCGTTCACGAGCGAGAGGTAGAGAAATAGTCGAGCCTGTATATGTAGAGGTAGCGGTACGTGTAATGGGCGAAGAAACTGCATTCGTCATGCTCCCTGGATAATTGGTACTGGGTGTAAGATTGAGACGCGGGCGATCCGTGGGTGGTCGCGGGGCCGGGCCGGGGTTCATGAACTGACCAGTAGTGTAGGCGCTGTTGATGTGATGGTCAGTTCACGTATTCGGTAAATGTCATAAGACAATTTAGATAAACCTCCAGCTAAGGCTTGGTAAGGGGTAAGGAACTAGTGTAAAAGTGATGGTAGTCGTAAGTAGGTAGGATTTAAGCAACACTCTAAAATGCCCACTTCTACTACGATACTAAATGAGGAATGGTGGATGAAGAACGAAGACTGGAGGGAGGGTTGGCTCCAAAAAATGAACCTGTACAAACGAGCCGGTGCAAGGAAGATTAACTGGGACGAGCGTACCTGTTTGGCGCCGCCATGATGGGCAAACCTGGGAAGGTTGAGATACCGTAGCAGGTTACCGTAGCAGCTTCTACCACGTGGGAAGTCACTGCCTTTGCCTTAAAATGACGATACGCAAAGCACTTGCGAGGCTTTGTTCAATTTTGTTCAATATTTGTTCAATCCAAGGCTAGAACGCCACACCGTCAGTCCTAAACCTAGCCCTAGAAAACCATTCGTCATCTTGAAAGGAAATGAACCTGAAGGGGGGTCCAGTCAACTCACCCTAACGGGAATTAGGAATATCACAAGCACGGGGCAGGAGGACCAATTCAATCATAAGTAGGTAAACGTATTGGATAATAGATCAAATGCGGGTTCGGGTTTAGGTTCAAGTTCAAGATTATGAATAAACTGCCAAGCGATGGTTAAGAATAAGTAAGAATAATGGTTGAGGCCTGGGAAATTCGTATCGAGGCAGTTGCTTGTGAAAGGAGAAAGAGAGGGACCAGTTGCCTTTTTTTTATGCTCAATGCTAATAAAAAAAATGCTCGCGAAATAATTGAATGCTGGCTTTGCTTTGCTTTGCTCAAGGATCGGTTCGTACTGTGAGGAAAATCTCGAGAAATCGAAAATCGATTGAAAGGAGTCGGTTCGATCGGGAAAGAGATAAAACGAACGGTTCAACTAGACATCCGAGACGAGACCAAAAGCATCAATGCGGTGTCGAAATATCGGGTCGGGTCTTGCTCTCTCTCTCTCTCTCTCTCTCTCTTTGCTCTGCTCATTCACTAATACCCATACAGCTAGCTTAGGATAGGTAGATTGCTGGAGATTATATTTTATTCCTTTAAGGAAATCCAAATGAACAGTGTAAAAGATTAGTGAATGCAAATGAATTAAATGAATGAGCGATCAGCAATGATCACTCAAAAATCAATTTCTGTCCTATGGTAACAAAAAAAAAATAAGGAGAAGATGCATGCATGTATGAGTGGGTTGTGAGTGAGTTGTGTGTGTGTGTTTAAGCAAGTAAATGGCGAATGCAAATGCACAGGTACAAGAGGTACGGTAGAGGACATCTGGACCGATAAGACAGAAAACCTAAAAGTCATTTCCAAAGTTGGATTATGCCCCCATGTCCAGTCAGCAAAGGGGAAAGGGGGTTATCCATGTTAGGTCCCTCCATTGCTGTTAGAGGGGGGGCACTCTAACCTTTCTTGCCTCTAGTGCGTAGCTAGGTCCTATGTAGGGATTCTGCTAGGGAATTTGATTGAATGGCTTCCCTTAACAAAAATCCCCCCCGAAGCCTTAACATGGACAAGTACTGAATACATTTTGGATGTTTTATTGTTGGGCAGCGAACAGCTTCATTTCTGGGCAAAGCAGTCCCCTCTTTGAAGTAACTGGTTACATACCAGGATAACATGGATACCTGCATGGATACCTACATGCAACCTACATGCACCTAACTTGCACTAAGTATAGTACCTAGCCAGTGATGAGCGTTTAGTGGTTTACTGTTCAATTATTTCAATTACTATTTCAATTATTACCAAAGTCATCAACCGTGAACAACATTGAAATGTAGATCCTCTGACTCCAGTTCCTTAGCCTATCCAAACTTCCATGTACACTATTTAATATTATTATATTATACAAGCCTGAAGTATTTATTACCATGGCTTTCGTTTGGATGTGCTATACCCCTGATTAGTACTGATTAATAGTATTACTTGCCTACCCTAGGTAGTACGGCATAGTACACATTTGCGTGTAGCTGCTGAAAAGGGTTGCGCTTGAAAGAAAGGAAGGGAAAAAGGGATAGGTTCTTTCGTCCCTATATAAATCGGGATGACACAGGGACATCTGCATATATATATATGTATGTATGTATATATGACAGTTCCTGGCAGTAATACATAACTAATAATATCGTTGTTTCATCCCAGGCCCTGCGGTAGGTCACCTTACATACCTTTGACGTCCAACATAACCATAACTATGTTGAACGTCAAATCAACATTTATAGAAGACACTAGCCTGGGTACCTAGCTACTAGGTAGTGTAGGTATGTAACAATACATACATAGGTTACTGCATCTTTTTTGAGACGAGACAACCAACAGCAACGGACGGGCTTGTGTTGTGCGGCCCGTCACGCGTATCCAGGATCCTACCCGCCCTGTGAGACTCCGACACATGCACAGTCCGGCGCGAACGAGTCGCAATCGGCTCATACATGAATTAAATAATAAGCAGCCGAGAGACCTGTTCCTTTTTCCTTCTTTTTTATTTTAGGAAAATTTTTTTTTTGAAAGAACACCTGGGCCAACCAGTCCGGCCGGTCAATAGGAAACATTGAATACTATAAAACACACATGAGGTGGTAACGAATCGCGATCTCCCCGCCGTAGCCTTTCTTCTCCTCGGTTATCCCGAGTGTCACTCCACGTTACAGCCAACCCTCTTTGTGCACCGAGCAAGCAGCACACACACCAGAATCCAGATGTCCCCCATGCATGTAAGTAGGTAGGTAGGTAGGCAAGGTGCGAGGAATGCATCTTGCAGCAAGCAAGCAACGCAACGCAAGGGTCCTCGCAAAAGTCGGGATCGCCTGCTTACTTTGGGTAGACTACCCTCCTCAACCTTTCCTTAATCAGCACCGCACACGTCTTCTCTAAGCAGGTACGAAACGTCCAGATGTTCCTGTGGAAGGGCCTGTTTGTAATACTCCCCCGGCTTTCTTGACAGGTTCCCTGTGTAAGACCGTTTCACCACACCATGTAGCCGCGATCTGCCTCATACATACACTATCGTCACTACATACATACCCCAGGCACATAGTTACATACATTAGATGCAGCAGGCAACTTTTCCGCACAAGCGCAAGCAAGCGTGCGGCGAACAACAAACGGGGAAAACCTCAGCTGATTCTCGGCGATCGTTGTCCGCGCTTGGGCGCAAACGGCGAGAGCGAATCAGCGGTATCCATTTCTCAACCTTTCTCAACTTTTGATTCTCCCTTTACGCAAGAATATATCAATACACAGCAGGCATTTACAAAATAGGTTGCCCCAAAAAGTCCACTAACTTTAGGGCATTGGTTTCGCCAACGTGCGGATCTGTCGCAGAAATGTTCATGCTTGGCATGCTATTAGCCCCCCCCCCCCCCCTGGCGGTTTTGTCTGCTGCATGTAATTGGCCAAACAAGGTCAACAGGGGCCAACAGGGGCAACTTGGAATCCTACCCCTGATGGTGTAGTCCTTCTTTCAACTCGTCTGCGAACAGAGTAATAAATATCACTTGATTCAATGTGTTGCTACGCAGTAAAACAGAAAAAAGGAAGAAAAGGAGCATGGCGTAACTGTCCACATTGAAAATTCGCGTAGAGGTATCGTGATCTCTGAAAAGAGTATCCTTCCACAATTGTCTACATCCACAAGGCTTGTCTTGAAGTTATCCCCAACTTCCAGGAGTCTTGTTTGCTCAGTCCCTTGATCGTTGGTATACTGGGGCGGCATACTTGGAGTGGTCAGGATCTACCATTGAAACTATCTGAGAATGAGAACTGGGGGATAAGCTCTTTCACGTCTCTCCAGTCCCCATTAGCCTTCCTCCTACACTTTATGCTTGAGGCCTCCAGTTTGCAATGATTACCGTCTTGAGTTTAACCGATTCCCTATCTCCAGAATCAGCGAGTAGCGATCTCCACCTCCTGTCCCTCGAATATAGGTAATTCAGTCTCAACGTCCTTCCATTGCTTACTACCGTCAACTACAGACTGAATTGCAGCGATGATCTTGTCTTCGTCTGCGCGAACTTGCTTGGTCGAGTCACGATCTCGGAGTGTGATAGTGGAATCTTGAACCGTCTGGAAATCAACTGTAATGCCAAGCGGCGTGCCTAGTTCGTCATTACGGCTGTATCTCTTTCCAATAGTTGCTGAAGAATCATCGATGCGGTTGGAAATGCCCATCTTTCTAAGCTTTTGCGAAAGCTTGTAGCAGATTGGTCTAAATTTCTCGTTGGCTGATAATGGGACAATGAGCACCTTCGTAGGAGCTACGGTTGGCGGGAATGATAGGACCTGAGTAGGGTTAGCATCGTTTTCATATCATAGAGAAAAATATGAACCTACACCGCGGGCTTCATCACCACCTGCGCTTCCTCGAGTCCAGAAGTTGTGCTCCATAAGAGCGTATAATATTCTACCGATGCCAAAAGATGGCTCGATGACGTTAGGGGTGTACTCCCTGACGTGCTCTGTTCTCGTTCGGCGTTCGATCGCGATAAGGTCTTTCGAGATCTCGACCTTCCCATCGGCAACACCAGGTACCTCGAGGGTGATGCTACCCTTCTCGTTCAAGTCCTTTGCGAGAGCCTCTCGTTGAGTTTGGGTGGTTGCTTCGACAGCGGCCTCCACTGTCTTGCCATCCTTTTTGAAATGGGGGCCAAACTTCTTCTTTTGCACATCAACCTGCCATTCCTCCACCACTAGAGGTTCTGGTAGCTGTTCACGGACGATCAGGGGTGCGCCAGTCCTCTTTGCGTGGACACTCAGATCGTAAGCACTACGGTCAGCACAGCCAACACACTCAACCCAGCCATAGGAGGTGAAAAGCTCGGCATCCCAACAGTCAGCAGCATAATGGGCCATCTCGTTTGCCATATGCTGTCTAAAGCGGATCTTAGACTGATCTACGCCAATCTTCTTGAGGAACAGATGAATGCGGGCCAAGAAGTAACCCAACGTCTCGTTGTCTACGGTGCCATTAGCTACAGCTTGGCCAATTGACACCTTTTCGACCTTCGTTTGGCCAGCTAACTGGGTCTCGCGATTTAATAGCACTAGTTCAGTATCCTTGACTTCTGTAAATCGAGGATGTTTCTTGCCACCGTTGGGGTCCACGAAATGCTCGATTTCGGCCATTAGGAATTCGCGCACACGTAGTAGACCGGCTCGGGGGGATATTTCGTTTCGGTAAGATCTGCCAATGGATGCAGATGCAAATGGCATCTGACCCTGGTTAAACTCAAGCAACTTGGAGAAGTTGAGGAACTGGCCCTGAGCAGTCTCTGGTCTGAGGTATCCAGCAAGATTGCTGCTAGGACCAATAGCCGTCTGGAACATGAGGTTGAAGGCGACAGGTGGAGAGGGTTGTTCGTTAGTCGCTGCATTCCGGAGATCGTACTTCTTGATCAACTCGCCGAGCTCTTCGCCGTTGTAGTTGTCGATCTTGGCTAGTACCTCCTCGTATTCCTTGACAACTGCATCGTCTAGCTTAACTGCCTCGTGGGTTCCCTTCCCCTTTCGCTTTTTCTTCTTAGGGTCTTCCTCCTTCTCCTCAACCTTTTCACCGCGGGCTTCCTTGTCGCCTTTTAGGCGGGCTTCTAGAACTTCTTCAACAAAGTGGTCGGCGCGAATGATCTCGCCATTCTTGGGATCTTTACACATCCAATCGGCAAATTTATCCACGTGGCCACTGGTCTTCAGAACTTCGTGTGGGGTCAAGACCGAACAGTCAACCTCCAGCATATCCTCCTCGAGTACGAAGTGTTTTCGCCATACATCGATGATATTAGCCTGGAGACCGCAGCCAGAAGGACCATAGTCGTAAAGGCCAGCAACACCGCCGTAAATCTCGAAGGAAGGGGTGTAGAACATTCGTCGTCGAAGCATGGAATCTAGCGAAGGTCGGTCGAGGGGTTGCCCCTTGAGGGTAGTGGCTGTAGCTGTCGCCATATCTGGAGTTTTTTTAATATTCGAGTAGTCGAGAATAGAATGTGAAGTTGACGTCGAATTATGGAAATGTTGTGTGCCAAATGCACCAAATATACCAGAGATTGCGACAGTATTTCTCTTTCTCCAGGTATTAGTTAGACTTTTCGAGTAAGTTGCACGATCTAAGCTCGGCGCAAATTTCGTAATCACAAGATGTGCGCGGTTCATGGAGATGTTTTCATTATTAGCTTATGTGGTAGTGACCGACAATGCCTAAGCCTTATATGCAGAATTACTATGTAGTAAGGAATTAAGGAATTGAGTCACGACCAATATTTTTCCAATTTACCCCTCGGTCTAGTTAAACCCCTCCATCGCTTGCACCGGTCCCTCTAAAAGATTTAGAATTTACTTCGTACGCCAGATAAGAACCTTTTGGACGATAAGAGACCCACCTACGCTAGTAGCCATTTGATCCACTAAAATTTTCAGATGCAAGTCAACATTGAACTCTGCAAATGTTCTGCAAATGTTCTTTCGCGAATCTTTTTACTTTACATGTTACGAAGTTCGTATATACCAGACATAATTACTCGAGAAAAGAAAAGAAAAACCAGATTTGAACACTTGAGTTCATCTATACGGCGTCCCATAATATGTCAACCATATCCTAGGCTTTTGTATATCAACATATTCGATCAACAAGTAACAATATGGGTTCATACAAGTCTACTTCGTTGTCTAAGAAGACAGGCAACAAACTTCACCGAAAATCATTATACGTGAAGCAGAAGAGAGAGCGCGAAAAGGAGAAGCGCGAGTCTCAGTTTCGAAGAAAGAAGGAGGAGGACAAAGATCCCGAATTGCGTAGGGAACGAGTCAAGCGAAACCAACCCGCAACTATCGACCGAAAACGTGTCTGGGATGATGTTGACGATGATGGACTTGGCGCAAGCGTTGACATGGAGCAATTTCTTAAGAAAAGGCGCTTACAACAAGAAGAAGCAGAAGAGAAGCTGGCAGTAGATGAGGAGCAAGGCGACGGATCCGAGGAAAACGAAGATGACCAAGATAGTATGCTAGGTTCGGATGATGGCGATGATGAAGAGTCGGACGAGGAAGCTGCCGCAAAAGCTCGCGCAAAGCAAGTAATTCGAGACGACAGTATTGCACCTTCAACTACGTCGACAAATCTTGACCTTACACCGGAATCATTAGTAGCGAAATTCCCAACGCTCTTCTCAGATGATGGACCTCCAGAGCCCCAGGTCTTGGTTACCACCACTCTCAACTCAACCCTTCACGACCAAGCGAGATTACTTTGCACCCTATTCCCCAATAGCACATACATTCCACGATCAGCACACAAGTACGGTTATAAGTTTAGTGTGAGGGAGATCTGCAAATTTGCAGGTAATAGGGGATTTCGCTCAGTCATGATCCTGAGGGAGGACCAAAAGAAACCAATTGGCCTGGACATCATCCATCTACCATCAGGGCCAACATTCCACTTCAGTATATCCAACTGGGTTGAAGGCAAGAAGCTCCCAGGCCATGGAAATCCTACCAACCACTATCCAGAACTACTGCTCAACAACTTCAAGACGCCATTAGGTGTCCTCACTGCAAGGCTCTTCCAGACGCTTTGGCCCAAGACGCCCGAGCTTCAAGGTCGTCAAGTAGTCACATTGCACAACCAACGTGATTACATATTCCTTCGTCGACACAGATATGTGTTTCGAGACAAGAGACCAACAGAAAAAAGTGTGGTTGGCGCAGATGGAAAGGAGATGAAAGGAGTGGAACAGATTCGCACAGGTAAGATAATATTGCATACAACATACTATGATTACATGCAACCATTGGCTAACCACTTTTCCTCTTATTTACAGGTCTTCAGGAGTTAGGCCCTCGGGCAACTCTTAAACTTAGACGCATTGATAAAGGCATTGGTCGGGCTGGGAGCGAAGGAGAAGATGCTATACAATGGGAATGGAAGGCAAAGATGGAAAAGGTACGAACGAGATTCAATCTCTAAGAGTGTTCAAACTATTCTTGTTTGTATGCCTACTGAGTGGTTGAGTCAATATACCCGAAGTTTTGAATGTTCAACGTCTGCATGTGGTTGAAATGTGCTCCTTATCCTTATATACGTATGTACTGACCCTCTTGCTGGACATGCATAACTTGAATGAATGCATTTAATCATGATTTGCACATGTGGGTTAAATACCTACATAACTAGTATGTAAGTTACCTAACCTAGTACTTACGGAAGATCGGAATTCAACAATGAACATTCATTAAGTGTAATGGCAACATCCCTGTAGTTATTGTGCCATGGGGAACATGGAACATTAGAAGCCAACTAACCTAACCTTGAGTTAGTTACTTGGCGTTCTTGCATTTGTACGTATGTAATCTACGTACATTGTACATACATAGTCCAGTCATGCTCTTCACATGATGTTTTACATCTTGACATCTTAGAAATCCACTTTCATACTCCCATCCCATGATCCACGATATCCGTTAATGACCTCTTCAACTTTGGGATTCATTAGTTGTAATACACCCTAAGTAATTTCGGGTTTATTGCTTCAACCATATCGATCGTCATGATTCAGTGAATACTTCCATCGGTAGTCACTCAGCTACCTATCGCTTACCGTAAAGTCCCTCCTTAAGATTACAGCCCTCCGTTCGAGAGAATACCGAATGTAAACCGCAGCAATATCATACCAACTGCAGCCACGGACACTCCTACAAACGCCATCATGGACCGGGTCCGTTCGTTGTTCCAGGCAAGGAAGAATAATGAAGAATACCAACCTTTAAACGAGGATTCGGAATCTATTGAAGAGCCGTTGGAACATTCGGGCCAGGATGGGGTACCCTTCTCATGGATCGAGTATAGCCTCTTCGCCTTGCTCGGCGTTGCGATGCTATGGGCCTGGTACGCATACTTTCATCATCATACGTCTGGGGTCAGGTTGTTACGAGCATATGAGTAAACGTGTGATGGCTAATGAAACACTTGAATAGGAATATGTTCCTTGCGGCGGCGCCCTACTTCCAGCTTCGATTTGAAGATAACGACTGGATTCTAGACAACTTCCAATCCGCCATCATATCAATATCAACACTTGGGAATTTAGGGACTATGATCATCTTGACGAATGTTCAATCTACGGCCTCTTATCCGTTCCGAATTAATCTTGCTCTATATATAAACGTCGTCATCTTTGCGTTGCTAACTGCTTCGACTGTTCTGTTTCCCGGCGTGTCGCCTTCGGCATACCTAGTATTCTTGTTGATTATGGTGGGATTCACAGCATGTGCATCTGGGCTGATACAAAATGGGGTGTTCGCGTTCGCATCGAGTTTCGGGAGACCTGAATATATGCAGGCGATTATGGCAGGGCAAGGCGTAGCAGGCGTTCTTCCTGCGCTCGTTCAGGTTACCTCGATTCTTATCTCGCCGCCATCAGATACTACTACCAAGGCGAGAGGAGAGGCTTTATCGGGCAATGAAAAGCCAGCTTTTATCTACTTTCTGACCGCGGTCATTATATCCATCATAGCGCTCGTGGCTTTCATTCCGCTGGTCCAACGGCACAACCGCATCATTGAGAATCGTATGATGGAGCAAATGGCCGCGTCAACAACGAGTATCGAGTCAGCTGAGCGTTCGGCACGCAAAGTTGTTAGCATGCTCACCCTCTTCAAGAAACTGCACTGGCTCGCGGGCGGGGTGTTTATGTGCTTTGCTGTCGCCATGTTCTTCCCTATTTTCACACCCAAAATACTATCAGTCACACCACCGGAAGAAGCGAGCCTACTATTAAAACCTGCCGCATTTATCCCACTCGGGTTTCTCTTTTGGAACCTCGGCGATCTCGGAGGCAGAACCAGCGCACTCTTCTTGTCACTCCGTGAACGGCCTGTGCTACTGTTTGTAGCGAGCATTGCACGGTTACTATTCCTGCCGCTTTACACGCTGTGTAACCTCCACGGCAAAGGAGCGATTATCAACAGTGATGTGTTCTATCTATTGGTGGTGCAGTTCCCGTATGGTTTTACCACCGGGTGGTTGGGGTCCAACTGCATGATGGCAGCTAGTGACTGGGTTGAGGAAGGAGAAAGAGAGGCATCTGGGGGGTTCATGGGATTAGCTATAGTGGCTGGGTTGGCATTTGGCAGTCTGCTGAGCTTCACTGCGGCCGGTATATGATATGATGGCATAGGACCGTAAGCTAGTAGCCCTGGAGGATTGTGGCAACCTAGTTCCTTGAAATTCATGATAGAGTGATCATTAGGCATATCGGGTATGGCGTGGATAGATCTCACCTAAGTTGAAGGATTGCAATGGTTATTTGCTCTTACTGAATGCCTAGCTACCCGACTCGGTGGATATTAGATCGCCGTGCATATGTAAGCCAACGAATTAGCGTGCTGGGATGATAGTTCACGATGTTCATTCTACGACCAGTTAGGTATCGGGTGCCGAACTATTAATTAATCTTAAATAAAATTCGGTCACACGGATGGCCGTTATGTATACGATGGCATGTAGAGCAGATTGATAGGATCATGGATAACGTACATACCTACATGCTGCCTACCTATGTAGTGCCTAGGCGTGTATGCACACCCTTGAAGTCGTACATGTTGGTGTGTAAGTAGGACGTAGGTATGTATAGGTATGTATAGGTATGTAGGACTTCCAAGTTATCAACTGTATATTACATATAGTTGCATACATGTATGAAGGCGTTTAATTGCTAAATTTGTTCTTTTTTTAGATCCTTTTGTAGCTCGAGTGGTAGACAGGTAGGCATAGTTATTATATCCATATGCATATTACAGCATGTAGGGGGGGGGGGCAAATAAGGAACTTAATTGAAGCGTAAGGGGGGGGACAGCCCGGAGAGGCCCTCTGAGACTGCGCCACTGTCCACTGTAGGTACCTATTAGGTACCATACAATGGCATACATACCTAATACATACCACTAATAGGTAGGTAATGTATTAGCATGGTAGGTAGTTATTGTATGTCAACGAATTGATGCAAAGGTCGGCCTGCGCGCAGCCGCACTTTTTAGGTTGAACTTTTTTTTTATTTTTAAAAAAAGAATTGACCCAAAGAACCCAAAGAACCCCAAGAACCCCCCGGCGGCAGTTGAGTTTAAATGTTTCAAACGTCATAAATGCAATCCACTCTCTCCATTCGTTTTTCGCCTTTTTTCCAAGTTACTTACCTAGTACTATAGTACATACTTTCTCATGCCGTTCGATTGGAGACGGAAGGGTCTGGCCCTTTTCATTTTTTTATAGTTCCTTTTTTCTCTTTGCATTCGTACATTCATATCATTCGTATCATAAATAATATCTGGGGTTCATTCTTACTTTGTTATTCGTATAATTCAATATCGAATATTGTGCTTCCTTCCCTATCTATCACCTAATGTTTCATTCCCATTGATACGTCCACTCGTTTAGAGTAACATACCTTTTTTTTAATTTTTAGGGGGGGAGGAGTAAGTGAGTGTGAGTGAGAGGTTCTCATTATTGCCATTGTCATTGTCATTGCCATTGTCGCTATCTATCAGTGCTCTCCTCTCCCGAGCTGAGCCTTAATTCTTATTTGCAGAGTTAATTATTTCTCATCTTTTAGGTTTTCAGGTTTTCAGCTGTGCTACCTCAAGTGCTACGTTTATATACTGTACAGTCTGTACAGTCTGTACAGTCTGTACTACCATACTACTTACCACCTACTACCTTACTACCCACTGACTACTATCTACAACCTAGTACCCAGTAGCAGCGGCAGCAGTAGTGAGTGGTAGTGAGTGGTAGTAGAACAACAGTACATGATAGACAAAGGCAATAGCTAAGAGCTGCCCGCTCTTGTAATCTCTCACTCACCATATATTCATCTCATCTCTCTTCTTGCCTTGATGTCTCTTCCTCTTTGACCTAATTCTTCTATTTAATCTGCAAGCTTCCTCTCTTCCCCCTTTACAATTCTTATCTTTTCTGTTTCGGCAAGGAATCAAGGAACCAAGGAATCGGAGAATAAAGGGATAATTACCATGAGACCTCTTCTAGATATCTGGAGTGAGCTCTCCAAACCGCTCCCCGCGGGGTTAGGCGTTGAGCATATCCGACCCGCCCTCACAGCTAAAGAGTTATATGAAATGAGCTATATCCTTCATCGATCTCATTTCACTCATCTTGCCGAAGGCCGCGCCAACGCTGTCTTCAGTATCAAGGAGCCGAACCACCCGGCAATTCCCGTGGGCTTTTTCCGAGGGACCCTACTGCGCGTACCTAAAGCAACGCCTGATGTCACGCCATGCGACTACGAGACCCTTCAGGACTTTCAAGAGAAGTTCGTTGACGTCCATGTCGGTCGCGAGCACATCGTACCTCAAGTCCTAGTCAGAATTACCCAAACTGTAGCAACCGCCCTCAATGCCAAGCGTGATAGCGCTCTTCGGGCTAAGGGTATAAAAGGTGATCTAAGCACCATCCTTCCTGGCTATGCCATGTTAGTTGAGGATATGGGCCCATCGCCGGGCTACATGGCCCTCGAATTTAAACCCAAGTGGCTGGCTCAGTCTCCTATGGCTCCTAAGAACGCAACGCGCTGTCGGACCTGCGCTAGAGAGGCCCTTCGCAACAGCAAGGCGAGAATAAAAAAAGGCGGCAAAGTATCGACACCCGTGTGCCCCCTGGGCCTCATCCACGAAAACCGCGCCGTAGTGCTGAGCACTATCGATCGAATCGCACCTAAGTGGTCCGAGCGGGATCGAGAGCGGCTCGCCGACGCCCTCAAAGAAAGTGGAGTTCTCGAGAGGCTCCGAGATCTGCAGGCGGAGGGTGACTCCGGGGACGCCCTTTTTACACGACCCTCGGATTCGCGGTTCGGGTTATCGATGACGTTACGCGACTGTTCGTGCTTCGTGCGCATGCCGATGGACCGCAATGCACCCGTAATCATCAAACTCGCCGACGTGGACAAGAAGAATTGGCGCGAGAAACAATCATATTGGCAGAAGAGACATAATGATCTCGTTAATGAGGGCTGGTACCATGGCGAAGAGAACACGACCCCGCCACTCGAGACGGCATGCGTGTTAAGACTTGAGTACTGCCTAGCAAGGGGCCTCGAGGTCCCTCTGGCGTTTCGCAGCCGGCTGAAGCGTCAAAAGTAGCCAGAGGCTACTGAAGTAAATGCTGCATATGTTCCGGGGAAGAGTTGTGGTTTTTCCTATGTCATTCATGTCTTACATTTATGAGAAGATGATCTTAACGCTACGAGTAATCATACCGGGGTAAAAAAGGGGGGGTGTGGTTGGGGGATCATCTGGTTGGGTGGGTGGCACGCTTTCGTTACACACAAGAATTACCTATAGAAAGGTCTGGTCGCGAGGCCATAGTCGGCAAGGGTGTCTATCAATTGTTTTTTTTTTTCGGGGAGTATGTTTGTCTTACACACATGGAAATATGTTTCAGAATTTAGGAACTGGAACAGGGAGTGAGAGAAAAGGAAGGCAAATGGTAATCCTTTGGGGGTAACGGGGGGAAGGGTTGGCTTTTGATTTTATAACCAACACTTTTCTTTTGTCCTTGTTTTATATTTTTTTCCTTCATTCCTACCTAAGGTAGATACGCCTAGGACGTAGTACTTGTCAATTTATCGACTTCTATTTTTGATGAATCACTCATCTCGAAACGAGAACGTGCTGTTTGAGGCTTGTCAGTTTTCGTGATAGGCAGGTACCTATACGAAGCTAGAATCGAGAGTCCACCGGTACTTGGGTAGTAGGTATGCACGCTTGCAAAAATTTTCGGGAGATTTTCATGCGTCAAGGCTTTCGTGCCTAGATCCATTATTATGTAGGTAATTAGGTATGTCGGTATTGGTCATGGGTAAGTAGGTAGGAATTCCCGATCGATGTTCATGTGGCTGATGGAGAGAAACCACAGGCACGGATATCGACACACATACACGCACACCGCACGCACACAAATACTAGGCATTCATGCGAATTCGAATATTGATTGAGAAAAAAAAAAAAAAGTAGATCGAATCCATAAACATTGTTTAAGACAAATAATGAAGGTCTGGTATATTGTATACTCGGGAATAAAGATTATATGTACCAAGTTGTAGGCATATACTCTTTTCTTTCCGTGTGTAGGGTTTAATGTTGTTTCTAAAGAAGATTGAATCCCAGATGGGATATATGACCGCTTGAAATAGATATTGGAAGCAACCCTTGCTTCCTCTTATATATGATTTTTATACATATATCTGATTCATCTACCTGAGTAATCACTTTGCCATGTATGTAGGTGTGTATGTATATACAATACAATACACAGATCTGGCGGTGAGAAGTTTGAATCATGAAGAAGGGAGTAGAATACATGACATGCATAACTACTGTTAAACTACGCCGTACATACCAACCTTAGATGTTGTATGTAAGTAACATACCTTGGGTATGTAAGGATCACAACCCAGAAAATAAGAAGAGTTGTCTCGTCCCGGCTGGATGGAAAAAATAACCGGGGAAGCCGATCGGTTAGGGCTTAAAGGTTAAGACAAGAAGCCGGCATCATCTTTGAGCCCGAGGTTGCTTGGCTGGGTTTTTAATGAATTAATACGTACATACAATACATCTATCCATATTTACCTAGTAATATGTACGATACAACTTTGGCACTTACACACTAACTAATGCAGTTGAGATCATTGAGGGGACCGGGACCACTTCTAAACTCCAGGCTTGTTCCCTATTCAATGTTATCTCGATGAATAAAAAAAGAGGGAAAAGCTCGCGTGCCTCTTTCCAATAAGTTAAACCTTGGAAGTTCAGAGTTTCTACATAACTGGTCGGCCCTGACGAGTGTCTGGGTAGGGTGAAGTCCAACAAGATTTGCAGTGGCGGGCCGGGCTAACGAATCCGGCCGTTTTCGCTTCTTTTTTTTTTTCTTTTTTTTTGCGGGTGGTCCCCTTGAAAGTGGTCCCCTTAAAACCCCGTCTGGCAGGCCAAGCTTGTTTGGATGTCAGCCGTCAACGTCAGTCGAGCCATGCACAGACCACATGCTCTACTATGTGTAGTGGTAGTGACCGTAGTGTAGTATTAACCCTAGCTTGGGGGCTTGCCAAGACCGCACTAGCAAGGCCGATAGAGCATAACCCGCTTCCCAGAAAGCGCGTTTTTCTCCGCAAGTCTCCATTGTAAAATATCTCCTTAGCCAACCAGGTAAGCTCCCCAGATCCCCTTATGCACTAAAAGGAAAGAAAAAGGAAAGAAAAAGGAAAGAGAAGAAAAAAGAGAAATTGAAGTAAAAAACTGTTTTGCTGTTTTACTGTTTAAATTATCTATGCACGTTCTGGCGCGACCTCGACCTCTCACGATTCGTTCGATTCCTTTCCTCATTCATAAAAGCTTGCTTCGGAGTGCAGCGATAGCGTCATGCCCTGCACAAATCCTTTGATCCCTTTCCTTATCAAATATTAGTCCCTTATACTTTCGTACACGACCCTTTTTCCTATCCACTCTACCACTCTACTTACGTATCATACGATACCTTTCTACCTATCGTTTACCACTCGTTCAACTTCACCGCACACGATCAGCCACTGCTTCGTGGGATAATTTGTGGTTCGATCTAGTCAAATTCCCCGGTTGCCCGCCACCTCGAACCCGGCACACCGACTTACATTATTATTTTAGTTGTATTCTATCTCAATACAGCAAAGCCAAAGCAGCCCCTCCTCTCCTACCTAACTGTTATCGCCAAACACCACCACTATCACCACTGCCACCACTACACCCAACTATACGATGCGAATGCGAATATAACCATACCTATCAAATCAAATCATATCAAATGCTTCACTCGACATGGCTTTCAACTTCAACTGGTCGCCGCTTACGGCCGACGCCGACTTCTATAGAAGAGCGCAGGAGCTTCTTACCAACGCATTAAACAAGTCCCCGAAACCTCCTATAATCGTCGATGATATCCTCGTCACCGAACTCAACCTTGGCTCCGTGCCTCCCGAGCTGGAAATCTTGGAGATTGGAGATTTGGCCGAGGACAGATTTCGCGGAATCTTTAAAATGTGTTATTCAGGTGATGCATTCTTAACACTGCGGACCCGAGTACAAGTAGGTGCTAGAATTTTTTTTTTCTCTTTGCTTTTTTTCTCCTAGGATGTTCTGCGGGTTCCTCGGCCCAGCTACATCTTAGAACGGAGGCTGTCCATGACCGAATCCCCACTGCTATGGGGTTTTCCTATACCTATTTCACGATCCTGTACCAAGAAGCCCTGTCAAGGTGGTACGCTGTCGATCGGTCAAGAGCTTCACATACTATATATTTATCGACATCATCGTCATTGTTATTTTAATTGGGGCAAGTGCTCGCGGGGTCACACATGAAGCTCTTTGTCTCAAAATTGTCAGCGCAATCAACAGCCACAACAGCTACAATAGCTCTCTCAAGCACTTTTCTAACCCCCTTTTCTTTTCTTTTCTTTTTTGTATGGGCCTACGCGGAAATTCATGCTACTTCAAAAGTTTTACGCGTTTGTGGAGCTTTTGCATGAATCGTGTAATTACTACCACAGGGGTTCGCGTCTTTATCTCCCGACGATGATTTCTCGCTTTCCCCAACTTTAAGCCGAGGTTTGTGCATCATAAGATCGCTAATGTCGCAATCATAGGCAAATCCCCTGAACACATACCTGTCTGCCAAGCCAACTTTCACATCACCACAACCCTTAGCGGCGGCAGCAAGTCTCACGATACCTCTATCCATTACCTTATCGGAGATCAAGTTGTCCGCTTTCATTATCTTAGTCTTCTCGAAGCAAAAAGGTCTTACTTTGGTATTCCGAAATGATCCGCTCGAATCCCTCAAGGTCTCTTCGACCTTTGACTCGATCCAATTCGTTCGAGACTACCTTCAGAGAACGATTGAAGGGCAATTGCGAAACTTGATGATGGATGAGCTGCCGGCTATAATCCACAAACTGTCGCTACGACTCTGGTGCCCTGACCAATTGCCTCGAGAAGAAATGTCGAAAGAAAGTCCGGAAGATGAGGCTGTTGTTGACCCCTTCGCCAACCCACCCCCAGAAGCGGTTGATTCGAATGGCCATGTGCTCGATGCGAATGAGATTGCGTCATTGTCCTTGCATGGTGGCTCGGAATTGCAGTCTCTATTTTCGCAAAAGAACCTATTGAAATTAGCAGCACTGAATGATTCCCAGCGGACATTATCACTGTTCACTCCCGGGATTCGTGATGTGTTATTTAGAGCTTGGGCTGGATCAATGGACCGCAATGATACCGGCTACTCTACGCCGATCATGACACCCAGCCTAATGCGCACACATTCTGTACAAGGGGCCAGCAACACGTATACTTTCACCGATGCAAGCAGCTTAGACCAGGGCAGTCTACCGTCTCGGCCATCGTTAACGAGTCTTCACACAGCCACGACCGGCTTAGCCCTTGGTGCCAGTAGGCATTCCAGAGGTTCCCGCAAAAAGAAGACACGGGTGGTTAACCTACGGCGCACAAAAACCGGAAGCGAGGCAAGCAGCGACGTTAGTGAGACTATGTCGTCGGATACTACTTCCATTGCTGGCCCCTTTTCGGAGCCAATATTACCCCCTTCGATATCGGAGGATCCCGAAGACGATTTGATAGATGATGTGCCTTTTTCTGGTACGCTTCGGTTCGGGTTGGATAAGGATGCACCATCTCGGTCTCCTATGAATATGGATTTGTATCAAGGTCCAGCCAGCCCAGAGGTCAACCCTATGGAGTCGGTAGTGGTACAGGGTGATGCGCAGGTCCCAAAGGTCCAGCAAGAGAAGCCTTTAGGAGCCACTATTCCTATTCCTAAACTACAGTTTAATCTTGAGCGGCATCGGCCCAATGGGTCTGACACCTCATCCGTAATCCTTGAACAGGCTTGGATTATGAAGATGGCTGGTGAAATTGCTCGTCGGGTTTACGACGAGAAACAACGAAATGAGAATTTCTGGGCGGAGCGTGACGACACCCCGCCCCCGGCTTACGAAGCGACATAATAGAATGCACGACATTACAGCAGGATCGATCATTTCCAAGATTTCCGTTTGTCTATACAGCTAGACTGTAAATATGGGACATGGCGTTACGACAAGGGTTGTTGTGGGGGTGGGGTGGAAATTGGCGGTGAAGATATCCCCCAATGTCTGTCTACCTTTAGTAGGTAATGTCTATTTGAGACGGTGGTCTACAGCAGAGGTGTTTTAGGCGTACCGGACTAGAAAAAGAAGAGGTGGCATTGTTTATGATTTTTGTTCCCAAGACGGATTGCTTTTTTTTTTCCTTTTTACACGGTCCCTTTTCTGTTTTATCCTTCAAGTCTCGGACACAAAAGAGAGCAGAGCCAGCATGAGAGCGAGCGAGCAAGCAAGAAAAGCTTATGACTCGACTTTTGAAAGAAAAGCATTGCGATGCATTCACGTTCATGCCCTCATCGAGGGGTTTTCTTTTGTTCACGAGACAGGCTTTACTTCCCTTCCGTCCTAGAAGGGCCAACGAAGAAGAGGAAGAGAAGAAAGAATTTGAATATGTAGTTTCATACACACACACGCACAGAAAAGGGCGGCAAAAGGAGCATAGGCATTGGATGGATTGGAGGGATGGATTCATGGAAAGGGGGGGTCTGGGTAGGGCTATTCACCTGTCTATACATACATACCTTACCTATGTACCTGTACCTAAGCCAAGCTAAGCTAGTAGATTAGGTATCTGGCTAGCTTACTAGGCAGGCAGGCAGGCAGACATAGCATCATGGTTGGCATGTCTGGGTAGATAGGTAGGGAAGGGTATGGGTAGAGGATAAGGGCATTACTTTATCCCGATACAAACTTCGCTGTTCTCTTGAAAAGAGAGAAAAGAGAAAGATACAACAAAAAATCACTCGAGGCAGGTGTCCTCTTGAGAGGAACACTCCGATCTGAATAACTATATAAATATAAATATATAGGTACTTAGGTACCTTGTATAAAAAATTGGATACGATGATGAATATGATGAAGTTTGGGCGTTGAGTGTCGGGTGTGGTGGTGATTGGTGATTGGTGCTTATCTCACCCTCCCTATAACTACTATACTATACTTCTTTGGTTTCTCTCTCTCTCTCTCTGTGTGTGTGTGTAGTAGGTCTGTATGTGCGAGAGAGAGAAAGAGAAAGAGAAAGAGAAAGAGGGGGCGAAGAGGTAGTTACGAAGTAGTTAAGGCTAGGGAGGTGGCCGCAATGACGTGGCATGTCGCCTGTGGACGTCCGCGACAAGACAAGTCTATACACTAGTATATGTAGGTAGGTAGGGTAGGTAGGTAGGTAGGCAGGCACTTAGACGCTCGTGATAATGTGGGGGATGGAGGTATAGGCCAGCGGGCTTCTTGTGACACTTACTATTACCTAACCTAGGTATGCAATACACTATTGTTATATAGGTAGGTAGGTCAGGTTAGGTAATTATATGTGGGTTGGATTTTTGGGGGGGTTGTTGTTGTTGGCTGGCTGGTTGGCTGGCTAGTCGGGTGGCGATGGTGAATACCGAGTACTGAGTAGGTAACTAGGTACTGTACCTGTGTAAGTGGTGAGTGAGTGGGTGGAGAGGTACATATGTAATACGACTTCTCAATACCTAGGTAAGTAAAGTAAAGTAAAGTAAAGTAAGGCGAGAAAATATGTATGTAGGTATAGTATAGTATATCGAAGAGCCGCGCGGCTTGCCTACCGGGGTATGTAGGTAGGTAGGTAGGTAGGTAGGTGTGTATGCATCCTTTACATGTTATATGCTACATGCTACATACTACATGTAACATATATAAAAGGGGTCGGTACATAAGTATGTGTGTGTATAAGAAATACATACTTCACCCCCTTTATATCAGTAACATTGAAGCATTAATGCTGCATGTTAGGTATGTAATACCTAGAGCCTATGTAAACCCCTCCCTATACCTTAAGCTTCAATCAAAGCTTACAACTCTAGTTTGATAAAGTTAAAGTTACATACTACCTATGCATAGGGAATTTTCTCTCTCAAACATCGGATGGATGTCTAGGGAAATGCTTAGGTAGGTAGATAGGTAGGTAGGTAGGTAAAAGTACGTCCTGTGTCGGCTGTTGAGCTGTTGATAGGTATCAGTTAGTGATATGGAGTATCCATCTCAACATGAATATTGGGGCAGCTATCGTTAGTAGGGATATATACACAGGGTATATTTGATATCTGGGTAAGAATGGAAAAGGGGGAAAGCAAAGGGGTATGTGTTTATGACCTAGGTAAGTAGGTAGGGACGTAGATATTCACAAGGATCAGCCTTAGAGCGTTGATAACCTCATCGGTGTCATTAATTACATATGTATTAGTGCCATCGACCGAGTTCTCATATCGGGTTCTGTCTCGTAAACAATAGGTAATCCCTCTGTCCTCCCTCATATTATGAACACCTTTGACATGAAGAGCCAGCCTAGAGATATCTCTTAGATAGGTATACAGCACTCCCGTCTGTAGAGCCAACTGACTGCTGCAGAATACCTCCAGCAGAGCCCAACCCCTATTAATCTTTCTTCGAAGGCCTATGTATGTATTGCTGTACAAGCAACTGTAGCACAGGATATGTATGTAGGTACCTAGGGTATCCCCGTACCTTATCATCTCCTTTCCAGTTACCAAAGTCCTCTTTAAACCCCAATTAGAACGTATCGGCCAGCCCCCGGTGAAAACGTCCGGATCCATCGGTCATTAGTAGTACCGCCTTCTAGCACCTAAGACATGCTTGCCAGTACCATATAAGACGACCCCGTTGCGAGCTTCTCGGAGAACTACTCCTCCGACTTCACCTTCACTTTGCGCGTCCTCGTCGTTTTTGCTCGTTTCGTCGCGGTGGCTTTGGTGGAGCCTCGTGGCCGGCCCTGCTTTCTTTTCTTGGGGTCATTTTTCTTGATGCCACGGCTAGACTTGGCATTGCACTCACTGTGCCTGCCCTTGACCTTGCTGGGTTGGTGGGCATCACCGTCGTCGTCATCATCATCATCGTCGTCGTCGTCGTCATCTTCTTTCTTAACATCGTCTTCTTTCTTAACGGCGACGGCCTTGGAGGAAGCTGCTGGACGGCCTCGTTTTGTGCCCTACACGCCCGAGGCCTTCTTCAGCGCTGCTAGTTCAGCCTCCTTGGCTTTGACTGTCTTCGTCATCTCTAGAATCATCTGGTGTACTTTCTCCTCGGCGTCCTTTAGCCGCTTCATCTCAAGCTGCTCGGTCTCTCGGCTGAAGGGTTGGCCCGGGCGGTTCGTGAGGGGGATCATGGCGCTGCGCTCCTTGACTTCGCCGCTGCCGCCGTCTGCAGGTGGCTGCGCATTCTTGCCCTTCCCTTTGCCCTTGCTACCGGACGAAGCGTTCTTGTCGCGTGCGCCGGTGGTCAAGACTTTGTAGAAGTCCTCAAAGGGTTCGTTGAACAGCTGCTCCTCGTAGACCCAGGCCACAATTTCGCCTCCATTGCGCATGGCCTCCTTCTCGGCTTCTGTTCGGCCATAGGGATGTAGACGTAGATGATGGTATAGGGTCTGTGGTTTCTCGCTGCTGCGACTGTCGTAGTATAGTCTTATGGTAATCTCAAACTCACCCCATCCTGTCTCATTGACAACGAAGCCCTTTTGTCTCTGGGCTGGTGGCTTGCTTTCGTTCTCCTTGATAATTGTCTCGGCATCAAGGGTACGCAAGTGATTCGGAATGGACTCGTGGAGCTTGAATTGGACTCGGCGCAGCCAGTAGAAGATGTCGGTGTTATCTACACCTTTGACGAATACCTGCCAAGAGTGGGTATGGTCGGCGGGGACAGTTGGAGGTCGAATATTGTCGGTGTCGTTGAAAGGTCGGGCAGTGGTACCATAGATGAATGGTCGGTAGATTTGGACACCTTTCACACGCTTTCCCGCAGGCGGCGCCATGATTGGATTGGGTTGTCGCGATAGTAGCGTCTTCAGAAGGTGTGCTAGATCCAATTGCGGAAAGTACCTAGTAAATACCAATGTGTAGCTTCGTCACAGAATGATGGAAGTACAGGTTGTAACAATGGTATTTCGAGAAAAGTATGGACGTGATTGAATTAGTCGCGTAGGTCGGCAGGTATATAATGTCAAAGGATATGCAATTAACTTTCAAGTTTTTCAACTTCAATGTTATAGACGGCAGTGTAAGTTAAGTGTAAGTTAAGTGTTAGCTATTGATGTAGTGTTTGTTCTAAAGGTTAAAGCTATCTGAGTTCCCTTTAGCGTCATGGGAACTTTTTATGTATCTGCTTTATCGATAAGCCTTCAGCCTTATCTCAGCTTTGTGCAACATTGAGCAGTCTCCTGATAGTTAATCATCTTACATGCATTTTGTGGACTATGAAAATGAAACAAGCGGGCTAAAAGAGCTTAATACCCAATCAGAATGAGAAGAACAGTTCCCTTGCTTTTAAAATAACCCAAGTAGCCTAAGCAGGTACAATTTATACATATTATGTACAACTTGTAAGCTTGATATAGTGATGGATGATGTCGATGACTGCGTCAGTCACACATCCCGCTTTACACATACATACATACATACATACATTAATGTGACATTTTAACAGCTGCTGCCTAGATACATTGATATAAGAGCAACACACCATACCTCAAGCTCTCTAGCTGGACTTAATATTCAGGCTTACTCTTATAAACCATCCACAACCTTAGCTCCGTTCCGAAAGATGTCGGTTAAGAGATTAACAGTATGCGGCGGCAGTGGGTTTATTGGGTCTAGGATATGCAAGTTTGCTGTTGCTAGGGGATGGGAAGTCACTTCTGTAAGGTAAGGTACATCTACTACTATACCTATGTAGGCAAGTTCACCTACCTACATTCAACAATTCTTCTTCTTACCAATGGAAGGACGAAAGCAAACAAACAAACATACATAATATATATATATAAGATCCCATCTCAGCTAACCCCCCTCAAGCCGTTCCGGTGAACCCAAATGGAGCACCGTCACCTCCTCCGACAAGGCACCGCAGTGGGCCCGCAAGGTCTCCTGGAAGCAAGCCGACGTGCTGCGTCCCGCAACCTACGTCTCCTTCCTGCAGAACGCCGACTACGTCGTGCACAGCATGGGCATCCTGCTCGAAGCCGACTACAAGGGCGTCCTCCAAGGCCGCGAGTCCCCCGTCGCGGGCCTCCGCAAAGCCTTCACCTGCGCCCCCCAACCCGGCAACCCCCTCGAGCGCAGCGTGCCGGCGGGCACGAACCAGGACATCCGCCCCCCCGAGACGCGTGACCAGCTCACGTACGAGAACATGAACCGCGACAGCGCCATCATGCTCGCAAAAGAAGCCGCGAGCGCCAACGCCCAGGCCTTCGTCTTCCTCTCCGCCGCCGGGGGCGCCCCCGTGTTGCCCGCACGGTACATCAGCACGAAGCGCGAGGCCGAGAGCGCCATCGCGAGCGAGTTCCCGCGCATGCGCAGCCTCTTCTTCCGCCCGCCCTTCATGTACGACGCCTCGCGGCTGATCACCTTGCCCATGGCCGCTTTGACGGGGGTCGGCGCCTTCTTCAACACCCTCACGCGGAACACGTTTGGCGGCGTCATGGGCGCCGCGGGGGTGAGGCCGCTGCCGGCGGACACGGTGGCGGAGGCGGTGGTCGAGGCGCTGCAGGACGCCGAGGTCAGGGGGCCGGTCGAGGTGCCGGAGATTGAGGAGCTGGCGAACAAGTCGTGGAGGAAAAATCTGCTCTGAAAGAAAAAGAAAGAAAGAAAAAAGGATCTTATGTTATGGCTTAAGTTGATGATCGATCGATCTACTTAGGTATGACTAAAATGTATTAAAAGGACCCTACTTATAGACTTGTACCATAGCCTGCCCTAAAAACGCCCCTACTTAGTTTATGCATCTGTATGAATCTCTCTCCGCCACAAACCAAGGTTCTTCATGCTGTTTTTTCTTCAGTGCATGCCGTTCTACCCCTATCCTTCTTACTCCTCGTTCTTCTCCAACTCCTTAAATCATGGTTCCGCGCTCGAAGCTATCCCTGATCTCTGCCGTGTACTTGTTGTAGAACCTCGACAGCTTCTGGTTGAACTGCTTGTTCTTCTCGTTGATGTACGTGACGTCGCCCTCGTCGCCGTTCTGCGCCATCCTCTCCCGCCGCTTGCGCAGCCTGGCCTCCTCCGCCTTCTGCAGGTCGCTGACCAGGCGGTCGACGGCGGCCTTGTCGGGCTTGTTCTCGACGAAGGCGGTCGAGTCGGCCGTGGAGTAGAAGCTGCCGTCCTTGTCGACGGCGATGAGCTCGCCGTCCTCGGTCTCGATGATGTCGAGGCCGCCCGAGGCGGCGGCGCGCTCGATGGCCGCCATCTTGTCCTTGTTGTACCGGTCCAGGTCCGGGTTGATGTCGCGCAGCTGGCGCTTGTACACCTTGTTGCTCTCCTGCCGGTAGTCCTGGAAGGCGTTGTTGTCGCGGTGGGCCGCCTTCTTCCGCACGCGTCGGTCCCAGCGCTCGCTCTCCTCCGCCGTCCAGTCCCAGGCGCGCTTGCGTTCGAAGTCCTCGCCTGCCTCCTCGGTCTCGGCTTTGAGGAGCTTGTGCGTGGCGATGTCGCGCCGGCGGTTGAGCGAGACGAGGGCGGTCGGGTCGGTGGCTAGCCGTTGGGATTCCTTGGTCGCTTCTTTGAGGTTCTGGTCGGATGATGTTTTGGCGCGGGCTTGTAGGGCCCTGAAACGGGCCATTCGGTCCTTTGCCTTTTCGGCAGCGCCTGCTGCTGAACTAGATTCTGCTACGGGTGTTTCTGCTGTTGTTGCTGCTTCTGTCTCTGTTTCCATCTCGTTTGCCAGTGTTGGCAAGTCAGGTTTCTCTACTTCTTGTTCCTGTTCCTTCTCCTGTACTGGTTGCTTTTCCTGTTCTAGATCCTGTTCCTGTTCCGGCTCCTTCTCTTGTTCCTGCTCTTTCTCCTGTTCTTGTTCCCTTTCCTGTTCTGGTTCCTTCTCCTGCTCTAGTTCCTTTTCCTGTATTGGCTCTGGAATAGACATCTCCACGTCTTCCTTGACAGGGGGTTGCTCGTTTATCTCTGTTGAGGCTGGAGGATCGTTTTGGGCGGCAGCCATGGCTTTGGTGGCCGAGCGCGTCTTTCTTTTTTTTGCAGGAGGCATTGTCGTTAAAATCTTTTAATTGATGTGAAGGGTAATGTAATTTTTCCTTTCTCGATATAAGACCGGTTGGTTTGGGGGGTAAATAGTGCTTGCTTGGTTGGGTTGTTTTGGTTGAAACAAATGGTTGCAAGATTAACAAGTCGACTTTGGTGATGCAGCTGGCAATCTTGAGCCTCTTATCAAACCTGTTATCAATTTATCACTACGAAATGCATAAAATGCATACTCCGATTGCACTGTACATGCATCGGACTATCTAAAGCCCGATCTATCTTACCCTAGGTAGGTTAGTACCAAAATCAATTATTACATCCAATTTAGTTAACCAATAGCTTTAAAGTTTAAAGGCCTGGAGCTTTGCTAATTTGCAGCTAGTTACCCCAGATTCTGGGGAGCAGACGCGGATCCAGGGTACCCGTTAGCTAACCGTTACTAGCACATCTTGTACCTAACTTACCCTGTACATACATACTACATAGTACCTAGCCCAGGAGACATATGTACTATAGTACCTGGGGTAAGTTGAATGCAGTGTTACATGTAAACGGAAAGGAACACATGGGCAGTTATTTGAATCAGAGAAGGGAGGAAGGGAGGGAAGGTACATGTATTGTCATATAATACATATTCCAAAATGCCAAATGTACCTACCTGCCCTGGGTGTTTGTTCCCTCATTGGCCCCTCCTCCTCTTCCTCCTCTTCCTCAATATTTCATCTTCATCTCAATATTCATCCCTTCAACGATATTGAATGAAGTATGTCACGATAATCTGTCTATTCTTTTTGACAAATATAGAGTCATCTACAATGTTATCTCCTTCTCAGTTTAGTCCTGACTTTCGATATGCAGCGGCTGGGCGACTCGTGCCTGCGACTCAAAATATTAACAATATCGTCGTCCACATGCAACCTACCTAATCAAATTAGATCCAAACACAATGTTATAACCCCTCCCTGGCCCAAGTACCGACCTGAAGATGCTCCATTGCGGAAAAAATATCTCACCTACAATGTGTCTGAACTAATTCTGGACCTTGAGGCTGAAGATAGTGCCTACGTGCGCCCATATAATGAGGAGATAGATGGTGTGCCTAGGTCTGCCTGGGCTCAGCACACAATAGAGTCTAGGTCAAAAGTGAGGCGTGTTGCCATCTTCGAGAGACAATCGAAAGAATATGAAGCGAAGTCGAGATCCGTTCAGACCGACAAGTTCAGCGCATGGCGAATTTCCGACCATGATATTCTCTCCGTCGTATTAGCCAATTCCCCCTCCGCGAGAATAAACCCAGACACAAGTCCAGGTTCTGATTCGCACACCTTAAATGACATTCACCCCCTTCGAACTCCTCGCGCTTCTCGTTTGGTGCAAATCATGCTCGAGAATAATGGAATCCCAGATCACGTATGGAATAGTACCTCCAAGACCGTCACCTACATGTTGCGCTCCCAACAGTTGGCACATCGTCGACGGCCTAGTTTGGAAGACGCCGAGTTGTTTCCAGAGGCCCTTCATAGATGTCACAGCTTCGTTACGTTCGAGAGGCTCGTCACAAATATGCTTCAAACCCCACGAGGCTGTCAGATTGTCTCCCTTTACAACGACGCCCTTTTATTTGTGCTCTCCAAGATGGAACACACCACGCCACCAGCAGAGATGCTACCATTTCTCCACAACTTGATCTTGAGTTTAGAATCGCAAGACTTGCCCATTACGTTCTTATTGCTGTGGCGTGCCTTCAAAACCTCGCTTTTGTCCCAAGCCTTCATTCCCGCCAGAAAATACCTGAACATAATTCATGATAAAGGACATGCTTTGGATGATGTACAAATAAAGGAAGCTCTCCGGATTTTGGTGACGATATGGCAGTCTGGGAAACCCGCCATTTCATCTCGTATGGCAGCACACGCCACCCCCCAACTATTAGCAGTATATAGCCTCCTGACAGGCCGAGAACCATGGGAGGAGACGTCACGGCCATCGCTGAACGATTCAAAAACTCGGGATCCTTCGCATCTCCATAATAGGATCCATGTTCCTAAAGAATATATCACTTGCCTGGCCCATGTAGGAGCCTTTCGAACAATGTGGTACGTTTGGCGTGCGCGCCCGGATAATCGGGGCGTCGTCAGGCGACAGAAGAGTAAACCGTGGAATGTTAAACAAAAAGCCGCCGACGCAAAGAATAGAGAATATGTTAAAGCCAAAGTGTTCGCTAATGCCATCAGAGAAGCAATTGAAGCCAATAGCCGCCTACTGGAGGTGGCACAGGCATCTGATTTTGCAAATGCCAGCGGTCAGTACGAGGGCGACTGCCAGCTCGATATAGAGTCAATAGTGAAGTCAGCCGACCTCATTTCACAACGCTCTCCGCCCAGCCTATTCCTACTCCCTCAAATTTCCCAGACTAAAATCGCGAAGATTTTTCGAAAAGAGACGATCTCGGAAGCGATGTCAGCCCTAAGAGATTATTTGACGCATGTCCAGAAAGATAAAAGTGAGATACTTGAGATGGAAAAGGGAGAGGACATGGGAGAGGACATGGGAGGGATAAAAGGATCAGACTAGACTTGGACACGTCGTTTTGTAAGCTCCAGACTCTTCCTGCATACTAATGTACATGGTAGTCCCTCATAGAGTCAATGACGCGGACTATATCCTAATGTGAAAGCATATTGAGTAGCGCATACAATATTGTACATCCTAAGTGCATGTAAGCTTTCTCGAGCTACATAAGACTGGGGGTCTGGCGAAAGTTAAGGGAGGTGCATTAGACTTTACCCCTTTATTGAAAGATGGCCTCTTTTTGAGCTCAATTTCTTGCCACCCGCAGTACATTACTACTGTATGCCTAGATGTCTGCGTATCCTATGAGAGCTTTTTCAGGGCTTATCGTTCTACCTGCCTAGGCACTTTAGAGGATGGATATACTAATGCTTAGGGCAGCCATGTACGTATATCCGCGGTGCTCTGATGCATATAACAGGCCTTCCATAATGTGAACACTATTACCAGGAAGCTAACATCTCATCATCGTGCTAATCGTCCTTTATGACGGCTGCCTAGGTGTGTAGTCTAAAGGGGGGCCCGTACCTAAATAGTAGCATAGGTAGACATGAGACCAGATCGTACATACCTAGCTAGGCATGAGAAAGCTGCATTTCCTTCATATCTGCGATACTAACTACCTATCATCCACGATCTCTTCTTCCCGGCCGTAGAGGGGGTAAGGGGGGTGCTGTAAACCTAGGTACCCGAGGATCAATAATGCCAACTCACAGAGGGATATAACGATGAGGAAGAGCTAGACATAGGTAAGGTAGGCAGGTGAGTGGCGAGGAGCAAAATCCTAGATACCTTGACATCTTTATGGCAACCCCGACGCCTGAGGTCCTTATTCCTCCCATCTTTTCACCTGCGGGATGTAGGTATAGTCGACGACGTGTTCTGGCTCACGTGTACGCAGTTCCCAGCTCATCGTCGAATACCCCCCCCCCCCCCCCCCCCCCCCCCCTTTCTGTCCTGATTTTCCTCTTTAATGGAGAGGAATGCTGGGTAAAGGACTACCTACCTACCTACCTACCTACCTTACTCAAGAAAGTCACTGGTCAGGTGAACCCAGCAGCTTCAAACCTAGATATCTAGCATCGGCAGCGTGGTAAGCAAGCCGCCTCCCCCCCTTCTGGGAAAACTATACCCACCCAGGTAGGTAACTGCAAGTATCTTCCGCCCTACATGCCTAGATACAGTACCTACCTGTATGCTTCCCCTTAGATGCCGAGATATGTATACATACATGTATACGGCAAACGCGAGGTATACGTTAGGTAAAGCATTACGTACCTCGGTAGGTGTGTGTGTGTGTGTGGCTATCCTAGGTATATTATAATAGTAGTCATGGTATGTGTCTACCTAGTACCTACCTACCTAACCTACTCATTGATACTGTTTACCTACTAGAAGCAGCAGCAATAGCACTAAAGCATCCAGCTTTCGAAGTAGAAGTAATATATACCCATCTACCTATATACTACTAGGTTAGGTAGACATGTATATATCCGGGAAGCCACCGCCATCTGCACCGCGGAACGGCACACACACATACGCACATATACATAGTGTACATACCTATCTATATATACCCAGGTATAAGTATATATGTTACCCTTACCCTTAGCCATATCATATCATATCATAATCCCCCTTCACACAGTTACATCTCAACACCTCCTGCATAATTAGCATATCACATTATTAACCCACCTTACCTCTTACCTCCCCATCTATCACACTACCTCCCTCCCCATCCTTACGAGTTTCGTCGTAAGGGAAAAAAAAACACCGGGGGAAGAGGGGGAGATGGGGTTAGTGACGAGAGTGCGTGCCCCTGATGGCGCTCAGGGGATAACTAACTAGGTAGGCAAGGAATCCAACTAACGAAGTTCGGGCAACTAAGGTGAACCCCAAGGTGAAGAAGATGGGGGGGGGAGAATGGGGCGATGGACAAAACAGCCAAAGAAGAATTCTGTTCCATCGCGCACAAAAGAAAGGAAAAAGAAACAAAAAAAGAAAAAAAAAAGGTCCAGACTCTAATAACATATTCCACGATCCAGGGAATAGGATAATATAACTTAACTAACCTAGGTGCATTCCCTGGGTAACTAACCATGCTGCCATGCCTCTAGCCTTGCCCCTCCACTCGCAACCCCCCCCCCCTGACTTACATGCCTCCATACCTAACCTAACCTTAGATACTGTGCTGGTGGGAGGGCGAGAAAGCGGCACGGGCACAGTACGGCATCTTCCGCGGACACGTAGTTCCGTGCCTCCCCAGAGGTCCGGATCCCGTCCGTACGTTCTAGCGCATCTGTCTAGGCATAATTTTTTCTTAATAGAATTCCTTTTTTAGGAAGGGGATCGGCTAACTACCTAGTATTTTAAAGCATGAATAACTTCGGTAGTGTAAAAGTGTGCTTAGGTAGTCTTGCGTTACCCGCTGCCTAGTACTGTTTCTGTTGCCGTTACCACCTTGTTCTGTCTTGACATGACACGACACGACACACGAAACAGAGAAGAAGAAAAATTTGTTCATGGCCGAGAGTCTTTCGTCATGGCGGTGAAGGGAAAAAGAACACAGAGTTTTCTTCAAGGGACCTAGCGTTTTGTTCGTTGGGCACAGACCATACCTACTTCGTACATATGGAGATGAAAAATGAGTCCAAAGTTAACGTGGAGAAAAAGAAATAGAAAAAGGTTGAGGGTTTTGTACGTAATAGCTAAGCCTACCTGGGTAACTTAAGAGGATTGTTAGTTAGCTTCAATATTATTTCATAAATTACAGTTGTATATCATTGAGTTGTCTGACGTTTTCGCTCCAAGTCCGTGTGTCTGTTTGTGTCGTTTACTTCGTAGTGTACTACGCCGTATCGTGTCGTTACAAAGAATGGGTTGGCCAAGATCTGGTGCAATACCCGTGGACAATGTCGAGATTTTTCATGCTGATTTTCCTCGCCGTAGCTCAAAGCGGAATTGGAAAGCTCGCGTGACATACTTCTACAATTGTGACACCATTGAACTACTTCGTATGCATGTCAGTTTAAATAAAAGGGCAATGAGGAGGGGACCAAGTTGATTTACGATATCCATCACCATTCTCACACAATTTTGTGACATACGAATTTGCTCAGCTCGTCAGCCATGGCTCGCTCTTATGACCTGCAAGGCTTGCATGAGCACTGTAAGCACCCACCCGCCTGGCCAGCAGCCCCCACACGCGCGCTTGTGAATGTACGTGCCGTACAGGTGAGAAGCACAGAAAAATCGTCAGAAGGGTCACGGATGAGGTCATCACGAAACCCTGGTCTTGGGAATATGTGTTTGGGGAAACCTTGAAGCGATCTAAGTATGAATGTTAGCTAAGCAACTGACAAGTGATATCGCATATAATGTTATGTATGCATACTTCATACACACTACAACTAATAATTATCCCAACGCTCTAACGTTGTGGTGTAGTGAGTTTCCGTAAATAATAACAAGGCTACTACGTTCAAACTACACGTACGTAGCACCCTGTGAGAATTCTCCGATTGGCAAATATCGAAATAGATCAACATTCCCGCCTCTCCCCGAGAATTCCATGAACGGGTCGGTGGAGACGCGGCGTTGAGCCTCAAGCAGGCGATAATTTTCCCACCTTATCTTTCTGCGAAGCGGGAAGGATGAAACCGACATTATCTAGCACCATGCTTACATGTCCGATTCCCGGACCGCTCTTCGTCTTATACCTCGGTATATGTTGCTGTCCTGCACATGTCAGATGAACGAGAGCAAGCCACAATAAACTGCGAGAATAAATACTACAACATTCGATCGCAGGTGAATATTCTTATGTAGTTGGCTTATAGGATGTCCACACCATCTCGCGAGGCTCTCCCAAGCACTGGGAGTAGCAAGCCATCAGCGGTGTAACGAGCAAGGGCCGTATGCAAGTAGATACGTATCAGCAGTGATCGGCTCCGATTACGCTCTCATTCCTCCGTTACGGAACGTTGTAGACGTTGCGGACGGTTATCGCTTATTATTATGCCTCCCAGATGAATCCGCATAGTACTAGGTAGGTAGTCCATCTCATTTCGGCCTAACATCTGACAGCTGAGAAGATAGCCTCTCGGATAGATAAAATACGCACGTTAGCGGGTGACCGACCGACTAAAGCAGATCATCTGCGAGTCTACCCTAGCCTGGCCCAGCTCACAAGCTCGGCCGTGTAAGTTGATTGGTTCCTAAGCGCAACCCGGTATGGATGCCTCGACCTGAGATAATGGTAGAGGGGTGTCCACGTCTAGGGTACCTGCAGGAATCTGGAAGAATGGAGAACGGCGAGATGGAGCATACCTCATAACGAGATGCATACTATTGCAGGGAACTAGACAGAGACAAGAAGAAGAGGAAAAAATTCTTATCTTGGTCGGTTTTAGCTTGGTACATGTTTGGCCGAGAGTCAAAGAGGGCTGTGTCATGTTACGACGACGATAGGTTATCTCGCAGGGGTAGAAATTTTCCAGTGTCGCCATCAACAGGTTTATATGGTCAAAAAGACCCCACAGTGAGCCTTGAATGCCCGAGGCTGGCCGAATATATGTATTTGTAACAAGTTGGAACTGGACAAGACACAGACGGTGGTCGTATGAAGAATTTTCTTCCTATCTTAGGCATTTTAGGCATCTGTGATTAAGCCAGCGCCGTTGCGTCTGTGGGGAGCAAAGAGTATCTCCTCGCTTCTAGGATAAGAGCCTACTTAGGTACAATGGATACCTAGTAGTTTGTTAAGGTTAGTTCGTTGTACCCGCCAAAAGATACCATGCCGTCTGAGACCATCCGTCGGATTCAGCCCTGGGCGATCATGCCCTGCCGTACGACACACCTAACGAAGGTAATTGTATACGTGACTGAGGCTTGTTGGAGGAGAGGTCGTCGGGCATTGACTTAGTATCGATCGTCCAATGAGAGGAAAAGGTAGATGAAGGCCTGTTAGCTTGGGAGATCGCTACATGGCTGATGCGGAAAATTCAAATCACCTTGACAAGTTCATACCTACCTAGCTTAGCAGGTACTTGTCTACCTACATAGCTGTAATGCAGCACTGAGCATGCTATACTTACCTAGGTATGTAAGTACCTGGAGCTGGGGAAGTGCAAAGCAAGCCTATCGTATTGCGACCCTCCACGTGGGGTGATAACAGTCGGCGCCAAACAAAAGGATCAGCAAAGATCCAGAACGGGTAATCCGGGTAGCGGGCGACGGGAGGTCAATATAAAAACATATGAACCTATATTGAGGAGACTACCCCCGGGAATCGCAGCAGAGCTCGGCAACTCATTGCAAACCAGGAGTCGGGAGAATCTGCGTTGTATATCCCTTGCAGGAATTGTGCCGAATGATGTAACGATGGATTGGTAGGTGGTAGAGATGCAAGCCGCCTATGTACGTTGCTATGCCAGTTTGCCAGCTACGAGAGTCGGCGATGAGCAATGATACCTGCCCACCTATCTATACCTAATAACCACCGTTCTGTTAATCGTGGATGAACATTGAAGGTGCACACCCACTGTATGTAGGTATTTTTACCTAGGTATTATGCATTAGCATCACACACCAACCAACCATAGATGGATAATCTAGAATGGTAGAACGGCTACATTGCAGTCGACGTAGCCTTTTTCTTCTTTTTCTTTTTCGTCCTTTTGCTTTTCGCCTCTACCTTTCATCTTTCGCCATTCCCCAGAAAAACTGTAGATACGACGTGAACCCCGACCCCCCACGGGTTACACAGATTAAGAAGGCAAGCTGCAATTGCAGACAAAAGGGGCAATGAGCCACTACACGGTAGTATGTAGCATAGTAACCTTAGCAGCGTTCAAGTATGTAGATACTACTACTATGTAGGCAAGGTAGTTGGTGAGAGGAGGGGACCGAGCAGAAGACAGAAGAGAGGCAAGAGAGGCAAGAGTCGCAAGACAGGCTTAACAGGGGTTGCCAAGGGGGATCAAGGGGGTTTGACGGAACATTGAAGTTATCAAAGAGGGGTAAAATGAGATTGATCAACTATCTAGGTATCATGATAGATAGCCGAACTCGAAGCTAATCAATTCAATCAATTAACAGTAACAGTGCCAAACTGCCAGAGGTTTTGACGATCTCTAATGTTGGATCGGCAGTCATGGGTACAGAGTGTATGGGGGATATGCTGGATATGGATGGGGTTGTATGTGGATGTACTGCGAGTACTGTGATAAAGAAAGAAACATTGAAAGAAAGAAAGAGAAAACAAGCGAAGTCGGACAGCCTCAGACAGAATACATACTAGGTAGGTATTCACGGAGTATGTATAGGTAGTTATGTATGACATTGTACAATACCAAGTATGTAGGTGTGCATTGTACACAGGAGAGACTCCGGGGAACTTGAATGGTCAAGAATAGCACAGTAGGAACATTTAATGTTCAGTGTTGGTTGAACTTGGCTCAACGGAATAATGCCTATACATAGTAGTACCTGCCTAAATATGTAACATCGAACTTCAATGTTGTAGAGAACAGGAGAACCCAAATAACTGGAGAGTCCTAACCTTAAACACCAAGGGCCGCTAGTGCATACTGCAGTATGTACATATGTAGCAGTAGACGGAGAACATTGATTAGCTTACATAATTTTTAGGTTGACATGTATGTACTGACAGTACTGTATTGTGCCTAGTTACTGCCTAGGCTTGGAAAGTTGCAAAGCAACAACTTAGCACAACTTATTACGCAATATTGAACATTAAACATGCAAATGAGCATATAACGCGTTGATGTTAGGTAGGAAGTCTCATGGGTCTTTAGGACAACGTGCCCAGGCAGGTATACCTTTCGACATGGACAAACCCATACACGTGCGAATAGTGCAGATGGTGCGAATCCACTCAAAGGATTCTGAGAGTCAAGAATTCGAAAACGTGCCCAACATGATGGATGAGGTGAGCTTATGTTGAAATGGGGAATGGGGTCTTCGTTTTCTATTTTTATTTTTTATTTTGGGGGGTTTTTGAAGCAAAAAAATATTTGCTTCTCTTTTAGTACCAAGATCTATCTATCACTAACTAGGTTAATCGATTACCTATTACTATTTCAAGTACAAACAAACAAAATTCAACTCATAACCTATTTTTGTAAGTTGAGACTGTTGAGTTAGGTGCAAAGTACATACCTAGGTACATACCCTGGGTATTCGAATAACATTTGAATGTTCAATGGCCAATGGCAATTGTTCATGTCGCACAAAGCCTGACAAAGGTAACCGGGTACCATAATGAGTTGCTGGCTGGCTCCATCCTATTGGTTCTTTGTTTGAACCGCATCCGCGTTTAGAAAGAACATTATCCTAGAGTCCTAGACAAACCCCGTACTTACCAAGGTACATACTGTACAATACAACACCTACATGTACATGTCAAGACTCAATAGTATCAATGAGCACTTGAGGTTACTAACCGGTTAGGTGGTATGTACCTTGGTTTCGCAACCCGTGGTGTCATTGATTCTTCCTTGACCGCATTGTCCACACAATTCAGGTCAACGATTATGTGATGAGATCACCAACTTGACCCGGATGGGCAAGCAATACAAACCACCTGGATGGTGGTCTTACTACCTAGTAGGTAGCTACTATATATGTGTGTACAATGTAGCTACATATGACATATGATACCGATGCTGGCACATATGTATGTAGCTCCAGAGGTCCATGTTTGTTACCTACATACATGCATATCTGTAGTGCATACATACCTACATGTAGGTATGTGGTATGTGTGTATGTATGAAAACTGCGGAGTTCAAGTTGCACATGTAGGTTTATCTAAGGCGTATCGAACGATGGATATCCCTTCCGAGAGGTTGCGAAGGCGCACGACATCCCAATGATCCCATTACCTGTGTTACCTACAGCGCCTACATGTAGGTAAATCCATCAACATACTATGTGCCCTACATAGGTAGTATTCCTCGTCCCGCGAACCGCAGCGGAACTTATGTTGCTTGCATTATTCATACAACGGGGGGTGCATCTTGGAAATCCCGAGCCATGATAAACCCCGCCATTAGATAGGTAAAGGTTAGCACACATATCTCATCATTCAAAGTTCAAAGTCGTCCTCAAGGTAATAAATAGATACTGTATGTATCAAGATGTATTGTACCTACCTAGGCAAGCTGGTTAAGTTAAGTATCACATAGAAATGTAATATGCCACTACATATATACACACTTGTGTGTAAAGCTCATACATTGCCAAGTGATCTATACTACCTACATCACCATCCCTGTTACTAAGTGTTCCATTGCATGTTCTATAACTTGTTTGACTGTTGACCGTTTTGTCCTAGCATTGCAATGAATATTTGGAGATTAGTAAGGGGAGCACTACAAATACTACATGTAAGTACTACAAGGTGATAACTACAGTGGATTATAACGGTATTGTACTACTAGTAGTACCTGGATAATCTGGAGAAAATCCTAGGTTCCAAGTTCCAACATTGAATGCTTCAAGAGTTACTAGCTTGATGAATGCATAAAATAAAGTCACAGCCTAGAATTCTGCAATATCTGGTACCATGTCTAGAATAGGTAGAATATGTAGACAGATCATCATGAACCACTCGAAAAGATAGATGGGAACATTGGACATTGAAAAGCTTAAAAAGGTAGAAGCCCTGAGGACACTTTTCGATGTTTTCTTTATCTTCTTATCTAGTGGTATAAGGGGGGTTCTGGTTCTTACATATTTTTATTTTTATTTCGTTTCGTTTCGTTTCTTCTTTCCCAAACCTGACTGACAGCCCTGAAGACAGTAAGGATGGAGGAAGGAGGGTTCTGAAAGGGCTAACCTAGGCGCTAATAGAGCTCTGTCGTGATAGTCGAAACAATGTGGCAGTGACACGCAATTGGCTTAAAGCGCCCTAGTCATGGGTCACATCTCCGCTTTCGGCATCTTAAAGACCTGTCAGCCAATAAAGGTACGCACGCAAGCACTTGCAAAAAAAGTTAGAAAGGGGAAGAAAAAAAATTGTGTGTGTGAGGAAAGAGTCATCGTTGATTTTTTTTTGATTATTATGCATATCTAGTATGTAAGTAGATACATACAGTACCTCTTATAGTCTAGTGATTCATATCATAATTATAGTATTGTACCTTCCCTTACCATAACCATAACCATAACCATTGGCATTAACCCATTAACCCATTAACCCATAACCCGACCCTAGAAATGTTCAAATTATGTATTGTATTGTATGTATTGTACCTTACCTTACCTGCGTACCTACATACCTACTACATAGTATACATATGTAGTACACAGTAGGCAAATTTATGTTGCAGCGATGTACATACAATACAGGATGCATACATAGTACCTAGAATTGTACAGTGTAATCCACCACTCCAACGCAGGGTCAAGCCAAAACCAAAGCCAAAGCCAAGCTTGAGAGGAGAGAGATAAAAAAAAAAAAAAAAAGGTACATCTAATACAGCTGCTAGAAACTGTACAGTTCTGTACCTTACTGAACCAGTTGACATTTCAAGGGTGTTGGAATATATCATCCACCACCTCCGCCTCTTAACTTTTTTTCCCTCCTCTCTTTAAACTCTCAAGGTTGTTGATCTGTTTATTGTCGAACGTATTATTCTTCCCCCTTTCGCTCGCTTCTTCAAGTCAAAGTCTTCAGTTTATCTTTTAGAATAAGAGAGCTCCCTTGATATATCAATACACCAATACAGTTACATAATTCAAGTTATTCCTTACACTACAGATACTACAGATACATACTTTAGTATCCCGTCGCTTTCCATTTCCGAGAGTCCGACTTTATACAGCTAATCACCGCCGTGACTCGGGTATCCCCCAGTATTCCCCAGCATACTGTACAAGTTACACCGCCCGAATCTTTAAAGCCGCCGACGTACCACCATTACTCGCTAGCATAGTCAACCCGTCACAGACGAAGCTATCATCATCACTCTTTTGGTCCAAATAAAAAAAACGGCTAGGAAAGCCATAAGGATTTCACCTAGACGTTTGACCGGATCACAGTCCACTCGGACAAATATCGTCATTGCACATCTCACTACATTTTTCAAGTCGAGCACGCAATATACTATCTCTACCTACCTACCTATCTATCTATCTACTATCTACTTGCCTAGTAGTAGTATATTTTTGATTATTTTATCCCACTCATTCTGGTACCTCTTGGGCCTTTTTTCGTGCCGAACTAGGAATCCCGGGATCAGCATTATTTGGATACAGTAACCTGCCATCCATAATATAATCGCATTGGATCCTATATCATACCTACCAATTGACTCTATAGGACGAAAAAGCCAACGACAGGGGCGTATTTCACAACCTGCAGCTCGCATTTTCCCGTCGTTTATTTTGCATCCACCGTCAGCACGACAATTTGGGGAATTACAACAGTACGAGAGAATTGTACAACTCATTCCTAACCGTCCTGAATCGGCCTCAGTCGTCATCAAGCATTGTTCGCAAGCAGTGAAACCCCGCGTCTTCAACCCCTCATTGCAAATCAATATATTGGTAAAGGACCTCTATCGGATAGCTATCTACATTGGATCCTGGATAATCATCTAGGGATAGCCATCTAAGGATAGCCATCCCAGGAGGCTCTCACACCTACCTACCTTACCTTACCTACTTAGTAGGCACTCAATTCAAATAGTGTTTTGGCCTGGGCTTATTGCCGGGGCCAATCACATACAAAAGTCACAATGCATCACAGTCGTCGCAAATCCGGCCATGCGTCAACAAACAGTTCAACCACCGATGTTCGCAAAGCCGTGGCCAATTCAGATCTCTCGAAACCTAGGCGACCACAGACTTTGAGTCGGAAATCAACGCCACAAGTGGTGCAGAAGCTGGGTAAGAACCCGAGGGACCGGGAGAGGGAATGGGAAGAAGAGCGTTGGTTTGATGATGAGCGGGAAAGCTTTCCACAATTTTGGTACGTATATTTTTTCTCTTGAGATGTGTGTGTGTGTGTGTGTGTGTGTGTATGTGCACGCACGACACTTGTCGGGGGGCCTCGAATGACGATGCTTGGCGAAGCTCGTCCGCCCGCCTGGATCATGTCCTTTCCTTCTGTCTTACCCATCTTACCCATCTTACCAACGTCACTCTACATTTGGGGGGCACCTGTAAAGGCCACTTGGGAAAGGGAAGATCGGCTTCCCTTTTTTCCTTGCTGCTGCACAAGACTTATACCCGTTCTGGTAGTCTGCGTGGGCTGCGTCACCACTCAGTTAAGCCATGCGGGTGATCAACAGTCTGGGTGTGCCTTGTGTAACCCGTTGGCCGGTTCCTGCATCCCATGCTCCCACACATTCCGAACCATTCGCTGACTGATCATTGTACGTATTTAGTATGACTTGCGAAAAGCAATTCACCCCACAGGATGACAAGTTTTTATATTGCTCCGAGGCGTAAGCCACTTCCCAATCTAGCCAATCGCCTTTCTTTTCATACACTAACACTCATGTCAGGTGTCGCGAACATGATCAGAATGCAAGCGTCAGGGCATCGTCATCACACCCACCACTTAGGGGGCATGACGGCTTCGGCGCCAACATGCGATTCTATTCCGCTGGAAACTCGGAACCCCGAGACATCATCCCCCGCGCTTCGCCGTCTCGTTGGTCGCCGCCCACAACACCCACCACCGATCAGTATACCAGTGCCGTTTCAGCCCTGAGGTCATTAAGTATACGGCCAGTAAGCCCGACTTCGCCGACATCCGGCGGTCACAATGCCATGTGGCCCTTCACCCGTAGCGCCATTACTAGCCCTAGCACATCATACACGAAATCATCTAACTGCTATTCTTCCACATACGACAACGGGTATGCAGTTACAGGATACGGCTATAACCAAGCCAATACAACAACCAGCCGACCGTTACCTTCGAGGAAGCCAGGTGCCTACTCGAGGCCAAAGAGCATCGAGTTGGTAACACCGATTGTTGGTCGCTGAACGATGCTTCTGGAAAACGAGTTCAGTTCTAGGCCTCCATAGGGCCTTTAGGGCTTACGTGAGATTCGGAGAGTTTTTGCGCATCAAAAAAAGATTTACCACGTTTAGCAGGTCAGATCAATGCGATAGCGTGGGGAGTCCTATGTCTCGGCCATCGTCTTGGTTACATCGAGAGAAGGTGTGGGGTGTTGTATTTCCTAGACGGGCCTGGCCAGTCCTGAAAAGGGGAGGTTGTGAATGCTACTACTTCCCCCGTGGCCTTAACATCACAATATTACATTACAGTGTCACAATGCCACAAATGTCACCTTTATAACCAATCGCAAGAGAATCACCGCATCAGAAGTTCGGATCTTATGATTAACACCCACCGCGTTCTCTTTCCCCAAAGAAACTGCAACAATACTCATCACCAAAAAAAAATTAGGCATTCTGGGAGACATGGCACACTCAAATCTGGAAATAAAAACAGGAAAATACGGAATAGGGAATGGGAAATAGGAAAATAGGAAAATAGGGAATTAAAGAATTAGAAACCTGGGGTTCTATTATGGGTGATCCGCGCCCGAATCTCACAGCCGCAGATTCCCGAGCTTGCCGGACTTTCCGGGCGTCCCGGCTTTTGTGGGCCCCGCAACCGGCTTGCTGTTGTTTTCCTCTTTCTCTTCTCGTATCCTCTCCATCATTTCCACAGTGGCCATTTGGGATAACCACCTACTTTTACCTATTCAACAACATAACCCACCTTTTTATGAACGAAACTTGCATTAGAATACGAATGGATCTTTGCATTAACAAAAAAAATGAATACCCTCCCTCCTCCGGACGGGCTTTGGCCAGACAGTCATAACTTCTCCATTCCTGGCATACTTTACATACATATATAAACTTATTTGATCAGTTCACGTCTCATCTCACATCTGGAAGGAGTAATATACTACTTTTCGGCAGCTACCCAACCACAGTGAAGAGGGTTGGCGCGCGTTTCGATTCATTATCATCATCACATTGGTTTAGTTTTTTTCATGCATGCGTGTCTTGGGCGGTTTTGTTGTTGCTTAGCATTTTCCGGGACCGGTATATACCAACATCTTTTTATCGAGTTTTTGTTGTTCAAATTTTCTGTTTATTTATCCAAGATGGGTGGAGAAAGGAGGACGACTGCAGAGGGCGATGAAGAAGGGGAAGGAATGTTTGAAGAGAAAGAGACAGAGAGAGAGAAGGGCTGGCTGGCTTGCGTGTATGGATACAGCGCAGGATGATGATAGCTAGCTAATACGAGGCAATGGATGTCATTGAATGGCAGTTAACCGGTTTTCCCGGTTGGGTTTTGTGGATCAGATAGATAGAGAGAAAGAGAGATGGGGATGAATGGATGGATGGATGGATGTATGCTAATTGCGTAATCAAGTCCAGTCGAAATCATAATCTATCATCGCACAATCTATTGCATATCTTTTGACTTGGCTTTGTTCTTTCTTCTATCGTGTTCTTCGTATGGTATCTATGTATATGGATACATTGTGTGATACTCACATAGTGGTACGGTACCTTCCTAGTAGGTATACTACATACGTCAACTTTTAGATTAGCTTGATTCGTTGCCCAAGTTCGTCATCTATCCATCCATTCCCATCCATTGATCTAACTACCGGTAGGTACCTAAACACACTAAAACAAAAACAAGGAAAACTTTAAATAGAAAAGGGGCTCTCTTCCCAGGGACGCGGCCTCGGGAGGGGCGGGAAAAGGGGGGCGGAGCGGTTGTCTTGGAACTAGGTAGATAGATGGTAGTTTGCGTAGTACGGAGGTAGTTACATAGTTACTACTAGTAGTAGTAGCAGTATGTAGTACATAGACAGGTACGTAATGCATGAGGCTTACATAGCTTGCCTCCCCACGCAACGCAACGCAACGCAACGCAACGCAACGCAACGCAACGTGGGGTTTGTTACCGGCCGGCGGCTTGTTTTTGCTGTGCGGTTGCGCTCCGGACTGGGTTAGGTTAGCATTATACCTAGGTTAGTATTGTACAGCAAGGCGTTCCGCGACGTGAAGCCAGGGAGGTAGGCGGTTGGGTGCGGGATTTGGACAAGAACCCTAGGTAGGTAGGTAGGTAGGTATAGCATCTTGCTATAGGGGCGCCGGGATGGATGGAAGGACGATGAAGTTACTGTGCTGGTAGCTAGGTAAGCAGCTATGGAATATAGTAAATCGACGACGATCTCCCGACCCGCATATGGTGCTAAGGTTAGTGGTTGGTATAGAAGAAGTTCACGTCGCCGTCCAAGCATGATTTGTGCTCCTAATTTTGATCCGTCGATTTTAAGGACACTCTTGAAGGATTGAGGATTCATCAAATTGTAAGCATGTTAAGGAAAAATCTTGATGCGTTGCACGCTTTGAGTCTATCTAGTTAAGAACTGGGGTATCGTATCTCTTATACACTTGACGTGTTGGACAGCTGTGTTAGGCACCTGTTCTACCTATGCAAACAGCGGAGTAACAAAATTGCTCCGTCTCGATCTCTTATACGTACCTCCCCCTATATAAGATGTCACATTATCATAGGTATTATGTGTTAGGTGTCAGACAACACTTCAACTTCCATAGCCATTTCCCTCATTCTGTTGTGCATATGGTAACCAACAGAAGTAGCGCCCCAAACCACTCAAGAAATTAGACATAGACACCCTCGAGACGAGGTTCCAGCGAATCTCACTCGCTAGTCTCGAGGAGGGCATACATCGCAATATCTTGAACCGGGCCATCAAAAACACGCCATCCACCGACATCAGCGAGATCACTTTAGCGCAGATTATGGACGGGCTCCCCCTATCCAAGGTAGAGAGACACCTACCTACACTTGTCACGGATACCTCTCGGGAGATCACCTGTTATATAAGAAGCACCGACAACTGTGTCCTGATGTCTTAGGAAAAACCTGCTAGCTCTATGCTGGCTTTGATGTTGATTTGCTTCGGATTAGCTTCCAGGTAAATTAAGCAGACTTCTGATTGCTGCTGCTACTGCTGCTCTTATAGTGTTTATAAGAGGTCCTCATATTCACGCTGTACAATACCGCTCTGGGACTTTTGCATAGCCTCAGCTTTGAAGTGAATCGCTTCGAGAAACAAAACATTGTGTGCTGACGGTCAATTGGAAACCTTACACTGGATGGGTTCCAGACGGACACATCAGTGTCTACTTTCGAACTTGGTGTCCAAGCACCTGAGGTATTATCGCTTAGAACTTTAGCCTAAGCCTTATAAAGTATCAAAAGGGTGATTTCCATGTAGGATATATATAACCTTAGGTTCCTAGGTTGAAGAACAATGAGGACAGGAGGGAGTCCGAGAGACACCATGTAGATATTAAGTTACATGCATAACTACCTAGATCTGTTAATTGCATAAAGTAGAACCAATGACGTCCTGACTCCTTGGAGGAGGTTCAGGCACTGGAGAGAGTGGGCCCACTTAACTAACTACCTAAACGAAAAAAAAAAAAGACATGACGCGAGAGCAACTTGACTGTGCAGCGTACAGTCTGTACTAACTACGTACCTAGGGACTAGGGTACTAGGTAATGATACTTTACAATTATTTCAACTTTTTATCCTTGCCATTGTCACATACCGCGACAATAAAGATTCAAAGTACAGCGACCCACGAGATGTGCAATGGTCATCTTTCACTATATGGGAACAAGGCTAGACTCAATACTATTGACAGACGGGCCTATTCAAGATGGCAAACGTAGACGACGAACAGCACGTACAAACGAGCGAAAACGACCTGGACATGGACAATACAGATTCGAGTACTGATGACGGCAGCTCCGCAGACGAAGATGAATCCAAAGATGAATCTACACCAACGGAATGGCTAGCAACTGGCCGAGAAAAAAGATCCACCGCTGGTAATCGCATGAAATCTATGCTCGCCGCTGAAGAACCTGACGACGACCTCGAGCTACTCTTTGCCGAAGATGAAGATGACGCAGGCTTTACCGATGTGGCCGATGATGGATCTGACGTACACATGGACTCATCATCCGACGACGAGGATGCGCAAGAAAATGCCGATGATTTGGAGGGCGAGAAGGAGCTGGAGAAGCAGGCGCGCGAGAGGAGACAAGCGACTCGAAAGCGAAAAGCCCAAGAGGCGATCCCTGTCAAGTTTCGCAAGAAGGTCAAGATTGCACCCACAGCCTCAGGAAGTTCAGCGCCGCCCGAACCCAAGTCACGGCCTAAGAAGAAGTCCGAAAGAATAAGCTGGCTGCCGTCACCAGCCGATATGCCCACACGCGCTTCCAAACGAGAGACTACGATGCTTAGCAAGGAGCAGCTACATCAACAGATGATTGAACGCGAAGTGAAACGTCTTAAACAAGTCGAAGCGATGGAGAAGAAGGCCAAGAGGATGGAAGCTCTAAAGAAGCCACCAATGACGCAAGCTGAAAGGCTCGCCGAAGCTGCTATCGTGGAGAAGAAGAATGCGAAAAGCTTAAATCGTTGGGAGGAGGCCGAGAAACAGCGGGAAGAGGAACGAAGAGCGAAGCTGGCCGCTTTGAATAATCGAACACTTGACGGACCAGTGGTAACATTCTGGAGTGGCGTCGGTGAATGGATAGATGGCAAGTTGAAGCACGTTGGCAAGATCGTTACCATCGAAGAGAAACCAGTGAAGAAAAAAAGAACTTCAGCGTCTGGACAAGAATTAGTACCGGAATCTCCAAACAAGGAGAATTCTGGATTAGAAGGACCATCGCAGCCTACGGCGAACAAGGTTGAAAATGCACAGTCGACGACTGCTCCATCTAAATCGCAAGAACCCAAGAAACCTGAATCTAAAGATCTAATTATGTCGACTTCCACAGATCTCAAAGATTCCATAGAAGAGCATAAATTGCCCGCCGCGACGGAAAACATCGAGAAATCAACTGGCCCAACTGAAGCTGCAATTACTGGAGCACCGGCATCAAATCCACAGGATACTGTTTCTCTACCTCCACCTCCACCTCCACCTCCGGCCCCGACCCCGACCCCGGCTTCGATTTCAAGTCAACCACCAGCTCAACTTGAAGAACCAAAGCCGCTGGAAATCAAACCTCCAGAGACAAAACCCGCAAATATGCGACCCCCGATATCAGGGATGTATACTACTAGCATGTTTGCTCCACCACAACCATCACAACTTATGAAACCGCCAGAGATGAAACCACCCTCGAATAGTTTCTTAGCCCCTCCAGCGGGACTTCCTCAAAGCGGGCTTTCTATGCCTATGATTGGATATCACTCTATGTCTAATACTGGCAATTCTTCAACCTTCCTTGCTCCCCCAAACACAGCGCAAAGACAGTCACCTCTCTCCATGCCTCAGACGGGAGCCTGTCCTCCCCCTGTGTCGGCACAAACGTATGTCAGCCAGCCATTAACACAGCCTATACATACACCGGCACCAGCACCTGCACCTGCACCTAATCCTACCCCTATACCTACTTCTGCCTCTGCCTCTGCCCCTACGCCTGCACCAGCACCACCACCTGCGTCTGCGCCTGCGCCTGCGCCTGTATCTAAACCTGCACCACCATCCACTCCTACTCATAAGGCGCCATCGACGTCCACTCCAACATCTCGTAGAGGGAAGAATCCCCTTAGCACCATGAAAGCCTCTCGAGCCAACTCACAGAAACATCAGCCCAAGGAGATCACGCCATCGCCGCCGCCATCGCCGCCGGCGAATGGTAAAGCTACGCGGAATTGCATCATCCTGCAGAACTTTGACGAGAATGCCGTGAAGGAGAAGCCTGTGCAAAATCGTATCCTGTTTGCCAAAGACATGGCCAAGCTCAGTAGTAAGTTGTTTCCATACGTCGTAATTCGCAGGTTCCATAGTCTAACGAAATAATAGAACCAGCACCGATACCACGGTGCGTTATCACCAATCAACCAGCACGCTATAGAGATCCTAAGACGGGATTACCATATTATAATACTCACGCTTTCCGGGAGATCCAAAAGCTTTGGCGCGGCGAGTACAGGTGGAGCCGTCTGGTAGGAGCGTGGATCGGTAGTGGATCTTATGCCGCGACGGGCGTGCCGGCTCGATTTCTGAACCCGGATGCACCAGGCCCGCCGAAGAAGATAGATGTCCCGGAAAGTACTAGCAAGGAGGACATTCCGGAGTCGAATAAGGAGGTTGCGTCTGTCACACCGTCTGCGTCTGGTGAGCAAAAAGAACAGGCTGTTGCTATTGATACGACTGCTCCTACAACGAGTACTGCTGCTACATTGGTTCTACCTACAGCCCCAGCTTCAGCCTCAACCTCTACCCCGGTTTCGGTCTCAACTCCGATTCCAGCTGCAGTGTCAACGGCGCCCTCGAGCACGACTCCACCCACTACTTCACATACCGCTCCAGCTCCATCACCAGCTCTAGCTCCAGCTACGATTCCAGTTTCAGTTTCAACTCCAATTCCAAATCCAGCCAGTGCCGCGAAAGCGACATCCCCGGTTGTAAATTCGGTTGCGGATATGACTGCAAGTCCTGTAGTTGAAAATGCGGCCACGACAAGTACAGCGCCAGTAATAGTAGGAGATCAAGGTAGTACCGGGACGTGACATCTCCCTGAAGGGTATCATTATGAAACTACGTGTAGTTCTAGATATATTGACGTATCACGAAATCCAACCAAACGCCGAGCAATGCAATATTTGTCCCAAAACCTGATCTTTGTATCACTTTTGCACGTCTAACGTTTCTTCGTCTTATTTTTATCCCCGTACTTTGGGAATACGATCTTACTTGTCTTCCTGCGCTTCTCAATGCGCTTCTTGTCGCTGCGCTTGATTGCCGAGGTGGATTTGCCTGTATCAACCTCCATTGCTGCTGTGAAATAAATGTGTTAGAGAGCATGGTCATGAGTGTGAGTAATATTAGACCTTTAGGCCCATGATTGCTGCTTACTGTCACTGACACCCGCGACGGTGGCGTCTCCGTCAACCTTGGCTACCGCCGCTGCCACCTCCTCGTCGGCATCGTCAACCACGATCTTCATCTCGCTGGCTTCTGGCTTAGGTTGTGAGACTATTTCGGTGAGTTTGGCGGACAGACGCTCGGCCCTGGCCGCTTCGACGGGGCCGAAGACCTTGGACTTGAGGCGTTGGTTGTTCGCCTTGCGCGTGCTGGAGCGAGCGCTCTTTGCCATTGTTGTTGCGTCTTGGGGGAGGAGGGTGGTTGTTGGGTTGGTTTTTTTTGTGGCTGCGATTTGTGAGACTCGAAGGGTTTTTTTTTTCAAAAAGAGAAAAAAGGAAAAAAAGGTGATGACATAGGCACGTCTGAATGTGAATACTGTGCAAGTATCGTAAATGGAAGCAAACTTACCTGGGGGGTTACCTAGCAATTAAATGTGAAATGAAGTACTGACTTTGGTTAATAAGATACTTCGGATATTCAATGCTCAATGCGACTGAAGAAAGGAAAAAAAAAGATTTAGTTTGCCTTCTTGAATGGGCTCCGCTCTGCACACTTGCATACATACATACATACATACATAGTACTTTTAGGGTGGGGCAAGAAAAGATCCATGAACTGTATTAAGCCTTGCCGTAGATCCCGCTAAGATATAAAAGCAACAAGGATTGTTGGCGTACCGTAGTTATTAATCGCTGAATGTGGTAGGCGGTGAATTTTCCTTTGCAGGGGCTATTAGTTTCTAACCTAGTATCTTAGCACGTTAGCAGTGTTAATAGCACTTAAGTTAACTACAACCATAGTTGCCTAGTAACTTTCAGGGCTAATGGCTAATAACTACCCATCAGCCGTGCGCCGAGGACGTCGCAACGTTCTTCTTCCAAGCATTCAACTATACCGTCTTGCTACACTACACTCTCTTACGACCACATGCAGACTTAGATGTAATCTAATTCCGTGTCGTGTTCCAGCACAGTACGCCTTGTCCTTTCGATTCAATTGAAATCCTTAATTCGCCGAACCCTGGCACCTATACGAAGTACTTGACGCCTTATTTTCCATTGACGTCTATTTGGTCTAGTGCTAGAATCTTTTTATTCTTCCAGTTTTATTTTTCAACGCAACGGTTCGCAGCTCCGACTAGATCCTTCAAGACACCTGCTTTATTTTCCACGCATATTTTTTTTCCGACTTCTTTCATTCACGAAAGCAACCCGATCCTCGATTCGGCTCTACATACGACCCTTACACACGGCACATCAGGTTCAGGTTGGCGGTTGGGTTAGCGGCGCCTTATAGCTCGCTGGGTACCTCTTAGGGTAGCTCGAGCTTTCCTCATGAAGCGGTTCGGTTGGGGAACGCGGTCCTGCCTTAGTCGACGGTAACCAAGTCGAAACCGAGAAAAATATGTCGTCCAACAATTCGGACATTCGATCGCTCGAGCGAATCATATCCACCCTGCTGAATAAACAATTACAGCAGATCTGTTCGTCCCATGGGTTAAGAACAAGTGGGGTCAAGGCAGACTTGCAAAATCGCATCAAGGGTGGTTAGTACAGTCATTTACTCGAACACGATGGACGATGATCGATCGACTCTTTTCTCTTCTTCCCATTCTCCCCTTCTCCCCTTCTCCCCCAAATTACACACTCTTAGGAAGAGTTAAGGCCAGATGAGCATTCTGGAAATACTTCCTTGACCTAAAACTGAGAGAACGAGGCTGTCAAGGAAAAAGAGCTTCATCTTGTTCAAGTCCTACGCTTGCTTCTGTTCATCTTCTGATCATGATTTCTACCTAATTCTTACACCAATCAGCCAGCCAACCTACTCATTATATCTATTTCCACTATCCACCTTTCCAAACTATCCCAAATGTAGCGCAAGCACCTGCTAACACATAGAACTCCAGCCTTGCACGAGAATTATTCATCCGACCCTCCTCGCTTCAACGCGATCCGGACTACGATACAGAAAATCCGTGGAGGAACTCCCGGTCAACCAAGTATGCCACCACCGTCGAGTTCGGGTGCACTATCATCTCAAGAGGGTCGCAATGGATATTACAACTCGTACCCATACCACCAAGCTGGCTCCAGTTTGCCGCCGCCAAATCCAGGTCTAGGTAATGGCACGGCAGTTGGTGGCGGTGCTTATGCGGGTGCCAGAGCACCACTTTCCGATAACCTATTCAAGAACACTCCGTTTTACACTATCGAGACCAGGATAGGTCCCCTTCATACCTGCCCAGGTAAGCCGTTGTCTTGTAGAGTTCAAAACCCAATGATCACTAACACTAATCTCTTAGTGATGAATAACCATCGAAACTCAATAACCATCAACTTGAAGGCCAGTGAACACGCAGATCTTTCGCGCTGCCTTACCCAGCCGAATACCAAACTCATGGTATTCTGCGGAAGCGATAGCATCGGACCCCAGGATGTTCAGTTCCCGCATCAATCTGAGATCAAGGTTAATGGTGAAGACATCAAGCATAACTTGCGGGGTCTTAAAAATAAGCCAGGATCGACTCACCCGGTGGACATCACCGGTTTCTTGCGACTGAAGCAAGCTAACTACGGAAACACTATCGAATTCACATACGCTCTGACGAATAAGGTGACCAGAAACCAGCACCGTTCCAACCAAAAAGAGGCTCGAGTGAGTCACTTCGTCTAGACCAAGTCCCTAATCTTCGTTTATTTTGCTAACAGCAATGGAAAATAGAAGTTTTATTTGGCCTTGTATTTGTGTCAGACGCACCCGATCGATGAGCTCGTTACGAAGATCAAGGGAAAGAAGATTTCCAAGGCATCTGTAATTCGAGATAGTACGAGACCATCCCCTCTAAAACTTGAGATACAAAGCTAACCTGTCTAAAGTTACCAAAAAGGCTAACGACCCGGACATTGAGGCAACGTCCCAGGTTTTATCTCTGAAGTGCCCTTTGAGCTGTACGAGAATGATGGTTCCGTGCCGGGGAGCATTATGCACCCACATTCAATGCTTTGATGCGGGCTACTTTATGCAGCTCCAAGTGCAAGGAGCAACGTGGAACTGTCCAGTATGTTACAAAACTGCTTTTTTCGACGCATTGGCAGTCGACGAGTATGTTCAGGAAGTCCTGCAAAATACATCTGAGTCGGTGGAGCAGGTCACCATTGATAAGAATGGCCAATGGAGCACGCAGAAAGAGAAGGAGACGCCCGAACCGCGACAACGATCACAACGATCACGACCCAGCCCAGACAGCAAAGTGGAGGAGGATGATGATCTTTCGATCCTTTCTGATACTCTCAAAATCAGCAACGGTAACTTCAGCGGGTTGCATGGCGGACCCAACTCCATGAGCACACCAAGCCGATCATTTGTTGGTAGTGGAACACCCAACGGCGGCCCTTCGACAACGACGAGTACGCAAAGGTCAGGAAGCAACAACAAGCGGCCGGCAGAGGTCATCGACCTCACGCTCAGTAGTGACGAGGATGACGAACCTATTGTCCGCCCCCCGAAACGCCAATACCCAGGACCGTCTTCAAACGGCCTAAATTTTCCTCCTTTCAACAATGGAAACTATTAGAATATTCGGTCTCTGTCATGACAAATTACACAGCATGACAGAAATATTACAAAACCTAATTATGAGGTTCCTACGGAAAATTGTAGGAGACTTCTCGAAGACTAAAAACCTGATTTGCTCTCAGACATAGGGTGATTTAGGAACCGAGATCCCCACGACCCCTTCTATAACGAACGTTACGATATTCTATGTAGAATTGGGAGGCTGGAGGAATCTAGTAGTACTGTAGGGTCCTCCCGCTTCCGCGGCCCTTACTTCTTTGTACATAAAAACGCGAGGGTGTGATTGTGTTAGCAAAGGTATGGTTGCAGATATGACGAGGTCAAGGGATGTCGGATTGAGCAGCCATTGGCGTTAAGAGGGAGGGAAATACCTATTGCTTTCTAGGAAGCATAAAAGTGACAGGATTTGTGACCGAGAAGACGGTCGGGGTTTGAGAAGCCCATTTTTCCTGGCTGGTTTCTACTTACGTAGTTCAGTCCTTGAAACTGAAACGATGCTGAATTAAAAGGATATTTAGCTGACTCGTACTCTTTCTTTGCTCATCTTCCATTCCTCTTATTTCGCATGAGTGTATTCGCCTAGTAAGTGTATGCACCTAGGCATATTACATGTTAAATTGGTTAACTGCATACCTAACGCTAGTACAATAATAAAACACCCCCCGGACGGAGATACATGAACCTTCTTCAGCCCTGTCCGACCCACTATTCTCAGCCTCGAGGTTTAAGCTACTACTTACATATGTAGTAGTACATACATCACGTACACTACTAGTCAATACTAGGTACATACATACATCATCATTACATACTACCTCCAGCTACCTACATAACATTGAACCTGCCCAGCTGCCTAACCTAGGTCTATAAAACAACAAAACGACTTTTGGCAGACAAACAACGCAAAGGTAGAGACTAGTTATCACGAATCAAGCGAGCGACGGACGAATTGGACCGAACTGAACCGAACTGAACCCCCCAAAAGAGAGACCGCGCAGAACTCACGGGCGTGGTTGCTTGCTTGCTTGCTTACTTGTTGAGTGAGATTCCTGCGAGAGGTGGTGGGTTTTGATCTTTTACGGACGAACGAAACGAACGAAATAACGAACCAACGCACGCAACGCCGTTTTCTCGAGATCTTCTGGTTTACCCGTTCTCTATTTCTCTGTCCAATGCGCCGCGAGGGAACACGACGACATCGTTTGATATAATATATAACCAATATATAGCCTTGGCTGATTGCTTGAACTGCTTGCTTTTCCTCGTTGCGGAAGCGGAAGCTTTGTACGCGTGGTTCGTGAGCGAGCCAGTTTGCGCTTTTCCAGCAGGACTTCGGGGGAGAAAGAAAATTATCTTCGTACAAAGGGATATAAAAAAGAACGAGAAGGGAAGCAGAAGAAGAAGAAGAAGAAAAAAGAAGCAGAACAACCAAAAAAGATGTCGTTCGACCAACCCCTCCCCCCCTTCAACGCCTCGGACCCGACCGCCACCTTCCTGAGCACCTCGTGCCTGGACTTCCTGATGATCGAGCTCGTGCCCATGACGTACCGCGTCGCCAACGAGCTCGACGCCTCCTCCTACCTCTCCAACTCCGCCTCCGCCTCCTCCCCTTCCCCCACCGCTTCGGCGTCCTCGCCCTCGCCCCCGCCGGCAGATGCCCCGAATGGTGGTGATGCGCTGGCTAGGAGGAGTAATGGTGGCGGGGAAACTGCGACGGCAGCGGCGGGGGGAGCGCGTAGGTTAGACGAGGACGAGGAGCGCGACGCGGTGTTTTTCCGGCTAGAAGGGCTGGGGTACCGTGTTGGGCTGGGGCTTGTCGAGCGGTAAGTTCTATCCCATCCTATCCCTTCCCCATCCCCTCTCACTCCCCAGAAAAAAGAACCAAAAACTAAGAAGAACCCCCCCCCAAAAAGCTTCTCGCGCGACCGCCCCCGCTTCAACGACACCCTCGACGCCATCAAGTTCGTCTGCAAGGACCTCTGGATGCTCGTCTTCAAGAAGCAGGTCGACAACCTCAAGACCAACCACCGCGGCGTCTACGTCCTCACCGACAACGCCTTCCGCCCCCTCTCCCGCATGAGCGTCGACCCCGGCGCCCACGCCGTCGTCAGGGCACAGCCCGTGAGTACTACAATCTCCCTCCCCCCCCCCCCCCCCCCCCTCTCTCTCTTTCCCCATCATGCCAGAAAAAAAAAAAAGCAAAGTTATGTAATCTTTTAATCTAACCTTAAATTAAACACAGTTCCTCTGGTTCCCCTGCGGCGTCATCCGCGGCGCCCTCGCCGCCATGGGCATCCCCGCCACCGTCCAGGCCGAGTCCAACGAGCTGCCCGGCGCCGTCTTCCAGATCAAGACCGTGCCCAGCAAGCAATGATGCCATACCATCATCATCATCATCATTACCTACTTACTTACTTATTCACTTATTCATAACATACACCGCACCACCAATCCAATTTCCATGTAGACCAGGGTTGGTTGGTTGGTTGGTACTTATCTATCTATCTACATTGCCTACTACATACATACATGCCATGCCATGCCAACACAATCGCGTAGGTACACAGAAGGCACCACACCACACCACACCACACACCTACTCTACCCCCTATCTACCTTCCTTTGCGCGCCTCAGCTATCAAGGATGGGAAAACCACCGGATCCTACTGTGCCTACAGGATAGGCACTGCTTCATTTTATTTTACTTCATATTATCTTATCATTTACATAGACTACGGCGTAAAGAAGGCAAAAAAGCAAACGGGGCGGTTAAAGGGGGAACGAACTTAGGACGTTGGAAGGGGGGGGGGGGGCATTTGGAAGTGACGGCGTTCTTGTTTTGTTTTAGGCCGAGGGGGGGTACTGGTATGGTTATGTTGCTGGTGGTATCTACAGATATTTGCTTGACGATCTTCCCACCTCGCGGCGATGTCGCCTAAGCTTAAATATACCCCTATCCATCACAGTTCATCAGCAGAAGCCTTCCCAGCGTATAAAAAAAGTCCCTTTCCAAGCCAGCCTGCCAGTCAGCCATTCTACCGACATTACTTCCCTCGAGATGCCTCCAGACTTCGAAGTGAACTATTGGTTGAACACGAATGGGAATGAATTGCTATAGTCGGGTGTGGTCACGTCACTTTTTTACAACCTATGCAAGCAGATTGGATCAGTCACTCGGTCTTATTCATCAGCGCAAATGCTCATTCTGACTTTCCCTATCAACCATGCCGAACCACGGGCAGAGTGTTTTGTGGTAAATCATATCGCATAACAGGCATGCCGGCCGCTCCACGAGCCGGCCAAGTCATCTAGAATGAATCAAGGGGATAGTTACTTTTGAGGAGGGTTGTGAGCAAAGGTGACACCCTTCTCGATGTTGTCCTTGAGGCCCTTGATGGCCACTTCCACTAAAGACTTCTCCTTCTCGGTAATGCCAGCCAGGGGGTTGGTGGCTTTCTCAGCACCATTGGGCTAAAGGATGGATTAGCATGACTTTCACTAAGACGCTCAAGGGGGGTCACTTACCCCAAGTTCGATAGGGACGGAGAAGAAGTCCAAGCCAGTTGCCTTAGCAATCTCTTCACCGCCTGGAACACCATGAAGGTAGACGAAGCTAGGCTCAACAAGACCCTTCTCACCCTTAGCAGCCTTCAACACCTTCTCCGCAAAACTACCAAAATGTTAGCCATTCGTCTCAGGGCAGTAGAGATGGTAATCCTACCGGAATCCAGCAAAAGCCATGGACAAGGTGGCTGAACCAGCGCCATCCTTGGCCTTAACGACCTCGTCACCACCAAATTGGACACGGTTGACAAGAGCATCGTACTTGTCATCCGGGATCGTTACGCCAGAGCTGATCTTGCTGAAAAGGGGGACGATGGTCTCGCCAGAGTGGCCACCAATGACGGGAACAGTCAGCTCGGAACCGGTCTTCTTGCCGGCGATCTCGGCAACAAAGGTCTCGGCACGGACGATGTCGAGGGTGGTGACACCAAACAGCTTCTGGGGGTTAAAGACACCCTTAGCCTTGAGGACCTCGGCGGCGATAGGTACAGTTGAGTTGACAGGGTTAGAGATAACGAGGATGTAGGCATTAGGGGCCACCTCAGCAGCAATCTCAATCAAACCCTTGACGATTCCAGCGTTGATGTTGAAGAGGTCGTCACGGGTCATACCGGGTTTGCCTATACTAAGATGAGCTATTTTTGCGACAATCATTGGATATATCGGGAAGACGCACGGGGAATGCCGGCGGGGATGACAATGATGTCGGCATCCTTGAAGGCGGCCTTTCCACCTTCGTCCTTGGGCAAGTAGCCCGTGACTTTCTGTTATCATGGTATTAGGCATTTTAAGATCGGGCACTTCGATGGGTTATTAGAGGTATTGCTTACAGCAGTCGAAGAGATGTGAGAAAGATCGGTAGCAACACCGGGGGAGTTGACGACATCATAGAGGGCAAGCTCGTCGACTAGGGGGGAGAGCTTCAGAAGAAGGGACAGGGGCTGTTTGGTATTAGCTTAAAGCTCTTTCATGTTTCCATTATTCCAGACTCGGTGGTAATTATACCTGTCCAATACCGCCCGCGGCGCCAGCAACAACTGATATATTGTTAACATCGACATCCTTTGTTTGGAATTTATATATCGAGATGTTTGCGCTTCTTACCAGCCTTGACCATGGTTACGGTTTATTGTTGAGGTGGGGTAATTTATTTATAGGACTAATAAGAAGGAGATAAAGATGTTAGTTAAAGCTGATGATTCTAGAGAATGAATGGTAGATGGAGAAGTAGTGGGCAAGTCTAGATAATGCAGAGGTAGAGAGAGGGAAGGAGGAAGAGAGGTAAATATAACTAACTCCTTTTGAGTTTACTTGTGAAACTTGAGCGAGGAGGGATTACAAACCTTGATTTATATCTCACTTAAAGAAGGGCAGGAACGGGGCTGGCTTTCTAGGATGATGAAATAGAGGAATAGTTGACTTTGATAAGTTGATACCCAAGGCGGGGCAGAAGGGAACGCTGGGGAATGGGGAAGGAGGGGAGAAAGGTTACGAGGGAGGGATTGATCAATTGATATCCACATCAGCTTCATCAAACTGTTTGGCAATTACCTAACCTAGTACATACCTACATAACACCTACCTTAGATACTAGGTAGTACCCCACCATCCTTTGCTTTATCGATATACTTTGTACGATGTAAACGGACTTTCCTAAACCACATGCAAGACATTGCAAGTACAGTTCCCGCCTTTATCGCTCTAGGGAAGTACCTTGGTATGATGTGATAGCCAATAATGTTCGACGGCGATAGCTTTATTTTACATAGTACATTGTCGCCGTTTGTCTTTCAAAAATGTTGTATATTTACAGCAATGAAGCTCTCCACTTTCAACATGAAGTTCTTAGTATTGAGTACTATTGACATTCCATATGATATGCCTAGGTACTTAATACCTAATAATTACGAGTTCCCCGACCCGAGGCTATTGTACGAAATTGATTTATATCGGCTATCACAGGACTTCCCGAGATCTTGCATCATTGTTGATTCCCGAGGTTCGTTGTTTCTCGGGATCGGGCAAGCTCGGACGGGGCTAAAAGGAAGAGCAATAATTATAAACTCGTGCCAGCTTGATTATACAAAGAGTGTCTGATGGAATAATTTACTCGTCACTGGCAAAATAACCCTCAGGCATGTTGATATCAAGTCCTTGTGAAAATACATATCTACCATCTGCTGAGTACCTACGGCGTACATAGGCAGGCATGGTAATAAAATCACTCAGAAATACATGGACGAATAATCGAGCTTGGTTACCACACACACCCTCTTGCTTACACTCTCTTGGTAGAGGCTACAGAACAGGGATACACCGGGTAATCTTGCCGGATTAGATGGACTGTATCTCAGCTTACGGGGCTTCCTCTTGGAATTTTATGAGTATGCGGGAAAAGATAGCCTTCAATATAGGGGTAGATTGACTACCATGCTAAAATTGTTGATAGATGGGTATGTCTTATCTGATTGACTTTTATCTTTGCAGTCATTACAGTCATGGCACTATTCTTTGAACATTTCCCCTTCATCCAATCCCAGAAGCTTAAGCCTTCGCGGCGGCCTTCTTGGCCTTGTTGCCTCGGGGCTTCTTCTCAGGAGTGGGCTTGGGCTCCTTTTGGGAATGTCGGATAGCAGATACACGGGCAACGGCGGCCTCGCGGAGGTCAGCTCGGTAGCCGGAGCTGGCAGCCTGGTGGGCAACGGTCTTGTAGATCCTACATAGCCACATATGTCAATCGTTGTTCTCTTCATCCATTATATGTCCAGGTGTGAAACCTCGGGGATACTAACTTGCGCGTTCCCTGGCCACCGCTGTGGGTAACCTCGACGGTGGACTTGGCGGGCTTCTGAGCAGTTGCCTCTTTCTTGGTGATGACCTTGACGCCGTTCTTCTCGGCAGGTTGAACACCGATAGCCTAATTTTCAAGCTGTAAGTTCCATCTGAATTGTAGTATCTTGGCTTGTTGTGTAGTGTTAACGTATTCATACCTTGTCGTTGACGAAACCGGAGTACTAGTTTCATATTAGTCAATATTTCAAAAATCCTAGGTATCATGTTTTATGATGTCCTTGACAAGGCAAATGAATCTTACCTTGCGGCTGTTCTTGTTGACTAGGTTTAGGGGGTCACGAGAGAACTGAACACCGCCGGCCTGCTTTCGCTTCACGAGGAAGGAGTTATTGCTTCCTGCATATATCACACGTCCATCAGCCTCGACCATATTCCCAAGACACCACGATCTAGCTCGCAGATTTAGGTCCAAAACTCACGGACAATCTCCCAGACAAGGTCTGAGGAGACGAGGGTGCTCGATGTAGGTGCCATGTTGTCTTTTGCGTGTAAAGTCTAAGGTCGCAAAGGTAGGAAAGGTCGCAAATAATGTTGTAGATGATTTAGAAAGTTCCTGGCGCAAGTGTACAAGTGTGGGCGAGTCGCTTAACTGACCATATTCGTATTAGCGGCATTTCTATTTAGATCATCGCAGTTGCCAATCGATAACTAATGGAACGGTCTTGGCTAATGTTCCACTTTACTTAGTTATGTATGTAAAACGCGAAACACGTAAGGTAACGCACTGAGCCTAGCAGTACAATATGCACGTGCCACTTTCCATAACCGTTTCGCCATCCGTACAACCTAGCACTAAAAGTTAGGGGGGCAAAGTTGCAACTAAGGGGGGCATTGCATAGTAGAGTCTAGACAGAGTGTCGTCAGTCCCAATCTGCATGTAAGACCATACGATCCACTCTTTCCACTAACAACTTCATAACTTCTACATACGAAGTAGTGCTGTGAACAAGCCCGTCCCATCCGATGGCCTAACCACTATATTCTATTCTATTGTTCAACCATTTGCAAATCTGCTTCATTCACTCTGTTATTTTGTTCTGTCTTGACTTTTCTTTTTCCTTCGTCTTCTTTTTGACCCTTCTCTACCTATCTAAACGTTTCCTTATACTCGTAAAGTCCCAAATTCAACCGGTTACTCAATCTGCACACGCCTTTAAACTACTTGGGTTGCCTCAATCCAATTCAATCAGTACATCAAATCACCCCACATACCAAAAAGCCAACGCGGCCGAATTCGAGAGAAACCTATAAAAAAAAGGAGAAAAAAAAAGGAAACACAGCCCAATAAAACAAAAATGACATACCTTCTCTACTCCATAACCTTCCTCGTCCTCGTGACCGGCACGATCCTCTACCTGACCCGGTACCACTGGCTGCACCTCTTCCCGGGCTCCGAGCACCTGTACGCGCGGCTGCCCGGCACTTTCGCAGGTGACATCGAGGCGGGCCTCTCGAGCAGCACCTTCGACCTCGGCGCCAACGTCAGCGGCGGCGACGGCCGCGCCGGCCTCGACGACGCCGCCAAGGCACAGATCCTCGCCATCATGAAGAAGCGCCGCCTGCGCTTCGACGAGGCCCGCCGCGTCTACATGGAGCAGCGCTTCAGCGCAAACGGCATCGCCGCCGACGGCAGGCCCAAGGACCCCAAGTTCGTCAGCTTCTCGTGAGATCCTCATATATCCAGCCGCGCGGAACTGTCCAGTGTTGCGCTGTGGCTGGTTGGTTGGTTGAGGGGGGTGGATTGCGCTTCGCGCGCGCGCGCGTGTGTGTGAATAAGTGTCCGGTTGGGACGTGTATGTAATGGAATTTTGTTTTGTTTTTTATTATCGGACACCTTCAGGTACGAGGGAGCGGGTTGGCAGGCAGGCGGAAGAGGCTTTCTACGGACCGACCTATGTTCTTTACTACAACAAACCCACATCATTTTCCTTTAGTTTTGTCGCGGCAACGGACAACGGACAACGGCGTTTACGGATGGTATCGCAATCTGCGTTGGCGGGCATCGGTAAGTGTAATACCCTAGGAGAAGAGAGGAGAGGAGAGGAGATCCCGGCATCTTGGTATTACTGAGCAGTTGTACGGAGAGTGTCGTTGTTTGTGTTAGGTACACCATGCACAACAACAACAGCAACCACAAAGGGGAACGGGGCCTGATTAGGGTACTCGAGAATTACTTGGTATCTACATACCTAGGTAGATATCTAGTCGCTACGCGCGGCTACGGAGGGCGGTTGGTAATGCGTCGGTTAAATTTACAGTCGATACCTACAGCAACAACAAGCAAGCAGTTTTCCTAACTCAATGAATGGATAAATCATATACCCTGAATTATCTAGTGTCCCGTTTATATGCCATGACTTCCAAGGTATGAACTAGTGAGTAGTAGATCCTTATATGCTTAAGTCCCTAGCACTCTCTTCGTACTGGGGTAGGTCAGGACTTCCTCCTACCGCAAGAGTTGGTCGTCGCCTGGAAGAAAGTGTGTAGAGGATATCTTGTGGAGTATATATAGGTATTCGTAGAAACTGCTTAGATGTAAATTCTCATTACCTACCTACCTATACTTTAATGTGGTTCCGAGTGTATAGATATCATGATACAGGGTTGAAATATATCGATACCGATGTACATACCTAGGTTAGTTCCAGTTAGGTATACGACATATGATCTATATAAGGGCTTCAATGGGCTTTGCTTATCGCATTATCACCGCATTCATCACCCAGCTTTACTTGAAAAGAGCACCAAAGATTTAGAAAACATTAGGTTTTATTTATTCATTAGAAGTGTAGTTGTATCCGTCCGCTTTAGTCTAGGCAACGATGATGTGGGACGAGAGTCGCCTCTTCCTTCTTCGTCTTCGTCTACACGGCTCAAAAATTTCGACGCATAAGCCGAAATTTTAGCCAAAACCAATTCCCTTCAAAAAAAAAATGAAGAGATCACCCTAAACGCCGTCATTATAATGGCCCGGCATGCTGCGCCCCCCCCCATATGTACATGTTTCCGGCGTGCCCATTAGTACTAGGTACTGATTAAATCTTCATCCATTTTCACCACCCCTACCGACCTTACTTGCCGAACCGGGGTATGATACGAAGCGAATGTTCTCGGCTGTGTCCACCGAGCAGCAATCGGTAATTACATGCCCGCTTGGCGGACACCGCTCGAGAGCCAAATTGCCCAAGCAATGATTAAACGCTTAGTTCTTCTTCTTGGACTCGTGGGGGTCGTAGCTGCGGTCATCCACGCCTTCAACTTCCTTCACCATCTTCTCTGTCTCTTCAACCTGCTTCTTCCACTGGGCTTCGCTCATCTTCTGCTCCTTCTGGAAGAGGTTGGCGTCAGGCTTGCGGTAGCTGTTGCCCAGCCTGTCCCAGAACGTGGTGTACTGGCCGTAGTTGTAGTTGAAGTACAAGTGGTGCATAGTGTGGCAGGCAGCGCCGTTGATAACAGGGCTATCGGCAACATACTCGCCGTCGTGGATCATGATGGTCCAGAAGTTGACGAAGATGAAGAGGAAGACAGACGCGAACTTGTTCAGGGGGAACAAGAGGGGGAAGATGTGGTAAGGAAGGGACTGAGCAAAACCGTCGACGGGGTGGAAAGCGTGCGAGGCATACGGGGTTGGCATGATCCACTTGTGATGCGGCTTGTGGAGGTACTTGTATACACTCGGATGGTGTAGGCCTCGATGGATCAGGTAGATCAACGCGTCCGTGAAAACGATGAAGATCGGATATTGCAGGATTTCGTACCATAGACCAGGACCGTCGGCAGGCGTGCTATAGAGCTTGGTGTAACCGCGAACCTCAGCGAGGAAGCAGGGGGTCGTCAGTAGGGCCATTCCTGGCATACTCTTATTCGTTTGTAGTATCTCAAGGCGCATCTGGTCCTTGAGGTATTTAGGATGGTTCTTTGTGTTCTTATCGAAGACGAAGACGTAAGATAGCGTGGCAAAGATGAAGTATAGAAGGAAACCAAAGATCCTACGAAATTCAAATTAGCACTCAAGAAAGCTCATACACAAAAAAGGGTGGACAACAAACCATGTGATCAGGTAGAGAGAAATGGCCTGGCGATATACATTATCTCTATCCCAGGCGCTCATGTACGCGTATTTGCTGGGAGTGACTTCGAAATAGGGGTTGGCAGTCTTGTATTGCCATGATGACGAAAATAACTCAGTAGAGTTACTGTTGTTGTTTAGAAATTCGTATGAAGTTGGGTGCGCCGGATGTGCCCAGGCGTAAATATAGTCGCCTATGTAGGTGTCGACGATTTCGAGTACGACATCCATGTTGAGAGAGTGAAATCGTTTAAGGGATTAAAGATTGACACGCAATTGGTTGGGGTATCACGTTAAACCGCGGACGGGGGGAGATAGGGAGAAGTAGAAGTAAAAAAGAGTGAGTCCCGTCACGGGTGTTTAATGCTTAAAGAAAGAAGAAAGAGAGAAAATGGCTCTAGGAAGTTAAGAGTCAGGGTATGGATATATGCAATTTCGCAAGGGCAAGGGCAGCGGCGACTTTCTGATTTGGGAGTCGTCGATTGGGATTTTTTTTTTCTGGGGACTCGGAGTTAAAGATAGTGGAGAGTTGATCGGAAATCAGGGGACAATGCGGTGGTCCCTTTGTGCCTGACTAGAGCTGTAGTACTACCAGGCAATACCTAGTAATGAGCAATCGATAAACTGAGTCCTGAAACTTTATTCAACTTGTTCAACTTGTTCAACTTGTTCAACTTGTTCAACTTGTGTGGCTGTGGGAAGCAAATGACTCGCAAGTCACCTCTTCACAAGAAATAAAGTGATGTGCCGTGAAGTCTCTTGTTACTTGTATCTAACTAAAACATCCAAAAAATCGAAACAATTACATGAGGGATCCCATCTGCTTTTATTGCTTTGAATTCCTTCCAACGTCGAACCATCCTCTAATTGCATCGGCCCATTCGGAAGAGCAGGGATATGAACTGCAATTGTTCTCAAAAAAAATCATGAAATGTCATGCCGGTATCGAACTTGATAGCTATGTGAAAAAAGGGGTTGATGAGCGCAATGCAGGTCGCATGCTGCTGATTCGCTAATGTTATGACACCACTGGAACCTCTAGCTTCCGAAGCAGCAAAAGTCTCCAGAGCCCCGGAAACTGAATAGAGTAGCGGTAACTTAATCTTCTTCGCTGCATACATAGTTGCATACATAGTATGTCCATTAACCTCTTTAGGTTGTGTAACTGACGCAGAGATGCTGCAAATCGGCTCATCGCCCTCGATCTGATAAGGCGAAGATGACAAGCGCCCCATTTTTCATTCCCTTTTTTTCATAATTCTTTTCGTATTCGTATTCAGCTAGTGGATCCGCACGTGTGGAGGCCGTTGGCATTTCCCAGATACTTATGTGGTCATAGCTTTGTTTTTTATCATATTCTTATCTAACCAATCACACCCAAGAAATCCCAAGAAACGGGGAAAGATTCAAATTCCATCATGATCATCATTGATCGGTAGATATTGAAATCTACAACTCACAGAGTGAGTCTACAGTTGGCAAGCACCAGGTCAGGTTATGCCTCTTTAAACAAACCTTAGTAGACCCGGGTAGGCAGGTACCGATTGGCTTATGGATTTACAAGGTCAAAATATCGCTTATCCAAGTATTTACTAATATATTCAAGGCATATGTGCGTATATATACCGAAGTCTCTACCTGGGCTCCCGGAAAATCTCAATGCTCCGGCTCATCTGGTCCCCTCGGGACCGTGTGGTCGATCGCCCATTGCCGAATGCTATCAAAATTCCGGCATGTATGCGGTGTGCTGTAGTTGGGCCACGGGTCTCCATCGTTTAACGGGTAATGAAAGCTGAAGACGCCGATATCACCTTGGCACATGACGAATTGCCGCAATGCATCGATACAGTGGTCGAGATGTCCCTGTAGATCTTCGGCTGCCGCAGACGTGTCGCCTCCCAGAGGTGAATAGTAATCTTTATAGATATTTTGTCGCAGAAGATTCAAGCAATGCAACTGATGGAAAACCTCGACAGCTACCCGATAGCCTGGCTTTCCGTCTCTCGGGTCGGTAATGGCAAGAGAAGTGTCAGGATCCAAGCCTAGTTTTATCATTTCCTCGCGAGAAATCATCGTATCACCGACTAGTATCAGATTAGTGCTGTTGTACATATATCCAAACACAGAGTTGCTAAACATACTGGCAGAAATCTCGTCCCACGCTGCATCCACGTCGTCACCGTTACCAACAAATGGGCCTTCGGTAAAAGGAGGCAGGTCGAAGTGCTGCGTCTCGTATTTGACCGCGCTGGCAGCGGGTGCTATAGATAAGATTAGTCTCTCTCCCCCGGCAGTAAAGAACAACTCCATCACACGTACACCATGCCGAGTATTTCCTCGTATAGTCTATGTCTGAGATTTTTGACGTTTTCGAGCAAAAGGATAGCGCAAAAAATGTTAGAGAGAGCGATAGGAGGACGGCGTGGCATAACCAAATCCAATGGGGGCTCAGTTTTCGAAGGCATTCTGGTAAATGTCTCTTGGCTGTGTTTCCCGTCCACTTCTCTTCTGTTCCTTCTTCCTTGGCGAGAAAAGGCTCCTCGTCGAGAGGGACTGTACGATACGACTTCGCCATTGTTCAATTGTTGAATTGCTGAAATGAAATGATATTAGTAGAATAAAAGGCACACCTGGTGCAAGAAACGAACGAAATGCAACAATCACACCCAACTAGAGACAAATCGACAACTAGAAGGGAAAGAAAAGAAACGAGAAAGGCAAAGCAAGAGAAAAGAGAACATGACTTCTCAGCTCTACTATAGGTCAGGGGGGCATCGTCAAAATGCAAGTCGCTAAGAGTTACTCGCGAAGTGGAATCCCTGGGAATGATCCATGATGTGCGTGGAAGATCTCCGCTAATTGGCAATCCGATAAAGAATCCATGGAACCCATCACGAATGTTACAGCATCGGTGTCTCAGAATGCTTCGAATTGTATCATGCTAGCGCCCAACGCCCAAACAGAAGGGGATTCTCATAGGCGCGTTACTATTCCCAGACACTAACGAGTGAGAGATTGGCCATATCTTGTTCTTTTTCAGGGCACATGAAACACATTGAACTGCATACCTTGGCAAAACTTCAACGCATCGAAGATTCTTCCAAGTATGTAAGTTGTAACTAGTTGTTATATATGGCCTACCAAAGATGAGGTTAATTACGATATTGCACTTTGATTCCACCTCTAAAATTAAGGAAATTGAGAAAATAATTAGAATTGCATAGTAGGGGCCATGCATTAATAGCCTACGAAAGTACCCAGTAGGTGCCTAACCTACACTGGCCATACAGTGGCCCTACATTCATGATAGTACTCTATTTGTACCACAGCGGGCTTGTTTCAGCTTGGACTCGAAACATCCAGTCCATGTTCTGGAATACCTAAATTATGTAAGGACAGGGGGGTCACATAAGGCTAGAGAGAACATTTAAACATAAGGTTGAGAACAACATTGAAGATGTTGTTCGTCCTTATTACCTTCCAGACTCTAAGGCTTAGAGTATCTTGGGCAAGTACTGTCGATGATATACATCAACCCTGTTAGATCTGCGGCTCTTCGCTAGAAGTCGATGATCAATCAATCGGATTCTTGGCAGGGCAGTGACTTCTTGCCAGAACCGTTTCGACGATCTACACCCAGTAGTTACTACTTACACTATTAACTACATCACCATCACGACATATACAACACATGCATACCCTAGGGACATAGATATATGCCTAACCTACATATATTATTAATACTGTATTTGTCCTTTCGGTTGACGTCATTAGAAGACAAGTTATCCAGTCTATATAGCACTAATATTGCTTCGACCTCTTGAACATAAGCCAGCGATAACCGACTGTTGGTTGTCTAGGTAAACAGTGAAGGTCCGTTCCATCATCGGGCCATCGTACCATAAGCATTCCCCCCACTGCCCATCATGGTTTGATATAAACGTACGATGAGAGGTCGAGTTCTTAACGTATGTGTCGCTCGACTTCCTATGTTTCTCAACACTTGTTCAAGGAACAAGGTCTTAGGGGGGCCCATTTTACCTTCCAGCAATCCCAAGATTGATGACTACAATAGTCGAGAGATAAAGAAAACAAGAAAAGACGGAGCTTGTTTGCTTACCAATACAGCCTCGGTAAGACGATGCAGGACACCAAGAACTATGAATTTCCCGGTCCTACGCGGCTCTTTCCAGATACGTCGAGTGAGGCAACTAAAGTGCCCAAAGTCTCCAGGGGGTCGGAGATGCTAAGACAACATTAATTCAGCAGCAATTAGCAGTCATCGAGCCCGATGCCTAACTGTCTTGTATTGCCACCCGCTACGCCGTCGAGTTCCCACTGGATGCTCATATCGAAAATATCCATGGATGCGTTCATGAACAGAACAAATTCTCCCTCCAACCTTCAAGTGGCCCTATATAAGCCAGTGCGAATAAGCCGACAATGCACTTTTGGGAAAACATAGAGCGGTGGCCTGAGACTTGACGAGCAAAGGGTGGACGACTCAAAACTTGCCTTGATATCGAGCACTGGCCTCGAATCGAAGCTCCGAAGACATGTCACAGAGCCAATAGCCTAAGCTCCTCGGTATTTGGTAGAACCTACAAGATTCGGTAAGCAGCAGGGTTGTATGGCTTGTGTCGTTATAATAGCCAGTCGCTTCACCCATAGGTATGTTTTAAGCTGGCTATTGCGTGTTAACACGTCACATGCTTGCTAAGCGACGATGAACCGTACTAAATCGCTACGATATAGTAACTTGCCCCAGCTCAAATAGCATGCTCTTCCACAACTTGGATACTAACTTAATCGGGTTGTGTTTATTACCTTGGTAGAGACATGTTCTTAGTCCGAGGATTTGAAATTTGGAGCTTCGCCCGCAAGTCCAGCGGCCTTCAATCACCGTTCATCTTTCGGAAGCTCCGAGAGTCTAGCATGCCGGAGGAAGGTGGGACCGATATTTCCGAGACGGCGGCGCGGTTCGCCTAAGGGACTCACTCTTGGCAAAACACCACGAAATCTATACTGAGTGTGGTTTATATTTTCAACGGCTAGCCTCTAGGATACCATGTTCGCAAATTAGACCTAACCGTGAGACGCTAAGAACGATAATCCGGGGTTTAAGGATCAACATGGAGTCAGCTTCCCACTCTATTGGTTTATACCCAGGTTTCATATTCATGTGGCGGCTGAGTCAGATATTAACTTTTCATACCTACATATGTAGGCATATGTAGGTGTTTATCCCCGGGTTGCACACCTACCTATGGTGTGGTGTGTAGGATAAGGTCTAACCCTTTGAATATTAGGTTGGTATGCCACCAAAAACTGCTGACTGTTGCAGGCAGCACATCGGACCGGACGGCGGCAAGTAGCGCTACGTGGTGAAGTTAGGAGTTAACGGTTGGTTCTTCAATGAATCAGTATGTCCAGCACTTACTATCACAGTTTCCACGGGCAGGTTCTGATATCTATCCTGTAGCATTCATAGGCGACAGCTAAGAAGATAAGTGTCTAGGTACTGATGTGCTAGCGTTATATATGTAGTCAGGGGCCGCACTACTTTATCAGATGTATGTAGTATATTACCCTAGGTAAGTTAAGTTGGATGCTGCAGGAATCAGATATGTAATGGGATGACATACATGTACATATATATATACATGGTACATTACTTGCAGCAATACATATGTATGCGCTGATGGTTGCAGTCATCGGCAATATACCTTCTCAAGGATCTACTCGCATGAGGGGAAATGGTCGAGAAAGCGGGTTGCACTGGCCGCTGGTGCGGTCGGAAAAAGCAAAGTCGCAGTGTACAATACATACCTAAGAAAGCAAACGATAGATCCGGAGTTGAGGGGGGGGGTGTTGGACTCGGGGATAAGAAGCAACCCCAAGTGCCCCCAAGTTGGTTAGTCACCGAGTAGCTAAGATGCATTGGTAGGTAGGTAGGGAAGGTAGCTTGGCTTTCGGAGTCCCGGGGGAGTTGGTGTGGCGACTCGGCTAAGGCCCTCCTCCCTTTGCCCTGGAAGGTTTCTATCCGGCTGTTAGTACAAACTACGTAGGTGTAACTATAGTCTAAGTTTATATATAGGTAGGTAGAAACCCCCAAGTGCCTAGGGCGAATGGGACTACACACTCCACGCTTAACGCGCCTTACGCTATGCTGGTTACTACAGTAGGTAGTAGACGATGGACAAACCAAGATGCGGTAGCCGTTCCTGCCAGACTACCTAGGTACGAGGCCGTGTATTTTATCTTTCTTCTAGGCGTTTGGTTTGCGAAGTAAGTGCCTACTGGCGATCGATACGTTCATGTTACCTGTGTCTGCATAGCAGCTGTCGTCTAGGGCAGATAGTGTAGAGGCCTATACGTACCTAGGCACAATACAATACAATACAGGCCTACATAGTAAGGTACATATGCCAGTTGCCTTGACTAACCTGTCACACCGAGAATTTATTTTTATGACGTGCCGTGTTCTTGTGTTGTATTCGTACCTCTTATCTTATATACTAAGTATCTTATATACTAAGCCGCTTGTCTTGGTTAGGGTGAGATAGATTTGGGGTGTAGATCCTGCCCACATACATATATGCTGTCCACACCACACTATGTAGGTACCTGGGTAGGTATGATATATGTAGCTCTAAGTTGTTCGTTTGGCCTTTGGCATAGATGTGGTACCTACTATGTAAGCAGGCAGGCGTGTTAGTGCTTCCCCGCCGAATACATCCCCAGTAGCCCTTGAAGAGTACGTAGGTATGTACATATGTAGGTATATGTAGCCTAGGCTCATTATATTCATATTCGTACTTATAAATAGTGACAGGTGAGACTTGCATTGTGGCCATCTAAGGATTATGTACATGTATGTAGCGAATAGAATAGGTATGTTGCAACTTGTGCGTATTCTACATACGTTGAACCCATATCTAATTGTATAACTTCGATGATGGATATATACTAGGTTAGGTACTAGTACATAACTACATCCATACGGCAAAGGTAGAGGAAAAATGACAAATTACACAAATATTGGTTTCCTACTAGGCATAACATTGAGCTTATATATACCAAGTTCTTATTTATAATATAACAATATATATCGCTCACCAATAACCGGCCCAGGTGGAATGACCTTCTAGATCGGAGCGTTTGACCTTGTCTCCACCTTAAACCCTGCTTAAGCCCTGTAAACACCCACTTAGTTAGATTACCCATACAAATTGTGTGTTGATCATATCTTAAAGTATGAGTATCCTAGGTAATTACATATACGGCGTAGTACTGTACCTATTATTGCTATCGGGCCCTAAAACCTTAAATCTAGAGCCTTCTCGGGCCGTAAAACGCCGGTTATTTGGATTGCACGTGATCACCCTTAAGGCCAACATACAATCGCTTAAATAAAGTCTTAATTATTTAATATCCAACCTAAACGTTTAAAACATATAGCTACAATGATGCAACCGGTATCAATTAAAAGAGAATTTAATTGTCCATTAAATGATATAAGTTAAATATGAATGCGATACTTGGTTGCAAAGTTATTTAGGTATATATATCGGGAGATATCATGTGACAGCTTATCATGTGACACCCCTAGGCGATCGTGTGCAGGCTCTTAGGTGGCTTCAAGGGTGATCACGTGCGCCCGCCCGCCCGCCCAGCTAGCTTATTTACCTGAATAACTTTACAACCAGATATCTCACCAACTCGAGACCGGTATCAATCGATTCGTTATTCAATGCGCTTTCAATTGATACCGGTTGCACTTATATAGCTATATATTTGAATAACCTATATAAGATAAAAGAATTAATATACGTAATACAGTGTATATAACCATTCATAATTCATATTTTAAGATATGATCGCCATACAATTTGTTTGGGTAATGTAACTAAGTGGGTTTTTACAAGGTTTAAGATGGAGACAAGGTCAAACGCTCCGATCTAGAAGGTCATTCCACCTGGGCCGCCAATAACTATCCCTATTCGTTCTTCCTTGCAAGACACGTTTTCTATCCGTATAGGCGAGATTCTCAAAATTTGCCGAATCATGGCCCCCTGGTTTTATTAGGAGGCGAGTTAGCGAAGAGCCTTGTTTTTGGATGCTGGTTGGTGTGGAGTCTGGGCAAGTTCATTCTCCAGGCCTCAGAGCTATTATTGGAGATGGATACGCTTTCTTTAAAGCCACACCCTGCCGTAGACTAGGAGTTATCGTCCTCGATATCTCCGGGTATCCGAGCGAGGCTTAACGTGTTGTAGTTAGCGCCCGCCAAGTATTTATGCCACCATTACCTACCGTTGCAAAGAAGTTCTGCCTACATGTAGTTATGTAACTCAACATTGAAGTTAATGTACATGTATGAAAAACATTGAAGGAAAAAAAGAAGCTTATATATTATGAACTACCTCTTCACTTAACCCTCCAGGTACGAATATAAGCTCTTCTTTAAATCTCAACTATATTACTCTTACTAACAGCCAAGCCAGAGAGGTACTAAGGTTTCGATGTTATTTGTTACCTACTCCGTACTTACAGGCACTTAAATCATAATCCAACCATCAGATCCATGTAACTAAAGTTAACAGCCTGCCTTAAAATTGAGGAGCTTACCTTTCCTACAAAGTGTGACTAGTACTATATAGGCACTATAACTGTAGAAAGATTCTACGTTGTAATGTACCTAGTAACGGCAAAAAGGCCAAAAAGGCACAGTGGCAGCAGAGTGGTATCGCCGCAAGGCACTAGGCTAGGTACTTGGCACTAACTAAAGAAGGTCAAAAGGTGGGGGAACGCGGGCGTGTACAAATGGTCACCCTATACTGCAGCCGGGAATGCGCTACCACCATAGTTAGTTGAGGAAGGTAAGCCGACTGTTGGCTCACCGACCCCTTTCCACAATTTCATACTTTCAGACACCACACATGGTCAACGGTATGTACATATGTAGGTACATACCTAGTAATATCCATGGATGTAATAGATGTATACATACATACCTATGTACCTATCCTCATCCGAGCTGATATGTATGTATGTAGTTAGAACTGTTAGATAAGGCTCAATTAACTATTCTCTTACATAGCGTACTATTAATACCGTTGACATTATGTGCTCTATGTAGGTCATTCCCCTGTCAGGAAGGCGCTAAAATCATGTCGGGTGTGTACCCAGATAGCCAAGTAAGAAAACTTCAATGTTGCTCTCTGCAAAAATCAACGGAGGCACTCTGGTGGCAAGGTTCCAAATTACTTATGCAGACACGTTGCCAAAGCACAAATGGGAGGCGTTGAAACGATGCAACGCATCAGGAAGGAAACAAAAGAGGAACATTAGAAAAAAAGACCAAAAAAAAAAACAAATGTCTCCGTACACTTGCATTACATGGCAAGCCTTGGCTAACATACCCGCACATCATGTCGCCCAATGTCATGTACCGATGTTCCCTGTGTACCTAACCCATTGCGCTTACCAAATTTGGTCAAGTGGGGGCCATCTTGCTGTAGCGTGCGCGCCCCATATCCTCCGTGAAATCGCGATTCCCACAAACTTCCAAAACTGTCAGTGTGCGTGCTCATGTAGCGGATACTTAATCGGCGTGTACCTAAAGCCGTTGCTTCCTCTTCAACCTCTTCTTGCTTGCCAATGGAACTCCCCGTATCCCCACCCAAATGCAGGCAGCCTTGACCCGGTATCCCGCTAAAAACTTAAGCTGTACCAGATAAGGTAATAGTATATTATTGTTTAGAGGTCAAAAGAAGGAAACGAAACGAAAACTATAAAATGAAACCTGCATACATATGTATGTGCATGTGTATGTATGCTGTATGTATGCTGTATGTATGTACTAGGTAACCTTATCTAATAGTACATATTATGTATATGCTACATTTGATTATGAGGCAGTTGCAACTTGCAGGTTTGTATTCGTATTCAAAGTACCTAGGTAGATAGTACATACTTATAGTACCGTTACACTGAAGTGGATTCTGTACATTGGTCCGTCCATCTTAACGACCCCTGTCAACCTCACAATGCGTGCATTGCATACTAAGGATCCGTCGCCCGAACATTAAACCCACCTGGGCACTTAGTTACCCACTAGCCATCATACATAGTAGGTACTTCCACGCAACATGTCATGGTTCTAATCCAGCTCGTGCCTAGCCCCCCCCAAGCCCTGGTCAAACAAATCTGAGTATTACCGACCTTGATCTCCTCTTCTCTCTGCCATCCCTTCTTTTTCGATTTTTTTTTTTCTTCGATCGCTTTTTTAAACTCCTCAACACCACACCACACTTATTTGGTAAGCCTCAATCACGTCGCCAAAACAACTTATCCACATCCACATCTTCGGTATTAAGTGAATAACGGCAAGCCACGGTTGCGCCTCTACCGCAACTCCATTAATCTTTAACGACCTTTCATATTTGCAAGCACGATTATGCCCACTGTCGTCTAACAAGGCCCTCGCCAAGTCCCGTGTTCGCCCGTGACGCTCGTGCAATTGGGTCGCGAGGGTGGGAGTATTTTTTCGCGTACGAAGCTGCATAAGGGTCAAAAGAAATCCAACCATCAAAAAAGAATTGCAAATCCGACGTAATCACGGTCATTTACCTTCGTCGAGCAAAATCGCATTGTCTTAACACTACTCAATTTCAAAAACGCCGTCTCGCCATAACTTGTTCGCGCGTCCATATAATTATTCCACGATGTCTATGTACCCGCATCGCGCTCTGCCGCAAAATGCGGCGCGTCTTAACGAGCTTCTCGACCAGATCCGAACTGAGTTTGATAACCAAGTTCGCATGAATGAAGGATACGAACAGCAAAGTGAGTAGAGAGAGACACTTGAACTTATAAAAAATTCAAAAAATGAGAAATAAAAAAAGAAGAATGTTAGAGCGCAGTCGAGCTTACTCGCTGCGGCTCATTAAATTTCTAGCTAAACGAAGCAAATACGCACCGGATTTGTGTTCATACATACGCAAAATCATAATGCTAACAGTCTCGTAGTTCAACAGCAAGTCAACGAAGCCCAGTTGATTCGCGAAAAGGTTTATCAATTAGAGCAGCAGCATATCAACATTAAGTCAAAGTAAGAATCCTCGAAACTTAGGCGTTGATGTCAAAGCTGAATTGGCAATTTATTAACTCTATTCTATAGGTACGAAGAGGAGATGGTGATACTTCGTCGCCAGCTTGAGGCCGCGCGTGGGGGTGCCCCTCAGCCTAGTATACCTGGTCCGCCCCAACATGGTGGTCCTTCTGCAGGCCCACCGCCCTCGATTGGTATGGGTAACAACCTATTTAGCGGTATAATGACCGGCCAGGGAGGTCAAGGTGGTGGTCTTCCCCCGCAGCCTCCCCCTCAAGAGCAAGCTCCCCCGGGGCCTCAACAGCATCAGATGCCGCAGCCGCCTCCGGGACTCCAAGGCCCTCCACCACCACCTCCACCCCCGTCTCAGCAGCCTCCTTTTCAGCCAGCTTACCAAGGACCGGCCCCCAATGGGTTCCCTGGGCCGGCCCCTCAGAGCACGGCTTCCCCCGGACCGGGCAAGCGTGGTATCGGTAGGCCTCCGGCTGGAGGGCCCGCCACTCCCCAAATCAATACTCCGATGCCCTATCCCGGGCCTGGGGCCTCACCTCAGGTAGCAAATCATCCCACCCCGGACCATAGAGCTATGCCGCCTCACCCTGGCCCAATGGTAAACAACGCTCTAGGCGACTTGGATGTTGAACGTCTTCCCGCGCATGTCAAAAAGACGCGAGACGACTGGTTCGTAATTTTCAACCAGCACGTCCCGCGTATGCTCGACGTTGACTTAGTCCACACGCTCAACCACGAGAGCGTCGTTTGCTGTGTCCGATTCAGCCACGATGGAAAATACGTCGCGACGGGTTGCAATAGATCGGCTCAGATTTACGATGTGGCTACTGGAGAGAAGGTGTGCGTGTTGCAGGATGAGAATGTGGATATCACTGGAGACCTATATATCCGAAGTGTGTGTTTCAGTCCCGACGGCAAATATCTAGCCACCGGCGCCGAGGATAAGCTCATTCGCGTAAGCTCTCCGTACTAATATTTCCCTTTGGGATGCACACGTTACTAATTTAAATAGGTATGGGACATTCAAACCCGGACTATCCGCAACACGTTTGCCGGCCACGAGCAGGATATATATTCCCTGGACTTTGCCCGGGATGGGCGAACGATTGCCTCTGGTAGTGGCGATAGGACCGTGCGACTTTGGGACATCGAACAAGGCACAAATATGCTAACCCTCTCTATTGAAGACGGCGTTACCACTGTTGCCATCTCTCCCGACACCAAGTACGTGGCCGCTGGCTCGCTCGACAAGAGCGTTCGGGTCTGGGATATTCATCAGGGGTATCTTCTTGAGCGTCTTGAGGGCCCCGAGGGCCATAAAGATAGTGTTTACTCGGTAGCATTCTCTCCCAACGGGAAAGATCTCGTGAGTGGCAGCTTAGACAAGACTATCAAGATGTGGGAGTTATCCACTCCCAGAGGTGTGCAGAATCCTGGCCCCAAGGGCGGTCGATGTGTGAAGACGTTCGAAGGTCACAGGGTAAGCCCCATGCCATTCTCCCCTGTTGTGCTATGCTAACTTTTGCAGGACTTCGTGCTCAGCGTTGCCCTTACTCCCGATGCCAACTGGGTTATGTCGGGCTCCAAGGATCGTGGAGTTCAATTTTGGGATCCCCGAACTGGATTTACCCAGCTCATGTTACAAGGACACAAGAACTCGGTTATCTCCGTGGCACCCAGCCCAACCGGTGGCTTCTTTGCGACTGGCTCTGGCGACATGAGAGCACGTATCTGGTCGTATCGATCAATATCTTAAGGGCGAGGGTCCTTGCACGAATGCCTTCACCTTACTTGAAACGAGCTCAACTCACTCCGTGCGATACTCAGCTTCGGCCATGTCGGATGGCAAAACCATGAATATAAACAAGGCTCAGCGGAAAGTGCAGAGGATGGCACAAGAAATTAGTTAGCTTTTGACCTCGTGGAGACCTCGGTGCGTTCAGTCTAAGGTAGATGCGTACTATTCATCTCCGTAGATGCACATGAAGGTGTGGATATATTGGTTTTACTTGGAGAATCAAGGGGGTAAAAATCTCGTAGCGGTGTTCCATTGGCTGGCTGGCTTTAGAAGACAAGTCTTAATCAGTAACGAAAAAGAAACTACTCTCTATAGTGTCGAACAAATGCGTGGTGTATGTCTACCTAGTCTTTGCTCCTTACCTACCTAGCTTTCTATGCCGGTAGATAGTCAGCGGAGTAAAAGAAGCTGCATTGTGAAATTGAGGTTCTAAATCTAAACTGTTTCTCATCTCTCAAAGCTCCCTTGTATGGGTGGTGCACGAAGTTTGCGTAAATCAATCGTAGGGGTGAGCTCCGTATAGGTAGGTACCTATCTATGTACTTGTTGTTCTCCAAAGGGGTTCAGGAATACTACCTAAGATACCCCAGGTAGCTAGCTATATGTAGGTTTACCTCCCAAGGCGCACCGTACCGTACCGTACCGTCCTTCGTACCATCAAAAGAGGTCCTTGAACAGGTCGTCGAATTCATCGCCTCCTGTGCCTTTTCCCTTCTTTTTCTTTTGCTTTTTCCTTTTCTGCTTCTCTTCCCCTTTCGTCTTTTCCGTCTCTTTCCTCTCCCCTTTTGTCCTCCCCTTCTCCATCTCCACCCCCTTCCCTTTCCTCCCCTGCTTCATTACCGGTCTTGACGATGACGACACACCATCACCATCAGCATCATCAGCATCATCAGAATCATTGTCTCTGGCGGTGGCGGTGGCGGTAGTGGTGGCGGTGGCGGAAACTTCTTCTTCCTCCTTTGGGTTCTCCTTGCTTCTTCGCTTTTTGGCGGGTGGGGTTGAGGTGGAACGAAGAAGAAGAGGAGCGGGTTGGGGTTGGGAAGGGGAAGTGGAAGTGGAAGTGGAAGGGGAAGGGGAGGGCTGGAGGAGGAGCTTGGCTACCTCGGCTCGGGAGATCGGGGCGCCGCCTCTGCTGCTGCTGCTGCTGCTGCTGCTGTTGTGGTTGTTGTGGTTATTACTTATACCACTCCTTTGACCGGATGTGTCGAGGGCGGGGTTGGGGTTGGGGTTTTGGGCTGCGGGTGGTTGTTTGGTGGTGGTGGTGGTGGTGTTGCTGTGCTCTGTGGAGGGGAGAGCGGCATCTGCTTTTAGGCTGCTGTCTGATGGAAGGGAGGCGGTGGTGGTGTTGGGGCCTATTAGCTGTTCACAGCTTGTGTTTACCAGTGCTAGTGCGCCGAGGAGCACGAGGCCCAGGGCCGCGAATTGGTTGTCTGCGGTTAGTTGCGAGAAGGCACTGTTGCCGGGAGGGGTGTTTGTTAGCGGTTGGGTTCGATTTATTCATTTTGTTTCGTGGTGGTTCGTTCGTTCGTTCATCGTTTTGACGAGGGTTGGGTTGAGAGGGGGGGGTAGGAGAAGGGGAGGGGGTGGTAGGTAGGTAGATGAGATAGGATGATTAAAAAAAAGGAGACAGAAGAAGACATAGCCAAAAGAGAGAGAGATCGTAGAAAACGAGATATAGACAATGTAGAGACATACATACAGGTAACACTTCGGAACAAGCACATCCCGCAACCACCTCACGTGACCCCGGACCTGCTTCTCCTCGGCGCCGTCCTTGTTTCCACCACCACCACCACCACCACCACCTCCATCACGCTTCCGCTTCTTCCCCCCAGCAGCCACAGCCTTCTTCCTAACCAGCGCCGACGCGACCGCCAGCTCGTCAACAAGCACCTCCACGTGCCGCCGCAGCATGCCGAACGCGCCCCACCACGCCGCGCGCCGGTGCTGGTTCCGGTTGCGGTGGTTGAAGCCCCCGAGGACCGGCCGCAGCGGCTGCAGCTTGGCTAGCGCTGCTTCGTAGTCGTAGTCGTCATTGCTGTAGGAGGTTTCGGGGTTGGCGACGCTGGGTGGTGGTGCCATTACATTGGATGGATCGTTTGGATGGCTATGTAGGTAGGTAGGTAGGTGGATTACCTAAGTCGTAGTAACTATAACTAACTTTTTTTTTTCTTTTTTTGGTGAGTTAGTTTAACTAACTACATAGCTTTATTTGCGCCGAGGTTTAACCGAATATGACTTGTCGCCTATTCGTACCTACTACCTACATGTAGGTAAGCTACAAACCTAGGTAACCTAGTTGATTGAGAGTGTTAAAACAATGCTATGTATTGCTATTATATGTTCTTCCATGCCAATTAGGTAAGAATATTAATACATGAAACCTTGATACTCGATAGTTTTTGAACTTTGATGGTTAGCCTTACGTTAGCGCTGTAGCATCTCAATACTCACCATCCTCTAGCTAGTAACTACTAACTAGCTACAGAAAAGGGGTTGGTAGTAGGTAGAAGCATGACTTTAGCGCAGGTGCCTTGATTTAGGGGACCGCCAGATCCACCCACCTCGCGGCTGAAATTTGTTTGTAAAGAAAAAAAAAACTTTTTTTCACTAAGTATCGAGAAATTTCTATTCAGGACGGCTGACGACAAAGTTGAGTGATATTTGTTCATTTATTCATTCATGTGTTTCCCGCCTATCTACTAGGTCGGTAGGTAAGTATGTAGAAAGGTAGCTAGCTACCTACAACATCTACCTAAAATCCGACGCATTCCTAATATGCTTGCGAATCGGCTCAGGTGATTTGATATTATAATCCCCCATCCTAAAATATTGTATATTTTCGCTCTGCGCCCTGCGGCGGATTTCAACAACGTCTGATCTCCGCCACGAATATATAGAACGCCGCTGGTGTGATGGCGTCCCTACCCGTGTCCCTCCAAAGAAGGCTCTCACAAGCGGACGCAGGGTGGCGATCGAGGCCGCGATTAGGCCCAGCCCGTTCTCGGCAGCAGACCAAATCACCAGGTCTGTGAATTCGTACATGAAGTCACCGCTCAGGGTCAATTTTCGAACGTACGGGATGCGGACAATAGTTGCTGTCGATGCTCTTTTTTTCATTAGCGGTTTTGCCGTCAAGTGTTCAGGGGTAAAGTAGAAGACAGTAGATGGGAACGACCGGGTAGAGGGAGAAGAGAAATGTTAGCCATACAGAGACCCAAGTGCCAGGGTAAAAGAAATCATTATCTTGGTTCTTTTCGTCAACTCCAGATCCCTCACCAGCGCGATAGGTAATAAACCTAATACCCAGTCCGAAATACAAGTGATCGCGGCGGCCGTATATGTCGCGCCTTCGATAAGCTCATTACTCCAGCACTTCCCAGTCATGTCTCCTGTAAACCGATGCCAGAAGTAAGGTATAGGCTGGCATTGGAACACGGTCATGAAGGCGTAGAAGATCAGATATACGAAACACACAAGAAGCACCATGTATATGACTGATCGTTGCCATGCTTTCGAGCATATGCGCAAGAGGAAGATGCCGACAGTAAATTTGAGGAACAGACATGTGACAATATATGTCAACTCTCCCGCCCATCTCAACTATGATCAGTAATTAGCTTCAAAGCATCGAGACGGTTTAGGATGTCGGAAGCATTACCCGGAGAACCTTGGTGATATTTTCAATAGGGACATCTTCCATATGTTTGCCGGCCCCGTTTGACACATTTACCATAGAGATAGCACAGTATAATGCAAAGAATACCTGCTTTGATTAGCCCCAATTGTATTTGAAGAGTGTCGGGAGGAGCTTTAGTCTACCATCGTCGCAACAGCTAACCAATCCTCTATCTTAAATATCTTCAGCATACACGCTCTGACATAACATCTGAGAGCCACCGTGATGGCTGATAGTCCGAGAAACACTGTGATGGTGCCAACCAGCTCGGGTCCGCGATTGTCTTCCGCCATGGCATAGGATAGGAGTAGTTGAAACAGCGATATATACTCGGCGAAAGCCAGGAGGAATCGAGAAGAAAATTACTTAGACAGCCCGAAGGGCAATCTCGAGACGATTAAGATCACATTGATCGGGCCTAAGAGAATATAGAGGGAGGGGAAGCAGTGAGTATTATACTACTCCCTTGTCTTGTTTGGGCACAAGGCCAAGACGACGGGCTACCATCTTGATGGCGATATCACGGCCGGAAAAGGACAGGGAATAGCATAGAAGACAGAAAGCAGGGGGTCATGAGCTAGCGAACAAACTGCCTCCATGATCCATTCTAGAAGGGAAGTTTTGAGAGATTCAGACTCCAGAGTAGATCGTTGACTACGCCATTTATGAAAAAGGAAGTAAGCCCGCTGGGGTAACCATGTCTTCGCAGGTCCTGCTAACACCGGCTTCCTCAATGCCGTTGAACTTGAAGTATGGTAGTCAAGCTAGTTAACATCATAGTTGACGACTACCGATTAAAGTTCTCGATGGGCGAATTTCGGCCAGCAAGCGAAGTTCACCAGCGGAGTAGACACTAGGGTTTGTGGGTAGAGAAGCCTGTTCAGTCGCTGGGAATGGTAAGAAAGTATAAGACCTGTAGATAGACCTGTAGATAGATCTGTAGATAGATCTGTGCATGGTATTGTATATCGTGATCTACCTACCCCAACTGGGAAGGCTACGGTTGCATGATCCGGGGCGATCACATGTCGAGCTGCGTCGGCATTGTGACTCGGTGTAGAATACAGCTGCTAGGGTGGTGAGGCGGAGTTAGAGTAGTTCGGCGACCAGAGTGAGAATAGGCAACTCATTGGAGCTAGAAGCTGCACACGCGTTTATGCATAGTGCATAGTAGCTACCTAATCGATAAGACAGTAACCCTAAGTAGTCGTACCGAGGATAGGGCCGAAAGGGAGCTGTGCCCAGTACCGGGTAGGTAGGTAGTAGTTAATACTAGTTATAGTAGTTATAGTAGTTACCGCATATTGCTTAACGCGGGGTCGAAGAGAGGATGAATAAAAGATAGATATGTAGATCCCTTTTCCAGCGTTTGTGGAAAATAGCGGTCTCCTAGTGATACAATAGATCGTTGAACGAAGCCCTTTTTGCTAAGATTAAACCCCGATGGTATCATACATCAAACCTGGACGAAACGTTGCGGCTGATGGATGAGTTATGTAGTAGTGAATTCTGCATTTGAAAGGTTCCTAGATTCGATAGAGAATAGAAAAACATGAAAGGGACAAAATGTAAAAGGAGTTTTGGCCAAGAAACAAGAAACAAGTACTAATGTTTAACTACAACGTAATGCTGAAGAAATTGAAGCACTTAACGTTAGATACATACGCCGGTACTTACTAGATAGGTCCCTAAAGTTGCTGGTGGTTGCCCCAGATTTTTAGTTAGTGCATTTATTAGTTAAAACCTGGTAACCTCCTTGAAGTTGGAAGGCTCACAATGTTCCAAAATTCCAAATAGCGAGGGGCAGGGGTGGCCTACCCTAGGTATTGTACCTAGTATTGTACCTAGTATTGTACCTATGTATGTACCGTTCGAAGCATCAATAATTAGCGCGCTTACTATTAGCACGTGCTGCGTCTATCCGGACCATAGATGTTCCACTATCTCAGCCGCAACGACTTCAACGTAACATATGCAGGCATATTTACCTTTATTCTTAACAATCTACACTGATTTTGTGTCAAAAGTTCACACGAAAGCAAAGCAAGTTTTTATCATGTAGAAGGATCACATTCTCGATGCATTAAGATAGGAGAAAACCATCGTCATTATTATGAGACCTATGCTAGGAAAGAAAACCCTGGACGCCTATGCGCAACTGGGTAATAGTAGTGTGAAAGGAAGATGTTGAGCTGATTCTTTTCAGCATCAACAACTCCCATGACTTGGAAATAACTAGAGCCGTCCTTCCCCAGCCATGATTGTTGACCATTACCTAGCCAATACTCCGGGACTTGTGCATTTGCGCCCAATCTCCTAGGAGCAAAGCAGCGCGCGATCCTTGGTGAAAACCCCAACCCAGAAGATCCTGGGTATATCTCATTAGAGGGAAAACAAGGAGGGAAAAAAGGAAAAACACCCATAAGAAACATTCTCCCAAAAAGAGGGTTAGACTGATGAGCCATTTGGTGTCATTGTCGTAGTTCCACCTGCTGTATTATATTTGCATTGAAAAGCCTTCAGTGCAAGGTGGCAATGGTACCTTTTCGATGAATTAGTTCTTGAACGGGGCTTCTAGTCCTGGAGGGATTGACTACTACTAACCTTCTCGATCTTGGGACATTATTGCAGCAAGTCCATACTTATAGGTGAAAATGCGAGAAAAGTACCTATGTTGCGCATGAGTAAGTGTTGTGAAGGATGACAACAAGTTACAACTTACCAATAAACGAGAAGCCCTAGGAGAAAAACACATCCTTGTGTCTTGCAAAGCAGAATATCGACGTACGAAAATCTGTGCTTGGACGTTCATGCAAGTCGAGTTGAATAAGGAGTGGCTGGAAGAAGATGTTAGTTGACTAAGGCACATGCGTCGTCATCATCTAAAAAGATCTCTTACCGATTACATCCACTCACTCGGGCGTGCGGACGGCGTAGAAGACGCCGCCAGGCATGACGTACCAACGGCAGCCGTCGAGATTGTCAATACCAAAGCGGTTGCGAAGAGTCCACTCGCCATCAAGCTCACGGACGTAGTACATGCGAGAAGGATCGGGGTCAGCAGGAGCGATGTCCTGGCCCTCAAGGGCGCCGTTGTTCAAGGCAGTGTAGTACTGCTCCATCTGGACTTCAGTTCCAGTCTTGCCAATTCCCATGACGTCGGGAGCGACACCGCTGGGGAAGGCGCCGGGCATGGTGGCATTGGCTACCATTTGAGGCGGGAATACACTAGGCTGGGCGGCAGCCTGGGGCTGCTGGCCGACAACAGTAATGCCAGGCTGAGGCTGGCCCGGGGTCTGGACATAGATTGGCTGCTGGCCGCCCTGGTGGATGACAATGGGCACATTGCCAGTAGTGTTCAGAGTCTGGAAGAGAGACATGTTAGCTTTTGTGTGGAAAGGTAAGTGAGCGCAGAGATTAAAAAAAAGAAGACAAAAAAGCAAGACAAGAAAGTAAAGGAAAAAGAAAATCAGATGGGCGACGAGGAGTCTATCCGCTTGGACATGACAACGAGTACTCCAAACATAGGCACTTCGCCAGAGTATGGAGCGTACTTGCATTTACAGCATAGTAAACAGGTTGGGTCAGTCTAATATCTTGCTGGATGTAGTAGTGGATGGTTGGGAGAACCAATCCTCTGTTCGATAGACCATGAGTGATGAAGGTGGTATATACCTGTTGACCCGGGAATTGAGCGCCCGTCTGGACGGGAACATAGACGATCGAGGCGCCACCGACATTTCCATCCTGAGGCTGGGCCTGGCTGGTGGCGACGTAGGCCTGGCCGTCAATGATGATGTACTGACCAGCGGCCGTCTGGCTGTCGAAGCGAGGGTGATAAGTGTGTGAGATAGGACCGTTGGTGGTATCCGGGACGGGAGGCTGAAAGTGCTGGCCCATGTTGGGCATGCTACCAGTGGAATACGCCATTGCTAGGTTCTGTTGCTGGATGCCAGGAACCGATTGAGGAATTGTCTGGTGAGGTTGCTGATAAATACCTGGTGGCAGAAGAACGGTAGGCGGGACACTTCCTGGGAATTGATACTGGCCTGGTTGCTGTGTGTGACCAAAAGGCGTGTTTACACTGTGACCAGTGTAATTGGTACTGTAGACTAAGCCTCGGCCGGGGACGTTGGTAACAGTGTGGTGAAAACCAGGGGACGGGGGCTGATAGGTTGGCTGAGTGGGCTTGTCACTCTTCTTGTTTTGATCTTCAGCAGACTCAGTCGCGATAGATTTGCGCACTGAAATATCCTCCTCGTCTGGTACAATGCTGGGCTTGGGTTTGGGATTGGCTACGCCGGCACTAGCACTTGTGTGGTTGTGGGCGCAAGAGTGTGTGCAAGTTTGGGAGTGTGGAGGGGCACGAGTGTGGGGTTGAGGGTGAGAGTCTAGGCGAGAACGAGTGCTAGTATTAGGACGGGTATTGGCGCGCGTGTTCTCGCGAGTGATTTCGTCAGTATTCGCAACGGACGAACGACGACGTTGGTCCTGGAAATAATACTCCTTGTGTTGAGGATTTTGATGACTTTTGGAAGATGGGCTCATGATGGATAAGCCCAGAGGTGGTTATTTGACCGATGGGCAGGGACAACAACGATTGAAAGGGAAAGAAGAAAAGAGTGTGTTCAAGTAGTGAATCCCAATGCCTTGGATAGACCAAGTATGTCTTGCCTTTTACTTGGTTAATTACTTTCCAGGGAGCATGGGTGAGTGAGTGAAGTTGGAAGGAGGGCGGCGGAATTGGATTAAATAGAGATTGAAAATCACTACTAATTGAAAGTGAAGGTAGAGGGCGGAGGGTGGAGGAATATGAATGGATGGGAATGAATGGGAAAGAGGGAAAGAGGTGAATCGCGGTTAAAGCGAATGGGAAATGGGGGAAACGAATGGGACCAGTTTTGATTTTTGATTCTCGAGACTGTGCGATGGGTGGTCTCAAAGAAATCAGTGCTAAACTGGCGGGTAGGAAGAAGGAAGGAAGGAAGGTAGGTCCTTGGGTAGGTAAGTAGGTAAGTATGGTTAGTGGTACCTTGGATCCGTGACTTGCGTTGCGTGCCTTATAATTGTCCCCTGAGATACCAGGTATATACACAATATACACTGTTTGCTGCCATTCGCCCCTCGCCCCGTTGCCCTGGATGAAAATAAATGTCCCTTTGAATGGGCGACAGTGATGTCACTCACAGCCTCCGGGTGTAAAGAAAAGAAAGCGCTGTTTATTTACCTTACTTCAAGAATAATAACAGAAAACAAACAAAAATAACAGAAGAGTTCGAGAGTAAGAAATATTCTAATTATTTTCTTTTCACTTACAGCTTGGCTTTCTCCTCCTCTCAATTTCCACTGAGTTCCATTCCAGACATATCGGTAACCCTGCTGCTCAACAGGGTCTTCTTCGACAACGATATCCTTGACTCCCCAGCACGGGAAGCAGCACATATTGGCGTCTGATGTTGACTTGATGTGATATCTCTGGCGCGTCTTGTATAGGGTGAAGTTATAGGTGGTGATAGTGAGTGTGTGTTGAATGATATTTTTTCAAGTCGATATGATGAATCGAAGGTTGAATCGAAGGATAGCACTTGAGTTCTCCGTGTGGATTGTCAAGTATTATTGGAACTGGAGGCTGAATTCTCAAGGAAGGAGCGTTACGTGACTACTACGTACCTTTGTAGATGGCCAGAGAACTTGGAAATGTACCTACTATGTATGTAGATAACTTGGAAGTTCTAATACTTCCAAGTTCATGAATATGCTCACTTAAATCGATTGCTAGATTTGTGACTAGATACGAGTACCATCCGAAGTCTCTGTTTGCTACTGGTCGCGGAATTTACCTATCCTACCTCACCTTCCTTATACCAGCAATCTTTTCGTCCGACCACACCTCGTCATTAAGTACCTATCCTAGGTAAGTAACTATAGGATATTCCATCAAACAATACGGCTTGATCGGGTTAATCATGTATTAATTGCCTCATGTTCTCCTAGGTACCAGGAGACAGGTACTTAAGCACGGACTGAAATTAAAAGAGGAAAGGGGGGGGGGGGGGGGACAAGAAACAAGAGCAAGTATGGATCAATACAGTATTATTCTGAGATACCCGACGTTTACTGTTGATCTCTCACAATCACCAAAGACTCGTTGCCATGAATGCCCAGACAATGGGCCATCTTCAGTGCACCCTGATCTTCTCAATTGATAATTCCCATTTACACAAAGTCGACCTCCAAGATGAGGTCAGGCAAATACATCGGGCTCCGACAAACTCCAAAAAGAGTCTTCCGTGTCGTCCCAACTAAGCTCATGCTTGGTTTGTGGGTGGCTCTTTGGAGCGGCTGGCTTCGCGCTCGCGGTTTATGGCAACACGCATAGCCTTGTTAAGTTTCCAAGTCTGCCAACTTTTAGTTAGTCATTGATTCCGTTCTGCTTGATTGATTTGCTAGGATGGCTTACGCGAATAAACATAGGAGATGAGCCCTTGTCTTTGACCGACGAAAGCATCTTTTTATACTGTTCCTCATTGTCAATGGGTAGCCATAGCAGATAGACTGTGTTTGGATCGGCAAGGGGGCCTTCGCTGGCACACGTGTCTAACAATAGGTAGGACCAGCTGGCAAGCACCTCGCTGCTGAGTTTACGCTCCAGTTCCCACTCCATATACCGCTCTTCTTGTCCCTCCTCTGTGGCGGGCTTGACTGTCTTCGCCTCGGGAATATCGAGTAAGTCGCGATCGAGGCAGGTACGATTCGAAATACCAGCATGAAGGTATGGCTCAGCAACATCCTCGAGGAGTGCACGGAAGCAATCATGACAATACTCAGGTACGATTGGAGCCACGAAGGTTTCGACGTGAAGTGTATCGAAAGCAGTGATTCGGAGCATAGACATCTTCATCTTGCCTTTCTCGGGCTCCGGCTCTGGCTTAGGATCAGGCTTATTAGAAGTAGTCGGAAATACTTGATATAGGTGCTTGAACTTGACTATTAGGTCAATCTGGGAGAAACCAGTTAGCTAGGGGATTACTTTATGGAAATAGGTATATACCTAGGTAACTAGGTATCTAGGTACCTGGGTATGTATGTACCTTTGCTTGTAGGTTAAGCTCGCTTGTAGGTGGGACGTCGAAGATGGACTCGCAATCGAATGCGCACAGTCCTTCCTCATCAATCTCCTTCTCTAGCAATTTATTGACAGCGAGAAGGATTTTACGGTCTTCGAGTAGGGTCTGTATGCGCTCACGTTCTTCTCGTAGCTCTTGATCTGGACAAGGGAGATTGTCGAAGTCGATGAAATACCATCCCTCGTTGGGCTTCTCTTGCGCCCACAAAGCGTCTGGCGTTGCTTCTTGGTCTTCACCAAAATGCCATTGCTGCATGAAGAGCCCGTTCACAGGCTTCTCCTCGTTGACATTTTCCTTCGAAAGCCATGGCTTCATGAAATGGTCAATCAGTTGCTCCTTGATCTGTTTTGCCGCCTCGTAGTCGGCCGCAGAGGGTACCTCAGACATTGCTGGTTTGCAGTATTGAGTGATTAAGTCTGTAATGCCTGAATGTTCTTGATTGTCAGTGAGAAGTGACAGGTGAAGTGTATGTATTAGGTAGAACCCCCTCCTGATACTTCTGGACTATAAAAGGGCGAATGAATATTATACATGTAGGCATCTAGGTACGCTACACAATTCAGTGATGAAAAATGAATAAAGAAAGCATTAAACGTTGAACCTTGAAATACAGGACATGAATAGAAACCGCACATACATATCAGGCATGATGTCTATTTTGTACTGAGGTACATACGATAGTACTAGGTAGACATTGAAATGACCCCAGTGCTTCTAGACGGAACTTGAAATGTATACGCACCAATATATCGTATAATACTCCCATCAATGACTGAAGAAGCGTAGGCACCTAATACATTGGTAAGTACTCTAGGTACGATGTCCTACATAACCCATACGGGTTTCAATATTATAATCAGTGTAGATAATACATGTAGGTAAGTACTACTATGTCCTATGTAGATACATGGCCGTACTTGTAGGTGCCAACTTGAATCGTACCTAAGGTACACATGGATGGTAGCTGTCGATGGGCAGCCCCAACGCCTCTAATATTTTAATTCCTCCTCCCCTCAGGTACACAATCCTCAAGGTCCAGATGTCATACATAACGTCGTGGCCTTGATACAAACGGACTGAGGCTCGTTAAAATTTTAAAATCAATTCCGTGCCGTAGCTGACATGAACGCCTATCCACCCACGTCCGTGGATGCTTTCTATGCTTAACCGCCTATTTCATACACTTTGTCCAGCTAGAGGAGAGATCATCCATCGTTCACCACTAACCAAGTAGTGGATTTTATTCACAAAATTACATCGAAGTATCGTATGGCGCGGGGCCTCGTTTCGGGGCCCACTATCATACAACACCCCCATCCTCAATTTCCTTGTTTGAGCTGATAGTTCGTTTATACGTTAAACTAGCAAATGCTGTTGGATTTAAAGGTGTTGCTCGTGTCTCTGATCCTCCGAGGACAAGAGCAGAACCTTCCTAGATATCTAGTAAAAGTTAGTTATGTTCCGTCTATCGGATAGGTTCGGATTTCATTCATACCGCCCATGCTCCTGCGGCGGAAGCCACAATACCTCCGGATATCAGCATTGGCCGCAGTCCTCTTGTGCTCTTGAATATCATGCCACTCAAAGCTCCTGCTGCAATAGTATTCGCCGAGTCGTGTTTCCCCCTGATGTATCCGATGCCTGAGTTAAAGCAGTTGTAGGTGATTGCGATGACACCCGCAGAGTTGCCGAGGAACGGGCCTCTTCGTGTAACAGCGTTTAGAACCGAGTTCAGACGAAGCTTCGGTGGTTGACCAGCAGATCTTCTTAATCCTTCTTGGAGTCCCCAGGCACCTCCCAATGTCAGTGCTGAAAGATATGTGATACCAGTTCCATAACACAAGTCGTCGCTGAAGCCTCGGGAAGGGATGGCAGATTGCGCGCCGGGAAGGTCTGACAGAGCCGAATCCTCTAGGCTTAAGTACTCTAAACTTTCCTTGTCTAGGCCGGCGAGAGGATGTAAAAGAGATGGGTCGGCAAACTCGGAACTCTTCAAGAAGGAATCGATGCCTTGTGCTTCTGCTGGGTTAAAGGGAGTCGGGGTGAAAGTGTCGGTGGGTGTTGGCGTAGGCGCAGAGCCTGCATCGGCCGAAGAAGAAGAGGAGGACTTCCGTCCAGTAAGGGCACCCCAAAAGGACATAGCGATTAAGATGCGATAGCAAAAGTTTCGACAATATTATTTATATTCCAATTGTTGTAATAGGCAAGTCGCGACAGCGTTCACTTCTCCTAGTAAGTTGTTCACCAAGTTGTGAGTGAAAGGTGGGTAAGAAGATGACGAGATTTGATTTGAAGCTTTGCTAGATAAAAAAAAGATTAAAAAAATAGAACATTGAAGATTGATTTCCTTGCAGGGGTAGTGGGGGTAACTGGAAGAAAGGAGCCGGGATTGATATGTGGCCCGTGCATATCTGATAGGGCATTTAGATTTTTTTTTAGATCAAATGATTCAATCAATGTTGAATATCCTATGTACCTACGTACCTTTTCTACTTACTCAATTTACTCAATTTTCTTCAGCACCAGACTAACATTCACATGTTGGATGAATATTAAAGGTTTTCTTTCTCGATATTAAATATTGAAGTAATTGCATCATGAATTTCCAAAAATGAGATGTGTCTCTACAGGTAGGTAACTAAACTCATAACTTAAAATACTTCTTTATTTCCTCGCGAGGTTTACGTACTCATCTCTATGATAGTACCTAAATCTGGAACTATAGAAAACGGGGGGTAACGAAAAAAGGGGGGAGAACCTACACAGTCATCCAAAATTCTCACCAAATAAAACTTAAGATGGAATCACAAATACTGTCTAGCATCGGAGAGACTGGCTTCAATCCAAAACATGCTGTTATTTGGCTTGAAGACCAACCCGAAGAGTTACAGCTTTGGTAAGTCTGATTCAACTCCAAAAATATTGGTCCTATTATTCACATAGACCACCTAGGCAGTCCATCTTTGAAGAGCTTCTCCTTTTTGCTGCGAAGCCAAGACAATCATCTGGGAATGCTTGTGTAAAACTATATGGTTTTGTCGAGCAATGCTCTAAATCTACCAAACCCGGGTTAAGATCCTTTGCTTTCGCAGAGGACACTGCCCTGAAGCTCTTCAACTTCTTCATGGAATGGAATGAGCAAGATTCCCACCGATCTATGAGACTTATATTGGATTTCCTTATACACTCCATATCTAATAATCCCACACCAGAGACTGGTGCCTCTGTTAAGGTAGCTATATTGAACAATACCCTATCCACAATCACTCAGCAGTCATCCCGACCGTCCGTGAAATCTGCCCTGGTTGCTCTAGACCATTTGATCCAGAAGAAATTAGTATACCTATACAGCATTCTGGAGAGATTCAGAGAGATTCACAGTCTCCCCCCAGAGGATGACGCACTCTGGAATGCCTTCATTGCCAAGATTTTTGCCTGGATGGAACAGCATCACATGTGCCCTGTAGCTGGAAAGCTCCTCGTTACTATCTTCACTAGTCCTTGGTACGAAGACAGTGATATAACGCATCGACCCGAGGCCTGGCACAAATTCATATTCAGGGGCTTGGAGTCGAACTTGGAGTACCTTGAGCCAATTAAACATTACATTTTCGTCCCGTTGTTCAAAACGGATAGGCCTGGTGCATTGATGTACCTAAACCATCTCTTTTCCCTGCAAAAGCTCACCAAAAATGGCAGCGGCAGCTGGGACCTCAATTCAATGCTCTGGCTCGCCATGCTTGAAGAAGGGAAGAAGTTTGGAGTAGTAAATGAACCAGGTCGTGGTAAGCCCTCAATGTCAGACTTGTATATAAACACTAGAAGATTTGTTAATCAACATAAAGAATCGGAGCAGAACTCTGCATCGGCTTTCTATCTCCAAGCAGACGTGCTTGAGAGTGTCTTATGCCACGACTCTAATGAGGCGCGATCATCCGCCTTCTCTGTTCTCATTGCGTCACCCTCCACAACGAAACCATATACAGTAGAAGCACTAGAGCTCCTTAAACAACATTTGCCGTCATTCCACGAGGATGCCGAGCCGAAGATGCGCTACGACGTTTTAGGGCATTCAAGGAATATGCTAAAACGAATCCAAAATACCGTGGAGTCACTTCGGCGAGGAGAAGAACGGATTTCAAAGAAGACTGAAAAGCCGGGATCAAGTAAAGTGGCGAGTAAAAGTGCCCCTTCGACGTCTGCTGAAGAAGCAAAAAATCACGTTCCCGAAAAGCAACAGAACGACACTGTGACAAAAATGCGTGCCACGCTACGCCAACACGAAGACTTTATCTCCTGGTATATTGGGTTTCTCAGGAGTGAACTCGCTCCTACCACATCCTACCAGCGACATATAACCGCATTAAAGGCAATGGGGTTCATAATTCAGCCAGTACCACCTCAAGGGGGTGGCTCTTCTGAGTTAAAAGATTTACTGGTTGATGCAACATGGTTCCGCTTAAATTTGGATCTGATAATGGACCCCTTCGATGATGTTAGGGAGGTTGCAACTTCATTGATGATGTCGCTATCAATTGAAAGTAACAAGCCGGACTCACAAAAGCAGGTAGGTGTAGTAGGAAAGACGACCACCGAAGAGCTTCGAAGCTTTTGCCATAAGGCAGACGAACTTGCCAGGAGAACTGCTCGTGCTGATCACTCTGATGGTGCTGCTCGATCTTTCGAGCTCCTGTGCCGTTGGAGTTTGACTATGAGTGACCGACTTCAAATTCCATTTAAGGTGCTGTCAAGTCTTGAGGCTAAACTCTCCTCGGCCGAGCAAGATCTGGCAAATGCAGTACTCCAAGCTCCATTACATGGTAGCTTTGCGTCTCTTCGGTGAGTTCCCATCTAACACTTGATGCTAATATTTAAGTATTGATTGTGAGATAGCTATATATGGGGTTCGCTTTGGAATACCAAGTTTTCCGAGGCGGAGCTCAGCTTGCTAGATGAATTACAGAGCCGTGCCGTTATATGTTGTCAACGGATATGGAAAGCTGTACGACATGTTCTTTGCGATGATTCTCCCGAAGGCCACCTGCCAGAGGAGCTCGAGGAAGTTGAGGGTCTCGATACTAAGGACTTATTAAGCTACAGTTTTCGTGCAATCCATGAGTCCAGGTAAGATGCTAGACTATGTATGCTGAACTATGAGCTAAGCTTTCCTCAGCAACTTAATGCGAACAATAGCAAATAACGCTCGTCAAAGCCGTTCCAGGGGGCTTCTAGCGCCCTCTAAACATAACTTTGAGGAAATCGGACGGCTCACGTTCGATGAATTGTCAAACCTGCGACATCGAGGAGCATTCACGACTGTATCTCAGACTTTTACGACTTGCTGTCAATTGGTCAAGTGTTTCCCGGTTGACTCGAAGGATGGGCCAAGTTTGCTAGATGAATGGTACGAGGTTCGTAAAACTCGACTTCTTCAACGGTAGTCAAGAGGGCTTGCGCTAACTACTAGATAGGGGGCTCTTGCTTGCATCCACACGCAGGCATCAACCACTCGGAGATCTGCAGGTATCCCAGCTCTCATAGTTGGCATACTTTCATCTCATTCAGATCGCCCATCTTTTGAGGAGGTGATTCGTAATCTCCAGGAAATTGGTCGTCGACCAGCATTAGTATCCGAGACAGACGGGTCGAATCTGCCTCAAGTGCATGCTTTAAACTGCATTAAGGACATTTTCAAGAGTTCTTATCTGAGTAAAGGAGCAGGGCCGTATCTCACTGACTGCCTCCAGCTAGCAGTTGATAGTCTCAGATCAGAATTGTAAGTCCCATATAACTGATGCGATGCCTACCTTCACGCTAACTATATCTCCAGATGGGCGATTCGGAACTGCGGTCTTCTGCTTCTACGAAGTCTCATTGACTGTCTCTTTGGTACAAGTGAAAGCAAGGCTTCCATTGAGGGCGGTTGGGACGGCCGGACCATTAAGATCCCCTATCATAAGTTCAAGGCTCTCCCTTCACTTATCGTGAATCTTTTAGAGATGGGTCAGCAATCAAAGGGGGTCTTGATAGGGACACAAACGGCCGAGTCGGTCTTCCCGGCACTCGATATCATCCGCCGCGCTGGACCACCCGAGGAGTTCCGCGATAAACTCTACGATATCATTGCGTGGTACTTGGGAAGTCACATCTGGCATGTCCGAGAAATTGCAGCTCGGACCTTGTGTTCTTTTCTTCTCAGACCAGGCTGGTTGGAAGCCGTTACGAATCTCTTGGTTAGCTCTGGATCATCTGCAAACAAGCTTCACGGCGCGCTTCTAACCCTCAAATTCTTACTTGATCGGCTTGCTGAGGTCATGCCTGAACAACTTCGAGGTTAGTATCCCCTTTCTTCACCATCATGCTGGTGTACTAACATAAGGCTACTAGACCAAGATATACGTGCTGTCTATGACTTGCTCGTGAAACTACCTTCAATAAATCCCTATATTATCACATGTTCAGAAGCAAGGGCCGTCTGTATCGAGATTATCAACTTCTTGACAAGATTGAACTTTTCAGAAAGCCCGCGAGAAACAGATCTTGTGACCGGACTTTCGGGACTCAGCACTGACTTTGGTACAAGCACGGGGCCCTCGGCATTACTCGATATCAGACTTGGACAGGTAACTGTTCAGCATGTTCTTCAGCAATCCAGCACAGATATGGGTACAACTCTGGCACACATCTTGACGGCCGCTCTAGAAGGAGATATCAACGTTGCTTGCTCTATACTAGAGAGTATGCCTACTATAAATTCGGCAAAATCGGACGAAGCTCGAGCAAGCCAAGTTGACGCATACATACAAGTATGCCTAGCGACAGATGCCCCTGAGCCACGCACAATCGCCTTGGAGAATCTCTCAACCCTGATAGATGAAATGCTTTGCAACAAATCAGGGACAGTTCTAGGGAAAATTCCCACCAAAGAGGTTGTCGTGCAGCTGTGGGCGGATCTACACAGGAAGCCCATGAGCCCGAGTCTCTCGGATGCCATCATCCGGGCAAGCGGGCCCCTACTAGCCACCATCATTTTGCGATCTGATGAAACTGCCAGAAATGATACAGAGCGGTGGTTAAGAGCCTGGGGCGTAATGATGACTGATGCTGGAATCGCAGACAGGGTACGTGCATGTTGTACTATATTTAACCGCCTAGTCCACAGTACCTACTAACAATCAACCCGTATATAGACATTCGATGCACGCATGGCCGCTGTCAACGCCATGACTTCGTTCTCAGCAAGTCTGAACTTAGCTGCAGAAGCGACCCCCAATCCAGCACACCTCCCCTGGCTCCTAGCCCTATACGATGCCCTCAATGACGACGACGACGAGATCCGCGCTGCCGCTGCCGCCGCCACCACGCCCATCCTGTCGAACCAGCGCCTCGTCTCCGTCGAGGCGGGGAAGCGTCTGCTCCACTGGCTCGTGTCGCGCTACGGCGCCCTCGACGAGTTCAGAGCGCACGTCGCGTGTCGCATGGCGGGGCACACTCCTCCTACCCCTAACACCGCGCTACTGCTAGCCGACTGGGTCCCGGCAGAGGCGCAGCTCGCGGACGCCATGCGCTTCGACGACGCGCTGTTCGTCGTCGAGGAGCAGAACTTGTACGTCGACGAGGTGCGCGAGGCTCGTCGGTGGCGCGACGTCTTCTTGTCGCTGCCGACATCGCCTGCTACACCCAAAGCAACGCTCGAGGAATGGACGCTCGCGGGCCTGCGGACGCTGACGCGGATCGCGAGGATGGAGGGAGGCGATGGACCGCTCGGCTGGACGTCGAAGCCGGAGGTTTTTGCGATTTGTGCGCGGGTTTTGGTTAGTGGTGCTGCGATTGCTAGGGGTGGTGCGGGTGCGGATGGGGTTATGGGTGAGTTGCGCCGGTTTGGGGATGAGGGACGGGTGGCGGGGGTGAATGGGCTGTTGCTTGATATGTGTGTAGAGGGGTTGGATGGTCGGTGATGATAGTGGTTGTCGTTGTCGTAAGGGGGGAAAGGGAAAAGGGGGTGGGGAAAGGGGCAGGCTTTGGCGTGGATTAGTAGGGGGGTGGGTGGTTGTGGTAGTTACCCCCCCCTCTTTAATGGAGGAATTTTCACAGCTCATGACATGTCCTTGATAGTAAAATCTTCATATTCAAGATGGAATACAACATTATACCTACCCTTGTCCACCACGTGGATTGTATGTGGCTGGGTACGTAGGTATCTTTGCATTTTAGTAGGAATTTAGCGACGGCGCGGCGAGTATCCTGTTCGCGAAGGAATTCAACCCACTTCTCAAATTTCCATCTGTCACGAGGCAAAGCCTAGAAGACGCAGAACAACATCGTTATTGCGCGGGGATCTCCAACGCCTCTCCGGGGAGTATGGAAGCTACATACCTATACGTGTAAGCTGTGTCTAGTCCCCCATGTAGCTCCCAGGTAGACCCTTGACACAATGTCTTTTGTGAGGCATTGCGGGTAAGTGAACTCAACTTTGATGAAGTGATGAGATAGGTAAGACTCACATGCTATCCAGTTAACAAGAAGATTGGGTATAAATTGATGGCTTAAAATTCTCAGGCTAGGTACCTATCCAATGTATACCTAGGTATAATGTTGGCCGCGATAAAACTAACCGTTCACATCAGGAGGGCAAGCACTACGCCACGTACAAAATTCCAGCCCAGAGGGACCGGTTTCCATGTCCCTGGGCTCCTTTAAATAATGATACCAAGGCTAACTGCCTTCCTTCCAGAAAAAAACCCTCTATCTAAAATGTCTGGAAGTATGTTTAGGCCCTTCGATAGGCCTGAAAATAACGACGTTATCACGGGAATAACTATAGACCTATATGTTAGAAGGGTATACAAAGACCCTTGTGACGCATCCAACTGACAGGCTTCTACCATTGTTAGTATAGCAATATTGCCAATCTTGGGCGGGCTAGGTTAGGTTAGCGATTTACGTGTAATGGCCTAGTTTATGTGGCAGTGGTGACCATAAACTTGACCAGCGACTTGACTGTATAAATCATTTAGTAAATTTCAGTAAGAACACCCTCAAAGCCTTGCCAGGTACCTACGTATATAGTGCTCGTTATTCATAGAGAAGCATTCAACTTGTTGTATTGTTAGTTTAGAACGTGAGCTCAAATTGGCCACAAGGCATACTTCATTTACCTCAAGCTGATTCCTTTAAACCCCATTACAACACCCACATCGTGATAAATGGAAAAACTTGTTAATTCGAGAGTGAGAGCAACGAGGTCACGACAATGAGGGTGACTGTCTGAGGTGAACATAAATAGCTCCCAAGTCCCAGCTATGGATATGGCCAACCGACCACATCAAACGCATACTTTCTACTCTCTAATCTTGACTTCCATTAGAATTTTCTTGAATACCAAAACAAGCTGGTCTTATTTTCAAAGCAGATTATCTGGGCTAATCTTAGCTTTCCATTTCCATTCGAGTGAAATCATACAATTCTACTGCTCTCACTCGCATTTACGTCCAACGTACTCAGAGGTGAGTTTTGGACCACTTTGACTCACTGGGTAAATATGAATGAATACCTGGTTAACAGAAATAATATAGGCTTCGATTGCCATGGCTGGCATTGGGCAGTATAAAATTCGGAAATGCGAGACAGCAAAGGAGAATGAAATGGAATGGCTTCAGGAGATTCTGGCTACGCCCTTCTCTATTCTTACCGTTAGACTTGTCGGTGTCTGGCCTGTTTTAGGAATGCCAGTCCCTTCTCGACCACCAACTCCGGGACCGCCACCAAGGTTAGTTCGTAGCTACCCTCTTTGTTATAGACCGAGTACCAACCCCCTACTTAGTGATGGGTCTATCATGAAACTTGACTTCACATCTTATGGACCTCTTATATATCTTATCACTTCCTCGCATCGTATTCCTCAGCCATTTCAGTTACAAGAACTAACTCCGTATCATACAGGCCAGCACCCATACCTCCGCGACCGAATACGCCCACTCCACCGCCTAGCCCGCGAAATCCTATCGAGGGCATGGCTTAAAACTCTTGAGAAACTGTCAAAGCATAGTGCCATCCTGTCACCGAGTCAGCCTTTATTCCGTTACGGGTAGCTTCATCTTCAAGAAGTGGAAGAATCTACAAGCTCTCTCCTTAGTTATGCCCAAAGGTCACTAGGACCTACGAGCGCCTTACGATCGTTACAATCACATAAATCGAAAAACCCTCGCCGGTAGCGCCGGCTAGGACTTGAAGAAGTTGGGATAGAACCCACCATGTTTTCCCCTTTCATATACATCTGCTGCTCCTGTCCTGTGATGTGAATCTACCATAGAGTGTCATGCCCTAGGTGAACGATATCCATAAAAAGGAGCTAATGCGATATTATCGAAATCTCTGCATAGGTATGTATGTACAGTATCATATGAATCCCCAGCTACCTATTTGATAGTAGGCAATTTTAGACATTAACTAAGACTATTTTATGAGCTCGTTGTCTTGTTGGAAATCTTATAGGTATTTATTGTATAGCATATTGTACATATGTACTACTAGGTACTACTAATGTTACGTAATTATCATAACCAAACTGCTAAATTTAGTGTAACATCGTAAACTGGATTCAGGGGTCTCCATTTCTCCAATTTGGTTGGCCTCTTTTTGTGGTGACGTCAAAGGTTCATATCCGATAGAATGCGAGAGTCGGGCTAGCCCCAGACGAACCACTAAATTTATTAACTTTAAAGCGTTAGCTACCTCCCATGTGCCTGGGTAGGGAAGCAGGGAAGCAGGGAAGCAGCCACTCAACAAGAGAGATAGAGATAGAGAAAGAGGCCACCTGCGTCTGCGTGCATCTGCAAACCGAACGACATTGAAATTGAGACTGAAATTGAAACCATCATCATCATCATCATCATCATTAACTACCTAACTATCACCACAACAACCTCTTATGACCCTAAAAAATCTTGGAAATATATTTATTATACCAATTCATTCACATCCTATTATTGCTACCTACCAATCAACCTTTTTTATTTACCTTTTATTTTCCTAGGCTTCACTACTTCTATATGTATTATTTTACCTAGAGCGCTGTTTGCGCATAGAATGGAATTGTTTAAATCGCAATTGCAACGGCCGACTTGGCGTTTTTAAATCCACCATCGTTCATCCCAATCCTTGATAGCTTCGTTCAATCATTGAACCCACCCGTGTGTATATCCAAGGTACTGACGAAGGTATAAATAATGTCCAACGCCCACGAGCCCCTCAAGGCCCTTGGTCCTATCAATTGGAGTGACCTTGTCCCAGATCAACTGGATACTTTCTTGAAAAACACATTTACCCATGCACAGTGCATAATTGATTCTATCCCGGTGTCCCCGACCTCTTTCCCACAGAAAATAGACAAGTCGCGATCCACCGTTGACTCGAACTCGTCCGATAAGATCAAGGCTTTGAACAAAGACTGGAGAGAAGTCAAGGTCAACCCACGCGAAAACCCTCTGGGTCTAGACGTCTACAAGCTTGCTGCTAAGGACGGGAAGGGCGCTTGGTTTGCAAGACGTAGTGTTCACGATAACTACACCTTTGAAAAATGGAGACTGGGCATGGAGAAGGAGCTCGACGAGAGCATGAAGGTGCAAGGCAAGCCGGGTGATGGGAGTATACGAGGCATAGGGGCCGACAGAAAGGTTGTAAACCAGACTGTACAAAACACTGGCAAAATGCAAGGTAGGCTCTACGTACTATTGCTCCGTCTGCTAAACTTTGCTTATCAGTCTATCTAGTCTATCAATTGTCAGCTCAGTTCCCGGGACCAACCACGCCTCGAGACTTCGTCACTCTATTGCTAAGTTCGGACTCTGTCGACGATGCACCCGGTACGCCCAAACATTTCATGCTCGTGTCAAAGCCATGTGTACATCCCGAAACTCCTCCGCGCCAAGGCTACATTCGTGGTCAGTATGAATCTGTCGAGTTCATCCGCGAGATTAGAGTCGAAAAACCCCTACGAAAAACTCGGTCCTCCATAGATCTCCCCAACGATGGGTCTAGGTCGTTGCTACGGGATAGTGCTGAAAATCTTGGCAGAGAAGCTACAATTCGTTCAGCTCGTCAGGCAGCCGACTCTGCATCTGCAACCACGGATGATATAGGAAGAAAACGAGGCAAAACTGTCGGGGCCGCAGACGCTTGTGACGACCGGGAAGATGACGACGATTATGAGACTATGATAGAGTGGTTAATGGTCACCCGGAGTGATCCTGGCGGCAGTGTACCGAGATTTATGATAGAGAGGGGCACGCCGCCTGGAATCGCCGGAGACGCTAACAAGTTCATCAAATGGCTTTCGTCCAAATCCATGGATGATTTCGCAGAAGATACCGAAGAGATGGAACCCGAGCAAGACGAATCGGAGATTAAACAGCCAACACGGGAGACGACAGCTTCAATGAAGCCCACGTTAAATTCTGCCAATACTCCAATTGCCCCACGATCATTGACCATCGAACAAAAAATGGAGGATCATCCTAACCCTACCGGATTTTATGGCATGATAGCGAATGCTTTAAATACGGCAGCTTCGGCGGCAGCTTACCGCATTCCTAACCCCTTTGGGCTAGTCGAAGGCGCAGAAATCAGCTCGACTGACGTCTCCGAACCCCTGAACGATGATACCTCATCCATTCACAGCTTTCACAGTCTAGAAGCCGAAGGAATCGATCAAATTGATAATGCGTCGCCCAAAGAGGAGGGAAGTTCTACACAACTCACGCCTTCAATTACAAATGGCGGCGCGGAATCTATGCGCTCAACTGACTCTCTTGCGCGTTCGACTGCGCCTTCTCAGCATGAAAAGGAACTTAGAAAGTTGGAGGATCGCAAACGGAAGATGGAGGAGAAACTCAAGCGGGCACAAGACCGAGCACTCGCCAAGCGAGGCAACGAGAACGCCGCTTCTGAACGTGAGGAGGCTGCGGCCCAGAAACTTCGCGAGAAACACGAACGTGAGATAGCAAGACAGCAGGAAAAATACCAGCGCGAAATGAAGAAGTTAGAAGCCAAACGGGCGAGCGAGCAGAAGAAGGCGGAAGAACGCCGGCGCAAGACTCTAGAGAGGGAGGAAAAGAACAATCTGGCAATGGAGCTTGATAAAGTTAGAGCAGAGCGAGATATAGCCCGCAAGCAGATCGATATCTTGAAGGAACGGATGGGCGATCTACAAACGCAAAACACGATGCTGGTTGCAAGGCTAGGGCGGGAGGGGATCGCGCTGGACGGAGAAGATTTGGTCGGGCCCGGCATAAAGCGGTCCATGACGGATCAGACTCCCGATCGTGAGAATAGGAGGGTCGAGGGCTTGTATTCGTAGACAGAGGGCGATGGGTGATGGTGCAACGCTATACTTGAGCTTGGATTTGAGGCTAGAAGTTAGAGAAGACGATGTGCATGCGATTACATGGATTCTGTGGACTGGGGTTGATTGATGATACACTTAGATGCAATCCCCAGATGGTGGTAGATCTTAGAGGCATGTAGGTATATGAGGTTGAAGTTGAGGGGCTTTGGAGAAAAGGGGGGAGGCGAGTGAACGTGTATGTGTGTGTGTGTGTAGGATACCAATTTTTTTGTTGAGCAAATGGAGTATTTACTAGGCACCTACCCTAGGTACATAGGTAGGCAGATAGGTAGGTTAAACATCAATATCTTCCGACGTCGTCGACTTCATGAGATGTCTAAGTTAGACTTGTTGTGGGGGATGACTTAAGGGGTGAGATTGGAAGTATTGAACATAACTGAACCGAACCGATAGGGGCTACTAAAATTGCCCCACCTACCTACCTAGGTACACATAAGAAGTTGGCTGCGAGTAAGCCCATGTGATATCTATCTATATACCTAGGTAGGTACCTAGTTAGCTATTTATAAGGGGACCAGAAGGGGAAAAAAAAAAAGAAAAGGTATATCCTCCGACCAACCCTTATCATCATCACGCCTGCCGCCGCAGAATCAGTAGGTGCCTAGTCAGAGCTAATATTCACTCGCTGGATGTCAAGTTGACTCTCCAATCGCCTTCAGACTGGCTCGAGCCCCTGACCCTTTGAGTTTGAGTGAGCAAGTTGTGTCGTCTCGTCGCCATACCTAGGCGACGAACAGACTGCGTGCTAGACACTTTAGTTACCACTCAGCCATTGGCCATTGGCCTGTTTGCATTGTCATGATCATGACTACTTGTTGAGATCGTTTATATACATGTTAGGTAAGTAGTACCTAACTATAGTAAAGATAAGGGTGGCGATGGTAGGTACCTAGGTTAGTAGGTAGGTGTAGGTGGGCTGGCAAGGCTCCCTCCCCCCTTTTCATCGTTATCAGGCACCAGACACCAAACACGGACAACTAACTGGCTCTTCAGACTTACCATGTAGGTACGTAAATAGGCGCCCACGACGTAGTAGTACATATCTACTAGGCCAGGGGAGGGATGTAAAATAACCAAGGAGGTACGCTAGGTAGGTAGGTATGTGTGTATGTATGTATGTATGTATCATTATATAATTATCATATACATATAGCCAGCATCCATGTAAACAAACGAACGCGTCATGTGTACCCTACCTGCCCACGTACATAGGCATCTGTCCTGTGTATAACACGATATAATACTGTATTGTACATCACCCTTTCGCCCCCTTTCCATCTCTTCTTTTCGCCTCCTTCATTCTTAGTGTTCTTTCCTCGTTGCAAACAGAAGGTACCAAATACTTGTCCATGAACCTTCAAGTAGTTAGGTACTGCTATGTATTATATGTATCATATCCTAGTTTGTATGTAGGCATGTGCCTAGGTACGCTGTGTATGCTGTATGTATGCCACCCCCCCTCTCTCTACCTCTTCGCTTTAACCGCCTATTGAATGCTGATGTCCTATAAAGTATCCTATCTTCTATCTCCACCTTCTTCCCTCCCTAAGCTACCTGCTTATTCCCTTTCTTTACCACGAGTAATACGTAGTATATAAGACTCAAGTCTAGAATGCAGCTGATACGCGCATGTTCTCCCTCTCCTTTAGTAGATCCTCGCGATCAACCCTGCAGCTACCACAGTACTCCTCATGCCATAGCTTTAGACTCTCGCGCCGAGCATCGTCCTTACTCTTGTCACCAGTATTACTTTGGAGGACTTTCTGTACGTCGCTGTCATCTCCTTTGGTACCACTACTATCCGACGAGCTGTCGTTCCACGCCTCGAGCACGGTGCCGACTTGCTCGCACCGATGATTTTCGTCGAGGAGCCAATTTTCCCACTCGGCTTGTAGGGCCTCGCGCTCGACGCGGTTAACTACGCGCATAGCCACCAGTAGATCATGGCGGTAGGAACCTAGCTTCTGTCTAGTTTGACGGAGTCGCCGCGCCGTTGCCCTGCTTGAGCCCCACGCAAGCGAGGTCCCAGCGTACTCACTTGGAGCGTCAATGTCGGTGCTATTGGCGATAGATTGGAAGGTAGCATAGCAGAAACTGTCCTGGGGCGATGCGGGTTGTAGCGCTGTACTTCGGACCGCTTCATCTAGATCTGCTATGTAGATGGCCTTGCTCATGACTACGTTCGGGGAGACACCGATACGATTCATGAAACTTGCCGCGCGCCGCTCGCTCAACCAAGTCGAAGTACCCTGGGATGAGAATACAAGATTGGTAAACACGCTGAACCCGAGTAGGACGAGGATGAGCCGCTGTGCTGAGACTACATCCCATAACTTTTTTACTCCCGCAAATGTCCACATCATTAGTGATGAAGCGACGCTGTCGGCAAAGGACCTGATAGTCTCTACTAGCATTGAACCTAGAGTACGAGGGTTGATTTGGGTCTTCTTAGACATGCCAGCCTCTCCTGGCGTGAATACCACGACTTGCGTCTGCTGCCCAACGTTGCCATAAACTTGAATTGCTCTCTTGGTACGACTTTGGTGGCCAAGTTTCCGAACTTGATCCGTAGCCACCTCTGCGAGCTCTTCAGCATCCTGACTAGCATCGTCCATTGCTTGTCGTTCTACCAAATTTTTGGCTAGTGCCGGTGGTTTCGACCATGCCACTTTCGTGAAAATTGTCAATTTGCACTTGGATTTCGCGACGTGCGTTATGACAATCTTCGTTACTAACTTAAAGCCGTGTGCGTGTGGTAGATGCCATGGGGTCTTCGTATGGGTCACAACGTACGTAACGTGATCACTAAATAAGTCAATTGTCTGTTGGTCTGTGACCTCTTCAACCCGCGCCCGACCTAGCCTCGTGGTGTAGTTGACCTTGAAGCGGAATTGCCTCTGCATCTTTCCAGCCTCGTTCTTTTGCCAGGGGCCTTGGGCAATATGCTGAGCCCTCCGATCAAAATAGAGCTTAGGGAAGACGAAGCTCTTATCTCCGAACAGTATATGGAAACATGCTTTGGCGCTGATTTCGAACGACCGTTCGGCAACTAGTTTTTGCATGTCTTCGGGTTCGTAGATAACCGGATGGGCTGGAAGCTGGAACTTCGGAAGAGGTTTTCGCGAGAATTTGCTTCGTGACCTATGGGCAGGGTTGCGGTATCTAGGACTGACTGCTCTACCCGCCGCTGTGCCGTCGTCAATAGGAGTATGCTCGGATATCTCCTCCCAGCTTCCTACACTGGGACTTCTTCTATCGAGTTCTTCCTTTTCTTCTAGATTAATGAGTGCCATAATGAGTTCTGGTAATTCCATAGGCTCTTCGGCTTGTAAGTCATCCATGAGAAGATTGAGACGAGCGTATAGAAGATCAAGATCCTCAAGGAAAGTCTTGATGGTGATCCGGCTGTACCCGGTATCATCCCTCCCCTGACTTAGGTGTAGAAAAATGAAATCGCAATCTCTACCAGGTGCAGCTGTCACTTCCGCGATACTATCGAGATTGATCGTGTATGTAACGACGAGACCCATTTGGTGCCCGTAGAAATACATATTATCCGAAGTGACGTAGATTCGCCCATCGCTAGCCATCGCTGGTGTATCGCGGTTAGCTTCTGAGGTACTACTCCAAGAAGCCCGAAAGACCAAAACCAGTTTTTCATCCAGAGGCACACCTGGGAAAAGCAAGCGAAACTGTGCTGAGTTCGTCTTGAGCTCTATGGGGTAGTTCGCTGGGAAGGTCTCTGGCGGTGGCTTTTCTGGAGTAGGCTGAACAACCTTCGGGTGGTTAATTCGGCCATCCATGCTGATAGCCTTCTTATGTATGGAGGATGGACTCTTAACCTCCTCATTGTCACCAACTACAGTCATCTTGATGGATGGCGAATTAGGCCCGAATGGATCATCAAGATCCTGGTCTACTCGCTTAGTCCTGGAGAAGTAATCATGTCCCCAGGCATTGCTTCCCCAGTAGTTGGCCATAATCGCAGTTGGCAACAATTGCGAAGCACTCGCGCTGAATATTCTATCACTGCTATAGACAACGGCCGTCTTACTAAGATTGGTCGTTGCAGGCGGCTTTGCTAACGTCGAAGGCGCGAGGCTTCCCGGGTGTTGTTCTGGTCCGCCGAATACTGGCCCTCCTCCTTGTGACTGTTGCTGTTTGGTAGTCACCGCTGGATATCCTGGTAGCAACCCATGACTGGCAGATATGAGACTAGCGATCCCCCCAGTCGGGGCTTGAGACGGGATAGGCCCCATGTCTGTGCCCGAAGTGAAAGCAGCCTTTCGATGGAGGTCGAGCTTCTGCATAATTCTGGCCGCATGTTCACGACTACTCTCGCCCTCCTCACGGGCGAGAGAGGTCACAGAGCGTTTGGGAGGAGCTGATGTAATTTCAAAACTTGGTCTAGGTATAAGTCCAACTTCGGGCGCCGGAGCTGGTAGGGCACCGGGCCGCTCAACGGGTGCGGGTGCGTCTTCAACTTGAACGTCTAATGTTCTAGCTGAAAATTCTGGAAGTGAAGATGGAGTGATGGAGAAAGCCGGATCGACTCCGCCTGGCAAAGACGAGCTATCCCTCTTAACGCTCGCTTCAAATGCTGCCTTCTTCGCAACCTCGAAAACCTCGAGCCACTCCATCAACTGTGCTTGCGTTTCAGCCTGAAGTAGTAAAGTCTGGTTCTTGGTCTTGACCTCAAAACAAAACCGACGTTCCTCTCCCACAGCAGGTTTTGCATTACAGAGAAGAACACCAATCTCATCACCTTGCAAGACTCCTTGAGGACCATTGACAAGCCATCCAAATATGCCATCGCGGCAGTAGTACCATCTTCGGATCCAATTAGTTCTGGAAGGCTTGCCAGTTATCGTCCGTAAGAAAAGCCAGCCCTGCTTCTCCGTAATCACTGCGGATTGCCCTGTTGTAGTCACGTTCATGGGTCCCCTGGAGCCTATAAACGGTACAGTGGAGGCATTATAGTCGTCTATTTCCCGTGAAGGCTTGAGCGCTGCTAATGTGCTCTCACCAATGTCACGTCGTGCTATCTGCAATTCGCGTTTGAAAGCGGGCTCAGACAGCTCCATGTCCTTTGACCATCCTCTCACCCGATCCATCTCGTAACCATATTTCCCGAAGCTTCCAGCAGCATCACGGGACCTTTTTATCTCGCGCCAAAGATCACAAGATATCCGTACCAGCAGCCTGTCAAGATTAAGGCGAAATTGTGGTGCATAGTAGCAGAAGTCCATAGAGGCCTTTAGGTAAGCCTTACGAGTCTCATATACAGAAAAAGCATCTTCGCGTAAAGACGAGGGCTCCTTCGTCTTAGACTGACTGACGTAGCGAGCTAATGTGGTATCAAAAGCCTTTTGCGCCTGCTCCAATGTTCTTCTGGTGTCTTTGAAATTCCGTAGATCGGTCTGGATAAAGTTACGTATTGGCTCTGCCGACATAGTATCCATCTTCCTAGCCGTGTTCAAAACCTGCGTCCACCATTCTCTTGACCCCTCACTGAACCGCTTAAGCGCCAGGGCGGCATAGTCGTTGTCGACGGCATTGATACTGGGTGGTGGGATGGCCTTGTTTAGATAGCTGTTGATAGTTTCTTCCAAACCTAGCAAGTCGTGTGATAGCTTGGTGGTCGTCCTCACGTATCCTTCCAACCATCTTTCAATCACATCGACTTGTTCGGCGAAGTATAGGGCAGCAGCACGAAAGGAAGGAGAATCGAGACCAGCCTCATGGAGAGTAACGGGAATGGAAGGATTTGGATATTTGGTTGGCGGAGGAGGTGCCGGTGTAGGAGGCCCGGAGCCAACAGCGGTGGCCATATCTAGGCACTATTTACTAGTATCTTTGGTCCTTGGTAGGTACTGACAAGAGTATCGTGGAAAGGGGTGTATGGTTCGGATTTATTATTGCATTGGATTATATTTCGTTTCGTTACGAGGCTATGCCTTAAAGCTTTGGGCAGTTAAAAGAAGATGAGTCGGGATTGTTCACACAACGCGTCGTTTGTCGATTGTCCAGTCAACCAGGGTTTCTGCTCAATTGGTATGTAATTCCGCCTTTTATGTCCTCATGTCGCTTCTTAATTTCCCTAGCTTCAAGTGACCCATCAATTTCATTGTTGAGCCTTAAAAGGGGATTTCGGGTGGAACTCTTGTTGACTTGTCCAAAGTTGTTTTAAGTAGACTTACCGCTGACATCAATACATTTTACAGATGCGATGGCAGCGATGCAATGTAACTGTTACATAACTAACTTACATACCTACTGTAATTTAAGTACTATGTACTATGTACTATGTAGTGCATAGTACTGCATACATCCATAGTACCATCATCCATGCCGATACCCACTATCGGATGTCCCGGTGTTAAGCTCCAAGGCCATTTAACCTACTATGTAGTATATGTACAATGCCTTATCGATAATAGAAGACGTCATGGCCGGCAAGCACCCGCTCACTCATTCGCACGCCACCTTCAACCTTGAGACACTGAATCATTCAACTGGCCAACTGCTATATAACAGAAACGTAGTGTTAGGTCAAGCTCGCTAGGTGATGCCCTTTGACTTACATCCATTATCCATCATATATTATCATATCCCTTTGTATTGAATCAATCCATGTATGCATTATATATCTCCCTCCTCCTATGACCATGACTATATGTAAACCTAATACGACGGCGACGACAACGATAATGACGACAAGCCTTGTCGAGTCCTGCTGCACTTGTGCAACTTTACTTTGCAATGTCCCTCGCTACAGCGAATCGGAAAAGCCTTTACCGTTGCATCGCCAATTGGATTGCTGTCGAAGAGTAATATGTGGCAAATGCCTTAATGTGTGTTAACTTCACTTTGTTTTTTGAATAGTTAATACCAGAATACCATCGATCTAGGGTTTAGTTGCAGTTATGTACCCCAAGTATGGATCAGGAACATTTAGTTTCAACTAACCACCATCAAACCCTAATAGAATAACCCGCGCTTCAACACCTACTGTCCCTATTGCCAGATCTCACTCACAGACACAACCCTACCGCAGGGTCTAAGAGATCCTCCTTCTTACGAATCCTCAGTTACGGCCAGTTCCTCCTCCAAAGGCACAGTGGCATCAGCAGCGCCGCCGCCCTATACCCCTTCCGCAACGCAAAAGCCATCAAATCAACTAGATGAGAAGCATGACTCTCCCCAAGAGCTAACCGAGGACACTTTGCACTTTCTGAACCATGCACACGATAGTATTCCCTCTCTATCTCTGCGCTATGGCGTACCTGCGTTTGCCCTGAGACGAGCCAACAACATCGCGAGTGATCACTTAATTCTAGGTCGGCGGACTGTGATAATACCCGGCGAATTTTATAAGGGCGGCGTCAGCCTATCGCCGCGACCAATCGAGGGTGAGGAGGAGGAAGCTCGGAAATCGAAAATTCGCCGGTGGATGGTAGCATGCAAAGTCCACGAGTACGACGTTGCCGTTCTATATTTAGAGCAGGCCAACTACAATCTTGATATGGCGACCGAGGCCTTCCTTGCGGACGAAGAATGGGAGCGGGCACACCCCGTTGAAGCAGTGGGCAAAGGGAAGAGGGCTACTAAACGGGCAAGTGGTAGAAACGCATATTGGAGTAGCCGGACATGATTCCAATGGGCATCTTGGTATAATACTCTTGGACTTAAAAGGCTTTTTCATAGCTCTACCAAAATAAAAGGTGCATATTTATATGTTCGGGCAGCAAAATGCTTTTTGAAATTGTTTGAACTCCCATACTCACCATTCGATGTGGTGGTTTAATGTTAGCATCCCAGGGAATCTCTTCATAAATACATGACACCAAATAACTCCCGACACCAATACCCGAGTTTCCATTAAAATGCCGACCGAGTTCGAACGTCCTTTTTTTAACAATATTAGCTCCATATCATTCGAGTTTTAAGGGCATGCACTTACTGATATCTTCCTTTCAATCTCTCGGACCGAGCGATCCAACTCCCCTGCGATCATCTGCTTCTTATCACTAGGTAGTAACGTGAATCTTTCGCATAAATCGCCATCAATAACACCTTTAACAGGAGCATAATAACTCCTGTAGATTAGGTGATCCCTTCCAGCAAGTGGCGGGTCCTCAGTTCGCATGTGTGATTCAAGACTTTGGAAAAAATCCGCATCCTCACGGCTGACGAACGGGATAAGCACACCAATGGTTCCTTGTATTCCACTCCAGAGAAGAACGTCTTGTCCACCCACGACAAGGTTTGTCTTACTAATGCTAGTAGGGACATCTTGCGTGTAGAAATGACTCATGAGACTAAGGCGGTGATTAGAACCATGTAAATACTCTCGGGCATGTTGCAAGTGAGCTCCGGTCCCATCCTCATCAGCTTCCTCGCTTGCTTTTTGCGGACATCGTACGATCCAGACGTTTCCGAATTTGTCTCCGCCCGCAACCGACTCGTAGTCCACCATAGCCGTACAATTTGTCCAGCGTGGTATTGTGTCGTCAGCAAATGGTATCAGCTTGTTGCTCTCATATTTATAGACGACGAAAGTCACGCTCTGTTGCACGTCACCAACGACAATGCGACTTCCTTGAGTTTGTATCGAGACAATAAGTTGAGGTGCCACCTCGGCTTGCGATTTACGGAGAAGTTGACGCAACCCAAGGTCATACGCGCGAAGGGTCTTGCCGATACCTGCCAACAGTCGACCTTGGAATTGGACTAGCGCCATTGGCGGCTCCTCTACCTTCGTTTTATGAATAAACTCGATCTCTCTGCCGTTATCACGAAACCTGTAAACATGAATGAACCCTGCAGTGAACTGGCGAGGGCTAAGGATCATGTCTTTTCCGGTACCAACGACGAGGAATGTTTCGTTGTCTTGGCTTGCGAATGAAACAGTAGCCATGCTAACAGCTGCTTCATTCTCGGTCAAATCTATTGTTTGCAGAACTCGCTTCTCAACTAGCGGGTCTACTACACTGATACAAGAAGCCCAGCGACCACGGCCCCTAGGATACCCGAACTCCAAGGGAGGCAACACAGCAGCATCGCCATTAACAACGCCAGGGTCGGCCAGAAGCTGGGCGCGTAATTCGGGTGCCAAGGTGTTGTTATCGGACTCAATAGTGTAGAAGTAAGGTTGATCGGGATGTTTAGCAAGGCGTTTAGGGGTATACGTGAGAGGGATCGATTGTTGCAAAAGCGTATCTCCCAACCGGTTAATAGAAAAAATCCTATTACTGTTAGCCATTTGCCACGACGACGAACATCGTGTTTAGGTATGGGTGTTGGAAGTTCAGTAGGAACAATTGGTATACAAATGTTAAAGACCTCAGTAGCCGTAGCTTCGGATCCCTTTTTCTCATCATTCTCCCGGTTGAATTGAATAAGAAATTTCACTTACTTTAGATTCTGGCCCTGGATTCCAACCATGCCTTCCTCGCACTGCTCACTGCTAAAATTCCATCCCCATTCGAGGTCGCTATAGTCTAGCGGGGTCATCATGAAACCCTTCGTAATGGGATCTGCATATCCTAACCAAGTCCTCGAGCTGAGAGCCAAAACACACGTACGACCCTGGACCGAGGTTTGGAATAGTCGCACAGCCTTGGGCCCGAGGAACTTTTGACGGGTATCGGTGAGTTCACCAGTCACCTCATCCAGTACCGTCCGTAAGTAAACACCAGAGTGAAGACCGATATGAAGATATAGAGTTGAGCCACCAAAGGAGGAATCTTCCATAGACATGATTGATAGCGCAGACGGGGCAGCTGTCAGGGCCTGCACGGACTTGCTTTCCAGAGTGGATTCGAGATCCAGACTTAAAATCCGAACGGTGCAATCATCACACCCAACAGCTAGGTATGAACTTCGTAAACGGCCTTCAGGAACTTCGCCCAAGCTTAAGCAGGTGACGGTTCCAAACATTTCCTTCTTCTCATCGTATTCGGCCAATGACCCATCATCAGCCATCTCGAAGTAGACGATCTCACCCGAGCTTAACGCGACTGCTACTTGGCGCTCATTGGTAGAAGCAGCAACAATGGAACGATGCTGTGGCGCTTCCCACTCATTTACTCGCCCTCTGACGATGTGCCGAATACCTTTGGGATGAACTTGTATAAGACCATCATCACCAAGTTGTTGGGCAGCAAGCGTCGGTACTGACAGGAGGAAGCCTGTATCAAAAACTTCCTCCACAGTCTCTCCGATACTAAGCACTAGAGAAGCGTTGCTAAAAGAGAGGATGATATATGCATCGTATTGGTCATCTCGGTTGAGCTTCGTAGTCCAAACAGCGGATGGAACACCTGGAAGCTCCGAGGCCACAATCTCGTTGACCTCAAGACCGTGCTTAAGGGTTCTGAATGTACTTCGAGCACCATTTCCGCAAATGGAGTAAATCTGCGGGGCGTCATCGCCTGTCAAGTTCGCCACCTTACAATCGATCAGGGGATTCATTGAATCGACGCTCTCAACTAAACTTAGATTTTCAGCTGGTCTGGGATAGAAGTAGGCAGGTTTATATGATGCCTGGGGATCCGTTGGGAAGTCGCTGCTTGTAAACTCTAGCTCCTCATCGTCATCGCCCAGTTTCTCGAATTGATAGAAATGGTGATTTCCAAACTCGCTAGCAACAAACAAGAATCCGCTCTTCAAAATACAGAGGCTTGAGGCGACAGGGACAGTGTCGAAATACTTAATCTTGAGTCTGCGCACCTCTCCTGTTGCGGTGCCCTCCTCATCTTCAGCCATGTCAATTGTGACTTTGAAGAGGTCGCCATCTTCAGTTTGTAACAGGAAAAAGAATGCTCCCGCATTTCCTTTCAGTTTATGCATGACACCTGAAACGATGGAACGCTTCCGCAGAGGATCTTCAGTTGCCCCTTTTCTCCTAGGTACTGGAACTCGGAATGCTTCTTGGTTTGAGTGTCTATACGTGATGTTTTCCTCTCCGCATACAAGAACGCCACTGGGTCCATCGTTGCCGCCAGGAACTTGAAAGAGGATGGACGCAGTAGGATCAACCGGCTCATGCCACTTCCTAACAACGTGGTTCAATCCAAGATCAAGTTCGTAGTAGACTAGCTGAGTCTCCACCTCGGTTAATGCCTGGCCTGACGGGTCTTGGTCTGCCTCGGTGTAGTCGACCTCTAGGGCTGCAAAGACTGGATTTGCGTAGCCAACATCTAAAGCAACCATGGAAAGTACAACTGTTCCGGGCTTATGCGCCTCTAGCGGTGAAGAAATGGTAAGCTCAGCCTGAGCATTTCGGTTTAGAACATAGACCAACTTGTTCTTTTCAATCGAGGCGATGAGACACGCCCGACCTTTAGGGTCGCAAGCTAAGTACTGCCCTGGAATAACACGACGCACGCCTGATTTGCCAAAGGTCTCAAGTTTCTGTTGCTTGAATCGGTTTTGTTGTGATATGTACTCTATTATGGCAATGCGTCCCGAATCCGTGGCAAGTATTATGTAGTCTACGACAATATAGTAGTTAGCGAGATTGTATCCAAATAACGGGTTCTTGAACGTCCAGAAGCCGCACCATGAGTCGAGACTTCAATCCGAGTGTTTCTACCGACACAGCTTCAACATCACTAAGTGAAGCCTCACAAGTATGGGAGGTGTTGACTTACCCTTGTTGCTTCCTGCCAGACGGAAGGCAGCAATGGACCTGATGATGCCAAAAACATCGTGGGCTAGAAGAGTGACAACTTTTCCCTGAGATGGGTCAGGCCTCAATAAAGTAAGCCTTGAGCCGGAAGCTGTAATAATCTGTTGCTCTTTTGTGCCAGAGAATTGGCCGATGATGGCTTGAGTGATGGTAGTGGGAGGTTGGATTGTGAGAGAGTAGAGAAACATATTAGAAGTAGTCGCCATCTTCGCAGCAGCAGATGCGCAGGAAGCCTGCGCGACTCTTCTAGTTTCTCTATTTCTTTGTCGCTATGTAGAAAATGATTTGTGGGATTGTTCCTGCGTAGGGATTGTGTGTGAAATGATTAAGTTAAAGCTTCAAAGGTTTTTCATGAAATTGATGTAGCTCCAAGTTCACGACGCAGAAATTTGATTGGAAGAACCGAAACTTTGTTTCCAATCAACCCGTCCATAAAAGCTGGTGTGGAGCTTGTCAGGGATTAAGTTTTATCCGCAAACCCACTACATTACCTAGTAACTAATATTCCAAACTCAATTTCAATTTGACCAGTTGAATTTGGATTGGTTCAAGTTGCTCAAGTATTAAGGTACCAGGTTACATACTATTAATACATAGGTACAGACACACGGGCCCACATGAACATAAACGCCGACATAGACATGTAGCTCCAAATTTATTGTTGAGCTTACTTAGTCGCAAGTCGCAAGTCGCAAGTTTATTACCACCATCGGATGATTTGTTGATCGCTTGCTCTTAACGATGGAGCCCTCAATACGACTCACGGCATCACATACTTGCCGAGCATGCGCAAGACTCTCTACCGTTAATTCGTCTCGGCCACCCATTACGAGGTCATTTTCCAAAGCCGCCCCTCCTCGTACGTTGCGCAAAAATGGCCCTCCTACCTCGAGTATACATTCAAAGCAACCCGGTCTTGCATGCCAGCCCAGGACTGGTCTCTCTAGGTCCATATCCCTATTTGGGCAACAGTCTAAACCGGCTGAAGATAGTTCGGTTGTATTAGGATCGGCCTCAGCATCTGAAAGCCCATCGAAGCCACCCATTCTGCGCCCTAATGACCTATTCCATCCGTTCTCCAGTTCGCCAATTCCTGATATGCGGCGCCGTGCTGCTTTCATAAGGCAACATGGATGTTGCCCGCATCCAGATCATCAGACCACGCGAATCCCGAATGATACTAAAGCCCCCGTAAGTTCCGGGACGCAGGCACCGGCTCACGTTAAATTTGAGTGCCCGGACTGTGGAGTCCCCGTTTATTGTAGCGAGCAACACTGGGGAGAAGACTATGAGGCTCATCTGAAGATTTGCGATACGCTACGACAGATCAATGAAGACGACCACGATCTTCGCTCCGGGAGGTTTTTCCCCGAGTTCGAGTATGCAGGACCACAAATAGAAGAAGCTGCTGTCAATATGATCAACTGGGACACGTTCCTCTACACAAGGCAGTTCGAGGCCATCAACGACGACCGAAGTATGAGACAAGTCACAAGACTCTTAACCTACCCAATAACTATAGGAAGCATCATTCATGAGCTCAGTCCTTACAATATCAGGAAAGGTGGCAGACTCACGCCCGAAGGCTTGAAGAGCCTAAGCGCCTTACGATATACTTTACATCCACCCATGACTGGTGGAGGGATAGAAATCAAAGGCCTGCGCCCCGAAGCCCCCCCAGTGAGAATATTCATATTAGGTGCTCGTGCTGAATCATCTCTCCCCCGGAATGTCTGGGTCCAGTTAGCTCACTTGTTCCCCCGGGGGAAATTTCATCTCATTTTTATTGGACCTGAAAGCATGGCAAATCGAGATGATGAATTCCCGTTGCCACCTCGAACGCCCTCTAATCCGTTTGGTGCCATCGTAGAGGACCGAGTGTGGCCAACGATGAAGATCAGTACCATCGTGGACTATTATCATACGCTCCACAAAACCGGCCAGTTCTACCCATACGACCCCTATTTTGACTGTTTTGTCATGTTCCATCCAGGCTTAGGTCACCCAGCCAGCTCTCACGAGTGGACAGAAACGGTACCTCTATTGCTCGAGACAAAGGCACCGATCATAGTGACGGGCTATACACAGTACGACATGGATAGAGATATCGAATGGGTGAGGAAAACCTGCCGTGGGGAGTTTGACATGCTCATGGAGCCTGGTGAAAACACCTTTAGAAGTTTGCGATGGGACTTGAATGACCTAGATCCGCAAGATATCAGTTGTGGTAACTGGGGGGTGTGGGCCTTCCGAGGAAAGAGGTATGTGCTTTCACAATTGAATAAGGACTCGAGCTTCATAATTCTAACCACCATTACAGATACGAAGCAACGAAGAAGGACACTGAATAAGATATAAATCTTATCCGGTCAACTTGTGCATACTACCAGATGGTATACCTATCTTAGAAGCCTCAGCAGCCGAAGGTGAATATGGAATTCTTATGGCTCGATCATGTACAAAGTTGTGTCACTTTATAAGAATAAATATCGCGATCCGCTTCAAGTCTATATTACATGTATTTTGCTGTATAAAAATAGAACTGAAGTGATGCAAATCCACAACTTCGAACTTGATATATATGCGTAGCAACTAGCCTTACTAACAAATATATGTGTAATTCTGCATATGTATAGTATGTAGTATGTATCATTGATGAGGCTCAACGAACGTTCTACAACATTGAAGTCATACTACTACCTACATAATGTATCCATAGATGTATGTACAATAATATGTACAATACATGTGTAGCTGATCGGTGGTACGCTAATAAAAGCCTGTGCTTTCTCGGTTAGCATTATGACGATATGCGTGGTGCTGCGGGTTATCGGGGCGTTCCGCTGCGATTTGAGGCAACGTCATTCCAGGTGGCACGGGCTGCGGGCAGTTGACATGCGACGCAGGTTTGCGGCGGACCCTTTAAAATATACATAGTAACCTGGAAGGTTCATTAATGTTAGTAATAATTGAATTAAAAAAAGGAACCGCAAATAATCGTTCTTGAAGCAGCAGCAAACGACGACGTCTAGCCAGTTAGCGGCATAACCAAAGAAATCAATCCACATAATAAATCCACTTTCAACTTGACGGCGCACCCCTTCTTTCTACATAGTACATACTATTTACATAGCAGTCTAGTACAGTATACCATCCTACATAGCTCCATACACGCTATTAACCGCCGACAGACAAGACTCTTCTTCCTCCTCGTCCCCCTCCAATACTACTAGGTTTAACTGACTGCCACGATGACAATTCGGTAAAAAAAAAAAAAAAAAAACCACATTCTCCTTCGGCCGGGCAAATGGCGACCGCATCGCCAGGACCCATGCCGCCAAAAGGTGGTCCGACAACCAGCCTAAAGGCACCAGCAACATCAAGCACCAATCCCGAGTCCGTCACCTCTTCCACTGGCAGCAAACCTTCTAATTCGCCTCGTGTGACTCCACCTCCTTCGGCGCCTCGTCGACCCACGCGTCCTATATCCTCCGACTTCTTGTCCGACAAGGCCACCGCTGCCTTGATACGTCGGGTCCTTTGCGCCCAACATTTGGCTGATAGGGGGAGGAGCACACCTGCACCCATTCAGGACTTACTTCCACCTCTTACTAGCCGCAATGATGTGGACCTTCAGTTGTACGCCCTCATAGCCATTATCATAAAGGAATTTGTACAGAACTGGTACACCAAAATCACGCCAGATGAGACGTTTGTTGCTGAGATTGTGCAAATCATTGCCCATTGTACCCGCGCATTGGAACAAAGGTTACGGAAGGTAGACCTCGAGAGTTTGTTGTTCGATGAGCTACCAGAACTGCTAAATGCTCACATCCGAGGTCAGCTACCATGTCTCACTCTTCGAACGAATTGGGTCTAGAATCTAGTGTCACTACCACGTTGCTAATAACACGATACAGCTTATCGGACCGCAAAGAATTCAGTAGCTCGTCCACCAGTAGAGGCCAATCCACGTGAGATCTACCATTCGCTCTGGCCACTACCAGCCCTGTCCCCAGTACCCAAGTCGGAGGATAGCAGCATCATCCAAGCTCAGGCAGACAATGAAAGTACATACCGTCAACTCCTAGTTCGGGGAGTCCTGGCCGTGCTACTTCCGACGGAAGATCTCGAGAATGAATGCCTGACGGCGCTGGTGGGACAGCTATTCTCAGAACTCGTTATTGGCAATCTAATTGCCAATAAAGTTTCGGAGCCATGGCTCATCTGGGAAGGTCTCATCATTCTGGCAAGAGTAGCGCATACGAGAGGCACAGTTGAAGCTTCTAGGCTTCGAAATACCAGCCCGGCCATTAATCTAAAGGCGGGCTACGGCATCAGTTCCCCGTCTAAGAGCAAAAAGGGCTTGTACGTCCAGCAGGCATTCTGGTCTCTGATCCAGTGGGGTTTCATTATTGTAAACTCGATACGATTCATCATCAGCACAATTATGCTCTCTCGAACACTTCCTCCAAGGTCTAACCCTACTCTTATCCGCCAAGTAGACCAAGCCTCTCATGGTAATCGGAAAGAGTCCTACCACCCTCCACCAACTCCCGAGGCTTACACACAGCCAGTCAAAGTCCCCATCGCCAACTTCAAATTCTGGTCTTGCGTTGGGAACCTGCTCGAAATAGACACTCGCATGCCATGGATGAGCGGAGCCTTATCCATGGTTCAATGGGGAGCAGTCAGAGGCCCTGGGCAGCTCGCAGGGTTTAATGGGATGATCGATAGGTAGGCGAATCAATTTCCTTTCTTCATCCACCCCGGAAGCACTTATCTCGTCACCTCGCATGCGCTTCAGGTCACTGGATCCAAGCTTTGTCCACTCATCTTCCAAGAACGACCTGTCTCGCAAGTGTGCATGACGGACATTTCCTCTTAGTCACAGGATTAATTTCCATGAACGTTCGGATATCGACTTGGCAAATCTACCAAAGGAGATGCAGATACATACTAAGCCCAGGCTAGGCCACCCTATATTCCAAAGAAAAGGGGGAGGGGGGTATTAGTATATTGCAACATGGCAAATACCTTCATGATTGATTTCGCAACCGGATAAACAAACAGTCCCCCAAGTCCGAGTTCGCGATGAAATCAACGAATAAAACCCTCATCTCAGGGCTCTCTTCGTCGACGACCAATGACCGGTTAAAGCTGAATATCCTTGATCCGATTGCACGATAAACGGCGCGGGGCTGAGTGTGGCAGGCCTTCCTAGCCATCCGCGAGCCTTATTTACGCGCCCAACTTTAGAACTTGCAGGGATTCCTTGCCCTCGATCAAGGATCCCTCTCAGGCTCTCAGTCAGTTTGTTTGACCCCTGTACCACGCCACGAAGTCGTTTCCCTTTCATCCCTTTCCCATCCACTCCCTTCATACATACATATTACATAGTACATACATGTGTATGTACATGTCTGGACTCTGGCATGTCTGGTACAGCTTATAGTAGGCCCCACCACTGCTAGCCATGTACCGTTCCCGCGCGCACGGACAATACCTCCGGCGTGCAGGAAGTTTAGCTAGATCTCTTTGAAAGTTGCATGTGAGGTCTAGCAGGCTAGGTACCTACGATAATAGTTAGCTCTCTTCCCAAGGTACCCCGATATTACCTAGTGTTCTCACTTTAGTGCCTACCTAGTAGTAGGTAATATATTACTATCCACTATAACACTTTATATCCAAATTCGATTCGACGGGACGGGACGACGGCAGGAAATCAACTTTTGGATACTGTCAAACCTGATCGTCGAAGGGTGGCATTAGCTTGCGCAGCTTAGGCAGGGGTGCTTTGAAACCTTTCCGAGAAAGATGCTGTGGCTGTTGGGTATGGTATCGGTTCGCATATTCGCGCCAAAAAGACTATCATCGTCGCATTTCTTCCCCGATCGGAAAGGCCCAAGTGTAGCTCCAAGGCTCATGCAGCCTTTAGCTCCCTTGTACGACCTTCTCTTCTCCAGGCAGAGCTGTTTGGCCCCTTGTAGCCTCATATCGCTTTTTTGTTTATTCAATACTATCATGCATAGTTGACTGACTTTGCATTATCAATCAATATCAAAGCCTGGTTACATTTCGTCATTGATGCCCTATCCCATGAAGCCATGGTTACAGGTTACAGGACATTTCTACAGCGTACAGTACGATGTAGTCCAGATTGGTCTGCCCCAGGAAACTTGACTGTTTAGAATTCAGCATCTTACCAGTCGATGCAACATCATATTCTACCTATTCCCTCGTTCCCCTCGAACTATCCCGTATGCGGTAGCACCTGTACCACTAATCCCCCCCACGGCCCACGCTCCCTACAACATATTTCCTTAGAAGCTTCTATTAATGTTCTCCATTACAAGATTTGCACTGTACTGATCTCGCACAGACTTCTCTCACACCATATTCACGCCTATGTTCTCGATCCTACCCGTCTTCCCCCGCTCCTTCGAGTTGTGCGCGGCGCCGTCTTCCCCAATAACGCCCCAGGCGCATCCAGCCTGATTCCTCCTTCATCCGATGAGCAGCTGGCCGCCCTGCGTCGCAGGTGCGCTAACGCGCTTTTGGCGCTTGTTCCGAAGAGGGTGGGCAGGCTTTATTATAGTAGCAGTACCTGGCCTTGGTCCACCAGATCGACCAATGCTCCAAAGGGTCCGAGTTCGCGGTCCGGACCGTCCAAGGGCAGCAGTAATAACGCCGCACATAATACCAATAGCACTGGAGAGGAAGTTGCACGCGTGCGGCTTACCGAGGACGGCAAATCTGTTAGAGACAGTCATGCAACGTTGACCCCAGAAGGTTCAAAGCGGCAATTTGGGGAAACCGGTGTGCAGCCGACCGAGGTCGGTGGCGATCTTCAGGCTGACATGTGTGACGAGGCCGATGACGAAGATGAGAGCCGAATCATATCAGAGATAGATACAGACATTCTTGATGTCTTCTCAGATGCCTATTGCAACAAGCATCTGGTGTATGGGATCCTGGAGCTCATTCTCGTGCGCCTCATGCCCGAACTAGCCGAGAAGGGGATTACTGAATTATGGGAAGAGCGACTAAACTAACTAACGAAGGGCCAGTCCATCGGTTCTCGTAAACGAAATAAGTAATGTAATGATTGATACCCAACCTACATAAATTATACTCCTGTTAGAACGGATTGACAATGAACTTTCACGAGGAGTTTCAACTTGTTATGCATTCGCCCTTTCCAGATCGGGGATTGTTCTCTTTCATGCAATGTAACCTACCTAGCTACTTGGGTACCTTTCTTTTCTTATTGCTTTCTAATATCCTTTTTAATATCCTTTCCAACACTAATTAGCAAGCAAGCAAATGAAACTAACGACGGGGCCCAGGGGAGGAGAAATTCCGGCAAAGTAGGATGGAGGATGGAGAGTCGCCTAGACTTTCTGTTCGATCTCTCGGCATTACCTGCCTAGGTACCTACCAGGTATGTACTGTATTGTACCTACTTGTACCTACATAGGTAGGTCGGGTAGCAGGTAGGGTGGTAGATAGGTAGGGTCGAGGTTAGGGGTTAGGGGTTAGATACTATGGATAGATGTTCGTCTATGTTCTGTTTGATGTTTTGTCTTTTTGTTGCTGCTCATGTTTTTGGAGAAAGGGCTTCTGCTTCGGTGGTGAATGCTACATAACAGGTAATAATGATTGTTATTACTATTGTTACTACTGCTACCACTACGAAGTACAAGGCCAAAAATAAATATCGGTCTCTGTTTGGGATTGCTCGGGTTTCCTAAAAATCCCTACCCTCGTTTTTTCTTTTCTTCTTTTTAATAAAAGAAAAAAAGAAAAGAGCAACAGAGAGGAAAATATAGAAGCGTAGCGTAACCTGGCCGTCTCTCTCTCTCTCTTCTGCACTGCGACGTTGTGTTTTGTTTCCTGGGTTGTTACGATAATAGTGGTGATTTATTGTTGCCTGCCTAGTAGACAACCTAGTATGTAGGTAGGTTGGTTTGACCCCTGAATCTCTCATGCTAGGTAGTTAGATATTCGTGTACACGGCGAAATCTGTTATACTATTACGTGCGTAGGTAGACAGATCCCCCCCTTCTCTCGTGGGAGAACGTATATTGGCTACTACCACATACCCTAGGTAAGGTACCTACGGATAAGCAACGAAACAGAGACAAAATAATAGGTTGTGCAAGTCAATTAGTTGATGTGAAGTACATACATACATACATACATACCTAGGTACAGCACCTCTACTAAGTAGGTGGTTTCCCCCCCTATCCCCTACCCCTTTTTTTTACAAAAGGGTCCCTAGAAAAAAAAACACCAAGATGAATAAACGCCCTGATAGTGCTGCTTTGCTTTGAAGAAGAAAAATATGTATAGATAAAGAAGAAAAAGAAACGCGCGATAGATATGATATGTTGAAAACACCGGTTATCACCGAACACCATTTCACGCCCCGTCCGTTCCCAACCATCCGTACCTACATCCATATGGATATCCCCCCTTCCCCTTCCCCCTTTGTCTTTCTGTGGGCGACAACAAGCTCTGGTGGTTTGGTTGGTGGTTTGGTGCTGTCTCCCCTTAAGTACCCTACCGGGCTTCTTTCTTAACGAATGTGTGTGTGTGTGTGTGTGTGTGTGTGCTGCTCCTGTTTCTGTAGTTGAAGTTGTTGTTGTAGTCTTTTCCTTCCTCTGCTCCGTGTTGCTGGCTGGAAACACAAGTAACGAAGGAGCCAGAGCGGAGAGAGAGAGAAGAAAGGGATCGCTATATATATGTAATATCTGCCTGCCTAGGTACCTATATGTATATATATATATATACGCTGAGTTATCCCCGCCCCCCCCCCCCCCTTTTTTTTCTTTGAAAGGGGAAAAAAGGCTACGAAGAGAAGATATCAGAAGAAGTAGAATAGACGAAATGGTTGGTTGGTCGTGACGATGGTGTTGCTTTCCTCCCCTCCTGGTTTTCTTTTTTTTTTTTTTCTTGATTTCTTTTTCGTTTTTCCTCTCGGTCGATGTTCGTTGATGATAAAAGTTGCAAGCGTGATGGAGATGGATAATATTTCGCGTGAGCGGGACAAAGTCTTTTCGTGCTGTTGCCAGAGCCAGATTTCAGAGTTGGTATTGGGGGGGGGGGGGGAGTTTTTTTCTTTTGCCAGAACACATTTGGTATAAATAAAAGTATAGAAGAATGAAAAGACACAGTGGGTAGTTATACGAGGTGGTTGATTATAAAAGCGCCGAACAAAAAATATCCTTTCTTTCGCGTTGATTCGATTGCTCGATTTCTGCTGTTGCTCTTGCTGCTGTTGTTGTGGTGGGTTATTTTTTCTCTCCCTTTCTCCGGGGTATAATTTTGCTTATACGCACGCGTTGGGGCGTCGTCGTCGTCGCTGTTCGTCGGGTGGGGGTATATAATGTATATATGGTATGTAATGTAATGTATAAATGATGAATGATGCTTCGTGAGAATATAGTGTATATATAGAAGTTGATTACGCCTCGATGTGTTTGTTGTTAGTGTTGATGTTTGTTGGTATAATTTTCCTTTTCTTCTCTTTTTGCTTCCTCCTCCACGCCCCTCTCCCTTCACCTTGCTCCTTCACCGGTTCTCAATCAAGCAAGCCCCTCTCACCAGGCAAGACAGTCAGGCCCCTTGTATTCGTGGCGTCGAATATCCGTAATTACCTATGGCACCCAAAAAATCCAACGGTGTCGAACGTAGGAGTCCGACGAGCAGGGAAACCAGACAGATAGGTAGTACTCTCCCAGTCATCTACAAAGAAGCCCTCATGTCTCGTCTCTCGAAATATTATCGACAGGCTCCGAAATGATCGGTTCTGGTAACGAGAGGGGTTGGTTGGGTACATCGCGGCGGTAGGCCAAAGGGGATTCCGGTCAGGTTGGCTGTAGGTAGAGAAAGAAGCTCAAGCCATAGTTACCTAAAGGAAATACAAGCTGGCTTTCCTTCCTTCTTTACAAAATAATACTGCTTCTCGTAGGTAGGTAGGTGTGGTTGCTATACAGTCATCGTCGCTTCGAGCTTGACTAGGTGTGGGGGAGCCGTCATCTCGGTGTCGCCTTCCGGTATCCGCGATAACCCGCCGAGGCCCTGAGTAGCTGAGTTAGCCTGGGGACCCCCATGTAGCTGCTGCTGCTGCTGTGGAGGCGGCAGCAGCGGTAGTGGTGGTGGCTGTAACCTTAGCTTCTCAGTCAGGTTCTGGATAGTCAAGAACTCGTTGTGGTCGACCAGGCCCGTGGACTTGAAGTGCTGCAGAAAGCTGAGCAGCGTGTCTGCTGCTCGCCTTGCGTCCTCCTGCGTCGGGGAACTCGGCGATGAAACCATCGGCGTCCCGGAGATGGCTGCTCCTGAACAGGTAGATCGCCCGGCTAGACTGCCGTTGCTGCTCACATGGTGCAGCGGCGTGGGAGAGATGGCCGAGTCCAGCCCCCCGAAAGACGGAGCTGGCATCTCGTGGGTGGGCGACTCGAGAGCTGAGGAGGGCGCCGTTCCAGTCTGGCTGTACTTGGGTGTTAGTGGTTCGCTGGACTGAGATTGGTTGATGTAGTCGAGGGGTCCTAGGTCTGGCACTGTCTGACTCCGAGGGCGTTGAAAATTGGCATTTCCTGGATGGATCTGATTCCGGTCACCGAACATTCCCGAGTTTGGATCCGGGGAGAAGTTGAACTGTGAGGCTGGACTGAAAGCACCTGCTGAGAATGTCGAGCTCGGTGGATCTGTGACGGCGCTGGAGAGTGAGGTGGAACTCTGTGAATGAGGATGGCGGTATCCGTTGGTCTCGAAGTCCATGAAGCTAGACGAGATGGAGTCTTTCCCCTCGGATTTCTCGGTCATCGAAGGAGCCTGCGGAGACTGTGCCTGGTTGGAAGGTGAAGCTGGTGAAATTCCTCCTGGTGTCTGCGTGGATATTAACGGCGAACCTGTGTCCAGTCGGGCGTTGTCCGGGATCGCGGTTTCCGATGCTCTCCGGATCAGTTTTCCAGGTCCAATATTGTGTTTCTGTTTGAATTTCTCGATCCAGGAAGCTGTGATGGTCTTGAGAGGGCTATCTGAGCCAGTGCAGAATACTCTCGCCTTCTCCTCCATCTGGGAATCACTAACCACGACACCCTTCTTCTGTTGACCCCTTACCCAGTTCGCCAGAGCTCGTTCAATGTCCGGCGGAGACTTTCCCTTGGTCTTCTTCACCGGAGATCCACCTTGGCTGTCCAGATTGAGATATAATTCCTTCCTTCGCAATACCTTAGATACCGTGCTATTGCGGCATGGTTAGCAATCGAGGTTCGTCTCGGCGCCTGTCGACTTTACCTTCGCTCAACGCCAAACTTTTGGCCAATCTCTGTCTGCTTAGCATGGGGGTTATCCTCATGGAACAGGCACATATTCCGACGATCCTCGTCCGTCAAGGTCTTCCTGGGTTGAGACGTGTTAATCGTGGGTAGCTTCGGTGGCTGCCTCATGGGAGCCGATGCTGGGGGGATCGGTACAGGAGGAGCTGAATAGCTCTGGGAGGGATTAGTCCGGAGACTGGGCCATGGAACCTGAGAAGGCTGCTGCGTTGGTATTATCAAAGGATGTGGAAGATGGTTTGCAAAGTTATTATGCGGCTGGCTGTGCATTGGATGCGGAACAGGTGGTGGAGCCATGCCGATGGACTCGGAGGGTAATCCATGAGTCACTGGTGGGATGTAGTAATCACCGCCATAGCTTGTCATCGCCAAATGAGTATAGGCGCTCATGTCAACCCATTGTTCGTTCGAATATGAGTTATCATGAGCCATATGGTTATCCTGGTCTATTCCAGTTGAACCGATCATTGTATTATGCATGGCTACCGTCCAGTCGAGCCGCCTATGCTAGATAGTTGGTAGGATCTGTAGGCTGTAGCCCGCATTGACCGTTGGTCACGATATGGAGGGGTTTCCTATTGCTTCCGTTATGTAGGTTTGTAATGAGCCGCAGCAGAAGTTTGTTAGAGTGATGGGATTGGCGCTGGTGACTGTGGAGATCTGCCGGGACGGTTCTTCTGGCAGCTCGGGTTTTACGGGTGCAAGACGGCATGCATATTCAGGTTCAGTCAACCAATTAGTTCAAAGGGAGAGGTGTGCCGTAGCCCGTTGATTCTATAGCCCACTATCTTCGTGTGCAGTTGGGAGCTGCAGAAAAAGTTGGTGGTCTGGTAGATGGTCGTCCTGGAAGTTCCCCTAGAAGAGAATGTGAAAGGAGGCGTAAGTCTGGATTTTAGATAGCTTGCTGTCTGGTGTCGTTGTATCCTATGCGCAACAACAGACGGCCAACCTTTTCATAAAGGAACCAATCAACAAGTATACCCAGAAGCCTACCGTTGGTTAGTAATAAACTGGTCCCAACTCTTTACACCGTCAGACAACGATGTCACTCCTTTGGAGTTGTTCTAGTTTTCTCTAGTTTCCTTTTCCCTTCGTTGTTTCTTTCCTTCTTTAGCAGTGTACATCGAGGAGTAGTGGGATAGAATGGCCTGTGCTGTTGCTGGTGTAAATGGAAACGACCGAAGGGCAGACAAGTTTACGTGGTAGGGTGGACGGCGTAGCAAACAGAAGCAACTTGGACTAATGAGCTGGTTTTGACCAACTTGGCCGTCGATTGAGGGTCTTATTTCCTTAACAGAGGACGCCGCAATGCAGTGTCATGGCTAGGCTTTTGAGATATGAATATCAAGACGCACGACAAAAAGGTAGGGCTAGATGCTAGACACAGAACATGTGGAGGAAACCGTACATAGATACATATGTAAGTCTATATGCACCATGTAGCAGGGATGTGTGGGTGTCCTTCGAGTCCGGGGGCCCTGAATAATGAGAGATACATATGTAGAAGGGGGGGGTGTGTGTGGTAACCTTCAAGGGATAAGATGTGGTATGACAGGTCTGACAGGACGAGGGTCCCTACTCAGAGGTACAATACAGAGAGGAATTAATGTAGTTAGGCCCGTGGATGTGCGTCTAAAAGAGGGCTGGCTAGCCGGGGTTGAATCTTCACAAGGTGTGTGGAGAGACCACGATGCTACGGTGCTTTTTTAACTTGTCAGAGAAACCACAAACTGGAGAGTTATATCCTAGAATACCTAGTACACAGCCATGCTATCAGACGGGATTGGCAAGGGCCGCAAAAAGCAACTGAAAGCGCCACCCCCGGGCACTCGGCAAGCCGTACACACGCAAGAGGGCAAGGTAGCGTAGCGGTCTTATGAGACAAGCCGAATGAAATGCGAGAGAACCAGAGAAGATTAGACATCTTCATCAACAATGACATAGCAGCAGTACCTAACGGTAGCAGTAGTAGTAGCAGTGATAGCAACGACTGGATTCTGATCATTTCAGAACACGAAATATTGTGGCTTTGATTCGGACTAGACTGGGCGTCTCGGCAGCCAGTCCTTCTCATGCTCTCGTTCGAGTGGCAGAGTGGGAGAATGGGAGAGTGGCAGTTTGCCATGGGCCATTAGGTCTCTGGCTCTGACTAACGCGGTAACCTGAGTTGTAAGTGCTCGTCGAAGGAAGTTCCCTTTTGGCGTTGACGCGCGAAGAGAGCGAACGAGGGGCCAGCCGATCTGGACTGGTCAGGTCAACCGAATCTGACTAAAGTGCGGGTACTGGATGCTCCCGAGGCGGAACTAGGGGCCTTGGGGATCATCAAAATGAAAAAAGAAGCGATGAATTAATACTAGGTATGAATACAAGAGACGATAGCAAATCCTGCCCTGTTTCTTATTAGGTATTATGAGCCCTGAACAAACCCCACATGCAGTTGGACCAAGGGACGTTGTTCTCCTTACCTCTTGTCAGCTTTTGCTAGTCCCATCATGTAAGTAGTTTATCTAAACTATATGTAGGTAGTCATGTATGTAGGTAGGTACTATGTATGTATGTATGTATGTACAATACAATAAGTACGATACATACGATACGATACGACACGATTCGCTACATATCCTTTTTTTTTCTTATTCTCTCCTTCGATATTAACATTAATATTAATACAATAACCAAAGAAAAAGATGGGGAACAATGGTAGCGAATAGAGCGTCAACCCCTTGTCACAGGCCAAACGTACTTAGATATATTTAGGCTCACGATAGTTGAGATGAATGGTTTGACGGTTCAACTAAAAAACCGGGTTGGCAATCTTAAGGACCAAACCATGGTAGCCGTCGCGACACCAACAGAGGTAACTCGACGGGAAGGATTGCAGGCTTCAGTAGTAGTGGTAGTAGTGGTGGTGGTTTCGACGGAGGGTCTTGGGAAATCAACGAGTCGCTGACATTGCTGTGCCTCTTTCAACTTGAATCGGAGAAAGAGAAAATCGTTCAATGAGGTATTTCATACGAAGCTTGGCTTTGGCTTCACTTTTTTTTTTCTTCTTTCTTTCTCCACTGCCTATATTATTTTTATGTATCCTTTTTTAGGTCTTATTTTATTAGCGGAACTTGGTTGACGGGCTCTGGCTGGTTACCTGGGTAGGTAGGTTACTAGGTAGGGTATGGAATCTATGGATGGCTCCATGTAAGTACACTACCTGGTAAGATACTCTGTAGTATGTGACATGTGTAGGCGTGTAGGTATTACTAAGTATCGTACCTACAGGTCCTACACACAGACATGATGTTTGTATGTAACTACACACTAGGTAATATGTACTAGGTAGTAATATTATATGTACAATACAAAACAATACAATACAAGTAAAAGTTGAAGTAACAGGGTCTCAACAGGGTAACTTACCATGGCTTGTCCATGATCCACTTCCCCCCCATGTCCCAAACGGACCGTATCGCCTTTTCATAGGGCAAACATGGGGCCAAGGGGCCACTATCTGCCACCGGTTTCCGTCCACTACGGATCGTCATAATAGACTCCTACGATTTTATTTGACAGTCGCTAGCGAGCCAGATCTCTTGTTCTCTCTTTCTAACCATCTTAGCTGCTATACCTGGTACTCACTATACCTAGTATGTAGGTAAGTAGGTAACTAGGTGCTATGTAGGTGGGTTAGCCTAGGTAGCTATGTAATATGGTGAGCCCCTCATTGCTCATTAATACATACATACCTACCTAGGCCTACATACACATTATCTACAAATGGGCAAGTTCTGGTCTATCTACATAGCTACATATGTAGCTTATCCAGTCATCTTTCAAGTTCGACCTCGATTTGAAAAGAGACTCCCACTCGTATTACACATGTAGGTTAGACTACATAAACCTATCGTAATACTATACTATTACCAGTTCAGTTCGGTTCAGTTCGGTTCGGTTCGGTTCGGTTAGGTAGAGCTCACCTTTGGTGTTTGGTTACTTCCTTCGTTGCGACTCGTCTACCTTACCACTTAACTAACTACCACTCACCTTCTATTACATATGTATGTACGTATGCACATGTGTACAATACCTAGTATGTACATACACAATATTAGTGTGGCCCTTGGAAAAGGAGTGTCATCATCCATCAGTGAGAAGTCCGACAAGGTACCTAACTGTAGCTCGTCTGGATTTACCAATTCGGCCATAATCGGACCACATGATGACAAAGGAGGGGTATTGAGATTCGTTGTGTCCGCCGAGCCGAGAGAGGTCATCTTGCGACTCCCACAATTGTCAATCATAGGTAAGTAGGTACCAGGTAAGGTGGTGCGTAATGGCCATTATCTCCGTTTGTGAGACAACTTTGACCAGGTCAAATTGAGATGAGCGGCATACGGGGGTCCCTGTCGTTTCTCTCTCCCCTGTCTCCCCCATCCCCATCCTCCTCCTTCTCCCTCTCCAAAGCTCAAAGCTCAAAGGCCGATTGCACCGGGGGTGGGAAGGACCCCCAAAGGTCTGTGAGTTTCCTCCTCGACTATTTTCTGACACTTGACGAACGTTCCTGGTCCTGGCTCTGGCTCCCCTGCTCTGTGGTCTCTTCCTCTCTCTCTCACTCTCTCCCTTCCCATCCTACATAGCTCCACCAAGCTACATACATTTCATCGGTTGAAGATAGGGTTTCTAAAGTGTAGCACTTTTCGGAAAAGTGCTAAATAGTGTAAAGTGCTGTTTAAAACAGCACTTTACACTTTACACTTTTCCCCACTTTTCCCAAAACATCACTAGTGTACTACCGTTACTATCACCATAATAACTTACACTTAAGCTTCAATCCATAATGTTTAGGGAATATAATATCGAGCTTGCTGTCGCTACGATATTACGAATTTGTGACTATCACGATATGCCTCTTAAAAACACGCGAAGAGGCTTAAACTTGAAATAATATTACGGCTACAAAAAAGCAAAAACTCAAATTTGGTATATTCAACCAAGATATTTATCAGGAATTAACTGAATTCATATCTTAAATATGGGTCCCAAATCCTAAATATATGGGTCCGGAATATTTCCGGCCCGAAAAGTGCTACACTGATTTGAAAAGTGCAGGTTTAGAACTGTTTAGAACTGTTTAGTGCACTTTTACACTTGTGCAATCCGAAACCCTAGTTGAAGACCATTAATGCCGGGAGCGGAAGCCTTAACCTCATGTGAAAGATTTGAAGATCACGGTAGCCCGTAAAAGATCGATGTTATGCAACAGGGGTCGAGATCTCTCTCTCTCTCTCTACGCCACCGTGTCCGTGTCCGTGACCTTACCTTCCTCGAGTTTGAAGTTCAAGATGTGCCCTACAATACCTAACCTATACATAAAGCGCTATAGCATGCGCAAGTCCGAGCCATGCCTACCTAGCATGTGTATATTGGATACATATGCCTATGTATGTATGTCTATGTACCTAGGTCCAGTATGCATTGTTTCTTCCAAGTATGTATGTAATATGTAATGACCTCGTGACAAGATAGCTAAGCAATGCGACAGGGCATCAGCCTTAAGAGGCACATTTCGTCTAGCCGTGGTCCTTGTAACACCTGCCGATGACGGTTGTTCGATCAAGCTGTCGCGGCAAGCTAGCTTTGTGTAGCATTTAGGACCCCAACCCGTTGACCGTTCGGGACTACTAAGCTACCTACCTATGTATGTACCCCCTTTACCTAAGAAATCCTCCTCCATCATCGGTGAGGGCTCGCTCAAGCGAATGTTGGTGAGACGGCTACATAAGTGTGCACTAATCTACATAGGTAGGAACCTAAGGTACGTATGTAGGTAAGAGAAAGCAGAAAGAACATTTGAAGGTGTTCTTCAGCAGGCGGCTCAACGTCAAGCTATTACACATCCATCGTTCCCAACCCACCAACGTGATAGACGCAAAGAGGTAGGTACATATGTATATACATACATGATAGACCCAAAAAGGGTTGGCCCAATCCTAAATCAAGAAAGAAGAAAAAGAAAAAAAAAAAGAAAAAAAAAAAAAAGAAGAAAGCAGCCAACGGGCACGTTGCAAAGACGAAAGGGCCGGAGACGCCATTGGACATAATTTCCGGGTCTCGACGCGAGGCCTACACCGAGGTCCGTTGGGCGATTGGGCATAAATGGTCAGGAGGTCCAAGCGAATCCAGTACTCTTTTCCGTGGTCCGGGCTCTCTTCCAGTTGGTCAGCTTGGTTTTATCTACATCCTGGACAGACTTTATCCTATCCTATCCTATCCCATGTCTACATACATACCTACACATACATACCTACATACATTAATAATACCTACCTACCTAATGTATGTATGTACATACATAGTATTAATAGTGAATTCTTGCTGAAAAGAGGCTTTTTGAATCCTAGAAAAGCAAGGGAGCTCCTTCGAGCCTAGTGTCAAGTCTTTCGGACGAAAAAAGAAAAAGCATAGGTATTTACTTAGGTTAGAGGTATGTAAGTAAGAAATAGGTTCAACAATGCTATTGTTGTATCCCATGTATGTAACTTGTTACCTCCAGCTATAAGGCCGAGATTTGTGCTACTGTTACAGCCTGGTATTGTATTGTATTGTACAAAGCTTCGCTGCGAGGTACGCTTTCGCCTGTTGTAGGAAGCTCCTTTTTTTTTTTGGATTTTTCTATATTATATTGTATTATATTATTTCATCTTATTTCCTTTCCCACTCTCGGTTTCATGCAAGGCTCATTATTATGCCCCCCTCATGGGTCGCTGCAGCTTCGATGTCGGTTAACACTAGTACCTACCTACCTACCTACATACCATGTGTACATACATACTTCCATCCTCCGATCCTCCATTTTGTTGATGGTAATGGTTGAATTGATGATGATGATTTCATGGACATAATCCCAGCCAGACTCGAGACCATCTACATATGAGCATGCCAGCCCTGCCCTGCCCGCCCGCTTATGTGCCCGTAAGCTGCCGACAACGCGGCTGTGGAGCCTAAGAGGAAGAATACCTACATACATGCCATAATACCTACAGTACAGACGCATCCTGCACGGTCCTGTCTGCGCGCGCTGCTCGGCGATCGAGGCAGCAAACGTCATGCCGCGCGATAACTCGGGTCGTAAAAGCAGCCATTGGTTGACGAACCATAATTTTTTTCTTCTTCTTCTTCTGTCTTCTCTCTTCTCCCTTCTCTCTCGGACGATACCAGCAACCAGGTGCGCAAACCTTGGAGCCGGCGACCATGGTACGCACGCGCGGTGCGGCACGAGGTCCAACATTTTAAAAGCGGTAAGGCATAACTAGTGTAGAACTAGCAGGCACAGGCATGGCATGGCATGGCATGGCATGACATGGGCATTGGCGTCGACATACATAGGCAATAGACATTGAGCTATCTACCTACACTACCTAGATATGTACATACATATTACGAAATCTGGAACCGCTACATCCGTCGTCGTGAGATATTGGTTCTTCTAACCGGGAAAGGCGAGCATGGCCCATGGCTGGGCTGAAAGAAAGATTACTAGATGTAATCTTAGATTTTCAATGGAGAATCAGGTCAAAAAAAAAAACACCACATGGTTGACGCCATATCGTCCCGCATTATTACCTATCATCAAGAAGAAAAGTGCGACATTTTTGTTGGAGACAACAAGCTCGCAGCCCGGTCGTTCGCTTGCCTCGTAGCGGTAGGTACTAACTACTATGTAGGTATGTATGTATGTATGTATGTATGTAAGGTAGTGAGAGACCCCTTGGGATGGGAAACGGGCTACATAAACGGCCACATAAACGGCCACAGGGATATTAAGGCCAAGGCTACCAGAAGCTCAAAATGAGGCTGTTAAGCAGCGGACAGCCCGGCATTTGATAGGAAAGCTACAGTGACAACATCGAATGCGAGTGTACGTGTACGGTAGCATCGCAGTCGCTTTGAATTGCCTGCGAAATTGGAAACATGGTAACAGGAAATAGAACAATGGTGTTATTTGTCGTTCAGGCCAGTTACCCAATTCGGAACTGTGTGGTGCTGTTGTGTGGTGGTAGTGTTGTCTCGCATGGCCTCGCATGGGTAGGCCATGAGGTAGATGAATAATGAACCAAATTTTCGACAATATTAAAAAAAAAACCCCCCCAAAAAGAAAAAAAAAGAGATACGATGGCTTTGTTGGATAGGAGTTGGGCCCATAATGACCCCCCCTCTTCTCAAAGTTTTCCAGACGATCGAGAACCTTTCTCCACGAAGGGGGCTGTCAGATGTACTTTGGGCGGCTAGAGAAGCGCTGTGAAAGGTTGGAGGCAGGTACCAATTTGCCGTTCGGCCACTTTAGGGAGTGGATAATTTCTATGCTGAGCCAGTGAGTGGTTGCAAAATATTCCGGTCGTTAAGGTGCAACGACGGAAAACAAGGCCAAGAACAATAACCGGTAAACACTCTCGCTAGACTCTTCATCATTGTGGCGTAAATCAAGAGTCAGAGAATATCGTGCCTAGTGTACAGCGAACAAGCGAAAGGGGGGGGGATCATAACGGCCTCATAAAGATAAAGCTAGTGTAAGGCACCGCTCATGCATCCCCACGCTTTGTCGGAAGACATGGCCGCAGCAACTGAGGCCCGTTCGGTTATGCAGGTGGTGACGATGTGCAGCCCTGGGTATCTGGAGTATGCGGAGTACGCTCGGGCATTCTGAATTCAACGTACCTAAGTATGCGTGCATCGTGGGTTTCCCCGCAAAGGGGGAAATATAACAATATTCTCGAAAAATTACAACTTATCAACTTTTTATTTTTTTTTCGTAGCCCAAGGCTTTACGTATTCTCATATTCTTGCATGTAAATCGTCCACTACTGTATCATTCTTTGCATGATCGGGCTTCCAGAAAAAAGCAAACAATACTTCCCGTTGCTGGTGCGCCGCATCGGCTATGGCCTGTCCCTTGATCCGCAAATCTGCAGACAACCGCAAGCCCCTGTTCCTGAAGCTGTCCAACAACAGCATCATAAGACGAAAGATGTTTCTAAGTTTCCAAGGTATCATTACGAAGTTTTCCATCTTATTAGTAAAGCACTCGCGACTTCGGAATTGTGCACGCAGGCAAGTTGACCGGATACCTCTCGACGCCATCTATGATTGCGGGTCGAGGGCGCGTGGAGGGTTTTAGCCCCTTTTCAACTCTAGCCACTCATCTCTTGACAATCGTGACTGAAAGTGGACAGGATTAGCATGCTGTAAGAATTATTGCAAAGGCAGTGGAGTGTAAGCAAGGAATAGTGCGTACCTATATCTTCATCGGCCAATTCGTGGGCGAGCCCCACGCGCTGAGGTTGGTGCTTTACAGACTTGCCGTAAACGACCGCGGTTTTGAACTGCTCGACAATGCTTCGGTGGATTGCGTTGCACTTGTGATTTTTCATTGGTTAGAGGGATGGTGCTAGTGAAAAGTTGCCTAGACGAAGGAAGTACTTACAAAATCTTCGACGGTGCACCTAGTGGAACGAAGCACAACAGGCTGCGAATAGTCCGGCATCTTCCCCTTTGGCTTCGTGTAAACCCGGACCAATTTTAGCTTGTCCCACCTACGTAAGAAAGGAGATTAGCCATGTGAGCACTACGCTTCTACGTTTCTACGCATTCCCATATGAAAGTCGGTCGAGACTTACATAGCCTCCATTAACTCGTCAACGTTCCATCCATGCTCGGAGCTAATGGGTACTGCGTTGGGGATTCGGTACAATAGATCAAGCTCCTCTATACTAATCGCGTCGATCTTGTTGAGGACGTAGATAACTGGTATGTAGCTGCGGCTCTTGGCTTCTAGAATGTCGATCAAGTCGTCAATAGTGGCATCACAGCGAATCGCAATATCCGCAGAGTTGATACGGTATTCGGCCATTACAGCCCTGATTTCGTCGTTGTCGATGTGGGTTAGAGGCACGGTACTGCTTATGTTGAGACCACCCTTGTCCTTCTTCTTGAAAGTAATGTTAGGCGGCTGTTTGTTTATTCGGATGCCAAATCCCTCCAGTTCTGTCTCGATGACTCGTTTATCTGTCAGGGGTTTGTTCACGTCTAGGACAATGAAGATTAAATGGCATGTCTTAGCAACGGCAATCACCTGACGACCACGGCCTCTTCCGTCTTTAGCACCCTCAATGATACCTGGAAGGTCGATCATCTGCAGCGGTGCTCCTGTGAGAAACAATGTTAGAGTTGGAGTTGGAGACTTGATCCATAGTTTCGTTGTTCATGAGGAACACTAAGGGGGTAAGGGTAGCGAATAAAGTTGCGAAAGCCCTACCATTGTACATGACTTGTCCAGGTACAGATGTCAGGGTAGTAAATTCATACGCGGCTGCTTCTGAATGTTGGCCAGTTAATCTGGTCATCAAAGTACTCTTCCCTACGGATGGGAATCCAATAAAGCCAACACTAGCAACACCAGTTCTAGCAACATCGAAGCCAGCACCTCCACCACCGCCGCCACTGGATGACGGGGTTAGGAGCTCTCGCTTTAGTTTAGCTAACTTTGCTTTCAGTTGACCAAGATGAAATGAAGTTGCTTTATTTTTTTGAGTACGAGCCATCTGTTTAGCCAGAGTCGTTAGTACATCCCTGAATCCTGCGCCTAATTCGAGAAGCCTTTTCAAGCCTTATCCACTTACTTCGGACTCGATCTCTTTGATCTACAAATATATTAGCGCTCCGATCGGCCACAAGCACGTAAAACAATGGACAACTTACCTTTTCCACGGTCGTCGACATCTTGATGATTATTTTTCGGTTCTTTCAGTAGATCTTTAGCACTTATTTCCCTCTCCTTTTGTTGTGTTGATTGTTGTGTATGAGTAAGTGTCAGGTCGGTTTTGTAGTGAAATTGATTCCTTAAGAAATTCCACGTTCATAATTTAGTGGGGCAGATTGAAGAATAGAAGCTTTTTCCAAGTGATGTCAATGCTCATTATTACCCATGGTTTTTCTTATCTTAGCGAGCTTAGCCTTGAAATTTTTTACGCCACCACAGCCACCACAGACATGGACCGTGCCAATGTATCTGTGGGGCTGTGCGTGTCGTGTCAAAATTTCAAGTCTAAGACACGAGTGTGAATTTTTGAGGTTGCTCCCTGAAACGCCATACAAATTTTTTTCATCTTTGCGACGAAATAATCAATAACTAAACAACAAAAATAGATATTCTGAATTTCTAAACGCTCGGAGGTAGATAGATTCCATTTCAAGCCCTGTATATAATTTTTATATGTTATAGTGGAAAGATTCAAAAAACATAGACAAAAACCTAAATTTAGGTTGCTCCCTGAACCAAACCAATCACCACCCCTATTAAGCGACAGCGAAGCAACAAAAGGCCCTATCCATTTCAAACAAGCTCTTAGGGCTAGTGATAGATATTCTAAAGCCCGTTAGCATTTTTTCTGATTTCTCTGGCGTGATGTTGATGTATTATTTGATTCGAGGGGTGAGAAACCCAATTTTTTACCATTATATAACACTGACACTCAGCGATAATATAACCAACAATGTTCCAATCAATCCCAAACTTTGTTGATAGCTTAAAGCATATTCTTTCTAGCCTCGACCACGCTCGTATTGTTATTTAAGAGCGTGGCTCTTTGAATGGCTCTTTGAATGGCTCTTTGAATGGCTTGACTGGATTGATGGTACGGTATGTGCCATCTGGGTTCAACGCGCTGTATTTCGTCTCAACGCGTTATTATTCTCGTGGCCTGGACAGGCTATAAAAAGACAATTGTTTATCCATTATTATGCGTGGGAAACTATTTGGCGTATCGCGTTAGTTTGATGTGGCAACTGATGGGAGTGACGATACTTATGTAACTTTGTGGAATATACCAACAACCAAACGCCATAAAAATACCAAAAAAATTGTATTGAATTCGCAATGGCGTAATTATGCGTATTAGAGTAAATTTGGGTGCTTATTTCTTGATTGTAATGGTTATTTTGATGATTTCAATTTTTGTTGTAGGAGGCTATCATATAAACGATCACACTCGTGCCTCAGACTAGGAGACGGTTTTGCGTGGGAGGGGTGGGTCTGAGGTCTGATTGGCTGAAAAGTGCTGTGGCGCAAAAGGTACAGAAGCAAAACCGTCTTCCTAGTCTGAGCCACGCTGAGATAAGGTTTTTCCGACATTCTGCTTAGTTGTAAGTAGTCGTTAACGTCATAAAGCTCATTATATGCATATGGAAATGTATAATCATGCACATGTAGACAGCTTCTTTTCATACAACATAAGGAGGATTAAGGAAGATGCTATCTCTTAATTTATTTAATCTTACGTATTTTACTCGATAGCCCATGAACATACTTGTACTTTCTCTTCTGACTCTCGTATGACACAGCCTGGAGAGTAGTATGGATGTCTTCACCCCAGTGCTTATATTGACCCCTTAATCCTGATGCTGTTTTCTCGCTTTCACAGAAAGTGGCTCGCAGGGAAATTTGCATTAGCCCCCTTTTCAAAAAGCGTCTGGATTTTGTTTGGATTTTCACTGGAAGCAGCCCCTTTATCCAAACACATCCGAAGTATTTCCTCGCTCTCTCCGCTTGTCACAGCTTCAAGAGCACTGTAGCGATAGTCGCCACAAGTGTTAACATCATTTATATGCTGTCTCTTCTTTCCATTCATGGGCTGCCAGGGCTGTGTAAATGATACCCGGTTCATAGGCACTTTTGGACGGAAAGTGTTCCAAGGACAAAAGAAACCTTTCAGAAGACTCGACCACCGCAGCATAACTTATTTAGTACCACAGTGAGAAATGTGTCAAAGGACATGCCTTCCTGGCATCCTGCGACGATTTGGAATGGTCTAGATCCAACAAGTGGGAAAGACACACTTTTGTCATCACTGCCATCGCGGGTATCTTCTCAAGTCTCACGGCCATGTCCGGCTTTAGTCAATCTGAAATGAGGTATTCCTAGACTGAGAAGTTCGCAAGCTCTACCTCAGTCACTATTATTGTATCTAGTCAATTATTATTTTAACGAGAGCAACCAGACTGTAGCAATATTGGGTGAGTTCTCGAAAGTTCGACATTCGGTTGGCTGGATGGAAACGAGGCTTGCCTGTTATGTTTACCGGAACTGGGTCGGCAGCTTCCTTGATCTATAGTGGCCGTTCGGAGTACCTATGTAAGGAATTCCAAAAGCCGAGTCGTCTAGTTTGTATACTCGGGTCGCGTAGTAACATAACAAGTGAAGGGCTTATAAAGGCCTCACATACTATTCGCGTTTGTAACCAAAGTGCTTTGATATTTTCCTAGATACCAGACTGTCCCTAACACCTTTCCATTCCCAAAATTATATCCTCAATATAATCATCACGTATATCATCATCTACCGCGTCGTTCTAAAGACTGACAATCTGTTCATCACAACCCCATTTCTAATAAAGAGCTCAATGTCTACTACCCTAGGCCGACTTATGGCCAGGATATGGATATCGGCTGCACACCGTGTCGCAGAGCCTTGATCCAGGGTAATAATCCTTCTACCCGATATTTTTCTTCATGCTGGTCAAGCGCGTGAAGAATGATCCGGACTTCGCCAACGTTCCGAATCAAGCCCTGCAGCAGCATAAGCAATATGGTGTCATATGGTTGTTGCCGCCTCTCTTGACAAGAAGAGTACAACGAATACACTTTTGTTCAGCGTTCCTTTCTCTGGCAGTATAGTTGACTGATGAAAGACCAAGTTGCTTTATCGGAAGAGAGCTGATTCGGAGGAATCAAGCAAAGTCGTGGGGGGTTCTGTACTTTCCAAGTCTACGATGACGGTAGAGCTAAGGATGGTTGTCCTGCGCCCAGGGATATCATTCAGCCACAAAAACGCGTTAGGTCGTGTTATCCAGGCGGACTAAGGACCATTGCGTAGAAGCCACTGGTTAGTCTCATGGTGGTGCTGCTCTTGCACTGTATTGTGATTTATAGAGGGGCCCGACGGTAAAAGCCAGTGGGTGGTATTGTCCTGATGGAGGTCCATCTTGATGCTCTGCACCCCCTTATTCACTATGATTAAAGATGTTTCGTTAGATAAGATCGTATTGGGAGTGTTTTACATAGGCCAACGAACCACTAGAGAAGGCCTCATCGATTCTGTCGATAAGCCTTATTTGGGCTTCCACCCGATCAGGTCTTAGCTGGCCGAGAAGTTCTTTGGCATATGCAGCGGCTGTCATTGCTGCGTAGCCTTGCCATATGTCGTTCTTATGGCTGTCGGAATAATACCATACTCCACGAATGACGATACATGGAACGTGGTTCATTATTCCAGCAGCTTCCGTCTCGAAGCATAACACACCCTTTTCTTTTGAGAGCCTATCACGCATTTTAGCATCCTCCATCAGCGAATCGGAAGAGGCGACCAGCCCGTAGTGAATCGCTGGGTCATCATCGTCCAAGTCTCGCGGAGGCCGAGAGACCAGAGTTGATTTTTGGTAACCGCAATTGTCGCAAGTCGTTTGGCCATTGACGTGGATAACGTGGGATTTATAAAGCTTGTCGGTTTTTATACTAGGACGCTCCAGCTTTCTTCTGAGTTCTTGCTTAAGTTCTGGCCACTTGCCTAGGGCCTCCTGTATGATCTCTTGGATCAGATGTCCTTTCATCTGATGTGTCGCCTTCAGTAGGTTCATGGCATTCAGCATACTCATGGGTGGCTGGTTCAGGAACCCGGTGGTTTCGAAGCGTAAGGGGTCTGCTTCATCCTGCACCTTCCTGCCATAGCCATAGTGCAGCACACCCCCATTGCTGTAACCTGGAGAGCTGACCACAACATCACCCAGACGTATGTCAATGTCGTCGTCTAGGTTTGGAGCTCCACCCGCAATGCCCACCATGAGAACGTGCCTGATGGGGAAACTCCGTAGCATGTCCTTCACAGTGGCGGTGGCACTCGAAATGCCGTGTTGGCAATGCGGCAACAAAGAGACGACCACGTTATGCCCTTCAATTTGACCAAACTTGTAACCGTTTGGGTCTTTGGGCGATATGTCGTCTGGCTCCTCAAGTATCCTGTCGAACATCATCTCGGCAGCAATGAATTCTGTATCGACGGCGCAGATCCAGCCGACGGTATACTGATTGAAATTGGACATTATGTCGGTTTTGTAGCTTTTGTATGTAGGCTTAAAAGGGGTCTTTGCTTAATTTGAGAAGGCCACAGCACATATGAAATCAAGCAGGAGTATTTCCCCCTACATCATCTTATAGGGGTTAAATAGTAACAGATGGACTTTACCTTTTATACCTTGGCGATTCAAATCCTGGCGCGCTCTTTGATGTTGCATAGACTCATCCACTGCATGCTGATTGCGCCCCAGGGTTGACCTCGGCCTATACTTAGATTCGCCAGTGGATGCCTACATAGGTATGCAGCTAATCAGGAGGGCGGCTGGTCCTATGGAGCAGCTACTGGTGGATTGCAGGTGAGGTTGCGTCGATACAGCTATTATGTCTTACCATTACCAGGAATGCTATAAAGCGGCGTAGATCCTTCTTGCATAAGGTTGCGTTCGCGCGTAGGCTATCCATATTTACTAACGCTCGATGGCATTCTTTCCATAGTTAAGTCCGTTTCGTCTACCTGAATGGATATACCTAGTAGGGCGAATTCTCGTCGCGGCGCTTCTCTCCGGGTCAAAAACGTTTCACCTAACCCCAGGAGCCATTGATAGCATATGATGGGAGAAATTTACATCCATTACATGTAACTTTGAAATGAGGAGATAGTGTATTTCATAGTAGGTACCTATATACCTATATCCCCTGTGATTGCCTACCTAGAGTGCCTAGGGGATCAAGATTGAACCTGACAAGTGCTGACACCACGTGACATATAGGTACATATTTTGGGCACGGCGCAATCCGATACTACCGAAATGTAACCCATTATCCGTCAGGGTATCACATGACCCTTTAGATATTAAATTAGATACTTTTTCTCTATTTTTACAAGAGCCATTTATCTTAGTTGTCACATGTAACATTGATGAAAGGTATGAAGTACATGCACAGAAAATAGTATGTGACAACGAAACGGAAAGATTAGATACCCAGGTGCCTGGTAGGGATGATGCGATATGGGCTGAGAGATCAAGCTACCTTAGTAGAAGAGAGGGGGGGGGGGGGGGGATGAGAATGAGGTATCTTGGCACAGCCCAGGACTTCTCAGGAACGAACGAATATTATCTTGTTGTCTTTGAGGAGAGATGCCTGCGCAGTTTTCTCGACATCAAGTTCCAGTCTATCTCATCCTGACATACCTAATAGGCCCCTATCAAAATCGTCCCATACGTCTACTCGCCGCTGCCACAAAATCACATCAGGCTTCTCACTATTAATCCTGGCCACACCGCCGACGATATAGTGATAAATTTGGAAGAGTCGCGCTTTGGTCAAGATGCGTACGAGGCATTGTCTTATGTCTAGGGGTCCGAAGAGAACCCCAGGCTGGTCTATGACGGCCAAGACCGCCAGCCAACCATCTCGGCGACCCAGAACCTAGACAACGCTCTGAGGCATCCTCGACATCCCGATCAACCTCGGATCATGTGGATCGACGCCATCTGCATCAATCAGTCGGACAACGAGGAAAGGGGAAAGCAGGTGGCTATGATGGGAGACATCTACCGGGGCGCCGCACGCATCGTGGTTCGGCTTGGTCCGGAAAAGGACGACAGCGACCACGCCATGGTGTTGATGCAACACTTTGGATCGCGGTTAATTTACCCCCCTTTTCAAACCAATCCCCTCCGTGGTCGACTGTTGCGGCAGAGGGTGCCGTGGATACTAGTCTGGGCGACGAAAAAGCGATACTGCCTTTCGACAACAAAGATATGGATGCAATATATTACCTGCTATCACGGCCATGGTTCAGCGGGCTGTGGATCTGGCAGGAGATCTATCTAGCCCAAAAGACGGCCTCGGTCCAGTGCGGGGAGCGTGATATCCCCTGGGACGATCTAAGAAACGCAATGGTTGCCCTGCATCGGATGAGGCACCAAAAAATACGATCGCGAAGACGACTGGGCCTGGGCATCCTGGCAGAATGCCAGCTCGGAGACGACCTGGCGCGGACCAGCTGGGTGCCGGACTGGTCGGCCAAGTCGCAGACGGGGAAATACATCACCCATACCGACGCGTCGTCTCAGTTGTCTCCTTACATCCGTCGTCGTCAAGGCGAGTCTACAACGCTGCAAGTCGCCGGCGTGGTGGTTGCGGCGATCACGGGTGTGCGGCCACCCAACATCGTCCCTTCTTCTTCCGCGACCGAGGTCACGGAGGCTATCAAGAGGGTGACCCGGGACATCGTCGTCTCTGGTGGATACTTATGCCCGCACGCTTTTGTGCAACGAGTTCGCCGAAAGCTACAAACCTAGCGATAGCACCCGGCCGAAGTTGGCGGGTGTTTAGGCGGGTGATACGGCGTGTACATTGCAATGAGAAGGGTTCCAGGGATCGTGAAATGGACGACGGGACCCTCGATTGAATACTAAGGGATATCAAGGGCTGGGCCATTGGCCGGCAGCTCGTCAAGACGGCGAGTAATTCCGTTGGGTTGGTACCGCGCGCGGCGAAAAGCGGCGATGTCATCTGCGTTCTCCTGGGCTGCGAGGCGCCCGTCCTGCTACGCCCGGTGGAAGGCGGTCGGTATTTGGTGGTGGGCGAGTGCTTCGTGGGGGATATCTCGCACGGGTAGGCGGTTCTGGGGCCACTGCCGGCCGACATTCGCGCTGTTGGGGTTCTCCTCCCGCGGGGGCTAATATCGGGGTTTAAGAATGAGGTTATTGGCGAGGTTAGCATAGAGGATCCGCGGCTTGCGGCGTTGGGCTTGGATCCGGAAACCCTTGATAAGTTCCGCAAGGAGCTTGGTGAGGACCCGTGGATTAGGATGGACGTAGATGTTGAGGTTCTAAGAGTAAAAAGAGTCCACGTTCAGTTCCTAGATCTTGTCTGATTAGGTGTAATTAGCTTCGGTATTACAGGCCATGTTACTATATCAGGGCATATAAGATATCAGACAGCTTTAGGCTGTGTATGCATGGGACGTATAAGATTCATATCATAGGAAGCTCAGCTTTCCCCTATTTGTCAAGCCCACTGACCTTAATCTCCTCGAAACTCCTGACATGAATTAACCCGGATTGAGAAAGAAGAAGAAAGGCTCCAGTTACTATGCAGAGTTTCATAAGGGTTATGTGTCTACTTTGTAGAGAAGAAAGGGTGAATAGGTTGAGTCTCGTTTTTCATAGGCATCGTAACTGATCACTGTGTAAAAAATACATTTCTCTTGTTTAACAGACCTGTCAAGGAAAAGGAAGGAAGAGGAAATGATTCATTAGGCATCCTCCAGCTTAAATTCGCGCCTAGCTTATAAACTCACGATCACATCAACTCCCAATGTCTTGAACAGGCCAAGCATACTACTCTGCCATGCTTACAACTTCCACGTACACCTCAGAGCTGAAATATCCCCAAACGGTCTTGGGTTCAAGTTTTGGCAACTCATGCCTCCCCGTTCACTTGTCTGCATATCTGCATTCGAGGAAGACTCATAGAGATAGATGACGATGAATCGCGTTTCAGCAACTGGATGGATACACGCAGATCCTACATATATATTAACCCCTTAGTCTTCTACAAGGGAATTTTGAATATACCTACACCAATCTTGAAGACAACACAAAGATGTGCATAGTACCGAAGACAGCATACAAGAATCTACAAATGCTTCTTCCAAACAACGTACCAAGCTAAACAGCTATCAAATCATTTTCCTCATGCTAGGTGAAAGATTGACACTTAAAAAAAAGAAGCTTCAAGAAGATCGCAAATACTTAAGGTTAGAAACATCCTGAACTGGCTAACAAGCTCGAGACTTGAGTACATAATTTACCCGGTTGTCATTTTCAGGCAAGAGGCAACACAGTGGATCCCCCCCTTTTATAGACGGCTTAGCTACATATACCACACTAGCCCTGCTAATGCACCAAAGCCAAAAAAGGACACCTACCTCGGTACAGTACATACATGTACCAGAAAAGCTCCTGCGAATTCCAATTCCCTCTACATACCTATGTATTGTACATCCATATGTCCTCAGCATCCCGTACCAAAACTCACAAGGCAAGGCAAAAAGCACCTGAGCAGACCCCCCCCCCAAAAAAAAAATACTGGCCATCTACCCCTCCCCGGATGGCAACAATACCCGACATCCTGGCGCACGCCGGCAGCCTTCGCCCATCGGCGTACTGCCAGCTCTTCTACGTTCTCTCCGCCGCAGCCGTGTTCGCGATCGCCGCGGCCCCGGAGTCGATGCAGCGTCTGCTGACGCGGTACGGCGCGCGAAGCTCGAAGACGCCGGCAGATGCTAAAGCTACGGGGAAAGGGGAAGAAGAACGGGCTGGCGAGGAAAATGGGCTCCTGCTCGGCATCGTCGACTGGGTGACGTCGGTGGGCAAGGTTCCGCATTCCTGGTTCGCGCACTTCTACGTTCTTTCCCTGTGCTGCTCCCTCTTCTGGGCGGCTCAGTTTGCTACTCGCGGCGGAATCCTGGAGGTGCTTGTTCGCAGCCAGGTGTCTGATGAGCGGCAATCGTCGATGTCGGTGGAGCAGGTCATTCTGGCATGGGTTCTGATGACTCTGCAAGGGGCTAGACGCCTGTACGAGTATGTGGGCATAATCCGGCCGTCATCTTCCAAGATGTGGATTGTTCATTGGCTACTGGGCGTTTCATTTTATTTCTGCACAAATATTTCCATTTGGATTGAAGGGTCTCGTAGGTATTATGACACCGTCGATTTTCACAGTTTACTGACGAGTAATCACAGGCGCAATCCAATCCTCTGATAGGGGATCTATCGATATCGGGGTACCCCCATTCGGTGTCATCCTCGGTGCCGTTATGTTTCTGGGTTCATGGTCCATGCAGTACAGATGTCATAGCTACCTGTTCCAACTAAAGAAATACTCACTTCCAGGAGACGGCCTGTTCCAATATTTGGTGTGCCCACACTATACGTGCGAATGCATATTATATTTTTCACTGGCATTAGTAGCAGCACCACAAGGCCAGGTCTACAACAGGACTCTGATGTGTGCTCTACTATTTGTTGTGGTCAATCTTGGTGTTACCGCTAACGGCACCAAGAAGTGGTATGGCGAAAGATTCGGCAGCGAAAAGGTGCAAGAAAAATGGAGAATGATACCCATCATATTTTGAAATTTAATCTGCCTCGACGCATCACTTTCTCCGGAGCAGTCCAAGTTTACCCCCTAATTTTGATACATTCATGACATCGCGAAATGTCAAGCTTGTACGTGTTCTTCGTATGTTGTGGCCATCCGAGAAATCGTCAGGCGATCGGAGGAGGTCCCAATTAGCAATGGTGCCTCTTGAAAGTTGAATGTCTTCCGTGGTATCAGCGATGCCATGAAGAAAGTCTGTATAAAGGGTGCTGGTAGTGATGAGCAAACTTCGAGGTTCTTGTAGTATTCGCCATGTTGGCTCGGGGTCCAGAGCTCCGTTGTCTTTGGATTTGTAGATATCGAGACAGAGGCTGGCACCAAGGCTCACAGTACACACAACAGGATGATAAGCAGCCCCGTCCTATGCCGTAATGAGTGGTTCATCAGGACTAATCATTTCAACACTACTTGCTTACCTTGTGAGGCATTATTCCGATACCGGGAGGATATTCTGCGTGCCTATACATTAACGCATGCTCGGGACATTAAGTTTTACGATATAGAAGCATCGCTTTGCAGTAAGCTTGGACGTGTAGGTAGCAGTGGGTGAAGGCGAGATTAAAGTGCTAGTTCCACCAAGTGCAAACGCATGTCGAATCTTGAGGAGGGCAAGTTTCCTCACGTACCATTGATTAGAACATGGTTCGGTTTCTGGTGAGGGCTATTAGAGAATATGTCGGACGAGTTGGGCTCTTGCGAAACTCGAATAGAACCTAAACGAGTGACGATGGGATCATTCAACCAAGCGGGCAAAGGGGCGTCTATCAATTTGTTGTTTACAAGATCAGAGGGCCATGTTTGCAGTCGTCGATGAGTTAGTTGCTTCCAGCGTGGCTTCGGTGCGGATGCGATCTGTATCTTGGTTAGGTGGGCTTCTGAAAGGCATTTAATGCTGTCTTCAAAACAAGTATTTCTATACTTTATCCAGGATAGCCTTCTCCTCCTCTTCCGTGATGAAATCTGAAATGTAGTAAGCTGCCGGAGGTAAACTTGTGATTCGGACTTGATCGAGAGAATCAGGTAGGGTAAGAGTCGTGGAATTCGCAAAAGGCTCATCCACTAAGTGGCATGCCATGATAAGCGGCCCCAGATAATTATTTGGGGGCAGGTAGAATTTAACAATCCAAGATCTCGGGTGCTCGTGATGATGGTGATAAACGGCGAATTGGGCGTGGGTATGGGCGTGCTGGTGCCTAAAACACACTAAATTTACTGCTGGAGATTGGTTAGAATATTTATTGTGGTGATACGCCTTGCCATCTAAAGAAGGGAGCCGACTGCACGTGGTGGCAATTCCCACACAAATGAGTGGTGAGGCTGGGGCTTCTGCGTATCAATAATAATCTCGAGCTCGTTTGGGATAGATAGGCAAAGTTGAATGGACCTGAAAGCAGCTGATCGACGCGGGATGGCTTATCAGGACGAAGGAGACTTGCAGACTTGCAGACTTGCAGACTTCTTGAATGAATGAATGAATGGATAGATAGATTGGATGGACGTATGGATGGCGGAGTTGAATTTAGTGACAATTAATACATAAATGACCACCCTTGACTGGTAAGAGAGCTTTTTTAATATTACTGCTGTTTTTTGGAGGAGGAAAAAGCCTGAAAAGAACTGGGGAGTGAGGGGCGGAAGCAGAGACAGGCAGGGGTGGCTAGGAAAGCAGGAAAGGCAAAGAAAGGTAAGGCAGCGAAGTTGCGAGTTACATGTAGCAAAAAGAGCACCAATGCACAAACTAAGCAGGGGGCGCCGACTGTCGGGGGTAAAAGAGCCAGGACCTCTGCTGCAAATTTGCGGAAATACCGGCCACCCGACCCATCCGTATTCAAATCGATATCCAATCACAGATGATTCTAGTTGGTTAGACTGATCTGTGAAATTGATCTTCAATGGCTACACAAGGAAAACAGTCCTAGTGTTACCACACTAGCATGACACGCTAGACCTCTTTAATCATAGCCTACTTTGGGTACGAGAATACTTGCTGTTGTACCGTTGGCCTCAACTGCTTCAATGTTCCTTTTGGTTGTGTGGCAGCTGCGTGGGCAGTCACGGTCTAGTCTGTCTTTCCCAGTTCCTAAAATTTCTATTGTTATTATTATTCTCCCCCCCCTTTCGTTATGCTTATGCATTTTGCCTGCCTCGCCTGCCTGCCTGCCTTTCTTTGCCTATCTACTTTTACATAGTACCCATTACCTCGTGCTATTGAAAGTTAGGTAGCTAGGTACAAGTTGTATTGTATTGTACGTACTTCAACTTACTACTGGGTACTAGGTACTACTGGGTACTGGGTACTGACGCACTAACGCACTAACGTACCACACTAGAATTGTTATCGTTAGCTGATTATTTCTCTGGACTCTGGCTTTTGCTTGCTTGCTTGCTGCTGCTGCTGCTGCTGCTGCAATCCTTCTAGTCATTCAATTTTGCAAATAATTTCCTACACCGAAGAATTATTCCCAATCGATGATGGTCATTATCTGCGGCAGCCTCTGTTAACAGCGGTATATTAGCAAACAGCACTTCTCATTTTCTTTTCTTCAAAATTTCTCGGTGCTCTGTGCCAATTCGAAGCCAGCTCAAGTCTCATCTTCATCCCGTATCCTATATCCCACACCTATTAGAATTTGCGACCGACCGACCGTTTTAACTCGTCCTTCGTACTATTGTAGAGTAGTCCATACTAGCTAATTTGTACGGCCTTTCTACACGATCATTCCTTTATTAGTCACCCACGAGTGGCCATGATGGTGTACTGGATTCTATTTCGTTATATGAATTGAATGCTATGGATGCGCAGAATGCTGTCGAGTCCACGTACACGAAACAGGCCGCTTTGGAGAAGCGGGGAGTTGAGTCTGACGATCTTAAGTCGACGGTGACAGCGAATAATACCACAACAAATAACACGAAGCTTCCTTCTACCACAAAATCCGCTTCCACAGACAAAAATTCATCATGCGTGACAACACTTTCGAGTGCGCAGGACGAGGAGGTTAATCCTGAGCAGAACTCCGATGCAGAGACAATCGTTCTCCCAGGGAAAGACGGTGTTTCTCCAATAAAGCCAAGGAAGTTGATAAAATATGAAGATAAGAGCGATGGCGACATTGACGACGTTTTACCACCTCCGAGAAAACACCCCAAAGACGATAGGGATGGCGATCGCACTGTTGGTCCTCCTAACGATGCTGTTCTGTCTCTGGAAAGGAAAAAGGGACTGCTTAGAAAAGAAAAGCAGTCACGGAATAAGGATGCTTCCAGTGGCCTTAGCTCTGCTCCTGCATCACCGCCTCCTCATCGTCGTCAAAACAATAACATCGAGCAACCTTTTCGACGACGCATATCCGGTGATGCTAATTCGGAATCTGGCTCAGAGTCGTCTAAGTCAAAGTCTAAAGACCCGAAGGAACCCATTAAACAAAAGTCTAAATCCGTAGATAGGTTGTTGCATACTAAGCGTAAGGCACCAAAAGCTGAATCTGAGGATGAAAGCGAGTCGCGAAAGGCTCGCCGGCCCCGCATGTCAGACGCGAGCCTCGACAACAACACCATCGCTAGGGAACGGGACCAAAGGTCCTCCACTCGTCCACACCATGACAAAATTTCCACTCGAAATCGATCACCTTCACCGCAAGGCCGTGCTCACCGACGTAGCTTATCGACTCAACTTCCTTCCCAATCTTCAAATGGCTTCAGCGTAAAGAAAAGACGCATCCCTGCTCCTCTTCAATCAACAGATTATCATTCTGACGATTCATCTGCCAGTGGCAGTCCGCATCCCCGAAGCTCCAAGTTGAGGAGCATTGCTACTCCTGTCACTGGTGACTCAACAATATCGCCTGCGAGGATGCCACCTCACAGAAAACACGTTGACAATCATGGGCAGACTTTACTTGCCAAGGCTTGTGCTAAAGGCGAGTATGAAGTTGCTAAGAAACGGTTGACTGAACGTCCAGATGATCTGAACTTTGCCGATTACGCCGGGAACACACCTCTTCAGGTTGCTTCGCTTAATGGCCATGAACAGATTGTGCAACTTCTGATTAATGCGGGGTGTAATTTGGATTGTCGGAACAGTGACAAAGAGACGCCACTCCTAGACGCTGTGGAAAATGGCCATCTTGGTGTCGTTCAGTTATTGTTGAAAGCTGGTGTAAATCCCCGCAAGGCAGATGCCGAGGGACACGAACCGTTGGAGAAAGTACCTGATGATCTGGAGAATGCAGAAGAGATCCGGGCTGCATTAAGAGAAGCGAAGGAAAGGGTGGGGGAGCTACGACGAACCTCTGAGGACCATCCACCCAATGATTTACAAGATGCTCTCTCTTCTCTTGGACCCGAAAGCCCTCGTCGTTCCCCCACAGCATCTGGCAGTGGCGCATTGGCAGCTCAACGTCGTGGTGGTGCTGTGCGATCGACCAAGACAAGCAATCATCTCTTGTACATGAATCTTGACGACAAGACCCTTAGGCAAGCCGCCGCGCGAGGCGATAACGAGACGGTAACCCGCGTGCTCCAAGTCAAAGAACGATGTGACGACCCTGAAGCCCTGGTCAATGCAGCCCGTGGCGGACATAGTCTCGTCGTTGAACTCCTCTTGGCTTTGGGAGGTGCAAACGCTGATCCACGGCCACTTTCAAGTCTTCCAATCGAATATGGAACACCAATGTTGGCTGCTATTGGTGGAGAAAATATCGAGGTTATTAAACTGCTTCTCAATGCATCTAACTTCGACCCAACACGCCGGTACAAGGGCCAGACTTATTACGAGATAGCCAGACGTCGAGAAGGTCCTGCGTGGAAAGAGGAGGAGCACATTCTGAAAAATGCTTATGATGACTATAAGAAAGCATCAAAATCTTCGAAAAAGTCTCGGGACCGTGAGCTAGATCAAGAATTTCGACGTACTAATCGAACAGAGACCAGTTTAGACTCTGCTCGGTCGCATAAGCGCAAGCCATCAAGCCCCCCTCGCGATACTGATTCAAAGAAGAAGGCGGCCTCTACTAAAGTTTCTGGTAGTCCTAGGGAAAAGAGGCTCCCTTCTACTGGAAACCTTGACGAACAAACTTCGCCAAAGCGTGGCCCAGGCCGCCCTAAAAAGGAGGAGCGGGTCTCAAGCCTTGCTGTTTCAGATCGAGAGGCTTCTCCCGCTGTATCAAAGACCCAACTCGCAAAGTCAAAATTGGTAGAGTCAGACCAAGCTTCTGACACTGAAACCCCCAAGCCACGTAGGAAGTTGATCTCGGGGAAGGATTTGAAAGGACACAGGGAAAAGCAACGACGCGCGAGTATGGTATCGAACAATTCTACCACTGATCGTGGCGACACAAGGAACGAAGATGCAGTTGAAAAGCGAGCCGATAGACTTTCGGAGAAGTACCATGATCGAACGAAGGCTATTAAGCGTGACGAATCAATTGATAGGCTTTCCATCGGCGAAAGTTCGGGCAAAAGACATCGATCTAGTGTTACGCCTCCTCGTCACGGAATAGGAGACAAAGACGACCCTGAGGCACCAATCAAGAGGAGAAAATTGGACCCAGAAGGCAAAGAAAGACGGCAACTCCAAAATTCCTCACCCGAGAGCCGACAGTTAAAACGAGACCAGTCACGAGATGCCGCAAGACGACAGCGTGCCCCAGAACCTGATCGAAAAGAAGCTGGTAAAGCCAAAAAGACAAACCGTGATCGCAGAGAGCCGGATAAGACGAGTCCGATTGAGAAAGCTAGCATAACAGTAGCTTCTGAAGACCTGGACATAGAAATGCGGGATGCTCCTCAGGTGCCTTCTGTCAACGACAACGAGATACAAGCTGAGCGCGAGCGCGAGCGGGAACATAAACGTGAACAAGAACGTGAAAGACAAGAACGTGACAAGGAGCGTGAACGCGAGCGAAAGGAGGCAAAAAGACGACAAGCCGAAGCCGAAGCAACTGCTGCAGCAGAAGAGATCAAGAGGAAAGAGGCGGAACGACTTCGCCAGGAGGCAGAGCGCAAAGAGCAGGAGGCAGCAACTAAACGACAAGAAGAGGCTGAAAAGAAGCGTCTTCAGGAGGAGGAGGAAGAACGGGTTCGCCAGGAGACGGAACAAAAGAAACGCAAAGAAGAGGAGGAGGAGAGGGCGCGACTAGAAGAGGAACGAAAGCAGAAGGAAGAACAGGAAAGAAAGCTCCGAGAAGAGGAAGAGAGGAAACAAAAAGAAGAGGAGGAACGCAAGCGGCAAGAGGAAGAAACAAGACTCCGTCTCGAGCAAGAGGCTGCTCAGGAAGCTCAACGTCTGCGCGAGGAAGAAAGGCAAAAAGAAGAAGAGCGCAAGCGTGTCGAACAAGCTACACGAGAAGCCGAGATACGACGAGCTCAACAGGAAGAGATGGAACGAATTCGCATATCCAAATTACCTCCTTTACTGCGCTGGCTCGAACGCTGCCCGGACCCAAAGCAAAGGGAGATAGCCGAGCTCTTTGCCAAAGCACAAGGTGTTAGATATGACACAATAATTCCTTCAGCGACCGGAAAGCCAGACGGACGGGAGCAGTGGCTCCTCAACACTCAAGTTGCCCTTCTGCTGGGTGACAAAGATACTTCACTCTCAAAATGTAAGCCGTGAAAAGTCACCACCAATCCTTGGGTCATGAAATTAACCAGCCTCCAGATTCTACGTGGGAACGTGTTCCCGTGTCGACTATAGCCAAAAGAGTTATTTGGCGTTTAGAACAGGAACGATATGCTCTTACAGAAGGTAGACTGTATCACTTAGGAGAACAGCTGCCTGATTATTACGGAGGCGACCCCCGCAGAGTTGGCTACAGAAGGCTGGAACAACTCCGCGGCGAGGCAGCAAAATGTTTCTTCGAGACGGACATGTTCTTTATCAAGGTAAGCTTGTTCATTTTCCCGGGGGTGGCGATTGATGCGATGGAAGAGAAGCTAACCTCTGCAACAAAAGCAATCCGATTTTCTCTATATCGTCCCGACCGTGCCTCATCTCCGCAATATCAAACTTTCGATATGCTACTGCGAACTTCCGGAGCACGAATCTGCCCTCACGACGTGGAGTGCCCCGGCGAAATGGAAGCAAGATCCGGATGCTGAAAGCCGTGGGCCTTTTGCACCTAGATGCAAGTATTATATAACTGGGCAGCTGGTTGGCGAAGATAGGCCAATGCAATATAAACCAAGCAAAACCCCCTTTCCGGAGCACAGGGTGCCGAGAAGGGGAGGGCTCATTGCAGTCATGCCGGACGAGCCAGACTATGCCCGCCTTTGTGTCGAACAAGGCTTAGCCCATCTCCTTACCGATCAGCAGAAACAGGCTGTGCTCACCGGGGCTCACTTAACTCCCAGAAGCATGGTATCGAACGAGCCACTAGACTACGCCAGCGAACACTTGTCACCTTCTACCGACTCGCCCAGTACAACACAAGTCAATGGCATCAAGAGTGCTCAAGAATCGCCAGACAGACTACCTGTTAATGGGATCAATGGGGATGATCTCGGAGGCCACTAACTCACCAGATGAACATTACCTAATACCCACAATATCACATATCACAACTTTGTAGTGCTTATCTCTCGTCCCTGTACGATATCAAGCCATCGAATTGGCGTCATCGAAATATTCATACCCCCAACGATTTTTATTGCTGTGGCCATGTGCTCTCCTTTGTTGTCATGGAATTGACGAGGATGGCTTTGAAAAGGAAAAAGAAAGAAAACAGGCACATACTCACGTATATCATGGCCTAGCTTCACGGATGAAGTTCTTGGCTCTTGAGTTGGCCAGTAAAGCGTATTCAAAACCTAATCGCTTTGGATCATAGTTCCAAAGACTTGCTCTCCCATCTGATTGTTAGCGGGCACGTGCTTGTTTTGGGATGTCAATGCTGAAGAACACTCAAGAGTCGGCAGCTGAGATACGGATTATGACTAGATACTCCGAAATGCAGTATATATAATTCTCATGACTGAAAAAAGACCCGCGACCTTGTCACCTCAGCATAATCCAACGGTAACGTGAGGTTGGTTTCAATAATGTCGTCTCGTCACCAAGCTTCTGTTCACCGCTGGAAATGTATACTGCCATGCTCTCCAGTCGTGTTAATGCTCAAGTATTACTTACCTGCTAAGTACCTACCTACATAATTACCTACATAATGAACCTAAAGGTAGTGGAAGTTCATGTCAAAGGCCGAGGATCGTGTTTAGTTTAGTGGAAGTAGATATTATCGAGGATTATTAAAATGCTTTTAAGGACGAACTAGATATAATACTACCTATCAAGATGTAGGACCCTCATAGCGGCGGGTCTTGGGAATCAACTTCGTTTGATCGCCCTACCGTATAACTATGCCTATCAAGGAGATGGCGCTAGTCATATGTAGGACTCATCAGGAGGTTTTACGAATGAAGCTTTCTCTGAAGACGAATCACAGTCGTCTAAGGTGCAGCAGCCCTAGATGTGGAGGTATAGATTTTGAGTAACCCTGCTATAATGAGCCCATTTCCATTTCCATTCCTAGTCTCATTCCTATATTTCCATTATTACTATTATGTACAATACATAGTAGAATATATCATGTCTTGGAGAAAATTGGACAAGGGAACAAGTTAGATTTAAATTGACAGGCTGAGTGTAGCAGCTAGGATGCTTTTTTAGGAAGCTAAGAGATGGAAAGGCTCGCTCAGGCCAAGTCGATCGTAGTAGGGACTAATTGTGTTGATCGTTATGTGAATCGAATAAGCCAAACAGGCTATAAATTGTGCTGATCTCTTCGAGCATGAGCCGGGTTCATTGTGTAGTATGTGTACGCTGCCACAGGCTGTACACTATTACGGCCTGTACGGCACGACGGAAATGTGCCCAGGTGTTTTTTTTTAAACTGGAGAATTGTTTACGACAGGATCCCCAGTCTGGGTCCCTAGTCTGACACGTTGAAAATCCAAAGCTTTGCCTCTCTTGTATCGTTGATGCCTGCTCGCCCAGCATTTCGGTGTCAAGTTTGGTACAAAGCATTAGCTACCATTGGGTGCGAGATCCTGGAAGCAAATTACCATGTTGCGGCATTGCTGCCATGTAACTAGATAGTAGATACTATGCTATGTACTACACAATATAGTAATGTACTGTAATTATGTACATACTAGGTAGGTGTGTATCACTACCAGCCCCTAGTTGAGCGAATTCCCGTATTCGTGCACGAAATGTTTTCTTCTTCTCCTTTCTTTCCCATCGTATCATGCTAGAACCTAAGGATTTACACCGCTGGAGACGAACGTAAACACATACCTACCTACCTAGGTACAACACACATACACGCCCTACACAGACACAGACACACATACACACAACTTTGCCCCATCGAGATCGTAAGAGCGTCCATCTACAGCAGTGAAGCATATGTCGTGAGATAGAGGAGTACACAGGATGAGGTTCCTGGCGCTCCCGCCTTCATTGCTGCTCAGCATCGTCGTGCAGGCACAGATATCGATGGCAGAATTACAGAACGACTTCTCGGCATATCCCATAGACTCGCAACAATGTCTCAGCGACGCGGCGGACCAGAGTCAATGCACGGGGAACACGGGGGCAGAGATGAACGGGTGCCTTTGTAAGAATAGAGGAAATTTCATCTACAATACGGCGTCATGTGTCGCGACGCAAAGTCCCAAAGATTTGTCCGCGGTCTACGACACACTAGAAAATAACTGTGCTGGCACCGGCATCACTATCGCTGTATCTAAGAGTGCCTTCATGTCACAGGCCATAGCGGCCACCCAGACAACAAGCTCCGCGACACCCACTGAAACTGGTGTGCCCACCACCGCCACCACCGCCGCCGCCGCCGCCACCCAGGCATCATCAACTCGTGGTCTCTCAACAGCCGCCATGATTGGCGTTGCTGTTGGGCTCGGACTCTTGGGGATCGGTCTGTGCATAGCCGGGTGGTTCGTATGGCTATACTCACGACGCCGGAAACTCTCCCAATCGCCATCGCCGAACCCGAACGCCCGCGACGTCGAGCTCACGCAAAACAGCAACAACCACAACGGCAGCACCAGCAACTTCAGCCACTTCAACTACGAGACGACACCCAACACCCCGGCCCCGGAGTACGCGCAGCACAACCCGCAGTTCGGCGCCGTGGAGCTCTCGCATGGGAAGCGCGACACCTACCAGGAGCTGCCCGCCCACGGCTCCGGCAAGGAGTTCAAGGAGCTGCCGACGGAGTACTACGGGGGCTCCTACCCGCGGCCGGACGACAAGCGGTCGTCCAACGTGCCGCTGCTGGCGGAGCTAAGCACGACGTCCAACGCCATGCCCCCCGTCGAGCTGCCGGCCGACATGAGTTTCTACACCACCACCGCCCCGAGCCCCGTCTACGACAGCAACAATCACAATGCCAGCAACAGTCACAGCAATTTCAATAACAGTTTCAATAACAACAATAGCGTCATATCGCCCCTCGAAGACGCCAGGCAGCAAGGCCAGGAGAGGACAAACGAGAGCAATACCAGATGACCATGACGGACATTCCATTCCTAGGGAAAAACGGGAGAAGGGGAGTGGGGGTGGGGAGGGAAGAGAGGAGTATGAAAAGAACAGAAAAAGAAAGGAAATCAAACCGAGGGGTTTTTTTTTATTACTTCTGTAATGGATATTGTGATAGCGAGTCCTTTTGGGGAGGGGGGGAGGGTTGGAAGAAAAACATAAACCTACCTGCCTACCATCAAAACCAGCACTTAATACATTTTTCGAGCACGTCACCACATCGATAACGACTTTCCCAGAAAAAAAAATCTTACTTACTATTTGCAACCTGTATATGGAAGAGAAAGCCAATGGAGACGGGGGGGAGCGAAGGGGAAGGAATAAAGGAACGGAGGGAGGGGGGAAAGGAGGGGGATTCTTTTCCCCCCCAGTATAGCATAGCGCAGCATCATGGCAAGGCGAGTGTGTATAAGTGTGTGGGTGTGACGAGAAGCGTAATCTGGCGTCGAAGACAACATTGTTTTAATCTATCTATCTAGGTGCCTATCTACATACATACATATCAGTCGTATTTTTTTTTTTTTTTACATTATTTTCATTTAATATTGTTGGGCGTTGACTAGATAGATAGTACCTGCTGGATAGGTCGTGCATCTTACGCAGACATACACATATTACATTCTGTATATAGGCAACCCAGGTACGAAGTTATACACATAGAAATACATACACCTACACATATTCATACAAAGATGTCTATACCACCTTTAGCTGATAGGCGTCTAGAAACTTAGCAAAGGCATTGATTTCGATAGGAACATGACTACCTAACCTAGGTATCTACCTACCTACAGTACCTACTCAAATCCAACATTGTAACAATTCTCGATGTCATCGAGAAAAAAAAGCCAAGACCTCGATTCACTAACACTATCTACCTAACCTAGGTACTAGGTTAGTTTAATTTCACCACCAGCCCACCGCCAAAACGCAATCATCCACCATCCCGCCTCTTTGGGGCAAAAATATCGTCATCAAGGAACGACAGAGGGTCGACGCGGTCAGCTTACAGTTAGTACCACGGCACTAGGTACAGTAGGTGCCTAAGTGATGTACGCCGTAGGTACGATACATACAATACGTGGAAAAACAAGTGGGCAACAACAGCTCGTATCGCGGCCGAGATCTGCGGAACTTAGGGCAGAGGCTAAACAGTTGGTCGGCAAATGGGAAGTCTGGGGAAAGAATAGAACGAATTGCTAAGTCTGTAGTGCATGTACGGGTCGTCCGAGCGGATACTTCACTTCATGTGCAGGTGTGCATAGTTACATATTTGTTTGAACTTCGTACTGTACGAAGGAATGCGTACATATGTAGTTATTATCGTTCGTTCACATACATACACATCGACATATGTTATCCCCATCTCAATTCCTGCGGGTATGTATGTATGTATGTATGTATGTATGTATTGTACATTACGAATATGTAGGTATATACGCCGTCATCTTTTTTTTTTCTTTCGCTCACTCCCCTAACCTAGCACGCCGGTAAGCTCGTATCGATCCGAGAAAAAGAACTACTGTAATTAAGCACAGCTCACTCGCTCAAACCCGAGAAGAAAAAAAGCAATAACAGCAAAAAAAAAACTGCTAAGCCCTCAACACTTCCAGCGGCGGAAGCGGAAAACAATCAAATCACCGCCGTTCGTTCAGGGGGAGCATAATACCATACATACGCAGGTAAGTAGTAGGTATGTATAATATATACATGCACTTGGTCCCGACTTTAAACCCCCGCTCCGCCCGCAAGTGATCAATCCTTCCGCCCACATAACTATATCCATATATACCTACTTAGGGTAAGTATATATAAATATATTCCTTTTTTTTTCTTTTTTTTTTTTTTTTTTTACAGCGTGCTCGATGTCGATGACGCGTCATCCGTGCCAACACCAACCGCCCGTCTCCTGCGCCAGAAAGCCAGCCTCTCAACCAACGACGCCAGGATCCGCCTCGCCTTGCACGGCCGTCGTCGGCTGCTGTACGAAGAGGAGGAAGAATCATCGCTGGTAGATTCCTCCTCCTCCTCCTCCTCTTCTTCTTCTTGTCTCTTCCTCGAATTCTTTTTCTTACTGGTACTAGTACTATTATTATTATTATCGTTGCTGACTTTGTTACCGTGGCAGGTGCAAGCACAGCCGCGGCAGGGATTGGCCGTCGTTGGCGGGACAACACACAGAGGTCTGGCGGGGTACGGGGCGCCACCAGTTGTTGTTGTTGTTGTTGTTGTCTCGGCCTCGAACGCGAGGTTCAGCGCCAGAGCGCAGACGGGGGCGAGCTCGAAGGCGAGGCTCGGCACGCGGATGCCGCGCCGGCCCGCCGCGTGGCAGAGCCATTGCGCGGCGACTTTCAGGAGCCGCTGCTGCTGCTCTTCCTTCTCCTTCTCCTTCTCTTCCTCCTTTTCCTCTTCCTTTTCCTTTCCTGAGCCCTCTTCTTTCAGCCAGGGAAACGAGCCCTCGCCCCCGTCGATGGCAGCGACGGCGCTCCTGAGCAGAGCCAGCGACGCCATCGGCTCCACGGGCGGGCCGCGGGGGAGGGCGCGGAAGCGGCTGAAGCGGCGCGCGAGCCGCCACACCCGCCACGTCAGGGAGTCCCACGAGGTGTCGAGCATCGGGGGCGGCGGCGCGATGCGCAGCCGGGTCTCGAGCCGGCGGGCGCGCCGGTCGAGGCCCTCCAGCGTCGAGTCGAAGTTTTCCTTTTCCTTTTCCGCCGCTGACGCCGCCACCCGCGGAGAAGCCGACATCCGGCTGTGGAGGCCCTCGATGTTGGCGATGGTGCAGGCGCAGTTGGCCTCGGCCATTTTTTTTCTTTATCTTGTTTTACTTCTAGGTACCTAGGAATTGTTTCCTTTTTTTTTTTTTTTTTTTTTTTTTTTTTATAGATAAAGACTTTCTCCACGTTGCCGGGGGGTTTTTTTTTTTTCTTCTTTCGTAGGCAAACTGGTTCCACCACGAGTCCGGAGTTGAGATGGAGACTAGATCGATAAAAAGTATATTCAGGAGTAAGTAGGCAGGTAGGCAGGTAGGCGGCCCGGGGCCATCGATCGATCGACCTAGGGAGAAGAAGAAGAAAAAAAAGGGGGGGGATATTATCTAGCTAAAATAAGATGCCTCAACCCCAAAACTCGCATCGCTCAAGAGCCATAAGCAAGTATTGGACCGGCTCGCAAGCCTCTTGGACAAAATACTAGGTGCTAGGAGGCCATATTGCCGGTTTGATTGGTCTCCCGCCTGTCGTCGCGCTCACTTGCACGCAGCCTGCAGCAATAGCAGTAGCAGAGAACAACGCATTCTCGCAGCTAGCCTGCTTTTCCTTTCCTTTTTCTCACTTAATCTCTCTCTCTCCGTCTCTCTCTCTTCTCCTATCGGCTCCTAGATTGTCGCTTTGGTTTGGTTGGACGCGGCAACACGAACCAATACCAAATCTATCAGTCAATCAATCAACAAGCCACATGTCGCCCGACACGGCCGGAGGGTTTTTTTTTTCTTCTGGTCAAGGCCTGCCTAGCCTAGATGTATGTATGTGGTGCAACACCACGTGGCCTCATTTCTCGGGCTTGTGTCGTTGGAGGGGGCGGCCCGCTACCGGCGCTATGCTATCGCAGACTATAGGTAGGTTGCTGCGTGCGGCAGGCTGCTGGTTCCATATGTAGGTCGCAGCTATGATCCATCATGCGAGCTCCCAGGCTTGTGTAGCCCCCCTTTCAGAGGAGAGGCTGTCCGAGTACTTTTTTTTTTTTTTTTTTTTTTTTTTTGTATCTCTTGTGCCTTTTTGAGATGAGATATATTTGATATGTGACTGTGTGACTTACTTCACCAATGAAATGGAGAAGGTATTTATGGACTGCCGAGGCCTCCCATTACGCACCTACGTGTGGAAATGCACAAGTTGGAGGTTCGCATGGCATGGGATATCTCCCAATAGAGAAAGAGGAAAGGGAGTTTGTTGGCAAGGCTCATGAGTACATAGACATCATAGTATGGGTAACTCAAGTCTTCTATAGGATCCTTAGTAATAATCAACAGTTGTGATAGGTCGCACGTTGCTGCTACCTGGGGAAGTTCATCAATGGGTGTCGAATCAAAAATATTTTAACATTGTATTATCTAATTCAGGGATGTTGGATCGACGTCGTGTTCTAGAAAAGAATCCACTAAGTAAGGTAATAGATTGACATGCTTAGATTCAACCAGTGTTTGAACTAGTAATGCTGGTTAGATCCTTTCTTTCTTTCGCTGTCTCCTTCTTTCCATTTCTATAAAGTCGAAGAGCGGAATGAAGGATGAAAGATTGTTGATGTTGATGTTGATGTTGAGATGTAACAGAAGAACACAATCCTCATAATGAATGATTAGATCGGTAAGAAAATACATATGCAGAACGCCTCTATGGCGCAGTGGTAACGCGTTGCACTTGTACTGTTGCAAGAGAAATGCAAAGATCCCTCGTTCGATCCGGGGTGGAGGCACATGCTGTCCATGCTTTGGTCACGACCTAGTGTATACGCTAGGAGTCTTTTTTGTCTTCTTATTTTCCCTTTTTAAAAACTTTTATATTGATTTATCTGCATGTACGGAGTAGTTAGTGTTTGGTTGTGTAGGTAGTGTATTAGTCTCTTCTCCACAGTCAATTCTTGCTCGATCCGCACTGTCATGGCTTCAGCCCCTTTTTTCATTTCTATACATATTAGATATATAGGCCGCAAGTGAGCACACCCAGTCCAGATAAATCCCAGACTCGGATGGAAATATAGAACAAAGGTAGGTATGCCAGCCATTGTATACCAGATACTCGAGTATTCTATGAACTGAAAATGAAACATATCTTAGGTGCCTAAGTACCCTAGGTTACCCTATTGTTACCCCTGAGTTGATCTTCTTTCACGTTCCAGAGGATCGTTGCGTCAACGAGAACGATATATTATATTTACAAGTCGGGAAGTACTTACAACTCGAAAATACGCATCGAGGCATCTGATAGCATTTACCTACATATTTCCTACGATGACCTTCCTTCCGCAACCAAGGAGGATAGATTGATATCTAGCTCAGTCCATTCAAATGCATGAAAAATCATTATATATAGCTATAGCTTCATCCTTCGATGTCTTGTGATATCAGAACATAGATCATCACTACTAAGTAGATTCTTCTATTCTTCTTATTATTCCTCTTACATCTTATTAAAGGACGTGGTGTTACCACCTACTACCAACATGGAAAAATACAACTACCCATACATGCCGATGATTGGCCCCTCTTCGATGGCCGTGGCAAATAGCTATAAAGCGATTGCCACGCCAATGGAGACCAAAAGAGTCCCCGAAGTTGTCAAAGTATTGATGATTGTATTTGCTGATGAGTCCGGTACGGGTCTCAGCTCCGATGTCCGGTTTGTTGAGCGGGAGTTTAAACGGCTAGGTTACGAAGTCGACTGGTACAAATTCTCGAGACAGAAACATCTATATCAATACCATACCCTCAGACTAACAAGGAAACTGGCAGCCTTTCTGCGCGAGGGGGAAAGGAGCCAGGAGCAAGGGAAGGAGACCTTACTGATAGTCTCTTATTTTGGACATGGAGACGCTTACGTTGATATGGATTCTGATGGTCGAAGGATCTTACAATTTCAGTTTGCCAATGGGTAAGACTTTCAACATGGAATGACTAGGTACTAGGTATGTATATATCCAAGCTAGATCATTAGCTACCCCTTAGTCCAAGCCCAAATCTGCAGTTCAATATGGTGTTTCGGGACCAGTTGGCAGGTAGACGTGGCAACTCAAGTAGTCCTTGCTAACATGCAACCTAGCCACATCTAGCAGGCATATCGAGTCTTTATTGAACTGTTTATTACTTAGATATGTACTAACGCGAATCAAAGAGACGGATCAAGTAGGGTTCCCTGGAAAAGCATTAGTGACGATATCATCAACGCAAAATGCGACACCCTCATCATCCTCGACTGTTGTTATGCCGGCCTAGCGGCCATCCAAAACCCGAGGAGCGAGAAGGAGCCCGAGCTAGAATGGACCGAATTTAGAAAAGAGCTGATCGCAGCTTGCGCTTGGGAGGCCGTCAGCTACGGCTATATGAAATCAACGATGTGCAAAGAGCTGAAAGCGGCCTTAAAATCCGAGGGCCATAGAATGTCTACCAACACACTCATTCGTAAGATGAATTATGAGATGGTGTATGAGGCCACTCTTAGATATCAGGAAAACCAAAGACAAAATCGCAGCGGACTTGCCCCAGAACCTGGTATCCCACAAACTGTACATTACCTTCTTCGACGGACGAAGAAAGAAATGATTGTTTTACCCATGCTTGCCGGTAGGGGTCGCAACGAGCAGGAGCTGTGCAGGGGAGTAAAGAGGCTACTGAGTCAACAGGATCGAAGTAAGCCGACGAGCGGAGAACGGATTAATAAACGCGTCAAGCGGCTTAGTCGGATAGCAAAAGAAGGGCAGATATGAAGTGATAGATAGATGGTTCTACCAATAGACGCATTAGCAAGTAGTCTCCAATACCATCCAATTCAAACCTACTAGAGTGACAATAGGAGCTATCTTAAAATGCGTTGATAGCTAGTGAAGCCTGTTGTATATATGTATAAGAGGTCGACTGTGGGAATATAGGGGCGAGGTATCTAAGTTAAAGGCCATGTCTCGACGAAGACATGATATGATACGCAAATCAGGTATGTGTACTGGCTACTAGGTAGCTATCTCTTATACGTCCCTTTCAAAGGCAGTTCCATGTCAAGCGTGCTTTGAAAGGCGGTATAACGATGATGCAGAGTGAGCAGTTTGAACGTACTTAGGTACAGAGAATCCGACATATGCGACTCCCTGTTGATTCTTTTCATTCTGGCTACTAAGCTACCTAGCAGGACTGAGCCGCTGAGAATCATCCCCTGTCGAAGTCCTCAATATTCTTTATTTAAAAATGGCGTATATGTAGTTATATATACACAGCTAGATAGCCATGACTAATCATGTGTGGTGGCTATTCAGGGGTTGAAGTTGTTGGATTCCACTGTTATGGCTCCGTAGCAATTCCTACTCGACACAGGCTAGGCAATGGAAGCTCTGAAATATTTCTCATAGCACATAGCGACGCGGTGTACCAACTCATTACTGTTAAAACTTAGGTGGGAAGAAACCTTGGAGCTTTCTTTCGTGAAGGTCTATTAGAGTCTGTTTATCGCTTGACGCTATGATTTTACAACTCTCCCGAGAATTGCTTTGAAATATGCGCTGGTCCACACCCTGCGTATAGTTTCTAGATACCTAATATCGAGTATAGTTCCACAAGATCAACCCAAAAGGCATGGAAAGGCATTCTTATCGTGTAGAGAATTAAGTACTACTTAGGACGGGGATATGATTATAACATATAACATACATCCCCTACTGACACAGATGAGACTGGAAACTAGGTACGTTTTCGTGTATCTGTCAGTTTGCCCACGACCTCGTAACTACAAATACTAGGCACTTAAGCCATCTTTAAGTCTCGTAAGTGAGCCATGGACACCCATCTTGATAACAGCAACAGCGTATCTTTCCATATCATCTTCCTAGTAGATATGAGCTGAGGCTATCTGCACCACCTTTTGCCCTCGGCAGGGCGTACCAGGGACAGTGTTAGCGTGGAGATACGTAAAGGCTGCCTGGTGCCTGTGACCCTAGAACGACAAAATCCGCCACGAACACCGCCGATCACCTCGGGTCCACGATGAGACATCAGCAGGTATACTCATACTCCTAAGCGAACAATCCCCCCTCCTCCCCGCGGAACCTATTTTCAACTCCTGGATTTTGTTGTTCCGCTCACGGAATACGTTCCGGGACCGATGCTAAGAGGGCCAAGACATAGCAGGCGCACACATAATATTGATATATCTGACTAGACTGCTACCGTGCGTATTCTGTGTCTGGCATTAGATACTACCTAGATTGCTGCGGACCCCACCTCCTTGCAGCCTCCATTGCTACCCTACCTACCTAGGAAGTCATGAATATCAGAGACCGGCTCTTCTCAATATTGAAGTCTCGTTTATACACAGTACGACTCTATTGTTCGAGCCATTTGGGAATGGGTGGGAATGTCATGTCTTGTGGTGTTTCAATGGGCCTGGTAGTTAGGAAGATAGGTAATTTAGATTCCTACGTGGATAGGAGGCAGTATCAAGATTCGTATAGGATCAGGGTAATGGACAAGCTGCAGTCCTATCAACGGAACCAAGGACCCCCCCCCTCTGGATCTGATGATACAGGTAGGTAGGTATCTACCTAGGTAGCCATTTGAAGACAGCATAGTAACGTCGATACCCCCATCTCGCAGCCCCCCCTTTTTATATCACATGGCCCAGTTTACACGATTGCTGATTACCCAGCCAGCTACAAACCACCCATGTCATTTACCCTTTTCAACGAATATTTTCCCCTCCTAGGTATACAACCTACTTCCAGGGTTATATAGATCATGTCATATCATATATATCTACCGTGCACTTTTAGGTTAGTGCCGCGGTCGTTATCCGATCCTCTGAACCGCCGCCCCTCCACCCCCCCCCCGGGGGCAGTAGTCCCATCATCTCTTTAGCCCCTTTTGCGATCTCCAACATCCTCTATCTAGCGCGATACCCCATGCACCTGCACCAACCCTCAGTATCACGGAGCGTAGCAAGCAAAACAAACCTCTCGTCGCACCGTGAAAGGGGGGTGGGGAGGGGACTGCTTTGAAATAGGTACCTAACGCCATAGCCCGGCGCAGCAAAGATGGTGGCACTCCGCACCATCCTTACCATCGCGCTACCCGTAACCGTCGGCCAGAACCCCACGGCGCACTATCCGGACATGCGCACAGCCGTGTATCGAAGAGGCGATCAGCACCTGCGCCAGCGCCGAGGACAGCAGGTGCCTGTGCGATAGGTAGCCTGTCCGCCCTATGGCCCGTGGCGATTCCGTGCGCGCTGGGAACTCGACGGAGCAGGCAGCTCGTGGGTACGTAGCTCTCCCCGCTAGAAATCGCTGCACACACACACACACACACACGCACACACACACACACACTACTCGCCTACTTTCGTCTGTACCTACAACGAATGCTAACTCCGCTTCCAGGCGCGTTCAGATCAGCAAGCGCCCAATACTGCAGCGAAGCCGCGGCAGCGGCTTCCACGTATGCAGGGTTGCCGGGGCGGTTCACTCACAGGCCAGACCTCGGCGGCACGCAGATGAGCAGCACGTCCGCACCAACAACCTCCGCCACATCACCAAGTGCTTCATACTCGTGGGGGGGATGACAACAACATAGACAGTAGCAGCAGCAGTAGCAGCCGCGGCAGTGGGGGAGGAGGAGACCTGTCTCGGGGCGCCATAGCCGGGATAGCCGTCGGCGGCGGGATCGGCACGATCTTTACAACCGGCTGCTTATTCATTCCTCTTCTCGGGAAGCAGCCCTCGACGAAGCGCAAGAAACAACAACAAGAAGAAGAAAACGAGGAGGCAGCAGCAGCAGCAGCAGCAAACAACCAGAGTGGGGGGGCAAGCACACCAGCAACGACAGGGCGCAGCTGGAAGGCAAAACCCCATCAGCGAACTGCCCACCTCGCACACGCCGCTATCAGGCCTCGACGGGGTAGAGGAGTTGCCGGCGCAGGAGAAAGCCGGTCGAGCTTAGCGCCGACCCCCCCCCCCCCCCCCCCCTCTCCTATACGGAAGGGAGATGGAAGTCCTGCGTTATCTGAATCCCTATGGCGATGACATTCTAGTATCTGAATGACATATATCAGGTACTTAGTACTAGGTAGAAGAAGAAGAAATCAAATCAAAAAAGGGGGAGGAGGGGGGGGGAATACATACCTACCTAAAGTACAACTATCTACCTATATATGAGTGCCAACAAAGATCACCCCTTGCATTCTTGTGTGACAGTTAATAGAAGAAGACGGCGAGAATATCGGGAGAGCAAAATAGGAACCTTGAAAATGAAGGGAATATAATCTTAGGACTCACTCTGTGTAAGATATTACCTTTGGCCGCTTCATTGACTATATCATCCTTTACTTTGGCTGCAATTTATCTTGTGGAAAGGATTGCAACGATAGGATCGAGTAGACCGTCAAAAAGAAAAGGAAGATTCATTCACAACACATTAAAAATTATCAAACAGGCTAAAACAGACGAAATATTATATCTACGCGTTTCTGATTCTGGATCCATCATTCTGCTCTTATTCATTAATACTATGACATAGACAATCGTGTGGTACGGGGCAATGGTATGGTAAGTAGGCTCTGGTAGGCCTGTCGTGAGGTCGTAACTGGATAGAATTATGAAGCCAGTAAATTTCTCTTCATGATCTAAGTTACAGCCGAGTCACACTAAACCCAAACCCCCATGAACGCCGGTCCTTCAATGCCTAACCTTGCTTATTTTTGGAGACGTTTGGGCACCCACTTCCCAGGAGCACCAGAAGGCTTGAGGGCCTCACTAGGAGCCTGGGTAGGAGCCGCTGCCGGTGGGCTGTCTCGGGGGGTACTTGAAGCACCACCCTCAGCTCGCTTGGCGGCCTCACGTTCACGCCACGAGGGTTGTTTCCCTTGGAGGTTAATTCGAGGCGGCCCCGAGGGACGCTCATTGGAATCTGTGCGTTCCATGGGCGTACTGGTCCGGCTTGGCCCGTTGCTGCTTGTGGCGGCACCGGCACCAGCGTTCTTGGCCGCCTCGCGCTCACGCCATGAGATCTTGTTGCCGGCAATTGGGAGACGCGGTGCAAGAGCAGGCCGATCGTTGGAGTCCGTACGTTCCAGAGGGATTGCTTCGCGCCTGAGTGGCGCACGTTCCTTTTCTTTCTCGGCTGCCCTTCGGGCCATCGCTTCTTCCTCTCGTCTTGTCTGAAGAGCAACCAATTCTAGGCCTTCTTGACGCTCCTTCTCCCTCTGCTCCTTGAGTCTGGCAAGTTCCAGACGTTTTTCCTCGGTACGTAATTCCGCCTCCTTCTTCTGCTTCTCAGCGAGCTCCTCTGCTTCCCGCAGAGCTCTCTCCTTTTCTTCGCGCTCTCTCTTTTCTCGTACCTTGCGCTCGCGATACTCCTTCTTGCGAGCCGCAATCTGCTTCTCTAATTCTCTCTCAGCATCACGTTGACGCTTCTCAAACTCATCTCGGCGACGGTCGTGGAGAGACTTTCTGAACGACTCGTAGTGAGGCATGAGACGGGTTAGACGATGCTTCAACTCAACACTTTCTTTGTGCTTCTCCTTAGATTCCTTGAGCGTTTGTACCTTTACTGCTTCATAGGCAGCTAGGTCACGCTCACGCTGTTTGGCGTAGTCATCGGCAAGCTTCTTGACCTCCTCTTTTCTAAAAGCGCGCTCAAGATGATCGATGCGCTTTCCGGTGATGCGCAGCTTCTCATTGATGTCATTCTTCTCCCGTTCGAGCTGGGCAAGTTTCATGGCACGAAGGCGGTTGCTATCATAATCGTCAATATTCTCAAGATCAATCTCAATGGCATTGGGACCAATTTTAAGATCGGCAATCTGCTTCTTGAGTTCCTCCCTGCGAACGCGGTCTCTTTCATCCTTGAGACGTTTCTCTTCGCGTTCTTTCTGCTCCTGGGCCAAACGTCGTTCTTCGGCCTCTGCCAGTGCTTGCTCCTGGAGTCGCTTCTGTCTGGCCTTCTCTTTCTCTCGCTTAGCCTGCAGCTCGGAGGCTTCCTCCTTTCGCTTTTGAATGACCTCTTTACGAGCCAAGATTTCAAGGTGTTCCTGTTCAGCCCCAGCCTTAGCCCTGGCCAATGCTGATTGCTGGGCCTCCAACTGACTTTGGCGGAGAGTTGGGTCAATATAGAAACAGGTTGTGTAAAGGGTAGTTGCGAGCCGAGCTAGTTGTGAGCGTACAATCTCCGACGGTGTCATTTGAAGACGTTGCACGGAACCGACCGGGTTTTCAGCAGAACCAGCCGCTGAACCGGCGTGGACGGGCTTGGAGGAAGCAAATACATCCTTGTCGAAGTTAAGCGCACCGGTGGCGTGATCCATACGGATAGAGAGGTCTCCTTTCTTGTTTCCATTCATGATGAACTTTTCGATAGTTCCGCGAGAAATCTGAAACGGATCCGGGAACTTGGCAAGGCTCTCGACATACGCAAGGTCAACAGACTCGTAAATCTGAGACAGTTGTTGGAAAAGGCGAGTTAGGATGACTTGTTGCAGGGGCAAGATATATTTCTCCATCTCAGGATCGGCACCAATCTTGGTGAGGATGGGGGATATCTTCTGGCAGATAGAAATGGGGTGGAAGTGAACTTCGAGGATGTTATAAAGGTCTCTGATTTCGGGGCGAGCACGCTTCAGGAGTTGTTTGGCATGCGCGTCATGGAATAGACCAGCACGGCTGGGTGCGGAGGCCATGCCAAGGAGATGCGTAAGGCGCGAGTTTTTGTTCTTCTTGGCCTCATCAAAGTCTACCATGGCGCCTCGTGATCGCGAAGTGCTGATGACAGGGATTGAGAGAGCCGATAGAAGGACAAAGGAAGCAGCCTTCTGAAGATCGGCCTCCGTGGCGGAGGGGTTGTCGGATTTCTTGCCCTGGCCGGTGGCTACGAGACCCGCGGAGGATCGGAGAAGACTGTACAGTCGAGACCAAGCAGCGGCATGGAATAGATAATTCTCGCCGACGAGGAAGATTCGGGTAAGTTTCTCATAGTAGTTGGCCATCATGATGTTCTTGGGCGGTCGCTTGCTTAGATTGAGGAGAGTATGAATGTCTTCAACACTTCGGAATGCCTCCTGCCAGAGCTCGAGTTCTACGGCAACGTTTAACTGTTGGAAACGAGTCTCTAGATGTCGCTGTAGTGTATCGGGATCATTAAGATTGATGGCGTGCATCTGGCTCGAATATTTGGCAGCGGTCTGGACATGGTTACGGAGGAGCTCGCAGAGTCGTCGAAACTCTGTCTTGCGTTGATACTTGAGGCAAAAGTCGAAGGCCTGATTGGCAGTGCTTTGGTAAAGAATCTCTAGCCTCGCGTTGTTTCGCAGGATATCCAGAACGGTACGGTATGCTTCCCAAAGGAACTTGAGCCATGGCGTGACGACAGCACGCTCAGTACGATCTCTGGATTGTTCGCCCGAAACTGTGGCCAATAAAATGGACTCGGGGGTCTCGCTAGCCTCCAAGTCATCAATGCTCGAGGTCGCAGTTGCGTCGATGCTTGATTGAAGTTCGTCTGCTTTCTTCTGGGCCTCTGTAACTTTTTCGGCGGCCAGCTCGATGAACTTCTTAAGTACGAGTTCGATGGTACCGATGTTGGTATTCTGGGCGATATTCTTGTAAGAGTAGAGGGCATCCTTGGCGAGCTTGCCTTTCTTTTGTTCGACAGAAAGCTCGACTAAGAGGAGCATAACAGGCTCCAAGGATACGATGGGGACATTTCGGGATCGCTTGGAGGTGATGTGATCATGTAGTAGATTCAAGGCGGCAGGAGCCTGGCTGACACCAATAAGCTCCTGCGCACGCTTGAGAACATTCTCAGGCTTCTGATGCGGAGGAGGTGGCATCTTGGGCAATCTCCTAGATGAAAGAGATTGGTGGGATTGATGACACCGTTTGATATTTGTTTTAAGGAAAAAAACAAAAAACGCGGGAAGTCTGACGATGGAAGTTTTTTTGGATTTGTGCCACTTTCTTGTGGGTTTGAGAAGGCGAGGGGCACGGGCTAAAGTTCGGGTCACATGATTTTTTAAAAAACATATCTACCTAACTAACTAGCACAGTCGGAGATAACACTCAATGTTGGCCATTAGTTGCCTAGGCAGCTGCTAACTACCTAGTACTAGGTAGGTAAGTTACCTAACCTAGTACCTACTAGGTTAGTTAAGTAGGTACATCATGATATGTACATAAAATCCCCCGTGTCCCGACCAAACGAGATTGGATGGCAGTTGGCAAACTAGGTAGTTGCAGCTATGAAATAAAAGGATAGATATTTTTAAGGTATGTATGTATGTAGGTGTGCATTGGCGTACCAAGTCGCGACTCCTTTCAAATGTTATTTTGACTCGGATTAGCATGTAAGTGATTTCGGTTAGATGTAGTTATGTACTAAAAATATTAATACATCTTGATCTGTCTTGAGAGACACAGTCTGGCCTGACCAGCTTTTATTTAGCAAATTTTCTAGGACGAGATTGGAGCACATTACGATTATTCTGCCTACCTGAGGCATAATCTGTTAGATAGTTACTCCATGCTCCATGTGTAAGTAGGTAAACATGTGTAAGTAGGTAAGTAAGACGATGATTGAGTTCTCATTCGTTGCAGTGACCTCACATCAGCACATCCTGTCATGAACACCGAGACTGAATATGGGTATAAGGAGCGCGGTTGTCTGCATGAGCCTACTGTCGTAGCCAAAGACTCAGCAGGTCCTATTTTCGATGCATAATTGATGTTTATCAAAAGAAGATTTCTGCCATTTAAACTATCATATACAAGATAAAAATATACCTTTTTTCTAGCTTTTTTTTTTGTCGCGGCCGAGTTATTATACCTAATCCCTATGTAGGGTAATCTAATCTACTTGTAGGTAGGCTTAAGTAAGTATTCGGTACGCTAAGGAGTTTTCAATAACAAAGGCCCCGCAAGCTAATAGATTATTTGTATGCAGTTCAATGTTGATTGAATGTTGATTGAATGTTTTCAAGTTAAGCTTCAATTAGCTTTGCCGATGTATGTATTTTGTACCACATGCATCAAAGTCCTACGCCATTGATGAATTTGATGTACATATGTATGTACATTGGCAGTTAAAGTACATACCTAGTAGTTAGTTATCAATGATGCACTAATAAAGTGCTCCCTTCACGCAAGACAAGCACTGAGCAACTTCCCAGGTATTAAAGGTGAATGACAAGGAGTCAGCGTTGGTCCGTGCCTCGAAATTCATTCCTCATCCCCGATACCTACCTAGTAGCGACCCTATCCCCCAAAACGGGTCCCAATTTCCCAGCCTGCAAGAGGAGCTCCATACCGCAAATCCTACCGGCCAATTAGGGGTCCGACTTAGATTCCCTAGTAATTCGCCGTACTTTTGTACCAAATTCGCCAACTCTTCTTACTTTCCCCAGCTTCTCAGTCTCTCCTTCATCTTTTTTTCGTCCGACGACATCAAGCATAAACCGTCACGTCCACTCGTTGCGCCCCTTCGTCGCCTCGAGGCCCCTTTACCTACACATTCCTTCGACCTGGGATCGCTTTGATTTGTGAGTCTTTTTAATTGCGCCTCCCCCCCCTCCATCGCGAATCGTTTCGATTGACAAAGGACCCTCCGGTGCCGAGCGGATATGCTGGAAATTGGCTAGCTTCTCCTTGCGTCCATCCCTTGTTCCAATAGGGGCAATAGACCTACAACACGCGAAGAAAAGATGGTCAATATTTTAGCAGTTCGCGAGGTGGTCAATCGGCAATGAGACAGGAATTTCTCGTATTAGTTTAAATTCATTGGCTAACCATAATCATGTCTTCAATAGAGATTCACAATTCTCAGACTTCGCGAGGCACTGCAAGTGGTCTAAGCACGCAGCCACCATCTTCAGGAGTCCAACCTTCAACCTCAACCTTGGCCAATTCGTCCGCCGCTACCGCCGCTACAGCCGAGATGCCTCAATACACTTCCCGAGATGGCGGCGACCCGTCGCAAATCAAGAAGAACAAACAGTCTATGGCTGACCTAAAGTTGCGACGGCTGACCGAGCTCAACAGCCGGCTAAGAGAGGACCTAGAACGAGAACGCATCCCCGTTTCGCAAGCAGCCAGGAGGTAAGAACTTGAAAGAAAAAGAAAATCAATTATCGATTATCTTGCAGACCCATTTAACACTACGTACAGCATTATCGCATACTGCAACAGCACGAGAGATTATATGGTCCCTTCAGTGTGGGGAGCCGTTCCTCGAGGAGAAGATCCTTACGCGCCTCAGCAGAGTGGTGGATGCTGCTTGGTCATGTAGAACTGTATATGCCGCAAGCGAGCAATACCTGCCAGGGAAGCGCACCTCACATGCCGAGTGCAACGTGTTCTGTGAGATTTACGTCGCGATGAGGACTATATTTTTGGGTACCTGATTTCGGTGACGGGCATACTATACTTGGTTCGTCTCGGAGGGTAACAACCGATCAACTACATACTCCCGAAAGATGGGACTCGAAGGAGAAAGGATACAGGAGTCAAGCAAAAAAGACAAAAAAATAGGAATAATGGAGGGAGAAGAGGTGCAGGCCAAGACACCAAAACAAGGCTACTACAATACCCGAGGCTCGATAACTATTGGGCTTGCTACGATAATTTAACAACCGACACACAACAATACTGTCAATGTACTGATTTTTCTTATGGATGGATGGTTCGTTCCATCGTGGTGGAAGAAAAGGAGTCAGGGAAGAGACTTTTACCATCAACATGTAATATTTGTTCGTTCATGACTTGTATTGTTCCTTTTCCCTTTGTCAGCTCTTGTCGGTTCCCCATGAATGATAACCTTTCCTTGTTATGACCACCTTCCAACCTACATGCCTCTCTCCCACGAGGCCTTCTTAACCTTTTATCTCTTTACCTGTCTTATGTCCGCTTCGGCTTAGACAGGCGAGTTGACGTTGTGGATGAGTCCCCTTTCCCACCCGCGATCTTAGCTGTAGATCACGCAAAAGCCAATAAAGGATCTCATGGAAAAAAGAGCCTAACCTACTTACTTACCTATAGTATTATCTACTTACCTAACCTAGTATCTGGCGTACCCTGTGCATCTACCATACCCGCCTGATAAAGTTCTATCTCGTCTCCAACTGACATGCATATAAACTAGCGGTCTGACAAGATTGCCGCTTTGCCTAGTCGCCCTGTGTGTAGGTATGCGTGTATTAGTTTGGTTCGCGTACGATTGTCTACCGAGTTTGGGTACCTAACCTAGTGCTTAGTACCTGCTACCTAGGGTATATTCGTATGTGTGTGCTAAAGTTAAGTAAGACCTGCAGGTAATTGCTTACGGATCTTGGTGTGCCGCAACAAGCGCCAGGTGGTTAGGTGGTGTACGTAGTCACTTCAGCACCTACCTACAATGTACATACATTGATTGTATGTACATGTATTATTGTGTAGCGTCACGGATGTAATGGTTTGGGTCAATAATCTGCTGCAAGTGTCTCGATGTAGTAGCTGATTCTCTCGCATAGATAGATATGTAAGGCTTGATCTATTAACTCTCAGTCTTGAAGACATTTTCAGGACCGGAAGCTAAATGATACTGAAGAAACCAAAACTAAAAGAATAAATCGTAAATAATTCAAAATACTACATTTTGACAGGTACACCACATCAAATGTAATAATAGCACAAGCTTATAGTTATACCTATGTATTCTAACCCGGTAGATATCTCCGTCTCAAGTTGACTTGTAGCCAGCGCGTTGGAAAGTATTGCCCAATCAGGTTTGATATTGACGGCGCATTTCTTTGTTTAGTTCCTCGCTAAGGGCAAGATTGAAGATACTAATCATTGTGCTGTAACTAAAAGGGGGTTGAACTTTGAAGGTCCCAGTTGACGGGTGCTAGGTACAGTCAAGACCTGGGTAGGATTAGACATACCCTAATTAGACAAACATTGAAGGTACACCACTGTAACTAAGGTTATCTTAGCCTTAGCTCGTTTATTTGACGCATCTCTTTCTCCGAGTCCCTTTAACTACATATGTACATATTATGTCTAGCCCCATACTACTAGGTAGGCATACCATTTGGAACTTATGTCAACTAACATCAATGATTGAAGTTTTGAACCCATTGACAGTCAATTGCACAAGTAGCTAACCTACATCAATATATCTAAATACCTACATACATAGTACACCTTCTGAGTCTATACACACCTCAAACCACACACATACCTATATATATAAGACAATCTGGAACCCAGCCGGCACTTATTACTATTGGTAATATCTAAGCCTCGTCGACAATGGCCTCAACCTCGGCCTCGACCTCGAGTCCCGCAGCATCAACAGATTCTCCATTTCCGCTTCCCCGTGTCACCATCCGCTTCTGTACACAATGTAAATGGATGCTGAGAGCTGCCTATGTAAGTATTGCCTATTAATGAGAACCATATATCCACCCCCCTTCCTATATTCATACCTATACCCAATGCTCCAAGATACCACAAAAAAATCCTGTATCTACTCCCCCCCACGATATTAAGCCACCAAAGACTTGCCCCTCCTCGCGCGACCCCACCATCTATCTCTATTCTATCATACGCCCCTTACATCACATCGAACCTCAGATCCTTGCTTATCTACCTACCTGCCTGCCTACCTACCAAGCAACAGCTTCAGCAGCGATGATATACCATCCATTCCTCTAGCATCCAAACCTAACCAAACCCTCTAGTTCGCGCAAGAGCTCCTCTCCACCTTCTCAACCGCCCTCGGCGAGGTAGCCCTGCAGCCATCCACAGGCGGCACCTTCACAGTCGAGATATCCTATGCTCAACCCTCATCCTCCTCCAACCCTTCCTCCTCCCTACCCACCCTTCCGCCAAACCCCACCCCAACAATCCAGCACCGCGTCCTCTGGGACCGCAACCTCGATGGCGGGTTCCCCGAGACCAAGGAGCTGAAGCGGCGCGTCCGCGACGTCATCGAGCCGGGCCGGGACCTCGGACACGTCGACAGGGACTACTCCGCCTCTTCCTCCTCTGCTCCCAAGCGGACAAGGGTAGAGTCCGCGAGCCAGACGACGGCGGCAGCATTAGCAGAAATAACGACAGCAGTAGCAGGGCTAGAACCACGACAGCCGCCAACCGCGGATAATGAGAATGCCACCATGTCAGGGACCGAGCCTCAGAATCAGACGACGGAAGCAGAAGGATCAGCGGCAGCGGCACCAAAGCCGAAAAAACAACGAAAGCCGCGGCAGCCAGGAGCTGCGGCTCAAAAGAACGCCCGTGAGCCAGACCCTAAGTCCTGGGACCAGGCGGTGATAGCAGCAATAGTGACGGCACTGGAAACGCCGTTACCTAGGGGGAAGAAGAAGCCTCTCGATCCATCAGAGTCCGAGTGTGAGGACTGCGAATAAGTTGACTTGTAGTTGATTATCTAGCACAGGTAGGTAGGTAGGTAGGTAGGTAAGTCAGGAAATTGGGCTATTTCAACCCGGGCCTATGTATGGGTATATATTTATCTGCCTACCTAACTACTTGCTCTGCCTACCCTAGGGAGGCAACGAGGAAATTGGGCTGTATATATATATATATATATATATACGCAGATATATACAGAGATATACATATGTATAACAATAGACAAAATCCGGACACCATCTCTACTTGTACAACTTAGCCACTAGGATACGTAGGACTATCTAACCTAGGCACCTAGAACTTATATATGTGGTATGTATAAGTTATATAGAAAGTTATATATATCGATTCACCCCTTGAAGGGAAGCATACATAGCATGGGAAAACGCACAATACACACATACACACGCACACTCCCCCCCCCCCATCTAAACCTCTCCTTCCCATCCCATTCCTTCTGCATACTTCCACATTCCAAACAACTTAACCTTGAATCTACGAATATAATATAATATAATACTTGCGGAAAAGGGGACGGAGAGGGGGAGAAGGGTGAGAAGGGGGAGGGGGGTAATGACGGATCCCTCACCATGGAAACTTGGCACAACAATTGGTCTGTCTACTAAAATCTCTCCTGGATAGATAGAGGTATGCATGTATGTATGTGTGTATGTAAGAAAAGGAACAAAACAGGAAAAGGAGAAGCATGAAGTCATACCTACCACCTGGTTAATATACTAGATTGGTTTGATTGGCGTTAGGAGAGAAAGAAATCCCCATAAGAGACTGTAACCATTAATTGATCATATCCGCACACCACCTCGACTATTCCCCTCCTTCCTTCAGATTGAACCATTACTTCACTCGAGATATAGCGATGTAATGCAACCAAGACGCATATGCAGCATAGCAAAATCAGGCAACGCGGGGCAATACTTCACAACTGACTAAACTGAGCAACAGGCATGAATGAACCATGAAGCAGATCGTTGCATGAATTCGTAAGTTTCACATCCGGGGGAAACAAAATTAACTGTCTAGACTTCTTCCCCTTGTCATCAATGGCCACGCAGTGTACGCAAGCTAGGTTGACGACACGTGGGAAGACCATTCCAAATGAAAAACCTGATTTTATTTCTTTTCTCGTGTAATAACAACCACCACCACCATCCATCATCATCTCCCTTTCATCTGCATCTGTTCTGCGGTCATTTAAGGTTGCTGGAACCTGTGTTTCGTTGGGAAAGCGGCGGGTCATGTAGTTGTACTCGAACAGCGTTTTCGAAACGCCCATTGCGGTCGAAGGTCTGCTGGGTAAACTAAAAAAAAAGACGATATGATACCGACAAGATCGTGGGTCGAGGACAAGTATCGGGACTCGAGCGAGGGCTTAGGAAGCAAATTTATCGGGAGCGGCCGAACCTAGAAGACGAGGAAGTTCGTATAAATACTCATTGTTTTTTCTTTAAGACTTGGATAACTGTTTTCTTGGGGATGCGAAACCGCTGCCTCCGAGGCCGCCAGGGACATACTTTTGTTTCTTCTCAGCAGGCTTGAGGATCTGAAGCGCGTAGAGCGATTAGTTGGGATCGAAGATGGTTGTTATAGCATATGGGGACACAAACTTGGAAGGAACATAATAGACTCTCGTCTACGCTCATCATTGCTCCGGCATTGTCGAATTCGCCGCAATAATTGGGTGCACTGAACAGAGTGACCAACTGTCGCTTTGAGAAGAACTCGTAACCGTCTTCCACGACTTGGTGAGCACGGCAGATCAGATCCATGTCGTGTTTTTGCAAGAAGCGAGACACAACATCAGGGCCAAATGTGAAAGATACACCACGATCATTTTCACTCCAGCCTGTGATGTCCTTGTCAGGATCAGACCATAATAGATCGCAAAGCAGACCGCAGTCAGGAATCTAAGAAAGAAAAGGTTCAGTCAGCGATAATCCGGTGCCTGTATGGGCAGACAAAGGATATAAGCGGGGGAGTGGGATGTCTTACGTCCGTTGGTCGCATCACTCGGCGGATCTGCTCCATAGAGTTAAGATCAGGGCTGAGACCGCCATGCATCGTGAAGATCTTCTCGTCAATAATTGCAGCGATTGGCAAGCAGTTGAAGCAGTCTGTGAACGTCTTCCATAGCTTAATGTTGTACCTGCGCTTGCATTCGTCGTAGAAACCGTAGATACGATTGATGGACGCACATTCGTGGTTACCCCTCAAGATGAAGAAGTTCTCGGGGTACTTGATCTTGTAGGCGAGCAAGAGGCAGATGGTCTCCAAAGACTGCTTACCACGATCTACGTAGTCACCAAGGAAGAGGTAGTTCGCCTCTGGGGGGAACCCTCCATATTCAAATAAGCGTAGGAGATCGTAATATTGGCCATGAATATCACCACAGATCTAAAAGGAGAAAAAAGACATCATCGTTAGTAGCTCGAGCTCCCTTGCATCCATCATAAACAATGTTCTAGGATCAGGGAGGCGAATTGCGTACGTACCTTGATAGGCGCTTCTAGCTCTAGCAGAATGGGTTGACTGATGAAAATTTCTCTGGCCTTCGTGCAGAGAAAACGAATCTCGGTCTCCAAAAGTTGAACCTGCTTACCAGGTCGGCTGCCGCGCACCTCGAGGAGGCGGTCGATGACGGAGTCTAAATCAACTTCGTGCTGATCCGCCATCTTAGGATCCTGACCTGCCAGGTAGTTGGCCCACGAAAGTCGAGATGAGTGAGATCAGGGCCCTAGGGTAGGATGTTGAGGGCCGGGATCTTGGGGGAGATACGGTGGAGCCCGATGTCAAAGTATGATGCACTTCTTCGGCCTACTCACAACTCGAAAGGTTAGTTGACAATGCATTTATGTTTCTTTCAATGAAATAAAGACAAAGACAGAAGAGATAGGAAGGGGTGGGGAGTCCTTGTACAAATTAGGACCGTGCCGATTTATGCCGATTAGGATGATCTTGGATCTTGTGGTTCTTGGATTTTTAAGAGGTAACTACTAGGTAGGGTGGATTGGATTTGAGAGAAGCTGAAAGGTGACGACAAGGTGAGTGGGGAAGAGGGGCGCGCGGTGGGTTTGGATTATCAAGAAACCCCAAAAAAGGGAGCAAGAAAAAACTCACGATGAAGTGATCTCAGCTAGCACGAAGCTTTCCAAGGAAGCTCGAGGGCTCGATGCTAATGTCAGGTACAAAGAGTCTAGTGGCGATTTATTACTCTTGCACTCTAATTTTTTTGCAAACTCGACAAGTGAAGCGAGAATGCGTCGTCTCCTGATTGTTGCGCGCCCTGTAGGCTGCGACGGGGTTTTCTGGCAATGGCTTCGTGGAAAATCTGCGTCGGTCGGTAGAATGCAGAGAGAAAAAAAATGAGGTGGGTAATTCTCAATCAACCTTTTTCGCGAGAGCGAAATGGGAAGAAATTCCTATTTCAAAATATGCGTGTTGTATCGTAATCGGCACTGTAATTATTAGGACTCGATATACTCGCCAGTGGGTATGTAAAAGATGTCGTGGAGATGGGGGAGAAGGAGGATGAGGAGAGAGAGGGGGGGGCGGAGATAATGACAGTGGCAGTTTTGTTGAAAAGGTGAAAGAAGTTGGGTTGGGAAAGGTAGATGCCGTCCGTCACGATCGGGGGAAAAAGTCGAGGGGAGTCGTAAGAATTGCTGCCCACCTGCTGTTTTGTTGTTACAATAACACAAAGCGCGCAATTCGCAAGGTCCGGATTGCCAGGAGGTTGTTAGTGTACTAAAGGTAGGTACGCAGCGCAGCGTAGGGTAGGTAGGTAGGTAGGTAGTGAAGCAAGCAACAGGGCAATAGCGTGTTCGCTTTTATTCGAATAGGTTGGGGCTTTTCAAAACAATGCGGAAACCCGGTTCGTTCGTCTTTTTCTAGATGAAGACTACAGAAATAATCTATCTCGCAGCTCACCGTAGTTAATGTGCAGTCTTATGACAGAGTGGAATAATAAAAAAAGGGACAACAAGTTTCGTAGTTGGGGAAAAATAATTGTACGGAATGCGTCGCCGTTGTCGCGGGGTCTGGGGGCAGAAAAAATGAAGAGAGGGAAGAGGTGAAAAAGGGTCAAAGCCGATGGAAACGTCAGAAGAATCCGGTTCAATCAAATCAAAATCAAAAATCAAAATCAAAAAAAAGAAAGAAAAAAAAAAGCTGCAGACTCGCTAACAATGCTGCAATTGTTAAGAAAGTCCTTCAGACTGGTTAGAGTGGGTAGCAGCTGCACCAGCTACGGCACTACTAGGTTAGGTTAGGTACATATTATTTTAATGTTGATACCTGCCTTAGGCTGCCTACCTGCCTCCTTCAATGTTGTCTACATAATTGACTGTACTTAAGTTCACCTACGCGATTGAAATCTGAAATCAGGGCCTGAATAGGCCAATAGGCCCCCTGTAAGTTTGTTCCCAACGCCTAAAGTTAAAACTATGTAATGAACTGGGGCTGTTACTAGCTGTTACAACTTCAAGTCCTACATGTACATAAATTCTCACAATCGACCTGGGTACTTGTGGGGAGCTAGGGGCGACTTGGTTCCCAGTTAGGTACTACATACATAGTAGGTAAGTATTAAGTACTACCATTGTAGAGGTTTGAGGGTCGTATCTTAGGGCCTAAGGGGGTAAAGAAATGCTGGGCAGGTGAGCAGGTGGGGTTTCAGATGTGAAATTCTGATTGGCGAAATTGAGGCTGTGCAAGTAAAAAAAAATTGAAAAGGCCAAGTACCTAAAGGTAAAATATCAAGGAAAACCCCCTCCAGAAATAGGTACCGAGTACCTAGGTACCTAGTATCTTATCATTGATGCTTAGCGTATTACCTCATATCTACATATTAAATGGATATACTCACATATGTACTTAAGTAAGTATACCTAGTATGTCATTACCCAAGCAAGCACATTTCAACATTTCAACATATAAACATATCAAACACATAGTTAAACAACTCCAACTATTTTCAAATTTATTTACTACATAGATGTGTTATTTGTTTCCTTTCCTTTTCTTTGCCTTACCATTTCATTTCACCTTCAAGCGATGAAATATATCATCCCCAAGCCCGAACTTGCTATGTACTTGCTCAATCTGGATTGGTACCTACCTACCTAACCTACAGGAGGTAAATATCCTTCTTGACGACACAAATTCTGAATAATGCGACTTATATTAATACCTAGACAATAGCTAACCATACAACGCGGAGTGAATCACAACATGGAATAAAAAGATCAGCTTAGGAGAATACGAGTCGTCATTCTTGTTGTTGTTGCTATTGTAGGTACTACTTGCCGAAGTATCTTGGCTGTCATACTCCTTCACTAGCTGTAGCCCTCAGTTAGATTCGGATTTGTCTCACAAGCTAGGTACCAGCTCGTAAAGGTTTTCAGTACGGATTGGTTTTCTTTTCATCCAGACACACGAAATCATATTGTATTCAAGATCAAGCTCCTATCATTTCGCCGAGGAGAATATCTCGGAGTCCATTACGGGCCCATGACAGCCGCTTGTCGCCCCCTGTTTTGTTTTCTTCTCACGAAGCACCCCCACGATTTGCTTCTTTTACTCCACTGGTGTCTTGTCCAAGTGGTATTGCCCTTCTCGTGAGCGCTCGTACATCACAACATCATGACTTCCATAGTGGGCTTATACGCAACGTTACTGTACGCCCGGCGGAGGTATGATTTTCGCCCAGATTTGATAGTTTGGCTAAACTTCAAACTGCCAAGGGCATCGACTCTACGGCACTTTGATATTTACCTACCTACGTAGGTAGGTAATCAACTTTTGCGTGGAAGTATCATTTGTTTCTCCTTCCCAAGGCAGCCGTAAATCGACTGCAACCACCCTACAACATCCATGAATGCCTCAATGGATATAGGTAGCCCCATCTATGTGCGTGTCTTCTGGCGTTGAGTATGTTAGGCTAGATGCGCGTGTGGTAAGTGATTATAAGTCATGATACTCCGTTAATAAATGCATAGGTAGGTACCTATCTAAGTATATACCGTAATAGGTAAACCATTACAGCTCTTCTCAAGCCGCTTCCTTTTCCTGGCATTACCAAATCCATTACCCCTAGAATAAATGGACCGTACACTAACGGACGATGAGCCAACTGTCCTTGATATAAAAGCAATAATAATAAAAATCAAAAGTATAGCATATTCTAGTCTCGGTCGTATAGGAAGGTCTCTCAATTATGACATCTCATCTCATCCCTACTTTAGGGGGAAGAAATTCCGGCCACTACCTGCCAGCAATTTCATGGATTTATTCGCTGTCTCTGACGCCTAGGGTTGCCTAGTATTTCACTAGTTGCCTCCTTGAGTGTCACGACCATCTTCTAGGCATAATGTAAATTGCAGGATCGCTGTCGAGTAAGAACAGATACCCAAGCGAGAAGAGTGGCCTTTACATTGGCCAGATATTACAAACCACCTATGTTAGGTCAGATACACATACCAAGATACGTAGGTATGTTTGCTTTCGGATGATACGCTGTAGAACAACCCGCAGAGTCTGGCTTCCGATATGCTTGGGATTCAGGACAGTCACGAGCTTCGCAACCCCTACATACCTAGGTTAGGTAGCTACGAAGCTACATGGTGACAATGATATATGTATGCTTCGATGATCAGGTCACATGATTGATTAGCAGGAGCTAGATATCACAACGGTGGCTACCTAGGCAGACAGCTAATTATGTTAGCTCGTCATATCGCTACCGATTGGCCAATACGATATATCCCCTAACATCCGGCACTGGTTGTATAACATCCCATACATACTATCCTGACTAGGTATCTTGACATTGGCTTTTAGATACCTACGGGGAATTGGTTAATAGAGAAGATGCCCGAGTGAGAAGAGAAATAAACCATCCAGCTACTACTGTGGCCCGTGGGAACTCATCTGCAAAGCATACCGAACCGTAAATCCTCGCAGCTCGGCCTCCAACCGAGGTCCGGTCAACCGACAGATCGGGTAACGCGAATGTCAACTGAGCCGAGCCCATTTCCCCGATGTGAAGTATTGCTATTACAGTAACCAAAAAAAAAAAAAAAAACACTCTCATCTTGTGAGGTTGCCGAGAGAATTGTCTATGTCGCTTTCTTTCTTTCTTTCTTTCTTTCATTATCTCTCTCCTCGGATATAGGGGCAGTCACTAGGAGATTTTTTATTGTCAATGACACGTTGTAAAGTCCCTACCACTCAGGCTTTTTGAATAAATAAGTAACGTGCAGACGCGAACCCAACTTCGGCTATCGAATATACTCCACTGTCTCTCACCTGATCATGCGTGGCATATACGTCCGGGTATCACCCAAGACATTTGACCACCATGCCAACGCTATTTAGGCGATGACGACACACTTTTCTTGTCCTTCGGTCTGGCGTACGGGTGTTGGGGTTTTATCTTTTTATGACCTGTCCTCATCTCAAAGGATACCTATCTATGCCTTGAGGTATAATTATCTGCTGTCTCCAATTGCAACCACCGGCAAGTGGAATCGAACCCGAAACGCGTCACACAATATATATATATATATATATGTATTGCCGACTACTGAATGCCTCTTCTACCCGCAGGTATCCGAGATTCACAGGCGGGAGTCGACTTGGTGATATACTAGTAGGTAAGACTCTGATTTTATAGGCTATGCTGGTACTCGGAAGGAAGTGGCAGACAGCACCCATCTAGGCTAACAGCTAGACACCCGCCCCAGGTGATGACCTCAAGTCCTTAAGTAGCCTAGGAAATATACTGGAGGAGGCTACATATAAGCAAGGCCTTTTATACCAAGTCAGATTCATAGGTATCCTCGTGAGATGAGTAGATCCTTCTCTAGGTAAGGGGGCAGATGTACCTAGTCATCAAGTACGTTCCTCACCCACCCACGCCCCTTTCTCATATTCTCATAGCTAAGCACTTCTCCATAAACTTGTATCCACGATATCCTTGAACACGGCGAAGGTACCTATACCATCTTTGAGCCCATCCTTGTACCTAAATAACAAGACTTCCAAGCTTGCCGAAGGGGCCACATGGAGGCTACCTAGGATGTATACATCGTCAGTATCTTTCCATCGTAACCAGCTGCCCTGCCGAAACTCATTAGCAACCCGCTACTCACATGTACCTACCTAGCCCTGGGGTTATACATGTTGATCGGGTGGGTTCTCTTCTGCTCGATATTTCCGATTATAGACCTTCGTATCATGGTAGGCCTGGACTGACCGACTTAGGAGTTCCCAGTGCCCCGGCTTAACTCTCCTGCCCAAGGTCCATGACTAGAGAGCCATTGTCTGTACATGCTCAAGAGCCAGCTCTGGAATCTCCCAAGGCATTTGTTTGAATTGACGCAGAAGCCACAATCGGGTTATATCCATTCATATCACGCAGCCGTCGCCGCACCACCCTCCCAATCCCGCACCGTGTCAACCCCGGGACTCGGAGCCGCTGGCACAAATAAACGCAATTTCTCTCCTTCTTCTTCTTCTTCTTAGATCCGTCCCCCCCCCCTCCCTATTTTTGGAACAACCTACGAGCGTCGCCAACGGCCAGAGAATCAATCCCTGGGCTCAAACGGCAGAAAAAGCGTTAACCACATCGCACCATCAATGAATTTGCTATCTATAGTTTACCTAGGGAAAGCTATTTACATAGCACTCCATCGAACCTCACGGCACGACTCTGGCAAGAAGTCGACGGGAGGCGCTAGGACTAGGCAATCAAGGCCTCTCTCTGGGTTAAGTATATATCTACCTACCTACCTACCTACCTACCCAGACCTAGAAGGGGAACACGAACACCAACGTCATACTCATACTCAACCCCCTAACCCAGCCACGTGTCCGTTCGCCCGTCTGTCTGCCTACCGCCACGTATCCAGCGACTTAATCTCACAACGCAACACAACACAACGCAACGTAAGTATATCTATCCTATCTACCTAAGCAAGCCCAGATATTAGTTATGTTTTACCTACCTACCTAGATTATCCTTCCCCCTATAAAGGACAAGAGAAACATACACTTCTCCCCATCCCCACACAACATACATAGTATGCATTCGCCTTTCCGATGGCAGCCATAACCTACCTACCTACCTGCGTAGTACCTAACCTACATACCTAAGGCAGGTGGGTGTACTCAGGCCATTTACACGCAGCAGCAGCCTCGCTCTCCCTCAAGCATCGCGCGCGGCTAACAGCTGACCAGCACCAACAACACGCAGCACAAACGCGCACAACATTCATAGGACCTAGTACCTACGCAGTGATCGCATCCACCACAACACTCACCTACCTACGTACCTAGGCATCCAACCATGGGCGTCTTACCAGGTACCTACAGATTTACATCAACCACCCCCTCTTCCCCCAAAGCCTACAACTCACTCAATAGTCTCACAGAAAAAAAACACTAATTATAAAAAGTTAAAGTAAAGAACTCAATTGTTGAATACGACTAGGTACCTGAAGATAGGTAGGTATATGGGAGACTAAAGCTGAAGCCTCCACGTCCAGGCAGCCGATGGCGATAAAAGCCATCATGAAGTACCTAAGGTAGGTAGGTACACAACAGGTCGGCCCAGCTCACCTCACACGTCAAAAGCGTGATATATCTCCCTCCCCCCCCTCTTTCCACCTTCCCCTTCCCCTTCCTCTCTTTTTCTCTTTGTGCATTTCTCGATGAAAAGGAAAAGGCATAGGGGGGGTTGGTAGAAATAAGCCAGGTAGGTAGTAAAATGAAAAAAAAAAAAAAATACCACGTATGCATGCGAGAGGCGCACGCACGCACGCATGCAAACAAGCAATGATGAGCCGGCCATTTCTCTCCTAACGCCTTCCTCTCCCCTTTTTAAAAGAAAAGTCACATCAACGCGGAAGAGGAAAAAGAAAATAGAGGGTAGGGACCGCGAACTCCTCTCGAACTCCATAGAAGGCTTCCAGTCTCCTTTCATATAATACCCCCCATCCGTGCTTATAACATTAACGTGACTGAGTGCGATAGTTAGATAGATGCTGGCCGGCCCGAGCCGGCTCGCGTCTGCAAATACAGTTTAAAGGAGAAAATGAGTAAATATTAGAGGCGGGGCAAACCCAATCGTGCTTATTGGTACAATATTAGGGGTATTCGGGTATTATCTAGCGTCGGCGGTAAGGCGCCTTACGCCTTTTTGCCTTGGTACCGCTCTTCTTAGTAGGACTGACCGTGGCGGGGGCGGCGGTAGCAGCCGGTTCCACGGTTTCGGTGGTATTAGCGGGTGAGGCCGTGATACTATCTTCGTTGATTTCGACCCCGAGTCCCTTGAGTTCATCATCATCGATCTCAGTAAGCTCCTCACTAAGGCTGCGGACGGCATCTCTTCCTTGCCATTGCTCCTGGATCGCTGAAGTTCCCTCGGGTTCGAAATCTTGCAAGTACCACACGACGCCACCGTCGGTGAGGGGGTCATTCGGTTGGTGTCCCAAGCTACCGTTGGACTGTGGAGGGGTAGGAGGAGCGGGTTGTAATGAAGGTGCTGCGCCCACATAGCCATTCATTGCCGGTGGGGTATCTATCGATTGCATGCTATCGCCTGGCATGGGCTCCGATTTGGTTATCACTATTTGTGTTGTTTCCCGGCTGGATATAATATTGGTAGACGCCTGAACCCCTTCCATCTCATCAGCCACTTCGAATCCAGACGTGTTGACCTCGATATTACCGCTACCGCCAGCTTCGGCCATGGGAAGATCACCAGAGGCCTCTTCTGTAATGGCTATACCATCGGCTGGGCCACCAACAGTGATCTCTGCAGCGGCTGAGTCTACCATGATGACGTCCTGACTTTGTTCGGATTCGACATTTCCTTGGCCAGCAGTTTGCTGGCGTAATTCAAGGCTCGCTTCCATCATGGACTCTAGTTGTAGTTTCATGGCCTCGAAGGGCTTATGAGCAGCTTCAGACTCGAGGCGTAGCGCTGTCTCTAGCTGGGGCTGAACTGACTTAAGTATTCGTTTGCCAAGCTTTTTCCGGTCGCGGTAATCTGAGAAGTCGGATTTAGATATCGCGGGAGCAACTAGACCGACTTTTTGCTGAGCATCAGGTAAAGACTTAGGCTCAGTGTTAACACCGACATTGATCACGTCGCAGAGATCGTGAGCAAAGGTTAGGGTGGTAATGTAGAAACGCTCATCGATTCTGTTTGATAATTTTAGAAGCCCGTCGTGGAATAGATTTTTATCCAGCCTATACAGAGTATTTTATTAGCACACCAGACAATAATAGAGCTGAATAGGATCCTGTAAACTTACGTTATGGCTTTCTCCACGATTGGTGGGAGCATTTTGTGTATAGGGAAGTAGCATGTGTCGACGAATTCTTGTTCTATCTCGGCAGCTTCGAGCTTTCTTTTCTCTCGTTGGACCAATTGCTCCGACAAGACCTTGAGCTGCTCTATGTCTTTGATCAAGGTCTCGGAAAATTCGATTCGTCTCGACAAGCGAGCTTTGCCTGAAGGGCCCATGGCTGCAAAGTTGCGTCGAGTGAGTTCCATAGAGGAAAAAGTCTCCATCTGCAGTTGCAAGCGTTTAAGAAGCGCGGCGCCACGACGCATTTCGCGCTTCAATGTCCAGTAACGGCAAGCGTCACTAACAAACTCCTTACGCTTGAGAAAAGTGAAGCGCTGTAGCGATGCTTCCACAATTTCGAACACCGCTTGTGGTATTACAGGAGCTCCGGAAGGTAGTTTCCATATGGATTTTCCTGCTTGTCCCTTTTTAGCTCCCAGTACGGCAGACATCTTCGCACCCGTCATTTGCGATTCGTCGGGCGGGTGTTCAGTGATAGCATTGCGATGGGATGCAGCAAGAGACATGGCTTTGGCGCGGCTATTAGCCCAGATACGCCCCTTCATCGTCTTCCTGTAAAACTTCTTGGCCCGCTTGGTAGCGCGAACTACGTCATTCTCCTTTGCATACTCGGAAGGGCAATGCTTATCACAAAGCGCCTTGAGGTTGGTGCTGCCGTCAAGCACGTCTAAAGCGCCCGAGCTATTCTTCATTTTCAAGAATAGCCGGGCGCGGCGGGCACAGGTGACATGGAATGCCTGATAACATGCCTTATTACCGCATTGTATGCAGGCACCCATCTGTTGGTTGCAAATGTAACAGGTCAACTTCCAGCGGCTCTTCGGGACCTTATCCACGTCCATGACGGGTTCCATAAAGGTGTGATTGCCCAGTGTCACCTCTGGAATCCACATAGCACAGAGCAAATGCGCCCATTTGGAAGAATTCGTCTGTTTGAAGGCCCCATCGGAATTAGGGCAGAAGATACAAGTCTAAGAAGATGTTGTTAGCAAATAGGTACTACTTTTTCGAGGTTTAAAATAGTTACTACTTGGTAACCTAGCAACCAAGAAGCCTACTACCTAGTAGTAAACTAAGCATGTAGTATTCTCACTAGGTAAATACCGTGCTGGTGTGTACTAGATAGATAAGTAGAGTGGGACCAAGGGAACTCACCGGAAAGCCACGACCAATAAGCTGACATTTCCTGCATAACCATTGACCCTCCGGAATATATGGAACACCATAACACTCTTGGTGGACCGCAAGATCGCATCCATCGCAAAAAACAATTGCGTTCGTGTTCTCGCAATCGCCGTCATCGCAAATCGCGCATTTACTATCCTGCTCTTCTCCAGCCTGCGGCTCGCCATTAACTGCTGCAGCGGAGCTTGATCGAGGACGATGGGTCTGTGGTGGCTTCGGGTTAGGCTTCGGGATTCTCTTCTCTAGCGCATGCCACTCCTTTTCAATTCTAGTGATGATGATTTCGAAGATTTCACGAGTGACTGGGTTCCAGCCCTGTGACTTTCGATGCGCATTGTACGATTCTAGCCACATGTCATCCTGTTCGTCCATGTCGTACTCGACACGGCTTAGATTATGGGTTGGCTGAGGTACCGAATCCACATCAGCCTTGACGACGGCAGCCTGTTCAGCTTCATCTTCAATGTTGGTATCGCTGGCCTTGATCAGTCTTCGCTCTGGGCGAATAAAGTTGTCGCTCTCTTGATATCCAACATTCATCATAGATTTGTCAACGTATCGAGCCTGACCAAATGTTTTGCTCTCAAAGAGCAAGATGCGGTCTGTCTTTCGATAAGAAGGATGCTTAAGATCGAGTTTCTCCTTGTTATTCTGGCCATGAATGGGGAGAGGAGTGGGAGTGTTTGGTGCCACTTGCTGTTCCCCGCGAGTAGCGTATAGTGATTCTCCTCGTGGTAGTCGGCCACCACGTCTCCTAGATGGTGTGATGGCAAGTGTACTAGGAGCCACTGGGTTGTTCGTGACAGTATTTGGGGGGTTTAAGAAGGGGTTGGACACTACTTTCGGGTCCGTCGAAGGACCGCCAGATTCGGTATTATCCACAGTAGCAAGGCCGGAGACAGTCGTGTCTAGTGCTGGTTTGGCAGTTCCGTCCACGTCTTCGGCGTGGAACAACATAAACGTAGCATCTATATCGAGGTTTGGGTGGAACTCTTCCCAACCACGTTCTTCTCTAGGCTTGTATCCTTCACTGTGCACGACCGCGGCAGCTACAGCAGCAGCAGAGCTTATTTGCATTTCATCTCCAGCTTCGACTCGGGTAGCAGTGCGGGTACGAGTACTGCGTTCGCGTCTAGGGTAACCGGTGGGGGAAATCGCACTGTGTCGCTTTCTCGAGCGACCAGTAGTCGCAGGAGCAGCGTCACCTGGTCCATTGCCGATTGCATCATTGAACCTGCTCACACTTCCAGAGTTTATAGCTGCGTATCGGCGGCGCTTGGGAGGGGGCTCGGTAGCCGCGACGATGCTGCCGTCTCTAACGCGTCGCACAGTGTTAACAGAGCCTCTCGGTCGGCCGCGTGGGCGGGCGAGAGCGGATTGCCGCGGTGTTCTCGGGCTCGGTGCCATGGTTTCTTTAATGTTCGAAAAGGTTATAGAAGAGATATGGCGATGATCGGGAGTCGTAATCAGCGCGTCGCAAGGAGAAGACGAGGGGGTTTGTCATGGGGTCGAGGTCGGCAAACAGGCATTTGAGAAAAAAGGGGAAATTTAGTTAAGAGATGTTTTATGAGTTGGTGAGGAGGGTATGATGAACCTTTTCTTGACCGAAATCGTCGGAATAAGAAGTGGTTGTTGAAAGGAAGTCGTTAGGAAAGAGCGAAAAGTAACGAGGGACGCGCTGGTGAAGTCGGCTGGAGGTGATGGGTCTAGCCCCTAAAGGGAAAAGTTCGGCGCGCCACAGTTACGTAAGCTTAAGGCTGCCCCTCTCGAACCCCGGACTTTTGGAATGATGCAACCCCCGAATCTACGGATCAGCCACTCAGACTACACCAATTATCTCCACCTGTGCCTATATCATTAGAGTTCAGACGAACACTATGTCATGTGCATCCCCATTTTATTGACTTGATCGAGACTTATTATGTATACATTTATCACTAAGCAAACTTCCAACTTGTCACTCACTTGGCAACTACAACCTACAAGTATTTAAAATAAATATAACACAGTCACGAGTGATTTTCACTCGCTAATTTCTTTCCAACAATTGTATTGTAACTATACGAAGTATAAGATGAAAAGAATGAAAAAAAGGAAAAAAAGAAAAAGAAAAAAATGAATGAGTTCAAGAGATTTAATATTATCCTCCCCCTTCTTTCTTCCCTCATAAGAAAATAACAAGAAAATAAAAACCCAAATTCATCATACTAACTACCAGGTATTCTGCGCACCAATCAGACACAGACACACATCCCAAAAGGGGGTGGGGTCTCTACACATTGGCCCATCAAGCTCAAGGGTACCGAGTCGTTTCCATTTCTAGATTCAGCCCTACAGAACTCACCAATGATCCAGTGCTGAGTTACCAACCCAGAGCCATGTGCTAGGTTATTTTTGTAAGTGTCCTCCCTGTCTTTGACACTTGTTCCTGTCGATCTAGACCCTTCCCCCCCGTCAAACACCTCCCCGAATGCCGTCATACCGGGTCTGCACGCACATTCCCGTTGCCGTCGCCGTAGCTTTGGGTCACCCCTAGTCCCTTTAACATAATGGGACCCAATTCAATCTAAGCCTCGGCTTAATCTATATCTTATGAGGTATATAGGTACCTGATTCATTTGTGGGCGTATGATAGGATTGCGATACTATCTGATTGACCATCTCCCATTCATCTACCTAAGATCTCAGTGGTGGCTACACTTGAACCAACCGGCTCTAGTCATTCCCAGAACCGCACTAGTTCATCAACCCCTTCGTGTGTCCTCTCACATATTTCAGCAAACTATAGTGTTCTCTGACGTTATTTTCAATAAGGTAAATAGGAGGCGGCCCGAAGCTCGCTTGATCGCAAGCGACGCAACTCGGATCACCCCTTTGAACCTACTGCAGATTTAAATATCAAAATGAGCAGTATCAATAATACATCACAATTGCCACCCTAATATGTGTTGCGATGGTAATCAAGGTTGGGATAGAATGGATGCACATTTTGTTTATAACCTGCAGCTCGGTGAGTTTAGCAAAATTTGCTACTGTGGCCCCGTTGGCGAAATGCTACGACGATCCCGAAGGTGGAGTTCTAAAAGTCCCCCAAGCATCCATTACCTATCTTTATTTATCTGAGGCGGACTTAGTACGTCGCTAGATGACAATTTACCTAGGCATTTTACTACCCGTGTACCTAGGCAAGATATACATACCCCTTTCGCCTATTTGGAAATCAATGCAGAACAGCAATCACATACCTCACCATCACTTACTCCTACCAACAAGAAATGGAGTCAAAAAACTTCGTACAATTATCTAGCCAAGCTAGCAACATCACATCTAACTTATTAAAGAGCGAAAGGTATTATCTCTTACCTTCTAGTGTGTCGACAATGAAAGCGTTGCGGATCGAATATCGTCAACAGCCAGCTCAGAGGGCGGCCACAGAAACCGGCCTAGCGTACCAGGTACCTACACACCACGTAGGTAGGTTACAATTAACTTGGCCAAAGTTACATATTTGGGGTTTATATAACGAGGCCGGGCCCCCTAAAGAAAAGCGTAGGACACGGATACTTCTCCATGGCGGCCAGAGGGTGAGTCGCATAGGCCGGTATGCATATCCCTTGTCCCTAGATTAATGCTCTGAAATTCGATCAGCGCCGACTTACTATGGCCGCGAGGACGTGGCCGTGGTTATCAGACAAAGTTTTCTAGCCAGTAAAACACCATGGAATATATATATATATATATACGATCATGCCAGCTTTTCAGGGTCCTAGACGCCCGATCGACAACAAACTACCAATCGCCGAAAACGGCCCCCGAATTGCGTTACCTACCTATACAAAAGCTTTTTTCCCCCTTCTTTTCCTCTTTTCGTCCCGTTCCATGCAATCCTTCAATTTTCGGGAAGAGCAGCGCGCTCGTTTCTTTTGGCGTCGTAATAACGAAGTGCTGAATTGGCTTATTCTCACTTGCATAGCACCCAAGTAATCAATGCTGATATTATTCGAATGCCACCTACTAACCTAAGTATCTGGTGTATGCTCCTTGTAAATACATAAACTCTACCAACCCATATCAGCAGAGATCACGTCTTACGTACAACTCGGATAAAACTTGACCAGTCACGAAACGACATCTTCGTTCTCTCTCTACCTACTTAGCATGGATAGGGCGCCAGCCAGGCATTCACGAGCAGCTGAAATCCTCTCCTATTTCCCCGTACGAAGCAATATGATCAAATACCCAGGGACTAGTTACTAAAAGCTACATCCAATCCTCTAGTCGCAAGGGGCTAGTCAACTCACCGAGGCACATACTGCACCGAGCTCAGTGGACACTTGTTTCATGTACTACTTATTAGCTAAGGCCCTAGCCTAGAAGCTTTCCTTCACCCTACTACGTATGTAGGCATCGACACGGGGTTATGAATGAATGGAGAAGAGTTACTGTTTTCTAATACTAATATAACTAGGTACCACCACTGTTGCTCTCATATATCATTTCCTGCCTAGACATTACTGAGCAAGACACAGCCCCTATGCTTAAAGGACGAGCAGGCCAAAAGTTAGTTTTCGCCGTCGAGTTTAATCAAATAACCTATAAGTCATCGTCTCTGAAGAGGTTTAGCAAGATGCGTATTACCGCCGAGATCAGCTGAGTAGAGGCCTTTTCGTCATAAGTGACTAACATCTATGTAAATCAATGCTCACCAGATCCCGGCTAGGAGAGCTATGACCGCACCCCTAAAAGCAGATGTTGTCGCGAGGCGCAACCTAGAAGACGCAGAGCAACGTCGTTGCCACGCGGGGACCTCTAGCACCTCCCTGAAGACTACACACCTACCTAGGTTAGGCAGGTACCTATACATGCAAGCCGTGTTTGTTCTATCTAGCCCCTCATGTATTTAGCCCCCAGGTAGATCCTTGACATATGAGTACGGTCCCTCCTAGCATCGGATGCCAGGTCCTCGGAATAAACGATAGTCACACGTCAAGTAGGCAGGTTTACCTACTAAGGTGGTAGGTAACATTGGGGTCCTACCTATCATAAACGAAAGAAAGAAAAAAAAACAATAGACGTTGGATGCCATTCGAACATACCATGCTTCACCCTCCCATCCCCACATAAAACCACCTCGATATCGCGTTAAGAAGTAGTTATACCATAAGCCTCCGGTGTAGTCCCAAGACCCTGGAACAATATCTCTACCAGACACCTCCCCTCCCCTTTCCAACTCATCACCAGAGTCTCCGTACCTAAGTCTCCGTGCTGGTGGTAGAGAGGTAGGTACCTAGTACCTAATAGACGTCTCCCACCACGTTTACCCACTCCCCCCAGATTCTTACAGCTAGCAAAACCAATCGCATCTCCAGCGCAGAAGACCAGGCGTTGATCGATCGATCGATCATGCTAAAGATGCCTGCCTACCTACCTACCTACCCAGGTACCTACGCACGTTTATAAAAGTGTCACTCACGGGAAGAAGGACCAACAGAGCCTCCCCCCCCCCTCTTGCCACTCACTCACTACCTACCACTACTACTTCATCTAGGGTGTCATAGCAACCTTGGAACCTAATAGGTTCTGTGCCTAGTTATGTAGTTAGGTGCTTACAAAGCGCAGAGTAGGTGTCTTGCCGTTAACATCCTGCCGACAGCAAAAAAAAAAAAAAAAAAAAAAACCCGAATAGAAAGTTTGGCTGTATTCGTAAGAGGACTTTAAGTACCCCACAAGCGCCTATCAGTATCTCGATACCTACCTTAGGTACCTAGGTAGGTGGGTACTAGGTAGGTAGGCAGTCTTCCCACAGGTCACGTCTTACTTACAACAGACCAACCAAGACTTACACGCAGAGTCTTGGGAACCATACAAAACAGTCACGGTCACAAACAGACAGTCACAACAAGCCAAGTCAATCGATGATGTTCTGAAGGATATAGCACGAATGCATGCCGTGTCTTTTGTTTTCTTCCATTAACCATCAACCATTCCCCTCCACTAGGGAAGGTGAACCGTTTCTCTAGTTGTTGGTAACCATTTGGACCGACCACCATCACCACAAAACCCCCTTTCCCCCATCCACCCCGGACCACTTTGTTTTAAAATGCATAAAACACGCGATTCTTATGCTATGGGAAATGCCACGAGAAGAGGTGAGAGAGAAGGAAAATGGACGAGGAAAAAGAAAACCAGGGAAAAAAGGATCCCCCTAAATCACCAAGGTATTTGAATTCCCATGAACCCTCTGAACGCCAACCAAAGTGAGAAATTCGTAATCATGGATATCAACGAGAAAACAATCGATAATACAGCCGCGTGCTCTCCTGTGGGTTCCAAACCTGGCTTCTCAGTCTGAAGGTCTCTTGCTCCGAGATTTCTCTCTTTACAAGTCAACCTAAGCCCCTCTCCGAGTGCCAACGGGACTCGCAAGAATAATGCTGGTTTCTATTGCCCAAATTTATATGAGAATAGAACAAACACGTTGAATCTATGGTGATGCCACAGAACGGAACAATGCAAGATCATAGACCCCTTCCATCAAAACGCCCAAACGCTATGCTCCGTGAATATCAGGCATAACTAAAGTGACACAATGCAACAATGGTATATAAAATTCCACAATAACGAAACAGGTATAGGTGTGTTACTTTCCCAAAGAGGACCGTCTCGTGAGGTGGAAAGAAAAGGTGGCTACTTGACTCCAGTTTCTGGTCAACCCATTGTGCCACCAGTAGGGATTGCTTGTGCACTGGGAGTACGAGTAGCGTGGCTAGGCCGTATCGTTGAGCCAGGACTGAAGTCTCCAGTAACAAACGTTGGCCTAGATGACTCCCAACTCTCCTCGTTAAGGACGCTTAGGTAGCCATTGCCCACCTTGTCCCGTAGTGCTTCAATTTTCTGCCGGTAGATTTCACCACTGACATTCCAATCCTGTGTTTCTTTCCACAAATCCGGAGTCTCCTTACTCAGAAACGTTGCAGGATGCTGCAAAATTGTATTGGTATTGATACGTGGGACCTCTGGTAGATCCACACTATTGGGTGCTCTCGTTTCCGACAGTACAGTCGTTGGCAAAGCTTGCGTCTCGGGGGCCTGAGAGACGCGATAGTTACTGTTCAACTCAACTATCGTGACGGGTGGTTCAGGAGCAACCTCGTCGATGCTGATCGATTGCTGTAGGGCATCACCGGCACGGTCATTTGTAGCGAGATCAACTATTCTGCGTTTGGGAACACGCCGCCGCCTCGTAGAACTTGTGTTGACCTCACTAGCTACCGCCTTAGGGGTAGGCCGAGACGGCCTCTCTTTACGCAAGACGGCTGGTTCCCTTGCAGTATCGTAGATAATGGCTGGCTTAGCTGGCTTGCTCACATCTACAGCCGGTATTTCTGGAATATGGGGCTTAACTACAGGAACGGCTGCGGGTATGGCGACGCGGTCCACGAGATATCTCCTCTCAGACATGGATGGGCCTGAGCCATCGATTATTATATCTTCAGTATATCCCGGGGTGTTGCGGAAAAGGTTGAATACGGTAACACGGTAGTCTCGGTGAGTCCGTGTGAAAGGATTACCCTCAACATATATCTCTCGTAAATCAGGAATACCGGTTAGACGAGCTAGCTCTGTTGGGTCAGTTAAGCGGTTATCTCTAAGGTCCAATCTCTCTAATGGATAGAGCCTCTCGATGCCTGCAATCGACTGAAGGCGATTGGCCCTGAGATTTAGAGCGCTGATAGCTGGCAAAGGGTTGCGAAGTAATGAGTGTAGAGAGTCAATCATGCAGTGCGAAAGGTTGAGAGCACGAAGGGCGGTGAGGGTTGCTAAGCTATCCGGGATTTGTGTGAAAAGGTTTGTTGAGAGATCCAAAGAGCCCAAGGTGTTAGCCAAGGGAGCAAGGCTTGTAGCTGGGATTACGGTTAGGGAGTTATCTGCTAAGCTGAGATGTTTCAAGAATCGCCATTTGGAGGCGGGGAGGACACCCATTGCAAGGAGGTTTGAAGCACTGTTTCTCGGGTTATGCCATGAATCGGATAGACTTGAATGTGAGCTACCAGAACCAGAACGCTTCACTTTATGTGACCCTCTAGAATTTGTCGTATGATGACGAGCGGTTGCCGGACGATTAGGGGAATGACTCCTAGGTCTCGATGATTTGGTAGTAGTTACTGGCTCGTCAGTTTCGACCCGGGAAACAGAGGGGCGGCGGCACTCCTGAGCTGATATACTTTCGGTTGATCCGGTGTTTATTGACCCCATGCGTATATCTGCTACCGAATATCGACGCTCTGGAATTTCCGGCGGCACATTGGAACCATGCGATCCAGCGTAGGGAATTGTAGGACTTCGTCGTGGGTTTGATGCGTGGGCATACGCACCCGTAGGAGATGACTGTGTCTTTGAGGATCGTCGTCGCCTCTTGTCCATATCGTCTAGTACGATGTCGATGAGAATGTCCGCTGGGTCTTCGATATTGGCTTGCTTGAGAGTAAGTGATCGAATTTGTTCCGCCATACGGTCCCAGCCAAAGAACTGTCTAAAATCAATACCGTTGATTTCTAATGCCTGCAAATTCTTGAAGACATATAGCGGGACTGCGGAGTCGAAGGGAAACTCTTCGTAGCCTTTTATTAACTTCGTACGCCAGTCAGGTGCGAGTCGGAGGGTGGGTATCTTGGTGAAAGCAGAATAGAGATATTTGAGATCAGATTGCAAAGCAGCCTTCTGTCTCTCAACCCGAGCAGCAGAGATAGTTGACCCAATCCCAAAACTATTCCATATGGAGGACATCCCCGTCATCACACTTCGGATGCTCGAAACGGATCGTATAGATACAGCATCAGAACCACGGCTCTTGGTGCGTTGGGAGGAGCTCAGAAACGACACATAGTTGGCAGCGACTGAGGTGTCATGTAGACTCTCCAAGCGTACCTTCATAGGACCGACAGGGATTCCAAGCTCTTCGAAGCGGGTCAATAAATAGAATAGATGATGCGGCGTGAGGCTCAGTCTCGCTGATTTGACACTGTTAGACGTTAAACTCAGCGAACTAAATGATAATGCCGCCGCAAGCGGGCCAGGTGTCGAGGCAGACGTCGCAGGACGTTCGGGTATAGATGCCGGCGAGGTTGGAACCTGTATGGAAGAGACACTCTGGCTAGGGCCATGTCGAGGGCCATTTTGCCTTCGAGACTGCAAGGCATTCGCGAGCGCCTTCTCGTGCGTCCGCACATAAACGGCCAGGCGCTTTCAAGATGTCAGTTTCATTCTAATCCTAAAAACAATTTGGAGTTGACTAGGTACTGTACCTTAACGTATTGCTCTCCGTCTTCCGAATCCATCTTGAATTATCGTCGGGTAGGCATGAAGAATGGTATAAAGGGATATTCCACGTTTCAACTCGATTTGATGTGCCTCGGAAAATTGCCGGAGGTCTTTTAAGGGAATAGTTGACCGAGCTCTTTTTTTTTTAGAGATTATTTGAGAAGAGGCTCCGGCGCCGGTGCGTCTCCAGTAAAAGGAAGTGTCTAAATAATGGAGGGGAGTGTTAGTATCAGTAAGTTGAAACCTGGCTTCCTTACGGATGCGTGAATGGTTCTATCTACTATGCTTGCAGAACCAGCTGCTAGTAAATCGTGAAACAGGGGAAATAAGAAAAGAACAATGCTCATGACTCGCAGAAAATCAGATCTTCCAGGTCCTGTCTTGTTAGATTGGTACTATACACACACACGTGCAGACCTGTGGATAAGAAGGGTACAACCATATCCATAGAGCAAGGAGTCGCGGATTCGGGTCACGGAGATAAATAACATAACACGGACGACAAAAATATCCAAGGCCAAGGCAACAAGGCAACAAGGCAACAAGGCAGCTTGATTGAAAAAGACACATGCGTCACGATCCACGTAAACACAAAGCAATATTATTTGGATAAACAAGGCTGCTTTCTTTGGGTGATTGGGTTTCAGGAATAGATGGAGTGATCGTAGTTGACAATGCACACATACCTTTTTTCGTGTAAGAAAAGAAAAAAAGATTTCCCTTTTTTCCCTTGAGGTGAATGGAAGATGGAGGGGGGGGGATCTCTGGAATGTTGTAGTGATTAATATTAAGAGGATGGAAAGACGAGTTGTAGAGAGTAGCGACGACGATGACAGGCTTTCTTCACTCTCCTTAACCCTTTGACCCTGTTTTTCGTCTTCTTCGTCTTTTCGGCACTGCACCCACGACGAAAGGGTATTGCAAAAAGTGCTTGAAGAAGCGGGATAGGAGGTTTGCGCGGGCGGCGGGCGGATTGGGGAGGTAAGAAAAGATATACTAACTTTAGTAGGTGGTTTATCTAAGTATTACTAGCGTAAAAGTGTGTATGGGTAGGTTTAGTGTATGGGATTGGGTGCTAGGTATGGTGGCCCTGGTAGCCCTTGTAGCCCTTGTAGCCCTTGTAGCCCTTGTAGCCCTTGTAGCCCTTGTAGCCCTGGTAGCCCTTGTAGTACCAAATAATAAAATTGGATGATGGCCTAATGTGGACCAACTGCCCACTGCGCCCACATGCAAAATGCCAAGCCCACTCAAGACCTCACAAAATTGGTGTGGTGGGTAGCTGCTGCTAGGGTGTTCTCGGTCAAGTGTGGGTACCGGTGTCCACCTGAGCAAGCGAACTGGGGCAAAATTACCTGCCGGGTACCAGTACTCTTGCTAACTGCACGAATGCTGTTTCTAGCATATCGCAGTGCGTGCTACAGTGGACTTTAATACCCCCACCATGCCCACTATAGGTGTCTGTACAACCTCTCCAGCGCACTTGAGCCCATTGACACACATCGGGGTGTGTAAACCATGGAGGTTCCGTAGCCTGTCGACTCTCGTGGCCGGCGCGGCTCAGACAAGATTTTGGCGCCAGGGCGTCAGATGGACATGGACTGGACATGGACTCATCTAGCTGGGCCCAGCACCGCTTGGTCACTCAATAGGTCACACTTGATCCGATCAGCCCAGTATTTGTAGCCAATAACGACATCGTCTTCTTTTCCTGTTTGACAGTTTGGCTTGCATTACCCTTAACGGCATCTTCTGCATCAATTTGATATGCGAGGTCTCCGTACCCAGTACTTTACACACCCGTTCGTTGCAATACCACGCACATCAATACTACAAGGTACTGGGTACTACTTACTAGTACAGGCGCACAATTAAAGCAGTCTAACTGTCTACGGCATGTCCGTCTTTGATCATCCGAACCAGGATATCGATCAACGCGACGGTCTCTCATGCGTGGGCTTATTTCCTGCTAACTATATAAGTAGGTACAATACCTATCAATCAACCACTTGAAGGCTGAAGCTACATACTACTAACCTAGTAGTATGCTCATGGAATGGGTGCTTTAGGGAGAGACGCTTGTTGTCTGAAATCCGAGTAAATCATATAGTTGCAACTAATCAGTTTTCTGACGATGCATAAAAGGTAAAGAATGCAAAAGACACGCCAGATATCATGATTAACTAAATGGAAATACGCGGGACCCCTTCTCGATGCCTAGCAACCAAAGCCAAAAAAACTAAAAGCTAAAAGCCAAGATGTATTGGCGAACGAGGGAGGGGCCTCCCGACGCACAGAACGTGCTCGAGACTTGGTCAAGGGTGCAAGTGTAAATTGCCAGGTATGTCTAGTGACCCATGTCGATATTGATAGTGACTCTAATTTTATTAGCACCTCCATCAATTACGGTAGCAAATACGCACGACCACTCCAACCACTGGCAACCAGTCATTAAAATGTGGAAATTGGTGTAGCTACTGTACATACATACATTATGTACCAGCCTACCCTAGGTATGTCCTACAGGAACTTGAAGATGTCCAACAGTCCAAGACCTGATTACATGTAGATGTAGGTAGGCATTGTTGATAATCTGAGGTTATATACATCTAATCTATGCCTATATTATATGATCTACATAGTATGTAGGTACACACATGTGCACATGGAAATATCAACATTGAACATAAATACATAGTAAAATGTAAAATGTGAGATTAGGTACTATTACCCACATGCATACTAGTTACTACTATATGTATATGCCTACCTATCTACCTATCTACCTACATATATATGTTGTGACATTCTACCGAAGATAGGCTGGGTATTCCAGATACCTTCTTTGCGTGAGGTATCCATTATATGAACTGTATATCACGTCCATTCAGAGCTATCGCATGGAATCCGTATTCCTTACTCCATACTTCAGTTTTTATATGCAGGGCAATATGATCATCAATCCTCTGCCAATTCTCCTACCTACATAATACCTACGTACTACCTACTAGGTACTAGGTAGGTATAGTACATACCTAATATAGAACCCACAGCTCCTACATTGGCTCATTTTCGAATTATATTTGTTTACATAGTACAATGCTTTGTTTACACCTTTTTACATAATAGCCGGCTACCCCTCTACTGCATAGTATACTGTAATTCTGAGTAGACACTTTTAGCTCGGACATTTTCTACTGGCTACATCGACAAGGGTTATTTGTTGCAGCCATCTAACTTTCGTGATGTGAGGTCATTTAAAACATTACGCCTGTCAATGCCTTGCCTCGCCTACTCCCGACTTCCGAGAAACCTTAGCGAGGAACTTGCTTAGCTAATTGAAAGTCCATAAATGATAATGTCCCCCCAAAATCTTGTGCCCACTTTTTAGGTATATCAGGGTCCATTCATGGGTCCCTTGTCTAACTTCTCTCATCTCGCATCCTTCGTATCTGATCGTCATAATTCAACCCGTTTACTCCCGCTCACCTCATCTGTGCGCACATACACCTACATATCTACACTACCCTAGGTACAATACACTACATACAGCACCTACCTACCCTACCCTCTACGCCGCAGAACCTCAATATAATGAAACAATTACAAGCTGTAGGTTAGGTAAGGACCTAACCTACATATGTAGTATATATCAACTCACAAACACATGCAACTTTGAAGAATCATCTCTTCCTTCTCAACAAAAAGATTAAAACTCACTGCCCTTGATTACTACTACTAGTAGTAGACAGTATATATTGGGATTGACCTTGGGCTCAAGTTAGGTATGTATCTCGAACAAGACTTCAAGAGACTTGGTATTGTCCCAACCACGTTCATCATCAATAGGTTTAGAGCTAGTTGCTTGCTGATCTTGGGATCTACTCCATATAATCGACCCATTCCGTTATTCGCCCGGTCACTCGCTTTGCTCATCGATTCAACAATCTCCCATGTCGCTCATTTAGAGACTTGTCGCCGTTGGTAACTAATTCAGTTGATCTATATCCATCTATAGGTTTTTATTACAACTACCATCTCTCCCGATTGGTTTTCATCTGAAGCCTTGCATTATTTTGACACCCAACCTTGATACAACAAGCTATAATTCATACGTCAAGGCAAGCAAGGCTACGTATCTAGATCCGACGGGCCCCCGTCTTGACAACTCTTGACTTCCTCCCGAACCTGGGGAGCCATTATGTCATTGACTCCACACACTATCAACTAATACCACCTTAGTTGCAATATACCTACTTGGGTACCTAGGGTAATGAATCTCATCGTGAGACGCTCATCGGTGTGGGCTATGTGGTTGGTTGAAAATAATGTCATCTTGCTTCCAAGTCAACCCCGCGAAGTTGTCTGCCGTCTCCACTATCTCATCTCCTGCTACATTCGCCGGTTCGTAACTGACAGGATCGCCGCAAACGCGTGGCTACTTCTTTTTTGCATGTGTTTCAGGTAATGCATATGACACTCAGGACTCCCTAGATGGCATTCGTATTACCGACTATAGATCAGTCGGTAGAAAGCAATCATAGGGCGTCGACAAGAGGGGTAAAGCCAGTGGGGGTGGCACGATTTGCCCGTGTAAAAAGATCGAGGCTAGGACGATGCCGTCTATCAACTTGCTCCCTCGTGGCAGTGATGTTCAACAACATGAGGCCTAAAACCCCCGTTTGGCCGTGATCTATCTCACCACCCCGCCGCTAGCGGTATGACGAGACTCGACTACATCCAAGTAAGACAAGTCTACGAAGTACAATGCCTACATAGAAGAAAGGAACATTGAATCGACAGATCTCCCGTTTAGTATAGGGTACGAAGGACCATACTACTACATAGGTATGATGTGCATCTAGGTATGTATATCTCTTATCAAGACCCGAAAAGGCCCCAAGTTAAGCAACATACGGAACCGACGGAACCCTGCAGTTGTACCGCCGTGGATGCCACCGAATTGCGGTGCGGTGTAGTGTACTTGATAGCCCCGACACCTTCGGCGCCTATTGCACATGTATCTCGGCAACCTCGATCAATTTTGAAAAGTCTTGCGAACACAGCAACTACCGTGTACCAGTCACACCGCTTCGCAACGTCTTCGCCTAATTTTCTTGGGCAGATTGACAATTTTCTCCTCTTCGAGTCTCACACCGCTCCCAACTCAAGATAGTAGCGCGATGTTCTAACAATTTTTAACTCATTGAACGCTCCAGATGTCGTCAGAATAGCTTCAACATACGGTACCACCTACATAGGTGTACACGATTTCAAGTCCTCGGCCGCAGTCTTCACAGTTCCGACACTGTCCGTCATCACGAGGATGTGTCACGCTTAGCTTCCTTTAAATTCCGCTAGCTTGGCAGGGCCAGACTGATTCTACTAGAAACTCAAAAAATAAAAATAAATCAAGTTGCCCCAATCCCGCTCGCTGTCGCCGAACTAGATGTTCTACTAGGTGTTCTACTGGAATATTTACCTAGGGATAGGTCAAGAAGAAGGCGCCAGAATGCGGTAGGCGACGCAACAAATTGACCTACCCTAGGTATGGGCCTATCACAAATACGATACGAGCAGAGCTTGAATAAGTAGTGCGAGCCAAGACTGGGCGATAATAGCAACTACTTGGTGAGTGGCTAGCCTTTTGAACAAATTATTCCCAATACCGGAAGACCTAAGATGGTAGGATCCTTCACCATGTTAGGCTGCCGTGTCACCTCACCTAAACCACTGCATCTGCAGGTCAAAAAAAGGTGTCCTGTACTTATCAACGAGGAGAAAATTTCGCTCGCCATTGTCCGTCGAAATGCATCCGTCAAAGAGGCGTGTTCCAGACGGTTCAGCCAGCAAGCCACTGAATGGTCTCATATGCAGAATGCAAGTTGGTCTGGTTTGAGTCTGCAGTCCCGAACACTTTGTATCGGCAGACAAATCTCGGCCAACACTGCATGAAACTCAGTTCATCCAATCCATTTAGTTTCAATGGTCGTGGCATCGTTGTAAGCATAAGCCGAGGTGCATTTCTACAGCCCAGCCGTAACAGGCAAGGCTTCTATAACCCAACGCCTGTGTGATTGGGAGATTTACATACTTACATACCAAGTTACCTTACCTAAGGTAGGTAGGTGTATACGTAGGTTACCTATCCCTATCCATCAATACACGTATGCATACAAACATGAGGATGTAGGTATATATATATACACTCGCATATGGACCGGTAGGTTCACGGTTCACCTACATAACATATCATATTATACCTACATCCTGTCAAGCTGACGAAGGATGATGCAGACTGAGTATGTGTACTACTTAAGGGATTAACTTTCATATGTAAATTTGTATGTAAATATGCAGCTTTGGAGATATGCTTTTCTGGCATTTGTCTTTTTCCATCCTTATCATTATCATTATCTACGGCGCCATCTGCGGCTGTTTCGCAATAAAGTATACACGATTAGACGCTTGGCTAGGGTAGGTATGTACTATCTACCTATCCCAGCTACTAATTGCCATAATAGATCCATTCTGGCTACTACACACACCTAAGTACTGGGTACTATGCACCCTTACGTCGTTTAACCACACCAGCACCAAAATAGAAAACCCCCTACCAACAAAAAATGGAAAAGAATTTAGAAGATCTCTTGAACCCCTCCTCCTCCCAAGTTCCCCTCCCCCACCTACCTTATAGACCTACCTCATAGGTTGCTAATGTATCCCTAGGTCAACTGACCAGTAGCAAGAGACACCGATCAGTTCATCTACCCCCCACATCATTTTCATCCATCCATACCTATCTCTACCTAGCAGGGCTACAATGCCGCTACATCAATGAGATATTGAGTATAGTACCCCGACTTCCCGAGACAGATTTACCTATTACCTACCCTAGGTGTCCTAGGTATCCTGGGTACTTACAGTATATGTACAAATTACAATACAATACACATTGATCCATGGGTATATTGAAACCTTGACGGCCAAACGGATGACCTGCCTGGCTTTGCCTCGCAGACCAGCCTGGTCGCTGGCGCTTCGACGTTCCAAACAATGTCGCATCTTGTTCTTCTAGCCAACGCCATACACCCCCATTCGATACTCACCGCCTCGATGTTCGTCGACCTTGAGGAAAAATTCTTCCGCAGCTTTGGCTTGCATTTGCAGCAAACCATCCTTGTTATCATCCTTCTGTTCTTCTTCTTACATACATATATGTATATGTCTTGTTCTTGTTAGCCCCCCAATTCATTCGCTCGCGTTTATAGCTACTAACACTACTACTCCCATGAGTCCCATCCCTACCTTAGGTAGGTGCCGGTAGGGGCTAGGGGCTAACTAACTGGCAATAACCATATGATCGCCTTAACAAGAAACTTCAGGAAAGACAGCCATACCAGCATAATTAATCCTCCGTTTATGTCACCGCGCCATTGCAGATTATACAACTTCGATTTGCGGTGAAGACGTATAAAATCTTGTTTGATTGCCTATGCTGTTGTGTATCAGTCTGGTGGATGGATGTATGGCATTGTCGTAGTGCAGAGAAGAGTGGCATCAAAAAAATCACCTAACCCAAATCCCTGTCCGAGCGATAGTCGATCCAATCCCTTCGTACATATCGGCTAATGAGGAAAAGCCGCGAAAGTTACCTTAGGTACTTAGCACCAGCCTACCAGCCTACCAGCCTTCTAGGTTAGTACCTAACCTAGGGTAGTCTACAAAGTGAGGGGCGACAAGGATTTCGAATTGGATCTTGAATTCGATCGCGTGGGGAACCATCTAGCCACTCAGCGACAAGCACTACATGCGCGGCTGACAATGGTCACGGGAATCTGACAGCCTCGACTATCTAGACTAGGACACCAAATTCAAGGATCAAGGATTCAATGACGACACCGGGAGAAGAATGTCGTGTTACGAAACACAACTTGAATATCTGACTGCTTCGTGGCTGACTCCTCCTTAGGTGACTTACTGCTACACCTGCCACACCTGCTACACCTGCTACACGACATGATAAAATTCTGCTGAGCCCAACAACCCCTTTTGAGCGCCAAGGGTGCTGGGCAAAATATATATATATCCTATCGCTATCGATCTTGATCAACTCGATCGCGCTCTTGTAGATATTCTACTATCTTGGGTATTATCATGGGTAGATTCTTGCAACACCACGGAATCTATCTAATGAACTAACCTTACTAAGATTGAATGGGAAGGTCTTCACTACCCCAAGTAGATCATACGGCCATAAGTTTTGTACGATGAGTTCGGTATGCCCTATTATTTCTTGGCATGAGTGTCGCTCGATCCTTATCGTTCCCTTAGGAGAGGTCATGCTGAGAATCATGGTCCGATACAAATCGGTCGCTATACATCGAATCGTGGCGCTTCGTAGCCCCTTACAGACCGTTAGACCATTCGTAGCGTGCCGCTCTCGGCAAGCCACCGAGTCGGGACCTTGTGCAACGACGCCCCGAGACTTCTGAAACTAGCCGCCTGTCTTCTGTATGTTCCCGTTCCATATCGAAGGACCGTGGTGATAACGGTAGGGCCAGCTACAGCAACGTGTGATCTGGATCGTTTTTTATCTGGATACATCGGTATCTCGCAATCTTTAACCCACCACATACATACATACATACATACATACATACGTAAGCTGGTACGATGTCGTTACATACGTGCCTCATCTTTTATACGACTAGGTACGTCGGTGAAACCAAAATGTATGGAAACCAGTCGCTCGCGGTAGCCTTATCAAACAAGACGCTTATATAGGTAGTTACGCGATACAAGGATGCTCCAATTATCCTTGTTGAGGCTCTACATAGGTAAGCAGTAGTTTGTCGTTTGGTGAGCACAGGCGCCTGACTATAGATAATACTCAGGCGATGTCAGCACCACATACCAGACGTACTACCTCAGATATAGTAGTACATACCCACATAACAGACAATGTACGTACGCGATACAGCCAGGCCCGTTGAACCTTCGCCACAATTTCTTTCTTGCCTTCGAATCCACAACCACACGTGCTTTCCAAGGGTCTGACAGCTTTGACAGCCGTATCTCTGTCCGAGATATCGGGTAACTGCCTACCTACCTAACCTAGGTAGGTTGTTTGCTTCAAGCTGGGCGTATGTATGCACATGTAGTTATTGTTGGGGGGGGAAGGACATCTACATAGAGTCTTCGAAATTTTCCTTCTCAAAGAAAGCACATTGTATCTACCCTATGCAAGCACTTTGTGCCACCGTCCCGTTCGAATTCCAATCCCGTTTTTATTTATGACATGTCGACATGTTGTAGGTAGGCGATGCCGAACGCCACGACCGAGCTGGCGTAACAAGAATATTTTTTTTAATTCTTTTTTCTCCTCCCCCTTTCTCTTCCCCATTTGTGCTACGCGCTATAGTCTGGGCAGAGGTGCCGCGTTGCCGCGCTGGTTGTCCGGAGAGGCGGGCAATCAATGGCACATGTCTGACAAGAGTATACATAGTATAGGTAAGCACAATTGCCACTTCTTCTTGCCTTGGGGGACTTTATGTATGGGTAGTGTAGTGTAGGTAGCTAAAGGTACTTACTTACTGCTCGGACAACAACGACTCGATACGGTTTGCCGTCCAAGAGCAATCCTCGGGCTTCTGTCTCTCTCTCTCTCTCTCTCTATCTCTCCGTGCCAGCGGAATCGCGATCGGATGCGAACCTAGGGCTGGGCATTCATATAGGGCGAATAGAATAGTGTGCAGTAACTAGGTATTCCCCGATACATACAACCAAAGCAGGGGGGGGGTCCGACATAACCGATACAGATCGCCTCCTAACATGCCGCCAAGGTGCGGGACACGTCTACAAAGGTTTTGGATATAGGTAGCTAGCTGCGCTCCGGACATGAGTGCCGCCTGGTTTTTGGATACTTTTTTTTTTTTTTTTTTTTTTTTTTTTTTTTTTTTTTTTGCTTATGATAATACCTAGGTATAGTTACCAGGAAGTTTATGCGATCCATCGATGGGGATCTGGAAAAAAAAACCCCTACATAATTCCTAAGCCGCTTTGCCGCCGCGAGGAAGGAGACGGCTAGCCAGTCCAGTCCAGTTTGCTCGTCTGTCGGCCTTCCTTCCTTCCCATCCCCATTTATTTGGCTGTCTTTAAATATATAACTAGGTACCCAAGTATGCATTAGGTTAGGTTAGATTAGATAGATAGATAGGTTGGCTGCTATGTAGGTATGTAAGCAGGTATGTACATACCTACCGCCGGCCAGATACCTACCTACCTAGGTAGCGCTGATCTGCTGGAGCGGGCTCCGGCGGAGAAAATCAATCTCCGCCTATGGAATATAAATAGGTAGGTAGATATATAGATAATAGATCCTTTTCTTGAAGTAGGTAGATGTGTGGGGAAGGTGTTTTCGGATGCTGTTGCCGTTCTTCATCATCTCCGTGTATCTAGTAGGTGAGTGCCCTCCCCCCCCCTCCCTCTGGAGGATTATGGGGGCTGTGCGTGTGTGTGTGTGTGTGTGTGTGTCTGGGCTTATCGTATAAGTAAGACGTGGAGGCGTACGGTTCATAGGTAGGTATGTAGGTATGTGAGTATAGGTATAGGTATTGGCTGTTGTTAACAAGGCCTGGCAATAAGCAGCGAGGATTGTGAAACGAGTGACCACTTGGGAATGACGTTGTTGGGTTTGGCTTTTGGGGGTTTTAACCTACCTACTGGGTTACCCAGGGCAAGATATGTGTGAAGGTCAGTGCCTGTAGAAAGTTGTTATGTGGTTCAAAGAGTACCTAGGTAGGTAGGCATGTAGGTAAGTAGGTAGTAGGCTGGCCGACGGATGCCTATCCCGTTTACCCTCCCCCCTTTAAGCTCTCAATCGCCACTCATCTTTCACGAGAAGAGGCCGGCTAGGGGAGCGGCATCGTATGAGGTGTAAGCAAGTAAAAACCTACCCTTTCCCGGCTTTGGGAACCTACCTACCTAACCTAGGTGTTTATTAATGGCGGAGAACCGGATACCGAAAACCAGTGACGTTTTATCTAGGCATCCAGGGGGAACCTACCTAGTGTGTTTTCAGTCTATCGTACCTAGATTAAGACTGCCAACCTTAGAGGTAGAGAGTGAGGTGAGGATTCTGCTGTCGAATGTGCACCTATGCACGCGTAGAGCATCGTCTACCCAGCACGCCCGGTGGGCTTCGAGGATAGGGGGGCTTGGGGCATAAGTCGGCGAGCACGGTACACTATCTACCTGCCTAGGTACATACCTGCGCTCACGTACTATTCTACGTGTCGCAGTTTTTAAATGTTCGCTTCTCTTTAAGTCTGTAGGTTAGGTAACTGCTACCTACCTATGACTACTCGTGTCTATAGGAAATAGGAGTTACCTGTCGACGATGTGAGATCTTCCTTTACTACCAGCTTGGGCACTTGTTTAGGCATCTTCTGTTTCGTTTCTCCCTCCTCTGCTTTTTTCATTCCGCTCGAAATACTCATATGCCTTCTCGAGCAGGTTATGAAATCCTAGGTACCTGCCTAGATATGGTCCTCTGGGTGCCTCGCCGTTCTCTATGTTTGGAGAATTCGTGGAGTGCATGGGGCTAGTGGGTGGCTTAGAGGTTGTTGGGTTAAAGGGGTAGGTAACGTCTCGAGAGTAAGCTGGGGTGTAGGATATGGAGGAATCGGCGTGGATCTCGCAAGCAAGGTCTTCGTATACCTAGATATATACAATATACCTATCTATGCGTGCGAACGGGGTGTTCGGCCTGAACTTCATTCTCATGCAGCCATCCCCAGTCTTTAAATCTGGCGTCTAGGTAGGTAGGCTTTAGTTAAGAGCGTTGGGCGCTGGTGTTTGCTCGCCTCATGTGCCTACCTTAGGTAGTATACTATATGCATATAACTAAGTGAAAAGGAGCCTTTCTTCCACAGCACCATCGTTTTATATTCTGTCTGCTTAACTCGACAGCTCCCGGGATTGTTCATATTAAGCTCAGTGCCTATCTACATAGACAGCTTTCCCCGGATCGATGAAGATAGAGCGGCAAAGCTTGCTAGCGATGTAAATCCCTTGACTCTTTTATATATCTTACTTTGACATATCGAAACACAGCAGAATTATGCAGAGCAAAGTGCTAGAGAGATCCCAAAGGCAGTAATGAGGTACACGCGAGGCCGAAAAATCCTAATTTAATCGAACAAAGCTTCTTGTATTTTCCACAACTTGGTGAACTACTTATAGAACAGACGGGATAACCCAGGGTCCTCTTCAATTCTTACGATCCTGTCCAAAGCTCTCCCGTCCTCCAGCGCGTAGGCCGACGTGATGTCCAGCTTGTAGTTGGTCTCATCGATGGTCACAGGGGCAAAGCCCTCTCCGGTCAAGCCACGGCGGAAGTTTGCGAACAGCATCGAGAAGGCTTGGAAGCCATGCCGAAACGGTGCCGTCATCAAGTGGTCCATATCATACTGGCGTGCCTGTTTCCGTCGGGCTTCCTCCTGCTGCTTCTGCAGCACGCTGTCGTACTCTGAGGTGGCTGGCGGGCGATTGTACATGGGCGCTTTCATGACCACCTTGTCGGGGTTGACTTGAAAGCGCCGGATTGTGCTGCCTGGGATGGGGAAGTTGCGCCGCACCTCAACTTCGAGGCGAACAGGTATATTCTCTAACGTGGCTGATTTCGCAATTGAAACAGGTGCCTTGCCAGGCCGGGCCGGCAGCACTTTGATAGAGCGTATGGCGCCTGCTGGCATGAGGGCAAACCTGGTGCCAATGGCGGCCATGATGACCCCCATGATGCCGAACGCGACAGGGGCAACCCAGTGTATTCCCTCTGGCACATTATAGACGTTGAACCATATATTTATGCCTGCGGCACCGAAACTGACGAGACCAGCAATGTAGCTTGAGCACAGGAACACCCCCTGAGGCCCTGTCTCGTACAGGGTCGTCGGGACGGGCTTGTTAGCAAGCTGCTGCGCATAGCTTAACAGGGGAGTTTGTGGGGGCCTTTTTAAAGGTGTAGTAGGGATTGATTTGGGAGATGCTGTAGTTGGGATTGCTTTGGACTTTTGAAATGGAGCTGCTGCTCTGACCCTAGTTGTTGCGAACATGCGACTCAATGTACTTGCTCGAACGAACTTTGGCTGTTGAAGTGAGGTTCGGTACAATAGGCGCGAGCATCCGCGACATATTGGCATTAGGGTAGCCATTGAGTCTCGTAGGTTGGAAGAAGCAGATCCTAATCAGTACGTAATGTTGTGAGAATATGTTGTATGTTGTATATCAGAGAATTCTCAACTCCAAAGTTTGAAGCTTCAATGTTTGGAGAAAAAGAGTGGAGATTAACTAGTTACTACATGTAGTGTACCTAGTAGGTAGATACGTACACTAGCCTTTTTAAAATGGGGCTACTCACAGGTCTTACAGGGGTCTTAGGCTAGGTTCAGGGATTTCGGAGATAACTAACTAAGCTTGTAGGTTGGGAAACGGTAAAACTTTATAGCGTCCCTTACATTTCCGATCTCCAGCTCCGATTTAATTATTTAATTATTTTTATTTAATGATTTCGGTTGGGACCGGAGCATCCCCAACAACCTCGTAAGCTGTCCGAATTGGTAGTTAGTAGTTACAGTACATATTATCACCTCGACAAAAAGAAGAGAGGGACAAAAAAGGCTCAATTGAGCTTCACCTTTCTTCTACACAAGCCCACAATGGCGTCCTTCGCAAATGCGACTCGCCTGTCAACACGGCTTGTAAGTCGGCGGGTAACTCAAGATGTCGCAACACGAGGTATTTTTATTTCACTTCTTTTTTTTTTTTTTTTTTTTTTTCTTTTTTCTTCGATATCCAGTAGCTAATAAGCATCGCGCAGGTTTTCGCACATGCGCCGCCTCATTGGCCGCACAAAACTTCACGATGCCAGCCTTATCGCCAACTATGACCGAGGGCAATATCGCAACCTGGAAACTGAAGGAGGGTGATTCATTTTCTGCCGGCGATGTTCTACTCGAGATCGAAACCGACAAAGCGACCATGGACGTTGAGGCTCAGGATGACGGAATAATCATGAAGATCATGCACGGCGATGGAAGCAAGAACATTCAGGTTGGCACCCGAATTGGTGTGGTTGCTGAGTCCGGAGACGATATTAGCAAATTAGAACTCCCCGCCGATGAAAAAACCGCGCAGCCGAAGGAAACCAAGAAAGAAGAGCCACCACGGCAGCAGGAATCCAAGGGCGCTACACCAGAGAAGAAGGCCGCTGGGCCTAAGAAGTCTGGGAGCAAAGCAGCACCGCAGAAATACCCTCTGTACCCATCAGTAGAGCACCTAATCAAGGAGCACAAGCTGGACGAATCTGCTATTAGTGAGATGACGCCTACGGGCCCTGCTGGGCGGCTGCTGAAGGGCGATGTTCTCGCATACCTTGGCACCGTGTCTTCTAGCAGGCCAGAAGAAATCAAGGCGCGGTTCGATCACAATTCGCACCTTGACCTCTCCAACATCAAGATTGCTGCGCCTAAGGAAGCGCCAAAGAAGGCAGAGAAGTCCGCCGTGCCAGAAGTGCCTCAGGACTTGCTAGTGACGCTGCCTATCTCGCTGGCAACAGTCATCGAAGTGCAGAAGAAGATCGAGAGTACACTTGATACATTCGTACCGCTGTCCACTTTCATCGCAAGGGCTACTGAAGTGGCCAACGACAACTTACCTCTACCATCCAACTACAAGCCCACAGCTGACGAGCTTTTCAACCAAGTCTTGGGATTAGACAAGGCTAGCCCGAGCGGCTCCGTGGGTTACTACCTTCCTCAAATATCGGCCGTGCCTCCCTCATCATTCACTGGTGTTGCACCTAAGCCGAAAGCCAAGGTCGACATTATCGACTTCTTGGCAGACACAGCCAAGAAGCCCGCCCCGAGGCCGCAGAGGACCGGCTCGCAATCAGGTATCTCCACTGGCTCCAATGTGTTCAGCCTCACGGTACCCAAGACCGAGGAGCGAAGAGCGAAGGCGTTCCTGCAAAGAGTCAAGACGGTGCTGGAAGGCGAGCCAGGCCGACTTGTCTTATAGGAAAGGAAAGAGAGTTCTTGGAGCGAGGGGGCAAATGTAATTATAAAGTCTACAGTGTTGACTTGAAAGCATTGATAGATTATATTATTAGAAATATCCACGATATACTTGATGATGATGATGATTATTCGAGAGGCCTTTTTTTTGGCCATGTGAGGGAATTATTACTGATTCTGCATTACTGATACATATAATTTTGGATATTGTGCGGATTTGCTACAGTATGTACAAATCACCCATCACGCGAACGAAGCGCGGAAACCCCCACCCTACCAAAAGAATTGATCAAACAGATCCGGTAGGTCTCCGGCAGCTACCTATTACCTCCAGAGAACCGAGCTTCTGCCTCACAAAAGCCAGCGCTTGCTGCCCGTAGATCTATCTGTACGTAGGTACTGCTAGTGGTGCTGGGCGTTGTTGCCGTTGGAGCAGTACGTACAGTACGTACGGGTCCTCGGCATCGCAGTACGACCTGATCCTGTCCGCGTACACGGGGCACGTGTATCCGGCGGGACGGGCGGCGAACTGGTGATATAGCGTAAATACCTACCTAACAAGAAAAGAAAAGGGGGGGAGAACTCACACCCCCAGTGCCGACAGCCCCGGCACATTCCTCGGGTCTCCCACGAAGACAGACAATCGCTTCGACGTTCGCGCCCACGTTCAGAAGGCCGTCTCACTCGTGCCGGCCCGCCGCAGAACGCGTCGTCCTTGATCTGCGAGTACCTACCTACCACCACCATCACCGCCGCCGTGTCCGGACGCTTCTCGTCGGGAAGGAGGATTTGCTTGGCTCGCGACGGCTTTGATGCCGGCCGTTGCGGAGGACCCCCCGTAGGCGTTGCCGCCGGCTGCGGGGTCTGTTGGGCGAGTTAGCTTTAGGGAGGTGGGTTTAGGGAGAGAAAAAGGAGGAGGAAAGGGGTTGAGGCTTTCATGGTTGGGAGGGGGCTAGGTGTATGCTTCTGCTTGGATAGCTAAATCGAATAATTGGGTTACAGAGAGACAGTTGGGATGAGACAGTGCTTTTATACATATCCACCTACCTTGTATGTACAGGTAGGTACTAGACGCGAAGAAGGATAGGTATCGTAGTTCTGATTACCCGGATGCCGCGATACAGCAACCACCGAAAGCCCGGCCCCAACGCTCTGGAGCGGGCCAGACAATCCTTGCCGGTGATCTCTTAGGTAGGTAGTCGAGACGTCAGCCGGAATAGGCAGTGCTCGGAGGCAAAGGAGATCTGGACGGTTCCTAAGCGAGATTAGAATGTCACCGTCAAGCATTTCCCGCCTCGATGGCTACGACGTCAATGCCTACCGACTTAGTAGTTCGGTCAAGATACTATTTGAATCTAGGAGTAGTTATTATGGGGAAATCAGATCTTGGTACCTAGGGCTAGACCTATGCAGTGCATGTTACCTACCCCTTGATGCATTGTGCCTAGGCTATGATGCACTTTCCTACCTACCTAATAGTGCGCAGATTCTATCAAAGGATAAAAGGGGTATAATGGACCACCCAGTGCCACATATAAAAACACCACCCTCTGCTATTTCTCTTGTCTTCGAAGTTGCTTGGAGTCTTGATAGGTACGTATCTCTAGAGAAGATGTGCAGAAACTCCTGTTCAACGGCTCTCACATCATTTGAGCTATCCATACGTCCGCGTCTAGAGGATCAGGGGGCGTATGAATATATCAAGATCACGACACGAAGACCATTGTTCTGTTTTCTAACTTCAGTGCCCTTAGTCACTTGCCTATACCTACCTACCTACCTACCTACCTACCTACCTACCTACCTACCTCCTCAAGTCCTGGGGCCAGGACCAGGCGTGTAAATAACGGACCAGCGACTCTCTAACATCTAGCTCGGCATATCCGCCCATCGTACTACTGGGACACACACACACACGATGACCATGACAAGATGAGAAAGCGCAGAGCTCAGAAGGACTCAATACCACCTGCCTAGTAGCCAAGAGACAGGCCAACCTCATCAGAGCACCAAGACTCACACCGAAACAGAATACCTACCAATAGCTATATCGGCGATATACCTACTGAATACTTCGGCAGGTACCTGCTCTATCTATACTATCAATATGAAGAAAACCCACGCAACAGCTCCTCCCAAGCGTCGCCTACAAACGCATGTACCTACGACATCCAACATGGCCTAGACGAGGCGATCAAGTGCACCCAGGCCACACATATCCTCAAGGAACGTGCCATTAGATCATATATCTACCTATCCTATGCCATGCCCGAATCCAATGCCAGGCTAAGAGCTAGGTAGTTATATGCTTACTATACACCTCCCTCCCTCCCTCCCTCCCTGCGTACCTGCCCAGTCAAAAGCATCACCAATGTCCATCTTCGGAGAATTCATTCCGATTGGGCAATAAAGCGCACGACGGTACACAACATATACACCACGCCTGCTTCCGAACCCGCCCGCCCCCGGACGAGTAGGCGACCAATCATAGGTATACTGTAGCGAACCGCCAGAAATTAGGAGGCCTCATACAGAGGTGCCTGAGGTATGCCGCACCTGATCACAGCCCCTAGGTACCTATGTTACTATCATACCAACACGCCAATTTGGGAATATATCTTCGTGGAAAGAGGCTAGATTACCTACATCGCCGCACTAGGTAGGTAGGTAGGTAGGTAGGCAGGTACCTACAGCTTAAACAAGTAACGATATGATGTACCCTCTCGACCTTGGCGCTGTTATCTCACCGTGTAGGCCGAGTTCAAGAAGCTTGACTTGTGTGCAATAGCAATGCAGATATTTATGACCACGTGGTGGCGTACCATCAGAAGCGTGCTAGACACGACGATGATGGTTCCAGCAGGCAGCTGATCCCGACTATTAAGATTTCGAAAATTCCTCGATCTAAGCACTAGGCACTTCAGTAAGAAACACTGAGAAATATCTCCCTTTGTGACATTCCCACCATTCCGAAGGCGGATATCTACCTAGGTAGGCTAGATGCTTTCCTGCATCGTAGAGAACAGTCCTGATTTTGAAAACAATTCCAACGCCGTGGGTCTAACCGCCATCTACCAAAAAGCCAAAATCATAGATAGTACAGATACGGCGAAATATATAGGTTCGAGCCCCCCGAACTGTTTCAACAGCCCCGAAGCGCTGCTGCCCTGTATAAGTACCGTAGTTCCCACTGTTGACGTTTCGTCGATACTGCAAACATTCTCACAGAACTGGCCATCTCTCTTTTCGATCTGGCTGAAGATTTCGGTTTCCTCCCTCCTCGTCTTTTTCCCATTAGAATCCGAGCCAGTTGTGTTATAGACAAGTTCGATCCACTGGACTTGAAGACGTGCCTCGCTTCCTACACTCATATTACCCGTCCAGGAACCGCCACTACACGAGGTTAGCTGACTCCTAATATATTTTGTGCATGTGCGATCACATGTGAGCCTTGGGGGCATAGTTTGGTCCAGCTAGCTCTCTAGACAGACCCAGACATAAACAAAGGACAGCGCTTGGAATCAGATACTTACTCTGACCATGAGTTGAAGATGAGCATACTCGGATCACGTGGCGTCTGGAAGGAAATCGAGGCGACTTCATCGCCATCAATATACCACGTTGTGGCTGATGGACTCCAATCCATGCGATACACTGCCCAGTTCGTCCAGTCTCTCTCCTTCGGTATCGTTACATTTCGTGTGGCATCTGCGAGGTTGAGCCCCTGAGAAGTATACGATGGCTGGTTTGTGTATTGAACGCTATTGGGCGGGTCGAGTGTTCTAATTTCTAGATCGGATTCTTGAACTGCGGTAAGGTCATCGGAGTTGTCGAGTTGCTTGTATGTGAACATTGCCGTTACTGCGCCTGGTGCGCCAGTTGTCCTCGCATACATTCTCACCGACAGGAAATGGTAGTTTTGTATGTTTGACTCGAACTCGGACGCCGATTGATAATCATCCAAGCGTGCCGTCCTCATTGTTAAATATGTACTTGAATCGGCATTCTCGTCTGCGTTGTTCTCTATATAGACATTGTTGGGAGAATGAACCATGAGAATTGATGCATCGCCCACGTCGGTCCCTAACGAGGCAGAATTATTCCAACTCTGTAAAGTCCAATAGCCAGTCCAGTCGTCGGAAAGGAGGTAATCGTTAGTGGCGCTGGCTTCACTACTCTCTGTAGGGTCGTCAATGAGAGCTGGTACTCGAGCATCTCCTGATTTATCCCGAAAGTCGAAGAATTTATGTGTCGTAAACCAGTTGCTGCTACTTCCATTGGTGAGATAGCAATCGCATGTATCGCCACTAACTTCTGGGAAAGCCGTAACAACTAACGGGACCAAGCTGATAGCGACTATGAACGGGTGGAAGAGCCTTGGGGACCCCATCACAACGTTTATGAGGATATGTATATGTCCGTGTATTCCGACCTCAGCTTAACCAGCTACCTTTTACGTGTATAAGGTACCCAAAACCACATAAAATATGCGCACAGTTCGAAGGAGCTAGCCTTATGTATGTATGAAAGAAAAGTCTCGTGTACAAGATCAAATATAGCTGAAAAATTATGTACTTGAAGAAAACATCGGATAGCCGACCCACTAATGAAGACTATACAAATGAGAGGGAATTCGGGCTGAAGGAGATGGGAGAATAAGACAAAATATGTATCGAATCAACCATCACCCAAAATAGAATTATTTATTGCACACGCCGAGACACAGACATATAGATGAGATCATCCAAGCCTCCTGTATGTTCCATCTAGAACTGAAAGAAAGGCTGTTTACGTGTCTTGTGTTCGTGCGGAAGACGAATCCGTGAATACGGTGCTATGATGGATAGATAGCGTGGGAATGGATTCCCACGTACCAATGCCAGATGGGGGAAGAAAGTTGGATCAGCAGTATGCGTTATCAAGGCACGTTCGAAAGCCCGAAGCTTCTACGCCTAGATATGCTCTAGGCTATGCATGCCTAGAGAATATCCGTTGGATAAATGCTGTAAATGCGACGTTGAGAAGACGTGGTTATCTCTGAACATCAACGCTCAACCATCAGACCATAAACAGAAATAAAATAAAAATAAGAAGACACTAGCATGAAATTTTCCATAGGGCCAATGATCTTCACGGCGCCCAGACGACAAGTCGGTAGATGTGAAACTGTGCTCATATCAACACTGAAGGTATAAAATAGGTCAACTTTGACTATTGTAAAGGGATGGAAATAAGAGATGACAAGAAACCCAAAGATCGAAAGATCAGCGGGGAAGAGCTGAGCTTTGCTTTCATCGTGGGTCCGGTGTAACGAGGCGAATTTCCCTGGTGTTTGGGTGGCATCGTAAGGTGTTTACATAGGTACCTACCTAGTATATGTAGTAAGGTACCTAGCAAGCAACATTCAATGTTGCGATGAGCTAGTGACCTACATCCAATGTCATCCATGGATACCTAAGAATGTGCTACTAGGTAAGTAGGATACCTAGGATACCCAAGATATTCTTGGGGGCTATGGCCGCTGCAATGCATCTGGTGTAGCATTTGACCGGAAACTCTTGACATCTCGTCTCCAACGAACACAAAGCCTCTTGCTTTAGTAAGAGGCTCCTGTGAGGGTCAAGGAGGGCCTAGAGCATCCAAGTGGAGCAAGAGGCAGCCATTTGCAGCGACATCAGGGCTGTATGTGCATAGTACGTGTGGTACAGCATACTGGCGTAATTAACCGAACTTCCTTAAAGTTGACAAGAGGCCACCTTTGTTTGTCGCTCTTTAACTGGTAATATTCCGGCATAAGATCACTAGTTAGAAAGAGAGCGGCTGATATAATTTGACGCCCTCCATTCCGGTGGCTTTTTTATTTTCTCGCTTAAGTCCGGCGCTGAGCAAATATTGGAAAGAAAAGGAAAGTCACGCATCCCTCTGTGTGTAGGTACATAATCTCCTATTGGTTTGCATAGGTACTAGGTAGGTACCTATGTTGTTGAAGAAAGAATTGAATCATTGGTTGCGTGTTGATCTGTATTGAATTATTGAAAGTACAAAGCGCATAAATAATTGGCTGTGCTAAGATGAACGATTTGTGTCAGGTTTTCGGTGTTGGGACGAAGAGTGAAGTGAAAGAAGTTCAAATTGACTTTACCGGCCTCAAGTTAGTCGACGTTGTATCCCAGTGCTGTACCTCACTGATGTCCTCAAGGCTCAAGCTACTACTAGTAGTACTCAGGTACAAGTTGGACATTGAAACTTGTTGAAAATTAAATTAGAACGTTGAAGCACCATGTGGTTACATAAGCGAACTGTTCCTCGCACGGACATCGGGTCTGTCGGATGGATCTGAGATGGGCCGTTGTTGATCACGCGGGCAGCCACACAGCAGGGTTATTTAATTGAGAACTTGAAGTCATTAAAAGGATTAACCTAACTCCGTAAACCCATTCGTTTTATTACATAAGGTTCTAACCTAGTTATGTATGTACATAAGATTCTACTCAAGGTTCTAGAATCTAGATAACTAGAAATAAGCCGATAATCCTCCGTGCCGATAACCGATAAGAAAATAAACGTAGACCGTAGTAGGAAACTCGCATCCAAAGTTCCATTCTATCCATACAGGAGCTTTACGATGCATCAACTATAACCATTTTCGTACTTGGCCTCGTCTCAGAATCAATTGACTTACGGCACCCCTTTATAATAAAAAGCCGGAATTGCCGTGACATTCAGTCAGCATGTATCTTTTCGACAATCATTCTCCGACTAAGTCGTAACCACTCTTATTAACATCTTCATAGAAAGAATAACAAAATACTTTTGGTCGCAAATCGCAAGTCGCAAAACGCAATACCCAATACGCAAAATAATGTCAGCACCGCCCACTTCACCTGGCCCGTCCGAACCGGCTGCTGATCAGCCCAAGGATAACAACACCATCACGAACCAATCCCTGTCAATGTCTCAACCGAAGTCCCAGCTTGAAAATTACGACGATCCTGTAACAGACAAGTCTCCTACCGATGAAAATAAGCCTACATCAGATTACCCAGCCAAGTCGTCGCCACCCTCGTCTCCATCCGCTCAATCCTCTCAATCGTTAGAGTCCGGTGAAGCTTCACCTGTGCGATCTGAATTCGCTGCAGCTGACTCGAGCGCTCCTCCATTGCCAAATGAACCGCCTCCTGCGACAGAAGATGATGGCTGGGATTTCCATTGGGATGCGACAAATCAAGCTTATTTTTTCTTCAATCGATTCACGAACGAAGCCACCTGGGAAAACCCTCGACTAGCCAACAAAGATACCGCTAGCACGTCTGCATCGCAAGCGCCGCCCGCTGCACCCACTAGCGTTGCGGAACCTCCCAAGGACGAGGAACCACCAGCTGGAGGTTATAACCCAGCGATCCACGGTGACTATGACCCGACCGCCTGGTATGCCCAGAAACCCGAGGAGAGGGTTGTCGCACGCGACCAAGCGGTGGACTCGTCGGCCGCCTATGCAGCCATAGGATCGTTCAATCGCTTTACCGGGAAGTGGCAAGGCGCCGATCAGAGTATGGAACGACACAACGATGAAGCTAAGTCGAAGAGACAGATGAACGCCTTCTTTGACGTCGATGCCGCTGCCAATTCCCATGACGGCCGAAGCCTGAAAGCAGAACGATCAGGCAAGAAGCCTACCAAAGCCGAGCTGAAACAATTCAAAGAAAAGCGCCGGGCGAGGAAGGAAGAGAAGCGAAGAGCATGGCTCAGGGATTAGGACACCATTAATCCCCTTTCCGATACCAAATCAGATGGAAAGACGATATATTCTTGGCTTCGTGGCTCCATAGGAGCTACTCATACTCACCGGGGAGCGCGGGGAGCTGCATGGCGCATCTAAGGACACACGGCGTTGGTATGTAACTTTTGCGGTTTAGGCATAAGGGCACGTAAGAGAGAAAGAGGGAGAGAGGGAGGGAGGAACAGAAAAACGTATATGACTACAACCCACAGGAACGGCTAACCTTGCATATTCGGAACGTGGATGCCTGCATTGCATTTTGGTTTTATCGAAGGAGGTGTGTATGTATGTGTTGGGCTTGTTTCCTTGGCTCGTAACTTGGACAACAAACAAGAACACACACACACGCCTCAATACGGTTACGTATACGCACATCTATCTATCAGGGTATTTATTCCAAGTATTCGTCGACGAAATTCATTGACGCTTGGCTCTTGTTTGTATTATAGGATCTTGCGGTTTCATAGGAAAGGTACCGAAACGATACACACATCATGATGACCTTCAATACATAGATACCTACCTACCTAGGTAGGTATCTATATTATGTACTAACATTGAATGTATCGGATACATATGCTGGACCGTCTGGTGATACGGGATTACCTACATACCTACCTAAGGTCAGGTACCTACTTGCTATGTAGGTAGGCACTGAAAATTGAGATAATCACTTGTGTCCCTAGGCATATTTATTTCCGAGTTCAAGATCAAAGAATATCAAAAAACTTATATGACCGTTATTGACCTGTCCGCTTTCGTATATGTGATCGCGTTCATCTATATTTATATTTACCCTATCTCTCGGGATGGAAGTAATATAAATAGTAGCTTCTAGGCCTGTAGAGTGCCTACGTAGCCGTCTACATAACATAGTGGCGTGTCTCTTATATGTATCATTGATGAAATAGTACTACAGTAGGTAGGTACCTAGTATACCCAAAGTCAAAATCACGATGAACCCTTAAAAGGAGCCAGCTCGCGTGGCCAACCCACCCTCAACCTCCCCCACGACGTCCTCATCAACTGCAATCTAACAACATAAGAAGATTGAATTACGCGGTCTGCGTTGTGAAACGAGACGGGAGACGGCGGTGCCTTGCATTCTGCGAGATAATGCCGATTAATATCTATTTATCTATCTACCTGAGCAGGTAGGTGGTTTACCTAGGTACGTATAGCACTGCAGCACAATATCGATATATCTTTCTTGGTTGGAGGTAGGTACATATATTATGGAAAGATGCAAGCGTGGGATCACTTTACCCGGAACGCACGGCGGTACCTCCGCCAAGTTACCGAATGTGACGCCATGCACAAAACAAATCGGCTCGAGAGCCCATTCGTTAGCCTTTCAGACTTCCTCTCCCCCGTCGCCATTATCCTCCTCCTCCTCGTCAGTGTCGAGTTCCATATTAAGATGAGCACTCTCGTTATCGCTTTCCCCGTCGCTCTCCTGGTCGCCCCCCACACCGAGCGTCGTGGGAGCTTGGATCGGCGGGGCGATAGTCGTTGGTGCTGGAGCGTTGATGATTGTCGACGTGTCGATCTCGACCCGTTTTGCAACAGCAATATCCGCCTCCTCGCTCTTCCGCTTAAGCGAGTTGGTCGAGAGCGATGGCTGCACGACTGAAGTACGAACCTCAGACGAGATAGTTGCTTTTGAAGACGACATAGGGAGGAACGGATTCGGGGCTTTTGCTACGGGCTCGGTATCTGGTACAGGAGAAGAGGCTCGCTGTACTTCGGTGGACTTGGCCGTTGTTGCTGCTAGTATATCTCGAGGGTTTGTAAAAGAGGGTTCGGATAGTTTGTCAAATGTGAAACCATTGGCGGAAGACTCCTCTTCCAGCTCGTCTTCGTGTAGCGTGTCGTCAAGATCCATGATATTATTCCCAAATCCCGTCGCTATCGGTCGGAAATTGAAGCGTAGAATTTCGACACACTCATCACGAGGAAATTGTTGAGTAAGATAGGGTAGTATCACTTGTGGTGTTCTACCACTTCTGTCTCGTGACGGATGTAGTACGCTTGCCACCTGGGCCTCCTTGATCTGGGCTAGGATAGCTGTTCTAAGCATTTGAGCTCGAAGAGAGGATGGAAGATGTTGCTGAGGTACATGGCTGAATAGAGTAGTCAAGAGTTTCGCAGCGGCCGAAACATGATCCGCGTTTAGCGACACGACCAATGATTCATTTTCTGTTTTGTTGCTGAGAAAAGCGTCTACATTCTGAGTGACTGACTTGGGTTTTGCTCCGCCCTGAGGAGTAGAGGTTGACAGTTTGGGACGTTTGAGGTGACCTGCGGAGCCTAAGAGATCCCTACAACATGTTTTGATAATCAAACTTAGACCCTCGACTGTGAGCTTTGGCATCGTCGGCCCACAAATTTCAAGTATCTCTCTGGTTAGATGGAATACTATCATCCGAATCTCAGGTAGACGATAGCTTGATTCGAACATTCGTAGTAGCTGCTCAAGCGATTCCGGGGCTACTGGTGCAAAATTTCTCCCTAGTCGTTGTATTACAACGAGAAGTAGTTTCATTGTGGCGAGTTGGATATCCGGAAAAACTGTCCACAACTCATCCTTTTCCTCTCTGCCAACAGCTGGATTCATTTGGACCAACCCCGACTTTTCTCTCCCGGGAGTCGGTGGGAAAATCGAGGACATCCTCGTAACAATGTCGACAATAGCACCAACCGGAATAGTAACGGCAGTTTTTGTACGGCACCGGAGGTATTCGCCAATAAAATCCAGTTGGCCGATCATTCTTTGACTGCCTGCGTAGATGCCAGTCCATGAGGGGAACTGATCTGGACCAGTACCATCACCTTGGGGATCTTTATTGAAATCCATCTGCTGTGGTGTATAGTCTGATACGTGGCCCGATATTGGCTCCCAGTTCTCTATCACGCCGCGCAAGACCAGACCAGCTGTAAAATGAAAAGCCTTGATAAGTCCATCTAAATGCTTTGCCCATTCAGTCGAATCTCCACCCTTTGCCGCCGTCATGTGTAGCCTCAGGGCGATGTGTCGACTGCTTGCTTGTAAAGATGCTGGGATTATAACGCCGTCTGAGATAGTAGGGGTAACATATAATCGAGTCTCAGCTCTGATCTTGCCGGCAAACTGACGCAAAGTAGTCGGGTATAATGGAAGTAGAGTTGAAAGGGCCTCAAATATAGTCTCGACGAGGTTGTAAGGCGCCTTAGCAGCCTTGCTAGATACAGGAGGCTTCAATATTTGTAGACATGCCGTCGCAAATGTTGGGAGAGTGGGTGTCACAATCTCTCGTACCAGGGTTGGGTACGCATGCATCAAAGAATATATCTTGACTACAGTCACAACACATAGACCCTTGTTAACTGCAGGGTCCTTCCTCTATTATCTGTTAGTGGTTGTGATTAATCTCACGTGGCATATAGAAACTTACTTGGAGAACAGACAACAGCCCTCGAACCCATGACTCGGATGTTCGAAGACACTCCCAGCCGCCAGTTTCCATGACAGCCTTGACAAGAGCCACTCCAACAAAACGACCTTGGGCAGTTCTGCTGTTTAAGAGCGTGGATATTTGAGTCTTAAGCTTATGTACGAGCACCGCAGATTCGGTAGAACCTTCAGAAGATTTTGCTTCTTGAGGTTTCGATAGCGGCTCTTGACAACGTAATATATCCTTGAGGAGAGAGGGTAGTAGGGCTGGAAGCCGCTCTGCTTTGGTCGATGTCAACCTCCGACAGAGGCTGCGCAGCTCAGGCGGGAGTGCAGAGAATGCCATGATCTGAGGTATATTTGGTATATTTGATTATTGATAAATAAATCTTCTCTTGAAACCGAACTGGCTAATGAACAGTTGGCTTTATATAGATTCATATATTCATATATTCATATGAGTATGATCATGTTTTTGATCAGAATTGAATCTCCAGGGTTATATCCAATTACATATAAGCACACATCATTGATGCTGTTATGCAGGATGCGGGATGTAGGGTCTGAAATAGAGTTAAATTGTAAAACCAAAAGTCTCAAACTTTAAAAAAAAATAAAAAGATGAGAAATAAAGAATGTTGAAGTTGTCACAATCTTCAATCTTGTTCTGGTCGCAATTGCAATCGTCGACCTTTTTTTTTTTAATCGATAACTAAACTTTTTAGCGGGTCTATAGAAGCTGACCCGGTCCATGTAGGATTGTGGATCAGGAACGTGTTACACGACATATTATACTATATAAATGCATATATCCCCTTTTAGCAAGCCATGACATAGGCACTTTCCCCTACTTTCCTTGGCAACATTTAATTTCGAGAACTGCACGGCCGCGTTGACACTCGGGGGTAACTTATTTCTAATAACAATCTGACCCCCGGGCATAGTTCCGACAAACTCGGCTTATATGATAACACTTCTAGATCATAGTTGTATTATGTGGTCGAGATGATATTCGAGAGACTTCATCATTGACAATCAGCGCGTTTGCCCAGACCTCGATCGTCAGTCAATATGAGTGTGCGTTCTATCTCCTCCCCTCCCCTCTCCTCCCTTCTTGCCTAGCTGCTCTCCTCTCCCTTTTCCTTAACGATTTGCTCACTCAACATATTATAGAAAACGGCCAAGGTAGTGCCATACCTAAGTCGGTTGGAGGACGCTAGATGTGAAGGGAGATGGGATGATGTGCCAGAACTCGTGCGAAAGATTCGTAAACATGCCACTGATAGGATATGTACGATTCCAATGTGTTCCCCTTCTTTTACCGAAACATTTTCTAATCCAATACCTATTCCTAGGCCTCACGACAACCGCAGAGATCGAATATGCTATCGTAAAAGCCTCCCAGAAGCAGAAGTCCGAGTCGAGACCTGCAACCGCCGTTTCTGCTCAGGATCTAGATGTGGCACAATTAGTCCCGAGATTACTTAGTGCCATCGATGCCGAGACCACCTACAACGAAGATAAATATCAAGCTCAAGTCTGCGTAGGATGGCTTCACTGGACCGTTGGCGACTACGATCGTGCATCTGAACGATTATCACAAAATTTGGATAACGAAGCTACTCAACTCGACCAGCTGGACAATACTGCTGAATGGACCAAAGTATGCTCCCTGAAAGCTACTTACCTGAAGGCGAACTGCCTTGCACGGAGTGGTGGGAGGATTGAAGCGCTTGCTATATTCCAATCGGCGTTGGCCTCCCTGTCTCATGCATGGTTGAATCAAAAGAGTCGGAAGCAGCTGCGATTTTGGGCTGAACTTTTTCTGACCGAATACTGCATGCTACAATCCCAAGCTCTGGAAAAGGGTGAGAAGACCCTCGAGGACGCAGACTCATTGACTCCCTTTCGTTCCTGGGCGAAATACTGGGAAGTTGCCAAGGCTCAAGGCACCCCTCTTGCGGGTGGGTATGGCTTTCGTGGAGCTGTGCCGAGAAGGAGGGTGTGGGATGAATACTACGCTGCTGTTTCTGGGATTTTGCAGTTGGATTTGCCGTTCCCAACTGGGTCTGTCGATGTTACCAACGAATCATCGGCTAGAAGCCAGCTACGGGTGGAGTTGAAGAAGGTTGAGACAGCTTACGAAGGATTACTTCTAAGCGAAACCTCCTTCCCGCGAGCCGAAGAGCAAAGACAAGAAGTGGAAGACTTCGTCACGCTTGTAATGAAGAACTGGAGTGTACTCGGCGGTCGTGATTGGTACGAGCAAGATCTCGGGCCCGGTGGCAAAGAGGGCCTAAGCCGTGGCGTACTAGACATTCTATACCGGGCCGCAACTAAAACGTTTCATTCTACCGCCATTCTACGACATCTATTCACAGTTCACCTCTCAATTGCTGAATTTGACCTAGCTTTCCGCGCGTTCGATTCCTACTTGGAGATTGTCAAAAAAGGGAAAGCCCGGGTTGATAAGACTGGCCATCCGGAGCCAAGTCTTGATGACGATTCAACCGTTTTAGAGACAATTTCACAAGCAATTATGGCACTCTGCAAATATGGCTTCCGGGATGCGGCGGAAAAGGCACATGGTCTAGGAATTGAATTAGAAGGAATGCTGCAGAAATTGCCCTCTCCGGTTCCCAATGCGCAAGAGAATATTACGACACTGATTGAGGAGGATGGCAATGGTGTCATATTACATCCAAGGATCTCATCTCGGATGTATGCCTTGGCATGGCAAGCCATAGGCATTTCACAGTCGCAGTGGTCCCGAGCAACCCATGATGCGTCTGTGAGGACCGAAACTCAGAGTAAGGCCATTCGGAGCTTCCAAAAATCTTTGTCACCAGAAAACGGAAATCCCACAGACATCAGAACCTTGTTCACCCTTGGTCTACTACTGGCGGAGCAACGGGAACTGACCGCGGCCATTGACATCGTCAAAGCTGCCCTTATGTCCAATAAGAAGGCTGGAGACCATGCTTTCGAGTCTCGGTCATACTGGCGGGAGCGCTCGCTGATACCCGTGTGGCACTTGCTTTCAATTCTTCTAAGCGCCAGACAAGACTTCATCATGGCTGCTAGAGCTTGTGAAGGGGCATTTGAGCAATTTGACGACCCAACTATACTGTTTGGGTCACAAAACCTACAAGGCACATTCCGAAGCGAACACCTTAACGAGGCAGAAGCTCGGAGCGAGAATGATCAATCGAGGGGGCTTGTAGACGAAATGGATGATCTCGAAAAGGAGGGGATGATCGAAGTAAAAATGACCCAGCTTGCTTTACTAGAATTGTTGGAAGGACCAGAAGTTGCAGTGAACGCAAGTCACGAGTTACTGGTTTTGTACATGAGGCTGTTTAGCGATTCTCCCCCAAGACCACCGCCAACAGCCCAAAACTCAACGATGCGAGTTCCACCAAAAAGTTCAGCTGGCACCGTCAGGACTCTTCGTGGTAGCATTTTTGGCAGCAGATCAGAGAAGCCGTCTCAAGACCCTAGACGAGGTAGTGTTACGGAAATCGGTAGATCTACTACCCAGACCGAAAGGCCTCAAACCACCCAGACTACTATCAGTCCCACTACCGCTGCTCCCTCAATACAAGTTACGAAGGAAAACGGCGAGGCTAGTGAGTCTCGACGGTCTAGGAGGTCATCAAGCGTTCGGGGGCGCAGCGATTCTACGAGACGAAATAGCTTGAAGAAGCGAGAACCAAGCGCTCAGCCCCGGCGAGGCTCTAGCAGCGGGCCCGTGCCTCATCCTCCAAGTGTTGTAGACGGTGAAGATTACTATACGCCAGTACCCAATGCGGCAGGCCAAGAGCAAGTAGATGCCTTTGCATGGGGCAGCAAGAGCGACATATCTCGACAGCAGTCATTCTCTAATAAAGGCCGTGGACTGCTACGGTTTGACTCGTCTGCTTCCTCGACCAAGGGGTCCGCAGGTGGTTCCGACAGTCTAATCCTGGAATCTCTTTCAACCCCAAGTCCACTACCGACTATTCACTTTTCGAAGGAGCAAGTTAAGCAGCAGAGGCAGACCATACTCATCAAAGTGTGGCTAATGATTGCTGCATTCTACCGCCGTGCTGAAATGTATGGTGATGCTAAGGGTGCAGTTGATGAAGCGAAGAAGTTGGTAGACGCTCTAGAAGCTGATGTCGCTAAAGACGGAAGCGGTTCTGTAGGCTTGCGCGATCCAGGTTGGGGCGGGAGAAAGTCTGTCGAGGAACTTTGGGGTGATGTGTTGAGCGAGGTATGATGTTGAAACTCCGTCCTAGGATATAAAAATAAATGCTAACTTGAAATAGATGGGTCAACTGGCAATTGAAGAAGAGACGCCCTTTATAGCGAGAGACCACTTCGAAGAAGCTCTAATGCACTACCCCGACCACCCTCCAGCTATTGTTGGACTGTCCAATATCCTCCTCGATATCTACAACGAAGCGCTTCTTCCACCCCCTGCAATCCCAGGCATCACCTTGCCGGACGGCCAATCAACCAACCTTGGCCAAGCAAGTCCTAGTTCTCGAAAGCCAGGCACCAATACAAGCCAAAGTGGAAATATCCCGACCCTACCATCAACACCTTTGGGGCTTGGGGGCGTCGCAACGGATGGCTCAGGCTCACCGCCATTGGACAAGGCATCTTCGGATGCTTATGACTCGGATAGTCCGTCGGCAGAAGAGCTACCAGCACCTTACAAAGCAACTTCTTTACCCTTAATTGATCGACTTGCCGCTCGAGATAGAGCTTATGGATTACTATCCGGGCTCACTAAATTAGGCACCGGATGGAACTATTCAGATGCATGGTTTGCCATGGCTAAAGTACATGAAGAGAGCGGACAGCCAGACAAAGCCAAAGAAGCACTGTGGTGGTGTGTAGAGCTTGAGGAAGGCATGGGTGTCCGCGAATGGACTTGTGTCAGTGCCAATGGTTACGTACTATAGGCCGGCCTGCATCAGCGATGACGTCTAGCTTCCAAAGCACACAAAACAGCGGCAATTCCTCCGAAGACTTAATAGCCTACTTATGCATGGGCTTATATACTGGAAAATAAATTGGCAAAGAAATTGGCCATGGTTGGGGTTTGACAGTAATATCGGTGTATTAAAAAAAGAATTTTTACCGTGTGGATGTTTTTGTTGCCTTTCTATACATTTTTTTCAGCCGAGCTTTGGACGCCTCCATACACTTCTACATTTCTAGACCAGGACTGATACCCTCTCGTGGCGTATTCCATTCTCAGGAAGATTAATGATATATAGACTCAATTCAATTTTGATCCCTATTAATTACAAACACCAAATCAATACGTGCTTCTTTCTTTACTCGAGCAATTTCAAATCAAGATTCAATATGATACTGAGGATTACTACATAAAAGTCGACAACAGTCAAGGTTTTGGACTAAAGGGGTTGGCTTATTCTACCTAAGATCTTTTGGGGAGTTATGATGGTTAGATATCACCTCCAGAGCTGTATTACCAAGCAAATTAACCTTTGTGTCCATATAGATACATATGTAGTACCTAGTATGTTCTCGGTCGTTCTCATATTGCATCTAGCGGCTCTCATATTCACGTCACGGTCCGGGCTTGTCAGTAATAAAAGCGTCACTTGGTAAGAAAACATCAATCTGGGTAAGTTCAAGGTTCAATCACAACCCGGTGTCATGTCACTCTAGAGTAAGTTGTAAATTTTACAGTCATAAAAATAGGCAGATTATGACTTCACGTACTTGACCCGACAATCGTGAAGCTAGACGGAAGTGTCGGAAGCTTGCCCACAATTGTTTTACTGTTTTACTGTTACCATTTAACATGTCAAACTTAGACTTTAGAGTTAACACCACTGCCCTGGACTTGGTAATCTTGGCTAATTCACCCTTGCTGCTGGAATGGGTAACTACTTCGTACTGTAATGAACATTAACTAGAACTGGGTCATCGTCTAAACTTGGCATCCCTTAGAAATGCGATGTTTCTACAACACGCCCTTCAGCTTCTGATATCCACTCGCGCCCACACATCCCATTCCCTGCATACCATTGAGAGATATAACTATTTGTTATTCACATGGCTACATTCTTGGAAAGAAAAACTTTACTTGGGTTAGAGTGGCGTCATCCTATGCGAATAGTGCTGTCGTTCTTCCGCTCTGGAAGGCTGGCTTGGTAAGGTATGCTGCTATAACAGATTCTGGGTTCTTAGACAACAAGTCGTAGCAGCGTAAACATACATAACAGCATGACAACGAGATATCGTTGTCGTCAACAGCAAACTTAAATTATTGTCTCAGTCTTGTTGATGAAGAAAGGGGGAAATGCTACACAACGCCTTGTCCAGTCCCTGTCCTGCGATGAATATAAGAGGACTGCCCAGTCCCCTCTGATTTGAGATATTATTATGTGCAGCATAAAGATTATACTCAGTTTCCCAATGAATTGAAGATATTCAAAGATATAACACACTTCCTTTACTATAATCACTTATTATACTTCATCTACACCTGCACTATGCAGATCACCAAATCCTTCTTAGCAGCCGTCCTGCTCTTCAACGCCAATGCCCTCGCTACCCCGACCGCTGCCACCGATGCCGTGGCACCAGTAGGAGAGCGTTCTCCCATTGAGGTAAATACTATCTTCTCCTACAAAATTTACCCTCCCCACGTTCATTCAACTTACATGTGCATAATCGCTGACCAAACCTGTTTAGGAGGGCAAGCACGAGCACTCCAAGGCCAAGGAAGGGTACTACCACGACCACCACTACCACCAGGACGAGGAGAAGAAGAAAGACGTCAAGGAGAAGGAGAAGCACCGGGAGAAGGGCAGCAAGAAGATGGCTGCCCGGGACGACGACCACTGGCATGACCACCACCACAACAACCATGGCGACGAAGGCTACGGCGGCTGGGACGGCTATGACGGTCATGACGGCTATGGTGAGGGCTGGGGTGGCTGGGGCAAGAGGGAAGAGCACCACCGCAACCACGAGGGTGGGGGAGAGGGGGAGCGGGGAGGATACGGTGAGGGTCGGGGCGGCTGGGGCAAGAGAGATGAACAGCACGGAGGTGAACGGGGAGGATATGGCGAGGGTGGCCGAGGGGGATATGGCGAGGGTGGACGAGGAGGTTATGGTGAGGGCGGACGAGGAGGATATGGTGAGGGTTGGGGTGGTTGGGGTAAGAGAGATGAATTCCATGAAAGCGAGGATGCACGTCATGGTGGGTGATTTTACTACCACCGGCACATCGGGCTATCTCGACCAAATCACGATAATTTTAACGGCAATGCCAATGCCAATGTTGGATAAGGCTTGTTCAAGGAAGGGTTAGGGACTAGACATGACCTTGAATTTATTTTACCCCCTTTCATATGCCTACATGCCTACATCGGTACTATTTTAGGCACCTCGCACTTATATCCGCAACTATCTGAATCCATGTCTCAATTATACGTATTCGAATCACCAAATTTTATATTTATATTTTCCCCTTTGAAAGTAAATAATCATTTCATTTATACGTAGGTACTTGTCTAGGTATAAGTAATGCTACTCCTATAACCTGCGGCTACCTAAACTTCAAGTTGTAACTACCCACATAATCGTCCAGGGCTGAAATAATAAAATCCAGTCTTAGTAAGGTTCCCACTAACCAAAGTTGTCTAAATAACCAATATTGAACGTCTAATTAAGCATTCTACAACGTCGAAGTAACGCTACCTCACGTTAGTAAGTATTGTACATAAATACACGCAGATTAGGCAGTCACGCATGAGGTTACACTAGATCTAAGGCTAGATACATACATAAGGTGTGTCCACTATAAGATCGAAGGAAGGAAGGAAGGAAAAGAAAAAGGCATTTATCCAAAGCACGTGATAGCCGGAAAGTCATACGAACTAGGTAGGTAACCTGCAACCTAGCAAACTCTCTCCAGCTTTTCTCAACTTTGCACCACCCACATCCATCAATGATCACGGTAAAGGACAAATAAGACAAGACAATTGTACATGCGACACGAAATGCACTGTCAATAATAACACCAACATTTCTCTAAAACACCCCTCACCTCCTATCCGCCACCGATTAAGGGCTGGGCTGTCTTTTCATAGTAATTATTCATCTTCCCTGGGAAGGAAGCCAAGGAGCATCGAAAGAGAAAGAAACTTGAAATCACCGCTCAGCCAATCGATTTATATCATACTAGTTTACAGACATCATCACCATGTCAACCACCAGAAGAAGAAGAGGGGCACAGAAAGAATTTGAGGCTGTAGAGGAAAAAGCACCTGAATCTCCAATAGCGCCGGACTCTCTGATCCGCCCCGATGACTCGCGGCGGTACTGGTCCGGGATTGATGCCGACGTCAACGGCATGCTAGGCGGGTACCCGGGCGTCTCGCGCATCGACCTACTGGGCTCTAAGGGCTTCCTGTCTAAGATCGGGCTCGGCCGCAAACAGCAGGGTGTCAAGACCATCAACGCGGCTTTGGAGGGCGGCGCTGGGTAAGTGGTTTTACTTTTTTTTTTCTTTTTTTTTTTTGTTACTTCTCCTTCTACTTCCACCCCTCGGGTCATTCGTTGTGATTATTATGTCGTGTTACCTCGCGTACCTACCTACATCACCTACATCACCTACATCACCTACATCTAAACGAATTTCCTACCTACATATGTACATGTTCCCATCTAACCAACCCCCCGATTTCCCCTCATTTATTTCAATCTTTCTTTCCTTCGTCGTTTCATGTATAGCATTTTTCTGGAATATAGTACAATGTGCCTAACTCACTCCGATGCACACCTACCCCATCTATCCACTCTTGCATGCATGAAATAAATATCTAGGATATAATGGAAGGAAAAATACAAGATCAGGAGATGCAGCTCACATCTCACATGCATGCATGCATGTAAATCACATAACACATAACATAAGCGCTCAAACTAAAACAACCTCCTCCTTTTCTTTTTCGGGAGGGGTTCGCAGAATCGGACGCATCACCCAAGGTCTACTCCTAGACATCGCAGAGACAGTCGACGTGGTCGAGCCCATCGCCAAGTTTACCGCCGCGCTTGAGGGTCGCCCGGGCGTCGGCCAGATCTACAATGTCGGCCTTGAAGAATGGCGGCCCGATCCAACAACCACGTACGACCTGGTCTGGAACCAGTGGTGTCTTGGCCATCTGACTGACCACCAGCTTGAGGCGTATCTACGGCGATGCAGCGCCGCGCTGAGTGTCGACGATGACGGACAGGCGAAGGGCGTCATCGTTGTGAAGGAGAACCTGAGTACGTCCGAAGAAGACTTATTCGATGAAATCGATAGCAGTGTTACGCGGTGAGTTTTTATGGCCTCCTCTCTCTTTTTCTTTCTCTCTCACACACACACTCCTTCTCTTTTATCTTTCCACCCCCGATGATGGGTGGCCTTAGCTGACAAGACCGGCCACGTTATATCCACGTAGACTGGATGAAACATTTAGACGAATCTTCGAAGAGGCCGGACTGCGTATCATCCGCACGGAGCTGCAGCATGGGTTCCCCCATGAGCTATATCCCGTGCGCATGTATGCACTGAAGCCCAAGGCGACTTGATTCGTTCATGAAGGGGCTAAAAAGAAAAAATAAAGAAGAAAAAAAAGGAAAATTGCACAAATTCATACTTACCTAGTAGTACCTAGTAATACTGTGCTTTTGACACTCCGTATCATGACATCTATAACCATTTAGGTTAGGTAGGTAGGTACCTAAGTAGGCATATAATCTAGTGCTCTAGCTCATGTAAACCTCGTAAATACCTGCCTGCCTGCCTACCTGCCTACCCTACCCTACCTAATCCTTCTTTCTTGCCTACCTATCTACCAATAGGTGCCCAGGTAAGTGTTTCCCATCCCCTATACCTACCTAGTGCCTACCTTAGGTACCGAAGTAGATAGGTATCTATTTCCAAGCATCCCGGGCCCTCGTCCACCACAACCACAAGCCACAAGCCACCACCAGCCCACCAAAACCATCCATGAAACCATAACTCAGTCCAACCCTCCCTCCCTCACGAGCCCCCCAACTTGAACAAAAACGGCTCGAGCCCCTTAACCCCAACATCGACCCTGAACAAGGCGCCCCCCATCCGCACCTCCTCCTCCGTCCCCTCCCCCTCCTCCATCGCCGCCGTCGTGATGAGCAGCTCCGTGCCCACGAACTGCGTGCACGTGACGTTCCTCGTCGGCAGCCTGATCTCGCCCACGACCTGTCCGCGGGGGGAGATCTTGAGGACGCGGCCCTCGCCGTAGACGGCCTGCCAGAGGTAGCCGTCGACGTCGACGCGGCAGCCGTCGGGCTCGCCGGGGCCGGGGTGGTGGTAGAGGACTGTTGGCGACGAGGAGGAGGAGGTGGTGGTGGTGTCGACGTGTCCGGTGCGCGGGTCGTAGGGGAAGGCGAGGATCTGGCGCTCGGTCGAGTTGGTGAAGTAGAGGGTTGTGCGGTCGGGCGACCAGCTCACCGAGTTGGGGATCGTGACGGGGTGCTGCTTGCACACGCCGGGGCGGGCGCCGTCGAAGAGGAAGAGGGAGCCTGGGGGGCTTTTTGGTAAGTGGATCCTCTTGTCTTTTTTTTGGGGGGTCGGGTTGGCCCAGATAAGACAAGGGGTAAGGTATTGTACATAAGGTTAAGATATGTGGTATAGGGTGTAACTAGGGTATAGGAGATAGGAGATGGGGTATAGTGAGTGATGCAAGTACCCTAGGTAGAGTATGGAGTATAGATACTGGGAAGATGACGTATAACTAACTATACGCTACGGCGTAGCGCTGAGTTGAATATTCCTACATGGAGGGAGTCATAAGACCATGGGATTTTTTTTAGACGTCTCCCATGTCTTTCTCTACCCCCCCCTCCCCCATGTACCTAATTCAGCGGCATAGCGTGCTTACAACCAGCGCACGGCATGTAGTTATAGGTATGAAAGGGCTAGGACCAATCATCCGTCTCCCCATTGCCCTGGTCATTGACATGGCACTAGCCATGTGTGCGCTGCCGGAGGCATGCCCGGCGCCGTCTCCATGATAAGAGGTTTGTGGATTTCTGCCATACAGAGCTGACAGAAAAAAAAGCGAGGGAGTAAAAGAAGAAGAAGAAGAAAAAAGGATCCCCTTGACGAGTACAGAACTTTGGTTTTCTCTCTCTCTCTCTCTTAGCCCTCATCCTGCCTCCTCTTATTCCAAGGAATAATCCGTTGTCATGCAGGGTATACTGCCCTATATAAGAATGATATCCCAGGAAAGAAAAAGCAGCAAGGGCCAGGGGGGGGGAGACAAAATAAAGAAACCCTATATTCCAGAGAGCACATATGCGAAATAAGGACAGCGATATGTGGCCAAATATCCACTTCCAACGATTTTTTTTTGGCGTGCTTGCTTGCTTGTCCTTTCGCGACTGGCTGGCTGGCTGGCTGGCAACAAGTAAACCCTGACGATAAGGGGGAGGGTTTTAAAGAATGGGGAAATAACTATTGAATGAATGAAAGCAAAAACAAGGAAAAAAACCAGAAAAGAAAAAAACAAGGGGAGGGGGAGGAGGGGGCAATGAAGGAATTATAGATAGTTATAATATAGGATAGGGAAGAGCGAGGTATGAGGTAGGGATAGCAAATCTAGGTACCAATAATAGACGACGATAACTATAATGATCATGGAGTAGGGAGATATAGGTACCATATGTAGGATAGAATATCCTGGCCCGAGTGTGGAACTGAACTCGGACACCAAAAGAAAAAAAAAAAAAAAAAAAAAAAGAACCCTTACCTTCGGGCTGCAAGTCAAGACCGATATCGGTCATTGTCCCGAGCCAAAAACGGCCATGAGGATCGACGGCGCCGTCATTGCTGCGCAGACGCTCGTTGTCGGCGGCGGCGGCTCCGCTGAAGCGGGCGACGTACTGGTAGGTGCCGGCGCGGCGGTCGAGGACGGCGATGCCGTACTTGGCGCCGATGAGGAAGCGCTCGCTAGGGTCGACGCCGTCGATGTCGGCGGTGACGGTGACGGGCGTGTCGAGCTGGATGGTCTCGACGTCGGACGCGGACGCGGGGTCCGGCGCAGGGTTGCTCAGGTCCTTGACGACGTGCACCCGCCGCTTCTTGATGTCCACGAACCGCAGGCTGTGCGTCGCCGCCTCGTAGTACGGCCCCTCGCCTAGCCCGCAGTGCAGGTGCAGGTACGGCGACGTGACGTGCCACTGCTGGAACTCTGGCTTGGCCTCGACGTCGGACATCTTTGCGGTCTTTCTTTCGTAAGTAGGTACTTAACTACCTAATAAAAGGGATAGATGTGAAGATGTTTCGCCCGGATTACATAGGGTTATCCGCCAATATTGGATTGTTTCCAGTCGCTAGGTAATAGGTACGGAGCTCCTAGGTAGGTAGGTAGGTAGGTAGGTAAGTTAGGTGCCAAGTATGATGTTGGCTAGGCTGCGCGTTGCTTCCTTTCCAGGCGGGATTTTGAGCCTCGGGATCTAAACTCTGTAGGAACTAGTTTCTTTCGATATGAGCTTTTGCTCGTGCCGAATCGGTTGAGGCTACAGAGCGGGTACTCGGGTTCGGGATCGGTCGCCTCAACTAAACTCTTAGTCTCCCCTTTTCAATGTAGGTACGAAAAGACTAGTCCACCTAGTCTAAATGGCCCGGGTGGATTTATTTATTTTACGCCTCGTTCCTATTTGAGGATGAGGCGGACGATAAGAATTGGGGAGAGGAAAAAGGATAGCTACCAATTTGGTTTTTTTTTTCTCTTTTTAATTAGGTCAGAAAAGCTTTAGACGCCATTCCGAATTTTACGGAACCCGGGCCTGGAAGCCGAGGAAATATACTACCTGCTAAGTATGCAGTCCTAGTCTTTCGTCTAATCGTGGTTTGGCCTGAACCTGCAAGCACGAATTTGACGTGTTTTCCCGTCAAACCTTGCTGTTGCCGTGTTGTCTCATGGCGGTTATTTCTTTTCGGCGCATCCCTTCCTGTCGCTTGACGGATAGGTATGGCCCGTGTCGAATGCGACGATATACTTGAAAAAGGAAGAAGAAAAAGCAAAGAGCACTCTTATCCAAGCACCTACTTACCTACCTACCTACCTACCTGGGTCGGTTAAGACATAATAATTTACTCGTAGATCATTACCTACCTACTATCATGTATGTAGGTATTCAGTAGGTACCTATCGGATAGAAAGCTGATATCTTTGTACGATGGAAGGGCGGACATGAAAAGAAAAAACTAACCTAGATAGTTATTTACCGCCTGGTCTTAACCGGGGGGCTTTTTATGTTTTGATGCCCCTGCTTTATAGCGACAGTAGTCGCCGACCCGGTAGCATATCCGGTAATAAGGGGGTTTTGCAGTGGGTAATAAACAAGTAAACAAATAAACAAAGTCGGCGTAGAGCTAGCTTAAGCTTTATCTGTGTGGCTTTGGTGATGCGATAGATAAAAATGAAACTAGATTTGTGTAAAAAGGGCGACATTTTTTGGGTTGGTGACCGCTTGTTGCGAATCGCGTGGATCCACGACAGCAAGGTCGCGTGGACGATGCTACTTGGTTGCGGACATAGAATGCGACTTGGGAGGTTGGGAGGGGAACGGATCATGGATGCGGATGGAAAAGTAGGAAAGGTACCTAGGTATGTAGGCTTTCAAACGTGTCGGTGTAGGCATCGTTAATGGTCGGATTTCCCTTTGCGGTGATCTCTACTGTTGCACTCTACTAGGCTCGCTCACGACAGCTTCATGTGCATGCAATGCCTAGTACCATAGTATGTACCCCATCAAGAAGCCTACAGGCGGCTGAAGTCTTTTTCTGCCGCGTACCTAGGCAATAACTACATGGTAGCTTTGGCCTTGTTGACCTCGTTGGCGGACACAATGGATCTGAGCCAAGAAAAAAGATAGCTGAACTGGCAAAGTTGACTCGTGGATATCGTGCCGTTCCGCGGTCATGTAAGCCAACCAAACTGACGAACCACATGATCACTGAAGGATGCGGGTAAGTCTTCCAGAATCGAGTTCCACATCTGGAAGAAGAAAAAGCAAAGCAGAGACAAGCAGAAACACTGTAGATTAGGAAGCTCAGAGTAAGAAATGACGCGTGAGGATACTCCACTCGGCTCCTGCGCGGTACATGTGGCGATGGTTGGCTACTAGGTGCATACCAGCCATACCTACCTACCTATTTAGGTACCTAGCTAGGGGATATAGGCAGTTGGCTGTACTATGGTAGCCATTGGTAGGTAGGCCACCAAATCCTTGTCAAGTTGTTGAAGGGGGGGACCCGGTGATTAATCGATGATGTCTCTGAGTTCGTAACAATAACTAGCTCCATCTTCCAGTTTGAATATAGCAGATCCCCGTGCGCACCCAGATAGGTACCTACACTACCTAGTACCTAAAAACCTACCTAGGTCGGTACCTTTCTGGTAGGTACACATAACATGTTCGGTAGCGATTGTCTTTGGCAATCTACCTGTCTCTGCATTGGCTGCTGATGGCGATGGATACAGTGACGATATTATCCATATGGATGGGTTCATGTACTCCGAACGGTACGGATCAGCTTGTGCAACTTGTAGGGGTGCCACGGGGGGGATTTTGGCATGGCAGCCATGTGTCGACAAGACATGAAGATGCGGAATCGTCACTGATGCTGGTGCTGCGTAGCACAATACCGTCATAACTGCTTGCATACTTTAAAAGCCCCGTAAGAGGCAGTCCGGCTGTAGTGAGTACCTAGGATTGGCTGCTCACCGCTGATGCCAATATCACCTAAGAACAGCGATCATCTAGAGTTTCATGGCGTTTATACAGTAGTACTGTCGACCGGTGAGCCTGACGAAACTGGGACTCCAATCCTTGAAGAGTTGCGTGGAACAAGTGTTAAAAGTGACAGGTCGTTTTTTGGTGTTGTATATGTAGCGAGGTTGGTCATGAAGCCATTTGCTATTTCATAGCGGGAGCCGTGCTGTACATACTGTACATGTTGTTTTAATCCCTGTTCCCCGAGCTTGCAGCTGCAGTCAATCCTTATTAGCTGCAGCAGTGCTCTGCATGCCGTACATGATACTAGGTTGCTGGGAAGGTCTTCCAGAATCTGAGAATCTCCAAGGGAGACACGGCCCCCCATCTCCTCAATTCAATCTCCAGATCCAGATACGGAGTACTCGGCAGAAGGGGGGGGGGACCAGTCCAGACTGCTGGGTAACTTACTATGGTACATACTACCTACCTAACTATGTACATTGTAGATGGATCATGGGTGACCTGGGATGGCAAGGATGACTAGGTAGGATGATGGCCCGGGACGTCTTTGCTTTTGAATTCTCAACAAGCGAGGCGCATGCCGCGCTATTTATTATTCTTGTATGAGCGCCTATGTAGAACTTCTGTCAGTGAATAATAGCACTGAATACTAGGAAGGTAGGTACCTACATACCTAGTATATTGTAGTAGTACACAACGGTCAACCCCAAAACCCCTACTAACATTGGCTTCTCATCCCGAAGACACGGGGATGCGAAGCCACTGCTAGAATATACTTGCACTGTGTATATACAGTACTAGGTAACTAGCTCATAATGCTAGGCACCTATGTACATGTATGTACATGTAGTACCGGTGAGAATCTCTCACATCTCAACATACATAGACGCCGTAGATTCTTTTGTAACCTGTCTTCATTAGTCTAATACTTCTATCAATATATGTCTGAAGCGTGATCAGCTAATCGCAAATGGCATCGTATAACAGGTCAGAATTATTCATCATCGACGGGAATTCGCAATATCCAATGCAATCTTACATAGTACTAGGTATTAGACCTATTAACAGGGGCGCGAAAATAAGTTTGTTGACTTATTTGGTACTGGACTGCCATGACTACCATGAGTCCATGACTACCATGACTACCATGTGTAATCAAAGCCAACAAGCTTGGGTTTGATTAAATAAAACAATGACGCTATTCCAGGCTGTCAGGCCGAAAATGGGTCTGTCATGATCTGCGGGCAAACCCCTAGTGAGCACTACCGTACGCGCCGTACGCGTGATTTTGGGTAATAACGGCTACTACCTTGAGAAACGTCTCGACTCGAGCAAAAAATCGTTGAAGATAGGGCAGAATGACGTGTAAGCGAGGTATTCTTTGCAGAAGCCAACGCAATGTGACAAGATACGTAGCCTGGTCAGTGGTGACGGAACATGGAAATTATCTCATTCCATAATGCTTCGTTCCTTGTTCCTGCATTGAATAGGACTGGTCATTATATTCTCCGACTGCGAGAGATCCAGGGGAAGACATATTAAAAGCAAATTAGGACTAGGGACAAGGTTAATTCGAAATAATTCGAAATAATGGTAGATTACCATCTTTGTTCTTTACTGTTCTTCTCGTAAGGCTTTTCTTTTTATTAATTCCTTCGACAAGTACTGTAACCTAGTACCTTGTTCATTGTCATCGTCGGAAACATTTGGAACTATCTTGTATTTCCACGATGTGATTGATCAATGGCAAATTTTGTTTTGAGATGTGAGAGAATGCAAATGCAACGTATGAATCGATTAAGCAGCAAGAGAGATCGACCGTCACGGACGTGTGACGGCATGAAATTAAGATATTAAGATGTCGTACCTAGATTTGTCTTGTCTACTACCTCGGTAGGTAGTGGTCCTTTTGGTCGTTTCGTCGTATTCCGTAACGGCTATTGACGAAAATCGGGCGCCACGTTGCCACGAGGTTTCAAAACACTCTGTCTCTCATGGAATATTCGATTCATTCGATTTGGAATTCCAACCCAAAAGCCACCCAGCCCGAAGTGGACTATACCAGACAAGGTTTAGAGTGTGGCTTTCTATCCAGGCTGCCGGGTTGGCAGCAAAGAAGGGGAGATCCTTGCGCTGATGGGTCTCTAAACAGAATGCCGTAATCTCGCGCAAGAGAACTGTACAAGGTAAGTATGTGGTGCGTTCCCTGGTCGCATAGAGGGCCGCAGGGTGCCAGGGACGAAGGTACCCTACGTGGTGTGCACCACACATGTCGACCGGGACCAGATAATGGTCTGGTCTCATCACACGACGAGCAACATGAACCATCGCATGGTGATTGCAGAACTCACAGGTTCCCGTACATCATAGATGGCCTAGCACCTACATGACACATATGCATGGGCCAAAATGCCGTAGCCCGCGAGCCCGAGTTCCGGAATACGCACCATGCAGGGTGCGCGCTTATGTACCTGTCCTGCCAGTAAGAGTACGTACTAATATATGTATGTACATAGTACGTCTTTCATTACATTCCATTCCTTCTAAAATGATGCTTTTGCGGATCCGGCTGGCCATCAAGATGCCAAGAGAAACCCCTGGCATGAGCGCTTACCTAGTGAAATATGACAATAAACTTCCTCTCCCTTGCCGGCCGGCTTTACCGTGAAAGCTAGACGAGATAAGTTCGAGCAGCCAGGGAGGTGCCGTGTTGGGCGACTATTGAGATGCAGCAACGACAACCTGGAAGCTGGGTGATCTCATGTCGAAAGAGCGATGTGACGCTCCGAATTTATGAGCTGTTGCAAGTCACGCAGCTCATTCGCATTGTGTTGTCAACACGGAGGTGCCCCCATTGCGTTACGCGCCTTTAGAGCGTTTGAGCCCATGGCTGATTAGTGTACACTACATACATATTTAGTACAGTATCGCAATGTGCATGTCTCGTCATGCATTACGCCCCGCAAATGACAGACTACACTAACGAGCCGCGGTACCTAGCTGTCTGCGTGTGTCGGCGATCCTTCTGCGGACTGTTGGTCATGCTGACATGGCTGGCATGGTGGCTTTTTTGTCATTACATAGTATTACTGAGACATGGTTCTGGTGGTTGGGCTCAAATCGACCGGGCCGCACGTTGGCACCTGAAGGCTTCATAGCTTTTGATCTACCTGCTAGGTAGATAGGTAGGCAGGTAGAGGTACTGTGCTTCATGTAGGTAGATAGGTAGGCTAGCTATGTAGTAGTAGGCCATGTAGGTTGGAAGGGGGTTGTGAAGGGGGAGGGGGGAAAGCGAAGGAGAGGGAGAAAAAAAAAAGATGGGTTGGGAACAATTGCATGTAGGTCAGCGGCGGAGAGTTGTCAATGTAGCAAAATTCGAGGCTTGGGAGGATCAATGCAAGAATTCTAGTCCCTAGATATTTTCTACGCTAGGGACAATACATACCTATAGTACCTACCTCCTATGTATTGTAGCAATAATTGTACTGTATGTAGGGCAGTCTAGCGTACCTACCTTACCTTAACCCTTAATAGCTTAATTGCATTGTGTACTACTGGATACTACTAGGTACTATAAAATACAATGTACAATACAATACAATGTAGTAACCTACACATGTAGGACCGTAGGTAGGTGCAGTGTGCTTTATTATGTGTATACCCGAATACATACCTACATAGGGGTACAGTAGTACTAGTACATACGTACTTGCCTTATATGTATAAGACTGGAGATGTACAACACCATAGCTAATGGACGAATAAGGTTGACAGTGCCCAGACGTTTCTGTCTTAGCTGCTGTACGAGTACAAATATCCACGTGTACCCATGGGTGCATACGAAGTCAATAGTACATTACGTATTCCCGCATTGTGGTAAGGTTCGGCTGACATACATACGGTACTAGGTAGGTGCTCTCCTAGCCATTGAAAGGTCGGGTTGGCTAGTTGGCTAGGTAGGAAGACAGGACGGTTGATGGAGGGTCCTTCCCGCTTTCCGCGGTCGTGGACTAGCCAGAACATCGAGGAAGCTGCGAGGACATCGCTGGTGCGGTGGATTCACGCTAGTAGCGTATTTTGTATGCCGCTATTGCTCTACCCTCGTCCCTGTCAACCCTGCTGCCCTGTTTCCCTGCTTCCTTGTTCCCTACCTTACTCCTTATTACGCTAGTACATATCCATGGATGTACCTAGTATTGATCTATGTACTATGTGGGTAAGTACTATGTAGGTAAGTACCTACCTACATACATATGTACAATACATACAGACAATATTCTGTTCCTTCTGACATACATCTTACCATGTGTGTGGCATAGGTATGTACATACCCCAGGGCCTGCATGCCCCCCCCCCTTCTTCTCTCTTCCCCCGAAAAACGCCTGCTTCTATCGTCACCTTGTTGCTGGCCGGATACGCCTTATGCCTAACTTAGCTTAGTTCACCTACCAAGCTAAAGAAAGGCCCTCTGCTTCGTCACTACCAGGGAGGCAAGCTACGGTACTGACCGCCAATCTCCCAAGTCGATCTCGGTTGTCCTGGCCATGCTACTGCTCTGTAGAAGGAGTAGGCAAACTGCTTGTTCCAACAAAGCTTAACCAGGTGGCAATCGGTATGGCACACGTACCCAGCTTGCCAGCCAGACAACCAAACTACCCAGACAAGCAGATAATTGCCCGCCGAGGCTAGCAATTGTTTCTTGAGTGACCGCCTCTTACTGGTATGGTCATTTACTGTACTTATTACTCTGGACCTGGGGGTGCCAACTGACGTTTTTCTTGGCTGGTTACGGTGACTTGTCGATCACTTCCATCGAAATTGTCTAACACTAGGAGAACGGTTTAGAACGAGCGGAGCCTTTACCCGCCCACCTAGTCGACCCTCTAAACCCTCTAAACCCTTTAGCAACCACGGCGACTCCACCGGAGATCTCCATTTACAAACCCATTCATCCTCTTCCTGACGAGCCGTGACGAGTTGTGGCCTATCGGCGTTGAGTGACCACTAGTTCTGCCCCTTCCGGCACGCCTGCGCTGGCGTTGCAGTGCTGAAAGGGTCTTGCAGTACTACGACTTGCAGTTGACGATAATTCTTGTCCACCGCTGTTCCATTTTCTTAAGCACGACAAAAATAACGCCGGCATCTTAGAACCTGGGTCAATATCAGGTCATTCGTACCGTACCGCCTGAGAGGTTCCAATCAGGACGTGCGACCGCCAAAATGTACCGTGAATATGGAAGCTTCGGAATCATACCTGAGGCTCCATAACCCGATGGGCTCTAGGTAACTAGATTCTTCTACTGTATGTAGGTAAGTATCTAAGTTAGGCATGTAGGTATTGATGTATGTACATATGTGTGTATTGATGTGTGTATGTACGTACATACTCGTAGCTTCGAGTAGGTCATTGGGCTGCTCTATCAGCTTTGATAATTTTTTTTCTTTTTGTTTTACGAGCCGTTCCTACTAGGTAGTCGACAACTCATGTTTCGCATATCTTGCAAAGCTGCAGGTGTCAGACATCAGTAGGGCTGCTAGCTTTTCAGCTCGTTAACCATACATATGCCTACATTCTACTCCTGGGAAAAGCACCCCCTAGTCTCTAGATCCTCATCACTTCCACAACTCACTAAGGCTGTTTAAAAAAGGAACATGCCACGGGGATGTCCTAGTTCATATTGCCCCCAAACTATGAGTGTCAACTTCTAAGCCCTGCTGGTCCTCAGCACCAACGACAGCCTGAACATGGGCCCCCTGGGCCCTTCCTGCACCCCGGCCGCGGTCCCAAATCATCCCCATGTTGGGTCCACCTCTTCCAAGACCTTGTTCACCATGTCTGATGATAACAGCGGGCACGGAAGCTTGGGGTTCTGATGCCAAGAAGACTGAAAGAGAAAATCAAAGAGACGGGGCTTTACTCGTCCAAGCATACAACCTACCTAACCTGCCTTTCGACTACCCAAGAAGGCTTACATCTGCCACCAGAATCCCTCCACCACGTCCCAAAGTCATACTATTACTGACTATCCTACCAGCGGGCAAGTGCTGAGCTTACTGCATCCGAAGCAGTAACTTAGTTGTCGGTGTATCAACGCAAGTACGGTGGAAATAATACGACTTCAGTTTGTTCTGCTTCTTCATTCGGTTAGTACCTCGAACATCTTACCTGTATGTATCCATCCTGAGAAGCACCATATTATTTTCTTCATAGGCACAAGTGTAGCTGTTTGTCTGCCCATTCAGGCCCCAGTGCTGCTCTAGCGTCGGTAGACCACTCATCATGCAGGACTTTTGTCAGGGTTATGAATGGTCCGCTCTATGCACCTCATCATTGGCTATTTCTGTTCCTCAGTTCCTGTTGGACAACCAGCTGATTTGATATATGTATTTCACTAAGTCCCAGCCGCCACCCATCTGCCTGGAAACTTTTCTCGGAATCTTCACTGCCATTTATACTTATATATCGACCTCTTAACCGGGCTTGGGCTTCCCCCCGCGCAATCTTGCAAGGACGACGACTTGTGACTCGGATCCAGAGGAGCTTACTGAGACACTTCTACGTATATATACTCAGGATTGATCATACTCGTCAAAAATTAGGTGTGGCCCTAAATGACATTACAATAAATACACCTTGGACCCCAGCCGACGACTTGGATAACACGAGTCGTTATACTCGCTTGCGCAACCACTTTGGTAATTGACCTAGTAGAACACGAGTCTTCATTTCCCTCACCTGTTTCTACGCCGGGAATCTGGTCAATTCGTCGCCGTGGCGGTCCAAAATCTCAACATCCGGCAACCCTCCCTCCAGCCTTCTACCCGCGCAACTGGCAACGGGGACTTGGGCTCTCACCCGAATCGCCTAAGCAGCACAGAGGACGTGGACAACGAGTCTGGTGGGGCAAGACTAGATTGGTACGAGACAAGATCGGAAATCAAACAGTATCAATTCACGTCTAGTCGAGGCGGTCAATGTCTGGGTCCTCTGGGCCACCTGCGAGTAGGGGAACCGGATCCGATGTCGCAGAGGGAGCCTGCGTCACGATCTTCTTCACCACGAACATCCAGGTCTCCTCCGGCAGGCACGAGCACATCACCAAACTCACTTCAGTCGGATCTTCGAAGGGCTGGTAACCAACCCGTTAACAACGGAACATTGGAGAGCAGTGGTATCCCCCGATCTAATGGAGATTTGATACAATCTTTACCCCAGAGGGGCTTTGGTGTGCGGAACATTCTAAACCCGGCAGAAGCCCAACCTTCGCCGACTGGGACTGTTTCTTCAGCAACATCTGGGCCATCCAGCGGGCATCCTTTGAATCAAAGTCCTCACCCACAAGGATTCGAATCAAGTCCACCAGCACCGCGGCATTTCATGTTCCAAGGACATGGGATGACGAGCCACCAAGCCATGAATTCAACAGGTGGAGGCCAGCCTCCACTAGGGCCACCATCCGCCGATCGTGGCTCTCCCGCATCAGTCCAGTCCCATTCTGCCTTGGGTCCTCGACGATTTTTGACCCCGAGATCACCTCGAGTCAATGCTATAGGTCATGTACCTCAGTCTCAGTCCATGAGCGCCACCCAATCCCACTACTACTCTCATTCTACACCGAATAGAGGCTATCCGGCCGAGCCTCCTACACCAGGACAACACGTACAGTCACCGCGAATAGGCGGGCCACAACCTTTGGCACCTCAATTTGGACGGGTTCACCACTCTGGGATTGGCCCTCCAACAACTCTTGCCCCATTGACGACACCACCACCACGATCTCTCTCTCAGCCAATTGTCAGTCAGTTTAACACTCCAGGACAAGAGCACCAACAGTCCCAAGGAGGTTCGGGTGCACAAATGAGATCTCATGTGTTTGGCCCGACCCCTCCCTACCAAACGACTGTCCCGCAAAGTAACCGAAATTTCCCACCTTCTATGCCAGTAGATTCGAGATGGCCAGGTGTACTTGGAAACTCTAGTCAGGGGGGCCCGTCAAGTGTTAGAGGTATGATGGGAATGGATGGGCATGCGGCGATGAATGTTGGAGGTGAGCCATTAATTGTACCATTGGACATGTACAATGGATCAAAACAGGCGGATGAGAAACGACAACGAAATGCAGGTGCTTCTGCAAGGTTTAGAGCCAGGAAGAAGGACAAGGAAATACAGCAAGGACTAAGAATACAAGAGCTGGAGAGCCAAAACCGCGAGCTCATGAAGCGGCAGCAAGAAGCGGAAAACGATCGTGATCGATACCGCAGTGACCGAGATCGACTTCGCGATATCGTATACCGAACTCCCGGAATTAGCGAGCTCGCCTACCAAGGACCTCCAAGTCCTCTTTCCACTAGGAGTGGTGGCTCCTTCACAGAAAGGAGCCCGCTTGCTTCTAACCCGCCAACGCTACCCATGCCGTCGTATGGCGCCGCAGACCCTATGACGGGCGAGAGGGCTACACGACGACGACGGACGGATCCGCAACTAGAGTACAGTCCATCCTATCCTCCAGCTCAATCCAATCTACCATCGATGTCTCAACCCTCCCACCACACTCCCCTATCTCAACCTGGAACACCCTCGTCGATGGCTCGAACATCGCGACTCCCCCCTTTACGGATGGATCAACCTGCTGGGACGCCAAGCACTGGGCCGTCAACTACAAACACACCGGTGCAGAGCTTTGCACCATATAAGCGGGAACCATATGAGACAGGTTGGGCGACAAGACCAAGCGCCCCACATGATCCAAGCCAGCGCTGATTTTCACTTTTGACGAGTATCTACTTTACACTCGCCACCCTACTTTCGTTTTATGAAGCGTTATTTTATTATATACTTAGTTTTAATATGAACATCTCGCTGTAAGGGCGGGATAGTGCCTTAGGAACGTACTACATATCATTCGAGCATTGGACAAAAACGGTCATTAGAACTTTTCGCATAGCTCGGGCAACCGACATTTCGGGCGGGAAGGGAAAAGGCATCGTGTTGCTTTCATGGTTTAGGTGTCAGGAACGAATACAGTTTGCTTTATCAGTCACATGTTCACGGGCCCCCAGTACCGAGCTGTGCACCAGATACCTCCCCTCCGTTGTATTTCTTTTGTCCTGTCTACTCGGCAGCATGCACAGGTTGATCATCGTTCTACTGGAAATCGGGCTTTGTGGCTTGTGGCTTTTTATACATATATATACATACATATCCATGGATGTTTCTGTTCCGGGATTTAAGGAGTTGGTTATGGGGTCTAAGTGGAGTTATATGGCATCTTGCGTTTTTTTTTTCTCTTTCGCGTTGATTTCTGTTGTTTTGGTCCTTGGGGGTGGCTTTACTCGATACCAGATTGCGAATTTGCCAGACTGCAGAAATATTTCCCATATCCATTTATTTCCTGGATACTTCCAAATACCCAGCCGAACTTGACTATACAGGTTGCTACATAGCGAGGAGCAGATATAGGAGAAGGTGCTTTTTCTTTTAGGGGTCATAAGGGCTTAGCATTCCTACGTTGCGGGAGGGGAGGGCTATTCAGCGGAGTCCAAAATGCCGTAGAGCAAAAAGACGGGTGTCAGATTTGTCGATTCCCACTTCGGGAAAGGGGGGGAGGAGGGGGACATGGAGGACAAGGGATTAGAGCGAATTGGAATCGAAGCCAACGGCTAAACTAGAGGATAAAAACTCGAATTCAGCGAGGCCCGGCCCAACCAGAGAGAAAGATCCCAACAATGTCCAAAACTACATTGACAACCCCCAAGTTGCTTTGTTGTGACACTAGACGGCCTTTGCCGAAGTAAAGAACCCAAATCGAGGCAAGAAAAAAAAGAAAAAAAGGGCATTAAGAGTGAGACGCAGAACCCGGCAGGACCCAGAACTGGTCAGAGTATGGGAGAGTAAACAAAGAGCATGCGTGTAACGCTATCACCATTAGACTAACGATTTACCAACGAACAACCACTTGACACAAGATCTCGATAACACGGTTGGGTCAATACCGTCGATATTGTACTAGGTATATTAGTCTGGTAGGTACTGTACCTAGGTAGGTATAGTAGGTAAGTAGTAGGTAGGATCGTAAGCAGCTTGGCATCTTTCGCCTTACATGCTTAGTTGTAACGCTTTCCACCTCCCCCCCAGTCATAAAGGCGAAGCTCCCTAGGCCAACACGTACGTGCATGGTACTAGGTAAGGTTCCTATCGTGATAGGCATACCGAGAATAGGATGGGGACCCAACTGGAGACTGTCGTGCGTCCACACCAAAAGGGGGGGCCGCAGGGGGAGATCCATTCCCCTAGGATACGTCAGCGACGCCTTTCGTCGGTATCGCTACCGAGAAGACGACGTACGTACATCATCAATGCTTCTTCGCACATACATGGAACACATCCGCGTCATACCTGCCTACCTATACATTAGGTACATATAATATATGCAAGTATGTATATGTATAGGCACCTATATGTATACTGCAACGCTGCTTGGCCAAACTCTATTCGAACGAACTGCCCAGGTTTCTTATTTCTCACTCACACTTACACGCATACACACACTCTCTCTGTCTCTTTGCCTGCCTGTCACTTTTGTGCCCGGTACCCACATGGGACTACCCGCCCCCCTTCCTCGTATCCCCGTTCTGGCGCCCAATGAACTCGGCTGCATCGATATGTAGAGTATAATTTATTTTGCAGATCAGGGTTCGGTCTATTATGTAGGCCACATGGCAAGGCCTTCGCCGCTTTACAGAAACTACCTAGATAGGGAAAAGGCTGGCTGGGTAGGTGGCACTGCGGCGTGTTTCTGCCAGATAGGCCAGTGAAATTTTTCCATCTTTTTTTTTTCATTTCTCTGTCTTGTTTAGCTGTCTGTCTGGTTTCCCGTCTGTCTACTACCTGTCTGTCCTTCTGTGAGTCATCTTATTTTCTTTTTTTTTTCCTTTCCTTTCCAACCCCCATCATCGTTCAAATCCTCTGCCTCGCTCCTACGTACCGTGACAACAACATCAACAACAACAACAATAGCAGCAACCAGATCTAAGCTTTCCGCGTCATGTTGACGAGATGAGGGTTACATACAGCTGAAACAATCACTTGCTTACCATCCATCCATCCATCCATCCAACCCTATCCACCAAGAAATACTGTCACCCTTTCTTCTGCATATTTCCCCAAAGTACTAAATGAAGCCGCAGCTCTCACCGGAAGCGGTAACGATAGACCCCCCCAGTACCAAGAGTTGCTGGGTTGAGATCCGCGAAAGGTGCCGGAGTATTTTTTCTTGGGCGAATTAGACGCTGGAATTGCAAACGCTTGGGAAGACCCAACGGGCTAGGAGTCTAGAACCTGCTGATCCAGTTGAGAAAGAGAGAGAGAGAGAGACAGAACCCCCAGTAACGATCCCCCTCTCTGTCACCTCTCATTCCGCGTTCCTGCTCAGGTACCTACTCATCGTCGGCTCTTACTTCATGCCATTTCTCTCATACCTCCGTCTATCTCTCTCCGTGCCTTTGCCACTCTGCCACTCTCCGTCTCTATCTCGGTCGGTCGCGGACGGTTGCTTAGGTTGTATGAATGTCTGGCTATGCCGCGTCGGTCCGATTAGATAATACCTCAGTTGCCCCTTTTTTTTTATCTCACTCTCTCTATACGAATGAATTAAACGCATGCCCTTGTTGTTGACATTCTAAGCATCCAATTAAAAAGAAGTAAACAAGAAATATCATCTCTCATGTCCTACAACCGCCTACCAAGTAACCTCTTAAGTTTCCCATCGGAGTATGAGTTGCTGTATGTATGAGAGCGGGGTGCTTGATGGTCCGTCCTCCCTTTGATATCTGGGGAAAGAAGGGTCAGTGGGATGGATTCACGAAGGACCCCCATACCCATACCCATTCCCCTCCAATCCAATCCAATCCAGACCTGATCGATACCTACCGAGGTACCTACTTACACACTGCACGATTATTGATGTAATTTATCGACTCTTTTTCTGTCCCTTCATGACGAGGGGGGTCCAATAGGGGGCGGGGAAGGATCATCATGGTAGGAAAAAAAATATCATCATGCTGTTCATCATACGTAGCAAATGCAGGAAACGTTCCCATCGCTACATTGATAATCGGTTTATTCTTATTTTTCAAAATTTTCTGTGTCTCCTCATTCCCTCTCGCTCCTCTTCGTCCTCCCATCCCATCCTATCCTATCCCATCCCAAACAATGAATAAAACAAAACCAACCCCACGGATATTCCCCGAGCTTGGCCTTGCCTAACAGCCAAGCAAAAAACAACTAAAACTTAGTGAATTAAAAGAAAAGAGAGAGAGAGGACCATTTCTTCTACACCGCAAGTTTGAATCGCGATGGATGGATCGATGGACAGGATGGCCCATTATATGCATCGGCAGTACCGGTAGTTAGGCAGCAATTTGCTCGTCGTCGTTTGGTCTTGATATTTCTCCCTCCCCCTCATCGACCTAATATCTTCACCATCATAATTCGAAAGAAAAAAAACACCCATTTCTAAGCTACCCATTTAGGTAAGCCTTCTTTATTCGAGGGACAGGTAGGTAGATTACCTACACGGTGAGTCGAAGACTTAGAGGGGGAGGGGGGAGAGGAAGGAGATCTAACAGATCTGGGGAGGGAAAAAAAGATTTGATGATAATACGACATACCCTTCTATGTGACATAACATGATATGATATGACATACCTAGGTTACCTACATGCCAGCCTAGCGGCCATACCATACCATACCATACCATACCTACCACTACCACCACCGTGCCTACCAAATCAACCCAAAACCAACCGTACCATCCACGAGCGTAACCTGACCCCCGCCAACGGGCCTTCCCGAGAGTCAACAGTCGCCAACAAAAACCGTACGGGACCTAGGTACACGGCGAAGACCTAAAGAAGGTGACATCTACATTGCTGTACCGCGGGTTGCGACGCCATGAGAGAGGGATGTTGGTAGATCGATTCGGTCGATCGGGCGGTCGGGCGGTCGGTCGGTCGGTCGGCATCTCCCTGGTGAGCAACAACAACAACGACGACAACGACAACGACGACGACGGTCTGGACCGAAGATTCATTACAAGCATGCAAACCTTACCTACATCTAACCTGCTGAACCTATTCGGGCGCTTGCTTGCTCGCTCGCTCGCTCCCTCGGTACATCTAGCACCACGAGCGAGACAAGACAACCAAAGAAAAAGAAGGATCGACAATAGCCTGCCTGCCTGCCTGCCGGCCGGTACATGCGTCCTGCAATGGTAGATTGATGGCGATATGTAATGTCATTCATGTACCTATGTACGACGATAAAACCGAAGCACGCATTGCCTATACACCACACAAACCACACAAACCACACAAACCACACAAACCACACACACACACACACACACTAGACACCCCATACACCACAAACGTAGGTACATATAAAAAATACCACCACGACCTGCGTATTACGCCCAGCATCCCATCCATCCACCCATCCACCCATCCCCCATGCCCTGATACGACCCTCGTAACGCGTGCCTGCCTACATAGGTACTCTACCCCATGCCGAGACGACAAATCGTCAACAGCTCTACGCGCGACGATTGCTGCATGTAAGATACCCGAACGGCTAAGCAGCTGACTGCCTACCCAAGGTATGTATGTAGCTTTCTTTGCCCAGCCTAGCGTTTCCAAGGGGGGGATGGGGAGGTAGCACGCCTCACGCCCCGCGGTCCCGGTCCCTGGTACCGTAACAGTACCTGTGTGTAGTGTAGTGTAGTGTCGTGTCGGGCTCCAGCGGGAGCGGCCGAACGGTCTGACTCCTATGTATTGTACATGCTACCACGCTGCCCTAGTGGGAAGGTGGTGTAGGCAAGGTAGGTAGGTAGGTACCTAGGTATGAGTACCTATGTACAATACGTAAGTAGTATTGCGAGTCCCTCTAGCCAGGTAAGTATCTAGCCGCCGTAGGTACTAGGTACTTACACATGTAGGTAGTTACATAAAGTGTCAGTCGAATAAGTACCTACCCAGGTAGTTCGTATGTAGACTAGGTAGGTACATAGATACATACTGGATAGAGCGTCTATCGCGGCTCAGTTCAAAGAAAAGCGAGATGGAGATAGAGAGAGATAGAGAGAGAGATCATGATGAAGAACATGACAATACCCAGCAGCTGATATGCCTGCCGCCTTAGCCTTGTCAATGGTCGTCTACATGTCTTCGAACACAGCCCCTGGCAGATGAATCGGTACCGTCCTGCATACATACATACCTACATAAGTAGGTACCTACCTATATTATACCGTATTATATGAAGTTCCTTGCCTAGGCAGGTAGGTACATAGGTGCCCAGTGGCCAGCATCTGCGATTCAAAACCCCAATTCCCGGTTTCTGGGTCCTTAGACATCTACCAAGTCGTCAATCCAAGTCATATATTCAACCTCTATTATAGGTACCTAAGGTATAAAATGTCATCAAATGGCGTGCATAAGAAAAAAAACAACAACAACACAGACATCCATTAACCCGGAAAGGGATGGGGGAGGTGACAGGTACAGAACCCAAAACGTACCTACCTAAGTATGTAGTATGTAGGTAAGTCGAGAAGCCTGTCATACTGCATCCTCATGCGAGACTAGAGTAGGACTCTTTCTTGGTATCGAAGGGACAGGCATCATTGTGACCGAATCACACACATCCCTGGCAGTGCAATGTCCGTATGCTGGTTGCTCGTTGGAGCATATGGCTGATCCACTTAGCTAGATCGTGACGCCTTACATAGTACATCCTAAGCTCGAGGGAGTCGTAATATACCTACATATGTAGTAGGTGTATCCCTTAGTATTGGTTTAATTGTCACTAGTGCTGATACAATGGATGAAGGACCAACACACTCGATTAAAAGTCACCAAGTAAGCATCAGAAAGGGGTATACAACATTGATAGGTGAATGGGGATGAAAAAAAGAACAAAGAAAAAAAAAAGAAAAGAAAAAAAAAAGAGGAAGCGGTCTTCCCATACGGTATCGCATTACCCTCGAAAAAAGGAGACCTGCTCAATATTAAGATTGGAACCACTCAGTAATATGTACCCTTTGAACCTAGTGCCGCTCAAACTTCCATTGGATGTCTCCTTAGCCACTTCACTATCGTAACACTGTACGCAAGTTCTCTGTCTAGACCCCAACGCCAGCTTTGCCAGGATGTAAAGCTCTGGCTGGTAGACTAGGTGAAGAAAACTTCCCTTAGATATCCACACGCCCCGTACGAATGTGCATCAAAGCTCACCGTCTCCTCCTTTCGCCTGATCCGATCTTATGATAGGGAAATCTTGTTTACCGGTAGTCCGAAGGCGGGTACGGCGGTAAATGAGGGTGAAGACCGTCCCCTTGCGGTATAGTCGGCTGCTGAAGCCCGTAAGACCCATAAGCTTCAACTGGGTGCATTGGGTGTGGAATGCCCATACTACTGGTTGTAGTTGGTACAGTACTCCAACCTTGCCATAAGCTGTCAAAATCAAACTCTGGGTCACTACTGCTCATTGTCTCCATTCCCGGCGCCATACTCGTAGCTACAATGTTGCTGCTCAGCGACACGCTCCCTTCAGGGCTGGGTTGCTGGAGGGCTGAATGCATCATAGGACGTACGGAAGGTTCTGATGGTGCTGTCGATAAGTTCATCACATTTCGATCTTTCTTTGGGGACATGTCGCTCATGTATATATCCTGTCGTTCGGGTTTGACGTGGCGAAAGAAGGGTGACAAAGGCCCAGGTTGGTGGAATACTTGAGAGGCCGCTAACAAGGTCGGGATCTTGCGGCCAGGCAAATATACTTTCTTGGCCGTCGACGGTCGCTGCATATTCGCTTCGTGGAAGGTCTCGATGATATAAGAGACTCGCTTAGCCTGGGCGTCCTTCTTCCCACAATACCCAAGTATCAACAAAGCACTCTGAATAGACTGTTCCGCATCCGGGTTATGGTACAAAGAGGCAAACTCGTTGCTCATTATGATGAGGGCCGCCGAGAAGACAAAATGACTGTTCGTATCAAGTGAACTTCCGATTAGCTATGTTCTCTCCTCAGTTGTAGTGATAGTAAGACTGTGCCAAGTGTTCCTTACATTATAAATGGATTACATTGAGACAAATAGTCGGAATCTAACGCAAGTCGTGCTAGAATTATCGTACGCTCCGAAGCTTCAACGCAGGCTTGAGAAAACTTTTCCAATCTTTGACTGACATGAGGCGGTTTTTGAGAACTCCTAGATATCTCATGGCATCCCATTTTGAGAAGATACAGAAAAAAAGGTCTCGTTAGGAGTAGTACGGAGTGGCAATGCAGAAGATTGACGTGGAGGATAGCAACGGCCTGTGCTGGATCAATTGATCCATTCATAAGTCGTGCGCAATGGAGATTCTCATGCAGTTCTTGCTCCCATTTCTCGAGGAGCTCTGCAATCTCCTGGGCCACCAAAGTTGACACTTTTCTCTTGGAATAGACTTTTTTCAAAGTTGATCCAATCAAATAACAACTTCGCACAGAGGCATCCAATGCCACTGAGTTTGTTATCTGTGTCTCGTCGCTCATCGCGGGCTCGTCAACCCTCGGGCTATCTGGCGGTTTCAGTGCATGCTCCGAGCAATCTTCCTCTGATATGGAAATAGGACGACCCAGACATGCTGCTAGGAATCGATCTAGGACAAACAGAGTTCTCCACACGTTCCTTCGAAGACAACCCTCGGGCGCCGAAAAGATTACCATGCTTTCTTCTCTATGTAGTCCCATTGCAAATGCCGACCGGACTGCCATTCCTGTTCACGCTGTTAAGCCTGTGTAAACTGAAAGCTAGCGAGACAGGGATCTGTGACTCACCCATGTAGACGTATGAAGTATTTCTTCTTGATATTATCAACATGTAGAGAGACATCAAAAGGAGGGCCTGTATTGACCAGAAGTCGGCATCCTCGAACCCGGACACTGGGTCATAGAGGTCCTTAGCATTACGAAAGAATAACTCGGCACGGTCAATAGGTTCTGAGTATAGGTTTTGTATCACCGTCGCTTCGCTGGTTCCCTGTATTGGGCGAGCCGTGACTAGGCCTATAGCAAAGACCAGGTTTAGGATACATAGTAGGGGTTCGCTAATGCGAAGAGGCTCATTATAGCACTCCTCTACTGATTGAAGGAAGTCTTTCTGATTCAACACTTCAATGAAGCCGGGCGTCTATAATTTCATGAGCCAACCTATAGAGTTCAAGGGTGGCATACTTACATTGGTGAAAAATGAATGGACTAGTATATCAGCCGTCTTCTTGTTTGGAAGAACTCCCGTTGCTCTTGTGCCTGGCGGAAGCTGAGTAGTATTTTCCAAGATATTATGTCTCAGCGGGTCAGTGGTGAAATCGGAATGCCCAGAGACGTTTTCAACAATCATACGAATTAACTGCAGGTATGATAGACTTGCTGACTCGCCGACGTAAACTAAGAGGATGTATTAGACCACTAAACTGTAAACTTAGAAAAGGGGTATGGTTTAAGACTTATGTCTCAGTATAGGGAGGTATTTAGGTGCAGTGTAGAAACTAGATTGATAGATTATCCTCGTGGTTTCTTGTGCCCTTATTTACCAAGATATGGCATTATGCATTGAGTGCAAGGGATACAGCACAAGATCTCTAAAACATAATACAGATGGTGTCTATCTGTGAATGATCATTATATAGTCTTACTTACGTAACCTGCCTGTCGAATCCATAAGCATTCGGGGCAAAGACACAAGCTCGGCTTCGTCTGCAGCCGTTCCACTGGCACTACTAATACGAGAGCGGGAGTCGAAGTCGCGATCATTGTTGCCGAGAAATGGTCTGGTGGTCCCTAAGAGCTTCTGACTCGACTCGGGTGATTCCAGCTCAGACTTTAACATCCTTGGTGAATCGTCAACGTGTCGACGCTTGGTCGGAGACCCGAGGGGTTCTTGTGATCCGGCCTCCCCGTTTGTTGGCATGTATAAGCAATCTAGATTCCGCTTGATACACGTGCTGCATGGTTTCAAACCGTTGCACTACAACGACGGTCATGTTAGCGAAGATGATAACCGCCAATTTCGATACTCATGGGCATCGTACGATGTTTCTCGAACATCGTGTCCACAGATGGCTACACAACCACGCCAACCCGCTGTGGGACGCAACAAACTATCCAAGGAAAGCAGCATATCATACTTCGTCGCTGCCCACTTAGAGTATGCTGTACGATATATGGGAACCACGAAAAATGACTTTGCCCGATCGACGGATTGTGCACCATACTACTCCACGTACTTGCTACTTCAACTTTGATGATCCGATGTGTAAATAAAGGCAAGACGACTAAGAGCTCCATACGAAGTAAGGGACGAAAGGGCGAGGGATAATATGATAAAGAACCCCCTGTTTGACTCACCTTTTGCTTCCTACGCTTACAAGAGTCACATGCCTGGGCGGTACGTTGCCTCTTGTCAGGGTCAACCTTAGGTCGTGTCATGGTATTGAGCCACAAGAAATCTAGGTCACATCCGCCATCCGACAGCTCGCCACAAGATGGCAGGATTTAAGTCGGACAATGAGGAGAATAAAAGAAACAGATGATGATTTCGGGGGCGGCGCCGGTCTTACGGGCGCTGGGGTGTCGGTCTCGGATGCGGACAAATAGGTATTCTGGCTCAGCCCTATCGGGAACCAGACGGAGGCTCAGATCTCGAGTCGTGAAATCGCCCAAGGAATTGAGTCGGAAGCTGCGTTGTTTACCCGAGAGTGTGTATAGATGTTGCCTTGCATTCGGTACGAATAGCTAGGACTATTTGGTAAGGCTGTTGTAGATGGGGGGTGTATGATGAACTAAGCGGAGAAGAGCATAACTGAGTACACAGATGATAACGGACGGCTCACTGGAGCGCTATAGTAATCTGTCACGGCAGTAGTTGACAGACAAGGGATGGTCGTGTCATGGAAGAGATACAAGAAAAGATGTAAGACTTTGGAGCCAACGGAACGCGTCGGAAGCGGGAGAATGACAAGAGAAAAAGATATCATGGAAAGTTTTAATGGAGAGAATGCAAGGGCCGGTTTGTTGAATTGTTTTTTTTTCCTTGAGAGGAGTTCATGGATGGGAGCCAACGTAAAAGCCATGCACTCCAACTGGTATTGGTAGGCTCGGCTCCCTCTCCAGAGCCGGACAACGGGCAGTTCTCGACCACTCAAGGCTTCCCTGGTCATGACTGCAATAGGATCTTGAGGCATGGCTGGGAAGGTGTAGAATCATGATTGGGTGGATTGGGCGTAGATCAATCAAGTGAGACTCCGTTAGGCAGTTAAGTGGCGTTTTAGCACTGCCTACAATTGTGAGATGCGGGAGATAGCGGGCTTATTTAACATAGGTATTTCTTCTTCTGACGTGGACTATTTTTCTCGAGAAGGGTGAGATTTCAAAAGAGTACCAGGTATCAGGAGTGCGGACTTTTTTCACTGATATGATAGAACCCAGACTAGAATCTTGAAATGATAGGAAGGTCAAGAAGAGAGCAAGAAGTGGGTAAGTGATATTTCTGTTAAGGCGTTCAAGGGCTTTCAAGGGCTTTCGTTAGATATTAAAAAAAGTGACTGATCAACTCCGTATTCCACAGCAAGTGTCTCAGTTATGCTTTTTTTTTGATAGCTAGATTCTTTACCCATCTCGAGTCAGGATGATGTTGAATTTAGGTACACAGTGAAGAAAAAAAGGGGTTTTGAGATGTGATAAGAATAAGAATATTGAAGTTTATCATGTAAAAGTGATTCCTACGCGAACTTGTAGGACCTGTAGGTACATACATGATGAGATGGGTACATTGATAGTATTTACCAGGTAGTCCTGGCAGTTATCATCAATAATCTTTGGATATCAAACTTTAAACTCAACAAGGTACATTCATATATACTTACATATGTATATAATACTCCGTACTCCGCCAATACGACAATTCACGTAGGGGTTTGGATGTCGCTACCAAACAGAGCACTTGAGTTTAAAGTTTGTCGGGTAATGCACCTAAATGGCTAGAATGTTCAGGGTTTAAGTGATGGTGGGTCATGTACTCTATACCACAGAGATACCGCAGAGTACGTGACCAGGCTAGAAGCTTACGAGAATCTGGCGGAACGCTTTCAGGTAAAGTGTCACAGGGCTAAGTAGATCCGGGTACTCTTTGTCTCATCGCCCGTACCGAGCATATGTAGTTCGAACATCCAACATGTACTATGTATCTCAAGCATACAATAATGTTCCAACTAACTTCCAAGGGGGTCCACACTATGTAGGGCGAGTCCTACATTCCATGTCTGTTCCATCGATCTTCTCCATTTCTCCATTTTCTCCATTTTGAGGCTCAACCTGTCTCAACTACCAACTACCAAATCCAGAACAAGGACCATATACCAGTACCGTTTATATACGAACCCTTTGTCACTCAAGCATTGGATAGCTGTTAGTGCCAACCTTTGTCTCTTTTTGAATCAACCAAGTGTGTTACTTGCAACCGCCGTTAAGTATCAAAGTCTCGGATTACCTGTCTACCAACCTACGATAGAGCAATATATCTATCATAGGTGGTTCCCATTTCTCGGATGATGCACCCGTCCTCGTATCAAATTCTCCATGTCTGGTTTGTCATCCGCTCGTCATCCAGGATTTCTGAATGCTCTCCCGTCACCGCATACGGTAATAAACGATATTCACCGGGTCCCAATTCGGTGCACACCACCTGCATGTAACCCTTCAAACCAATGTCTGTCCATCTCGACCGTCAATTTTTCTTTGACTCGGTCCAATCTACTCTCAGATGGAAGCTCTAGATCTACACGTCAATCTGATTAAGATATTACCGATTGATTATTCCGGGCTGAACTAGTACAACTCGGTTCTAGATGGCCAAACCATTTGTGCCCAGCCGAGCTATAGAGATCCGTGGATACCATGCTCAGAAACAGGAGTCTGTCAGACAACACTGAGACTGATCGTCCATTAGATTCAGCTAACTACTACCCACCCCAGATACCATATTGGGCCTTTCATGCCGATGGGGTTTTCAATTTGACGACTTGCCGATGGGCTCGGTAGTTCCTTAGTTCATATCTAAATAGCTCAACGTATGTCTAACACAAAGACGGTTCGCTATGGCACGGCTCACAAAGCCAGTGTCATGTGTAGGCATAGATGGAACTTTTCCACATGTCACCGTCATCCTATGCATTGAATCCAGATAAGTCGTCCATGGGACTGATCAGTCAGAATTTGCCCTGCCGTCCCCAGAAAATTAAATATTCCGTCACATATATATGTCCGGGTCGCGATCTTATCAACAGACTGTTTCGGTGAGTGCCCCCGAAACTGATGGATCACAATATGCTGTGGTATACCTACTGTTGTATACCATTTGTCTTCCTTGTAACAAGCTCTTGCTTGCTTTAAGTAGCTTTGCAGCGTGCTTTTCTATGCACCCCCCTTTCTTTGCCTTGAATATGGATGGACTCTTATCCTCAAGCTCTGCCCTATTTTCGCCATCATGACCGTCAAACAACAGGTAACAGCGGTGCCGATTTATGTGGGATATGGGGAAGACCTGGTCAGCGAAGGGGCAAGGAGTGCTTTCAAATCCCTATGGACGTCCACCAAGATGGAGCTTCCAGCTGAGTTCCTACAGTATGTTGAGCGTGTCAGATTCTTGAAGTATTCCAAGACGGGGGACGCGGTATGCTTCCCATGTCCCCTGCGTGAACAGGAGGCGGTGGCGGCTCTAAAAGCCTTAGAGGGATGCGCTGCTGCTGCCATTGCAAATATACGGGGCAAAGAACGCGAAAGGTCCATCAATGTCACACTCGAACGTGTAGCATCTTTTTTAATGTCTGCATACATCACCAACATTGACGGCTTAGACAAATGCAACCCGAAAACTAAGGAGCGAATCCCCGGTTCGTCTTGCATATCCACGTCATATTCTTGTAGGAACGTTTTGGCTAACAATTTACAATCTAAGACACTGATTTGAACAAAGCGCAATCGAATCTATATCGTCGTCTGTCAGCGGGTCTCTACGAGACTAAAAATCCAGGTGAATACTACCACATACATGGATCACTGGAGGCCAGTACGACTCTAAGAATGATTGGCCTCCCCGCGTTCCGTCCCGATTTGACAGATTACCATGACTGCATCAATACGATTGAGGGAGCTGTCCAACGATTTTCTGCGCTCGAGTTAGAAAAGCTGAACCAAGACTATGGTCAGGCAGGTGCTTCTGTTCTCACCAATGAGAAGTATCAGAAAACTGCCCATGGGCAAGCAATGGCGTCTCTGCCGCTTTTTACCGTGAGACCATTGGAGATGGATACGCCACCAGCGCCATTTGCGAAATCCGTAGACGAACCTAGCCAATGTTTGCAGGGTCTCCGTGTCATCGAGCTATGCCGGGTGATTGCAGGCCCAACGATCGGTAAATGCCTGGCAGCACACGGCGCGTCTGTATTGAAGATCACTTCGTCGCAGGTACCAGACGTACCTTTCTTCCAATTAGATGTCAATACGGGGAAACACACAACATCCTTGCACCTCAAAAACGCAGACGACGTTAATACTTTCGAATCACTCCTAAAGACAGCTGATGTAATCATCGACGGGTACCGACCAGGGGTTATAGCGAACCTTGGTTATCGTCCCGAGGATCTTGTATCAAAGGCGACGCAGCGTGGCAAGGGACTTGTTTATGTGATCGAAGATTGCTTTGGTGGCACAGAAATGGGCGCTGAATGGGCGAGCCGTCCAGGCTGGCAACAGATCGCTGACTGCATCACGGGCGTGGCATGGGAGCAGGGCCGGTTCATGGGACTCAATGAACCGGTTGTGCCGCCTTTCCCAATGTCGGACTACGGTACGGGATGTGTTGGTACTATCGCAGCACTCTCGGGGATTTACCGCCGGGCGACACAGGGAGGTAGTTGGATCTGCCGGACCAGTCTATCGCAATACAACCTCTTCCTCCTATCACTTGGCACATACCCAACCGAGGTGCAAGATCAACTACGGCGCGAGCACGATCGTCATTTTTTTGCACTGCGTCATAACGACTCGGTCGACGAAGTAAGCCAGCGTGCCTTGTGTAGTATCAAGTACCTATACCCGAAGCTATTCGCGAAACATAGCATGCAGAGCATGTATAGCGAAGCATTTAGCGGTGTAGTGACATGGCCGAAGGAGCCGCTAAAAGTTGACGGAATCAAGATTGGTCATGTGAGACCGACAAGGCCAAATGGTTATGATAAGCCAACTTGGGAGGATTGGGAAGGAGATGAGACGTTATTGGATATTTGATTTCTCATTTCTCAAGTCTAAAGTAGGTCATCAGCAATCGTATGAATTATGTGTGGTCACACTGCAGTAGCGGCGGTTATCGTACTTTTTTCGACATGAGCGGGCGTCGTGGCATTCGTCGTATCTAGTGTTACGTGGAGAAGCGCTACACGAAACGAGTAGCAAAAGATCATGTTATCGGCAGAAGGATGGGGGGGTATTATTTTCATTGAAACTGCCATACCGTACTCATATTAATTTCACACATCAGATTTTTCGTCACAGTGGCATTGTGTTCGTACGCGTTACCAAGGGGCGCCAAGTAGAACTGTAGCCCATAATAGAAGCACTGGAAAATCAACATCTACCCTCTATACGGCAACCTACGGATATATGAGAGCATTTTAAATAGTTTTGATCTCTAGGATAACATGGCCCGCAACATAGGGGGAAAAGGGGGAGCGGAAGGACAAGTCACTTATATACAGCCTAATACGTACCTAGGTTAGGTAGTTAGGGACTCTGGACACTGTCCGTCCCGAGGCGCTTCAACGGCGATATTGGCGCGCTAGGGAGATCAGATCCTGTCATTGAGGCACATATCCCCGGATGCCGCCTACTACCTACGATACACGAACTAAAGCCCACGAGGCGCCCGCCTGCCCACCTAGGTAAGTAGATAAGGAGGGGCGGGAGAAAAGAAGAAGGCAGCCTACCTTTACCTAGGCAGGTATATAGGTAGGGGTATGAATCGAGAAAGATAGCAATGGTGGTGACACCGCCTCTCTTCCCAAGCCCAAGTTGGACGAAGAAGCCGCTGCTCAAGACGCCCCCCTTTTTTTTTGGCAGGTACTGTACATAGGTAAAAAAATACCTACATAGGAAGAGGTCCAGTCTATGTAGTTACCTGACACAACGCCATTTTACCATTGGCATAGGTAGAGGATTTCTAGCTCAGGCGGACGTTGGGCTAATGCATTTATTTTTTGTGTGGTGTGATAGATAAGGTAAGGTGAGTTACATAGGTTGACGTGATTAATAATAAAAGGTGACGGACGGAAAGCTGGGCGCCATCCGTCTGACTGGCTTTTCTCATCACACATTTCGCGGAGATGGGGATCAGGAGAGGGGTGGGTGGTACAATACATACATACATACATACATACATACATACATACAGTACCTACTATTGAAAGGGCTGGGCTTTGCAGCAGCAGCATCAGCGTGCTGTAAGTAGGTACTGTAGGTACATGTAAGCACGTTATATACCTAGTATATATATAGACATACCTAGGTAGGCTAGGTATTTACCGACATATCGGTGAGGCTTTCCAGGCTACCAGGGCGATGTGTACGGATATCATTCAAGGAATATATGATTAGTTGTCCCTAGGTAGGCAAGGTGTCTAACTAGGTTAAGACTTTTGCATCCTGGAGTTTTATACACGCACTCCCTCTTTCCTACCTATCTAACCTAGAGACTTGCCTACCTACATTCGGTATTAGCAATAGAAGTTATAACTATTACGAGATAGTCCAAGGCCCCTAATCGACCAGCCTATACGTGTGTGTCCCCTGTATAGCCCCCCGCGTCAATACATACTACCTACATGTAGGTATTAACCCTCTATGCCATACGCACAATGTAGTTTCTTTCTTTCTTTCTTTCTTTCTTAACACGGGGTTTATATTAAGCCGCCAATTGCCCAGCTGAAGCATGTTCGCCGGCTAGGTGCAGGTGAAAGGAAAAGCTGAGCACGCGCTCGCATACATATAAGTAGGTACAGATAGTTATGTCACGAGAAGAATAAGAAGGGGGGGGCTTGCCTAAGCCACTTTGCTACCTACTTAACCTAGGTGTATTAGGTACAGTGTAGAATTGCAGAGGGATGAGGATTTAGGGGAGGAAGAGGGGGTATTTAGCTGTGCGTAACTTACATAGGTACCTACCTACATGTCCCTCTTCGAACCCCTTCCAAGACGTCATGTCCATTGTCCAACCCCAACCGTGTGGTGGCGGCGGCGGCGGCGGTGGTAGTCTGGGGAAAAATTTTGATGGTTGACGCGAGGGTATTTCCCCTTTCGGAATATCTTGCTCTTTCTTTCTCCTCCCTCCCTCCCTCCCCACGTACTCGTTCGCGAAGAGCAATAATAATAATAAAAACTCAATCAACAGCGGAAACCTTCCCTTGCCGTCTCAGCAGGGCGTTCGTCAAGTCTACCCTGCTCCCTCCCTCCTTTCCTCCCTCCCTTCCTTCCTTCCTGCCACGAGCCGAGACTCGATAGTAGGCATCCTACCTGTGACGTGTTTATAAAAATTCAATACGATACAATGAATTACAACGACCCCCCCCCCCCCCCAACGCCTCGCTCGCGCATATCCATGTCTGTTGGACGCCTTTCCTATAAGACGCCTACCTGCCCACGTACCTTACTACCCTCTTAGTACATATATAATACCTACACCAAAACCCAAAAGCTCCTAATTGCCATCGTAATTTAATCTAGCAGCACCCGGGGCTATGTATTCACCTCCCTGCCTGCCTACCTACATACCCAGATCCTAGCCCCCCCCCTCTCTCTCTTCGTGCTTCCCCACACTGCCCCTATCAAGCAGCAAGCAGCAGCGAGGCTTGGGGTGGTATATAGATAGATAGATAGATAGGTACATATGCGTAGCACAGCATCGCAGGGAGCATAACCTGTCTGTCTACAACGTGCCTAAGCGACTTGTCACGATGTCTCGCTTGCGGCGGTTTCCCGCATGATCCAACGTCTCACTTTTCCTTCGCTCTTGTGTTTCCTCCTTTTTTCTTTTTTTTTTTTCTCCTTCCTATTAGTTATTCTTTTTTAAGAAAATAGCTTTTGCCGGTGGCCTGATAATGATGTACTGTACGTAGGTAGGTATATATGTTATGTTATATGTATGATGCTGAGAAAAAAGAAAACACCTGATTTCATCTCATCGAATATCGCCGTACGTACATCAATTGGGTAATATTGGTGCTACATATGTAAATGTGTAGTTATGATTCAGCAGATAGATATTTCGATTGCTTCAATTTATACCATAGATTCAATTAGGCGGGTAGGCATGTAGTTAAGCATTAATAAATTCGTTAGCCATGACTAGGTATCGCTATCATAGTAACCGATACCCTACTACCCTTAAGAGCACAAGAGTTTAAAACGCCAAAAGAGAAAAGAAAAAAATTTGGAAAACTAGAAAAGTAATCCAAACTCGCAATATACTCCCCACCTAAATAGGTTATATATACCTATTATTATCCTATATAATTGATTCATATCTGTGATAGGTAGTACATAGGTATGAAAAAAGACAAAAAGATGTAGTCACGCCGTGGATCGAACACGGAACCTTCTCGGAGCTTTTGAAGTACACATCAATGTGAACGAGAAATCATAACCATTAGACCACGCGACTCTTGCTTGGAAATTTTCCGTCTTACTTTGGTCTATATATATAACTCATCCCCCTTCCCCCCTCCCCCCCTTCGTACTTGAATCTAACCTAATCCTACGTTAGTTCCGTTTAGAGCTTACTATACCTTTAGGTACATAATTCGGGGAGTGGAGGTACTGTAGTACCGTGGTAGGGCTTGCCTTTTAGGACTGTAACTTTTGGCCGGTCTAAGGCATGTATGGTGAAAGAACACATGCAGATTGTGGGGTTTCTCTTACTTTGCCGAAATTAGAAGCGGTCTATGAGTCTGACCTATCAGACTGATGCTCGGATTGTTTGGTAATTCCCATTAGCCTAGCATTAGGTACCGACAGAGATTAAGCTCCGCGCTTAGGAGGCACGCAACCAGAAGACCAATCGGTAAGAGTCCATACATCCATATTAGAGCCTCTACTATGTATGTGTAGTAGTAACCTTCAGATGTTGAACTTACATCTAAGTCCCTTGAGTAAACTATGTGCCTCCCTAGTACCTGAACTAAATGCAGTACCTGAAGCTAAACGCCGACAGCGTGGTTTAGATGGCGATTTAGCTGAATATTGGAGACATCATATCATGGCTCATTACAAGCGGCCCGAGTAACCTCACGAGCCATACATTTCCATAGACAAAATGATGAAGGGGACTTCACTAAACATTAAACCTCCCTCACTCGATCGATTCAGATCGTGCGTAGTATTGAGTCGGTCCGAGAAGCAATTGCTCAAGTCTCATAACTCACATTTTTCATATCCATCCTCGTTGAGTTATGAGCAATCGCGTAATCGGCTTCTGCATCCTCAGATGCTTTGATCTATTTGATAAGACGTGACTGGTCCATTACCAATTTGGGTATCAATAGGGTCTGGTTCCCTGGTAGGTCGAAGCGGGGCCTTATAGTAACGTAACGCATGTGAAGAAGTTCGGTGCTCCGTTCCTGTGCCGGTCTCCGGTATTCATGAATCACTGACATCAAGCGCTCGGCACTCCTGGTCCTCATCGACAATCGGGCACGAGTTTGTACCCACCCAAATACCGCATCTTTCTGAAAACACCTTTTTGGTGGATTTTTTGCCAACGCCCTTCCGGTGGAGTTGCTGCAACTGAGGGTTGATACCTTGTAGAATACATACCTCCTCAGGGGTGAAAACATACCGCATTTGAGGTAAAGATGTAGAATATAGCGATGTCGGAGCCTGTACCTAGTAGATGGCGGAATATTTTGAGTTTTGCGTATTCACGTCTGTTGGCATGGTTTATATGGCGTGGCTTTCGTAGCTCCAAACCTTTTTTGTTTTTGTTTTTGGTATCCGAGCTTCGTCTTCAGTTTTAATTGACGAGCTGTTCACCTGTTGTTCTTATTCCTTTGCCTCCGACACCAAACGAAAATTGACGTGCCTCAAATTACCATCTCCGAGTAGTAAGCAATGCCAGACCAGACTCTTGAGAAGGGAAGCATAAGCCCCGGGGCAGATTCGAATACATCCAAAGGGGTCTTTACCGATGACGAACTCTTACGAACACTCTCTGTTTCGGCGGCTGTACCGGTCGAAGAGCCACCGGACGGCGGATTTCTTGCCTGGTCCCAAGTCGTGCCAGCCCACATCGCCAATATGATGTCCTGGGGCTATGGGACTGGGTTTGCGGTTTTCCAGCTCTATTACAAGGAGACACTTGGCTTGCCGGCCTCCCAGGTGTCTTGGATAGGCTCTATTCAGATATTCCTATGTTTCGTCGTGGGAATGGTGTCTGGCCGGCTTTCTGATGCCGGTTACTCGAAACACCTATATATTGGCGGAGCTGCATTGACGGTGTTTGGTATGTTTGTGACAAGTTTAGCGACATCGTACTGGCAGATCTTACTTGCACAGGGATTCTGCAGCGGCATTGGCGGCGGGTTGATGTTCATGCCGGCAACTGCGAATGTAGCCACCTACTTTAAAAAGAAGCGATCACTCGCGGTGGCGTTCAACGGATGCGGATCCAGTACCGGTGCGATACTATTCCCGGCCGTCGTCCAGTTCCTCACACCACAGATAGGCTTTCCGTGGGCGGTCCGAGTGTGCGGGTTTATATCCATTTTTCTAGCCTTCATTGGATTCAGCATCTTGAAACCACGGGAATTGCGAAGGATTCCAGCACCGATTGTCGATTGGAGTGCCTTCAAATACATGCCTTATACTATGTTTTGTATAGGCGCATTCCTTATATATTTCTCCCTTTTCACAATGCTTATATATGTGAGTTTCTGGAGTGTCCTACTTATGCTACTACCTCTGTTAGTTGAATGCTGAATTTTCTTTTGCTCTAGATCAACTCATTCGCTCGCGAAAGTATCGGTCTAAGCGAGAGGGAGTCCATTAACTTTGTACTCATCACGAGTGCAGTTGCTATCCCTGCGCGTCCCATATTCGGCTACCTCGCGGACCGCTACGTTGGTCCCGTCAACACGTTTGGCCTCAGCTGCATCGCCCTAGGAATCATGGCCTTTGCTTGGATAGGTATTCGAAACCGACCAGAAATGTACGCTTATTCGGTTGTCATGGGCTTTGTAAATGGAGCGGCCCAGGGCATCTTCTCGAGTGCAGCGAGTAGCTTTGTTCAAGACGTGAGAAAAATGGGTACATGGATAGGGATGGTGTTTGCCATTTGCGGATTTGCGACCTTGGCTGGGCCTCCGACCATGGGTGCTATCATTGATGCCAGTGGAGGCAAATATATATGGGCTCAGATCTGGGCTGGATCAACTATTGTCATTGGGGGAATACTTATCCTCGTGACATCGAGAATGCTAATGGGGAAGTCAACGAAGGTATACATGGTTTAAATAAGGATGGTGATTAAAGGTCAAGGTAGACCAAAAGCTGTGGAGGTTGAGTTAAGTCATGAGATGTAGCATGATAATGATCTTCCTATAATAACTAATATATTGGAAATGGGATTGGATAATTTGGCCGTATAGGTATTAAATAAGTCTAATGATACAAAGAAAATGATTTGAAGTAAGCAGATCAATGTCAATCTAGTATTGTTGTATGTAAAGTGCGTAGGGGATGATCAAAGACTGAGCATTCACAACATTGAACGTCAAAGTTCTTGAGACTTGGAACAGACACGGGAAGTTCTAGGTTAACTAATAAACTGTAGTTATTATGTAATGTAGCCTTGAGAACTTGAATTTGCCATGTGAAAATACAAGTTCACGTTGGTTGTATGTGGCTGAGTGACATGCTGCAGCTTAGCCACACAGCCACAATTATACCAACATTGAAACGTTCGAGAGCAAGGAACTAACTAGTGTAGGTCTCCCTAGTAATGCGCATGAAAAGCCTAAGGCAGATCTGGTGATTGATTAACCATAAACGGTTAACTGCATTCAAGTGCCATTGGGTTGACATCATCACTTTTTTCTGTCTAGTTTTCTGTCTAGCGTACATACATGTACATAGTTCTGAGCTGTACAATACAAGTTGGTTACCTCTTGGTCCTCTCCAATTCTCGTATCCTATCGGCGAGTCACATCTTGATCAACCATTGAAGAAAACTTGAAAAAAGCGTTACAATCAACCATAAGGAGTTACGTATGTAGCTAGATTTATTCTGCCCAGTAGCATTGTCTTATTCGCCATCGCAAACTGTTCGGGTAATAATAAAAACTCTTCAATCATCCCTTTGTTCCCGCATTGCTGCATTATTTGTCAAGAGGTTTACTGTTTCAGAAGTCACCGTGACTGTAGCTTGAAAGGTGCTGGTCTGATTGCCACCTTTCGTCATCTTCTGAGGCCGCCACCTAGCTCGTTCACTACTACATGTACTAGGCCTTGGCTGTTACTACTACATAGTGCAACGGCCTTACGTACTAATACATACCTATCTCTACCTAGGTAGCTATCTACCTTAAAGTTCAAGCAACAATCATTCTTACAATTCTATCAGCCTTACTATTTTCAATTCCTTTTTTTCGAACAACCACTTCCTATTCCTACTCCTAACTAATTCATCCAAACAAATTCGTCCGACTTTTACTCCAATCTCCCTCTTAAGCATGGCGGGCGTTATCGCGAAGATAATATCCAAGAAAATCCTTAAGGAGTCGGCGGGCAACCAATTTGGAGTTGAGGTAAGCCACACAACTGCTGATCAATCGATATTGCATTATGATGAGGTTGAATCGCAGACGAGACTAACGTATGATCCGGTTCAAAGGACCCGTACTTCGAACAAGTTCCCGCGACGAGACTCGATGGCACGCCCACTGGCAAATTCAAGAAAGTCCGCAAAGCACTACCGCCAGGCCTTTCGGACCACGATGCCAAGATTTTGACCAAAGTTAAGAGAAGAGCATACAGATTGGACATGAGCTTTGGTAGCTTCCTAGGTCTGAAGTTCGGTTGGGGTAGCATCATAGGCTTGGTCCCTGTGTGAGTAAACTTGCTCGTTTGGTATTTCGATCGCGCGCTAATGGAGATTGACTGCAATAGGGCTGGTGATATTATCGATGCGTTCATGGCCATGATGGTAGTACGCACCGCCAGGCAGGTTGAAGGAGATCTTCCTGTTCAGGTCTACACCTGGATGTACGTGCTCGTGATCATAGACTTCATCGCGGGGCTTGTTCCTTTCGTCGGGGACATTGCAGATGCCGCCATTCTCGCCAACACGCGCAATGCGGTGGCGTTGGAAGATTATCTCCGTAAGAAGGGCAAGAAGAATCTCCGCGCTAGTAAATTGCCGGTGCCCGACGTGGATCCTAGTGATCCAGTCGAATTCGATCGGTTCAACTCTGAGTCACCTGGGCGCGCGTCGTCTCGAGCCCCGCGTCCCGCTGAGACAGGGGTTACTCATCCTCCGCAGGAAAGCGGTGTGGCTCCGAGAAACACTCAGCCTTCACGGCCTGCTCAAGCAGTGGTCCATGATGATCGGCAGGGCGGCTCTCGAAGAGGATTCTTCGGCATGGGTAGCAAGAGATCGCGCCCAGCTGACGTCGAGGCTGGAAGAAGATAGGACTTTTTCGACTGAAATTACTCGGTATCGCGGCCGAGTTTGCTTTTTCTTGAGAACTTTACGATTGCTGGATACCCGACCTGTTTGATCAGACCATGAAAATAGGAGGAGGGGCATAGAGCAAGGTCGGTTAATTTGGGCAGCAGAGAACTTGAACGAATTCTTACGATACCAAACTGAAATGTAATGCTTTTTAATATCATCACTGCCTGCAGTACCTACATATATCTAGTAGGTACGAAGTACATAGTAGTCCCACCAACTCGAGGGTAAATAAATGCCCATTTACTATACGTATCCATAATTCCAAGACCTTCAAAATTGTTCAAATCTGTATACATACTCGTACACCGATGAGGCCGTGCCGATAAGACCGATATTAGGTTCCGAGCCCTGAGCTACGGAATGTGGATTATGATTCGTGAGGGAAAGCAATTATTACCTGATGTTGAATCAGCTCGAAACTAGGGATTCCAAGCCTTAACCACTTTAAGATCCGTGTTTATCTCACGAGTGTGATCTGATAAATCTAAGTGGTGTCAACACCCCTGTCTTGTAAGACTTGAACCCAGGACTTGTCAGGACCGAGCTCCTTACGTTCCTTGCGTTCCTTGCATTTCTTACCAAAAGAGGAGCTGAACAGCTGGGCTGCCTGCATATAATATGGGCTATAGTGGGTCTGTGGCCCACTTATAGAGGCACTTGAGCTTTTTACATTAAAATGTACTGTAGCAACGCGCCGAAACAAAGTGGCGGGGGACAGTTCAATGGGCAAGAACGCGTTATCAGAATTTTAGTCGCGTTAAAAACACTTGTGTGTTCATGCACGTGATTTGGCGAGAGACGCCTTTAAAAGATGTTAGACCCGAATAATTCTCAACACGCTTTTTCATTCCACATCACATCAACCACGAACACTTTTTACTTAACGCGTGATTGTTCAATTAACAAGACGATCATTTGATCATTACAAAGAGACATTCACTTTCATCTCTTCATACAATCCTCAATCTCAATCCCATATCCAATTAACATAGTTATTCACAATGGCCACTAACATGTCCATGACGCCCTCCAAGAAGGTAATTCATATATACCTTTGTCACAACTTTTCCAATTGCCACTGACGCATTATTTTTATAGGCTGCTACTGCAATGGAGTCCTTAAACATGGACTCTCCCGTAAAGAAGATCGATTTCTCTGGCAAGGAGAACGCGCCGTACGACGCCGACGTTGATACCATCGCTGCCGAAATTGAGTCACAGAAGCCCACAATGGAAATGAAGGGAGAGAAGACCGTTGCTCCTACTATCAAGGAAGAGGAACAAGATGAGCCCATTTTACAAGAAAACCCTCAGCGATTCGTCTTATTCCCCATTAAGTACCATGAGGTGAGTAACGCGTTTTTACGCGTAAAGTGTTTTCCCCCACGCGGCATTTAACTAATTATGGGACCTAGATCTGGCAAATGTACAAGAAGCACGAAGCTTCTTTCTGGACTGCCGAAGAGATTGATCTATCCAAGGATCTCCATGACTGGAACAACCGATTGAACGATGACGAGAAGTTCTTCGTTTCCCACATTCTTGCCTTCTTCGCCGCATCCGATGGCATTGTCAACGAGAACCTGGTCGAGCGATTCAGTGGCGAGGTCCAGATCCCTGAGGCTCGATGCTTCTACGGTTTCCAAATCATGATGGAGAACATCCACTCCGAGACTTACTCTCTCCTCATTGATACCTACATCAAGGAGCCTGCACAAAAGACCCATCTTTTCAATGCTATTGACACCAGTGAGTTGCCTCGGAACACCCTCAACTACGAATTAACATAACTGACACCTTTCTAGTCCCTGCCATCCGCAAGAAGGCTGATTGGGCTCTACGATGGATCTCTGATAAGCAGTCCACATTCGCTCAACGTCTTGTTGCCTTCGCTGCCGTTGAGGGTATCTTCTTCAGCGGTGCCTTCGCTTCTATCTTTTGGTTGAAGAAGCGTGGTCTGATGCCTGGATTGACCTTCTCTAACGAGCTCATCTCTCGTGACGAGGGCCTGCACACCGATTTTGCCTGCCTGCTATTCACACACCTCAAGAACCGCCCAGGCAAGGACGTCATTGAGAAGGTCATTACCGATGCTGTCGCCATTGAAAAGGAGTTCTTGACCGAAGCTCTCCCCTGCGCCCTCCTGGGCATGAACGCCAACCTCATGAAGCAGTACATCGAGTTTGTCGCTGACCGTCTGTTGGTGGCTCTCGGCAATGACAAGGTCTACCGGTCCTCCAACCCCTTCGACTTCATGGAGAATATCTCTCTCGGCGGCAAGACCAACTTCTTCGAGAAGCGTGTAGGTGACTACCAAAAGGCCGGTGTCATGGCTAGCACCAAGAAGAACGCCAGTAACGATGACGTCGCGGCGCCGGTCGATGGCCAAGGCGAGAACGGTGGTGACTTCACCTTCGACGATGACTTTTAAGCATCCTCGCAAGACACCGTTTCTTTTTACCTCTCGCGATACCCCTTCCCTTTTTGCACATCAAAGGCGCCTTGTACTATATTCTCCCAACACACCCACTGCCTTTCCAAAAAAAAAAAACTCTCCTCACTATTGCGGATTGCGGAAATTTCGATACTATAAAATAGGCGAGCAATTGCGGTGGTGTCGGCCGTTGACAATAATCAATCTGGGTATTCATTCACTATATGCGAATGGATTCCCGATAGATGCTTGATCAACTTTCACCCCTTTTCATTTTATTTCATGGACACGAGCAAATCATCCCGAGGTGTTTAAGGCGTTTTTTTGTTACTTGGTCCCCCAGTAGGCCCATCTTCCAGGTGTGGAGGTGGGAAAGACCCGTGGATTGATCTTATTATCATCGTCGCTTCAGTCGATTCGGAATGGATGGGATGGGATGGGGGAGAAAATGACTTGATGCGATGCATGGAACGTGGACGGACGTTGACGTGGAACTTGGTTGCCAGACAGATACGTAGGTGGCCTAGTCATATAATGCAATGGATATGATGAAACCTTTATTTTGCTTGTTGTCGGTGATCTGTGATGTGATGTGATGTGATGTGACTGTCAGCAATGTATTAGGTTAACTCAGTGCTTAGGTACCTATGAACGTATATATATATATATATAACATGTCTTGAAGTTTATGCCTCCATAAAAGCCATATGTACGCTCACCCCCCTTAGTCCATGACCTATGATGTTACTCTACTTAGTTACTCTATCCCATTTCCTAATCATTGATGCGTACCTACCTACCTACCTACCTAGGACCTAGGTAGGTAATAAATAGACATGTAACTAGTTAACTACTGTAGTTGGTTGGCCTTTTCTCAACCCCGCCCTACCCGTCTAGGACTCTAGGCCAGCCAGCCAGCCAGCCAGCCAGCCAGCCAGCCATCACAGTTTACTTCAATGTTGTCAATGACGCAAGTAACCGAAATCGGAACATGTAGGTAGGTAGGTAGGTAGGTACTGATCGATTGATACCATCTCTCTTTGGTTACTTGATTCCAAACGTTGTGAATGGTGAGTGAGTGAGTGAGTGGCCTTGGGTAGATAGATAGATAGATACTAGGATATGTAGGTATCTAAATAGGCAAGGTACCTAGTAAGGTAAGGCAGGCAGCTAAGTAGGGATATACATGAGTTCCCTATCCCTCATTCCTCACTCCTCACTCCTCACTTCTTCCCCCGCTTCTTCTTCCCCTTCCCTCCTCCTCCTCCAGCACCACTACCACCCTGCGCCTGCCCCTTCCCCCCTTCCTTCCCCCCTCCTCCCACAACAGCCCCCTCCTCAACAGCAGCAACAGCAGCCGGCGCATCCACCATAACCTCATCCTCGCCGCCGCCGCCGCCGCCACCCCCTTCCTCTCCAACCGGCAGCGCAGCCATGCGCGCGCCGAGCGGGCGCCCCAGACTCGTGATGAGGCGCGCGACCTCGGCGGCCTTGGTGGTGCGGTACTTGAGGCACGCGCCCGAGTGCGGGTCGTACGTTTTCAGCGTTAGGGAGGCTCTTGGCGTGCTTTGTTGTTGTTGCTGTTGTTGTTGTTCGGTGGAGGAGGAAGATGGTGGATTTCGGGCTTTGGGCTTGGGCTTGGGCTTGGGCTTGGAGATGTGGTATTTGGTTGTTATGCGTGTCTGTTATTTTTTTTTCGGGGGGAGGTTAGTTGGGTTGGTTGGTAGGTAAGGTAAGGTAGGAGAGAGAAAGAAAGAGAGAGAGTGTGTGTGTGTGTCGAGGGAACGGCACGCTTAATACTGTGGCATGATGTAGCGTACGTACTGCCATACCATCACGCAAAGAATCATCGCGCATATAGGTAGGTCGCGAGTGGGCAAGTGAAAATGAGTGGATGAACAAGTTCAGCAACATACAGTGGTCGGCCGCGCTTCAAGAAGCAGCGACGACTGGCGCAGCCATTCCTGGCTCGTCTCGTAGTACGGCATGTCACCAGTTCTTAAACTCTCTAATCTAGCTCCTTTAATTCCTTCTTTATTTCTTTCTCCGAGTTCGACTGTCAGGCGTGGTGTTGCTAATCGCGTGCTCTCGTGTGTCGCCTTGTGTTGTGAGTTGATGAAGTTTTGTTGGCGATTAAAATCAATTAAAATCAATTAAAATCAATTAAAATGGCAAGTTAACTTGAAAGCAGCCGTGGGGTCTGACAGGGGGGGTTGGAGAAGCTGAGTTAGTAGAGTTACATGTACCTAGGTACCGCGGGGTAGCTTAAGTGCATCAGCCTCATTTATCCTTTTAAACAGAACACATGCATATCACGATAGCTTCAGAATATGGTTCACTCTAATCCAGTCCAATTTATTATGAAAGAATTCACCTTCATAGATCGGAGTCTTAAATCCATCAAAAGCCGCGAACTACCAGATGTCAATTCCCCTTTTTAGACGCCATCAATGATGCAAATGGGTATCTTCCTTACTTAACCACACCTTGTCTCCCCTCCTTTATCACCATATCGTCGTAAGCTCCTGATGCTCCCCATTCAGATATATACCTGTACTATGCTAGTTAAATGTAATGGCAGCAGAACATGTAAATATTAAGCATGCGGATCCGGCAACCAAAACACCAAGTCCTGATCGGCCGTTGCAAAGAAGTTGAACCGAGGGTTAACAGCCACCACTGCTGCTGGTCTCTCGTCCTCTATTACGTGAATTGGGTCCAACATCTTTTCTGACGGATTTCCGAGCGTGTCCCATACAACAACGCCCTTCTTGCTTCCGCCAAAAACGAATCTTCCATCCTGAGAGAAGCAGCAGTCACCGCTGCCCTCCATATTCGCCCCGTTCGAGCCACCACCGTTCATGGTGTACTCTTCCCCAGCGGCCAGTCTATTGCTTCCGCCCTCGGGCTTTCGTAGATGGGCCTTTAGGCTTCCAGTGAACGAATCCAAGAGAAAATGTCCTGCTCCCTTAGTGCCTAATAATATGGAGCGCCCGTCGTTTGCAAATTCAAGCTTGGTCCATCCTTGAACAGTGTGTGCAGCATCCACGGAATTGCATGCCTCTACAATGTCGAATTCCGCAAAGGGTGCTTTATCAAAGTTTCGGTGGTCGTAGATCAGAACTGTACCGCTGCTAGGTGAGCCTATTGCGAAGACCTGTCCGCTGGGGTCGAAAGCTGCCAGATGTGGTGTGTTGAGATACAAGACTCCAGTCTCGTTCTTTGTTCCGGCATTCCACAGTCGCACCGTGTTATCTTTGCTACAAGAGATGAAATCGTCGTTACCGGGATGCATCGCTAAGCAGGTAACCGGACCTTGGTGGCCCTCGAAGTATCGTATAAAAGCATTGTCGTGGGTGGTGAGATATCTAATCGCATCTGTTCACACATTTATCGTCAACACTGAATCCATTGGGCGACTAGCACTGTAATTCAAGAGGTGCATGGATCGTACCATTTTGTTTGGTACTGGCATATATGATACTAGAGCTGTTGTGCGTAAATTTGGCAAGTTTAACACCATACTTCTTGCTCAGAAGTTGTTTATCGTGTCGGCCTTCTCGAGTCTTGTATATCTGAATTGTTTCATCGCTCTCAGATGTCATCAAAAGCTCGCCAGGGTCGTCATAATCGAGACTCAGAATGTAAGGTTGCGGTCGGCCATCTTTTATGTCGTCGCGCCTAAACAACTACGACCCGCGTTAGCAATTAAGCCAAGTTAAGGTATTGCAATTGTTGCTAGTGAGAGAGGTTACCTTGGTAGGTCTGTAGGTACCAATGATGTCTGTAACCGCGGAGGTGCTAGGTAGACCACTGCCGAGCGTGCGAGTGATGTTTAGCGAGGTGGATGGAGTGCCATTGGCGGGAGAAGAATCGGGAGGATCTAGATCCATCGGTGTCGATGCCATGGTGAAATTCTGGTGATGAATTCACCGACACGAGATTATAAAAGAAAGGTTGGTAGTTACGCAAGCTACAGGATTCGAGATAAGCTCGAAAAAGTTCAATGTTACTATATGTAGCAGGTAAGGTAAAAAGAAAGAAACATGAAAAGGAACATTGAATGAAGATCGCGGTCGAGCTTAACAAATTACATAAGTTAAAGTTGTACTATGCAGTTACGGATTACACGAATAACTACCAGGTTATATGCACATATTAATGCACGTATACCCTTCCCAAGACGCATGAACCTTTGTTAAACCTTGTAAAGCCAACCCCCCTTGTTACACATCTATCTATAAGTGAATTTAATGTACTACTAGCAGTAACACCGTGACGGCGTGACCTCAACACAACGACGATAAGAGGCGAATGCTACTATGTACACAAGGAATCAGAATCTGTCAAAGTTTGAATTAAAACCAACGGTGTATTTTGCGAAACTAGGTACCTACACAAAATACTCAGGTAGGTACTCAGGTGGTCAATGTGTATATGCACTATGTACGAAGTAGGACTAAGCATTAAATCCATCTCTCTCCTATGTAGCTCCTACTAGGCAACAGACCGTATTCATGGTGGCTTAGATGACAACCCCAACCTTTCCTGCTTACTTACCTAGGTTACTACATTACCCTAGGTAGTAGTTACATTTCCATAAACCCTCTGGTACTAATAGGCTACTTAGATCTGGAAAATATCATAGCTACCTACATAGGTAATTGTGTCTCTCCATCTCTTCCTTATTTATACAACTCCGGGGTATTTTTCTGTATACAAATACATACATATATATACCCATCCCATCATATACATCCGTGTGTTGTGTATATGTGTATGTAGGTATATATATGCAAAGGTGTGCGTAGGTATGCTCGTGCGTAAAATATCCGGCCATGCAAGTTATAAGGCACCATACCATACGCCGGCCAGCCAAAGAAGCACCGGGCTTACCCAATGTTTCCTATATCCATCCATATTATTTCCCAAATCTGTTTCAATCCCTCTTTTGCTTCTCTCATCAGCTCGGAGGTTTTGCCGCAGCTCTCGGGGCCGAGCCCATCGAAAACCCAATACTGTCACGATTATCGTCGACAACCCGGCCATATCTGTTCCCAAATTAGCTTGCGCCTCAAAAGACGAGAATGTTTTGCGCCATCAAGACATACTCTAGTAGTAACCTAAAGAACCAGACTTCCATATCCTCGTGCCTCAGCACTTTGTCCGCCCAGTCGCGCTGCTGGTTTGCGAGGCGCTCTGCCTCCGCCTTTCCTAGATCATCGGCACCGAAAAACCGGATTGCTTCGAGCCAGTCGTCGCCTTGCAAACTCAGGGGGATATAATGTGCCCAAGGCTTCAACCACTCGAGGTGCCACTCGCGGAAGATGGCCCACTTATACACCAAGCTCTTGCTCTTCAGAAACGCATAAAACCGTCCGCTGAAAGCATTCCCGTCGATGTCCAGCAGATACTTATATTTCCAAGCGTCTTGCTGCTCGGCGTGCCCCTTGATGGTGAAGAATTCTTTCTGGGCGGCGCAATCGCCAGGGTCGCATTGCCCAACACCGGAGAAATATACATCGACAATGTCCTTGAAATCACCCCGCGGTACTGTTTTGATTTCCCACTTCTGATGGCTCGCAGTTCCCGTATTTTCCAAAATCTTGGCATTGTCTGCTGCGTTCATCTTCTGCACAAATCGCTGTCGGTGCTGCCGTCGCCAGCCGCCATTTCTACTGAACCCACCCGTCGTGGAGCCTCGCCAGTACAGCTTGCCCTCCTTCTCGTTCCAGGGCACGTCTTTAGCTTCATCGTAGCTCACCTTCTCGTACCAATACCAGGGTGATGGATAGAGGATGTCAGAGTATGACGAAATCTTGGACTGTGAGAATATCGGGAACAGGTCTTGGACGATATTATACGCGTTGGGCCGATCGAAGAAGCCGAATGTTGAACTCAGTGATGGAGAGTAGCATACATCAGACATGGCTGTGACATTGTAAGTGAAGCCCAGCTCCCCCATGCCGTACTTGGAGATGTCGTCTTTCTTCTCGTCCTCCTCCAATCCTCTAGAAGGGCTATCAGGGGAGCACGACAGCCTCGAGTGAGTCCAGGTGGGCTGGTGCGCAAATACATTGAATCGCGTCAACTTGCTCTCTTCAAATTTGGATCCGTCGTTTAATCCTCTAGGGTGCGGGGTAAACTCGTTCTTTGGATTCTCGTGGCTGTTGGCTGCCGGCATATTGGTTTCAACAGCTCTCCTAACCAATCTAGACAAGTCGTCATGAGGCACTATGACTCTAGACTCATCATGCAAGTTGAAGCACAGGTCCATGTCAGGCAACCACTTCGAAAACTTCCCCATCATGCCTGCGGTGGCCTCACGCTGCCACTCGCCTCCACCCTGGATATGTGTGATCTTGCCGTTGCGGATTTGGATCCCCAGGAGTGCGTTGTCGAAGCCGAGCGCCTCTCTTGCCCGTGTGCGTGTGGTTGCAGGCTTGAGGCCCCAGAAAGGGGTCAACGCCTCATGTACCATATCAAACTCGTCGATGAGCTGTGTGTTCTTGCCTTTGGCGAACTCAAACCACTTGTCAAAGTTGGGTGGTGGGGGTATCCCATATCGTCTACGGTACTCTTGTACAGCATCTTTTAGAGTCTTCGATTGCCTGGCTAGAGTAGCTTCGTGTTCCTTTTCGGCTTGGCTGATCAAATACGACATAGGGTGTGAGCCATCGGGTGCGGGCATTGGTTTAGGATCGAAAGGCCCGGGAACTTTTGGTGGTGGTGGCGGCGGCGCTGTTGAGCCATCTTTTCCAACGCCAGGGTTAGTATGCGACAGATGGCCTGACTTGAGATTCTTAAGATTCTTAAGGTCGGTTCCTGAGGGCGATAGTCGGAATATACTGACGGCGCAGATGACGAAGAAGACGAACCCGCCGATTAGGATATATTGGCGCGGCCTCATTCTCTCACGCCGTAGTTCTATAAAGGAGTGGAAGGCTTAAATAGCAAGCTCAATGGCGACAGTTGAGACTTATTCGGGGCAGGGGATAGCGATGTAAGGAATATAAAGAATGACATTGGTAATTTGTAAAATACCGTAGGCCAAAAGAAGAAGAGCCTAGGCTAACAGGCCAGGAAAAGCAAGTGTAGGTAGATACCAATAGGATAGGGAAGTATGTAATTATAAGAAGTCAAACAAAACTAGAAGCCTTTCAAGAAACACATGTATGGAATATATGGGCTTCAATTTAGAAAGAATGGATTTGATTTGGCCCGATCATGTTCAGGCCCTCCAGAGTGAGTACTAGGTATTATGTAGGTAAGGTACCAGGTACTAGGTACTTACTGTCTTGCCTTTCAATGTCACCATTTCTTGCTTTTTTGGCAAGGTACCAGGTAGCTGCTACCCGTCCTGTTCCAAGTTGTACGTGCTGGTTTAGTACCTAAGGCGAGCCTGGCAAGAAAGTAGGGGGAAGGGCTGATTTAAAATCCCGGTACTTGTTCATCTAATCCAATCAAATAATTCCATTTAATCAATCAATGGCGCGAGAGACGCACTGTGACGCGTCTCTGATGCTAGATCTGCCAAGATAACACCCATGAAATTTATTTAAATCCATTGATAATCCATAAATATCCATGAATGTCCTTGAATGTCCATAAAATTCATGGATTCCTGAAATTCACCATTTTGTGTACGTTATGTTATCGTATTGTAAAATCTTGGCATGAAATAAAAAGGCATTCCAAGGATTGTAGTTAGAATCACGAACATCGGAGCATACTAAATTGCTATCCTGGGAAGGGATGACAGAACCTTATTGCGAATAAGCTCAATTAGAAGTCACCGTTGCACAGAAGGGTCAGTTGATTCACCAGAACTTTGTTTTTTTTTTGTTCTGCAATGTGTGCTAGTGTGCAGTGTGCAGTGTGCAATGTGCAGTGTGTAGCTGAACTCAATGTCACATGGCATTTTGGTGCACCTCGGAGAACCGCGGGGCTTGGCAATACGAGCTGTAGGAAGAGATGCAAGGCTGGAACTAGACTTGTGTAGCATTTCGTGGTATCATGGTGTATTTGGCTTGAGACATTCTAATCAAGCATAAACTTGGTCATCGTTCAATCCTTCCCCAACGCCGAAAATGCTCTGCAGTCAGTTCATATCCCTTAGTCCCTTTTTTTCATTCCCCTTTTTTTCAGCCACCTAGTAGAAGAATCCAATGATCTTTCCGGCAACGTGCTTTCGTCGAGCCTCCTCGTGGTCCATGATACCAGCAGAGGTGGTCAGGATGATGTAGCCGAATTGACGAGCGGGGAGCAGCTTGACGACCCACTTCTCAAGGTGGGCAAGGTGGACGTTGTATCGGGGCGAGATAGTACCGCACTTGTTGATACGGCCGTTCAGCTGGACGACAATCTTGCCGGAACGGTGGTCATCAACTTCCTCGAACTCGCCGATGTAGCCTAAAGAGCAATAATTAGCTGAATGTGTCGAAAGACTAAACGTTAAAACTTCATGTTGAATATAATCAGAGAAACGTGTAAGATTCCTTCGCTAGATGACATTGATATATCGGCAACTTAAAAGACTGCGGCCGTGGGGAGTTATGAGGCCGTTATCCAGTTATCATGCCGAATGGTGACAGAATCTCGAGAAAACAAATAGGACCACACATACCGTGCTTCTGCATGACAGTCAAGAACTTGACGATGACCTTGGAGCTAGGTCGGATAAGGACCTGTCTCTTGCCAGTCTTCTCGGCATTGTTGATCGCGTTGAGAGCGTCGTTGAGGACTGAAGTCTTAACCATTTTGGCGGTATTGTGAGATTCTCAGATCGTCCGTGGAAAGGAAATGAGGTATCTGCTGGTTGGAAAGTGATTTGGTTAGCCTTCAAAAGCCATGAGCATGGAGAGTGCCCACCCCCAATGTGCCGCTTGGGGAGGGTTCTGCCCGCTCAGTACTGGAGGGGAGAAGCGTATCAGCGACCCGAACTCGACTATTGTATGATGATACAAAGGCCGGCGGCAAGGTCGCTGATTGCTCTCCCCCGGCTTCTTGAAGGGCGCATTGGGGGGAAGGGATGGATTCAATCAATCCATGGCACTATTTTATCTTCATCTTTTTTGTACCTACCTCTGTAGAAGTCGGGAGCGTTGGGAAATAGCTTGGCGCTCGACGTTGAAATTTGTTGTGTATGAGGAAGTTTTGTGATGGAGTTGAAATTTTTGAGAAAAGAAGGTGAACTTAAGATTTGGTAGGGGAAGAAAATAGAAGTGGAGCCATCCAGAAATTTCGTGGTTATTATTTTTTATTTTTTTGCTTGCTGAGGAATTTCTGGTGGGCGAAAGTTACCTGAAGAATGACCAAGGCTCCATCCAATTGGGTGAATTCCGGCCAACTAACCCTAAGCGATAACACAATTTACTACCCCCCTAAGCTCCACCATCCCACCCACTGACCTTCCTGGGCTTTCTAAGGCTCAATTGAACTTTACAACATTTCTAGATTTTCGCACTTCCCACCTCACGACATTTCACCCACATAACCCAACACACGACAAATCCACTCTTCGAGGATCGCACCGGTATCATCATATAATTCAAGATGGTACGTTGGAAATTCCCTGTCGCTATCGTTCAAGATTCCCACGTTTGAGAGACATTCCGAAGTTTGGTAGCCTTGCATCCAGTGTCTACCAAGCCTTTTTTTCTCCAAAGATTGTGTGCGCGCAAACAAGAAACCACACAAAAAAAATACTAATATTTTGCTGCGAACTTTAGTCGGACGTAGAAGAGAACAACGCACCCGAAGCCCCTGAGGAGGTCGAAGTTTCTGCCGATGCCTCCAAAGGCCAGATGTCCGTTCTGGACGCCCTCAAGGGTGTCTTGAAGCTTGCGCTCATGCACGATGGTCTTGCCCGTGGTCTCCGTGAAGCATCCAAGGCTCTCGACAGACGCCAAGCACACATGTGTGTCCTCAACGAGTCCTGCGAAGAGGAGGCCTACAAGAAGCTAGTCATTGCTCTCTGCTCCGAACACAAGATCCCTCTTATCAAGGTTCCTGATGGCAAGCAACTAGGCGAATGGGCTGGCCTCTGTAAGTCTTTTCCTCCCTAGCATTATTAGACTGCGAGCTTGAAGCTGATAGTATAACTCAGGTGTTCTGGACCGAGAAGGCAATGCGCGCAAGGTGGTCAACTGCTCTTGCGTGGTAGTTAAGGACTGGGGTGAGGAATCCAGCGAGCGATCTATCCTCCTTAACTACTTCCAGACCGAGCAGTAAGGGATCTTCACCGGCGTTGTGTGCGGGGATATAGACAGTGAGACGGAATGATTTTCAGACCATCCTCTACGGACCCTTGGCATGTAATCTAGGTACCAGCTCCTCCAGCTGTATGGAGCTGGAAATTCGGGGAATCATAACTGCATCGGAATCAAGGAAAAATTCGCATCATGAGATCATGCTACAATGAATGCTTCGTCCCTCGATTGTGAAGAGACATCCACATCAGTTACATATATGTCCTATTTTCGGCCTTCTACCACTATGATGTGATATCCGAAATCTGTCTTAGCCTCTCCCATGTTGAGGTTACTACCCTTGCTCTCTGGGAGGGCAAAAGCAACCTTTTCAAACTCGGCATGCAGCTCTCCTTTCTGTTTGGTACCCAGGGCACCACCTGATAGTTTTTGTCATATTCATTAGTATCCACGTAACATTATTGACCCTCAACTCATGAAGACTATAAAATCAAAGGGCAGGTAGGTGTAGACAAAACAGGGTTGAGTTGAGCATTATTAGCCCCAAAGAAACACATCTTATTTCTTCGTCTTACCTTGCCTTGGCTTGTCCTCGCTGTACACCTTCGCCACAGCGATGAAGTTGTCCAGCGTTGGGTTTTTGTTGATCTCGGCTAGCGCCTCGTCTTTCTTGGATTGCTTCTCACACTATTTTGCATGATATACATAGGTCAGTACTTCGGTGCCCTACCGAGGCAAAAGGAAAAGTAGGCATGTAAGCGGTTATGTAAGCGCACCAGAATATGACGGACGACGATGCGCTGAGCGCCTTTCACTTTGGCGTCGTCTTTCCCCTTGCCGCCCTTTGCGCCGCCGGTGTCTTTCGACTTGCCCTCGGCCTTCTTCTTTGGAGCCATCGCGAAAAAAAAGAAGAAGCTTGTCTCGTTGATGGTTGACCAAAAAAAAAAGTTCTGAGGGAGGGTTTGGTTGGATGAGAAAGAGACTGGTGGAGGTACGTATGTACTTATTACAAGTTCACATGTGCGATGGATGGATGCAGAAATCCCCACTGCATACCCCCCACTCACTGCTTAGTAGCATCTTTACCTATGTAGTTAGGCCTAGGTATGTGACCTTCCATCCATATGCTGCTGTCGGGGTTCACGGGTAGGTCATCTCTCCAACGACAACTTGGAACTTATGTACATAGTAGAGTAAAAGTCATAAGTAATGAGAACAGCAAAAAAGACTCATGAAATATATACAAGTAGCCGGAGGTATATTTCATAGGGATATTCCCTAAACTAGGTACGTAATGTTTTTGTAATCATAGGTATCTACTTTACCCCAACCCCTTTTTTCTTCTTGGAAAAAGGGGTTTAAAAAAGAAACAATAAAATAAGCACACACAAACCCTACACCCCCCCAATAGGTTCAAACGACGCTCTAAAAAGCTGCGCGCGCCTCCACTCATCCCTATCGATCTTCTCCTCCTGCCGCCTCAGCTTCCAGCCCAGGTACGTCGTCTCCCCCTTGAGCAGCTTGATCTGGTCGCCCTCGAGCTTCTCGTACAGGGCCCAGTCGTCGAGCTGCGACGGCCGCGGGATGTCCTCGATCTCCTCCTGCGACTTCTTCTGCTCGGGCACGCGCTCCAGCGTGAGCTCGAGCCGGTAGACGTTGGTCTTGTTGTCCTGCTTGTATCCGTACTGTCTGATGGTGAACCTGTTTTTGGTTTAGCGAAGGGAAAGTAATGTAAGCGGCTATGCTACTGAAACGTATCAAGTGGTAATTTAAAAGGGGGGTGAGAGAGGTGAATTAAAGGGGTATGTAGGTAGAAAGGATCACGACTTACAGCCCATCGTATCGGATCCCAGCTTGCGGTGCCACAATGCTCCTCAACCTGTACCCCCGTAGCACTCGGATCTGTCGGCCTACCTGCCCGATCAGACTGTTGTGCATGTCTGCGGCTCGGCCCTCGCGTATGTATTTAAACACATTTGGACGAATTATTTCCTCTCGACCAGTCAGGAGAGGGAGGGCCGTGATCCCGTATCGCCCCTTCGTCGGCGTCTCCAGCGAGGATGCTACTATGCCGTCTCGCTCGGCACACGTGATGTTCAACCACCAGCTTCAAGGATGAGTTATTTTGTCAACTACTCCTCTGAAAAAAAAAGACCAAAAACAAACATATACCCAGTATGGGGAAGGGGAAGAGGAAACGAGGGGTATTGCTGTCATGGAGATTTTAGGTAGAAGAAAATTCGGGGGAAAAGCTTACTGTCCCGGATCGAACTGCAGATTCCCCTCGAGTTCAGAAATCGGATCGCCGACCTTGGTGAGCCACTTCCCGAGGTCATACGCGAGCGAGTTGTCGAACGAGACGTCCTTCAAGCGGCCGCCCTCGACGAGGATGGCGCAGCGGTGCTGGTCCATCATGAAATACTGCTCGCGAAAGCGCCGCCGCCAGAGGCGCCGCAGCCTCTTAGCATTGGACACGTCGATGCGGAGCTGCAGCGGCAGCTCCTGGGCCGGCACGGGCCGGAAGTGGGGGTTCTTCGCCCGCAGCGACTCGCCGAAGTGCACCAGCTCCGCCAGCAGCTTGTCCAGCCGCGCGTGCTCGATCGTCGCCAGGTCCAGCGTCGGCTGCCCCCACTGCGCCTCGTCCTGCACCGCCGCCACCAGGAAGCTGCTCAGGCGCGGGATGTCCGGCCCCCCGGACCCGTCGTGTCGCAGGCACGCGCGGATCGAGTCCGAGAGCTCTAGCAGACTCTTCTCGCCCCATCCTACTTCGTCATAGTCCTCGGGTGTCACCGATTCCGTTGGTCGAGCTGCTAGTATATCTCGTTAGCCAGCACTCCTAATACCTTTATTTTTTTTATAGAGTTCCAATAACTACATCTTGTGGCTTGGTTTCTCCTGATATACAGCGCACCACTGCCAGTGCCGGCTCCGTCAAACGAGAAGTGTTTGGCGGTCGGGCTTATGAGCTAACAACATTAGTACCAATACTAGGTAGTAGGTAATCAAGGATATTATTCCTTATGTGGGAGAAGTATTCACATGATCCATAACATCCCGCTGCCTCCTAAACATCGAGTCTCCAACCACCTCGCCGCTAATCTGTGTGGATTTGGGCCTCATGTGTAGTCTTGCCGGCAACTCCAGATATCGACTCATCCGGTTGGACCCCGCGATCCGCTCGAGCATGCTCATTTTGAGATGATTGATAGGGATACCGCCCCGTCCGGTCTCTGTCCTCTTGGTCAGTATGAAGCGCTGTATCCGTAACACACGGGAATAGTGTTTTGCTCTACCTAGGTAGTATTATAACAACGATAATCAAAGTAGAAAAGGTAAGTAGGTAAGCGAAAATTAGGACGTGGGATCACTAGGTGCATAGTACTCGTGAGATCAGATGTCTTTTTTTATTTTAATCCTAGGCAAACATGATGTTTGTCTCAGGAATCTGAGGCATACGCAAATCAAGTATATAAAGCTTTCAAGCAAAACCCAAACCTGGGCGACTCCCGCCTCGTGGACAAAGGGAAGTCGCATATCGAGATCGTAGGTAGCGATAGCCCTATCTGACAAAGAACCCTATTTTTACACGGGATCATATCTTCATTGAATTACAGTAAGGGGTTAGGTGCCCTCTTTGTTTTGCGGTGGCACACTCGAACCTCGAATCTACAGCCTAGAATCACGCAAAATAGTCACATACACACTGGCATAGGTACCATATTAGGTCTCAACTCCGTGCGTTACTTAGTTCATCAACAATGGGTATCTAGTTTATAACGACACGATACTGCAAGCCCTCTCTTCACCAAATATCGGGGACCTCAACTCATTCGTGCTATCGCAGTTTATAGATACAATGCGTTCGTCACAAGATGTCGATAGCACCCTCGCTCAGAGGGGCTGATGAACTTGGTAGGCTGACCGCATCCTCGCTCGTAGGAACCACTCCTTGAAGTTCTCTAAGAACTATAGTTGCATACTGACTCGTGTTCAGCGCAAATCGAAGGATCACTGCAATTTTCTTCTCGATGGGCTGGGCTGCTTCTTCCACAGGGACTGCTATGACGGCATTTGATGCATGGCCTTCTGGTCCAGATTCAGGCACAACTGAGTGAACAGAATCTCCATTATCCGGATTCATCGTTTGCGGCACCTCGACTTTGTCTACTTGATCCGCTGCATCCACGTCTACTTGCATCTCATCCCCGGCAGTTGTGGAGGCATTGTTTTCTTTCTGCATACCGGCACTGAAAGTATCATGCTGCACAGAAACTTTGACTCGTTTGTTATTCTCGTCAACCGAAGTCTGCACCCACGTGTCTTCCACTCGACTCTCTGGAACGTGGGAGGAGTCTTCAGCTTTCCTTTTCTCATTCGTCGTCTGAAGATCGATCTCCTGTACGTTATCGACAAAATTCTGCCAAGCTGACGAGGAAGTCTTCATCTCTCGTCGGGCGGCTGCGCGTTCTCCCTCCTCCTTGACTTTGCGAGATCGTATTATGTCCAAATCAGTGGGCACTAGTTGCTCCATATCATTTGAGTAGGCCTGAACAGAAGCGCTAGGAGTGTCGATGAACTTCCCCATTAACTTGCGGTAAGATCCCGGAAGACTGAAATCTCTCTGTTGGCGCAGCATGTCTTGAGGGTCAAGTCCACCGTTTTCTTCCTTGGCCATAAACTCATTATAGAATTGACCAATCTCATTATCTGGGTACATGACATCCCAGCCAGGAGAAGGCAAAACGATGTCAAAAATTGAATATTTCCCGCTCGCAGCCTCTTGCTCCGTTAGAGCATGCACCTTCAGCCCGTGTGTCTCTTCGTTGATGGAACCTCCATCTACAAGGTGAATCATCTCCTCGTCATCGTTTCCATTCTGGTGAGCATTTTGCGAGACAGAGGCTTCGGATTCGACGAAGATTAAGTCTCCCTTGACTACACAAGGACCGAAACGCTCCCAGCGTTTGCTTGCGGCAAAGTTCCACACCAGCGACTGGTATGCGTGGACATACATCGAGCGCATCCCGCGGTTAATAGAAAGAAGAGCCCCGAGAAAATCTTTGGGATGTTTACCTAGCTGGCGCATTAAGGCTGACTCGACATGACACCTTCTGGGTAGAATTTTGAGGGCTTCTTGAGCATCTCCTGTATTCGAAAAGATCGAACAGGCGAGCGCGCGGGCAGCATCCTCGCGGCGCATTGATGCCATAGAATCTGGTTCAGAAGTCTCGAGTAACTGAGGATCGAAGGATAGCAAAGCTCGTACGGCACCCTCAAAATCTTGCTTAAGAATCTTCATACCGATCTCCTGAGTTCCGATTTGGTGTGTACCAAATCTTTGAGTGCCATAATAGTTGATGAACCCATTTTCCTTAACTTGTGCCAATGCAGAGTCTATCGTTGTCTTTGCAATGTTGAGCTTTTGCTCGAATGCCAGGTCCTTGGTTCCGCTAAAGTAACAATTTTTGGCAACTATGACGAACTCGTTTCCCTTATGTTGTCCTAGATGAATCGGGTAGTGCTCGAACTTGAAATCTCCAATTTTCACACCAAATACTCGCTCATTGTTGATGGATATCAGAGTCTGCGGGTTTCGTCTCCGCATACTGACCCGCTGGGTTGTCACAGCACGGCGATCTTTGGTACCAGCAGTACCGAAGAAGGAAGGCTTGAGATTGAGAACACGGCCTATCTGATTGATTGCTTCCATGGTATCTCGATTCTCTTTGTAAAGGGTGAAGTGTAAGAATTTACCCTCGTTGGCTTGTCCAGGATCTTGCCCATTGTTCCTGGATCTATCGTTTCTGGAACGATTGCCCCATTGCAAATTACCTCTACTGACAACTGTTGCCTTGATAGAGCCATCGGACTCAGTGGCAGTGTCGAGTTTACCTCCAAAAATTCGACGAACTTCCTACATAAAGTTAGCAAGTAGGATTATTCAATACATATAAATATTGAGAGAATTTACCGTATGAACTCGGGATCTCTGCGCTTTGTCGGTTATGGCAGCAATCTTTACAAAGTCAGAGTTCTTAGGCCGCACCCCCTTATTCTGACTAGATTTCTCATGCAAGTTGATCAGTTCCTCTGCAGTGCCTTGGCCGAGAATTTCTGTTAGGATTGTACGGTCGGATAGAGATATGATAGTGGATGTGTCTTCATTTTTCTTCTGTTCTACGTTATCTGGCTGGGGCTCCTTGGGAGTCTCCGAGACGGTGCTAACATCCTCGGCTGCAGTTTTGCCATTGTCTGTTGGAGATGCCTGGGAAGCCTGTGGCATTGCTGTCGACTGGCGGGACGTTCCCTATGTGAGAATAAGCTATTTGCTGGTGGAATAATAAACTTCGTCAACAGACTTACAGCCTTTGCCAATTCCCTTGCATTCGTCTGGAAATCGTGTAGATGGATGACCTCGCCATCCTTGCTGATCTCATGAACCTGGAAATCGGTAAATCTGAGAGTTCTAAGTAAGTAATGAACTTGTATAAATGAATAAAGATTGGCATTAAGGGTTAGTTTATCCATTCTTTTACCTTGTGCGAATCTGGCCGTGCCAGCCATGCTCTTTCTCTGACACATAATTGAGGATACCGATACGTTGCTCAAAAGAGCTTCGCATTGAGGCATTGCTGCCTTGGGCCATAGCAGTATGAGTCGCCATCTTTGATCGTGAGTAAGGCTAGGGGTGAGGGTGTAGAAAAGAACAGTAGGTATTGATGAATACGTTGGAAAATCACCGGACTATTTTTTTTTACAATTCCATTTGTGAAAGATGGGTAATAATAGGTAGATACGTAGGCACTGAACCTATATGTGAGGGATTGAATGAGTGAGTGAGAGACTCAATACTGAATGAAGTCTTACTACTTACTACATATGTAGGTTAGGTATGTACTGAGCTTGTCGCTGGTAGCTTTAGTGTTGGCGGGATATGCGATTGAACTTTCTGCCGGCATAAAATTAATGAAATTTAGAACACAGTGGGCGGTCAAGATAGATCCTATGAATATGAAAGGCGGTAAAGTTGGGCCCCCACCATTTACGCCATTGGACCCACTAAAATACAAGGTATTTGTTGGAAATTCTCCGACTGGCTCATGCTCATTGTCTACCTAGTACCTAGTAGCATAATGGCATTACTAAACGTCTACATGTACCTTTCTAGGAATTTAGGTACTTACATATGACCAATCCATACATCTCACATTTACATCCTTTCTCTTCTTTATTACTTTGCCTCTTCATCCATCACTCAACACACGAATCATTTACTGCTGCCATCAAGATGCCAGCGAAGAGAAAGGCTACAACTAGTATGTCTCCCTTTTCGCTTCCTATCCACATGTATGTACCTAGTTCTCGAAGGAACTGAGAATACTAACACTGGCAAGATGCTACGGGTCCCTCTAAGTCGGGCAGGGCCTCCGCAACGTCCACGCCCGGCCCTTCTACGCCTCGATCTATCGCTAGTGACGATGATCCAGCATCTCCAGAGGAACCCGCCGAAAATGAAGAGCAGCTACAAAAGGTTGTAGATCGTTTCTCGCTCGCAACATTCCAAAACACGAGATCTCACGAAGAAGATTGGACATCGAGGAGATTCTTCAGAGATGGCAGACGAGACTTTTCTTATTTGCCACTGAAGCCTGATTTTAAGAGCCGTCCTATTTTCATAGATCCCCAGAGAGGACGAATCATACTCGAAAATTTCAGCCCTCTAGCCGAACAAGCAAAAGACTTCCTCATTACCGTCGCCGAGCCTTTGTCACGACCCACCTTTATTCACGAATATGCCCTTACAAGTCATAGTCTATACGCTGCTGTCTCCGTTGGATTGCAACCCCGAGATATCATCAATACACTCGAACGTTTTTCCAAGACTCCCGTGCCAGATTCCATTATAAGTTTTATTGGCAGTTGTGCATCTAGTTATGGCAAAGTGAAGCTCGTAATCAAAGATACGAAATATTTCGTGGAAAGTACCGACCCTGAAGTTTTGCAAAAGCTATTGAAGGATCCTATCATTGGACCATGCCGAGTTCAGGGCACTGAAACAGTTACCAGTGCTCCTTCTATGGTTGGCCTTGTCATTCCTGGAACGTCAAATGCTGCAGGAGTACAGCAGGCGCAAATCAAGCAAGGCGAAAAGGGTCAGACAGAGACAGCTGAAGGCGCCCAGAAACAAAATCCTTTCGATGCGCTGAGAGAAGACGATGACGATGATAACCAGGAGGCTGTACATGCTTTCGAAATCATGGACACTTCCATTGAGGTGGTTCAGAAGCGTGCTTTAGAAATCCAATATCCTATGCTGGAGGAGTACGACTTTCGCAATGACGACCGAAACGCGAGTCTCGAAATTGACTTACGACCAGCAACGCAAATTCGCAGTTACCAGGAAAAGAGTCTCAGTAAAATGTTTGGTAATGGGCGAGCAAAAAGCGGTATCATTGTGTTGCCTTGCGGGGCAGGCAAGACTTTGGTTGGCATCACCGCCGCATGCACTATCAAGAAGGGTACCATCGTTCTCTGCACGAGTACCATGTCGGCTAATCAGTGGCGCAATGAGTTCTTGAAATGGTCTAACATTAGACCTGAGGATATTGCCCTCTTTACGTCAGATCACAAATCGAGATTTCCGGGCAATACTGGAATCATTGTTACGACATATCCCATGGTTACTAACTCGGGCAAGAAGCGAGCTCATGATTCGCAAAAGATGATGGACTTTCTTACTAGTCGAGAATGGGGTTTGATGCTGCTAGACGAGGTCCACGTCGTACCAGCCAACATCTTCCGCAAGGTATCACACTCGATCAAGAGCCACGCGAAGCTTGGCTTGACTGCAACGCTGCTTAGAGAAGATGACAAGATTTCGGATTTGAACTTCCTAATTGGACCGAAACTATACGAGGCAAATTGGATGGAGTTATCGGAACAGGGTCATATTGCCAAGGTCCAATGCGCTGAGGTCTGGTGTCCAATGACGGCCGAATTCTTCGATGAGTTCAACGGACAAAAGAAAAACAGAGGTCTACAACAAAATCTATATGTCATGAACCCACGCAAGATACAGGCCTGTCAGTTCCTCATCGATTACCACGAGAGGCGAGGCGACAAGATCATCGTGTTTTCGGACAATGTCTATGCCCTCAGAGAAATTGCTTTGGCTCTCAATAAAGCTTACATCTGCGGGTCTACGAGCAACAACGAACGAATGCTTGTACTAGAGAATTTTATGCACAACCCGCTCGTAAAAACCATATTCCTGTCGAAGATTGGCGATACATCTCTCGATCTCCCTGAAGCCACCTGTCTTATCCAAATATCGTCGCACTACGGATCGCGTCGTCAAGAAGCACAGCGACTAGGTCGTATCCTTCGAGCAAAGCGGAGATCGGACGAAGGGTTCAATGCCTTTTTTTACTCCCTGGTCTCACGGGATACACCTGAAATGTACTACTCCACCAAGCGGCAAGCGTTCTTGGTAGATCAGGGGTACTCATTTAAAGTCATCACGCAGCTTACTGGCATGGAACAGATGGAGGGGCTTGTTTTTAGCACGGCACAGGAGCGTCGCGAGCTTCTCCAGAAGATTGTGATTGACACAAACTCCAGGAGAGCAGATGATGATGATGATGTTGCAGATGATCTCTTCTGGGGCCCTGGAGTAAGAAGAAAGCCCCGCTTCAAGCGTACAGCCGGTGAGCTCGAAGATCTTAGTGGAGGAAAGGATATGGCGTACATAGAACAGAGGAAGGGCGCCAATAAGGCGCTTAAGAAGAAACCGGCACAAAGTAACGCTTTCTTCAAGAAGCTGGGCAGAGAAAAGGAAAGGCTCAAGACACAACGGTAGTTTGCGTTATATTATTTTCATGTACAACACCAAGATACGGAACAAAACGGGTGGCGTCAATGGCCATCGGCAAGTGATGGGTGGCGGACGAGATTACTGAGATCCATCTTGCAGCGCAGCGCAGCGCAGCGCAGGACAAGCCAGGGCATGGCATGAGGTATACCCCTGGAAGCAGGAAGGGATTTTCACCTTTCGGTTTTTCCTTTTCACCGCCGGTCAAAACGCGATATATTATGGATGATGGAGACTGCGGTGTGCCTGTGGTGATACCTGCATGTAATCTATATAATTTTTATAAAAAAAAAAATGCTCGAGAACCTCAAATACTTTGACTTACCTGCCTATTAGGTATGTCAATAGGAAGCACACAGAACACAGAGCACAGAGCACCGAAAGTACATACATACAGGGAGTACAAGGAGTACAGGATATACTATGTACCGTAGAGCTAAGCCTTAACAATGTTAACATAGGTGATCCGGCACTATGGGCAAGATGCATCCATCCCACGGATCCCAGCTGCAGTGCTACGTATCAAATGCAACCTCCCTAGCGTAAATTGCGTGGCTACGGGATATGTGAAATTTGCTCAAAAGAAAGCCTGCACGACATGGGCTGACATTCACGGGATCCGATTGGGGTCGCATTTGCGTTGAGGGATAAGGGGAGGCTTATCTCGAGTTGCATTTTAACGTTGTTCTCTTCGGTGTTGTTCTCTCGGTAATATCGACAATTTGTCGGTGTGTAAAATTTTTTATTTTTTTTTATTTATTCTTGTATTCGATTTCAATTCAACCTCATCAATTTAAACTTGATTTTTTTTTCGGATAATATTCATTTGTGATCGTACAACATACATTAAAAAGTAGATATCTTAAGTAAGACGGACGGTAAAGTATCTCATGAGATATATCATCATTCATGATGCTAGCGCGTACATAATTGGACTACATCCGTCTTGGACTCTTGGTACATACTAGGTACCTATTTATGCCAGATAATGAATTAGGATTTAAATTAATAATCGTATAGTTATCAACTTATACTGAGTAGCTCTTACGTGTGACATCATCATTCACGCCATAAACAACCAAGAAGAACCAAGAAGAAAAATAGATTTTTGCCAAGTACCAAGTACATATGTAAGTTTTCACATGTTCATTGTAGGGTATCATGTAGCCAATCATAGTCCCTTGTGCTATGTAGCATCGATTAATGCGCACCTATATGTAGGTACGTAGGTACTATATAGGTAGCTTTTATAATCTACAAAAAAGTTTCCGGAAATTCTCGAACTACTCCAAATTCCGCAGATGAAAGCAACATCCTAGGTAGCGTAGACGGACCGCGTAGACGATATCTAGAGAACGACGTAGAAGAAGACGAGTCTAGACCACTTCGAGTGCATTGGGCAAGTCGAATTGATTCAGATAATTCAGATGCCGGGTGCTTACAGAGTAGCAGCAGCAGCACGAACAACCTGACAGGCTGAGCCAACGCAGCTTATATGATTTTTTTTGGCAGAAGAAGGGTCCATCCTGGCTCATTGCGATTTTACTACCTACCTACATAAAGCATATGGATACACATATCGTACGGTAGTAGCCTACGACTTGCCGGCGGGTCAAACCTTACTATTACCCCGGCTGTCTCCCTCGCATGCAGATTTAACAAGCTAGACGAATTGCGTCTAGTCAGTCAGACATGTGTTTTAATCCTTGTCGACCTGAAAAACATAATGATTCGAAACACGCTGTTGGTCGGCTATCTGTGGTCCAACCCCCATGTCGAATGCATCATCACGGCCGGGCTATCCCTTTACTCCTCTCTGAAGAAAGTGTAAAATAGAAATAAAAATAAATAAAGAGGAAAAGGGAAAGGGAAAGGAAAACTGGTGTTACCAGGCTTGGCATATAAGCCCCTTTTAATATTTGATGGTATTTACTAAGTCGGAATTCAGCTCAGCTCAGAAAAAGAAAGGAAGATCAAGATCGAATGGTGAGAAAGAAGTGAGGTAGGTACTTTCTAATCAAGATTTGATATTCTAAACTAGATCCACTCAAGTTCAAATTTCTTGAGTCGGCGGAAGGTGTTGCCTCCCGTTTCCTTCCACTCCATTTTATCTACCTACTACCTACCTGGTATTGACACTGCCTACGTACGCTATTCACCTACATACTACACTACATTGCCGAACCTTCCTTCCTTTCTTCCATGCTACTACAGTGGTAGCGGTAGCAGCGGTAGCAGCGGGCAGTCAGTCTTAAAGGCAAGTGGATAAGAATTCCTTTTTAACCCCTTAACTAACAACATTGAGCCAACATTGAACATCAATCTTTCACTTTTCTTTACCTCAATACATACTTCAATCTTCAATGTTGCTTACACGGTACCCAGTTACTTTTACCCACTTCGCGTAATACATATTTCATACTTCTAACAACATTGAAGACGATTGAGATTTTCTCAAATCTATCCTCTTTCGCGACAATATCTGATATTTGGTGTCATGAATCCGTTGTAAAGGAGGTAAGTAACAAGAGACCTTGAATGAATATACTGTGTCTCGGTACAATTGTTTGTCTATACTAGCCGCATCTCAATTTTTTCTTCTCCCTTTGGCACAGACATAATATCAAGTTTGCGGCAGAGGGCAGATTGTGCTAGACTCACAGACAGAAAACTTCCGGACATGCTTTTTTTTAAAAAAAAACCCCCAAAAACCTTATGGTCTATGGTCCCTTGCCCTTGTTTCGTCTTGTTTGTCTCAGCCCTCTTTGTTATTCGGTGTCTACGCAGTTTTGAGTTACCTCTTCCCTACTTCTAATAGGCTTAGTACCTACCCGGCAGCTCTCTTAAACATCACCTCACCTTCCACAGGGCCAACTTCTTACCAACTTATTCTGATTCTACACTTGCTCGCGATTGCACAATGTTTTAGTTTATACGACATCTCAACACCTGCCGTGCATCATGTTAATAATTCATTTTATATAGCTTCGGAACGACCGATAACCATCATGTTTCTCATCGCCGACTTTACCAGCCAAGTCTTCGACTCGGTGGCCCTTTAACAGTGGCTTCTCCTGTTGTTTCAATCTTAGACTCACAAAGTCAAAGTCTTTTAGCTATACAACAACCTAACTTACCATCATGGCCGGAGCTCGTGAGGCCTTCCTGGGATTTATCCAGGCCCTTCGTCCTTCGTTCCTTTCTAGAGATCCGCATTTCAACTTCATCACAGTCCACTGTATGTTGTAGCTGCTCACTACTATTATATGCTTGGTTGGCTAATGTTCTATAGATTTTTGGATCATTGGATGGACAATCATAGGGTCCGTGCTGATTTTTGCTCCTGGAAGGGGCAATTTAGCTTATATCGATGCTCTCTTCTTTGCCAGCGGTGCCAATACTCAGGCAGGACTAAATACCGTTGATGCAAATCTGCTCAATACCTTTCAACAAATAGTCATTTACTTTCTTACTATGCTCACCAATCCTATCACCATCCACTCTTCTGTAGTTTTCTTGCGCCTATACTGGTTTGAAAAAAGGTTCCAGCATGTCGTGAAGGAGGCAAGAACGCGACGTGTATCGATCGCCAAATCACGGTCCAAGGCAAAAGCGAGTGCCGCAGATTTGGAGAAGGGCGTCAATGGCCGACACATCACGGTCATGCACAACACCGCTAAAGCCTCTCGGATAACTAACGATGGCATCGTATTGGATAACTACACTATCCAAGGGGCTACGAAAGGAGACGTGCCCATTGATGGTTCACCGGCCGAAGATGAGCCGGATCCTAAAACTCCAGATCAAACTTCTCAGCGACCTCCGTTGCAAATTAAATTCTCGGACCAAGTTAGGAGTAGCGATGCGTTTGAGTCAGATGATGACGAGATCTTAATACCTTCTAAACGGACTGACGCCGAGCATATCGCTATTCTAGAAAGACAGCGCAAGGCAGACAAGGGTGTATTGCGAATTCCTGGTCCACGAGACGCCGATAGGGGTGCGCTTCCAGAAGAGCTAGATGACGAGGGCGCCGACGGCCCTGATAATTTGAACCGAATACGGAGAGAGTCGAGCGTTGAAGGGCCTAATCGGCCAACTTCACCGCTACGGATTCGCCCGGATCGCCAACCAACCATCACCATCGAGGAGCCAGTGAAACCCCGGAGAGAGGAACATGACTGGCCGGAAGAGATAGCTGAAGTTGACGAAGTGACCTCCCACGCTAACGGTGGGCCGAGAAATCGAAAACCTAGAAAAGAAGGAGAGAAATTGAGCCACACCGACACGACTGCATCGTCGGTGCTGCATCGCGTCAACCCTCTCAACCGAATCAAGTCGGTCTTGACCCAAGGCAAAGATGAGGACCCCATGCCATACCTCAGTTGGCAGCCTACCATGGGCCGGAACTCTGCTTTCCTAGGGCTCACAGAAGAGCAGAGAGACGAATTAGGCGGTATTGAATATCGATCGCTGAAAGCGCTTGCCCTTGTCCTCACAATTTATTTTTGGGGATACACTATCTTCGGCATTATCTGTTTATTGCCCTGGATCCTTCACAACAATGAATACTATGGCCAGATTATTGATGCTGCCGGCCAAAGCAGAGTGTGGTGGGCTTTCTTTACGTCAAATTCGGCGTTAATGGATCTTGGCTTGACCCTTACCCCTGATAGTATGAACTCTTTCAACACGGCCATCTTTCCCTTGCTCGTCATGTCATTTCTGATCATCCTTGGGAATACCGGGTTCCCCATCATGCTTCGTTTCATGATTTGGCTGTTCTCTCTCGTTGCGCCCCGAGGATCAGGCCTTTGGGAGGAATTGAAGTTTCTCTTGGACCACCCGCGGCGGTGTTTCACGCTTCTATTTCCGTCTAATGCTACCTGGTGGTTATTCTTCATTCTAGTCGCTCTTAATGGTATCGACCTCATACTATTTATCATTCTTGACGTAGGTATCTCTGACATATTTTGGATTACGTTCAACAACTAACATCATATTAGCTCCATGACCAGTCGGTTTCGAGTCTGCCGCTCAACATCCGCTTTCTTGATGGATGGTTTCAAGCTGTGGCTACCAGAACTGCTGGCTTTTCCTGCATAAACCTATCCCTGGTACACCCAGCTGTTCAAACGTCGTACCTTATTATGATGTATATCTCGGTCTTCCCTGTTGCCATATCGATTCGTAGAACGAACGTTTATGAGGAGAAGTCCCTCGGAGTTTACAGCACGGCTTATGATGTCGATGACGAACAAAGTAACATGTCGTATGTGGGAACCCATTTACGTCGACAGCTGTCTTTTGACTTGTGGTACATATTTGTGGGCTATTTTATTCTTACCATCACCGAGGGCCCACGGCTCATGTCAGGGGATTTCTCGATGTTTGCCGTTCTTTTCGAAGTCGTCAGTGCCTACGGCACAGTGGGGCTCAGCCTGGGATATACAGGCATCAACGCTTCCCTGTGCTCCCAGTTCACGGTCCTTGGCAAACTTGTTATTATTGCTATGCAAGTTCGCGGCCGTCACCGTGGTTTACCATACGGTCTTGACCGAGCCGTTCTTCTTCCCAGCGAACACCTCAACCGTAAGGAAGCCGAGGAAGCCGAGGTGAGACTACAACGTCGCACTTCGGCCATGTCCATGTCCGTAGGGCAACACCCCCAACGACCCTCGAGTCAGGGCCAAGGCCGAGGCCGAGGTCGTAGTCGTAGCATCGACAGGAGACATGTGTTTGCTGGGCTCTTACATCCTGGGCCAACGTATCCCCATGGCCCTCATCACTCGATAACGAATGCAGAGCTCGCAACGGGATTAAGTAGGATGGAGTCCCTTAGGAAACATACTACAGACCCTGGCAAAGACGACATTGATGAGACACAGGAGCCTCTCCCAAGAGCTAGAAAGAGAGCCGATACTCAGCCGACTGTGCATCGCTAGTGGAGACAAAGCGCGAATGGGTGGGTATGGAGGCCAGAAGAAAGGGGCTCCTTGATGGGCCGACACGGACGGACGGCCTCGCAGCCGACACCAGCCCCCAGTGGCGATCTCAGTCAAGATGAGCCGCCGCCAGTGACACAAAACCCTTGGTGGCAGCGCCGTAGGGGGTCGAAAGTACAGTGGTATCTCGGGAGCACAGGATGATTTGTATGAATTATTCTTGTTTGCTTCCTTCCAGGGCACGGACAGAACTGGATTAGAGATACATACAATGCACAGAACACAATAGAGACGGTGGCTCGGGCTGGGATAGAAATGATTTTCACTAATAGACGCCAGGGGCTTTGTTTTTCCATATCATCTTTTTTTACATTTTCCATTAGGCTGGCGTATATTCATGTATTTTCAATTGCTTTTGTACATGGCGTTCGTTGGATTGATTGATCGCATGGCTCTTGGGGCAAATTCATGGGAGCTGGACTGACTGGCTGACTGTCTTGTGTATATGGGCGAAAGCATGTTTTGAAGGATTAATGCCCTCTTGTCTCTCTTTTCTTTTTTTTTACTAGGAGAGATATGTTTTTTTATTAGGTACATACATACATCGTACATAGTGTTTGGAAACCTGTCTACATACATCCATTACATACCTAGAGTTCTGGTGTGTTCATGAGATTATTGAGATAGAAAAGGGGCAAGCTCGTTTCATGGGTACATATATATATATATATATATATATATATTCAATTGAAACACATGTGTAGTTATATATTGCCGTTATTTGTCTTACCTACCTGGGAGTAATAAATATAGATGCTATTTCAGTCAGGTACATATGTCCTAAATATATCAGGGTATAGCCGCGTAGGTAGGCCGTCTAGGAAAGCAGGTTGATTCGTCAAGCTATGCAGTAGTTGTCTGACGGATGTTTTCGTATGGGTGGGTGTATTGATATCAGTTTGTAGGTACTATTTAGTATTGGCAAGTTCCCTAGGTTAGATAAGTAGGTACCTACCTATCTACATATGTACGGAAGCCGAACCAATGAGGGATAATTTGGATTGTGAGATACATAATATAGGTAGTAGTATTCGTATAACCTAGTACACGATAGCTTCCCACCCCCCTCCCCCCTGAGCTCTTGAGAAATTTCCTTCTCTTTAACGGGGGATTGAGCCATGACTGATCTGTTTGGTTTCTTTTCTTTTTCTTTTTCTTTTTCTTTTTTTTAATTCCTAAATATCCGTGACATATCCACTACCTCATCCAGCTACCAGCTACCGCTTCTTACCCTTAGCACCACCTCTATCGAAACCACCACCGCCCTTGCCGCCCTTGACGCCCTTGCCCTTCGAGGTGAAGACGTTGCGGGTGCGGCGCCAGGCCTCGACGAGGTGGTCGATGTTGCCCATGTCGTGCTTGGGGCGGCGCATGTAGGTGAGGCGGGCGCGGCGGGCGCGCTTGGGGCGGCGCCAGACGATCTCGATGCCGAGGACGTTGGGGCTGAAGACCTTGTACCAGAGCTCGACGGGGACGCGCAGCACGTGGTTGCGCAGCAGGATGGCCGTGTCGACGCCCGCGCGCCGGATCGACAGGCACACCCCCGCGAACGGCTCCCCGCTCTTCCGCGTGGTCACCTGCAGCACGTCCCCCACCTTGGCGGCGTCGGGGTTCGCCTTCGAGAACAGGGCGCGCCGCGCGCCCGTGCGGTCGAGGCGCGAGACCTGCTGCTGGTGGAAGGCGGCGAGCGCGGAGGGGTTCTTCTTGCGCGCCGAAGGGACGCGCGGGTACACGGCGAAGGCGGTGCGGATGGGTTTCTCGGGGATTTGGGATCGTATGATGTCTTTTGGGATGGGTTAGCTCGACGGGGTTTTGAGAAATATATATATATATATATGTATATGTATATTACAAAAGCTCAAAGATTGGATATTGGGATATCAGTCGCATAATTGGTGAGACGTACGGAATGAAGGCTTTTGGGCTGGTTTGGAGGCCGATTGCGCGGCGGGAGGTGGTGGTGGCGGCGGCGGTGGTATGGAAGCTTCGTTTGGCTGTGTGGAGGAGGAGGAGGAGGGTGCGGTGGTGAGGGAGCGGAATGCAATGGGTATTCGCTGGTCTCGTTGCTGGCGAGTTCGTCTTAAGACAGCTTTCCAGCTGCTCAATGGCCGCGACGTCGATTGGGTAATCATTGTGGCCGATTCTCCCCTTCTATCGAAGCTTTCTATATCCTTTTCCTTCTTCCTTCGAGGTCGGAAAGAAACATTGAAATCTTTAAGAGGGACACACCACTTTTGGTGGGACCCACTGATAACTGACATGGGTAAGTTATCTGCTACTGTAGCAATTGGATTGGCTGTTATCGATAGCCGGATGGAGGAATTTTGTTGCGGGTCAAAATCTTGGCAGTACTACTAGTACATAGTACCTATGTAAAGATAGTTTTTAGTCCATTTCAACTTTGCGACTTTGTTAAAGAAAATTGGAAATTTAGAACCCTCCAGATTGAAGACATTCAAAGACGGATAACGAAGTTCTTCAGAGGTCCACCCACATGGAATGAGCAATTGTAATCACTCGGCCTTGACAATTGACACATAAACTAGAGGAGGCATGCTCAGAAACTCGACTCTGAGCGCCTTTCGCGCAAGCGATGGCGTTCTTGAGTCTGCTGCGGGGAGGATAACACGGTCCATAACGGCCACCCACCGAAGGGCCTTTTCATATACTGCACGGCAAAATGGTATGTATGTCCTTATATATAGATACTTACTAACATATAAGGTACCCTAGCTATATAACTTGTATTCGTAGGCTAACATACATGCTATATAGCCGGAATCGCACACTTCACACCCGCATCGACACCCGAACTCACCAAGCTCCTCGAAAGTATCCGAGAGAAGATCATCCTACCTTCCTACATACCACCCGACCAGCGTAGGAAGATATTCTCCCTCAAGTACGAGAAGAAGTTACAATCCGACCCTATCACTATCGAGATCGACGGCGAGGTTATCAAGTTTCGCTACATGAACCCCTTCAAGGAGATGCCCCAGACTCGTCGCAGCGTCGTCAGTGCTGTTTCCCAATTTACTACTGATGAAGACTTTGCCAACCTACGGCCTCTATTCGAAGGAATCGCCTACGCGAAACGCAAATTTGGATCCGACTTCTACTGCAAGGTTCTCAGAACCTGCGGCAATAAGGGCAAGATCTACGATGTTCTTGATTGCGCGCGCAGCGTCCGCCGCACCGGCTTCAAACTCGACACAAGCGAGAAAGTCAACGAGGCCTTGTTTCACATCCAGATGAAGGCCTTTGATAGTAAATGGGACGAAGCTGAGACGAAACGGGCCCTACGAAAAGCTGAGCTAGTCATCGAGTTACTACAGGACGAGGGCCACATTCCCGCTAAGGCAGAGGACCGGCGCATGCTCGACGGCGAACTGCCCCTGTACCGAGACCCCATGACCCTTCTGGCGCCATTACACATCGCCGCGGGATTCGTTGTAAATAATGGAGACAGCGAGGACGTGGGCCTCATGTTGGAGAAGGCGACGGACTACGCGAAGGATGTTATTAGGGTATGGCCCGAAGGCAAGAGCTTGACGGCTGTGCAGCCAGAAAAGGCGTACGAGATGGACAACAAGATGAAATACCTGGCAGAACCCAACAAATTCTTCGCCCTATGCACGCCACTTTTGCACGGCCTCGATATGGCGATCAAGGTCGTTGAGCCCGAACTCGCAAAACAACTCCTTTCCCGGCGGAACCAACTTACAGCCGACTTAAGAGCCGCTAAGCCGGATATTTCTTGGAGGGGTGAATCCGCTGCCGAGAAGTTCTACGGCGATGTTGATACCATGATCACAGATCTGCCCGAAGAGAGTCAATAAATAAATAAATCAAATTAAACTCAAAGAAGAAAACCCCCTTTATGGGAGAGAGATTAGATAAGATGTTATCATGACTTGTACGAAGAAATCAAATGTGTATATACAGATGATCAATCCTCCTTGACGAACCTTTTCTTGATTTGACTTATTGACTTGTTTGAATGTGTCTTGCTTGCTTCTTATATACGATATGATAAATAGATCGATCGATCAATGCACCTCTCTCGAAACGCCGCCTCCCTCCCCTTACCACGGCCAACCCTTTTTGGTTCATTTTTTCTTTTCTTTTCGTCTTGCTCTTATCCCCCTTTTTCACCACATAGGTACCCCATCCTACATCCAACATCCAACACCCTACGGCAACACAATATACCTCTCCAACCCCTTCGGCACCGCATCCAACAACCCCTTACTCTCGAGCCACTTCTTCGAGAAAAGCCGATCAGCATAGCGGTACGCGCCATCGCACAGCATCGTAACCACCGTGTGCCCGGGCCCAAGCAGCTCCGCGACCTCCTTCGCCGCCACGACGTTCAGCGCGCTGCTGGCGCCCAGGTACAAGCCTTCCTCGTCGAGACACCGGTACACCATGCCGAGGCTCTTGGCGTCGGCGATGTGCAGGCTGCCGTCCAGCAGCTCCAGGTCGGGCGCCAGGTTGTCGGTAATGCGCCCCTGCCCGATGCCCTCGGTGATGCTGCCGCCGCTGCGGTCCGACAGCTTCCCGCCGGACTGGATGTACGAGTGCAGCACGGAGCCGGGGGGGTCCGCGAGGTACGACTTCACGCGGCGGCCCGAGGCCTCCTTGAGGTAGCGCGTGACGCCGGCGAGGGTGCCGGCGGTGCCGGTGGCGCAGGTGAAGGCGTCGATCTTGCCGGCGGTCTGGGCCCAGATCTCGGGGCCGGTGGTCTCGATGTGCGCGCGGCGGTTGGCGGTGTTGTCGAACTGGTTGGTCCACACGGCGTTGCCGGCGCCGAGCTTCTCGGCGTGGCGGCGGGCCTGGTGGTTGTAGTTCTGCGGGTCGTCGAAGGGGACGGCGGGGACGGGGTAGACCTCGGCGCCGAGCAGGCGGAGCAGGTCGATCTTCCCTTGCGACTGCGTGTTCGGCATGTAGATCACGAGCTGGTAGCCCCGCGCGCGGCACACGTGCGCGAGCCCGATGCCGGTGTTGCCCGCGGTGCCCTCGACGACGGTGCCGCCCGGGAGGAGCAGGCCGCGCTCCTCGGCGTCGAGGACGACGTACAGGGCCGCGCGGTCCTTGACGGAGCCGCCGGGGTTCATGAACTCGGCTTTGCCGAGGACTTCGCAGCCGGTCTGCGAGGAGAGCGTGTTTAGGCGGATGAGTGGGGTGTTGCCGATGGCTTTTTTTTTTTCAGTTTGTCAGCTAGACCTCTCTTAACGCTACTCCTTCTTTCTTTCTTTCTTTCTTCTTCTCTCACGAACGCTCTGCCACGTCTCTAAAGCAGGCATTTAACGGGAACCAAATACAATATTGCCCCCCCCACCCCCCATTACCATCAAATAAAAATAATAAAAGTAGAATAAAAGTAACATACCGCCAGTCAACCCCTTCGCAACCCCCTGTGCCTTCGAGACAGCCAGCGTGTACGGACTCGGTGCCTTAGCAGCAACGGGCGCCGCCGTGGCTCTGCGCGCCGCCGTCGTGGCTATTCGTCGCACGCCGTGTCGGAACATGGTGTGTGTGTGTGTATGTTTCCCTCTCCCTCTCCCGTTCTTGTAAGTATGCACTCACTCACTCACTCACTTGCTGCTGGCCTAGGTTCGGTAGGTACCTCAAAGTATTCCCAATCACAACGAGTATGAGTTAAGAGTACTTAGTACCTTATACCTATATTTATAGATACATGTAAGAAATAAAGAAGCCAGTTACTTTTGAAATTATTTTTGGCGGGGGCAACAATGGTTCGCGTTGTGTCGCATTCAAGTTGTAGCATTATGCAGGTAAGAGGGTAGCTAGCTAGCTAGCCGGGCGGGCGGCGCTCTGTTGAGCACGTCATCCCGGCTGCCGCTGCTCGGGCCGTTCGAGCTGCATAACTACCTAATCAAGGTACAATACATAGCTACATCCTCAAGGTATTATTCAGGGGCTTCGTTTATTTACATTCAACTTGAGGTTATATCTTCTACGTAAATGTAGGCATTCCCTTAACCAACAAAGGGGCTCGTAGAAACTCATTAAAACTAAACATATTTATCCCTAAGCTCACTCGTATATACCAGTATATTCATAGTACATGTGTACTAAAAACCTACCTGCTAAGTAGGGAGTAGAAACATATACTCATGCCAATATTCCACCATCATAATCAGTTCCCAATGCTACGAATAACTAAACAAATAAAAATAGGTATCATTCAACGCACCCTTCATATATCCAGGATCAGTATGTGCCTGCCTGCCTGCCTGCCTCATGCAATATAACCTGTATAAAATACCAGATAGATCCATTATATCATGAATAGTCCCATCCACCAACCAACCAACCATATGCATGTGTCAGGCTTCGCTTCATAACAGTCATAGAAAAACGTGACCTCTTCTTCACCCGGGCATCACCCCTCCAGCACCCTCACATACGGCGCAGGAAACAATCCCTCGCCGCCCATGTAGTACCCAAACCACCAATCCCCATTCACATCCTCGATCTCCTGCACCTCGGCGCCCTTGGGGAACAGCAGCTCGTCCGTGCTCTCAGCCTGCGGGTACCACGACCACCTCGCCACGCCCCTCATGCCCGCGCCGCCGGACGTCGGGAACTCGTCCGTCTCCGCGGGCGGCGCCGTCGCAGCCGGGTCCACCGCCACCAGCCTCTCCACCGTAGCCCCGCCCGCACCTTTCCAGCTCCATTTCTGCAAGCGGGGCTTTTCTTCTTCTCCAGCAGCAGCAGCAGCAGTGTCTTCGGATATGCGCAAGCTCCTGCCCCCGACCAGCCCCTGGAACACGCGCCGCCGCTGCTGCCCGGGCGCGCCCTCGGCGAAGCCGACGATGGCCATCCGGTGGCCCTGCAGACAGCGCCGCCACCCGAGGTGCCCGTTCTCGGCGGAGATGCGCTTTCTGTGGACGGTGCCGGCGTAGCAGTCGGGGCAGATGTCGTGCTCGCCCGGCTGCGCGTCCGGCGAGACGGCGCTGGTGCACTCGAAGCAGTGGTAGCGGCGGTGGGCGGGCGGGATGGCGTCTCGGCAGATCTCGCAGGTGGTGGTGAAGGTGAGCGACTTGAAGCTCCCGAGGCTGACGGCGTCGGGGCCTGTGGAGAGCGTCGCGCCGCGGGGGCAGGCGGGGACCCGGGGGCTGCTGCTGCTGCTGGGTGGTGCGCCGGGGCTCGTCGGGGGCGACACGTAGGTGAGAGGCAGCAGGGGGTGCGTGCAGCACTTGCCCTGGTTCACGCAGCTGTTGCAGAAGCCCCAGTCGCCCTCGTTGCACGACTCGCAGCGCCAGTAGCACTCGTTCGCCCACGCCGAGCACCGCACGCAGAACATGCCGCTCTCGAGGCGGCTCGCCGGGTTGTCCGTCGTGAGCGTCCTGCGCCCCTCCGCGCCGCCCGGCACGGCCTTGGGCTGCCTGTACCGGCACGAGGTCAGCATGTGCGGCTGCTCGAGGCTCTCGTTGCCCCCCGCAACCCGCGCTCGGTTCCAGTTCTTGAAGGCCGCGTAGCCGAAGCCGAACCAGTTCTCGCATCCCTTCCCGGCGCGGTAGCAGTCCGAGCAGAGGTTCCACGCACCGTTGGCGCACTTGGAACAGTTGTAGTGGAGCTCGTACTCGATGTGCGGCCGCCTGCATCGTGAGCACGTGATTGACGGCTCGTAGTAGTATTGAGATCGCGTCCGCTGATGATGCGTTTTGTGGGTGGGGGATGGAATCAGTCCGAGGCTGGGCAAGGGGGACTGGGGAGCTATGATGCTTGATGGCCGCCGCGCTCGTTTATGGACTTCGTTGCCTGAGTCATCGGAGTGTGATTCGGGGGACGGTGGTGGAATCTGAGAAGCAGATGCTCTTTCGCTGAAAGAGAGGTCTCGTGGTCGAGATCCCTCGCCCGACGACGGCTGTCCATTGGTGTTCGAGACGGGCATACTGGTGCTTCTCGAATCAGAAATGGAGGGGCGGCGAGAGGATGATGGATCAACGCTTTGGGCTAATCTCAAATCCGTTTGCGACTTTGCCGCTGGTGGGATATCTGTCGTCCTCGGTCGTGCTGGGTCGGTTGCACTCCCACCACCGCTAGAAGTCCTCCTTCTATGCCGCCTCTCCGGCTCTGCGCGAACCTCGAGGTGGGTTGACGTGATAGGGGGGCGACTGCGGCCTTCCGCCTGGCTTTGGCTAGGTGGTCTGGTATTGGCCGAGCTTGATCTTGGCCGGCTATTAGATTGGGATATATCTGCCAAAGGAAACCGTGAGGCAGGCTGGGATGGCTCGGGGTGCGGGGACGTGATGCCAGGGTCGCTTCGTCTCGGCGGTTGCTGTTGCGGTTGGGGGCGAGCTCGTTCCCTCTGCCTCCGTCGATATGCCTCGGTGATTTTCTGGCTTAGTTCGTCGTTCTGTGCTAAATCGATATTGTCCAAATCCAAACCATCCAAAAGACCCTCTTCCTGAATTTGGCGAGCAAATTCCTCTATTTCTCTTTCCAGGTCTCGAAAGTCAACGTCGGACGAACTAATCAGCGACCTAATCGAGGCCTGATGTTCTACCTGTCTCCTCCTAATCTGAGACGAGTCACGCGAGCGGTGGTGCGATTCACTACGAGGACGTCGTCGTTCATCTGCAGCTGAATCGGGTTGTAGCATCGCACTCGAGCCAGCGCGGCGCCTGTGCCCCTCATCCCTTGGGGGGCGATCACGGGTATCTCGATGCCGTGTCTCTCTACTGCCATCCCTGTCCGATCTACCCCTCCTATCTTCCGATCGACTATGTTGGCGATGTCGCCTCGCTCTGGAACTCTCTGCCGACTCAACACCTGCATCTTGCAGACTCATGTGGCGCGCTTGTTCAAGCATCCGTCTTTCTATCTCTTCTAACCGTCTCTCCTCGGGCGACCTTTCGGGTATGCGTACTTTCGGCAGGACATTGTCTCCAGGTTTGTATTTTTGGCGCATCTCCTCTTTTTCGTTTTCGGGTTTCGCCTTATCCGGATTTGCGGTTAGGTACATGTCGAGCAAGGTATTGACAGTTGCATTATGGCGAGTATCGCGAACCGATGCGCGGCAAGATGGACAGGTGAACCTTTTCGAGGCGGGGGCTGGAGGGTTGGGTGATGTTTCCGCTACCGTCTGTTGCCACCCAAACCAATCTTTTAGACACGAGCCACAGAAAGTATGCAGACAGTCGAGGAGGGTTAAGGGTTGGAAGAGAATGTCGGTACAGATCTAGTAACAGTTCGGCCTTGTTAGTTCTTACTTCTACAGACCATCGCCCACCATTCTCGGTTCATGGTCATGGTTCAGGCACGATACCGATCCTAATGAGATGTGGGATATGAACTTACTGAACAGGTCAGCTCCTTCTCCAAATCAACCCCAGGCCTCACTGAAGAAGCCATTGCTGCTTATAAATGATTGTTCCCGAATAATACCTATGTAAGGTAGCACTAGGTGATGAAGAAGGATAGTGAGCCCTGAGGGGATCTATAAGAAAAAATTTACCAATAGCGACTATCGGAATAGTTCAGGCATAATGGTGGGGGAAGTCGTCGAAATAAATATATACCTGGTATATAGATGGATATATATTGCCGAGCCCTCAACTTTGAAAGTCACTTCGTATTAGGTCACCCACCATGTTCAGCGTTGACAAGCTACATAATGCTAAGAACAGGGGGCCGAGACAGGGACAGTGATTGTGACTATGCTTGTCATCTGACTTGAACCGCCCGCTTAGTACTGTGTAGGACCTAGGTAGCTCATGTAAGGATGAAAAATAGAAGGATACAGAGAGTCTGAGAATCACTAACACAACGTATTGATGAATAGCAATAGCTGCTGGCTTCGTATTTCACAGCATGGAATTGTCAGCACTACATATGTCGGTTTACATACATACCTAGTAATCTAACGGTATGTAGGTAGCAACAGCGGTGAGAACACGGAAACTGTGCAGTACTACCCTACATATACAGTACTATCTCGTTAGACTGAGTTAATAGTATTAGATTTGGATATGGATTTGGAGATTTGGAGAGACGAGACGAAAACCGAAAAGAAAATCAAATCTTGACCTGATCAAGTTAGATATTCCGTTATACAATTTGCATCTACTGGGTATATGGGCCGTGCCACGATCTAGTCTGGAGGCCAAAATCCCCCGATCAGCCCTATCCGATAAACCCCCCACCTAAACTCACATGTACAGCCAATGGAGTGGTACCGTACATATGTACTTACATAGGTCACCCCTATGAGTTACATTATGTATGTACCTTGGGTGGTTTATACGAAGTATTGATGCTGTGGTAGATTATCTACATGTTAGAATGTGCATGATGTTTCAGTGGCTTATGTTTGCGTCCATTCGGGCTTTTTCTTCTCCGCAAAAGCCTTCATCCCAATCTTCTGATCCTGGCTGCCAAAGGTGCTGTGGAACACCCGTCTCTCATACTCAACCCCGTCCCTCAGGGGTAGGTCCTGACTCTTGTTCACAACTTCCTTAGCAGCGATGATTGCAACCTTGGAATAGCTCGCGATTGTCTCCGCCGTCTTTAACGTGCCCTCCATCAACGCCTCGTAGCTAGGGAAGGCTTTTGCAGCGAGGCCCCATTCCGCTGCATTCACACCGGTGAAGGACTTGCCTGTCAGGATCAGCTCCATGGCTTTCGATTTCCCGATTGCACGTGTGAGCCTCTGGCTGCCGCCAGCTCCTGGGATGGTGCCTAGTTTGATTTCGGGCTGGCCAAAGTTGGCCGTTTCCGTACAGTACAGGATATCGCACATCATAGCCAGCTCGCAGCCACCGCCGAGGGCATGGCCAGACACGGCGGCAATAATTGGCTTCTTGACCTGGGTTGTGAGTTGGGACCACGACTCGATGAAGCTGTTTGTGTAGGCTTCCGAGAAGGTAAGAGGTGCCATTTCTTTAATATCTGCGCCAGCAGCGAAGGCCTTCTCCGACCCGGTCAAGATTATGACCGAGACACTGTCTGACTTGTTAAAGGCGCCTAGGGCCTCATTAAGTTCGTTTATAAGAGGTGTACACAAGGCATTGAGAGCCTTGGGCCTGTTGAGCGTTACTGATGGAAATGCCTATGTCAATTTAAAAGTGATCTAACAAAGCTACTACCATCATCTAGTCTTACCTTGTCCGACACCTGGCTTAGGCTCTGATACCTGGAGATACTCGTAGGACCTGTTTGTCGTAGCAGAAAACTGACGGACTGTTCTGGGAAGGGTGTACGGCTGAAGGCGCGAGGCGAGCGGTCTCAAGGTCCGTAATGTATTCATTTTAACGATTGGTGCTAATGAGCTGTAGATATGATGGAATTGTTCTATATAACCCTTTCTTTCAAAGCCTTTTCAAAAGAGACTAATCAAGGATAAACACAGTATATTAGAATTAGAATTTTTGGTATGTGTTATGTAGGTTATGCAGTTCATATAATCCTTCAGGCAAGTTCGTGGCATCAGTTGTTGAAGCTGAGAAATGGAAGCTCAGATAATCGGAATGTACCAAAGAGCTTCAAATGTTATCAGTGATCACTAAGCCTATGTACTCCGAAGTCCTATGAGGTCACGAAGCCGAAGCTGGCCGAGGATACAGAACAATTTCCCGCCAGCTGTTCCCACATGCCAAATTACCTAATTCTCAGCTTGCGTGGCCCAAGGTTCAACTTCCATATGTCTGGCTAGGTGTGGCTGTGTAGGCTATTAATTAAAAAATCAAGGTTGGAACTAGTTAACTACGGCATAGTAAATTTTAATTTAGCTGCCACATTGTCCCAAAACGATCACTCTCCTGGGCCCGCAGATCTCCAAAAGTCGCGACTTGCAAATTAATTACATACCATCAAAGAGAAGTCATTTCATCAATTCTCTTTCATACCGTCCGACAACTTGACCAATTCACTCCCTTCCTATACTTGCGTCATCCTATTCAAGCCACCATTCACGTCTATCAAATACAATCTACCTACGTACCCAGCTATTTCCAGATTCGAGATCGCATCTTCGCATCATGAACAATATCGAAGAGGACAACAGCCCTTTTGCGGCCGTCACCACCCATACCTCCAAGATCCAGAGAGTATGTCCCTATTTTTGTTTGCGCACCCAACAGCGACTGCAGATATCTGTAAACATATATAAGTTTTTCTGTAATCTAACACTTTATAGCAATACCAAGCTCTATTAGATAAATCAACACCATTTGTCCTTTACAGATGGGTTGGCACGGGCGCATTCCTAGGCGTGTTCTTTCTCCGCGTGCTCCTGGCCAAAGGCTGGTACATCGGTAAGACAGGCTCTTTTTGTAGCAAAAAATGGAGGCGAACTTGCTTATTGACTATATCTAGTTGCCTATGCGCTCGGCATCTATTTGCTTAACCTATTCCTCGCCTTCCTACAGCCCAAGTTTGACCCCTCGAATGAACTATTAGATAATGAGATGGAAGATGGATCAGCCGGTGGTCTGCCGACGAAGCAAGACGAGGAGTTCCGACCCTTTATTCGAAGACTACCTGAGTTCAAGTTCTGGCACGAGGCAACCCGTGCTATCACTATCGCGTTTGTATGCAGCTGGTTTGAGATCTTCGACGTCCCAGTCTTTTGGCCCGTTCTGGTCATGTACTGGATCATCCTCTTCGTGCTCACCAGTAAGTCCAAACCATCATTGCATTATCACTTAGCTGAAATCTTGTTTGAACAAAGTTACTAACCATATTTGCAGTGCGAAAGCAAATCCAGCACATGATCAAGTACCGCTACGTTCCCTTCACTTTCGGCAAGGCGCGATACGGCAAGGCCAGTGCCTCGTGAAGATGAGTCCTTCTCTAGATCCCTTGGCCATACGGGGACAAAGGGGCAAATGTACCTTTCAAGGCAACACTCAGAAAGGGGAATACGGAATACGGATATAGTCTTAACGAAACGAGTAGCCCACCATAGTTAGGTACGATACATTATAATGATATAAGGTCTCCACAAGAAGTCGAGCATTAGTTCTCTGGGTTCAACTGTATAGAATTACAGGCATTTTGTATGAATTATTAGGAAGATGACGGTCTGTATGGAGTAATGTTGTTGTTAGCTTCGGAATGAATGCTGGCGTATCCGGGATGAGGAACGAAGACAGCATGGATGGAGGCAGACAGGGGCGCAGGTTTGAATCTTCCAGGATCATTAACAAATAGATATAATGCCTAAGAGCAGAATAATTAATCAGCTTAAAAGGTCTTTGTAGATGTTGGCTAATGCATACCTAGTACCGTGTAGGTAGGCGAATCGCCATGGTATCATAGTAGAGACGAGCAGGAGCGCCAATCACTTATACATACATAACTAAACCTCTTTAAAGAATATTCATTAGCTTATCTAATAAAACATAGCTTCCTTTATAGTAATTATAGGGAGCTTTGGCCACTTTCGTACATCAACTCTCTACCACTTTTTTTTTTTTTTGCGACCGCCGAACTTTAGCGGACCAACATCCCGTAAGACAGGTCGCGCGACGCGAATAGCATCCAACTTACAACCTTGTGGCCGAATATTTTTTACAACCACATTGATCCCAAAAACCAAACTCCACTCACATCAAACTTCCACGCCTTACCACCCTTAATCGAGCACTACTACCCCTTTTTTATTTCAATTTCCTGCCTAGGAGGTAGATAGATACATCTGCCACTATCACAAACAAATGGCGTCCGCGTCCCGCAATGGCGAGCATCGCCCTGTCCACCAGGATTTCATCGCCAGAATCCGATTCTCCAATGCGCTACCTCCGCCTTCCAATCCCCCAAAGCTTCTCGACATCCCGAACACTGGCCTTGCTAGCGGTCAATACACGGCGCCAGGATTCGCCTCCAGACTTGCCAGAGAGCAGCCGTTGAATATTGAGGCTGATGCGGAATTGGGCATGCCATTGGACCTGGTGGGAATGCCAGGCGTGTTTGATGGCGACGAAAGCTGTGAGTAGATTCTGAAAGCATAACCTATTGAAGCTTCGAGTAACTAACAAAGAAAATGTAGCCATCCAAGCCCCTTCCCAACCTCCGCCTATCCACCCTCACGATCGAGCCCTCCTTCGAGGTGCTGGTAGTTTAGGCCACCCTAAGCTTGCTGAGGCCAACGTGTCCTTCCTCCGACGTACAGAATATATCTCCTCCGTGGGCACAAAGACTCGCACTGAATCAAGCGCCCTACGAAGCACCCATCCAGTTCCCAAGCGTCCTCTGAAGCGTCCTTCTCCGGAACCTGATGTCGACTCTCCCGCCCACATTAAGCGGAAGATTAACCAAGGTTTTGCTGTAGCTGCAGCAAACTTGAAGGACAAGAATAGGGTCAAACACCCTTCGAAGCGCAACGTGAAGCTCGTTGACGCTTACCCATTGGTTCCCGATCTTGAAGCCTTCCCCGACTCTGGTGCCTACGTCACCTTCAAATTCTCTCATAATCCCCTGACCTCGTCTGGCACTTATGATAAGCGACTTCTCAACAGTATTCTTAAGCCTATTAGCAAAAGTGATGAAGAGGAGGCCGCTTATACCATGGCGCTTCAGGCCCATGAGAGAGACCCGGAGCATGTCCCCAAACCCCAGAATCTTATGGATTATGATTTCTTCCTTTACGATTCTCTAGACACATCCGATCGTTTCCGACAAAAGTTCGACATTGAGAACCCAGATCACGACGATGATTCTCTATACACACACAAGAGCAATGGTAACCCCAACTTCCAGATTCCACGGGTTCGTTCGTATGAGACAGCACAAGAGCTAGAGTTGAACAATCAAACCAAGTATGACGAGGAGGTCGTCCTTGCGTTCAACGACGATGACATGATCGACCAAAAGGCCGTCTTCTATTACCCCATCATGCAGCGGTCCGTCATCAAACCTCAACGTTCCAAGACCCTCGCCCGAACTATCGGATTAGTGCCGGCAGGCGTGGACTTGGAAGAACGCAACGTGGATCAACTAGATGTCACGGTAGATGACCCCTCGGATGATTTCCGAGCGTGGATGAACTTGTATCGAGACCACCCATACGGCAAGGAGGACCCCGAGGATGGAGAGGGAGACGTCGACCAACAGAATGGTCGGGGCAGTTCGCAGCAGCAAGGAGGAAGCCGACGGTCGTCTAGCCAACAACAAGCAGCGGAAGACGAAGACCAGGATGCCGAGGGTGATGAAGAGGATTAGACGCTCCAGTTTGCACCCTAACTATACTTAATTGAGTCTGGACTTTTAACTGAATAAGGAAGGCTTTGGCATGGCGTTTTTCATCTGGGACTGGTTTTGTTTTTGTTTTGCTTGGATGCTTGAAGGTGGACCACACTTTGCAACTTAGCACCTCGGCTTTCTGTCTCGGTGCCTACCTACCTACCTACCTACCTACTTATTTAGGTACCTACGTAAGTAGGTAGGTGCGTATCTAGGCATATCGTGCATTGTGGCTGCTGAAAGAGAGCTGTAGCGTCCAATTAGATAGGTAGCCAGCCAGCCAGCCAGCAGTGAAAATGAAAATCTGAGAGCTTAACCTGTCTAGGTATCTGGTAACTTATACTCACATCCATGGTTACTTACATACTAGCATGCGTGTGTATTTTCAGTCATAGTATTTGTTCTGTGTTTTGAGTAGAGCGCTTTTCTTCTACTTATTAGAACTCATGCTGGCGTTACTTAAGTCGTAGGAGGGGCCTGTGATGTAGAGGGCAGAGCTCATACATAGCACAGCTTGGGTAATAGGGCGTGGTTTATGGCAGGATATATATATGTAAGTGCCAGGCAGGCACCCAGATATCTGTCTGTCTGTAAAAGGTGGCGAGTACCTAGCTTTGTGTCTACGTAGTAGTCTATATACATAGGTCTCTTGTGGCTTTCTAGTGAGGCGGCGGGTTTCGTTTTCACAATAAGAGGGAGGGGTCACGTCCCTTTTTCCTTCTTCCTCCGCACTGTATTCCGTAGTTTGGTAGCTGTCGGTTTACATAAGACTTGTCTAGGTAGGCTCCGTCTTCTATTTCAATGTGACGAAGGTTACATGTAGGCCTAACCAGTAGACAGGTACGTCTTATGAGAGGTGGCTTGGCCTGACGAATACACCAATAATGTAAGTAGACAGAGTCTACCAACTAGGCAATCCGGGAGGGGCCCAACATCCAGGCAAAAATACGGCGTGCCCTTCTTGCCCAACTGGGCCGGGAGGGTAACTACTTACCTATATGAGGGAATATATATACCTCCAAGAATAGGCTGGCTATGGTAAGTAAGCAGGACGTAGCATCCTACAAGTTGAACCTCTCCGCATTGCCTCCCTCCACCATCCTCCCCCTTTTTCACACACACACACACACCCCCAACCTACGCTTCCGGCCAAAAAAAGCAACCCCAGATCCTGCAACCCTTTCTGCAACCTCCGAGGACTCGGCTGGTATGGCCCCACGTGACGGTCCGTCGCATGCGGCGCAGCTATGTCGTGCATGTGTGCAAAGGCTGTCTCGGGTAGGGACATGGGGTGCTGGTCATGTGGTTTTCTTTTTTGGGGGTTTTTTTTTATCTTTCGTAACGCTTAAGTATGTACCTAAGTTAAGTACTACTAATGTATCTACTATCTATGTATGTAGTTATCGTCATGCGATTGCTCGGGTGGTGGTGGGCCTGACATGCCGAGGACTTTGTTTTGTTTGTTTGCAATGGAGTTTGCAATGGAGGATTTGTTTGTTTGGGCACAATGGCACGATGGCACATAGCCTATAGGTATGGAATCTATGGATGAGTGTACTAACCTACGTTATTAATAAGAAAAGGGGGGAGGGAGGGGCGCGATGATACATATTACGTAGTCAAGTCTATCCATCCGATTCCATCGTAGTTTCCATGTGGTAAAGTTGTACCGTTTATAAAGTTAAAGAGAAAATCGTATTATACCTGATTTGTACCTGATTTGTACCTGATTTGATTCTCAATATTTATTCCCTTCAACATCCTTGACTACTTACTTGACTAAGATCTGTGGTTCTTCCCTGGACAAAAGCCTTCAAGACCTGCACTGGCTGCACTGACGTACATACCTACATATAACTGCAGTATTTCTGGGGAACATCCAGAACTCGCACATCATGCATTGCAACCTATCAACTACATCCATACAAAAGTCGTTCGGTACAACCGCTAACGAACAACATCGGGTACATGCACCAAGTACCAACAACATTTGCTATGCAGCAAATGACACCAGCTCACTGCATACTAGACTCCCTACATGTGTAGGTATCTACCTAGCAGTCCTAGCTATCTATTTGACCTGTCAATACTCGGGTAGATTAAGCCGTCGTGTGCAGCTACCAAATGAGGACCAAGATGCCTCCCGAGTCCGAGAGCTACCCGTACCGAGCTGCAGCAAAAGGATGCTTGCCAGGCATGCAAGTTGCCATGGTCGTATTATGTATGCTACATGGTCCACGATCATCACATCGACAAACGGGGACATAGGCACCTAAGTAAGTCTTATACATACATCTGAACTGAATTCCTGTCTACATATAGCTTGGCCAAGCACCTACCTACCTACTGGGTAACTGTGTATAGAGTTTTACAATCGGACTCCATTACTTGAAAACGCCATCCATCACTTTCAAAAATTAAAGCCTATACTTGTTCAAGAAATAATGCAATCTATCCCGGTGACACCACCTGTATGTGCTAATTGGAAGGATGGTGGTAACATCTGCCCTCGCGAGGGCACACATGCTTGCAGGGACTGCAAGCTAGTTCTGGTACGTCCAAATACGATCCCAGATTCTGGTAACTGAATCTAATTGGAAACCTCAAGTACTGTGGTCGTGATTGCCAGATTGAGCATTGGAACGAGCACAAGAAGTCTTGCAAATCCTCACTGATGAAGCCTGATTGGCTCCCGGCGTGGGATCGGGAAGGCAGAGATCCAGCCTGGGCTCGCGGAGAGGCCGCCACCAACTTCTTCAACTCATTCGGGATGGAAAAACATCTCTGGGGTAACACGCCTGCAATGGATGTGCTTCAGCTACATAAGAATGAGGGAATAGCTTATGGCAAGGATTTAGCTATCATGTTTGCAGGTACGTGGCCAGCAATCGTACTGTGCTGCAATACGTTATAGGGAATTACTGACAGAGTATAGCATCGGGAGATTTGAGGAATGTGGTCGAGACTATACAAAGCCTACCAGATCAGTTTGACCAACAAGTCAAGTTGACTATCAATGACAAAGATTTCAGCGTCGTCGCTAGAAATGTTGTGCTGCTACTGTTTGCTCTCACCTCTCTCGACAAGGAGCTTGAGCAAATAAGCGCCGAGAGTTTGGCTGAATCCCTCATTCATGTCTGGTACTCGGCCATGATCACTGAGGATATTCTGTCTCGTCTACAGTCAAGTGTGAAGCCACTCATTGAGGAAGTGTGCCAGAAGATTTCAAACAAAAGCCCGGGTGTCTCGGTAGGAAAGACCTGGAGCTTTAAGTCTGGAAGCACCCTCCGCTTGGTTCTAAAGAAAGAGGATTGGGCTCGTGTACTGTCATTTCTCGAAGTGCCCGAACATTTATCTGCGTCAGGTGCTCGCGCGGTCCGGCATGCCATCGTCCTAGCACCAGAGAGACAGGACTATCGAGAGCGGTGGTATTTCAAAGATGCCACGCCGTCTATGAGGGTTGCTAAACAGCGGTTCAGAGAGGATGGCTTACTCCTACCCTTCGGACATCCACGGCTCGGTTTCAACTGTCCCAACCCGTGAGTTTAGGCCGCGTATTGCATTTTGAGCCTCACTAAGTAGACTCCTCTAATCTGATGTGTACTAGGACTATCTTCCAGGCAGCCGATTCCTGGCCTCTGAACGACCAGGCAAACCCTATGAATGGTTGGCCCCCGAGCAAGGTCAGAGCAACACCATACAGAGCTGCCGAAGACTTGTATGGGAGATTTTTCTCCTATCTTCGCACCACCTTCACAGCTTTTATCAAGCGAGTTGCTACCGTGAAAATGCACTTTGAGCTTTTTAATGTTGATGCCATGGAATTATACCATCTAGCGGAGAAGGGTGTATACGACAGAGTAGAGACATCAAATATTTCGGACGTTGCTTACCTTGGAACATACGGAACCATACGTTGCCTGTCACCCTTTCTCAAGCCGCCGCAGATCAGTCAATATGCCACTCTCATAACAATTTATATGAATGCAGTTATGGAAGCCGCTAGATTTTCCGGAGAGCTGGAAGCGCTAAAAGGCTTCGAAGACATTTTCGACTACTTACCCGTCGAGGATGGCCTAGGTTTCATTGTGAATAGCCAAGGTGCGAAAACCTATCGTGTCTGGGATGCGCGGGCTCTTATCTTAGACGCGGACACACTCTTTGGCAAATACATGACCAAGCTTGAATTCCACCGGATTGCAGAGGACTTGCGGGTAAAGATGAAGGAACATAACACGATCGGAGATCCGTGGCCTACGCGTCTCAAACTTCGTCTGGGGGAGCCTGGTGCCAAGGAGGAATTCTTGTATGCTCTATCGTCATCTTTCATAGGGGCTGAGCGGTGCGTTGAGTGGAAACGGACGGAGTAGGTAGCTCGGGACGGGGTGTCTTGCCAGATTTTGGATGTACATTACCTTGACGAAAGGCGAACGGAAAAAAGGTAGGAAGAGCCGAAAAAGGGGAGGATGGTACAGAGACGATCTAAAAATTGCAGACAAAAATTCAAAAGTATTTGAGGATGCTGTGCCTGCCTACTGGGTGGTGTGTTGAAAATTACAACATAACCCCTATTTTGACAGGACCTTCCACTGCCACTGTTCTCGCGTGAAAGTGCATTCCCAACAGCCTACCTACTCACATAACCCAGACAAGGATTTTTTTATTTTATTTTTTACCTAACCTAGGTAGGTAATTGAGAGAATTAGAGAAATATAGTAGGCAAGCCGAATAAAAAAAAAAGAGAAAAAAAGGGCAAAAAGAAAATAAAACATACAACACCAGGGATTCGCTGGTCGTCACCGACCCAACTACTGATCTGGCGGTATTCGGCTTATCTATGGGAGAGCGGACGGGATCCCGAGTTCTCCGAATCCTGTGGTCGTATGTGGTTGTTTGGTGGGTTGTTGTGGTATATATATATAGGTAGGAGGGTTAGCTTAGCCTATCACTCACTAGGTAACCTAGGTTAGATACTTTCCTGGGTAGAGGTAGTAGAGCCACTAGAGGTATTAGAGGGAAGACTAGTATTAATGGGTGGATATAAGAAAGTAGGTAGTTGGGCCGGTGCTGGTAGGTTAGTGCGTACGTGACAAAAAAAAAGTCGTCGGCGGAGAACAGAACCCGTGTGGTGTTTAGGGCATAGTTAGTTAGTTAGTTATAGGGAGATGAAACATATATATCAGATTCACGGATGCATACCTATCACATATCAATCATCAAATCCGAAGCAGCAGCATAATTATTGATATCGAGTTTTCATTTAGGTGCACAGGTAACTAAGGTAGGTAGGTAGGTAGGTAGGTTACGCAGGTATGTGAGTTGGTTGGTATCTCAAGGTGGGAAAAGGGAAGGGAGGGGGGAAGGAGGGGGAGAAAAAAATCGAACCGAAGAAAACTCGGTGTAGGGACAAACTAGGTACACGAAAAAGCCCAACCCAATCCTCATATCATACCGTCGTGAAAAAATAAAATAAGATAAACATTTATATAGCGTAACACAACCCATACCTTCCTACCTAGGAGGCAGGCAAGCAATCACGAAGACGGGTCAACGGGATACCTTCCGGTAAACTTGAACGTCTTCAACCCCGCGACCAAATCCTGCGTCAACTTCTCCACATCCGCGCTCGCGTACACGCCCTCCTGGGTCTCAGGGTCCAAGCCCGCTCCCACGACAAGCGCCTCGGCAGGTGCGTCGCTGCCCAAGTACGCTAGGGGCTTGCCGAAGAGGAAGGAGGCGGAGGCGACGAGGAGGGGTCGCTGAGGAGGATACAGCGGGGATAGGGTAGGGGTGGAGGAGAAGAGGCCGGCGCCGGAGGCGGACGAGGTGATGACGAGGGCGTCGAAGTCGGTGGCATCGGTGGCGGAGTAGGTTTTTCCGACGGCGCCGTCGGGGGTCAGGCGCTCGGCGACAATGATGGGGGTTAGGCCGGCGGCGGTGAGGGCGGCGGCTAGGTCCGTGGTAGCTGAGTCCAAGGCGTTTGCGCTGTTGTTGGAGGTGAGGGTGGCGAGGATGCCGACTTTGAAGGCGGTGACGCTGGGCAGGGTTTCGTTGGTGATGCTGATGCCGGCGGTTGTGTTGTCATGGTAGTACGTGTCGTCGGGTGCAGGGGCCTCGAGGCCGATGGCGGAGGCGACGCGCACGGCGATGTCGTGGCTGATGCGGTTGAGCTGGCCCAGCACGTTCTGCTTCACGTCGGTCGACTTCAGGTTGCTCGTCTCGAAGCGGATCGCGTTGATGAGGAACTGCTGCTCCACCGCCGTGAGCGAGTTGTAGAATAGTCGTGGCTGCGACCAGTGGTCATCGAAGGATGACGAGAGACCGCGCACGAGCCCGCCGGTGGTGCCGCGAGATGGCGCGCTGAAGAATCCACGGCCCTGGTTTTGGTTCGCCTGTTGCGGGTATCCGCCATTCAGCGTGTTGGGCGAGTCTTGGTGAATAGTTAGTACGAACACCTAGCCATAAAAAAAGAAGAAATGAGGAGGGCTCAGAGGTATCCAGGCTATGGATAAGATGGTGCGAAAGGCAAGACTTACAAGCGGCGGTGTTCTTGTGAATGAAGTTTTGACCAGCGCCGTCACGGTTGTTGTTGTGGATGGGAACCACTGGCCGGTTGATGGGGAGTTGCTCGAAGTTGGGACCGCCGTGTCGGTTCAACTGAGTGTCCAGATAGGAGAAGATGCGGCCTTGTAGTAACGGATCCTCAGTGAAGTCTACGCCTCGGACAATATGTCCCGGTTGGAACTGGAAAATCAAGTCAACTTGCTTGGCTCTTGGCTATCACATGCATAGGAAGGGACTCTTCCAGGGGTCAAGACATACCATGATTTGCTCGGTTTCGGCAAAGTAATTTGTGGGGTTCGTGTGTAGCTTCATCACACCCAGCTTCTGGAGTGGTGCGTACTCCTCAGGAATAATCTTGGTGGGATCCAGCAGGTCGAAGCCAAATGCGAGGGCTTGGTCTTCGTCAACAACCTGGACGGCAAGCTCCCACTCGGGGCCGTTGCCGGCCGCAATCGACTCAAACAAGTCTTGACGATGGGCATCTGCATTCTTGCCGGAGAGAATCTGAGCTTCCTCCCAGTACAAGCTTGCGCGTCCCTGCTTGCTCTTCCAATGCCACTTCACAAGCTTGGATTCACCTTTGTCCGTAACCAGGCGGAATGTGTGGACGCCAAAGCCATCCTACCAGTCACAAGTTAGTCCTTTGAGCCAATAAGAGATATCGGGACCGAGTTAAGGCCAAACTAACCATGTGTCTAAAGCTTCGTGGGATACCAAATCCGGCCATGGCCCAAAAGAGGGTATGTAATGTGCTTGGCTGTTGGGAGAAGAAGTCCCATGCCGAGTCATGAGCAGTGGCTGCCTGGGGGATTTCACTATCCGGACTCGGCTTAACCGCGTGAATGAGATCCGGGAATCTGATGGCATCTTGGATGAAGAACACTGGAATATTGTTGCCCACAATGTCAAAGTTGCCTTCGTCGGTGTAGCTAATTTGGATATTAGTAAGCCTTCATTATAAGAACGGAAGAGAAGTAGGTGTCTTACAATCTTGTAGCAAAACCGTGAACATCACGCACCGTGTCGGCGCTTCCTCGGGATCCTGCTACGGTAGAAAACCGTACAAAGACCGGAGTTTCTTTTTGGGGGCTGCTAAGGAATGAGGCTGCCGTTAAGTTGCTCCAGTCACCATAGCTCGTGAATGTGCCGTGCGCGCCGGCACCTCTGGCGTGGACTGGTAATAGAATTAGTTAAAATGTAACATGGTCAACATCTACTGTTTGGCTGGGTAATTAAGTACCTGCTCGTTCAGGGACCTGTACTCGTATTAGTATAGCCGTTATGGTGGTTGCCAAACCCGACCGCCGAGTATAGACCTCTCAAAGCTTTGCGGGTTTGGCTATGGGAAGAGACATCATCAACTTACTCGTTCATGGTCAAAGTGGGTGATCTTTTGACGGAAAATGAAGTCTTCTAATAAGGTAGGACCTCTCTCGCCAGCTCTCAGGCTGTCTTGTTCTTGTATTTGTCCACCTACGTCATCAGTAAAGTATCCCGTGTTGTCATCGATCATGGCAGCCGACACTGGGGTGTCGACGGCTCCCTCTGCTCGAGCGCGAAGAGCTCCCGGGTCGGCAAAAGGGCAACCTCCAGCAGAGACAAGACCCAAGAGCCCAAGAAGGGCAGTTTGGGTGATGATATGACCCATATTGACCTTGAAGGGTATATAGGAAATTAAAGGAGGGTAGAGGGTCGAGTACGTGAAAGAGAAGCACGACTTCGTGTAGACAATGGAGGGGCTCCTGCGGTGCTTTATAACGGACGAGACAAACAAGAATAGACTTACATGGAAATTTGGAGCCAAGCACTTTCCTGAGGCTCTAAGGCGGGCATAATTCAGTAATCAGAGGTCTTACAGTCATTCCAACTACTTACTTAACCTAGTGCCTAGTGTACACATCTTTCAAAAGACGTGATGTCCATCAACACTACTATGCACTTCTTTACCCTAGGTTAGCACTGTAGGCCAAGATCATCTCCACAAAAGGGGCCACTTGGTAAATACGGCTGCCACTAAGGTTGAAGATAATCGTAAGAAAATACAGACATGGTTAATACGACCGAGTCCAATACCTCGATATAGATGTGATGGGACCCCTGCAAGCAAGAGCTTGAGGCGTACGGTATGTATGATACAGATCAGAAAAAGGAAACTGTGATTTGACTAGGCGAACCTCCAATGTACCACAGGGGTGGAAAATCCAGGCGCTTGTAACACGAAATTGCAAGATGGTTGGCAATAACTCAAGTGTGACAAAGCACCCAAGGTGAATGACCAACAATTAGCTTCTCGGTAGTGACGTGATGCCACACCGTTCACGTTCTGGCTTTTGTCTACCCGATCGCAAGCGTCTTGTATTGTACGTACCACAAGAGCAGAACGTCTCGGCGTTATATAGTACGGTGTTAGAGGATCATTGTAGGGCTTAGTATTGAGACAAGAGCAGAGATGCCGCTTTCAAGTGCTGAGATTTGCATGTCCCATACAAAACAGGATCAACAGTCAGAAAGCCACAGTCCAATAAGGACTACCTATGCTCATTTCTCTTGCTTCTGCCAGGAGCGTCTATTTGGGAGGGGAGAAGATCACCTGCCTGTTTTCGACAAGACCAATGTAATAGGATGGGTGTAATATCATTGTGGCCTGTTGCGGTTTATAGGACGTACATACCTCCATGTAATCGTAGCTGTCAGGTACATTACCTATCATGATCCGAATGTGGGGGTTCCTTGAACCTGTACAGATATAAGCAACCCATCTACATATAACTAACTAGTGCCAACCAGTCGCGATGATGTGAACATCTAAAAAAAGAAATGTCACCCGAGCCAAGCTCAGTTGTCTTGGCCGAGGTTGACCGAATTAAACAACGAGCCAACCAACGGAATTGATAGGTAGCTTAGCAAATACTTCTTGGTATGGCACAATGGATAGCTCGAGGGTGAGATCCCTTGCGTTGCACCGATATATCAGTCTCCACCTGTTCCGAGTGGAGAGCGGCGAGCCGAGTCAGTGTATAGTAATGCAGCCAAGTAGCTAACTAAGCAACTTGATTTGAATAGACGAAGGGAGAGCTTACCTACGAGCGGTACAGTCCCACGCAGGGTTGCATTTCCACGGCGGTCGTCAAGTTACAGAGGGAGGCGTGTTTGCGTGCCACAACCTGCTATGGTTAGGTAGGTCATACTAGTGGTTAGGATCACAGTTGTATTCAAGTTATGGGAACACTACCTACCTACTACACTACTAGGTATGTAGGTAGGTAGATATTAAGGTTTGAATCGTTCTAGTTTTTTCCCTCCTTTTTCTTTTCAGTGTTGTTGCGATGGTGGTTGATGATCGATGCTACTTTGTAGTAGGTATCCTTGCAAGGGTGGTAAACACTCTCGGCACTTGCATGAAATTGCCTTCCTAGATGGAGACTGGGGTTGTAGATGGTAAGCCACCTACCAGCCTACCAGGTCCTACCTAAGTAGGTCCGTATGTAGCTAGCTAGCCAAGCCTGGCCGATGTGGAAACTCCGAGCGATCACTTTCCGGAGCGCTTTTCTATGTGGTAGTAGTGATTCCCACGTGTTTTATAGACCTATCACAAGAGTGATTAATAACATATAACATACCAGTATGTATATGTATGCATGTAATAGTGTGATGAAGCAACTCGGAAACGCATGTGGCCAGTAATGATTCGTAAAATAAAATCCCCTAATGGTGCGTGCCGGACCTATGACACAGGATAGGGAAGACTGGGATCTTCCATCTGGGCCTTTTCCGGTGGGCTTTGGCTTTTGGCTTTGCACAATACTAGCCTAACCTAGGTAAGTATGTACTACATAGTAGTAAGTGGTGATGATCTCATTCAGTACTAGGTACCTAGGTAGCTTCAATGTTTGGTAACGATATTCGGTAGGTGTATGTAGGTACCGGTATAAGTAGTCGGCATACCTACCGGTCCTCCCCAGGTAGTTCTTCAAAGTTCAATGTTGGTGTGTCCAACATAAGACGCGTAGTATTGACTCATAAATAAGATATGTTGCCGTTAGAAGTGTCTTACTTCTTACTTGCATCTTTGAAGTCTGAACAGACCATCTGATACAGTAATGTCATCACGTGTTGTCGCGTTTAGCACATTAATGTTTTCTTAATTCCGAGATGGGTTGGGTACCTACATAGGTAATGTTCGCGGGGTTGATGATATGATGTGATCTGGAATGAAAAAAAAAGAAGGAATGCATTTGGAATCCAACAAACCGAAAAAGGTTACGTCAACATAAGGCCATTATTGTATACCTACAGGTCCTACACAAGTACCCTTGCGGCCGTCGCCTTATGTAACGCACGGACCATCTTGTGGTAAGTACTGTGTAGTACCTGAACGGCCCGTTCCTGTGCACGAACCATATGAATATTGAGATTGATGTCCCTGCTGCCAGGCTGCTGGCTACTGCAGTTCCCTGTACCACTCCAGGCCTTTCTTCTACTATTTTCTTCACTTCAATGTTTTACCTTTATCATGTCCTTTTACAACATTGAAAAACTTGCATCCGAACATCATTTATGTATGTACTACATCCTACATCCTTCATTAATGAAATTCCGCACTTTTATTCCTCATACTATGTACATCCACTCATATATCCATAGATCTACTGAAAGGCCTTTCAAACTTACCGAGGTAGGCAGGTATCCAATCAACTAAAAGCAGATAGGTTATTGGTGCCTTTCGAGGAAAACAGTCCGTACATCTTCATTTAAATACAGAGAGACACGAGGTTGCTAGCCTCTTGAATGGCGACTTACTAGATCTGGGCGAGTTTTACCAATTTATTGGTAAACATCATGGATAGTTTCCAGAAGCTCAACTAGTTAACCCTGGGGACCCCACCATCACCCATCTCGAATGTAGCAACTTGTAATGTTGATCCTACAACAGCCTGTCAACAGGTAACTACAGGTGTCTCTCTTTCTATCTTACGCTCTGCCCCCCGGAACCTTTTTTAGCCACATTCTGGTAAACTGCTAACCTCAGGTAGGTAGGTTAAATGGTCTACGGAATCTAGGCCTTGACAGTTGCATAGTAGCGCCTACCATTTCCAGGTTTCTCTTCACCCTAATACTTCGCGCAGAATATTTTCGAGAATGACCAGAACAAATACGCCTCCCGTTTCCCAGTGCCGTTTCCAATGCCGTGGAGGGTTAGCTTGACGCATGCACGCTCTAATAAGCACCGCAACGTCATTTATTTTAGTCCGCCAGGCGACACCTTGGCGTAGATCTTCAAGCGTATTCGAAAGCAGGTCGCTGAAGTGAAGGCCTACAGGAACCTACCCAATGACGGCATTGACATGCACACGGCCGGGAGCCTCTCGCTCCAGTGCTATGGATTTAATGGCTCTCACCAAAAACCCCCAAATTCTCCTCACCAATCCCCCTGTCCATTGGGGCCGGCAAAAAGGGGCCGCTGCATGACTACTGGGCCTATAGTTGGGCTGGATGAATTCCAAATCCAACGACACATTCGGAGCATTAATACTTTAATAATGACTCTCTGCCCCTTCCCTCCTTCCTTCCCCTGGGGAAAAAAAGAGACAATCAGACATTAAACGGACCGAGCAGGTTGCACAAGACTACCTGCCTCCTATACTAACGACGCAATCTCTCGATTTTTTTTTTGGTTCATCATTACTCTTCGCTTAGAAATATGAAAGGTTACGATGACAATTGCCTACCTCGCTCTCTACACGAGTGTGAGATTTGAATATCATCATGTTGCAGATCGTCGAGCCCCGGTGGGCTTCCTAAGATCGGAGGCATGCAAAGCCACCCAGCCACCCAGCTTCATACACAACAGGCAAATCTCTGTTCGATGATATCATCCCCGGCTTTCGCGCCGATGAAGCGGGCAGCGGGATAGGAAGTAGCGACGATAAGCGCTCAAAAAATCGATGGTCGGGACCAAGCAATGAGTGTTAAGACAGTGCTCAATATGGCTTTCAGTTGGAAAGCCAGACAACCAAAAGTCGAAGGTGGACACCGAAGCTCGTTGGCTGATATGCTGACTACACAGTATTCGTTCTCCTGCAAAGCCTGACACGATCGGAATCAACCCCTTTTCCTGACGGCGACCCTAAGAGCACCACGGCAGAACTCATTCGTGACGATGCTTGCATTCATCAATGAATAGTTATTCTAGTACATGGGCCTGTCTTGGAAGGCAAAGTTACTCATAATCACGAAAGGGCATTGGGGAGGTAGGTAGGTAGGTATGAAGTCGGCAAGCACCCATGACTAGAGTATACCTGTGAATCACTTACCGCCATTTTGTAGGTGCATTTGAACAGCACAGGAGTGAGAAGGGGAAGCCAGAAACAAGAGAACAAAACATATACAATGGCCAAATGAGATAACAGAACATGACATCGCGCGTACGCGGGCATATCTAGGTACCTAACCTAGTAAGATAGACCACTAAGGTAGAATATTACTATAGGTATATATATATATATATATACAAGTCCTCAACTTCTCACGCAGTGGTACTTTTCTAGCAATCCATATCTCTTTACCTACAGATAGCTGTAACCCAGGTAAGTCAAACGACCGTTCTAATGAATCAAGCCCTCACTCAGCAGTGTCTCTAGACAGACCATGGTAGCAACACTGATGAAAGATCATTCATTCACGCTGTTTCTGGCTTCACCCTACCTGCTTGTTAGTAGATAGACGCACTTACGATACTTGGGTAGGTTAGAGAGATTACGATATACCTCAATAGGAAACAGCACAGATGAAATTCACAGCAAAGAAGAGATTAAAGAGCCCGACATGCAGGAAAATAGACACAGGAAACGTCTTGTCTGCGTTCGTCCAAGGGGACACTGCAGCTGGTATAGGTATTAGATTGTACTATTTATGCAAGCCATCATTCGATCATTTGTTCGTTGGTAAATCAAAGGGTATCATCGCCAAAACATCAGCCCACCCGTAACTTTTCCATATCCCATCGTTATTCATCCCACCATATGTCTTTAATCCGTCCATATCCATCCGTAGTCCTATCCCATTATTCATTATTCATCCCAATCAGTTTGGCTCAGAATTCGATTCAGGGCCAAAGCTAGGAAGCTGACTCAGTGCCGGATCAATCAGGCCTTCTAAGTCGGAAGGATAGCTGGGTGGTTGCATCTCGGCTTCGCCGTTATGCCAGCCCAGGTTATCGAATCCTTGTGTCCCTTGTGCGTGCTGGGTTCCCTGAGGTTCCTGAGCTCCGATGCCTCCTTCAGCACCCTCTCCAAACCAAAATGGATCATCTGAACGCGCCGAAGTTCCATTGAAGGGCATCGCCTCCGGCATCATTTCCGTTAATGGATATGCCGTTAGCGGTGCCATTGAGTGGGCGGCTTGCTCGGCTTGCTCTCGTTCCTGTTGTAGTCCCTGCTCCATGATTGCCTGCTCCATGAGATGGTTGTTCTGCAAGTGAATCTCGAGTTCGCCGTTATGGGCGAATTTGGCGCTGCAACCAGAGATTGTGCAAGGCAGAGTGCGTCGTAACTTCTCTCCCACACCTGTGAGCTCATCTATGACATTTATCTCGGGTTTATGTATCGACTTGGAAACGTCTCGAGGCTGCTTGGGTCTGTTGTTTTTCAGGTGCACATGGCGAACGTGTTTCTCCAAGCCGGCTTTGTGGGCGAAGCTTACACCACAGCCTTCGGATTGATCCCAATGGGCGAGGCCATTGGTACTGGTGAGATCAACCTCCCCACAGACAAAACGTAAGCCTTCGTGGGCGCTACGGATGTGAGCATTGAGGTTCGACTTCTTGGTGAACGACTTGGTACATCCTGGCCATGTGCACCGAACCGTCTTACGTTCCTCGAGACTCTTTGGGTTCGAGTGCTCCACATCGATATGCTGAACAAGGTCTTTTCGGTTGTCGAATCGATCTCCACAGAACATACAATGCCAATGGGCTTGCCTCATGTGAGCTTCCAACAGAGTTCGTGTGGGGAATCCTACCCTCATCTGTAGGCTGTCATCCCCATCATTCTCCTGGTTACACTCTTCGCACCAGAATTTGATGTCGCCATGCTCTCTCTGCTCATGGCGTTTTAAGGCATTTGAAGTATCAAAACCTGCCTTACAAGCAACTCCCGACACGCCGTCTGTATAATTACAGGCATGGGGGTGAACATGGAGGTGTGCGGAGCGGATATGGCGTTCGAGGGTTTGGTGCTTGCGAAAGGATTGTTCGCAAGGTGGGAAGTCCCGGCATTTGAATTTTTCTTGCCCCTCATGAACTTTCTGGTGTCGTCGGAGCCGAGTAGCAGTTGTGAAGCCTTTATCACAACCAGGATGAGTGCAGGGATAGTCGCGCTCTTCAGTGTGAGAGCTTTTCACATGCCCTCTTAAATGCTTTTCTTCACAATAGGCTTTGTCGCAACCCTCGAATGAGCACTTAAAAGGTCGCTCATTGGTATGCGATCGTTTGTGCGCTTCAAGGCGTGCTGGACGATTGAATGTCTTGTCGCAATCTGGGTACGGGCATTTGATTGTCTTTAGGTCTGAGGGATGCTTGTGAGGAGAGGCGGGCGTCATCGGCGTCGCATTCCCATTGCTAGTGGGAGCAGTCGAGGTAGCATCTCCATAGTCCGACTCCTCATTAGAAGCTACATCGTCTGCAGAAGGGTCATATTCAACGTCTTCAACGTCTTCTAGAGGATAGCAAGCCATTAGTCAATGTATTGCGACCAGATAAATAATCTTACCATTTGCATCATTGGTTTTGCCCTTTTTAGCATCGGGAACCAAGAAGCCCTCGGCTTGGGTTTCGATCTTTCTTTTCATGATGAATAGGCGAGTAATTGGTCATAATTCAAGAGCAGTCAGTGCAATTGTAGTGCAATTGTAGTGCAATTGTAAAGTGTAAGATGGATTGTGCAAAAAACAAGATGCAACTTGAACTCAATTGAAGAATTAAAGAATATTGAAAATATTGTGTGGAGAGCCGTTTTATCGAGGTAACCGATAAGAATTCAGATAAAAATTAAAGTTTACGCTAACTCCATCAAAGCTACTAATTGTACTATGTAGCACTGTGCATTAGCGGGGAGGCGCGGTACATGAGTACTTGCTGAGCACAAAAGCGCGGTTTTAACCCCGCGGTGGGCGTGTGACCATAAACGATCCCTGACCTCGAATTCTTCATTCTTTCAGCTAGTTATCCATCTTTCTTTTTTTTCTTTCCGCGTCGCATCTCCAAGTCAAGCTCTCAACTTGCAGTTTGCAAATCACCACAACACAACATCCCGCAACACCCACACCAACCTTCGAAAATAAAACAAACCCTTCATTTTTATTTCACCAGTTCTCTTCTATTGATTCAAGATGTCTGACTACGGTGATGATGGTGATGCTGGAGCACCGTAAGTGAAACCTTCCGCAATGGCGCATACCTCGATCTAGGACAAAGCGAACAATATTTTGACGTATCTTAGGGAGGAGCCTATGTACGAGGACGAAGAGCCCTTCGACGACGAGCTCGATCCCGAAGTACCACAGGGAGAGGATGATGATGTAAACCCCCGAGGCGCCGAGGAAGAAGAGAACGTAGTCCTTTCGGGCGACCCCTCCGCCGCTGCCAATCGTACCAAAGCCACGACGAAGTCGAACAAGGACAAAAAGATCCCCAATGAAGATCGAACAACGACTCCGTACATGACAAAATACGAGAGGGCCCGTGTCTTAGGTACTCGCGCCCTGCAGATCAGGTATGGCAACTTGAATAAATTAACTATAGCTGATGGAGATGATAAATGCTAACTGGAATCGTATAGCATGAACGCCCCAGTCCTAGTGGACTTGGAGGGAGAATCCGATCCTCTGCAAATTGCTATAAAAGAGCTCCGCGAGAAGAAGATCCCTCTGATCGTGCGCCGATATCTGCCTGATGGCTAGTATGTCTTCCAGATTATCCACTTCGCAAACTTGAATAGTCAGTACTAATTCCCAAACAGCTACGAGGACTGGTCATGTGAGGAGCTTCTCCAGTGAGGGAACTAGGTACAGGACCTCATTGGTCATACCCTTTTACCTAGGTAGACCCCAACCATCCTCCAAATCGCCTTGAGCAGCCCTCTCGATTAGATCGTGGATATGAAGGCCAAGGTTATAGGACTCAGGTCTACGCGAAAGACAGCCGGCAGATAGTCCAGAGATGTGTGCATGAGCGCGGAGTTAGTGGTTGCTTTAAGGAATATACCAGAATATCCCCATGCCTGCCGCTTTGGAAAATTACTTTGGTAATTATCTTTGGCTGATCGACTGCGCGGTATCGAATCAAAACTACTTTATTTGGTAGTCATGAGCCGCGTTTTCATCCTCACCTCAATTATAGGCTTAATGTATACCTCGGTATCAGCTGGGCCAGAGGAGCGGTGAGGGATGAGCATCTGTGATAATAACCGCATGGTGCTGGTAGTTGATTAATACCAATTCTGACGGCTTTCACCGAGCTCATAGACGATTACATGAAAGTCCTAGCCCTGCCGTCAGCCCTGGATTAACTCGCTCGTGAATACTATATAATTTCATAATACTCGACACTAGATATGTGTATATCAACTATAACAGAAAATCTTATTTCTTTTTCAACATATGTACAACACCCACAGCAGCCGGATAATTTCCTTTAAGCCGCATGGACAGGTACGTACCTAGTACTGATGTATGTAAGGGTTTACATACCTACATACTTAGGTAGATAGGGAGGTGACCAGCCCATGTCGGTTTTAAAAAGGGCGGTGATCAGCTCGTATTTCATAGCTAATAAGTCCCGAGTATCCAATGCGGTGCGACCTTTGTAAGATGTAAGGCTAGGTTATCGAAGGATATCTCCCCTTCGCACAAATAGCCAATCGGCTCTCCGGGATATACAACGAACAAAGCATGAGATGGCAACCAGTTTACCAGCGGAACGGGCCTATGACGTCGCATGAGCGTTGGATGTGCATGTCAGCTCATGCAGCCGCATTCGATAATCTCGTAATATCGCACCGGTTGCATCTAGGGATGTATCTAACAGGTGATATGAAAATTTTGCGTCGGACTTCCTTTGAAGATTGTATCGCTACCATTTGGGCAAATGGTGTTTCTTATATATATCTCAAGTAGGTAAGGAGGTAAGTAGATACCTAGGTGTTAAAGCCTATAAGGAGTAATACGAACTTGTGAGGACGGAAAAAGCACATGTCATCTTGTACATGGCTGCTATTGGATACATATAGGTACAATATCTGTAGTAGTTGGCATATAAAGTTATAAATAGACCAACTGAGGTATTTGTAGGGGTAAGCAATAGAAAGGGAGAGCAAACGTTGAACTACTAGGTACATGTATGTAGTTGTCAGGCACGACCCTATAAAGGCTCCACCCAGCACATACCTTACTTAACGCACGAGTTGTACATATAAATATAAATAAGTAGCTGCCTTCCTTTGCTTATCTCAGGCTTGACTTGACATCAGGAAACACTCAACACTAGACGAGAGCCTTCACTCGCAAAAGATATCCACTAAATCTTGTTGTCGCGAGATAAATCAGTCTATCACAGCCATGCAGCTCTCAACTATCGTGAACCTTGCTGCGGCTGCTGCCTGTGTTTCTGCATTCCCCCATGTACCATTAGCCAAGAGGGAAATCGGAGGTGTAAGTTTTGCCCTTCCATGGCCATTTCCTAAGCCGACGTCCTTCCATGCTGTATAGCAAATATGGATACTGATCTTTTTAAAATCTTCTAGATCCTGATCTGCAATGGCGCCAACGCTACAGGCGCGTGCCATTATGAGGTCTATTCCCTCGAAGTCTGCCACAACATGCCCGATGGTTTCTCTGGGAACACCAAGACCTTTGCCCCCGACGGTGATAACTTTTACTGCTGGCCTAGAGTGTAAGCTATCCCATCACTGTTTCCATCTGCTGTCACAAGCTAACAAACACCGTTTGCTATCATGTAGAGGCCAATGCGAAGAGATCTGCACCTCACCCACAGGATGTACATTCGGTGCTGTCGATTTCAACACTCCTGTAAAATGGGACCTATCGACGATACAGTGGGACCATCTCCTGGAGTCTTTCAGCTGCGTGTTGAACCAGACGTCGTCGACGACATAAAAAAAACCTATACGTTCCAACGTTACTAATAATAGCATTATAATACCACATGGCAACATTGAAACGAGCGATACCTAGTACGATACATACAGTACTTTATTCCATATTTATTAATTATCTTTATCGTAATGTTATAATGTTATCAACGACGGAGTCCAGTCGGAATTCGGGATCTTAGACGCTATGAAAGTCACCAATGACGTCGGTCTAGACACATGAAATGTGGGGTTGATAGATACACAAGAGTTGGCTAAGAGCCTAAGAGAAGTTGCTTTTCCAATTTGACAGCGGGGTTATGTAACTCTCTCCCCCCTCTTCCTTGAGAGGGAGAGTGTGTGTCGAAACTGCCGGGAGGAGGAGCTTGAGGGGCACCGGGAAGTAGCTCTTGTGTCATTGACCATTTATTTGCCTGCTCTTACTTACTTTTATCACTGGAGCATTTCACTTGCCTTTGTACATATCAGAATCACTATACCTATTTGTACTTATTTCAATACTATACTACTGACATTAACTTAACATTGAAACAAACATCTCCCATTGCATATAATCAACCAAACACAACTTGTAAAACAAAATGGCCTTCGAGACCAAAGCCACCATCGCCTCCTTCGGGGGCAAGCTTCTCAAGCTCACCCACCAGTCCACCAGCACCGGCACACCCATGAACGTGAACCTGTACCTCCCACCCGCCGCCATCGCCGGCACCAAGGTCCCCGTCCTCATCTACCTCTCCGGGCTAACCTGCACCCCGGACAACTGCACCGAGAAAGGCTTCTTCCAAGCCCACGCCTCCCGCCTCGGCATCGCCGTCGTGTACCCAGACACCTCCCCGCGCGGCGCCAACCTCCCCGGCGAGACCGACAGCTGGGACTTCGGCGCCGGCGCCGGCTTCTACATCGACGCGACCGCGGCGCCGTGGAGCGCGCACTACCGGATGGAGACGTACATCTCCTCGGAGCTGCCCGCCGCCCTCTTCGCCGCCTTCGCCTCCTCCCTCGACAGCGCCCGCGTCAGCATCACGGGCCACAGCATGGGCGGCCACGGCGCGCTGACCCTCTACCTCAAGAACCCCGGGAAGTACCGCAGCGTCAGCGCCTTCGCGCCCATCGCCAACCCCTCGCTGTGCCCCTGGGGCCAGAAGGCCTTCTCCGGATACCTCGGCGGCGGCGGCGGCGACAACAATGCCGAGTGGAAGAAGCACGACGCGACGGAGCTTGTCAAGGCGTGGAAGGCCGGCGACGACCTCCGCGCGCTCGTTGACGTCGGCACCGGCGATAACTTCTACAAGGCCGGTCAGCTGCTCCCGGAGAATTTCGAGAAGGCTGTTAAGGAGGCGGGGGTCAAGGGGCTGGAGTTGAGGTATCAGCCTGTAAGTTGACCTACCTACCGACCTGTTTTTTCCCTTTTTTTTTTCTTGAAAAATATCTCCTATTCACCATTATCTGCCATTTCTTCATGTGAGCGAAAAAAAAAAAAAAAAAAGAGGGAAAAGTGTATAGGAGAAAAAGACGCAACCCCCCTTTCCACTTCCCTTTTTTTCACGAGCTAATTCTTTCTTCTCTCACCAGGACTACGACCACTCGTACTTCTTCATGGCCAGCTTCTCCGGGGACCACGTCGAACACGCCGCCAAGTACTTGTTTGCGTAGGCTGGCTGCTGCTGCTGTGGTTTCTTTCTTTCTGGAAGAGAAAAAAAGTCAAGGCGGGCAGGCATACAGGCATACAGGCAAGGCAGATGACGAATTGCCACACACACACACACACACACACACACACACAGTCTTGCAAAAAACCACGAGTCACATGAAAGAAGGGGGTTCTTTTCCAGGATATAGACTGACTCCCTAGGTATATAAGCCAGGATTTTCTCGTTTTAAAAGACGCGGGAATAATGGTTGAGCATCATACCTAACCTACCTAACCTACCTACCTACATAGGTACCTGGGGGGGTTCATGATATGATAATGATGACTAACGTCGTATCTACTTACATACAATGGCAAGGGAGTAGGAATCAATATAGTTAGTTCCCAAGGCGAATCCGAAACAATAAAAAAATTAGTTATCTTCCATCATGAACAAACACCACGTGGGCCATGTGATAGCACCTATATGTGGCCAATTATTCTTCGTGAGAAATCCAAAAGTTCAGTTTGTTTTTCTTTGTTCAGATTACGCAATATATATATAAATAAATGACACACGAAGTGACGGATATCTTTAGACAAGAGAACCCCCACCCACCTACCCCTTTCCCTTGGTAACTACACTCATATCATCGGGTTCTTTACTTTCCCTCCTCTTCTCTCCCATGAAGCTCTCTCCGCTAGCTATTCCTCTTTTCCACGCTTGGGGTGAAGCCTTCCTTCTCTAGCTTGTTCTTGGTCTCCATTTCCACCTCCCGCCGTATGCGGTGGTAGGCCAGCTTCTCGAATCGGCTCATGCCCTTCCACCAGTGCTGACCGGCTTCGTGTTCGCTGATGCGTTCGATAAGCTCCGACGTCTTGATTCTCACGTCTCGGTCTTTGTGGAATAGTCCGAGGGCTATATAGAAGAGCCCGGCGTGCGATTCGGGCGCCACTGAGAGCAGTAGGCAGACCTCGTCATACGAGTAGACGTACTTTGAGAATGCTAAGTAGATTTCTCGACTCTGTTCTGGGCTTAGGCGCTGTGACCTTAAGCGATCGTGCATATGATGCAAATCTAGGCCTTTTAGTGGTCTCACTGTGTATAATTTGGCCAAGTCCTGGGGTCAAATGGTTAGTTAGGGACAGAGGGGGTTGGTGCCCTGATCAAGGCTGTTCCTCTTACCTGGATATAACTATAATAACTTCGAGTGTTTCTCCAGCCCTCGATCCTACACACATTACCGGCTAGCTCCTTTTGCTTGGCACCATCATCCGGCCAAACATATCCGTGTTCAGTCGAGACAGTTTCGAACTCGTCGCCTCCTATGTACAACGCACTAGCCCCATAGACGGTTTCTTCGAATGCCGCGGCTATTCGTGTAAACCTAATAACCCAGTCACGCCACTTGGCCCGGATGACTCGCTCACCACGCCTCGCTGTTATGCTCTTGAGAATGTCGTTCATGAATATGATGTCACCGGTGAAGTCAGCAGACGTGCCAGATGAACCGCTGAGCATGTTCGCAAACGATGGGTTTTGCTGTTGGAAGTATACAAGTCCCTCCGTTATTGCCGCGTTTTCGATCCTCTCGCTAATCTTCATTCGCCCAGTCTGGAGGTCGCACAAAAGATCCCACCATTCTGGGTGCAACTCAAAGGTTGGATTGGTCACTCCAGCAATAAAGCCAGGGACCTTCAGCAAGTCGTCAACCTTGGTAAGATCCGTGTAGGGGAATGCATGCCTCGTGAATCCCCGCAAGAGACCGCCAGACGCCAGGGCACACGCAGCTAGCACGGCTTCCGCCACCTCGCTTGACGGCATATTATGTCCGAGGAAAATTACTCTCTTCTGGGTAAGAAGCGCATTAGCCAGTACTATTATAGGATGAGTCCCTGGGCCGTTCGTGGTTAGGTGGGTATGTATGGGGAACTGCTGTGGAGACTTCGCATGCGGCTCTGAAAAGGTCTGTATCAGTTTGATAAGTGAGAAATCTCCCACAGTTTCAGGCATGACCGCTGTCGGAACCTTGACGGGGATTGGGATGCCCTTGTACATGACTTTGCTCTCGAACTCGTGCGTGTCTCTTGGAACCGAATATGTAGATTGTCCTTCAAGGTATGCCTTGGTTCCTGCTCGCGAGATGTTCTGAGGTTTGGGGGGGCTTTTGCTTGCGTCGAATGGCTCGCCAACACCCTCGGTTTTATCGTGGGCAATTCGCCTTTGCACCATTCGTTCGAATTTCTCAACAAAGAGATCCTGGTTGTTACTGGATTGTAAGAGGTACCTCTCGAGAAGACTCAGCTTTGGCAAAAGAGAAAGGTCCATATTATTAACGGCATCATAAAGTAATGCCAATGTCTCAGGAACCGGTGACTTGTAATATTCTTCGAGCGCAAGTAACAAGAGAGGCTGCAATGGTTAGAAAAAGGAGCCCAATAAAACTAAGTGGTAACGTAACTTACCTTATAGATATGTAAGAAGGGATGCCTCGTACATATAGCCATAGCTTTGACTACAGCACCTCTCTTAACTGATTTATCGTGCCTCGTGTAAACTAAATTTAATACGTATATTAACGGGGGTCCTTCCCCCCCCTCAGGTTCCGAGTCTGATGAAAGGTCATCATCTGTGTCTTCATCTTCATCGTCTTCTTCGTCGCCTTGTTCGTCATTCGTGTCATCATTTTCGCTGATTATTCCGGCGGCCTTGTCCTTTCTACGTTTCCTGCGCTTTCGCCTCTCTTCCTTGTCTTTTCGTTCTTCATCGTCGTCCTCTTGGCTGGTGTCCTTGTGCAGGAAAAATATGGTCCAATCTTGCGTACGAGAATGAACCTGATCTGGTAACATGAGTTCGGCCAACATATTCTCGTCGCCGGTTATGGCGACGGGGTACTGATGCTCCATGACAGGACCACGATCAATGTCAAAGGACGCGACCAAGATGTATTCGACATGGTTCTCGGAAGCATCTCGCGGATACTGCGAGCGTAATTTTCTTGGTGACAGGCCATTGGGATTGGGTCGTTTCGGCGCAGAGAGAGAGGAGTGCTGAGACGAGGCGGCGGTTACGCTTCCGAGGGATGAAGTCTTAGATTTCGAACTGCTCGGATCGGAGGTGCGATCGTTGTTCATGATAGGAGGTTGGGGGGATTTCGGGGGGCGCGAAGCGTGAGACATCTGCGAGGCGGAGCGCGAAGATAAAAAAGAGGAGAGAGATGCGCGATGATTCCCAACGGCGCCATTGGAAAGGGATTGGTTGGTGTTGGTTCGCGTAAGATAGGGGAACGCCATTGCCATAGTAAAAATAGTCGATTATTTCTCGTTTGGTATGATCGTCGCACTGGACGGATCCGCCGCAAGGTGGAGCTTCTTCTCGGGGTGTTGATCCTGACGACCGGATTTCCTGTTCCGAACGATATGAAAGGATTCTAAGCCCCCAAATGTGTCGCAGAAAAAAATGATAAGTCAATTGGAGGTTAATCGGAGGTCAATTTGAATTGGGAAGACAACTAGTGCAAGTCGATGGTCCGTGTACGCGGGGGAAGCTCGATCAGCGTCAACAGTACCACTCACAAGTCATCAGAGGTTGCGGTGGTCGTGGATATGTCGATTTTGTCGATATGTCGCTATATCGCTATGTCGCTATGTCGATATCTCATTACCCAATAGCCAGTACTATGTACCCAGTTTTTGGTTGGTATCCGCCAAGTATACTACTACATACGTACTATCTATCTACTAGGCTAGGTGGACAGTGTAGATAGGCTAGGCAGTAGAAATTCGAGATTAGAAATTCGAAATTCGGATAAGTGAGTACGAGTAGATCAAAAGGTAAGGGCGGCAAAGATGAAGTTTGAAAGCAATGGACGAGACATGATCTGCTACAGAGCCATTCTACTTGTTCGGTCTTGTTTGAACTCAAAAAGGGGTTACTGTTGACCCTGAGCAGGGGGGGTTACGAGATGGCTGTCTAGTTGGTTTGGTTGGTCTGGTTGGTCTGGTTGGTAGGAGTAGGGGAGAGAGGAAAAGGTACGAAACAAAAGTGAGATGTTCGCGTATCAACCTTGGTAAAGCTAGGCAAGGTAAAGCACCTGGGGACAACATTTGAATGGGAAAAGCTCTAAAAGGACCCTTGACTTTTTGGGGTTTAATGGACCCCTGCAAACTGCCCTATTGCGCTCACATAGTGTACTAGTTTTCCATTTTAGCGTCTTTTGGGGTCTTTTATACCCCACTTCGCCATGGCAATTGGTTCTGCCAGCGCTACCTGCTATTGGCAACTCCTAAACCATCAAACCAGACTACCAGTCAAGGCCCGATTCAGATTTGGGGGAGGGGGCCGAGAGAGATGGGGGGGTATTGTCTCACCCGCTAGTTCGTAACATAACTTCCTGTGTGACATAGATGGCTTAATTACTAGGTCACCCAAGCTTTCGTAATTGATAGTCCCAAACCTTATTTACCTCTTATCAGCATTTATATTACCTAGGCTACTAGGTACCTACCTAGTAGTATGTACTATGTAGCCTCAAGTATACCCGGAATACATATGTAGTATGAAGTACCACCTCAATCGTCAAAATTACATATAGAAAACAGGTATATAAGTATCACCAATCGAATCTGTCTCGTCAAGATACATCACTAATATCATTGAAAGCTCCAATTGCATTAGACACTACATTAGTACATAGTAGTTATGTAGGACTATGTACATATATGGCGTGTGTTATCCCTTAGCTGATATTCATCTCATAGAGAAGTGTACATGTACCTACATAGTAGCTCATGAGACGATAGTACATTACCAATGCTTTTCTTATGTTAGACCAGCCACTAGCAATGGCCTACCTATTATACAACAGTCGATATTACCGATCTATCATTATGAGCACTGAATCCTCATATAGGTAGATGTCTGTGTTCCAAATCATCCTTCGGGTATCACACCCTAAACATTTTCTGGGCCGTTAGCTCCTGTTTCCCACACCCTCCTGTTAGAGTGAGGCGCTGATCTCGCAAGAATAGGCCTGTGTAGGTAATCTTGGGCAAGCCTTGATGAAGACACGGTAGACCCCCAATTAATCTTTAACATCTGATAGCAGAATAATACACAAGAAAAGAATGAGGGGGTGGTAATAGGCTCTCACGAACCACGATGGTGAAAGAGAACTTTCCGCAGTGTCTCTAGTTCGCTGTAGCTGCCATCACTATCAAGTGCTTGTTTCGAGTAGGATGGATGAAGAATAAAAGTATCGATGGCCTCACTCTCCCACACGTGTCATCACTAGCTAGTGTGGTTTAGAGAACAGATGTATACCTATTTCATCGAGTGTTAAGTAAGAGAAGGCATAGGAGAAAGGGGGGTTAAAAGGCTAAGTTGGTTCAGAGGCTTCATGCCACATCAGACTTTGGCTACCTACCTAGATGCTAACCCCCAACAGTAGGAAATAAAGGGAGTCTCCTCGTTTACATACACTAGTAGGTACGCGTCGATGTAGGTTTCGCTTGGGAATCATGAAAAGGCACTTACTTACTGTAGGCAAATGGGATTCCAGTTGATCTATGGATACTTTCTAGATACGCCTCAATAGGGGAGTCGCTTCCAACAGTTTGTGAGCTCCGTCGTGATTTTCACCTCACGAATATCCTCTTCGGATGCCAAAGCTTCGAGGCTTGGACGCTTCTAGCCTATTACTACCTAGGTATATAGGTTCTTGGATATATGAATAGTTAATGAAAAAAGATGTCTACCTAGGTAACCAATCCCAAGAGGGGCAAGAAAGAAATATGGGTGAGATCTATAATCAACGACAATAAGGGAAGGGAATGAAGGAGTTTACTTAGGTACTTCTCCAGAACGGCTGGATAGGGATACCCCACGATATATCCTCTATATCTCGCGGGATTTTACCAGGACTTCCTACTTCCTGTCTACCTAGGTACCGTCTACTTCCTAGATAGCTTCTTTGACTATCCCCTGATATTAACGGGAAGAAAATGTGGCGCAGATACTAGAGCATATATCAATCCGAGGAGGTAAACAAGGAGCAGCCAGTGTAGTGTCGCGGAATATTTATTCCCAAGCTGCCCCCCCCTTTACCCCTTTCTGATCGATCGGGTTGACGATAACCATGTTCACTCGTTCACAGAATAACTCACCACGCAACAACCGACTAGGTTGGATAAGTCATTGATCACCATCCCCAACGCCATCAGAAAACAAGCATATAGTACTCCTCAAAAGAGATGCGGGATAGGTACCTAGTCTTGATTACACACTAGTACCCACCTATCTAACAAAGAGGTGCCTACTTTGCCTATTTTCACCTATGCATCTTCCTGCCGTCGACCTACCTACCTACCTGGGCAGATAAAGCATACTCAAAACACCAACCTTACAATTTTCGTTTCCCAAATTTTCGCCTTACTATGCTACGAACTGAACAGTTGACCGTACATCCAGCGTACGCCCCATCCATCCATCCATTCACTCACCTACCTACCCACCCCTTCTCCCCCAGTACCTATACCTAGATCCAATTACACTCCCCACACCCATTCCACGCATTCGCCACCGCCTCGAGCACCATGACCGGCACAACCGGTCCCTTCCCGTTCCCCTCCCCCTTTCTTCCATCACCACCATCACCACCATCACCATCCGCACCCGGGGTCCCATGAAAGAAGTGTTTCTGTCCCACGGGCGGGATCGTGAGTCTCCCCGCCGCCTGCAGCACATGCTCTTCATCCTCGTCCTCATCCTCGCCCCAGCCCCACGCTCTATCCCTACTCTTCTTACCTCTACCTCTACCTCTACCTCTCCCCCCACCTATACCCCTGCATTTCCAGGCACAGCCGCCATCGCCGCTCACAACAACAGCAGGCGACCTCGGCCCCGGCGGGACCGCCACCAAGCCCCCCCTCAGCGACAGCGACAGCGACGACGCGAACCCCGTCGCCACTGACGCCTTCTCGTTCTCCGTCTTTGCCTCCTCCTCCTCCTCCTCCTCCTCCTTCTCATCATCTTCCCGCTTCTCTGCCCCCTGAGGAACAACACCGATCTCCTCCTCGTCCACCTCGCTGACCTCCTCGACGCAGACGCGGATCTCCGCGCCCATGGTACCGCGTCGTTCGAGCCTAGACGGAGGTCGCTCCCCGTGAAGGGCAAGGGTGGGAGGGGGCGGGAGGGGGGAGTTGATGTCCATTTTTTTTTTAGGTGAGTGAGTAAGTAGGTAAGTAGGTAGGTAGGTAGGTAGATGGGTACTAAGGTAAGTAAGTAGTAATTAGTACTTAGGGGTAAGAGTTGCGAGGTAGAGATGAAGAGGTGAGAGGTTCTAGTTATATCGACGGGTAAGTAGGCATATAATGCAAGAATCGAAGTAGATGGTGAAAAACTTCCGCAGAGTACTGGTAGACAGTTAACAGTTTCTAGGATATATAGTCTTCGTGCAACGGCCTACTCATGAGATTGAGGCGTGTTATGTAGGGTTGTTTTACCGAGCAGAAATTCGTACTTTCAATCGGGCCTGCGATGCAATCTATAAGTCGCAGCGTAGATAAAGATATTGTCAAGAGAGGTCATGAGAGAAACAATGAACATTACAATCTCTTTGATGATATATATACAAGGCTATTCATGCGGACGACAGCTGAAAGAGACAAGGGTATTATCCAAGACAATTACTCTTGTATCTTGGACCTACCTTAAACTGAAAGAGACACCAAGTCTCATTGAGAGTATCACGAGAGATAATCGCCGATAAGCGTGGAATATGGGAACGAGCACTTGGGAAGTTGCCGAGCCTTCTACCAATACAGGGTAATGAGAAACTGCCATAGAAGATTGATATACCCGTTCTGCGCGACCGAAATTTTACACACCATTGCTTCAGTAAATTTGAAAGAAACTTTTGTTTATTGGGATTAATGAGAAAATCATTTACCCTTCGGGATGTATCTAGCCAGAAGGTTCCGAATGATGAGCCTCGTCGACAATTTCGGACACCCGAAGAATACCTAGATCATCGAAACCCTAACGCGCATACATCACCATCGCAATATGCCTTAAAGCGTAAGGCTCTGGAGGAGTCTTATAGACTTACGCACCCAGACTAGGGAAGGCATCCGAGTTGAGAGCGAAAGAGGAGTTGTCGCGAGCTCCTCCACGTCCACCACGGAACTCACCACGAGGTTCACCTCGGGATTCGCCTCGGCCGCGACCACCACGACCTCGAGGAGCGCCATCGCCCCTAGGAGCGCCGCCGCGGCTCTGGCCGTCACCACGGTCACCGCGAGGAGCACCACCACGAGGTCCTCCTCTTCCACCGCGACCACCACCACGGCCACCACCACCAGTACGCTCAGGCTCGACATATCGTTGGTCGATCTCGAGAAGTTGCTTGGCCTTGCGCTCACGCTCACGCTTGACCTTGCCACCGACGCCGGAAACGTAATCATCATCGTTTTCCTTGGTCAGGGCCTTAGCATTGGCCCACTTCTTGTCAGCCTTGCTACCTTCGTTGGCCTTGCGAATCTCGAGGGTCTCGCCGAGAGCAAGCTTCTTCTCGGCTTGCTGGGCAAGATACTCTGCGTAGGACACATGCTTGTCCTCAGGCTCGACGGGAGTACCGGGGTTCTCGGCATCCTCTGCGGTGGCTTCCTTTAATTCAGTTTGGGCAATCTCCTCCCCGGCCTGTTCGTCCTTTTGCTCGGCAACGCCTTCTGTAGCACCCCATGACTGGGCTGCTTGCTTTTCCGACCCACTAAATACTGATTAGCATAGGTAAATGACGAATGGGATCTCCTGGGGAGCTAACGTTGCGACACCCTTGGTGTGCTTGTCGTCACGTTCACGAGGGAATCGACCGCCGCGGCCTATTTTATTATGTCAGTACGTATTCCTTTAGCTCCAGTGCCATATGTTGTTCTGATCTTACCTCCTCGTCCGCGGGCATCACGGCCACCTCGAGGAGCGCTTCGGGGAGTCTCATCGGTGGACTTGCGATGGTTGTTGGCGGACCCAGCGTTACGGTCGCGGTAGGCTATTTTCAAGGTATGTTAGCGGGGTTCATCGGAAGGCGGGGTAATGAAAATAGGGCTAAAGAAAAAAAATCGAAGTGTCGATGAAGATGTAGAGATAGCAAATATGTAGGGTACTGACCTCCCTCGTTGCCTCCAGGACCAGAACGACGAGCTCCGGTGTTGGCAACGGGCTTTACTGGTGCTTGCGGCTCGACGTTGCGCTTGGTACCGCGCATTATGGTCTTGTCAACCGTCTTCACAGGGCCAGACGGCGCTTCATCTCCTTCGACATCGTTACCTGTAAGCAATTGATTCATGTTAGTAACTCGGTATCCCCGCGCTGCAAAATTTTCGCCAAAGGCAAACAATAGTTATGGTCATACCGAGGAGGTCGAACAAATTCTAACAACGAAAAAAGTTAGCTTCATATGCGGTAGAGCTATATATATATTTCAATGAGACGATGGGGGAAGAATATATAGTCATGGGAGACAATAAGTGAAGGGACAAGCAAGGCTTGTCGGTTGAAATTGAATCTCTTGTGAATTGTTAGGGTTGAAGCATACCGGTGAGACGACCGACATTGTGTCGCCAATTGATTCGCCTTTCAGCAAGGCGGAGCTGTGGAAACGACAGTCGGATCAATAGGAGTGAATGCAACGAGGGGAAAGAAGGATATGGCCTAGCAGGTCATATCCTTAAGAATAAAATAAATTATCTCGTCAGTATCCTCGTCGCAAGATGAGGTTGGGTTGAGTTGGGTAAAGAATTGGTTGCTGGGTTTGCACTTTACTTGGTTATTGTTGTGCGGGTTTCGGGTTGTGTAAGAGGAAGATGTGTGGATGAGATTTGGGGCCTTGCGCGGGCTTGTTTGCAAACCTTGGGAAGCTCCCCTAGTGCTATACCACTAGAAAAACCGCCTAACTTTAAGCCCTGAGCACCTCTAAGCTTCTCCAGAGCTCTTTTTACTTCTAAAATTCCTTTAGCATTTAGGCAGACCCGTGACTCGCTTAATTCTAAGCTTTCCCTCAGGTTTTTTTTTGTGTGTTCGCAATTGCCAGTTTTAGTGCGCTGCTGAATAAGCATCCTTACCAGCAAGTAGGGTTCAAGATCTGTTAGCCAAGACACTTGCCGTTAAGGCCTTCTTCATTCATATACCTTTTTCATACATGCATTCAACTATTACTTTATAGTAGATCGTATTCACTCGAGAGCTACTATTCATTCGAAATGATTATAGACACTAGGTGCCTTGGCAGGCATGCATGTAGATATATAATCTTTGACGTGCATCTCTTTACCTCGATCAGAAATCACATATCAATCCAGGTACCAAGGACTCGAGGAGACATACATGGCTAATCATCTCTCGAAGGGCACCTTTGTTTGCATTTTGCAATTTACAGCCTACATATGTCATAACCGGGTATATTCTTTTATAAAGGTAGCTAGGGTGATTCCCCAGATCCCACAATTACATCACTTGCATACCTTAGCCGCTGGTAGCCACTCTCTGATGCAAGAGGAGCCTGGGCCATGTGACGACTTCATTGGACAAGATGTATTCTTCGTCAATAATTCTATCAGATATACATGTCTTGGGTATGTAAGCTGCCCCTTATGTGGTATCTAATATGATGAGCCGAGGTTCCTTTTACCTACATACATGCATTCCTTCACAAGGGATTACCTCACCTACATACTATGTATGTATATATGTGGAGTGTGCAGTCAGATAGCGGATAGGGTAGCTAATAATAGCCCCCCAAGATTACTAAGTATCTCTAGACTCTAGAGCTGTAGTTGTCGCCGAAGGCCACACCTTACACAGGCAGATAAGCTATGAATGTTTTTGTTATACCATTACATATGCAAATACCTAATCCTCGAGATATACCAACATCTTTCCCACAAGCCATCACTCTTCATTCGCTCTTTCAAGAACCAGGTAGAGTGAATACCAGGAGTATGGCCATTGCCATGAGCTACCTCTCTCTACCTTCTGATATAGAACAAACATGTAACCTAGGTTGGTAGACCAGGTTGTATATCAACACTTGCCCCAATTACAATCATGAGACATCTGATACGACCTCTACCTCTGTATCGGTGAGCTAGTTCTCTAGCAAAGAATTTTACATCCAAACCGCCGAGCTTCGCTATGATTCACTCCTACCTTGCCTCCTCCAGGTCACATACCTACCAAGTCCTACACGACTTCTTGACCTGACTACATAGGGGGACTTGAGTTGAAAACAGGCAGGCATGAATAGGTAAGAACGAACGTGAACATGACATGTCCAAATCATCTCGTATGCCTACCTCACCTAATGTATGTCTGCGGCCAAGTCATCATGAAAAAGCTGAATCGACCAGATTCGATGTCAACACCGACCAACGGGACGCTTAAGACTTAAAATTCGCTTCTCATGTTTGCTTTCCGTATGGGAAATTTCACTAACATAGGATGTCGATCTTCCTTGCTGCTGGCCCAAAGTACCCAAGATAGACCTGATATATAGGCAGGCACCCAGTCATGCATAGGTGACGAGAGAGAAGGGTTGAGATATTTAGATCCATCCTATTCTTCGGGTGGCAGTTGCCATTTCTAAACGAAAGCGCGCTGCTATATCGGCCTATGTAGGTTCTAGATTTCGAAAACAAACTAAACGCTTAGGAAGTCCAGTGAAGCTGCGTGGTGGTGAAGAAAGAAAAAAGGATCAAGTTGCGCTCTACCTACCTAATAATGCCTTAATAACTCATAAGCACCGAAAAACTCGAAGATCAGCAAAGGCCCTTTTAGACCACGGCATCGACGCCGAAGTAGGCGACGAAAAAAAAAAAATGTGACATCTGGACACAATTCCTGATTGTGAAGGGATACGAAGCTCAAGAGGCGTTAATAGGCCAGATCCCATCGTTTTGATATAGGGAAAGAATTCCGCGGAGATGTATGCATGTATATAGAAAAGAGGATTCCCGCTGCAGAAAAAGGGCGAGAAGAGAGCCGCATTCGGCTTATTATAATCCATCCTATGTACGTCCGCCGGTGCTTGCAAGTTATAATTGCTTGCTTCACCGCAGGTGTAAAGGGAAAGCAGGTGACAGCGCGTCGATATGTCGTGATTTCGGTGTAGTTGGCATATTACCTTATAGTTTCCGTGAAAATTGTCGGCAAGACCTGCGAGAGGCCTGCGAGGTCCCACAACCGAGCTGTTATCATTAGAGATAGGTGTCAAGGGTCTGACTCTGATAGGTTCAGATAGACGGGGTTTGTAAGGGTTTGTAGGGTCTCGTAGGGTCTTGTAGGGTCTGTACGTAGGGATAGATCTTCAGACAGGGACCTAAGAGCTATATCTTACTTAACCTTTATGTAACTACTTTTCATCTAGTTCATAACATTCATCAGCGGATTGACGCATCTGCAAGACGGGGCGCCGGCAAAGGCGTCGTTGGGCCTGAAAATAGACAAAAGATACCTCGCAACCCATTAGATCGTGGGGTATCGCGGGAGGGATTCGGATTTTTGTTAATAATGGCATCCTTATCTCTGGTTCGCCTATCATACCAAACAATACACAGACACCAGAGATAAGCCAGCCACAGGTTACCACCCATCCAAATAAATACTCTGCGACAGGTTCCCAAGAATATCCAGGATATCTTCTCTTTTATTCGTCTGATGAACGTCTTTGTAACTTTGCTGTCGGTGCTTAGGTTGAGAAGCAGACGCTGTAAATATCCGGGTTGCTGCTCGTGTTCATGACCTACCTAACTTTCTTTCTCTTCTTGATCTAAGTAGTATTTAAGAAAGACATGATGAATAGTTCAATAAACTCCTACCTCTTCTCTCTCTTCTTTTCCTTTTCTCACAAATATGTTTAGGACAAGTGTCCTTTGATGGTCACTATTGGCTATCCTTATCTTTTCTGTCTGTGCTTCGTTATCGAGATGCAGTGCTCTCACACTGCTAACAAGACATAGATAGTCTTTTGCCTCGAGTGAGGTATTTGTCATGAACATGGCCCTTGGACTGGACTTGGAAACTTAAACCGGTATTGGCATTCCTCTTAAGCAAACCTCAAGACATGAGTGAGTCTTGGGAGGAAAAAGATGTCATGAAACAGTTAGGTTCGGTCCAAGATGACCCTAACGCTTGCATCGTGGGAATGGAAGGATATCAGAGTCAATTAAGGATGAAAAGAGTTGGGAAAAAAGAGCAAGGCAATCAGGTGACGGGAAGACAGAAATATGCAGCAGCGCATCATACAGGATGAAGAGGCTCCAGAGTTTGGAGGCCGTCGATTTGGGATGATCGTGGCCCCCTTGATTTCGAACGCATCAATACCTACCTATCCTTCGATGGTACTTGAGGGGCTGCCAAGCGGAACGGCTATCGTGTACCTGATCACCTTCGACTCGACGATCCGGTAGTTTATGGACATTGCCTTCCCAACACGCAGGTACTTTCCTGCCAGGTCCAAAAAAGGATGCATTCCCGCTCGTACGTGGACTTGGGCCGTTGTGTCGCGTGTTAGATCAATTTTCAGGGGAAGGTGGCTCCCCCCTCCCCTTGAGTCACGCGACATGTGTCTCCTTGCAGGGTCCTCTCTGGCACCACTTGGCGATTTATTCCCTTTCATGCGGGAGCTTGACCGAGGATCTTAACGTCCGGAGTACAGTTACCTGGGCTAGCTGGAACTTTGTTGTGCGGGAATTGATGCGGAGCGCTCAAAAGCAAATAAAGCTTGGCTGGGTGCTGACGATGATGCTGGACCTCTTTAGCGGTAGGATGGGTTAGGTGGGATAAACCCGTGATGGTCAACTCCACTTGCGACGACGATGACTCCGCAATCTCATACGCGGCACAACTCATCACCAAGTTCCAACACCGACCAGCCACCCACCGCCATTCACCGAATCAGCAAACTCCACTGAACAGCTTTCTTTCTCCTAGCCAGCTCTTCCATGTGAATCCACCAAAGCAAGCTCCTTCCAGAGGCTCGGGCTTTAATACCGTTGAGGAGGCAATACATTTCAATACAAGACAGTAGACCATACAAAGTATGCAAACTATGTATACGATCGAGTGGGAGTCTGGAGATCCATCCAAAGGTTGGATTTGGGAATGGCCCTCTCTAACTGAAGTGAAGTGAACTACGGCGTAAAGACACGAAGGAACCAAGCCAAGTTGAACCTACTATGAACCCCCACGACAACGAATGAAGACCCACCAGACCGCTTTGGGGGGGAAGCTAAGGAAGGAGATTTGAAAATTGGATGGAGCTTCGGGAACATAGAAGCGTGTCGAGCAAGGGGCATCCTTAGCACCCGTACTATGTTAGTACTATACTGGTCTACACTACCTACCTAGGTACATGTAGTATCTAGTACTACGTACAGGCTACAGCAAGCTGGCTAGCCTGCTACAGGCCATGTAGGTACACACTACAGGTTATGTACAGGTTCGCTACAGGCTTAGTGGTACGATCTAATCTGATCTAGCTCCGAACCTTGGAAGGCTACGTACACTACCTGGGTACCAACATCTTTGTACCAACATCTTTGAACCTACATCTTTCCTATGTGACCGATAACCGGTCGGTACAAGCGGCACGAATAGCGGAGCCCACAGCTTTGACCCTTCTAATTACATCCCCCCCAAGTTAACCCTTACCAGCCTAGCTTAGGGGACCTAACTTGCCTGGGTAAAGACTTCACAAGCTGTGCACGAACCGGGTACAACTTCCTGCCTTGGCAATCCCATGTGGAGCGATCATACCAGGCAAACCCCTCCTTCCCCTCAGGTGGTTCTCACAACAGTTTTTCCCAAACTTGCTACTAGGCAGGTACATTACGACCGTAAAAGAGGAGAATTTGTTTGGATGTGACCGTTTTTTTTTCGAACGGTTTCTTTTTTTTTTTTTTTCTTCCTTTCCTTCCCTTGCCGTTATAATTCTTCGGTTTGGAATTGTTGCCTCCGACGAAAGGAAGGAAAAAAAATTTAGGGAAGAAAAAAATATATCTCCGATCACGGATACTTTACCCCTCGGGCTTTGCCGGGATTGGCCTTCTGCATCAAATATTTCGAAGGAACAAGAACAAATTCAAAATCAGACTGCAGCTATACGCTAATGTACCTTCGCCAAAATTAATCCCTTCATCTCGCTTTCTCGAGTCCATCGATTTTTTTTTAAAAAAAACCAGACCGAGGACAAAGAAAATGAGGGAGGGGGCAAGGGGGGAGAGAGAGGGGGGGAGGAAGAGGAGGAGGAGGAGGTCGGGTAATGAATGCTATACCAAGACCTGCTGTGAAACTGAGAACATGGCGCGTAATGGATGCGTGGTTGAATCCATGGCTCTGTTTCGTCCATCCAGTGTCATTTGTCAATGGTCACGTCCAAGTTGAGATTCTTGGTCCTGAGGTATGTTGTAGGCTGGTAAATACTAGGTAAGTAGAGGAGGTAAGTAGTTAGTAGTACATTACATACATACATACATACATACATGCATACATGTAAGTAATTATCTTTCTAAAAACTAGAATGCATACGTGATAAAACTATAGACAATTAATCCATGGCTTTTCATCTTTCTACTCTTCTGTGTGCCGTGCCGTTCCCCCAAATTTGCCTCTGGGTGGGTATATACAGGTTCGATAGGGGTTTGTGTGATAATGAACAAATATAACGCCTATGGCTACACGGCTTTACAAGTGAAAGGCAGAAGCCCTATGTGGCAATCTTTCTCCTCCCCTCAAACAAAATAATGGTATATAGGCAGGTATGTATACAATGTATATATACCAAGTAATATTCCGAACCGAGGAATTCACTTCGTTGTCGCAAATAGGTAAGGCTTTTTTTTTCTTCTTCTTCTTCTCCAGGCCTTTGACTGTAAAAAACTTTTTTTTCTTTAATCCGTAGACCCAAAACATCATGACTTTTGAACTCCTTTCAACTCCTGTCGTCGTTGGATATATAAGGGTTTCCGTGCGTACTCTTCGTTAAGATAATAACCATTGTACCGAATCGAAACTTTCTCTCATTTTCCCTCCCCCCCTTGTTTGCCCGCCGTGATGCTGTAGTTGTCGCAATAATTCATTGGTGTTGTTGTTGTTTTCTTCTTCTTCATCTCCTTCTCCTTCTTCATGGCATTTTTTTTTAGCAATGCCATGAGTAGGTAAGGTATATCGTTCGTAGTCGTTCTTCCCGTCGAATTCTTCTTCAAGTTGTAAATGATAAAAATATCTTCCGGAAAGAATATATGGCGCCATATTTCCCTCTGCTTCTGCTAAACTCCGCCGCCATTGAAACCGCCTCGCTGAATATGTTCCATTGGCTCGTTTGGATATAATGTCGTAAAATTATGGGCCTACGTTCTTTTTGTTTTTTTCAATCCCCCCCCCCTCCCCCCCTTTTTTTTCCAATCAAAACTTGGCTCTCTTAAATATCGTCTCGCTGATACGTTTGTCGCTTCGGGCTAAGCGCTGATCGTGCGTGCGTATGTACTGCTACTGCTACTAATACTACCTCATGTTGCTCGTGTCAAAGGAAAACTGCGTCGGGAAGGCCATAGACGCACTGAGGCCGAACGGGTCCCAGTCGAGCGCCGGGTCGAGTAGCTGCGTCATGCTAGGGTAGCCCTGTCCCTGACTGTGCGCCTGGTGGTTGCCCTGGCCCCCCGAGGCCATCGACGGCTGCCCAGTCGGCCCCGAGGTCGCGGGCTGGACGGACATGCCGTGCTGCTGGGCAACCTGCTGGAACGTCGAAGGATAGGGACCCGGACCCGGGGTGTCTGGCTCGGGCTCGTCCAGCATGTCGGTCGGTGCGTCGTACTCCTGTTCTGTACTCACGGGTTAGACATAGGACGACAAAGTTCTATTAAAACACAAGGGGGCGGGTCAGCTTGCCGAGTTGTTGGAAATGATTTTGGAAGGATGGCGTCGGGTAGAAGGTTGGCGGCCGAGGACCAGCGGCGTGCTGCTGCTGCTGTTGCTGTTGCTGTTGCTGCTGCATCATTTGTTGGCGCGCTGCTGCTGCCATCCCTGGCATTGGCGCCAATTGCGACTTCATAGGCGGAGGAATCGTCGAACGCATGTTCGTATGCTCCGAGGGCGCAGGGGAAGACGTTGCCTGAGTGCCAAAAGGGGGCGTAGGGTTAGTAGGAGAAGCGGCATGAGAAGGAGGCGTCGGCCTGGTCTTGGGCGAGGCTAAAGCCTGCACACCCGCAGACTGGGCAAGGTTGGAAACACCAGGTTCGAGCTTAGGAGCGATGCTGGAAGCAGACCTGCGTGCGTGGTGATGTCTGTTAAGGATCGCCCGCGGCATTGGCGGCGGCTGCACCATATTCTGGGGCATATGAGTTGGACCAAGATTCGGACTGCCTGTTTTGGCATGAAGCTCAGCTTGGACATCAATACCTAGATAGGTTTAACAATTATTCCCAAGTTAGCACATGCCATGCGACCTTTTTTTGCGATTCAAACTAAAATAGGGGTGGAGCCTACCTTTTTCAAGAAGGATGCGTTCAAGAAGGGAGTTTTTGTACCGAAGCATCAAACATTCGTCCGCAGCGCTGCGATGGGCAGCTTGCAAACTTGCCAAATTTGACTCGTGAGCCTTTATGGTCTCCTCGAGCTGCTTGATATATTCTGTTCGACGCTCTCTAAAAGCGGCTTGCGCCTGGCGATTTCTCTGCTTCCGCTCCTCTGAAGTGGCGTAGATCTTTTTGCTCACTGTTAGCTTACAGACCCAAACTGTAGTCCTCAGAACAACAACGACCCCGGACGCGGCGCAAATCACTGGCACTGGGCAAGGTAGACTGCGAGCTTGGACGGGATATCATGTATGAGTAAACTTACAGGCTTGCGCCCTCCTTTCCGTTTTGCTGGCTGGTTCTCTGACGGTATTGACGGGCCGGGATCATTCTCAGGGCTTGAGCCAATGGACTCATCCGAGTCGTCTCTGGAGTGTTCTTTCTTGTCGATAGACATCTTGTCTGACATGACAATATCAAGAAGAGGAGACGATTACCGCGCGGCGGCAAACGCCTCTCAAGTGAGGTTGGGGTGAAAGAAGAAGATGCGTTGTGAAGGGACAGCTGCTACCGGTTCCTAATAGGCTTGTCCGGTATAAGTGCGTGTGTATGTATGTGTACGCGCGCGTGTGTGGCTTAAGTACCCTGGGTAGGTAGGGAAATATTATTTAGTACGTGTGGCTCTTAAAGATATTGCCGAAACGCCTTGAAATAGGAAGAATGAAAATAAAAAAAGGTTAACAAGAAACCGTTCGGCAGTGAAGCGCGCGCATGCAGCGCTAATCAGTACATAATCTGGGGAAACGGGATCCGACAGATGGGGACAGCGATGTCTGTCAAGATTCAACAGATAAGGGTGATCTAGGCGGCTCTAGGGGAAGCTGTTAAGCTGTTAAGTAGAGTAACAATGAAGATACACGGAAATAGTGAGGGGTATAGGGTTGGTGACAAGTTGTGGTAAAGTAGATGGAAGGGGAAAATGTTGTTTGGTTTTATGTAATTGAAATCGAAAGTATTAATGGCCAATGTTAACTTAGGTGCTAGGCAGGTAATAGGTAGGAATAGGTAAGTTAACTTGGGCTTATTTGCTTGGTTGGCTTCGAAGTTCAGCTAACTACTAAGGTAGGTACTGTAACTGTACTGTACTAGGTATAGGCAGGTAGGTTATATGTAATGGATGTATGACAGTATGTAGGTAGGTAGGTAGACAGGTAGGTTAGTAGGTAGATCTAGGTATGGTATGTATGTATGTATAGCCCTGGAAGGTTAGGTGGTAGATATTATGGAGATGATTGTATGGATATATGGATGGATGGATGGAGGTAAGTAGGTAAGTAGGTAGGCTGGCTGGCTGGTAGGTAGGACTGGTAAGGTTGATGGCAAAAGAGGATATCAATTTTCACGGGAGGTGGGTAGATCTTTTTTTTTTCTCTTTTCCTCTTTTTTCTCTTCTTCTCGCCTTCTCCTTCTCCTTCTCCTTCTTCTCCGTATGGGAATTGGCGGTGCGGTATCCAGTCTTACTAGCAAGTGGCTAGTCTTCCGGTGACTGTTGGTCGATTTTATTGCCGTCTCTTGGCTCAATTGTCATCAAACTTCCACTTGGGTCTATTGCTCCCTATTTAGTCGTGGTGCGTTATGTGTCGATGCTGTTAAACTCAATTGTACTACCCACGTAGTCCCCCTTGTTCAGAACACGACAGGACCTTTCGATGTAAGTGACAATAGGTATTGGATTGGAACGTTCGGGTCGCCTCCGGGGGGGTTGTGCTCTAAGCGAATTATGGAAGCGGAAATGTTTGTGTTGTCCTTCAAGTCCTTCGAGTATAGCACTCCCAGTCCAGTATAATAGAAAAAAATCCAATACCACCTAACGCCCCTCCGGTTTTATGCAGTAGTTAGGTAGGTACCTACCTAACCTTTAGTACCGTACGTGCTGCGGGTCAAGGTGCGAGCGTTAAGAGGATACGGTATGGTATTAGACTGTGGAGTGAAAACGGGCGTAGTCTCTCACGCTCAAATGGAAACGGGGCCGTTCGGACTGAGGCTCTTTTGGTTGATCACTGCGACTAAGCTATAAAATGGGTATATACTAATAACACAACAATAGTAAATACAGCAGCTTCAAGAGGTTTCACTCTTCTTCGTCAGAGCGCTGTTGGGTTATTCAAAATATCGAAATGTCAAAATGTCAAAATATCAAAGTATCAGAATATCAAAATGCAAACTAGGAAAGATGATCTCAAGTGGAGTACTGCTGCAGTGGGAAAGTTGGAGCTGCAGCGGATGATGGCTAGCTTTTGATTCTTGAGGAGCCATATGTAAGTCCATGTAGGTTCCGCACAACCTACAACCTTGATGCTTCCAACTTCCCAGGTTCCTAGTAGTTCCTAGGCGATCTCCCATGTAGGTCCCATGTACCTTAGGGTAGGGCAAACCTGGCAAGGCAATATACCTTGTAGGCTCTAACTGCTGAACAGGTAAGCGTGAACACTTTGAAGTTAGCGGAGTGGGGTGTGTGCTATGTGATCTGTATGCCAGTCTTTTTTAAGCGCAGGGTACTTGATGCTAAGCAGCCGGGCAGCTTACACCGGACGGTACGAACGTATGTATGTATAACTACGTAGATGATGTTCAACAGTTCTCCTCAATATCCATAGATCCATGTATTGTATACCCATCTAGTTTAGATACTTGGGTACCTACCTCCTTACCTAGGGCCATTACATATCTACACAGTTAACTACCTGTAGTCCTATGGTCCTATGCATAGTTACCGACATTGAAGTTGCCAACGACATATCTTGAACTCAATCTTGGAAACGGGTCCCTCCCGAGTGTCAACCCGGACCGCAAGTTAAATATCTGAGCGCAGTTACTTGATTAGGTAGCCCCGCCCCTACGTATGTGCATGACTTATTCCATGTCTTGTTTCTACGTCTATGGATATTTGCTCGGCTTAATCAGTCCCTACATGTTTCATCTCGTAGGATCTGAAAAGATCCCGCCCCTGTTCCCGTAAGGCGACTTTATTTGGTGGTCCGGTATGTGGAACTAGTGTGAACAGGGCTTGTCGGATATTCCAAGGTTGGCTATGGCGATTTCTAAACTTACCTATTAACTACCTCGAATACGAATTCTATAACCATATATCCAATATCTGGTATCTGGTAACTGGTATCCAAATTTCGTTGACGCGGTGTACGTATGAATCAATCTCAGCTGACGGTAAGAATAGAACATAACAGACAGGATACGTCAACTCTACAGGTGGCAATATGTCATGCGGAGTCCAAGACACTAAAGGTCTTAACAGATTGTATGGAGATTTCCATTTAGTGGGATGCAAGACAATTGACCGGTCCAGCGGTTCAGGTATGAAGCTACTGTACGATGCGTACATAGGCCCAAGCTCTGTGCCGATGGAATCTTGTTAACTAAGCCCACCCAGCTATAATCCACCTGGGTACCTATATGTATGTATACACGTATAAGTACGGTTTTCGTCTGAACATTTTGACGCGTCTAGAAACGGTCACCGAGCGTTACTTAATACCAACCCCAGATACAGCCCCGTTGGTGTCGTAGTGACTAACTACTCTTCCCCTGACCACTTGCATGAGGTAGGCAGCCGAAAATCCGGGGAGAGAGCTGTATGCAGTGGCTGTCAAGAGAAGAATGAGCTGACGGCTGAGAGGCGTTGTCAGAAGGTCATTCAGGTGACGAACGGCTTCCAATAGGCATTGCTAGATTATATTTCCGGTACGGTTAGCCTATTAGACCAGAAAGGTCTACGGCTGGCTAGTCCGTCGTAGGTTGGTGCCTATTAGTGATTTCGTTATACCTACATACATATAGTAGTGTAGCAAGTGATAGGTATTGTATGTATGTATGTATGTATGTATGTATGTATGTATGTATGAATATACATAGTAGAGAGTGAAGTTGAAATGTCGGTGACTCCGGTGGAGGATGCCAAGATTCTATTCTAGAGGCCGAGAACGGCCTTGCCTCCGGATTTATTTTTTCTTGATCACCTGAGTATCAGAACGAATAGGCTTCCCCTTAAAACCCATGCCGAGGGAGATAACTAGGTTAGTGCTTTGCTATACACTTTATTGCTTCTACTTACTATAATATAGAAGAGCTAGACATAATAGTGCCTGCGTGGTAGGTCAGGTGTGTATGTCATATACTACTGATGTGTTTGTTTGTGCAAGTACACAGCTGTAGGTTAGGATTGTATGTAGTACTGCATATAGGCCGGCAGACCTTTTGGGATAAGAACCATAACTATCATACAGCTATACAGCTATACAGCCATACAGCCATACTATTCACACTAAAGCAGATCATTTACATTTTGCTCCCTTGAAAAAAGTGAAAAAGTGAAAATGTGGAGAGATGATGATCGATAAGTTGAGCGTGGCATCTCCGAGGAGGCAAGGATTCTAGAAGCTAGATGGAAGAAAGAGTGGACCACAAATCATTAATGGCTGGTGCCAGTGGTGGTCGGGAATGTTCAGGCGAGCTGCGGACCAATCATGTCGTCTTCCAGGCCGGACAGTTCCGCAATAGGAATTTTTTTCAGACGAACCTGCGCACGTACCACCGTTACCACCACTAAACCTGAGTACTTGGGTACATAATAGTTACTTGAACCACCAACGTTTTAACTTCCAAGGTTGTTCAACTGAAGTAACGTTAAGTTAATATTTTACTTCTCCGTTCATGATACGTTCATAATACGCTACTGTTCTACATAATACACACTCAATTACTGTACATACTCAACATGTCCAGTAGTTATTTGCGTCATCAACTTCATTTTTATCTTTATTTCCTCATTTTACCAGTTGATTTAGAACATCTTTTTATATTTTAGCTAGCCCCTCTAATTAAAAAAAAAAACCCCTAAAAAAACTAACCTAGCTCCATCACATACGTACAGTACCTACATGTACATACGTGCATATCATCACCCACTCGTCGGTCGCCAGAGTTGGAATATTCCTTTCTAACCCTTTTTTACCACCACGTGTAACCCCAACTATTATCCTATTTTCCATTTGGCAGCATCCACAGGAACGGGTCAGCCAACAATCCAAATTTCGAGGCGTCGATTGACACCTTCTAGAAACCTTCTAGCGTCACCATGCCAAGTTGGCCGGAGTTCTTCACCTTTGACCCATTGAAACGTCACACACTGGAAGGGGGGGAAGCCTGAAGGGAATTGATGAACAAACTACTACCTACTACTACATAAGGATGCATATATATATATACTAGGTTGATCATGTAGGTATGCAAGTGTAGGGTTGGAACCCGCGCTACTGGTTGTTGAAATCCCCCGATTTCGCTGTTCTACCCCAGCCCTATGATGTCTTGCGAGCTGAGACATCTGCTAAGGTAATGCAGATCTAGTATCCAGCAGCGACATAGAGCAAGTATCTTGCTCTCGCCGGTGACGTCGTGCCATAAGATCGTGGCGTTTTCTTGTATCAGTTGCTTCAACCGCCTAAAAAAGACAGCCTCACTAGATGTGGAAAAGGACCGGTGCTGACGCATCTCGCTATTTCGGAGATGCTCGAATTCTTCGGCAGTATTTCGCGCATGTATTAACCATTATACTATACGGCGTAGTGAGTGATTGATGATTATTCGGGAAGATGAAGCTATGTAATCCTCTAACCTAGGCCAAACCTATAATTAACTGGTGTGGTCAGATATAATGTATACATGTAATTCTCCTGGACCTCAAGAAAGTTTAGAAACAACGAGCTACCTAATGTACAGTACCATAATTAGTAGGTAGGCACATACATAACCTCCGGCGACCCTGTCCCAGGTGATCGACGTTATCAGATCATCAGCTGGCGCTACTAACAAAGTAGAAATCCCCCCACGCCCAGAGAGCTGGACAAAGCTGACCCTTGCGCCTAGGTTAGGAATATCCAATTATATAAGATCCTCCCAATGGATTTTTTTTTTTAGCTAACTTGTTATCCTGCTAGCTTCCCATCTAACCAGCGATCTCGAGATCTGTACATGTACTATACCTTCTCATAAGTATGTATCTATTGATGAAGTGAAAAAAACTATCGATTCATTTCCGACGAGGGTTGCTATAGTATGCCACACGCGAGACTAAGTAAATATCAATACGCCACTGACAAAAGCCCCGGAGACAGCCTCACTTTACAACACGGTCTCATCCATTAGGAACGCAACGCCGATGTCCGATCTTAATAGTAGCACCTACTACCAACCGACCAACTGACATGGTCATTCCCCTTATCTACATCTACAACGACAGCTTTACTCACCAACCACTCAGGCATTATTAATTATTAATCTTATTTCAGATAATCTCCAATAGATTCGCCTGTGTCTAAAAGCCATAAGCGAAATCCCAGCTAGTAAGCGGTGTTGGTTTCAGGTTGTATCTTTCTTCATCGCGATATATACCTGACCTAGTAATTACGAAGTGTAACCTGTAGCACCCTTCACGACACCAAAGGCACCGCCCCCTTTCCCAAACATTTCCCTAACGTCAGTGACAATGTCGTCGGGTCGTTCCCAGGAGGCGAAGTGCCCGCCACTATCATGCTCCTTCTCATATACGACGTTGCCCAATGTACGCACCCAGGTACTGGGTTGAACGTGTATGTCCATGGGGAAGTGGCTGAATCCTAGCTTCACGCCCGGGGACCAAGACTTCATCCGGGAAACATCAACCTTATCCCTCCTGCCATCGACGTTGTGATGCGTCTCGTAGTAAATCCTGACACTGGCGGCGGGGCCCGCCGTACTGAACCAGTAGATGCTGACCCAGGTACAGACTTCGTCGTCAGTCCAGGGGTACGCATCCGTCCACTGCAATGGATGTGAATGTTAGTACATCTTCATTCAAAATGTCTAAGGGGGCCTTCATGTATGTCTTGCGCAGGATAATTCCCAATCGAGAGTCCATCCAGAAAGTACCAGATCCCGAGACAGGTTGAGAGAAAGGGGGGGAAACAGCTCAAGGTTTCACTTACATCATGAAGCTTCTCGTAAATCCAGGCTAGACAGGCTACCGGGCTGTCCGCCAGCGCGTAGCCAAGAGTCTGCGGTTTGGTAGATTGCTCTAGATTATATCCTCTGCCTTCTTGGTCAAACCACCGATTACGATCCACGCCATGCTTTTCTCGCGAGTTGTAAGGCGTGGTAGCATGTTGGAGAGCAAGAATGGGGTTCTTGGCGTACTCGGGGGGATTAGCAGCACCGAAATTGAGGTGAGTTGCTTTGCAATATTTGGGATACAGATGAGCGAGAGTCCTGCTGATATGGCAACCCCAATCACCTACTCGTTATGTCAATAGGGTCGTCTTCCATACTGATGGTTTATAGGGACGAACACCTTACCTCCTTGCGTGACGTATTCCTTATACCCCAACTTCAACATGAGTTTATTCATGGTTTCAGCGTACTGCTCCATTGCGAAGCCTCGCTTCCTGGTGCCCCCAGAGAACCCAAAATTCGGCAATGATGGCGCGACCAGATCGAATGCCGGGTATTTCACCCCGTCACCGCCTTCAGTTAGGGGCTTCAGGATCTTGAAGACCTCCCAAAAGTTGCCGGGCCAGCCGTGCATGAACAGGAGAGGAATGGCACCTCTGACGTTACTCCGAACGTGGATGAAATGGATATCCAGAGGCTCGAACCCATCGCACTGGATTTCGGTGACGAAGTGTGGCACCTCGTTCAGTTCCTTCTCTGCCTTTCTCCAATCATACGACTCTCGCCAGTATGCTGTCAGTCTTTTAACATCGGCAAGAGGGGCTCCCACTATAATCAGCTGGTGTTAGCCACCTCCATTCCACCGAACTGCTAGCATTAAGTTTCAAAAGGTAAAAGTTGCCGCCACATAATAGAGCCTAATCGACGTATATCTCATTAGGGGTAAGGTAACAACAATGGGAAAAGTCTACTCACTATGCCAACCAGCTTCGTCAAGCTCATCGGGAAACCTGGCTAGAGACAGTCGGGTTCTTAGGTCCTTCAGCCGTTGGTCATCAACAGCAATGGTATAGGGCTTGATATCAGCCATGTTGGGATGTGTTGGGGTAAAAAAGACAGCTACCTTGGTTCGGTAATAGCTTTGCTCGGAATGCAGAAAAAAGAATCTTATACGTTATAAACACCTAACCTAAGTAGGTACACGATGCGCATCGCCTACTTATTTATACGTCGTTGAGAAGATGAAAGAGCACTTTATCTTTCTGGTTCAAGGCACACAACGATACTGACGATTTATCAAGGTTACCTATGTACTAGAGCACCCTAGGTAGGCATGCATCCAATCATCGATGGGCGCGCTCTATTGCAAGTATGACGTCTGGAAGGGCGCGAGATGGCCTCGATTGCAACCTTGAGCTGCCTGATTGCATGCATGATGCACAGTTTACCGGGGCGACTGCGTCGTATGTAATCATTCACGGCTTGGCTTGGAGTAAAGAAACACGCAATTACTTATACCTTATATGCATAGACATATGTGTGTATATATCCAATTTGAATCCGACCATGTTGGTGATACTACATCGCAATAGATTGATATCAACAGTATGATGAATCAGGATACCTTAGCTTAGGTAGTCTCGTGGACATGGGCAGCTGAGAAATCAAATGAAGACCGGGTTATTATCTACATACTGTGCATATGCAATTATATGATATAATTAGGGTACGAGATACCCAGCCGGCCGTTGCCGAACGCACAGAGTCTTGAGAGTCTGGACCTGACCACTGACCGCTGTCATATGTGTACTAACCTAGGTTAATAGCCTTAGCCTACTTAAGAGATAAATATGGGTGGACCTATATATTAAAAGGATAAGATCTAAGGATTAGACCTTGTTATTAAAATATTTTTAAATACATAACCACAATGTTTCGCATTTTCTTTTTTGGCGTACCTGCCACCATCTACTGGAAGGGGATAATAGTGTTTGTCCTAGGCATTTCCAGGCTTCGTTTCAACAGCGCCAACAAACTCTAATATAAACGTTCTCGAACCATACAGCCATTCAATAAGTATTAAAGATAGGTGACGCTATATTAGAATAGTAACAAAATGCCAAAAATGTGGTCTTTTAAAGTAAGGGGTTAATCGGATAAATAAGGTATAGTATATCTCATATGGGAGGTAACAAAATGAGTTATAATGGCTAGTAAACTGTGGGCTTTTTGAATTAAATAAACGGTTTTTAGACTTTTTAATTTAAATAAATTGACTATAGACTTTTTGATTAAGCGATTTTTGAATAAACGGCTTTTAGAATAAACGACTTTTTAAATAAACGTTAATTTTTAGAATAAAGCTTTCAATTAACAATAACGTTTTAATTAATAAAAGGATCAAAATAACTTTAAAAACAATAAAGGTTCTAATTATTAAAAAAAGAGTTTTGCTATTCGTACCACCTCTTTTTGCTATCGGGGCTTATCCGTACACCTAGTACATCCCTTAAAACTTTAAATCCGGGCCTCATTTAGCGCCCCCAGCTGCCCACATCAATCGAATCCAAATAACTCTCTGAAACATATAGCTACAAGCATGCAACCAAATCCAAATGAAAGCGCATTCAATTACCGATTGATTGATATAGGTCTCAAGCTGAGGCGATACGTGGTCGCAGAGTTATTCAAGTAAATAGGTGGCAAGCCGGGCGGCACGTGACTACCTTTAGAGCCACACTAAGAGCTCTTAGTGCCACGCTAAGGGCCCTTAGAGCCGCCTAAGGGCCCTAAAGCCGCCTGGGCGACGCTAAGGAGTTCCACGTGACTGCTGTCGAGACAAATACCAACATAACTCTTCGACCATGTATCGTCTCAAATTGCAGCCGGTATCAATCAATCGGTAATTGAATTTTCTTTCAATTGAATCCGGTTGCATCCTGTTGCGACATGTGGTTGGAAAGCTATTCAAGGTTGAAACTGTTGAATAAGGTTTGGGTCTAAGGGGTCTAAGGGGTCTAAGGGCGCTAAGGGCTGTCACATGCCTCCCGGGCTGCCACCTACTTTCTTGAATAACTCTGCGACCGAGGATCGCCCCAATTTGAGAGCTATGTCAATCAATTTGGAATTGGACGCGCTTTCAATTGAATCCGGTTGCACTATGGTGCGACATGTGGTTGAAAAGTTATTTGGATTGAATTGATGGGGGCAGCTGGGGGCGCTGGGGGCGCTAGATTAGGCCTGGATTTAAGGTTTTAAGGTTTTAAGGGATGTACTGGGTGTACGGATAAGCCCCGATAGCAAAAAGAGGTGGTACGAATAGCAAAACTCTAAAAAAAAACTAAAAATTAAAAATAAGGCTATTACCACAGCTCTTCCGATATAGGGGTACCAGATAAATGTGGGTGGACTTGTATATTAAAAGGATAAGATCTAAGGATCAGATTTTGCTACTGAAATGTTCTTAAATACATAACCACAATGCTTCGCACTTTCCTCTCTGGCATACCTGCCACCATCTTTAGGGTAGTATGCACCTGTGGCATATACCCGTAACTTGCACTGTAGCATCATGATTCAATGTTGTACTACTAGTAACTATGCCATCTGATTGGCCAGTGCACCACGCTAGCCCCAAAGTTTTGTTGACTTTTCGTCAAGTAAACAAATTCCAAGCATTGAATTTCTGATGTCAGTTCAATTGTCTTCCTTTTCCCCCACAAACTCCCCTTTTCTATTTCATCATCATCACCTTAACACGCTGGCATATTGGCTCCATACCCCCAATTTGCTTCGAGGAAACTTGTTTAATTTATTCAAGTCAATCCAATTCACTTGAAACATCATCGAACCCCTACTAAAGGCTAAAGTCGCTACCTAGTAGTTAATCAACAATGGCGCGTCGCTCAGCTCGCATCGCGAGCGCTTCCAAGGTAAGCAAACACATCGTCTTGAGCTTCAATTCTCGCATAACACCACACATAATCTCGCGCGCCATGCTCCGCTTTCTATGCGATACTAATCATGCGATTCTTCATCCGAATAGACAGCTACTGCTTCGCCCGCACCTCGATTAGCATCTGTGCACGAGCGCGATGAACTCGCAGAAACGCCCTCGAAGCGTGCCACTCATCCCCTCAACGCCATTTCTTACCCATCAATTCCTCAACCTGCTACACCCGCTGTAGCTAGTCCAGTCAAGCTACCTATGTCAGAGATGCATCCCAGCAAGGTTCATCCCACCACTGCTGCGCCCTCTTCCGGTCTCAAGCTTGGGTTCTCCGATATTGACTACACCAAAAAACCCACGCAACGGACTCCTGGCGCGATTCAATCTACCCCTTCCAAGACTCCAGCAGTGCCAGCAGTGCCGGCATCGGATTTCACCTTCCGATACACTAAACTCAAGGGCGATGCCGACAATGAACTAACCTCCACAGCTAAGAAAATGATGCAGGATATTCGCGAAGAGGCTGAAAAGTTCAAGGCTGAACTTGCTGCCCAACGCGAGCAAGAGAAGTTGGAGGAGGAGGAGGCCGCCGCTAAAGACGGACGAAAGATTCGCCAGGCCAAGGGCAAGGCTGGTCGGTACAGCGCCGTTCATATGGCCGAATTCAAAAAGATGGATTCTATTGAAAACCACCCTTCAGCCTACCGTGCAATTCCTGGACGTATCACCCCGGCGAAGGGAGGACTCAAACGCAGCCAGTCCAAAGCAAACCTTGATGAACCCGAGTCGGTACGATCTAAGAAAGTTTCTGCGCGCCCAGTATCAAGCTCGCCCGAGAAGCAACAGGAACAACCGGAACAACCAGAGTCACCCGTCAAGCGTGCTAGACAGCGATTTGAGGAAGACGTATCCACCCTTCGTCCCGTCTCGCGAGACGCAAGCTCCATTCCTCGACCAAAGAGCAGCGGCAACGACTCGATTTACAGTACCATTCCTCGCTCGCAGACTTTGTCCAATCTCATGACCCCAACCAAGTCATCTCTGACACGTACTGTCACTACTACTACTAAGATTCCCACTACAGGCTTGCTGAAGTCTCCTAGCAAGCCCAATCTTAGCGGTCTTCCTACGTCTGCGAGCAAGCCGGATCTTTCTAGCCTTACCGGACCAGCCTTCAAGAAAGGCCTTGATAGTCTAAAGAGATCCATGACGACGAACAACCTAGCTGCGAGCAAAGCGCCCACTCAGGTTCAAACTCCCGGTCGATTTGCTAGGGTCAAGTCGATCTTGAAGAAACAGATGGGCGGATCCAAGCCCAAGTCTGGCATTCCTACGCTTGCCGCGTCCCCATCGAAGACTTCTCTCCATCCAGGTGTCGATGAGGAGCTACATAATGCCCCTCTTACCACTCCTGGACGAAAGCTTGAGCGACATATGGTTTTTACCCAGACGGCCAAACGCGCTACGATGTTATTGAATTCTCCGTCGCCTGTCAAATCAAGCTTGCCACGCTCAAAGGCCATGTCTCAGCTTTCTTCCAGCAAGCCGGCTGTTCCCAAGTTTGTGGGTGCGAAGAAACCGGAGGTAGAGGGTGAAGTTACATATCCTGATCTTTCGGCCTACTGCCGTGACATCAAGGAGGATACCGATAAGACCAGCATGGAGCAGCCCCCCGAGACAATTCCCGGTAGATTTACGTTCCGAAGCGACCACACAATCCGATTCGACGGCACTTCCGGTACTGGTTTTGGTGCTGCTGCTGGTCAAGCCAGTCTTCGTCACGTTCGCAAGTCTGTTGTGCCCGCGACCCAAATGCCTGGAGGTTTCCCAAGCCCGTCTGACGTATCTCCCAGCAAGGTGAACAAAGATGCGGTGATTGCGGCTGGCATTCCTCATGGAATGCCCAACAAGAAGAGACACAGAGCCAATTCGTCTGACGTATCTCCCAACAAGGAGAACAAAGATCCGGTGATTGGGGCTGGCATTCCTCATGGAATGTCGAACAAGAAGAGACACAGAGCCAGTTCGCCTGATGAAGAGATGGACGAAGGTGCTAAGCGTGGCGCAAAGAAGTTGCGAAAGGCTCCGTCAGCAGCAGTTCAAGGACATGCGCTTGTTGCGCCTCGATTAGCAGGCCGACAATCGCCAGTCAAGACTAGCGGACCGCCTGGTACCCCAAGTCCGCAGAAGAAGAAGGGTGGTATCAGTCTTAGTCGACTAAACATGCTCGCTCGACCCAAGGTCCGAAAGTAATCGTCACATGGCTTACACTTGCACGTGGTGGCATAAGAGAAAGCATAATGATAGATTGTACCAACAATCAGCACTTTGGACAAGGCGACGGCTCCTACTTATGCGACCATTGGACAGATAGTCTGCACTTAAATTGTTAGCAGAAGAAAAATGGCGTATTCGGTATCCGGTCTTGTTTCGGAGGCTTGAGATGGGTGTAGATTACACACCCGAGGTTGAATCTCATGGAGAAGATGGTGGAGAAGATGGTGGAGAAGATGATGATTGCTGGTGTGCTTTTCTCAGCCGCATTGGTTTGTTTTACTGCATAATGGATTCCGGGAAACGGGGTACTTCAAAAACAGGCAGGCCCCAAGGCTTTTACTAAGAGTTCAGTCACTTGATTGTACACTCTGCTGAATTAATATCCATGTCTGGTGTTCGGTTGATTTGCCGGCGTAAATGGGAAGGTCCATAGGTCTGGTCCCATAGGGTTAATAACGATAATGAACATTTTTGACCATTGCACCTTCTGTTCTTGCCTGTCTACTTCGTAATGTATTTACCTACATGTAGTAGGGACTCTACTAGGTACCTAGTAACTTTGAAGTGTCTTTGTCATAATGTTCCACGTACATGTACGTAAGAATCCTAAACCAAAATTCTTTCCCCCTTTTTCAATTCCAAATCCTACATAATACCATGTAATATATTCAGCCTCCTCTTATTTTATACCTAAGTTTGACCCATAATCGTATATTCACATAGCATTTCAAACTTCACCCTTTCTTCAAGGTCTTAGAGAAGTGGTTAAACCTCGCTTGGCATTAGCCACTCGTTCCCTCATACATATTCATTTGCTCGGTACTTACTTACTTCACCACTAGTAAATAACCTCCCCCCGATCATTTTCTCCCAAGAACGACAGAAGATGCCGCCGCCACCACACACACACTTCTTCACCTGCACGTTCTGCTGGCACCTATCGCGCGGCCCTCCCCACGTCCTCGGCCGGTCGGCCCGCCTCACCTGCGAGCCCTGCTACCGCAGCATCATCGACCTGGCCATCTGCTAGGTGTGCGGCGAGGTCATCTTCCGCGGCGAGGACTGCGTCAGCCTGGGCTGGTGCTTCTGGCACCGCATGTGCTACGGCTGTCTGCTGTGCGGGAGCAGGTCGGTCGTCACGGGGCCGAAGCTTGCTGAAGTGTTCGACGACGAATTTATATCTTCTTCTGCGCAGGGGAGTAGGGATAGCGAGGGTGAAGGCAAGAGAGGGGAGGAGGAGGAGGATGGCTGGGGAAAGGCGAGGGAGATCACGGAGGTGCCGACTTGTGCCAACTGCGCGATTGAGTGTGAAGGAGACAGCGCTGCGGGGCAGCAGACTATCGTGCAGAATGCGCTGCGCAAAGCTGATGAGATCGATGGAGGGATGGCTAGGAAGAGGTGGGAGAAGATGAATGGGCAGGTCAGTAAACGGGGAAAGGGGAAGATAGAAAGAGTTCCTGCTGCGACATCCGGACCTGGCCAGGTGAGAATTTTATAATTGAGTTCTGAGCCGTGTGTTGCAGCTTACCTATCTAGGTACAGAACCATTCATCGTCTTTGAGGCGGCCCCCCTTGACCCCGCAAAATCGCAGTCATGTCTCATACTCGTCGCGATTCACCGGCGATGGCACCTTCAGTGGTTCTGCAGACTCGGGTGATGATGGTGGAGATTGCATTGTTCCTCTAGACTCTACCATATATGTTTCGATCTTCGACCCTCTTGGCGAGTCTGCTTTTAAGCCTAGTCCTACGAAACCGATCCCTAGATGGATGCGATGGCTCCCGAGTCAACGGGGCCGCGGACGAGAGAGAGAAGCTCGACATCACTCCCTTCTGGACGAACATTTATCAAGAGAGGCACATTCTATACATTCGCCTGGCAATTCAAGGGCTATGCTGTACACTTATTGTCCAACAAGTTCAGCTCAGAGTTCGCAGCGTTCCAAAACACCTCCACGGCGACAAAAGCACTACCACAAGCCTGAAGATATCGGATTCAGCAATCTGACAAATTCAACCATCAAAGCCTTAAAGGGGCCTTCGTTCGTATCAGACGAGCCACTAAAGCGTCCATCCTCGCGGATCGTTCAGTCTGCCCCCGATAGTCCAAGAACCACAACGGGGGAATTATTCATCACACCACCTAACCCTCCAGAGTCAATGCCACCCCGTACCCACACAGCTTACGCACCGCGCCGTCTGTCACCTCTCGCAACGCACAATTCCCAACCCGGCAGCGAAGCCAACCCTCCACCACGGGAAACTGCAGAACCGCCCCGCTCCACATCTCCACTGACGGACCAGGTGGCAGCGCACATCCAGCGGTACGTCCGCCGCACCCCGCCGGCGCAATCGCGGGAATTCCTCAACCTGTACCACACCCACAAGCCCGCCAGCAAATGCAGCCCCAGCATCGCGATCTCGGGCCGCGAGCGCACGAGGCAGATGGGCGACGGACGGCAGATACGGGATATACTGGGCCGCGAGCGTTCGCCGTCTGGTGAGCCGGTGGTGATGGCGGCGGAGGGGGGCGAGATGGTGGATGCGAGGAGTATGAGGAAGAGGTCAAGCTTGCAGGGGGAGTTGAAGAAGTTGTTTGGGGGACGGGGAGGGGGAGGGGTGGGGAGGCGGTGATGGGGATGTGTGAGGGTGAGGAAGAAGATACAGGTGGAAGATAGGGGTAGAGAGTAGGATTAGAGTTGAGTATGCTTAGATTGTATTGAATACATTATATGATGTCTTCAGAAATAGGTACCTACCTACCCAAGCTGCCTATGTTGCCTATCAGTTCGACGAGTATAGATATAGGGGCTGTTGACGTTGGATTGGTTTAGTGCCGTGCTTTCTAGAGTTGGAATGTGGTCTGGTTACTATTTAGGTAATGGTTAGGGTGGTTATATAATGTATAGTTATGTTTCTAGTAACCATTTCGAGAACTTCACGATAGGTTGCATACCTACCTATTTCTATTTCATGCTATGAATTTAAACAAACCATAGTGAACGAATGTGAGCTGATCTAATCTATCTCGTCGTAGGTGCGAAGCAAAGCCTCTGCTAAGTAACTAGGTATGACGTCGGCTTTCCTGATTAGGAACATGCAGCCCATTTTCATTGGCCAATCAATTCATTTGCATGGGTGTTTGGATGTATGGATGAATGTATGCTTCTTGAAACAATAGTACCGCTATACGTATGAAGTAGTAGGTACGTTGCACTTGAATCTACGATCAGTATCGATGATATTCCTAAATATAAATATTCTACTATTTCGAGACTGTTGGATCTAAGCCGAAATAGTTCAGGGGGATGGGTGTAATTTTGGTCCCTTGAGTTTTGTTTGCCATGCTACTCGCCCCCTTCGCCTCAACATCAAGAAAGCTCGACTACAAGCAAGTATATACGTTCAAAAACAACAATAATACACTAATATATACCTAGTATAGTATTATCACATATTTACGGCATATAGCAGCGTGTAAAGAAAGAAACCATAGACAAACAAACAAAAAAAAAATCAGCAAAAGACATACAACACCAGGGATTCGCTGGTCGTCACCGACCCAACTACTGATCTGGCGGTATTCGGCTTATCTATGGGAGAGCGGACGGGATCCCGAGTTTTCCGAATCCTATGGTCGTATGTGAAAGGTTAGTGGACTATTGTGGTTTATATACCTACTGTAACGTCAACTCAAACTCGTCTGGCTACTACTCAACTGATCGCTGCTTATTACATCAACACGTAAAAGGTACAAAGGTACAATGCAAAAGCGCCATGCATGCATTGAACAAAACCCGGGGTAAAGTGGTAAGTTTTGATTGGTTGGTGATCAGGATGCATTTCGCGCCAATAACTAAGTAAGTTACCTGCCAAGTAACTAACCCAACGGTCCCAACCAACCGATCAAGCTTCCCTCTTCAACATCCATCGCCATTCCATCGAGCAATACAAATACAAATACAACTTCCATATACGAGTTACAGCCCAATAAATATCTACATACGCTAGCGAAACATATCCTCGACCCCACGCAACACAGCCGCATTCATTCATTCATTCATCCATCCACCATGGCACCCTCGCGCGTCGACCACGATGCTCTCGAGCGTAAGCTTCTTTCTTTCCTCTCCCATCCCACCCCATCGCATCCCCGCCCTTCCACGCCCGCTCCCTTTTAACATCATCAAATCAAACTAACACTCTCTCAAACCCAGAACAACTCAAAGACACGATCCAAACCCTCACGAACATAATGGTCCAAGTAGCCAACTACGACGCGACCTCCCCGTCCTCCCTCTCCTCCTCCTCCCCCCCAAACCCCAACCCCAACCCCAACCCCACCCTCTCCTCCTCCACCTCCTCCTCCTCCCCCCGCCCCTCCCGCGAAATCATAGCCTCGGAGCTGCGCACCCTCTCCACCAACCTCCAAGCCATCCACGCCCTCTCCACCTCCCCCACCTCCTCCTCCCTCCCCAGCGTGCCCCCCGAGCTAGTCCAGTACGTCGACAACGGCCGCAACCCCGACATCTACACGCGGGAGTTCGTCGAGCTCGCGCGCCGCGGCAACCAGCTCATGCGGGGGAAGCAGCTCGCCTTCGCGGGGTTCCGCGACGTGCTGGCCGCGCAGATGGATCGCGCGATGCCTGAGTTGCGGGCGGATGTGCGGAGGGTTGTTGAGGTTACGGGCGTGGGGAGTGCGGTAGGGACGGGGACGGGGGTGGTGAAGAGGTGAGCGTGCGTTGGGAGGTGGTGAGGTGGGAAAGAGGGGGGGGGGTGGCTAGGTACGCATCGTATCGCATTGCGCGTGGACACCGCCACCTAACCAGTAGATACCTACCTACCCATCTACCTATCTACCTATCTACCTATCTACCCAGGGTAGTCACGGGGTTCATCTAGTCAGCTCAACGAACATCGACAAGAAGCTCAACAAAAAGCTTCTCCTCGCCATCCAAGGACCGCATCACCCCAAAACCCGCCAGCTTCAGTGGCCTCCCGGGAAGCAGGAAGGGAAAAATACGCCAGCCGCCAGTCAGTTATTAGGCACTCGCTGCAAGGATACAACGCACGAGCTAGATTAGGCGTTTTTGTTTTTGTTTTCGTGCCTTTTTCTTCCCCCTTGTCCCCTTGTTGCGAGGAAGCTATGGAGGGATTGGTTGGCATCGCAACAGATATGTATCTTCCCCCCCCCCCCCTCTCCTGAACGAGAGAAGAAAAAAAGGATGGGGGGGGTGGGAGGAGAAGAAAAAAAGATCGCGGAGTTGAGTTGAGTTGAGTTGCTTACTTGAGACTTACTTATACCCATATAAATTTATAGGTAGAGAAAAAAACAGAGAGAAAGAGAGACGGATCAATAAGAAAGACTAGCTACGTGTTAATGAAATGACAATTTATGAAGCTTACCTGCCTACCTACCCACCATTGGAGTCCAGCTTAGGAACAAGTAAAGCATTCAGGGGTTACCAAGCCCCTTTCCAACACGAGAGACATTGTATCTTTACTTTCTTATGTTTCTTCGTTAATGCTTACTTAATGCTTAATTGATTGGAATGACATCGCGGACTTTGATAGCCGTTCTATCTGACCTTTTCCCATTGCCTCCTTATTCATTTATTCATTTATTCGTCCCCTTTTTTTATGTTTTTATAAACCGTGCCCCCTAACCACGTCCAGAACCTTTTCCATGAGATAGGCGAATGCCTAAATCCCTATTGTTGTTGAATGATAGGAAGGGAAGGGAAAGGGAAATAAAGATTCTAATTGCTGCTCTTAAGAATCTTAGTCAGCTCGGCAACGATGGCATCGCCGATCTCCTTTGTACCGGCGGAGCCGCCGAGGTCCTTAGTCCGGACCCCGCTGTCGAGGACGTTCTTGACCGCCGTCTCGATGGCCACGGCCTCCTTCGGGAGCTGGAGCGAGTACCGGCACATCATGGCGACGGAGAGGATGGTGCCGATTGGGTTGACGATACCCTTGCCCGAGATATCTGGTGCCGATCCTGGACAAGAGAATATGATTTAGTATGTATTCAGACACTCCTTGCTAACACTTTATAGGATTCAAAGTGGGGGAAGGGGAAGAGAGGAAGAAAAAAGACTTACCGTGGATGGGCTCGTAAATACCATTACACCTAGACTTTCCATCGGGAATACCGCTAAGGCTAGCACTTGGGCTGAGGCCGATGCTGCCGGGGATAACGCTAGCCTCGTCGCTGATGATGTCGCCGAAGAGGTTGCTGGTAACGACGATGCCGTTGAGGCCACGGGGGTTCTTGACGAGGATCATGGCGGCGCTGTCGATGAGCTGGTGCTGGAGAGTGAGCTGGGGGAACTCGCGAGCCATGGTCTCTGAGACGACGCGACGCCAGAGCCGGCTAGAGGCGAGCACGTTGGCCTTGTCGAGACTCCAGACGGGTGCGGGTGGGTCGCTCACGAGCGCCAGGTTCGCCGCAAGTCTCGTCACCCGCTCCACTTCCGCGCGCGTGTACAGCTCCGTATCCCAAGCCTCATCGCCGTCCTCGCCCGCCTCCTTGCGCTCGCCGAAGTAAATACCGCCTGTTAGCTCGCGAACGATGGTGAAGTTGGTACCACGGCACACGTCAGCACGCAGGGGCGAGTGCTCGACTAGCGAGTCCGAAGGGAAGAAGCACGGGCGCAGGTTGCCGTATGTCTGCATCTCCTTGCGCAGCTTCAGGATTCCCTGTTCCGGACGCACGGCGCCGGTGCCCCATTCGGGACCGCCGATAGCGCCAAGGAGGACGGCGTCGGCCGACTTGGCCGCTTCGAGGGCCGCGTCTGTGAGGGGTGTGCCGTGGGCATTGATCGAGCACTGCGTTTCGAAAAGGGGTAATGATTAGTTTGTATTATTTTTATTTATTGGCCTACCTATCCCCACCTATTTCTTTGTATGGGAATGGAATATAGATTTTGAGGATATGTGGGTGAGAGATTAAATCTTAGGAAGAACAAATGAGAAAAAACGTACGCCGCCTAATGGGTGATCCTGGAGGTTAAACTTGCCGGCGGAAGGGCTATGAGACTCAATTGCTCTTATGACCTGTTAATATAGGATACACGTTAGCATACCGGCTTTTCTTGCGTCATTTCGGCAAGGTAAACGTACCTTGACAGCTTCCGCTACGACCTCGGGGCCACTGTGATCTCCGCCAAAGACCACGATGTTATGTGTTGCCATTTTGAACAACCACAGATATCAATTGAGACAGTGATAAGATACGTAGGAAGGAATTGTATGGTTATGGTATTTTGTAAGATTCACTGCAAATATCCGATATTCGGTATGGAGGAGATTGAAAAAACTAGATCAAGGTACGTTATATATAAAAATCCATCAAACCCAATCATAAAAGAAATATAGAAGCTCCAGGGTTTAACAACTGCTACTAGCGTACCTGCACAAGCTTTAGCTGCCCCGCGCTCAATTGTTCCCTCCTCCGAAATCTACCCGGCCCTACGGACGTACCGAGGTCGGAATCCCGAGATCGGCCCTTGCTTTGATATATTTAGCCTAGTACCGTAGTACATAGGTAGTACTACATCACCTAGTACAATGATATAATATATACATGTATGTAGTAACAGCGCATACATGTACCTCTAATAAATCCCCTCTACTTAGGGAACGTGATGTATCTACTTCAACTTCTTTTTATTATTCTTTTGTTGGTCTCAACATATGATATTAAGGGAGAGCTCTTAAGAATTAAACCGATGATACCAACTTGACCAGTTATATTTCTTCCTTTCCTCCCTTGCTCTTGCAGCCCCGTGGTAATATCAATCCCTTCACTTACAGCCTTTGGGTCGTATGCACCATGCATACATACACATACACATACATACACATATACATACACATACACATACATCTACATACACATCACATTACATATGTACCATGTATGTACAGTACTAGGTACAGTTGTACATGACTGCTCACAAAAGTACGCCACGCATCTTACTACATATAGGAACACCTCAACTGTCTCAATTCATCCATAGGACCATAGCTATCACAATTCAGCGTATCTCATAGCTACTTGTCGTTTACTTGGAAGTAAGTATAGACCAGGGTATCATGTACCCAAGTATTATCCCTAGCTTGGATCTGGCAGAACCATTCTATCCCCGTTTATATCCGGTAAGCGCCGTTTATAGATGTCCATCCCTATTATCATAGCCTAGTTCCGATTCGAATATGCTCGCAATCATGTCACCAACCTCATCATCTAAATGACTTGAATGATTTATGCGCCAACGGAGACGTGGCGGGCGCTCTGGGATTCGGGCCTCCCATGTTCCTGCGTATCTCTCGGCCTCTTGCCCCGTGAGCATTGGGCGTATTTGCGCAGAACGCGCAGATATAGACGCGGGGAAGACTTTGACGGGTGATGTTGATGCATTTGCCATGGAGCCACATCTCACACGATTCACTAGATTACCACGAAAATTAGTCACCGTGTTACATATATATACATCTGCCATGCCTTCCAAGTAAGCAATAAGGGGGCGCAACCATACCATTGGACCATGTAAGCGTTGGCATGGCTATTAGATGTGTTGCAAATGCATCGGATCTGGCTACCTCGGTCGGTGGATGGGGTATATAATTTGCTGGTCTTATGGGACGCCGGAGTCGTTGTTGAGTTGGTACTATGTGCTGACCGGGATGGCAAAGTCCCAGTCAGGTTCGAAGTCCTCTTCTGTCGACTCTCTACAACCTTGCGCAATTCGCTCGTGGCATCACCGCGGTTGTTACCACCAGCCATGTTCATTACTGTTTCAGCTTCACTTTCAGGATCGTTACCGGCATCAGGTTCATTATAGTAAATGCCAAGACTACTTGTGCTCTGGTCGCTGACACTTCTTTGCGAGGAATGATAAGAGTGAGGTGACAGTCTTCGAGGTTCTGGTAACGCAAACGATGTGTTCCGGCTAGGAATGATGATAGGCTCATCGTCCGTCGACGACGACTCATCTTCAGAAGATGCCCAACTCTTTGCTTTGCCGTGGCTCTCCTTACGACGTCGCATAGCAGTTGGCGTTGGATCATCATCATCCTCGTCCAAGACTATGGTCGTTGTTTCTGCTCGAGCCCGACCTCTTGAGTCGATTGTAAACTTAACTGACGTTTGAGTGCGCGGCGGTGGTGTCTCGGGTATAGAACTCAAGCTGGGTAATCGGTGGTGGTGACTCTTTAACGGCGATATCCTTCCATTTGGTCTAGAGCCTTGCGATGCTGACCTTCCATTCCCTTGCGGCGCCGGATGTATGGCAGGTGCTAGATTTGGCAGACTAGCTACTTTGCCGACGGAATTGCGCCCTACTTTCTCACTGAAACTGCGTGACAATCCAGGACGATCTGAAGATTTGATTGGAGAGCTTGCTGATGCTCGGTTCGCCTTCTTGCCGGCGCCTACATCCTTGTTGCTAGCTGTACGACGAACTGACCCGCGCTTTGGCGGTTTGGCACTTAATATCACAGGCTCTGGTGCCGGGAAAGATTGCATTAAGGGAGATTGTGACATAGGGTTAAAGGAAGCAGGTTCCATGCCCGAGGATGGCGGCCTCGTAAATAAGAGACCAGGATTCACGCCGCCACTTTGGCTCATCATACCAAAAGAATTGTCACCGGAAGCAGGGAAAGACGAACCAAATATTGACGAGTCTGTAGCATTGGTATCCAGGTTTGGTGGTGCAGGTTTCGGCGCAAGTGCCCGTCCCTTCTTCGTGGATAGGTTACTCTCCTGACTTTGGGGTGGAACAACGCCAGTGTCTTGAAACATCTCATTTGACTTGCTCCAGTCCAAAGAACTCATAGGCCGGTGACCAGAAGAAGTCTGAAACATGCTTCCACTGGCAGTGGAAAAATCCAGATCCATCCCACTCATATCCGTATCCCAGTACATGCGTGAGTCTCCAAAACTGGGAGCTGCAGCCGGTGCGGACATTGGGTATCCAAAGAGGTCGGTGGGGGTGGTCATGTAGCTGCCAATGTGCTGTTGCTGTGGCGTGCCGGCGACGAACTCTGGGTCGAAGCCATCATTTTGCATCTTGTCTGTCTGTATCTTTGGAGCAAGCCGCCTCTTTCCCTTGTGTGTAGACGGTGGCGGTGTGGCCGTCTGGGCTTCAACTTTAGCCTCTTGCGCAGCTTCTCGACAAATTTTCTTGGGCTGAAGTAGTGAGCCAGTGCCGGGGGTCGTTTCGGATGGAATATGGTCGGCCGTTAAGGGACCCGGAGACGATAATAGCCGTCTGGACGGATCAACGGGCGGCAGAGGTAGAGTCGTGTTCGGCGAGAAGTGGGTAACATGGGTTGCAATCTCGGCAGCAAATGTTTCGGTAGATAGAGGTCTCTTATGGTTTGAAGACTGGTAAGGCGTGGAGACCGAAAAGTCGACAAACGGGGCCTGGGAACCCCTCAAGTTGCCTGGAGTAGAATTGAAGACAGAATACTCTTCAGCAAACCTAGGTGTCCAGCCAGACGAATCCTCAAACGAGGACCGATTATTCTTGGGAGTCTCGAAGACAGAATTCGGAAAAGTAGAGGACGTCGGGGTTTGTTTGGGGGTGGGAGGTTGAGCGTTTGGATCACCAAAGCTGTGAATAGAATATCAGCGCCGAGACAGGTGAGAGAAGGGAGAATGAAGGATGTCTTGCCTGGAATTTGGTTGGTCTCCACTCATAGCAAAGTCTCTCAGGCAATGTAAAATATGCTTCCCTTGGAAAGATTATGTTTCTTAAGCTCGTATATCATAACACATAATCATATCTACGACCGGGTTGGAGCGGCGTGATCAGGAAAGGCAGTGAGTGAAGGGAACAAAAAGGACACTCGTTGACAATTTTCTAGGCACAGCTATGTCGCTATATAGCACAATTCGAAACGAGTATTTGTTAGCCCGCCTATTTCGAATTGAGTTTAGAAAATACAAAACGAACCAGTTGAAAAAACTTCGTAACGTCAATAAAGTAAATTTTTATCATTACCCACTGCGAGCAAACAGAAAAAAAGAGGAAGGGGATGAAAAGGAAGAAAAAAAAAGTATATAGCTAAGATGGCGGTTGTCGTGGTGAAGAAGACGTATAAGTGGATAAGATGCCGGACCAGGTAGAAGCGGATGCCTTTACATAGTAAGTCGGATGGATTGTCTACTAGGTACCTAATGGAAGGTACGAGTTACAGGGGTATAAAGTAGGTACGAGGTACCTAGTTGAACTTAGTTCGACATAAGGTATTTTCCGTAACGTATTAGATTGTCGAGTAAATTTTAGGTTAGATAGGCACATGTAGGTACCTATCTTGGTACCTATCTTGGTACCTATAAAAATAAAAATAAAAATAAAAAAGGCCCCGGGGTCTGTGCTTGCTTGATTTTGATTTTGATTTTGTATTGTACACTTGTATTATGCTGTCTTGTGTTCAATCTTGTGCTCTTTATTCCAAAAAAAAAAAAAAAAAAAAAAAAAAAAAAAAAGTGCATACCTCATTCGAGTCGAAAAAAGCCGGTACGGGAATCGTTTGAAATCGTAACGAGGGGCAAATGGGGGCACGGTTGATGGGTAATGGGTAATGGGTCGGTACGCTCCAGGGGGAGGGTGGATGCTTATTGAGCCTTCAACACACTCCGAGAGCCCGTGAAAGTCGGAATGAAAGCAATGCCGAATGGGTTTACTGGGTATTCTGGTCAGGGCGCAGCAATGCATATAGAAGTCAAGTAGAAACGAGTAATTGGCTGTGAGGTTCAACGTTCTTGAGAACGGTAACTTGGCTAAGGTAGATAAGCGGCGCGTAAAAGACTCCCTGCAGAAGAGAGCTCTGAATAACTTGGAACTTGGTATCGACAGACAGTTGGGATTATCCCCGCAATGGTTATATAGCTATCGTAGCTGTACTATAATACTACTATTGCATACTGCGTACCTAGTATACACGTATAGGTTGACAAGACAAATAGAGAGCGAGCTTCATTTTTGAACTTGACCGCAACTCGTTAGATTCACCAGATATCTTAACTACTAACCTTAGTGTCTTGTTCTTCTAGATCGGACTTTACTTAAATTGATTTCTATCCCTATTCCTATACTCATCCCTATCAACCCAACCTTCTTACCAGAAAGAGAGATGGGAATGACATCTGATGGCAATACTACGGTTAGTTACAGCTTTTAAGGGGTTCGGAGGAATATTCCCAATATTTCCCAACAGCCGCTGTTGAAGCTGTGAGTTGTCAATTGTTTTATGCAGAGCAAATTAGATGATCGAGCCCTTTTATATGTATGTATGTAGGTATGTAGGTATGTAGGCACAGAAATAATAATAGAAACGAAACATCAATATGAATGTACATTATACATATCTATTGCCGTTCGGATGTTCAAATGTTCAAATGTTCAAATGCTCGTCCATCAGTCGAATCATGGCGGGTCGCGCTAAGGCTCTGCAAGATGCGGTTCGGCCTATCGCAACCATAGAAAAGAGAAAGCCATCCAAGAAGTATCGACTGATGGGTCGTACTATGGCATTCTGAGATTTAGGACCTGCATTAGATGGAACAGATATGAGTCAACGCAGCTGGGCAGGAAGAACCGTCTCCACAAAGTGGTTCGTCATGTCTACCTACTATGTATGTAGCAAGGCTAGTTGGCTCACGTTTGTCCCGTGCCTAGTAGGCAATGAGAAGACGCTGGAACCTACCAAGAAAGCGGAAACTTGAATTGGCAGCAAGCTACCTATGTAGTAATAGCAAGCTTGCAAGCCGGTGAGGGTTTATTGATTCGTTGGCATTCATTGTATGCTGCATTCTTGGCTTATCGAGTCATCGATAGGCTGGCAGGCTGGTAAGCCTGGCTGACCGCTGAGGGGAATAGTCGGCTTTCTGCCCAGTGATGGCTGCAGCAGATTTAAAATAAGATTGAACCGCCAGCCCTACATATGTATCTCATAAGCCGCCTTTGGTGTATTTTACTTTAATTTCTGCCGTTTTATTTCTTTTTCTTACCTTTTCGCTATTTCACTATTTTTTTATTTTTATTTTTTATTTTTTTATTTTTGCTTGGACTCGTTGGCGCCATTGTCGCCTCCTTTGACACAACACGCGCCGTGGGTAACCTATTATTGAAGTCTTTGATCTATGATTAGATGTCTTGAAATGTCTTGTGTTCCTTTTATATACCTACTCAAACGACGTTGCGAAACCCAACAGAAGCGCGTGTATAACATGTGTAGTACATAGTATCTACATACCTCTAGGGCTGTGCATGTAGTATTCATGCATACCTACATACCTACATATTCATGATGCCTGTTCGGGTACGTGGAAATATCCCATCTGACCGAAAGCAGACTGCTGGGCAATTTACTATGCACCTAGATGAGCATTGATGTTTAATAAACGACGGTAGGTGTAGTTGCGAGCGATGATATTTCCTAATCAGGTAGCAAGCCATCGACTTCGGATCTGCGCACCCCCGTATTCTTCTATCATTTTTCTATTATTATTGGATCGTCACCGTGACACAGAGATATTAACTCCGCAAAAAGTCCATGTGTTCCAAACCCTTACGCCATCAACCATGTGAAGGGATATCATTGATGTATGTCGATGTATGTCGATGTATGTAACTTACATAGGTATGTAAAAGGTACGGTTATGTACATGTACCTCAGCCGGTAGGCAAGTAAGTAAGGAGGAACAAGATTGATATCCCATTGTACGATTGGCCAACCCATATTATGCTATTTCCCAAAACGTGTCCATTAAACCTCCGCACTTTTCCTCCCCCTTCCCCTGAAATTGACTTTTTGACTTTCTGTGTTCCTGGCACTAACCTCCCGACTGGGATGTGGCTAGGGGGTTTGTGCAACGTCATCATTCATATTTCCTTCATTTGTTCCTTTCAAGATTTGATATTGATTCCGCTTCACTGGCAATTTCCATGACAAAGAAGTGTAGCTCATACGATGTCGTTGTTGGGATTTTATCCATACCTACTAGGTAGGCATATATGGCTATAGTAGCGAGTGCAAGCTATGTAGTTGGGCCTTTTCACTTCGCCAACATGCCTATATCCAGCTTGGCGATATTAACATACGTCTGAATATCAACCAACAACAAAGATAAACCACCAAATCCCCATTATGTAAGTTATCTTAGAGTGCGGGAAGTTGGGCTGCAAGAACGAACTAGAAAGGGGTAATGGGAAGGTACTAATTACTTAAGCTCCCATTGACTCGAGTTTGACTCGATAGAGTAGCCACCTCCATGACGACACTCAAAATGCTATGTAGGTGGTATCTGTGGCTTAATGAGCGATTATCATCTTAAACATCAAGTTAACGGGCCTCTATATATACCTGAAAAGGGGGACACAGAGAGACGGGAATAACGTCGTGATCACAAAATCCATATCACACAATATCCAGCCCAGTCGTCAGACTCAGGCTCGGGCACTAGGTAGGCTTTGTAATAACATCGCCAGTTAAGACAAGATTAGCCGATCCCAAACCACCTCCGTATTGGTTGGACCTTTTGTAATAGCTGGGAAGCACGTGTGGCCAACGAATGTGGCAGGTAGGTAGGTAAATACTTGACTCCTTAATTCTGATCATGTAAGCCACTGTCGCACATGTCACCCGAAGGATCGTGCCAGCGCAGTGCTACCTATCTAAGGTACCTGATCATAGACACATATGAGATCACTCATAGATAAATAGCCGCTGCTGCGTCGTACAAGGGGGAAGGAAGAAAAAAAGCTTGATCTCATATCATTGCTGTTACATAATACGACCACCCAAGGTAACGTACAGTATGTATGTATCTCTATCCAAGATTTCAGCCTGAAAATCGAGCTGAATACAACCTTTATTCAACTTTTAAGAGTGATTTCCTTGCTGGCCCTGAACGCTCCTTTATAAGCTTGAAAAGTTGATTTTTTTTATACCTCTCAACTCAAGCCTGCGCCGTGCTTGGTTGGGCCTGGCAGATCCTTTATCAGGCTCGTCTATGACCCCTCTGGTTCATATTACCTATGCCAGGTTAATAGAGACAACTTTTCCAACCAAGATGCTCTCAGGGACCAATAAACGTCTCGATTCCCTAATACCCAAAAGCCCGACGTGGGGGGAAGAGCTAAAGCCGCGGATATAGGTTTATGGACGGCGGATTGGTCCTGCTGGACACGCCCGCAGGCACCTAGCCCTGGTTTTGTTGCCTGTTCTCACATCTTCCCATCAGCCCTATATAGGAGCCCAGAGAGCTTCCTTCCCAAGCAAAAGAAAGTAGGAAGAAGGAAGAAGTAACGCAGGTGGTGTATGTATATAGATCAAAGAAAGAGACGTATATAGCTGCGTAGTTTGGGGGAGAGGATGCTGACTTTAGGCATCCATGCCTACATACATCATCCCTTGCCCTATTCTTTTCAGCCCTTGCGCTGAATATAGTAACTTAGATAGTTAGGTATATAGATAGGTAGGAAAGTACGAGGCCAACGACCAAACCGCCCTCTCCCCGTCTCCAATGATTCCGTGAAGTCCGCAGCGCACCGGCTAGTTCCGTGACTACCTATCTACACAACCTAGACCAGCTGAGCGACGATGTCAAATATAGAAACCCTACCTACCTACATATGACCTAGGCTAGCCACTAGTTATAGCAGGTCGATCATACACCTACCTACGTACTCGCATATACCTGGGGATACCATGTGAAGATCCCGACACCAGGGGAACGAGGCTGCCGCTTGCTTGCTTTTTACATGGTTAAGTAGGTATTATGTATTGTACGAGTACGCAACAATGCCCACCTAGGTAAGGGGGCAAGGGTGGTCCGGTCCTGGACGGAGGAAGGATAGGCATAGGTGCTACACACGGAGGTCTTGGCGAAAGGACCCCCATTCTCCTCTGACCCCCCCCTCCCCCGAAGGACCCGACGCAGGAGGAAACTCGCTCGCTATCGGTAGATTGTTCACGAGGTTCTAGAACAATGTATTTACTCTAGCGGCTTCAAGTTAGGCTGGGTTGGAAACGAAAGGTGCAAGTACTGTACGAAGCAGATATCCAGGTACGCAGGAGGTAGAATCTGTGTAGGTAGGTAGGTAGGTACACGATCCTTCATCCAAAAGATCTACTCAACTCAACCCCTCCCCCCCTCTCCCATTATCCCCTCCTCACAGCAACAGACACCTGCCTTCCTTCCCACACAACGTACGTAATCGCGAGCCAAAAAGAGAAAAAAAAAACAAAATGGCACGTTCTCTCCTGTGCTATCTTTAGCAGCCACGCACCCGCACCCGCACGTTGTTGCAGGCTCGTCATCTTTATGCGTTTCGTTTTCTGTTCCAGCCTCACGCATGTACCTATTGTAGTTACGTGGTCAGTGTGTTCTTTTTTCTTTTCTCAACGACACACATACACACAAAGTCCTAGATTTAGGGTAGGTAGGTAAGTAGACAAAAAAGATCCTTAGATGGGTCCCTCGCCCGAATGTCGCCGAGGTAGCCCCCCTCCTCCCCTTGACTCCGCCTCCCCCGTTGTCCTCGTTTGACGATCGTCGTGTTTTTTTTACGATATACGAAGCCCTTTGGGATGACCTACAGCTATCGATAGCATCAGGTTTGGGGGGGGGGGGGGGTTTTGAGGCTCCCATGTGAAGTCGTCTGGTTTACGTTCAGACTGATAGGCAAGAAAAAATCAGGCGATTTTCTTTCAGATGTAAAACATCAGTGTATCGAATCTGACGAACGGACCTTTCCAAAAATTCCGAATATCAGACGTAGAAAATATTAGTCACACCCCCCCTATGCTGCTGAAAAAACCCACGATGAAGAAATCATGCATCATCAATTCAAGCTAAATCTCTACGGATATCGCAAAATGGGAAACCATCCCGTGGTATCATACCTCCTCCTCCTCCTCCTCCAAGCTTTACCTCTGCCCAGCAGGGCCGAAAACTTACATTTAACCAATATACCTAGGCATATATAATATATATATAATACCATCCTTTGAGTGGAACCTGCGTCACCCTTTTCCCCCTATACACACCCCTATTTCACCCTCCCTAACTTTTTCGAGGGTATCAACTATTTGGACTATCTACATTAATTAGTAAAGGAAAGAAAGTTTCGTATGGTGCCATATGAACAACGAAGGGGGCAAATTAAGCCAGAGAAGGTGAGCGAGCCGCAACCGCAGCTGCTTAAAGTAAAGCAAACGCAAAAAATATTGAAAAAGAAGAAAAAAATATAGCAAACAAAGAAGTGAAGAGGCAATCTTTTTTGTTATGTCGTAACCACCGCAAAATGTTACTCTCCTGTCCCAGTCTATTCTCATCGGTCGTAAACCAACTGGTAGCGCTTTTCACTCATCATAGCAGCTCCAGTTGGATGAAAAGGTTTGGTTGTAATTTGGGTATAATGTCGAATGTTAATGATAAATGATTCAATGATTGGTGAAATGAGAAGCCAGCTGAGCAAAAAAATGCTGCCAGGATGCGCTACCTAGCCAGCTGAAGGTCCGTTATCCGTCTATAAACCGTCCGGGGGACAAAAAGAGGGGGAATCCAAGGAAATATGTCGTTGCTCGTCCAAAATATATCCAGATAGAAAAAAGACCATTCGAGGTCATGGTTTGGGCGAAGTGAAAAGTTTAGATCATGTTGGTCAACCCCTCAAGAGGAGGAAATGTCTTCTGCGGTTGAGGTTGCTCTGGCAAGACCATCCGTTCGTGAGATATCGAGGCAGAGATTGGTCTGGGGGTTGGCGTTGTGCCTGCGGACGCCGCCGTAGCCTTTGCCTGGGGTGTTGTAGGCTGCGGCTCGATCTTGGGCCTCGTCATTGGAACGCCGCCCCCAACAGCTCTTGTATTGTTACTCTCGCGTCGTCGCTTAGGAGCGTCTTTGACCTTGGGGTGTGAATGACACTGGATTTTTGTTAGTAAATCAAGTGTCATACGTCAATTCTCTTCAATATTCTTACCTTATACGCATGCCTGAACCAAGTTGTGCCCTTCTTCTTACTGCTTACCAGAGCAATCCAATCGTTGCAGCTTCCACAAAGACCTTCCCAGACGTCTGGATTACCATCCATTCTTCTCGTCTCCTGAGGCTCTTGGAACGGATTGCCGGTGGCCGCGCTGATGCCATGGGTGAAACTCTTGTCATACCAAAATGCAGAATTCTTCAACACCAGCCATCGACCGGGCTTGCAAATGCCACACCATCCCTCGCGTTTATTTCCGTGTCCGCGAACCCATTTCGGAGTATACAAATCGCCCTCAAACCTCAACTCCTGCTCGTGGGGAATCAGGTCCGGATCAGAAGGATTCATGTCTTCAGGAGGCGGGGGGATTTGTTCTTCCTGTAAGGAGGCGTATAGATCCGGTGGGTCGGATAGATCTGTATAGTGTGCATGTAGCGAATGCGGGTCGGCATTGCTTTGCAACATCCTGAATAATCCATGAGATAACAACGGTGGGGGGTTCTCGAAATGACGAGGCTCAGGGTGGAATGCCTGGGAGGGTAGCTGCGTCGGAAGGAGCATGCTATTCCGGAAGGCTGGCGGTTGCGATACCATGAAGGGATGGTGTTGCACAGCTTGAAGGTTGCCATAGTTTAGCGGAAGTGGATGGTTCGGGATCGTAGGCGATGAATGCCTCGAAGACAAACGCGCGCCAAAAGACTCGTGTGTATGGTGATAAACGAAAGGCGACGGCCGGCGGTTGTTGGAGGTACCGTAGGACCCAGTAGACCACCTCTTGTTCCTGGCGCTGCTGTCCACGGTGTAAGGAGCAGATCTCATGGTTGGCCGCGGAGAAGGTGAGGCGCCACGACCACGACTCTGAGTCCGGACAAGGTCAGAGCGACCCTGCGGGGTCATACGAGGAGAGGCTACCGGCGACAGCTGAGTCGATGACATAAGCGAGTTTCGATTGGAGGGTGGCGGGTAGTCCGAGGTGAAAGACGGCGCTTCGGATAGCGCAGCCGAGAATTCATCATATGAAGTCATATCAGAGAAACCACCGGCTGTAGATACCGTGAACGAAGAGCCCGACATGCGGCGAGGGTTCGGACCCGACTCGAAGCCCATCGTATCATTTTCCATCTGAGCACCGGAATATCTCAGGTCTATGATTGGAATAGCCTCATCTGCCGTATAAGCTTGGCCAATATTCATATCGACGTCAAAGTTGGGCATCTCAATATGGTCTTCACACGACTTAGTTCCCCATGGGCCTGAACTATGGTTAACGATAGCCTCGATCTGACTCCAGCGATACTCACTGCTATCCATCGTGGTGACAGGGTAGAAGTCTTGATGCATCGAAACAGGTCGTGACATCGTGTCGCTTGGCGTGTGAATTGTCAAGCCCGACGGTGTTCCCCATGAAGGTATTGTTCCAAATTCGTCCCCAGTACAAAATGAGAAGCCTTCATGGATAGTAGCAGGCCTTGCTCGTGTTTCCTGGGAGGTCGGCGTCGTCCATACGCCGACAGGCGCCACTTGACCTTCTCCCCGAGAAGACAACTCGTTTCTATTCATGTTGGTTAATGGCGGTGGGTGAGGTGGCGGAACCTCTCTAACGAACTTGTCGTTAGAATTAAGAGTGAAAGTAGGCGTCTGAATTTGCTGTCTCCTATTATTGTTGTGAGCCCGAGTCAGATAAAAATCAAGTTTAGTTGTGCATACAGTTGCGCCTGGCTTGGGTCCATGGCTGGGAATATGACTGGATAAAGAAGTGAAGGTGGCTCGGTATATTCCGGCTTCTATACTAAATACGAGAGGGAAGGTTAGTCAAGACGAGGAGGCATGTTGGTTGAGAGACCGGTGAACTGCCAGACGTGGCGACAGGCTCCACGTATTTGAGCGTGTTACGAAGCGGCCGGGCGATCTCCCCGAAACTTACAGGGTAATAATAGTATCAACTATAGCTACCTAGCCACGAAGGTGAACAGGTCCGAAAATATGACTAGGATATTCTAAAAAAGGATCGAGGTAGATATCGAATACCAGGCAAAACATAAAAAGAAAGGCGATGTCTCAAAATTGAGGGTATAAAAAAAGCGAAAGTTGTAAATCGAAGAATAATAATAATAGCGTTGAGCCGAAGGCCAAAAATGAGTAGGCGTTGTAAGGAGCGTGGTGAGTCGTCTAGGAATAGAACGGCTCGTTAGATAAGCTAGAAAGTGCTTTGCTCACATAGACTGTTGTATGTCCAGGTGGGAAGAGAGCCAGCTCCCAGTGTTATGAACCAGAGTGGCAATATAATAGATTTCAAGTTTTAGAAAATAAGGAAAAAAGGAGTGACTAGTAGTAGAATACCTTGGTAAGTGGTGGGTGAGGGAGAGCGCGGCGAGGCGAGAGGAGGAGTAAAAGAGCAGGTAAATGGAGGGGCGGTGCAGAACACCAGGAGGTATGGTATGTATAAGAAGGCTCTGAGAGCAACAGGCACTATCCATGGACAGTCAATTCTCAATTCAACGCGGTTAAGCTGGGCCAGGCTCGGAACATCGGTAGGAGCTAAGCCGGGACTTCTTGATACAAGCCTGGCCACGTCTGTGAGCTCAACAGGGACATCAGAGATGGGGTGTGAAGAAGTACATGTACAGCTTGGCTTTGCTGATGAGTGAAAGTGAGCACTGAGACCAGAGAGTGGGAGACGCGAGAGAGACAGGGCCAGGCACGGACCGGCGGGCGGGTTCTGCAAGGATTTACAATACCAGGGTTCAGAGGGTTACATCTGTTCGTTCGATGATGTGTTGCGAGGAATGATCAAGCCTCTGAAATATGGTACAAAGCGAGCGTATGGGGGAGCGGAGAGCTGGATGGAGCTCGGGTACATAGCATGTAAGAGATGACCAGAAATCGATTAGACCACTGACTAGGGATTGCCCTAGTCGGAGAATGACCCATGGAATTTCCAACTCTTTTGGAATAGTCAAACAAGGATCGTGATATAACAGGATAAACGCAATTTGATGTCGAGCAGAAAATGGGTTTTCATCAGACTACCTCAAAGAAATGAACTTTGGTTGAGATGACCAAATTCAGAAGAAGCTCTACCTCTTTAGGTAGGTAAGTAAAGCATCACTCACTATTTTTAGCTAAACTCGTTGAGCCGCACATGAGGTGAAAGAATGGTCTCATGTTAGTGTCCGACCATGTGGCACAAAGCTAGAGATCATACTCTAAAGCTCAGATGGTCGTTGTGGGTTGACAAAAAGGCTGAAGAGATGCAACGACCGGCGACCCTCATGAGCCGCGAAAGCGGGCTCCGGACATGTACCTTGTCTTCGTATGCTCGGCGTGCGCAGACAAGATTCCCATGTAGTCGTATGACACAGCCATGACACTTATGTAGCCGGATATGTCGATCTGGAGTAGACAGGTTTTTTCGAAAACACAATACAGTACTATCAGCCAGGGGCAAAGTTTTGGAAACACATTATACCTGGGGTCTCGTGAAATAACCAGGGTTAGCAAAAATCGCCATGGGAATTCGTACTGCCTGTTGCTAAACACTACTCATTGCATATAATTGCGGTCATCACAAGTCATCACGATACCTAGTTGAAGGTACAACAACTAATAAAACTAAGCCCCACGAACCGACCTGTTGGGTTAGTTTGTTTATTCTGTGCCTGGCGGCATGAATTTGCTCCCGCGAACACATCTATAAGATATTAACTAGGTAGCCCGGGAATGTTGGGTAGGGCCGTAATCATTGTCGAATCAATTTGGGTGGCAACGCCGGAGCATGCGGATTCGTCCAACACGTCAGGAGGCATGCAGATGAACGAGCACTCAAAGTCTAACACCCGTCGGTGTCAAAAGTTATAGCCAGAAGACACAAGTAGCAGCAATTTAGCCGACTTAGATGCGGCACTCTGATGGATGGAGGCTGAAGTAGTGAGACCGATGGCTTGATCAGTGTACGCATGCCTAGTAGGAGTTGAGTGAGCTTATCTGCAGATGGGACAGCTAAGGACTGCAGGGGAAGAACCAGCTGATGAAGCTATGAGATGGATGGCACCGGAGCACCGACAGCGGCCCAATAGTGACAGACAGGCCTAGAAGCGAAGCGACCTGATTGAATGGTTGGGATGGTGTAGCCGGAGGGACGAGATAAAACTCTGGCGCGATCGTGGAGGGAGAGGGGGGGAGGGGGGGTATAACAGACGAAGCAGGGCAATACTACACACATAGTAGGGTATATTGTATATGTATACAAGGACATACATACATACATACATGTACGCACTTGAGGAAGGTCTTGGTATGTAGATACAAGTTGTAATACGTACCTTGGGTAATGGGTAATAATAGGTAATAGGTAATAGGTAATAGGTAATAGTATATAATAATGAGAGTGAGAGTGTGGGGATTCGTAAGCTCTGGTTCATAAACAACCAACTGCAGACTGAAGTATTTTTTATTTTATTTTTTGTTGGCTGAGCGTACTCGAAAGCCCGAGAGGCTCTGAAATTGGACGATTTCTGAGTCAAAAACAGAGAATTGTATTAGGAGTTGTCGTCTCGTTCGCCAGCGGAGCGCGTTTGAAGTTGAATTTCAGTTGCATCGGGCAGTCTCGTGATTGGCCCGGCGGAGAATAATATGCAGGCAGGGGGTGTAGGGGTCAGGGGTCTTATCCCTGACGCGTCTCAGGATCTGTAACACAAACCCTGTCCCTTGTCCCTTGTCCGGTCCCGCTTACATACCTCAGTGCTATTGTATGTATGTAGTACTATGTACCTAGGTACTTATTGAATGTGGTAAGAGGTACAGTCCCACCTTTCTTCGACATTTGTTTCTTGGCGCTTTTTGTCTCTTTATTTTCATTACATGTAACTAACTATTATGTATCTACACTACTAGTAGTATGTATGCATCTCAACCACCTTGGTGAAGAAGTAGTTAATGGGAAAAGGAAAAAAAAGGAAATAAATCGTCAAAAGACCTAAAGTGGCATTGTTGTTCCTCAGTCAATCAGGGAAATACTAAAAATATCAAATTGTATCAAGTCTATCAAGTCTATCAAGTCCTCACGTGCATACCTATACATACCTAACCGAGTTGAATCTAGATAGGGCACAGTAGGTATTAGTATCTGTAAGTCATTTTTAGAAACATCCATACCTACACTAGTACCAAAACACCTTACCGGTGTATCTGAATAACTGGTTTTGAACGCAGGTACATACATACAGTAACTACGATGAGAAGGTCAGTGCTTCCTGTGTGTCCTCACAGGCGAGAAAGTTGGGCTGCTAACATTGAACCCTACCGCCTTATGCTTACTATGGTACCCCCATCTCAATTATGAACTAGATGATTCGATATCACTTTCGGCCCCTCTCTGTTTTGACAGAATTTCGAGAGAAACATGGTGCCGAGGTCCTGGCATTATGGCCAATACATAGCAACATTGAACGTAATCTTGTCTTATGCTGGTAGGTATGTACATATCACACATCCTTCATCTCACTTGTGGTACCTACTTGCCATTGTGTTGACCTCGCTGCGATCAGAGATGATTACGATGGAGATGTGATAGACGTCTGCTGTATGTTGGGCATGTATTGGTAGATTTACATGTGTGTATTTGCCATTTCCAAGTTCTCGTTGCTACTTCAGATGTAAAAGCGAGGCTGCTATCAAGATTTACAATCAGTAGGCTATTGTTTCCCTAGGAGAGATATATTACGAAATAGTTACTTGTACCGGGATTGACAATCCCTCAATGTCATTTCTGTTTGGTATTGCCCCTCTCTGGCGCGCCTGGGGAACTCTCCCCGGGAGATACATATCACCCTACGACCTTGTCGTGCTGTAATAGCAATCGTCATATTGTTTGCACGCGGGGGATCTTCAGATCCCTGATCGCGTACGTACCTGATTTTCAGGAACCATAAACATTCTTATCGATCACGCCGTTATCTATCTACTACTATCTACCACTATCTACCACTATCTACATACCTAGGACCTACATAGGTAGACATGTATGTATTGTACGTAAGCATAAATGAAGGACCCTTGCATTAAAATCAAATATTGCTTGGGTTACTAGTTACTAAGTGTCTGGAATACTAGGTTAGGGTAATGGTGTTGGAAACATAAGTGAGATGAGTCTTGTTCATCGAATAATAGATCGTTCATGCTTCATGGACACAACCCCCCCGCACCCATCGCAGATGTAGGCGTATGCAAGTCTGCCTACATACGTAGTCGTGGCTGCGGGTTACGCATCGGGGCGCAGACAAACCCCGAGTGTGGCTGCGTTAACTAATAATTCAAAGTGCTTGCATGTGTATGCACTTGGGTTATGGTACGGAACCCAAGCCTCCCTTACGTGTACATCGTCTATCAGCGGGAGTGGTAGCCTTATGGAACTACCGAAAGGAAAATCCCGCCAAAACTCCTATTCCAGGGGTCCATGGCCGAATACGATTCGGTGTGCTATCAATGGCTGCCAGCCCTACTTGACAATAAACAAGAATTCTGACCTGTAGACCGCTGCTAGGTTACCGAATATGGAGGGTGTCATTTTAATCAATTCCTGCCAGATCGCGTCGTATACCTAGTCGGAGTGGGTAGGTTGTGGGCTCTAAGTCTTTCCACTTGTTCTACGGATCGTTCTATGGGGCCGCTGTCTACTCCACCCCGGCCTAGGCTTCCGGGATGGGCCCGGCATGTTGCATAAAGTTGATGGCTTGTTTGGGAAATTATTTTATGCTCACTGTTATGCGCAGCTCACCTCCTTAAAATTAGCAACGCTCGCATCTTATCACGAAAATCGCGGGTCGACGATGACGAGATCACTTCCCCGGATACCTAGTACTTAGCGTGAACATATTGGGAGATCATATCAATGCATTCCGCCTCATACCTTGCAATACCCAGGTATCTGATGGAAACGGAACTTGATAGCGAAGGGGGAAAACCTGGTTGAGAAGACTGACAGCTTGTAAGTGCCGCGTACCTCAGTCATGGTTACCTAGTAGCTAGCATTAACCAAGCACTATAAAAATATTTTATAAGTGGAATTTTCATCCGCTCATTTGGTTATCTTTGACTACCTGAGTAACTATCGTCACTTCACATTGCAACCCAACTTCGCTGCGAACTGCGAACTACACTAATAGGTAAAAATTAATTTCTTCGTCGAATTTCAGGCACAGTCAATGATACCTCGACAACATCTGACTGTCTCAGAATCAGGTCCCGTGAATGCCGTTGATATTATACATACTTATTTCGCTACGAAAACGATTCCAGTAGATCCGAAAATAGCTAATTTTGGCGCCGAGACTTTAGAACATAATAGACCAGCTAGCTACATAGCATAAACCGTTCCGAATTCTCGGTCTTATTGTCGTAATATTAGTCCTTGCTGATCTTCTTCCAAACTTCGTTTTCCGCCGCGGCAAGCTTCTCTCCCGTCTGCTGAGCCCATTTCTTCGCTGTTCCCCAAACCCCTTCTGAACTGTCTGTCTGGTTTTCTAACTCACTCTGTTGAGTAGCTAACCTCTTATAGCCATCGACCTCGGAAGCATTGGCATTTTGATGGTATCCAGGTGGATGTTCTAGGCTATAGCTGTTAGGTGCCTCGGCTGTAGAAGTACCACGCTGCTGGGATGGATAGGACGCAGTAGGCGTGGGGATAGACATCTGTTGAGGATATGGCATACTCGCGGGCTGCGGTGTAGTCAATTGCTGAGGTGTTTGATACTTCTCGCCCGCTTTTGGTGGAGGTGGGATATGCGTCCTAGTAGCACCTGACGGTGCCGGAAAGGCTCCAGGCTGTGGCGCTGGGGGACCATTATAGTTGAAGGTTTGGGTTGGCTGAGGAAGCGCATATGTGGTGCCTGTTGGAGCTGGCAATGAAGGTGCAGCACCTGGCTGAGCAGGCGGGTATGAAGACTGGCTAGTCGAGGTGGGTGATGCACTAGAAGTCGCTGGTTTTTCACCAGAGGGTGCAGAGGGTGGTTGAGCAGTCTGAGGCGTCACTCCATCGGGTTTTGAAGCAACAATAGGACTGGCGGTGTAAACTGGAATGGGTGCCATGGCTATGGAGTACTTGCAGCAAGTCTAAGTGAACTTGATATATGCTGATGGGACTACAGAATGAGGCAAAGAGGTAGGTACAGACAGGATTTGTGAATACAAAGATCTGTAATATAATCTTGATATGATCTTAATGGCTTCTACGTAAGAAGTGATTTCAAAGTTGGTTACCTACGTTTGACTCATGTGTGTGGCGTAACCTTTGAAGTTGAGACATGGACAGATCTCACAGGCTGCGACTCAGCGCTGGCAGGGAATGGTGCTTTGGTTAAATAACGACGTCATAAACTTCAAGTTGTCAGGTGACTTTGTGAAGCCTTTAAGTACCAAGTAGTCCTCTTCAATGTCCATAAACCACAGAGACCGTAAAAATGAGCTATATAATTCTGGAATAGAAAGGCTTCGTAGGTTTGGTTGATAGAGAGTGTCTTTATGCGTTTTCTTGAAAGAAGAGATGTACAGTGTTGGTTCACTGGACTAGAATTTTGGGGTTGAACCGTTGTCATCGAGGTATATGCTATGTACTTCAAGTTACTACTAGGTAGGTACTATTAATGTTGTTTGGAAGCTGATGTACACGTACAAATACATGTATCCAGATGATTGAGGATTTGAAAACTCAGTAGGACAAAATGAAGATTTATATAGTTCAATGTTGTATGTCGTAGTAGGTTATTCTCATGTTCCGCTTGTTAATCAGATAATACATAGCTTCAGTATTCAATATTCGTAGTAACTAATATTCGTACCTTCTGATTAGAAGGATGATAGGAGAATTAAGCTACCGACTCCGCTGCTCTAGTTCCGCATGGGGCTTAGCGGGGTCCATTCCAGGAACCTTGAGCAGTAACGTATGTACCTAGGTATTGTACCTAGCAAAACATACGGAGTACCTACACTGGTCCTACAGACTACAGTATGTAGGCTGAACCTTGAAGTTACTTATCGGCCACAGCTGCGACTACCAGTCATTGATTTGATCTGTGATTTGGTATGGCCCGGCCGTAAGAAGAGTGAGGAAAGTGGAAGGCGGAGGGCGGAGAGCTCAAAGATAAATTCTATTGTAGACGCGAAAAAAAAAGAGCGACCAAGCTGGAGACCTAACAAACTCAATATTATTATTTTTCAACACAACACCAATGTAATCGCATCCTCCTCTTCCTCTTCACAACTCTCTCTTTCCCCCACAACACATTCCTTAGAGAACACAAGCACATCGAGATAAATTCGATGCATCTAATATAACACCAGCACCACCATCAAGACCATATAATCAACAGGCATAGTCATGGTTGGTAAAGTTAGCGAGAAGGTCCTCCTACGGGAAGGTTAGTCGCTTTTGTTTCGCGCGCATCCTCCATCCAAGTAGTCGCTAACGCGTTTTCACGAAAGGGCTCGAACGAACCGATAATGGCATGAAACAGACGAGCTGGCCTGATGTCACTCCAATTAACCAAAAGAACTACTATACGTACGTGTAGTCTCAATATTATCTAAAAAAAAGAAAAATGATATTATTTTGGGTCGCGAAGCTGATTCCCTTGCTTTCTTTTTAGGGATTACATGAAACGAGATGACCAAGTACTGGCACTTCGATTGCAAGCCGAGGCGAACAGGGAAAGGCTTGTCCAAACTGCGAAAGATCGCGACCGAGCCCTTGCGCGCAATGGACACGTTGAAGTACCACTCCCAGTCCCCGAGATTCAGCAGGAGGATGGCGCCCCAACCGCCAACGATGGCCTAGATTCCTCCAAGGTGATTGTCATACACCCGGGAAGCCAAAATCTTAGAATAGGCTTTGCAAGCGATGCCCTGCCCAAGACAATACCCATGGCCATCGCCACAAAATTCCCCCAGACCGAGTCTGAGATGTATGAGGCCCTCCCTCGTCGTCAGTTCGAGGCTAAAACGACCGATCAACAATACGGCGAGGAGTGGTCCAAGAAGTACCAGAAGATGTGCAATGATTTGAAGGTGGTGATGCGTTCCAACAAGCACAAAGTGCTCCCCAATTCGAAAGAGTTAGTGGTCAATTACAACAGACGAACAGAGTCTGAAGAGATTCCGCTACACAACGACCCTCTACAAATCGAATGGACAGATGTCAAATCTATAGATGACCCCAACTCGATAGCTTCGTGCTTCATCGGCCAATCCGCACAACGTATTCCCGACGATTCAAATCCCAAGTTCAAACTATGGTGGCCCATGCAGAATGGCTTGCTCAACGAAGACGATTATACCACTGCCGAGCACCTATATGACGACTTCGAGACTTTGCTAGATAAAGCTATCAGACAAGAGCTTGGGTTGACAAGGAATAGCGCTTGGAGGAACTACAGTTGTGTGGTCGTTATCCCTGATCTTTACGACAAGAAGTACGTTGAACAAATCTTGAAGTCGTGCATGACCTGGTTCGAATTCAGCAAGATATGCTTCATACAAGAAAGTATGGCGGCAACCTTCGGCGCTGGCTATACGCAAGCGTGCGTCGTTGACGTTGGTGCTCAGAAGACATCGATTGCGTGTGTAGAAGATGGGTTATGCGTTGAGGACTCTCGCATCAATCTCAAGTACGGTGGCTACGACGTCACGGAAACGTTTATGAAAATGATGCTCTACGACAACTTTCCCTATCAAGATATTAATCTTCGAAGACGATACGACTTCCTCCTTGCTGAAGAACTGAAGACTAAATATTGCACAATGGCACAAAACGACATATCAGTACAGCTCTACTCATTCCATCTCCGCGCTCCAAACCAGCCGACCCGTTTATATCAGTTCAAGACTTATGACGAAGTCATTCTCGCACCAATGGGGTTTTATGACCCTGCCATCTTTGATAATTCGGCTAAGCTTCGTGGCCGTCGAAAACTTCTAGACCGATCCTATAATGCCTACGATGTCGAAGTGCCTGATGACCCAACATCAGCAGCACAACTAGCCATACTTGCTCTTATCAAGCCCTCCGTGGTTTCTAATGCGAATGGATTCCAGAACCTACCTACTGACCCGAACGTTGCAACGCCTATGAAAGAGAAATCACAGCCTTTCTCCAACTTCCTAAGAGGCGATCTTAACAACGGCACACCCGCAGGCTCAAACGCAGCATCCCCAGCCCCTGAAGGTGCTGCGACCCCAGTTCCACCTACTTTTCACTTCGGTGGGAACGGTTCGGTGACGGGAACTGGCAGCCCAGCGCCCAATGGCACAATGACGGCGCGTAACGGCGCATCCCCGGTACCACCGGCTGGTATGTTTGTAGACTCGGCAGCGCGCACGGCCAAGGCAATTGCTGCCGAGCGCGATGCTGTTCTACCGGTAGTGCCTCTCGACATCGCGATCTTGACGAGCATCCAGAATGCTGCTAAGAGTGACGAAAAGAAGTTGCGTGATTATCTCGGCAGCATCATGGTCGTAGGCGGTGGATCTAAGACTACGGGGTTTACACAAGTCCTCGAAGAGAAGCTGAAAACTCGTCGTCCCGAGCTCTCGGATCGAATCCTCATCACGCATTCCGCCCGTGATATGGACGAGCAAGTTGTGGCCTGGAAGGGCGCTAGCGTCTTCGCCAAGCTCCCTGCTAATGATAGCTGGATCACCCCCTTCGAATTCGAGAAGCTTGGTGCTAGGGTTTTGCACCACAAGGTCCTCTGGGCATGGTAATTTCCGCTACGAGGAATATTGAGCTGAATATCGGGGGAAAGTTTCTCTTTACATGTGTCTTAATATCAAAGGAAGCGGACATCGCCGCCATGAATAGCCATAGAACATGCCCCTCTTCTTTCACCCGTTTATTATGGGGTAGACAGACAGAGGTATAGGACCAAAGATGAAAAGCCCAAAAGAAGTTAAGCTGGGTTTTTGATATCTGGAGTACGTACGTAGGCATGTATCGCCATACTTCCAAACGGGGATAAGTTCGGCCAGGGTTTTATGTAGGGCGTTGGTGGTTTGTGATAATTTTTAATCTTTTTCTCCTACTCTTTTCCTTCTTCCCCCCTTTTCTAAGCGCCTTGCGATGGGTAGCTAGTTAGCACTTAGCTACTACGTACCTACGTGTTAGGCATCTATCTATCTACCTAGCCTCTACGGCTGCCTACGTGACATAGTAGGTAGGTAGCTATGTAGTGGTGTAGGACGGAAGAGAAAGTCGTGATATCTATCTATGAACCTAGGATAGGCAGCTATCGGAGAGAAAAGGGGAGGGGGAAGGGAAGAAAAAAAAGAGATGGGTAAATTAATAGATCCTAGGTAAAAAAAAAAAAAAAGGAGAATCAAAGACGATTAATTTACATCTACACCTAGGTACCGAAACTGCTTTTTTCCGTAGGTACCTACATATTGTTACAACTTAGTAGGAATCGTACAGGAAAGAAAATAAGGAAAGTAAAGGGGTAGAAGGGATGGGCTATATATATATATATTAAGAAGAACTTCTACAAGAGCCCCTTGCTTGCTTAGCCGTACTCCGTAGGGAAGTAAAAAAAAAAAGCCTCAAAGGGAAACATGTTCACGTAGAGAGAGCTTCACATCTATAAGGTAGGTACCTAACTCATTGCATTGTGAGTATCAGTCAACATTTATTCAGTACGGTAGGTAGCTCTAACTTGGCTCTCAAGTAGGTATTGTAGGTATACCCAGCGACAGCTAACCAGTTTGTCTCAATACAGGCAGGTAGGTGCCTACCTGCCAAGGTACCCAGTGTGTAGGTATGTAGGCAGGTAGATTAGGAGGTAGATTAAATCTAGCGTCTTGTGTAAGAAGTCATAACAACATGCCTCTTTTCCTTTCCTTTCCTTCCCTCGAAATTTCCTTCCCCTCCCCTCCCCTCCCCTCCTCTCCTCTCATGTGGTTCCTATCCGTGATTACAGGCATTATATCATTAGGCATTAGCCGAAGGGCGTCTTGCGTACGGGATGTGACGACGAAGGATGTGAAGACGAAGGCGAAGCGCCAGAAGAAGAAGGCGAAGGTGAAGCTACGCGGCCTTGTCTAGAGACCGCATCTATAGCCCAACTAGGAAGACGCGCGGGTTTTCGGTCTTTCGGCTTTCTGCGTTGCATTATAGCTTCCATTGCCCCTCGATCGTCCAATCGATGTGATTTCTGATGGCTACTGCTGGGTTGCTCCTCTGGAGTAGACGAGGCTTTTCGGGGGCTGTTTACGAGATGCTATCAGATTTGGCGATTAGCTGATTCTACCCTTTCAAGTGTGACGAGGAATGTTGCCGTAACTGAGAATCTACCTTAGATTGGCGGCCCTTGGTAATCTTTTGCGTCTCCCATTCGGCTTCCGTTAAGCTGTCCCAGCGAGTGCGTATTATGCTGATTTCTAACGGCTTCATTCCAACAAGTTGAAGAGGCGAGAAAAGTTGGATACACATGGCCTCAACAAACCGTGCGGATGATGCAGCATCTATAATAGCCTTTCTCTCCGACCTTCCGAGATCTCGGCTCGAGACTTCTGCTGCAATAGCGTGCACAATTTGTTGACCTATCAGCTTATTGCTTGTGCTGCCATTTGCCGAGAAACGTCGTCCCAACTCCCATAGAAAATCTTTACCATTGTCTAAGTCCGGTTCGGCAGGGCGTCCTATGTGCGTTGAAGTTCCCTGAATAGGTTGCAAAGGCTGATGTTGATGGGAAGCATTGGACAGGGGAGGCTGCGGGACCTGAAGCGTAGGTGTAGTTTCCCAGTTTGGTACCGCGTTCGAGACGCGTTGATCATTATGAATAGAATTGACCGGATTAGGTCGCTGGGTGGAAGATGCTGGTGATTGTATTGGCTGCCAGCCGTTGGCACTTCCTTGGTCTTCCACGGGAATCTGGAGTGCAACCCCTGACCTGCGTGCTGCATTCTGGGCGATGAGTTTGTTAGCCTCATCGTAGTCTTCCCGTGTTAGGACCGCATCTTCAAGGGCCTCTTCCTCAAAGGTGTCCATGGTTGTAATGGCTCTAATACCGCGCCCGTGCTTTTCAATTACCTTGTCAAGCACAATATCTCTACCAACATAACCATTGATATCCCTTTGCTCAGGGTCCGTGGGCATCTTCAGATTCGTGCTTAGCGTTTCCGATTTGGGGATCGGGTGCTTAGCATCGATGGTTCTGTCGGCCAACTGTTTCTTGTGCACAGCTATGCTATGCACCGAATCTTCTAATGTGCCACCACACAAAAAGCGATAGACGAAAACAGCTTTCTTCTGCCCAATACGATATGCTCGACCAACTGCTTGTTGTTCTACCTGGGGATTGAATCTAGCATCAAAGATGACAACTCGATTGGCTCCGGTAATATTAAGGCCGAGCCCGCCGGCTTTGGTAGAAACGAGGAACACATCTGTGTTGCCTTGATTGAAATCCTTGACTATGGTCTGTCGTGTGTTCATACGAGTCGATCCATCTAGTCGCTCGACAGAGAATTTGCCTTTTCGTAGAATCTGCTCTAGATAGTTGAGGGTAGGAATAGACTGGCTGAAGATAAGCACCGAATCACCCACGCGCTTGCACTCCTCTAGAATAACGACGAGGATGAGGATCTTCCAAGAGTGAGAAGTTGAATTTAAGTTCTTCTCCTTGCGGAGGAGGGTAAGCTCATTGCTAATGAGCTCCTCAGTCAGAGTAGGGTCCTTAACAGTCTCGTTTGAGGCGTCCTCTTTTTCATTCTGTAACTTATCCACGAATATGGAAGGATGTGCACAGAGAATACAGAGTATGTCTATAGAGGCTAACGCACAGTGTTTATTCGCCAAGCTTTGGTGGTATTTGATATAGGCTTCGTACGCTCTTCGCTGCAGGCTAGTGAGCGGCACAGTTATGAGAAATTCCTGCTTAGTAGGAATATCATGCTTCAACACTGCAATTGTCGTACGCTGAACCTTTGGGGAAACTTCTTTCGTAAGGACTCGTAGCATCTTTAAAGCCCTTCGACGTTGATATAGAGTAGCGTCTTTTTGAAGCCCGAGACCAACCGGGATCGAATACTCTGCTCTGAACTCCTTTATGTCCGACAAGTAATTTGGGGCAACCCAATTGATCATGGAATGATATTCTTCCAGGTTGTTGGCCAGAGGAGAGCCGGTTAGGGCAATCCTGCTCTGGGTTCTGAATCGTGAAGCGGCGACATGTAGTTGCGCCTTGGGATTTTTCAAATAATGCGCCTCATCGGCCACCACGAGGTTAGGGCCATCCAACAATATCTCTCGATACTGCTCGATCTTAACGAAGTCCTTGAAGAGTTGAAATCCAATAATGAGAACGCCACCACGCTCATCCCAGGCTAGTATGCCCGCCTCGCGCTTTTCGGGAGGAGTTGCTGAATCGACCTTGAAAAATTCGCCGAGCTTGTGTTCTTCAGGAGTCCAGAAAAGCAACTCGTCCATCCAGTTATCGCCGAGGGCGGGAGGGCAAAGAACTAGAGTCTTGGATTCCTTCAACTCTTCAGGTATCTGGCAGGAAATTGTCGGGTCATCAGATCCTGCAGCTTCTGCGATGGCCACCAAGAGCGTGATAACCTGCATGGTCTTCCCAAGACCCATGGTGTGCGCGAGAAGGCAGCCTTGCTTAGACCTTGAATCAACGATTTGATCCCACATAAATCTAACTCCTGCTACTTGATGAGGTTTGATACGCTTTGCGATCTCGGGATGAATGTAGATGAATCCTTGGGAGTCTTCTTTGATCTCGTTGATGATCATATCCCTTTGGCTGCCAAGGTTCGTTACACCTGACGCTTCCGTTGCTGCAAGTTTGTCTCGCAAAACTTTCCGCCGACGACCCTGTTCTGCCACTCGTGCATGATCATCTTCTCTGAGGATTTTAGCTTCTTGGTTGCGAATAGGCTTCTTTTTAAATTTCTTCCTTTTCTTTGATGGGGACAGCTCTTCCTCTTCCTCATCATCATCGTTTGCGAAGTCCGAAGTGACAATTTGATTTTCGTCAATCTCCGTAGGCTCCACTGACTGAGGTTCAAGTCCATCGACCTGTGGTGGTTGGGGTTCGGACTCATCAGCCTGTGCTGACTCTGGCTGAGGTTCAAGTTTATCGGCCTGTAGTGGCTGAAGATCAGTTATCGGTGTCCAGTCAAACCGATCAGCGAGGTCACTTAGAAATTTCAGATATGTTCCTAAAGTATCCTCTCCCTCATATAACCTGCGAGTTTCGACTTTCTCTCTAGTCTCAACCGTGAATTCTTTGTACATTTTTATTGGGAAGCAGACACCGGTTCTATAAATCTCCATCGTGCGGAGAAGTGTATACCCGACGATAGTAAGCTTATGCTCCCAAGAACTGTTGGCAGTACGCGGGTATTGGTGCTTTCGTATGGGCAGAACAACAAAATCTGCCCAGACTTTGTCTGGTTTCTGAAATCGAACAACCGAGAAGAGAATGGATATAATCTCCCTGAAGAATTTTGCAATTTCTTCGGCTACCATTTTCTTATTTGGCTCCAAATCATCGATTCCAAGGATGATTGGCGATCTCCTGGGTTCAAGCTCAACTTTCTGTGATTTGACTCTTGTCGGCCCTCCCGTCTCACGGCTAGTTATCTTCGAACGCTTGGAAGGCGTAACGAACTTCGAATCGGGCTTCTGGGTCTCACTTTGGGTTTTGGGGTAGTCAGTACTATCATCATCATCATCATCATCATCGAGCTGTGTAAGGTCGATGATTACTGATGGTTCCACGTCTACAGCCACCTCCTTCTGTTGGCGCTGACTGGCGGGCTGCTCTTGCATGTGCGAAGTATCAACATCCTCGCCGGTAGCCATAAGGAAATCATCGTGAAGTTGAGCGGATGGAGAAGGCTCGTCATCGACAATAAATTGGCTAAGCTCGCTTTCAGACTCGCTTTCAGATTCGCTTGTCAATAATTCTTCGTCGCTTGCAATCTGCGTTGTTTTTCTAACGCTTCTTGCAGAAGTGCGAGGCTGAGCCGTACTAATCTTTGCGGGTGCATTCGGGGCCTTGATGATGTTAATAAGTGATGAATAGTATTCTCTGTCTTCAACAGTCTGTTGCATGACTGGGGTCATCTCCTTCAAGCTGGCTATGCTACCCCAAGACTGGGCCATCAACTCGTCACGAAGCTTTGCAATGCGGGATATGCACCTATGAAGGCTTTTGTGGTTTTCTCTAAGCGATATCTTCAGGCCGCCCTTTCGAGCACTTGTCCAGATTTGATGGCCTTTATTAAGTAACTTCGGGAGTTTGCGTTCTTTCCAATTGGAAGCAAATTGCATGATAGCCTGGTCGAGCACAGTTTGAATTTCGTCGAGACTGGGCCCGCGTCGACTCTTTGCTTTCTTTCGTTCCAAATTTTCAGCCTTGACCTCTTTCCAGGACTTCGGATCATATTCTTGGTCCGAATCCCCATACAAGGGGAGAATTATATCGTCGTGGGCTGGAATGTGAGCTCTTCCCCTGGGCATTGTATCAGCCTTCATAACAAGGTCTTTCTTAAAACCTTGGTCGCGCAATAGCCATCGTTTGTAAAGTCGATGAACTTGCACTTTCCGCCCATGCGGTAGATGGCGGCGTTGAATAAACCTGACTGGACTATTGAAGTGGGAGTCACCTTCATCTAACGACTCGATATCCGTAGTGACATCAAGGTTAGTATATGAATCCTGACCGAGGTATTTCCCATTTACCTCGACTGGAATGTTGCGAGTTGGTTTAAACGACGTAGGAGCAACTCGTCGCTTTTTCCGAGCAGGCATTTCTGGCTCGGAGGAATCAAAGGCCAGATGAGGGTTATCAGACTGGCCATTGATTGACGTGGCTGTGGTAGGAGTAGGCGCAAGTTGTGGCTTGAGGGAATCATTCATCTGATTCTCATTGTCGTTTTCAAAGTCGGATGATAGACGTTTTTGATGTAGTCGATAACGTTGGCTACGCGAGCGGAAAATGTCAATAGCATGTTTCAAAATAGCCTTATGCTTCACGATTCTGATTCCCAATTCATTGCACAGATCCTTGTGGCCATATGTTATAAGTGTATGGCCATCGACTTCCTGTTCTCGCAACACAGGTGCAAGTAGGTCAGGGGCCGCGAAGTTGAATCGGGATGTTGGAGGTTCCCAAGATCGATATTCGGAGCAGAGTTCTTGCACCACCCTATCGACATCCCAATCCCATGGGTCATCCATATTCACGGCTTAACTCATAAAAATGAGATATAGCAAACGAATGAAATGACCTTTTGAAAGCTAGAAGACCTAATATTTTCAACAATAATATCAGTATTAGAATTGACTCGCGGCGTTTAAGGTGACTTAAAATTAGAAAGTCACGGATATCGCGAAACGAAACCGTCATATAGCGATGAAAGGACAAGATAGCGAAATGAAATATGAGGAGTGTCCACTTACCGTAAAACAACGGATTCTAGGTATCAGACCCCGGATATTGTTTCTTTGGCTTAAGGGATTATGAGGAGTTGAAGTTGGTGAGATGTATTGAGATATGTTTAAAGAGAGTTTGCGCGGACGGGATGAGAATGACGATATGATGAGAAGGGGTATGTAGAAGAGGAAGAGGAAGATGTAGGTAGGCTGGGTATGTATTTCGAAGAAATATCAATTGATTGCAGTGATATACCAGACGTTGCTAGGTACCTAGGGTACCTAGAAGGCCTGTGATGTACTCTGTAGGGCACTACTAGTAGGTCTAGTACCAATAGGCAAGGAAAAGAAATAAGGAAGTCACGATGGAAGTTACATTAAATGGGAAGGTGCAGCAAAAAGGAAGCTGTGGCGTAGGTGAAGATGAAGATGCTATGCCTAGGTGGCAGGTATGCAGAGAAGGTGAGTAAGATGAAGTTGAGTAAGATGAAGGTGATGGAGATGGTAGAGGTGAAGAAAATGAGATCAGAGAATCTGGATGTAAATATGGATGTAATAAATCTTGAAGAATTAAAAATCATCAGAGATTATCCTCGTCTCATAAAAAGATACGTTACGGGGATTGTTCATATGTAAGGTCGACTGAGTATGGTCGACTGAGTGATAGGCAACGGGCAACTCATTGCCAGGGGTTCAGAGAGTAAACAGTAACTCTCTTAGAGCATATGGTGTTCAGTATCGACTCTGGTATCGACTTTATCATCGACTTTATCATCGACTTTATTATCGACTCGAGTAACGAGCCTAGTATCAGCTCTTCACGTTCGCTGTGAAAAATAAACAAATAAATAATAAATAGAAACAAGGGTTATTGTCGTTGTTACTAATAGAGAGGCAGGTATGTGAGGCAGAGAAACAATATGTAGTGGCTGCGTCGGTGATAGTTGATGAACATACTTGGGGTATGTGGCGAAGGGAAGATATCATAATCGTTTGGAAGATGGAGAATGGGTGATGGCAACTCTCGTTACAGGAAAATGAGAGAGCCAACTGACAGCTGGCAGCTCATGGATAGCACTTTCCTTTCCATTGCACTGAAGGTGATCAATCGATAGTATTACTAGGAATATACCTTAGGTATGTAGGTAATATGTTTGTATAGGTAGGTAGAGAGATAGGCAATGCTGAGTTTTATGTGATAGATAAATGGCCTTGTAAGTTTTACTTCTTTCTCTCAATTTTTTTTCTGGGCTTCGAATTTATCAGCAACGTCTGTCTAACTAAGCCGGTTGTCTATATCAACAACAGATATACTTATACAAGTTAGTAGGAAAAGACGTTACATACTAGGTCAGTAGCAAATGGGCCTGAAGAAGATATAGTATGATGGAATGTTGCGATCTAGGTTAGGATCCTCTTGTAGGTTACGATATCTGGAGTTAACGCGCGCGTATCGAGAGTGTCCCGCATTTCCTACATAATGTAACTAAGTATGTGTGGTAGGTAGTTAGGTAGGTCGGTAGCCCAATTAACCCATCGCGAACGCGGCACTGCCAAGAGAATATGTCACGTGGACATAGTATACCTAGTAAGGTTATACCTCTACAAATACATAGTTACCTAGGTAGTTATAGTTACATAGCAAACATTTCACATATGCACATGTATGTACTTATGAGCTATGTAGGTAAGATCAATGATAAATCTGTACTGGCATCTCAAATGTATTGCTATCATTATCATTGGTATTGAATTCTATATGTGCCTGTTATAGTGCTGTATTTCATAGCGTCTCTATAGATTATTTGATGCTATAACGTTAAGACAAATGGATAGACATTCAACTTAGTGAAACCTTTGAATGGCTATGTACTTATACATAATACACCTTCACCCGAATATTAACCGATGAGAATGCCCTCTATCAAAGTTCAATTTGTCATCACGTCATCCGGGCTAAAGTATGTACTTTAAATCAATCAAGCCCCTCGTTGCCCGGGGATGTTCCACATAATAATACATGCATATCTCTAAGCGGGGGGTAGGTACATACAACTATAATACAAGTAACAGTACTTTGACAATCTAAGTTCTATAGAGAATCATTATGGGGATCTGGCACAATGATTAGTACACAGTACCTTGAGCCAAGTACCTGGCCTATATAGCCATTCCGTACATAAGTAGCCAAATTGCATACATACTTGTACTATACTGCTTACAAAAATGTGTCTAGTGTAGGTGGTTTAGGTATTTATAGCCTCATGTCCCAAACCGTGGAGTGTGAGACTGAGTTAGGGACCGAGACAGGGACCCAAATATAGCAGATCTCTAACCTACTGTACCAACCTTTGAAGAATTAAAACTAAGACAACATTCAAAAGACTTGGTAAAAACGTACCTAAGTACATAAACCTTACTTCACAAGTCTTTTCTAATATCACGCTCAACATCGGCACTCATCGCAGCCAGAGGCATGTCTGAAGATTCTTCATCTGAAATTACACCTAACGAGGGTGAAAGGTTGACAGAAGTCGTCAAGGATTGGTCATTAGCCCATGGTTTGACCGTCCGACCACCTCCAGCTGTTATTGCCGCTGAGGCTGATCCAGCGGGAATACTGGCAACTGCCGTTCCCGTTACTCTATTCCCGAGCCCCTTTCCTCGAGTATGCTTCGACCAGGGAATCGCTGTCCAGGAAACTTACAATGAGCTATATGCGTCCATCAGCCAAGATGAAGCTTTTCTCGCTCAAGTTGTGAAAGAGTAAGTTTACAACGTTCTCGGTGTAGGTACACCATGTGTTACAAGCTAGGGAATTAACGAGAAATAGAATTGGTGATAGTGACGACTTTATAACAGAGTTATGGAAGGTTCATATCAGAGTCAAGGAAGAAGGTTACGTCCAGGTAGGGAGATGAGACTATTGTCTGCTCCGTCACGTTATATTCTGTTAGCTCATCCCTTGTACAGCACAAAAGTCTCGGTCTCTTCAGATCCGATTATATGGTTCATCAAGATAGTAAAGGGTCTACTCCACAGATCAAACAGGTCGAGTTCAATACCATCGCTTCCTCCTTTGGAGGCCTATCGTCACGAACATCATCACTTCACAAGTCAGTACCCCCAACTCACATAGAAGACCCAGAATGCTAACTCAGCCTAGGTTTTTAGCTTCGACGGAGTATCCATTCTTGGAGAGTCCTGTAGGGAGAGGATCTTGGCAATTGCCTGATAATGACAGTGCTACCAGGCTCGCTTCAGGTATAAAAGAGGCGTTTATCCAATACGGGCCCTCGTCTACTAGCCATCCGACCTGTGTTGTCTTTCTTGTCCAGGGAGGCGAGAGAAATATATTTGACCAACGTCATCTCGAATACGAACTCCAACGGTCTGGGGACGTACACATTCCCGTATTCCGACTTCCCTTTTCAGAAGTTTTGGAGCACACAACACTTGCCGAGGGCTCGGGTCGTCAACTCTTATATCACCCGCCTCAACTACCTTCCCATACGTTTGAGGTGGCCGTCATATACATGAGATCAGGGTATGGACCGTCGGACTACCCCAACCAGTCAGCTTGGGAAGGTCGATATCATTTGGAAAGATCAGCAGCCATCAAGTGCCCGACAGTACTGACACAGGTCGCCGGCACGAAGAAGGTCCAGCAAATCCTAGCAACGCCCGAGACGCCCTCCAACCCACCCATACTACCGCGTTTCGTCGTAGCCAAAGACACCGTATCCTTATCGAACCTAAAGAACACCTTTACGAATATTTATCCCTTAGATGACTCCGAATCCGGACTTAAGGCCCGAAAGATCGCCGCCGACCCCGAGCTATGCAAAGGCTACGTCCTCAAGCCACAGCGGGAGGGGGGTGGTAACAACATATACCGGTCTGCGATCCCGCCGTTCCTCAAGTCCATACCGGAATCTCATTGGCCATCCTACATCCTAATGGAGCTGATCACGCCGCCGCCCGTCAAGAACACGATCCTGCGCAACGGCAAGCTAGAGCACGGCGGCGTTATCTGCGAGCTGGGCATATACGGAACCTGCATCTGGAACCAGCAGTCTGGGGAGATACTGCATAACAAACAGGCAGGCTATCTCCTCCGCACGAAGGGAGACCAAAGCGAGGAAGGCGGCGTAGCTGCTGGGTTTGGATGTATGGACAGCTGTAGCTTGGTTGATGTAGTTGGCGGTGCGATCTAGCTGAGGAGTTTCCATCTTGAAGTACATTCAGTAGGTATTCGTTGACATAGCCTGTTTCAGGACACATACGTATACCGTAGTTAACCGATGTGCTTTACCTACATGTATGGCTATAGATAGCTATGTTATTCTCAAGAATGGCCAATCTACAGTTGTTGAATCATCCTACCGGGGAAAAGGCTGGGTGATCTCCGTCTTCGTTAACCATCTATACTAAACCTAGTCTAGGTCACCAAGCATAGAAAACTCATCAACAACATGACTACCTCCCTGCTTTCTGATACTCAGCCGCTAAACCGTTTTCTCCACGATCGAACTAAGCCATCGTCTCGGCGATACAAACGATTAACTACAGGTATCAGAGCGGCGACCATTTCTTGCTATCGTACATAGTTACTGCCTGTCCTAGGGGACGGTACCCCAGCCTTTATACACTACCTAGTCCACATGATTCACTATTCATATGAGATCGAGGGTGCGTGCGATGTCGTGCAACGCCTCCTCGATATGCCGCATATACTGGCTGAGCGACATGTCGGTGAGGGGGAACGGCACGACCGACACGACCTCCGGGGGCGCGTCGTAGATATAGGGGTGCCAGGTACTAATCCCATGCCAATCCCAGCCCTCCACCTCGGCTCGCCGGTCTCGGATGGTGTTTAGGATCCAGCGCGGCAGGCTCTCCCCGTCGTTGTCGAACTCTGTGATGGTCAGGCCGATGTGCTCTCCATTCACGCTTTCGTCCTCGTTAATAATAGTAGACGAATCATAGTAGTCTGCTTCTTCACTATAGTCCACCCACTTCTTCGCAAAGCGCGTCCTCAGGGCATCGAGGACTTTGGCGAGGCCCTTGGATCGGAGATTTCGGCGCTCGGCGCTGCTCATTTCGCAGGTCCACCACGTGGCGGCCGCGCCGAGGAGGAGCGACCCGAAGAGCGTTTGGATCTGGACCTCGTATATAGTTGCCTCGTGCTCATATATGTAGTGGCTGTAGGTCTCCTTGATCGGATTCTCTAGGAAGGAGTTGACGCGATCAATGAAATAGCCTACGTCTGTGAAGACCAAGATAGTCCCTTCCGTAACGACGCCAGAGTTTCTGCTGTCCGGGCGCCGCGGGTCGAATAGGCCGATGTCCTCGCGTCGGAGAGTGACCAGCATGCGGTTGGCCACGGCGACGTCGCTCATAGTGGGACTATGGGCTACGAGCTCATCGATGAACCGCGAGATTACTTGCTTGCCGAGTTCTCCGTTTCTAGTCGGTAGATGGATGCGTGGATATGTGGCTGATGGTAGAGATTATGGCGAAGCCTGCTATGATACCAGGAACAGATTGCATAAGGTTAGATGGCTTGCAAGACTTGTTCGTGCTTGTTGGTAGGAAGGCGAGGTAGGAAGGAAGGAAAACATTTGATGGGGAACGCAGTGCGAGAGGAGTGACTAAATACACATACCAACAAGACATACGAGATGTCTATAGGTGCCTGCAAACGCAGAGGGGTAGGGAGGCAGTATGTATGTGCCTAATGTACATTAAGTACCTGGGTAGGAAAACAAACGGCGACATATGTAGGTATGTACATAAGGCCGTGATACGGTCAAGCTTGGGCGTCGAAGGGTATGTACGTACATATGTAGTTGAATATATTAAAATGCGTGTCTTGTATATGTACGTTGGAAACATTGAATCACTCAATCATACTATACATGGATGTACATCCATATTACATACTTTGGGTACCTGTATACCTACATATGTATCCTCCGAGTCTCATGCGCCGAGGCGTCAAACGGGCCTTATGGTCAGGGGAACTGGATGGATTGGATTAGATGAGAATCATCGAACAGCATTTTTTTTCTTACCCCATTGCCGATATACACACTATGTTCAAATTGCCATTCTTGCGAATTGGAAACCATGGAAGCCTGTCGGCGAGGCCACTCCAGGAGATACTAGAACCCTCCGTCCTGTATTCACACAGCCATTATGCCTGCCTAGTAGTATGTATGTATGCATGTAGGCTTGCAGTACAAAGTTGAAACAGGGGAGGCGAGGGGGGGAGGCACTCATATGGGAAAAGTATCGTTTTAAGAGTAGAGTAGAAAACTTTTGTGTGAAGGGAGGACATTCAGCAACATTTGGTATCACGTCCTATCGTAACATTATAATACAATGACATTCCCCCCATAATCGTTCCATTAGACATGAAAAACTTTTGCAGTAAGGAGGAGGAGGATCCACGATCCAAGAAGATACTGGCTCGAAGTGTTTTGCTCTGAAAAGAGTCTCCGCACGCATCATCCATATTCTTCTTCTGTTTTTTTTTTACTCGGTGGGAGCTGGTCGCTTGAGAACCTCTAGATTTTCTGTTTTCAAGGGGGAGACACATTGTTAGAAAAAAAGGGACGTGAGTGGTATGGTAGAGATGGTAGGGGCCTACTTTGGTAGATGCTAAGAGAAGTCTTCGTCTTGCCCTCGCCGTCGGTGAAGGAGCTCATAACAGCGTCACCCTCGACGTAAACGGTAGAACTATAGCCAACGCGTTAGTCTCATGCCCTGTCTTGCGTGTATTCTATTCTACATATAGGTATAGGCAAGAGGGTAAAGTATGTATGGAAAATAAATACCCTTTCGGTAAGCTAGTGAGGAAGTCGCGGCGAGGGCCTTCCTCAATGAAAGCAGCGACCTTGAACCAGCTGGTCTGGCGGTTGTCCTTGGGCCCGCTGTTGCTGGCGACAGAGTACTCGAGGATCTCGCGGCCGGTGCTGGTAGGCCTGACCTCGGGCGAGGCAGCTAAGTTGCCGACCAGCGTGATCTTGGCGATGTCGCGGCGGGCAGAGGCGCTGAATGCGCGGGCCAGGCTCGGGGCGGCGGCGGTGGCTCTACGGGCGAGGAAAGACATGTTTGTAGATTTCGGGTTGAAAGTTGGTTGACTTGCTGACGTTATTGGTATGGTTAACGTATTGGCGTGTTCTGGTTAATAGAATGGAGTGGGGGGGATGGGAGGAATTGAAGGTTGCGCGGGCGTCAGAAATTTGTTTAAATTGTGCAAGTTCGCGATTGCGGTTTATGGTTTACATAGGTACCTAGCCTAGCCTAGGCTAACCTAGTGCCTACACTAAAGTTTATGCAGCAGTCAATTTACATCTGCACTTCAAGCAACGCGAAGGAAATTGGCTAGCCCTATCGTTTAATACTGATTGGCTGACTAAAGTAGGGTTTCATATCTCCGTTTGTAGGTACTTGGGTATCTATGGGATTGTCGAATAATATTCTTAGTTGCATTTCATGACGACTACGTACATATGTACCTGCCTCCAACTTTTGCCCCTTACACCAACATCATGTCTCGATGTATCAGTTGTAACTTGTACCTATGTAGCACTTCTAATAGGGGGTAACATACCCCTATTCCGTTCAAGGCACTCAAAAAGGGGCTTTATCCATTCTTCATCATATCACACAACAAGATAAAATAAAGACAAGCAGAAATGGCATACCAAATCAATAAAGGGATCACTTCCAGGCTCGAACTCTTAAATGTATCTATCATGAAAGTGCTAGAACCGACCCCCCCGAACGTAACTAGCTTCCAGCCTAACATATATCTTCTTGTGTTCACCTGAATATCCTGTACGAGAAAGCATCGCAGCAGTTCCTGTATGTGACTTTCGACCTATCTTTGCCGTAGCCATTCCGTAGCACCTGGTCGACGGCCAGTCGCCTACGAGACTAAGGCTCATATCTTGCTCAAAGTAAACAGCCTAGCTAGCAATCATAACATGCTCACGCTTCTCAGTCCAGTCCAGCCCAAGCATGGGCCACCTACACGGGGTTTTTCTACCTAGCTACCGCCATGATTGCTGCTGCTAGCCAGTGTATACACTGTTATCATCCCAACGACCCCAAGATGGGATGAGATGTTTGTTGACTATCGAGATTTTACGGGCCATTCAATCTCAACCTTTCAATCCTCCCACCATACACTTCCTACTCCCAAACCTGATCTTGAAAAATAAATACACCTTCTCAATCAAGCATTGCAAGTAGACACAACAGCAGGTCTAGGTATGGTACCAACCTGATGAACAGACAACACTGCTTATAATTCGCATCTTCGTTTCGCTCCTATAACGAGCACTTCTAATATTGCAGAGAAGAGAGGGTGTAGCTCAAAGCTACACACTCTCCGCAACACCATTTTCATGATGAACAAGCAAATAATTGTCATTGCCATGATCCTCGTGGCCGCGATGACCGTGACTGCGTCCGAACCAGAGGAAATGGCAGTTACACCTCCCCAGTACGCACCGAACCCCAGCCTCCGAGCGAACATGGTCTTCCGAGTCCTCTTCGCCATCATCAGCAGCGTGCTCTGCTGGGTGCCGCTGCGCCTGCTCTGGCGTAACGGGGACTTCGCGGCGGCGACGCTGGTCGCGCAGGTGCTGGTGCTGAACGCCTTCACGGTGTTCAACTCGATCGCGTGGAACAGCGACAACTGGGACGAGTGGTGGGATGGGCAGGGCGTCTGCGACGTCCAGGTCTACCTGGTGACGCCGCTGCACACCATCTACGCCGCCTGCATCTTCACCATCGTCTGGCAGCTCTCCAAGCAGGTCCAGGTCTCGCGCGCGACGCAGCTGAACCGCCAGGAGCGCAGGAAACGCGTGCTCGTACACGCCGCCATCATCTTCCCACTGCCGGCCTTCCAGCTATTGTTCACCTGGTTCGACCTCGCCCAGCGCTACAACATCGGCACCCTTATCGGATGCATGGCCGTGTTTGACAACAGCTGGCCTCGCTTCGTGGTTTATGACGCGCCTAACCCTATTTTTGTGCTGGCATCTGCTCCTTATGGTTGTAGGTAGCAATCAGTAGATTGAGAAACCCTGAAAGTTGCTAATACTGCCTTGTAGATCTCGCATTCAAGCGCTACAGAGCCTTCGATAAAGAGACACGAGAGGTACTGAAGGGCAGAAGCGGTGGCGCCGCATCCGCGCGCTCAAACCGGACACGATTCCGTCTGTATCTCATGTCGTTGTCCATCATGATCGTGTACCTTCCCGTGTCAATCTACCTGATGGCGTACAACATCGCAGTGGCGAAGGGGTCGACGTATCAGCCGTACAGCTACACTCGCATCCACTGGGAAGCGTCCCCCTACCCGTGGAACGCGATCCTATTCATACCCTCGTGGGACCTCTCGACGCCCGAGTTGAACCAGCCGTGGATCACCATTGCAACGTCAGTTGTCATCGTCGCCTTCTTCGGCACCACCCAGGACGGTATCGAGATGTATCGTCGCTACGCGGCCGCGCTAGGTCTACACCGTCTGTTTCCCAAACTGCGCAGACCATTCCAGGCCCATGGTAGACGAGGCCGTGTTCCCGATTCCAGCGACACGCAGCAGAGCTGGATAGAACTAATGAGCTACAACACCGGCCACGACAGCGGCGCAAGGCCCAAAGACAGGAGCAATGGACAAGCCTTTGCTAGTAATGAGTAAGTGGTTTCCCCTTTTCTTCCCTCTCCTCCTTCTTTCCCCTTTCTCCCCACACTCATCAGACCCCATAACCCAAGAAACTCCGCAAAAGACTAAACACTCCCTCCCCCAATATATATATATATATATATATACGAGCAAACTGACCAACCCAGGCCCAACCAACCCCGCAAACTCAAGCACGTCGACCCATACTCCGTGCCCAGCTCCGGCGGGCTGGACTTCGACATCGAAGCGCTGCCCCGCACCAGCGAGCCCCTGCCGTGGAACCTGTTCCCCACGCCTCGCCGGCTCGACACCGACCCGCCCCTCCGCAGCCGCCTCTCCTTCCCCGACGTCCTGCGCTACACCAACAGCCCGCTCCAGCAGCTGACGCAGACCCCCATCGACCCGCTAGTCCCGGAGCGCCGCTCCTCGCTGGGCCACCAGGCGCACCCCCCCTTGCCGCTCGCCCCCCTAGCGCTAGACGCGCGTCCGCGCCCGCGCCCGCGCCCGCGACCACGCCCACCACCGCTCCCACTCGCACCCACGACAGACGCTGCCGCAGGAGGAGCGCGACACCACCCATCGCTGCGCCGCGTGAGCCGGCACGCCATCGCGGTCCACAGCAACGCGTACCCGGGCGGGCACTACTACCACAGCCACAGCCACAACGCGAGCGACACCTCGGCCTTAATCCACCTGCCTCCCGTCGACGAGAACGTCGCAGCAGCAGCAGTAGGAGGAAGAGGAAGAGGAAGGGACGGATCAACGGCAACAGAAGGAGACACGAGCACGGGGGACGGCGGGGACTACTCGCCCGTGATGCCGAACCTGCCGTCGCTCTTGTTGCACGCGCGGGCGTCGCGGGATGCGGTGCAGCCGTACGACGTGCTTGGTTCTTCTGCCCATGCCCACAGCAACAGCGTAAACGCCAATGTTAATGCCGGCCCCGCGATGCCATACTACCCCGGGGCTTCTGCTGCCGCAGCTGCAAATTGGCCTCTCGTCAACGGCCGCAACTTGACCCCCGCCTCGGTCGCGACCGTCGTGCCACCGCCGAGCCGCGGCGTAAGTGGCAACGACGCAACCGCAACCGCAGCAGCGCAAACCAACACCCACGGCTTCGAGCGCGTCCCAACCGTCGGCGGCGGCAGCGGCAGCGGCAGCGGCAGCAGCAGCGGCGACGGTAACGGTAACGGTAACAGTAACAGTAGCAGCAGCAACAACGGCGACAGCAGCAACAGCCGTAGCGGCAGCGCCGCATCCTCCCTCCTCCCCGAGCCCATGCGCACGACGCGAGGCCGAGGCCGACGGATCCCGCGCGAAGTGATGGTGCGAGCCGAGCGTGACCGTGAGCGTGAGCGTGCGACTTCTTCTGCTTCTGCTTCTGCTTCTTCTTCTGCGGACCAGAACAAGGAGAACGATGAAAACAAGAAGAATGAGAACAAGGAGAAAAAGGAGGAGGAGAAGAAGAAGGACGAAGATGTGGATGAGGATGACGATGGGACTTTCTAATTCAAGAGCACTTCAACTTGTTGACTATAGCAAGAATGACTATTAGTAAAAAATGGAAGTAAGGAAAGGGGCAGTGTCGCATGATACCAGGAAAACGGAAAAGGGGTAATTATGAGACCATGAGTACTATAATGTGGAGTTTGGCGCTGGTGAGGGAGCATGATGCACATGGATTCATCCGCGGATGACGCTCAACAGGGACGCACTCGTCTATAATTACTACTTTGGGCATTTGTGATAAGGCTTGTTTGTGAGACGCGAGATAGTTAGTTTGTTTACGGCTCTCGATGAATTCTGCCAGGTATTAAACCTTCTGATACTTGCTTCTAAGGCTATACATTAAATGAAGTGTCATTAGGGTATGATGATAGTAGCGTTGGACGGAGTCCACGAAATACGTTACGTTGAGGGGGTGGTGCCTAATAGGTATATTATTATTATTGACAATCGACAATGGTTCTATCTGAATACCTGTAAATCGCCAATGCCTTCGCAGGCAAAGTCTCTCAATGGTGCTTTTTCCAACTGGCAATATACAACTGATGATCCGTCTCTCATCCTTGACACTTCAGGTCATCGTCTCTTGGCTTATGTTCAACCTGGACCAAGTCCAGGAAATCAACTGCGAATGGTACGCCTCAAACGCCATGCCATGCCGTGATATTGGGACGGCGAATCCAATAAATTCGCAGTTATCAGAGAAAAGGATAGATCGGGATGTCTGTAAATAGTTACATTAAAGGCGGGGAAATGATGTAGTCTGGTGTGATGGGTATCTTCGTAATTCGTACAAACCCGGGAGGATGGCCGGGCCTGATTTGTAAGGTAGAAGTGAGCAATGAAAGGTATTTGTACATTGGGCGAGTGCGGGTTATGATGATGGCAACACATGCCACATTTTTTTATTCGGGTAATACTGCTGGTTTCGGTTCAGCTAATACGTTTGGTCCTGATCTCGAGCCTGACCGCTCACTTGAAGCAGGGGCTATTTCTGGATCTGGTATTTGAAAGTCGAGCTAAGAATGTGTTAGGATGATTCAACATATTAAAATATAAAATAGGGGGGGGGAACTCACGCTCATATATCCCGTTCGTCTTAAGGAGACAATCCTAGGTGCAAGAGCACCCTCCTCCGAGCCTACTGTTTTCTCCATTTCTGCGTTCCATTTTTCGATCCAATCTTCCAAGCTCTGCAGTCTAGTTTTGGCATATGTAAAGCCCATATCATCCCAGATCCATCCGGTGAGGAGTCCTAATATACCATCGATGACATTCCTCCAATTGAAGGGATTGAATATCGTGATGAGATCTCCATTGAGCTTCTCAATGACCAGACGGAACTGTTGCTCTGATACACCAGCTGGATCAAGAATTTCTGGGTAAAGATTCGAAAAGGTAGGAGCCAAATCTCCTTCTATGAGCCAGTCTCTCCGTATACGGATGATACGCGTGTTCGCATACTCCGGAGAATTCAAAGGCACATGGGGGTTCAGATGCGGATAACACGGGTGTTGAGGACCCCATTCTTCACCTAGTTCTGGCTGGTTGGGATCGCCCATTATGGAAGAGTCACTCGAAGACACAGGCGATCCAATACCACCCGGAAGCGATACGCTGGATCCATTTTGCTGTCGACCTAAAGCCGATGGCCCTCTTTCCAGATCTTTGGAAAGGGACCTCGGTGGCTCGTCAGCCCCCATGTTGAATGCGACTGCTTTCCCTTTGCCTTTGTCGGGTCTTTTAGGCGAATCTTCCGAGGTACCTGGCCGAACGAGCCCAAAGCTGATTGCTCGTGCTCGCTTAGTAACACTGTGCCCACGTTTTCTCAACCCAGTGATTATAGGCTTAAGTTTAGGTTCTGACGGACCCGCCTCGGCTTCCTGAAAGGGCGGGTTAGAGATCCGCTTACTATCGTAGGAGTGCCGAAGCGATGCGGGGAGACTAATTCTCTTATCTACACTTGTCCTGTGTTCGATGTGCGAGCTATTTCTTTTGGAATGTTCCGGCAGCGAGAGAAGTGGAAAATCACCTGCCCCAAACCCTATGGTTTCGATGGGTTCCTGAGAGGTTCGAGTCTCAGGATGATTGACAGGAACAGGTGGAGGTGGAGGAGTGGACGGGCGACGTTTGTGATATTTGCGAGATTTACGAGATTGTCGAGGTTGTCGGAGTTGTCGTGGAGGCCTGGTTGTATCCCGCGGAGTTGAATTGGTTGGATTCCAAAGGCGACCAGGAGCAAATCGAAGTGGAAGACGGTAAAATGCAGCCGGGGTAGTACCGTCGGTGGCAGCAGCGATATTATTGAGGAAAGGTGACTGAATACTAGAAGGGTAGATTCGAGGTGGCCTTGTCGCTAATAAGTTCCTTCGAGCGCGAGGGGTAGAGGGTTTTCGCTGATGGGCGTTGGGAGCTGCTGGTTCTGGAGCAGTGATGGTAACAATGGGATAGTCAGGTTGTTCAGAAGGTGAATTGACAGGGACATTTGCTTCGTGTTGGTGTGCATCTATGGCGGGCGATGACAAGTTCGTAGAGGGATTATTCGCGTGCGAAGCCGTTTGAAAAACGAGATCAAGTTGGCCTCCCAAAGGGCCAGACAGATAATGAAAGAAGAAGAAGGGAAAGAATAAGAAAAAGTTTGAATTCGCCGGTAAAAACGAATCAAGATTTCTTCCTTCCCTTCAACCTCCACTTGAACCTTAACTTTATTATTATTATTATTAAGCCTTGCCGCTGAAGGGAATGTGGTAGGGAATGACAAGGGCAATAATGCTAATAATAGAAATAAAAATGAGAATAGGGATTGAATATGGTGATGGTGATGCAAATGTAAATGAACACTCTGCGACAGAGGTTGGTGTCGATGTTGGCGATGCGGTCGTGTATGACAAATATTGACGCGACAAGGTGGAATTGTAGTAGTGATTGGAGTGATTGGAGTGATTGGAATGGGAATGGAGGATTCAGACGAGCAAATAAGTCTTCTGAGTGGCTGGAACCACTGTAACCACTGCTGCCACTGCTGCCACTGTGAATAATTTGGCACTTTTGGCGCTAGTGAGGATGAATACCACAGTGGATTTAGTGGGATCAGTGGTTTGTTCATGCTGAGCCCACAGCTGGTCTAGGCCTAAAAGAAGGTCCACCAGCTGGCTGACGGCTCTTTTGGCAAACCCTTATTCTTCACCTGGGCAATGTTACGGTCTGGTTGGAGTCCGTTGTGATTGCATTGGATTCAAGGTTAATCAAGGTTCCAAGGTTACCACCTGTAATTGTAATAGGCAGGTAATAACTGCAGCGTAACGTGACCGTAACCGCAGCTCCAATCAAATAACCTTCAATGTTGAAAAATAATACTGATTGGTTAGTTGACTGAGTAAACTCACTTGCTCTTTTCAAGTTCCAAGTAGCAATTATCGTCAAATCTGGTTGTAAATCATTGGAGTTGTCGTCAATAACTCAAACATAAAGTTTCATTCTTCAAATTTTCGCGTCTCTTCGTCCGGGTCCAGGTCCACCGTTATATAGTGATGAACAGATACCTATTAATATAGGTAGGCTGGCAGGCAGGTAGGTAGAGAGACGGGTAACTGCTTTCTGTCTTTCCTGTTTTCCTTGGGGGCTATCGTCTTAGTGGCATGCTTCTTTCTTTTAATATCTTCGACGTGGTACCATCCTCTTTCTGACTGATGTTTTTTTTTTCAGGCGAAACACCGAGTTACTATGAGCGCCGCACTAATTGTTTTGCTTTGGCGAGTTTCATCCAGAATTCTGCCTTGAACCTGCACTTTTGATGTATGATATAGATTACCGTTCGAAGAAGGGCAAAAGAGGAGAGGAAAAGGATTGATGGACAAGAGGTTGGTACTTGGTACGATATAATAAGATAGGTATGTATGTATTGGATAATGTCTTGTTTGAAGTTTTCAGCCTCGGCAGTATTTATTTTTTATGACGAAGGGAGAGTCTAGAGCAAACACTACAAATCATATACTAAGACATTAAAGAGAGAGGTCGTGCTTCTTTCGTACTCCGCTCTCCTGCGTTGTTCTCGCGTAGTCCCCGAACATGCCAACCAGTCAGCTACTAATAAATAGATCAGGGCTTTAAATTGCCTTATTTTGCGGAATATTTTTGGTTCTCTTTCGTCGAGCCCAACGTCGCCTATCAAAGCCCCAGCTTCAGGTATGGTGCCTGCCAATGCTTGGATACCCTTCACGTTGTTCAGGGGCATCCTCGTCAGCCCATCTGTTCCACCCACGCCCTAACGAAGTGGTACAACCTGTTAGACCTAGTCTTGGCTTGAGGCCCGACTGTATGGGATGAATAGCATAGATTTTTTTTGGTCTTATTTGCATACAGCCTCGCCTAGTACACTCAGCCGTCCACCGCCTCTTATATATTTATTACCAGCCCCCAAGACTAAGAATTCCTACATGCAGGTACATATGCATATGCTTAACTATATAGAAGATAGCTACCTACCTACTTATTAGTAGTGACGAGCTATACAGTAGCATTCATCAAGGCTACGAGATTGCTCGGGTTTACTGTGTGCTATACGATGCATCGGGGTCGCCGTTACATTCTGCTTATTATAATTAACGTCAGTGGTCATACCTCACCTATTTCTACTACTCTACGAGCAAGAGGAAATTCAAGGGCGTGATATAGTCAATCTCCATGGTCCCTAGTTAAGCACCATTCCCGTATGGTGGATAACCCTTGCTGTCATCCAAAAATAAAACACCTACTATGTAGCATTAGCACGAGGATAATAATGCACATGGTAGTAATAAGCATCTGCTGCGCGCGATGCACACTAATAGATTATGAATAGTAGATAATACCTAGTATACGTGTATATACACACATGCGTCGGATCTCTATTAATGCAAACCGCTTTGACTCCCCAGGTTTATCTCTCGACATAGGCTCATAGCGGCTTTCCTCTCAATTCCATTCTTTGGATGATGATGAGATCTTAGGCTTTGACCAGCCACCAAGTAGCACTAGACAGATCTAACTAAGACGAATTCAAGAAGAATGCACCTAAGGATGTGGAACTTGAAGCACGGGCTTTGTTTGAGATGAGTAGGTAAAAGGTATTAAGTATGTTTCGGTGGGCTAGGACTTTGATCATCCGTTGTGAGATAGTTGGGATGTTCAACGGTTTTTTCTTCTTTCGTTTCGTCATGAGATGCAGTATACTTGCCATATTCCAAAGCATTAGGCCTTTCCGAGTCGTTAGATGGCAATCGGAGTAAATGAGAACCGCGCCTTGACGGTGTTCCAACATCATCGCATTAAACCATTTATTACCATGACAAGCCCATGTTCAAAGGATTGCGGATGGAATGCGGGAATGCCACATTCTTTTCTCAATAATGTTGAATGTCTTGAATCGTACATCCAAGTGCGTAAATCATCCCATTGGATTGAGAATCTACATAGTAGTTGGTGACGTAGGAGGATTGGGGAAGTTTTGGGGGTGATGGAGAGATCAGAAATTCAAAATGAATAAATACAATTAATACATAAGTTAACTAGAGGTCCGTGCACGACACTTTACAACAAAAAAGCTGGGGGGGTCGAAGTTTGTGTGACCTCATCCAGGTTGAATCCCTTGAATCTCCACTAATTACCTAAGTACTTCTAGTAGTACTGTACCTACCCGTAACCCATCATCCATCACCCCCAGCGCTGTCACCCATTTCCCCCCATTATATCCCTGCCATCGCATACCTAGAACCTAGATACCCATCCTGTGCCCCATACTGCCATCCCATACTGCCATACGACGTACTGCGTAGGTATGCTAACGTTTCCATCTTCCATTATTACCTACAATACTACCTCTCTTTCTCCATCTCCTCCATATCTGTCTGTCTCATAGCCCATAGGGCTGAGGAGACCACTTTATTTCCAAGCAAACTTGGCTTACACGAACGATTTAGACGGGGTGGCTTTGTTCAACATAAACGTCAGTCGGGGCTTACGATCCCATGTAGCCTCACACATTTTGGAACGTCATCATGGTTGATGAAAGCCACGCGACTACCTCAACCTCCATAGCCAACACCACCGGTCGGGCATCCCCCCTTGCAGGAAATGCAAATGCACCCCCGGGATTCGGCCTGCGTCGAGCTGTGACAGTCGGTCAGCCAACCCCGGTTCGTCGACGCCCCACCGTCACTACCGGCTCACCACCTGCCGAGAACGGGTTTCCCGATTTTCGGAGACGTAGCTCGACCTACTCTGACTTCAGCCTGGGCGATGCGAGGAAGGACCTGGAGGCTAGTGCAGATGATATCCTCAACCCAAGCAGATATGGCTCCCAAACGGCGGGCAAGTCCCCATTCGCATACATCCCACTTACACTAGCTCTGCTCCCCGCCGTAGCGGGCATATTCTTCGAGAACGGAAGTGCTTTCTTCACCGACTTGATTCTGCTCAGCTTAGCTGCCGTCTTTCTCCACTGGTCTGTCACCCAGCCATGGGACTGGTACCAGTCTGCACAGGAAGTGCGGATCGCGAGAGATGAGATCATGACCGAGCCTGTCTTCGAATCTGATAGCGACTCCGAGCCCTTCGCCGCACCTACGAGTCCGACAACTCTCGAAAATGTTCCCGAAGAGACAGAGAAGCAAGGGGAGTCTGACGGAGTAGTGGAGAGGCCGTCCGATCAACGCGATCGACCATGGAATAAGCGGCAAAAGGCAGCGTACAACGAACTGTACTTTCACGAGATGGCCGCTTTGGCTTGGTGCTTTGCCTTTCCTATGCTTGGCGCCTACCTTCTGCATACCATTCGCGGGCAGCTGACGAGGCCCTCCGAGGGCCTCGTGTCAGACTACAATCTCACTATTTTCCTCTGTGCCGCCGAAGTCCGTCCCGTCTCGCACTTGATCAAGATGCTACAGAACCGCACATTGCGGATCCAGCAAATAGTCGCCAAGAATCCCCACGAAAGGTTGGGGGCTACCATGGAACAGTTCCAAGCACTCACAAATCGCTTAGACCATCTGGAGGCGCGTGGCGTTCTTGATGACGCCATGTTAAATTCCAGCAAGCAACCGGACGTGCCACAATCCAAGCTGATCGAGACAGCTGTGGCCCAGGAGATTCGCAACAGCATGCAGCCGGAGCTAGACGCGCTAAACCGCGCCATGCGCCGCTACGAGAAGAAGCTCACCCTACTCGCCTGCCAAACCGACACGCGAATCGATTACATGGACTCACGGCTCAGCGACGCCATCGCGCTTGCCGCCGTGGCCGCCAAGAACAGCAGCGCGCAATGGGGCGTCGGCAACTGGCTCATTGAGAAAACCGTCGCCGCCGTCATGTTCCCATTCCAAGCCGTGGTATCCGTCTTCACCTTCCCGTTCCGCACGGCGTCGACGTTGCTCAGCCGCAAGAATAGGTCGTCGTTGCCGGAGAAGACGCTGAAGAGTGCCCGCAATGGGAGAATGTCTTCTGCCCAGGGTAGGAATGGGGGCGATCGTTTGTCTACGCGGATGCCTAAGAGGTGAAATCGCTGTGCTGTGCTGTGTTGTGTTGCGTTGCGTTGTCGTCATTAACATGGCATTATTAGGGGGTCTGGCTGGGGGTGGGTGAGGTGAGGGTACGGTACCACTACGAGTTATGATCACGGGAAGGATGAATGATTGATTAATTGATACAACAATGGGCGTCGTCGATGATATTGTAGGTATAGGTAGTTATAAGAAGGTGGCGGGTTATCAAAAAATGGAGTTCTGGTCACGTATGTATGTACGTCGCCGCTTGCTTGCTTACCTTGGTTGAGGGTTTTCATAGCGATAGGGATAGGGATCACAGATACACAATCATCGTTCAACACTTTTTTATTTTTATTTTTATTTTTTAATTCCTTGGAAGGAAAAGAAGCTTAAGGTTAGAGCTCCCCGCGTCGAATCATCGTCTATTGCCAATCTGCCTATGTAGGTACGTGTGTACTAATGATGGTAATAAATTTCAGTAGAGTATGTAGCAACTCGTAAATTTGTATATCCTTCCTCCCCGTTTACCTATCTACCTACCTACCTACCTACCTTCCTACACTGCCTAGGTTAGGTCAGTAGTAGATCATCCTCTCCCACAACCGGTAGGAGATCTTTTCAGGAGCACCGCGATGAACACTACATTGCATTGGTAATCACATAGTGGTCTCGTAGCTTCGTTCATGCGCACGTATGTACATACTTACGTAGTTCGAAGTTCGAGGCAAGCAAAGTCCTGCACATCTTCAGATGGGATGGATGCATGTTAGTACTGTAGTTACTACTTATTATGTATTGTATTGTACAATACCTAGGACAGGTAACTAACCTAACCACTAGCCCCAATAAACGTCATGAATGCGGGGCAGACTTAGCTGCATTTATTAGTTGTTCCTGTTTGCAAGTGTTTTAATCAATTAATTACCTACATGTAGGTTAGTAAGAAGAAAAAAAAGGGCTGGAATGATGATATGTATGTATGATAGGGAGAGGATCTTTTGCCTATCGCAATTTTCCCAAGCCCATCCATCATCTTCGATAATGATGGATGGTGGGTTGGGGAAAAAAAAAGAGACGGAGAGACAAAAAAAAAAGTGTGGCTTTTTCTTTCTGACCTAGTTACTGCTTACACTAGGCCAAGCAATATAGAACCCACGGACCGGAACCGGTGCATGTCCATTCCTGTATTATCATGCAGGCCCTGCAGTAGCTGGGTGATATTGGGTCTCCTGGTTCCTGGCCGACATCCGGGCACTTTTAATTCTAGGTTACATTCTCTTCTTCCTCTTTTTCTTTTTTGTCTCTCATGCTTTGGACTTTGGAGGGTTGCCTTCTCATTAATGATTATTGTATGCAAGGTACTGTATGTAGGTACTCTACCTACCTAAGGCACCTTACTAATGGTAATATATCTCGATGTCGCCTACGACGGTATATGTAGTATGTAGTAGGTGGTACTGCTAACCCCTGAAGAGCGCAGGCCGAGGAGAGACACGCCATAGCGCGGCTGTAGCTGTTCCCACACACTTTTTTTTTCCTTCTATTTCTAAGACTTTGCAGGGATTGTTGAACGAGAACGGATAATCAAGTCAACGCGAAGTGCGTTATCGTCCTCCTTCTCGCACGTGTGACCTGCGTGTAAATTTTGTTCTATTCCGCCTGGGTTAAGTAGGGACCTCAAGTATCACCTGTATCACCTACGAACCGAACGTTGGGGAATCGCTGTGCGTGTCCGGCGTTACACGTCAGGCAGTACTACCCTCGCGTAGCAAACTTTTATCATGTCGAAAAAGCGACCATGGGCTGGTTTAGGTATGCAGGTAGGTGAATAATCTCGTGATGGGGGAACATACGTCCCATTACCTAGCGAGAGGAGACGGATGAGATGACTTACATTGGTAGAATGAGCAAGATCCCGCCGCTGCTACCCTCCTTTACGACGCGGGATAAATCGCCAAGGCGGACGAGGCGTCTCGCTACTGCGTTGTCGAGCTCACTAGTAGAAGCTGTCGTTGAAAAAGGTGTGGGAGATCCCTGGATGTAATTTTAACTCTTTTTAGTCCAGTCTTTCTTTTCGATCATTTTTTCTATCAATTTGCCTGCGTGCCTCGAATGATAATGTTATCGTCTTCTTTGTGGTACGTTCAAGCTTGAACCTGGCAACGAGATGAACTTACCAACCACTACCACTACCTATCTGACCGGTTTGCCTGCCTATCCAATAATCAAGAGAGTGCCGCCTATCCTTCAATAGAATTAGTCACTCGATCTATCAAAGTCGGTGAGATTACAGATCGTCAAGCTGGGCTAGGTATTATTCGACGGGAGCCCGAACCGCGCGTGCAGTCGTGTTCGAATGTGTGACCTGTCCTGTTGATGTGCTGGTTCCTGTTGGATATATTGGATGCAATTACTGGGTACATTGTAGGTAAGTCAGGTAGGTACCTGCAATGTATGTGTGTATGTACGTATGTATTATGTATCATCCTTGCTGCAGTGTCGTACGCGGTGTTGGCTGGACGTGCGGGATCAGCAGCCAATGCCAGATGAGCGATCGTGAGCAAGGTGGCCGAGAGTGGACTTGGTGGATCTTGGAGCTTCGAGAGGCAAAGAGGGAGAACATGGAAGTTCCCAAGAATGAGTTAATTTTCCCCAGTTCCCCGTTTGCCCTACAATGGGCTGAATGGTAGGACAAACCGCTTTGATATCTGGCTGCTGGCCCAGACCACCTGGTGGCTTAAGAGATGCGCCAATCTGACCCAAACTGGGCATATATTGAATTGAGTCTGCACGTGTTGTGCCTCGCCGCCTTGCGAGATATCTGGGGTTAAATACGGGTGTTGCCTACATAATGCACCTAGAGGCTAGTAGTGTACATACATACGACGTATTTATCAAGCTACGTAATTCGTACATCATGAAGCAAGATATCTAACTTGAAGTTAGGTAGGTTGGTTTTAGCATCGCACCAAAAGATGAGCTATAAGTTTGAAGTTTGAAGTTATCAACAAATAGTAAGGGACATCGGGTAAGAATGTCCTAACCTAGGCTTACCTAGCAGCTGTTTACAATGATAGTAGGTCGTAGTCTAGGCTGTCTATGTAGCAGCTTACCTACCCTACCCTAGGTAGATGCCTAGGTAGATACCGCCTAGTGCAAGGGGAAAGTAATAAAAAATTCAAAAAATGGATCGAAAAGGGGAGACATTTGGGTCTTTGGGTTCACTAAGGTTTTCCGGTGGCCAGGGTTTGCCAGAGCTGGAAGTTGAACACCAATCACATATCTGATTGACCAATCAATGAATCAATTAAACTGATGCTTGCCCGATTGAGTATTAGCTCCCGCCGCGTTCCTGGTTGCCAGTGGTTGGAATTGGAACTGACAGACTGGGTCCGGCTTTGAGTTTGAGAGCTTCGAGGTAGCTGCGAATCGCGATATCTCTCTACTTTCTCTACACCTACATGTACATAATGTAGCTAACATAATGTAGCTGCTAGCATACTTAGTACCTAGTACCTTGTATGCAGTACCTACATCAGTACCTACATAGTAGGGACTCTAGGGAGCTCATTCTCCTTCAATCCTCTTCTTCGCTTCCGGAGTCCCGAGTATGTACACTAAGCAAAAAAGCTGCGAGAATTGTACCGATACATGCTATCCATACAATCTAGAACGTATCTGAGCGTACCTAAACATACTTGCGTCTCAACTTGTTCGGCTTCATGTCCACTCGTCTGCTGCTAATCTCCCGCGAGCCGGTTCCGTAAGCACCATTGGACGGTAATGTCATCGTCATACGCACATCAATCACACAGCATGCGCCCCAGCAGCCTGGCCTTTTCCCAAGGGAGCTTCCGAAAACCTGTGCTGCCAGTACTAACCAGGGGATGGTTGATCTACTGGGGCACGAAAAGCAATTTCATAGACATGACCTCAGTCACGTAGGCTGGCTGGCTGGTTGAGCTGCGACCAACATAGGCACTAGGTATACTAAGTACATACCTAAGAGGTATGTAGTCTGTAGTCTGATGGTAGGCAGATCTCTTCACCATCCATACTATGTAGGTAGTATTAGCGGCAGTACGAAAGGAAAGAAAAAAAAAGGTGTCTCGGTTTTTCTTCTTTTACATGTATCTCTTCCTGTTCCTTACTGTCGGGTCGCTAGATTCCAATAGTCACCTTTCCCACCCGTTCGTGCTAGATACCGTTGCATGAACGAGAAGGAGGCTCAGAGGCTATTATTGACGTCTTTAGTCTGATCACGGCTCCTCGATAAGTTTCATATTCAGGTAGTGCCCCTCTCTCTTTGGGACGCATGCGGTTTGGACCCCCTGGTTTATCAGTCGATTCTAAAGCTCAATTTTTTCATTCCAGAAGCCACCCAGCCAGTTGGTCCAGTTCACTCATCATTCAACGTTGTTCACACTCTTTTTTTTCTCTGGATGTTGCTTGCGAGTCTGGGAGCTTTTGGGGTTTTCTAATAATTATAATTGTTAATGCTGTCTACGACCCTCACCTTGACCCCCCACGCTCGCCCTTCGTCTCGTTGGCGAGATCGTCTCACCTATCCCTGCCCTTTTAAGTCAGTCATGACTCTGGATAGGCAGTGAAGCAAGATAAGACAAGTGCTTCTTAGAGCGCTCCACGAATAGCATAAATTTTGGCCCTTGGGTGCCTCTTACAACTAATACAATGCTCCCGAGGTGGTCCAGCGTTTGCACTTTGCTCTACCTGGTCATTTGCTTCGACTTGGTAGTTGCGGGTCCATATAGACAATATCCGAGACAAGATGCCTCTCCTGTGACAACAGAGGCCCCAACAACGACACGAGATGGAGATAGAGGAACAACGACGACTTCACCGATTAGCTCGGATACTACCACTGACTCGGAAGAGGCTACCTCTGTCGAAGTTACGACTAGCACGGCCAGTAGTACCTCAGAATCAACTGCGATACCATCTGCTATCAATGGAAATAATCCTAGTAACGAGAGTTTTTCTGAACAGCGTAAGTATTTCATGTGTTTTTTTTCTCGAGTTATTCATGGATATTTAGGTCTAACTTAAGAACTTGTAGCCCCCATCGAAGATGGCGAATTGCCGTTGCAGCCTCGACTTACCCCCGGATGGGGTGTTTCTGGTGCGATCATGCTCATCACTGGTGTTGTATACGCTCTGATCGGTATTAAAAACCCATGGCTACATACATTCTTCTCCTCAGCGTATCTCGCTAGTCTGTCTGTTACAGTTTTGATCGTATATGTCATGAGCCCCCCTATATCGGATGGAATTCAGGGAGCGTACGTCGTGGCAGCGGTTTGCACCGGTATTATCGTTGGTGGAGCTGCTACTGTTTTCAAGGAACTCACCGAGGGTCTTGGATGTCTTCTAGGTGGCTTCTGTTTTGCCATGTGGTTATTAACATTACGCGAAGGCGGCCTTCTTCCCACCACCGTCGGTAAAGTGATATTCATCACTGCCTTCACGCTTGTAGGTTTTGCGTTCTACTTCAGCCGTCATACGAGGCCGTACGCTTTAATCGGATTGATGTCTTTCGCTGGCGCAACTGTTTCGGTCTTGGGAATCGACTGTTTCAGCAGAGCTGGTTTGAAGGAATTCTGGGCTTACATCTGGAACTTAAACGACAACCTTTTCCCTTTTGAAGCAGATACATATCCACTGACTAAGGGCATAAGAGTGGAAATCGCAATAATCGTTGTGCTGACTGTTCTTGGTCTGATATCTCAGCTCAAGCTATGGCGTGTAGTTCAGGAACATCGCACGAAACGAGATGAAGAGCAAGCGGAGTTTCAAAGGATGCGCGACGAAGAGGAGGCCGTCATCGGACGACAAATCGAGGAAAATAACGAGCGCGAAAGAAGACAGTGGGAAACGACTTACGGAGACCTCCCACCGTCAGAGTCATCCCGTGACTCGGGTGTTGGGGAGATAGAGAATGAAAAGAAGGGTCGGCTCAGCCAATCTACAGTGCAGCCTATATCCCCAAGTGCAACCGATAACGAAAACACCATCGAGATGACGGATCTCCAACCATCTGAGGATGGCACTTCTTCTCAAGTGGCGAAACGGGTGGAAAATGGCCTTGTGGTTGCCGAGCAAAATGAAAGTAATCAAGTAACAGTCAGAGTTTCAAGGGATGACTGTCCTAATAGTGATGATGACGGCTCACCTATGCCCGAGCCGGACGAAAAAGCTTGGATAGCAGGAATTGACGAGAAAGGACGGCCATCATCCATGATATCACCCTCTAACTCCCGAAGGTTTTCGAACTTGGCTGGTCCCGATATTACCCCCTTGCCCTTCAAGGTCCCCGAACCGCATGGAGAAGAGGAGGAAGATAAAGATGACGAGGATCGTTCGACAGTTGCAACATTTGCAGACGAGGATGAAAGATCTATAACCCTGAGCAAGAGAGCCTCAAGGGCATCTCTGTCGCACAGGCTCTCAATGGGCTCGGCCCATATATTACGAAGCTTTTCTCAACGATCTCAAAAGTCTAAGCGACAGACTGGTGAATTTGAATCAACACAACTGTCGCTGAAGAATGGAGAAAGTGTAGAAGATTTGGTACCTAGGAAACGAAGTGTTCCTGAAGATTCTGGCTCGATCGCTGCTACTGCTGATGGATTAAGCACCAATGGCGATGAGAAAACAGAGTCAGGAGAGGTCGGTGAATCGAATCAGGCAATGGAGATCAAAGCAGAATTGGCGGATAGATTACCGACAGACAAGCAAATCGCTGCAGATAATATGTCGGCTGCACAACCAGAGCCAGCTGACCCTGGGACACAATTGAATACTCGGCCCTACTCCACAGTCGAGACAGCGGCGGCTGATATCTTAAAGCCATCTCTATATGGGATAAGTGAGCTACACAACTCTCCTACCGCGACGGAAGCGAAGGCTCCCTCCGACACATCAAAGGCTGCCAAGTCTACGTCCTCCGCAAGCCTTACTAAGGAACGACTTCCTTCCAGTCTATCTCGTGTGGCACTATCATATCGTACAAACGAGTGGGCAAAACATTTGAGTCTAGCAGAGAAGCCCGAGCCCGATCACTTACAGTTGAATGAATACCCCAAGCAAGAGGAGATTGCAAGCCCGCAAGCAGAAGCACCAGTCCCTGTTAAAGTCGACGAACTTCAGCAGACATCGGAAAGTGGAGTTCCAGCGGCCCCTATAGTGAGATCCCCTTCCTCACTCTCACATACTCAGTCAGCCGTGACGTTCCAACGTTCGCCATCAGGGGCATCCATACCAGGAGGGTCGAACATATTACAATCAGCAGCACCTTCTGTGCCTCTAGCGGATGAGATGCAAGAAACCACCGACAGGCCAGGACTTACGAAAGGTACACAGCTACATTCTCAGACAAATCACAACGCACGAATGAAGAACCGCCGACAGCCAGGCGATGCTATCATTCAACCAATTCTAGAAGAGAAGAATGATGAACACCTTAGCACCAAAACTTCGCAAGAAGATCTCCGGGAGTTTTCTCCGAATCCTAGCCCACCTCTGCCTGGAAGGCCTGATACACAGAATCTAAGCCGTTCATCAATTCCAGGCGTCGTCTCATACTCGAGCCCACAGACATTAATGGGCCAGCGAGAGACGTACATACGCACTAAATCTCAATCCACCTTGATACTATCGCCGCCAATACCTGAGGCTACTCAATACGCCCCCAGGCCAGCTACTCAGATGGACCTTTATAACTACTCACCACCTGTGCCCCTCGCTAGTCAGGATGCCGACGATCTTCCTCTCAGTCAGCGGAAAGAACTCATGCGCCAAAATAGCATGCTTTCTGACAATTCCATCGGGGTAAACCATAGGCCGAGTAATGTTGCGAGAGCATCCTTTACACTCAGCCCCAGTGCGCCGATTATGGCTGACAACTTAAAATTTGATTCGCATCAGCCTCAGCGACGATCGACGGTCTCTCCACAGGCAATCCGCGATTCTAAGCTTGCCAATTTCCGACAATCAGTCGCAGCAGAGCTAAGAGCTGGTACGCCAATTTTGCCCGTCGGCATCAATGGACGGGAAACCCCTCTTCGGTCTTCCTCGACCCCCTTGCTTGGAGCCACGGGTATGCGGACTGGAAACAACGAGATCCAGAACAGCATTGACCAGCAAAGGAATCTGCTTCTCTCTCAGAGGGAGCAAGAGGCTCAGAGAAAGGAGCTTGAGCGTCGGGAGAAAGAACGCAACGAGCGCGCGTTCGAGGAGATGATGCGCCGTGGAGATCTCATGGATGCCCACCGCGAAGCCATTCGCAGGATGCAAGGCACCGTAAGAGATTAGTAGGGGGAGGGTATACTTGGAGGATAGAGAAAAAGAAGAGGAGGTATTAAATGCTATGAGCATATGTGTGCATACATAGATGTGGTCACGGATATACGGGTTCCCTCTTTATGTTAGGTCAGGCTTAGGGCTGGAGGAGGGAAGGAAGGAAGGAACTTGATACCCCTTTATTTCTCTGATTCCGTTCATCTTTTTCTTTCATTTAATCCCACCTAACGCCTTTATTCTTCTTTTTTTTTTTTTTTTTTTTACATCAGCATCAACTCGCAACAGCAACAGCAACAACAACTTCACGTCTATTACGGCACATTCGAGAAACCCCACCAGAACCTTCTGGGTTTGATTCTTTCTCTACCTACGCTACATATTTTCTAATCTGTAATAGCTGGCGGAAACCAGGTTTTATATTTGCCATGAGGGGAGTTTCACTCGGATGGACAAATACATAAGGTGGATAGATAGGTAGGGTGCATATAGTGGTATGTATGTATGTAGGCTAGCACACAAAGATACCATACAAGGCGTGTATCTAACAAAAGTCCATGTGGCAGCCACGGCGTTGGCAAAAGGGGCGGAGGGAAGAGAAATAGATAAATAAATAAATAAATAAATACAAACATTGAATATAAATGCTACCAAGTACTACTTGATTATGTAGGTATGTGTGCTGACTCCTGAGATGTTGACATACATACATACGTGTGTATCTCCAAGCATATTGTATAAAGTAACGACATGTCAAATATGATGGTAGTCTCCCCATGCCCACACGCACCTTATAAGTTTACGAACACCTAGAGCCAATGATTTCCATGATACTATGTAAGGAATGGGTAGCGATGTATGTTTCCCGGATACTCGCGGATTTGTGGAGCGTCTTCTTTTCTTTTTGTTTTCTCCCTTTAAACGGCCTGATTCACGTTATTTCAACAGGTAAGAACTAAAGCATTTACTGCCTTGGATTCATGTTTGTAGGCAATACAGTACCTGCCCTGCAACATTAGGTATGTAGATACATGTAGGTAGTATGTGTAATCGCTCTGACTCATAACTTCAATTGTTCTTGAATATTCTACATAGGTAGCTACCGAGGTACAAGTGCGGCTGATGGGAGCAATTCTTAAAACTTGAACATTGTGGGTACTTCATAGTACCAAGTAACTACATACCTAGGGTAGGTAGGTTAGTATGGATTATTAGTAGGTAAGTGCAGTGGGTTCAATAGGGCTTAATGGGGTTGCATGGGGATAATACCTGTAGTTATCAAGATGTACTTGTTTAGTGCAGCCTTCCAATGTTTGAATGGCTTCTTTTATTGCTGCTATTATAAGATCATTGATGTAGGAAGGTGCTGTACTATGTATAATTGTAACACCATGTATATCTACATAACCTCCTTAGATACATTCTATGTAGTACATCAAGATGGCATCATGGCGATATCCATAAACTGTACACGTGCCTACAGTTTTATTCCGGCGGCTGACCTTGAAGGCAGCACTGAGGTGTATATTAGCTTTGCCCAATTTTATACTGTGTCTGAGGCAGCCATATACACCTATTATCAGTACATGATTAGGGTAGGTATGTACTTGCTCAGCGCCCATTATACGTGTATTTAACACGGTACCCAGTACGATTTGTATGACAGTCTCTTGCCAAACAATCAACGTAGATGCCACATGTAGGTAACCACTACACCGTGACAGTCTGACTACTAGTAGTACTAGGTACATAGTAGGCATTACATATTAGGTACATACCTATGTACCCAGTGCATAGATGCCCAGTACCTTTCCGAGCTTACCATATAAACATCTTAGTATTCCGGCTTGACATAAACTTTTCTACTTTTATCTTCATCCACTAAGTAGTCAAGTACAATTACTTCAAGCAACAGATAGTTACATACATAACTTCCATCTTTCAATGTTCTTTTGCCTTACATAGGTACCACTACATATTCCATCGACAGTTCTTTCGCATCCATACAAGGAACTAACTAGCTCGCCAACTCTTTCGCCAACTCTTTCATCATCATCAATCATAAAAACTTTAGGTAAGTACACTATCATTTGATTCACTGAGCAAAAAAGACATTGTTGCCAGTTGGTGGCTGTCTGATGCTATTGCCCCCCTGCTCTTTCGCTATATATATTCCTCGCCCGCTCCTACCTTCCCAGCTACATGTCCCACTCAACCCACTCAACCCACTAAACCCACTAAAAGTACATGCCTGGTATTTTAAGGAATTTGCCCAGACTGCCCCTCCACCTTATTTGTACCTTGTACTTATTAGTTAATATCCATTGTGCATTTCACGTACATTGATCCAACCAAACATCTTTCTTCAACATCCATCCATCTCATCTTGGACTTCAGGTTTTCTATCTCCCCACCCGCATCGAATTACGTGTAACGAAGCCACAATACCCATCTACATCCTTCCAAACATCTACAACCATTACTCTACCATACCAACTTTTACAACACCACCCCGTTCGCGATTAGCTATTCGCGACCGTATTCTCATCTTAGTCACAGCACGCCACACAATCCTACACCCGTAAACCGTCATCATGGGTGAAACCGACGCTGCCCCCGCGGCCAACTATGTCCGACTTGAGTCAAACGATCACATCAAAATTGATGTCGGTAAGTTTACTTTTCCCCCTTGTCTATAAGGAACCTTTTGCTCACGTCTATCACAGAGAAGGCTGTTGCCGAGAGATCGCTTCTCATCAAAAACATGTTGGAGGATCTCGGCCCTAACGTTGAGGGCCAGGATATCCCCATCCCCAATGTAAGTTTCTCTTCACTTCCCTAGTAGATGATCATCGGTCATCATAAGTGCCCATCATACTAACACTTTGCTTGTTAGGTTACCGAGCCTGTCCTTCGCAAGGTCATCGAATGGTGCGAGCATCATCGCAACGACCCCCCTGCCTCTAGCGAGGACGAGTCGGATAATCGCAAGAAGACTACCGACATTGATGAGTGGGACCAGAAGTTTATGCAGGTCGACCAGGAAATGCTTTTCGAGATCATTCTTGTAGGTCCAACCTAAATAGATATTTTCCTCTTCGCTCCTATTTATGACTAACTTGAATATCTTCTAGGCCAGCAACTACCTCGACATCAAAGCGCTTCTGGATGTCGGGTGCAAGACCGTTGCTAATATGATCAAGGGCAAATCTCCGGAGGAAATCCGCAAGACATTCAACATCACGAATGATTTCACCCCGGAGGAAGAAGAGCAGATCCGCCGCGAGAACGAGTGGGCTGAGGACAGATAAAGGTCTCGCCCATATAACCATGCTTTTTTCGGGTTCCCTTTTGGCGCGACATCCCAGTTCAGCAGCATCATATTTAGCAAACAAGCTGGCAATTAGGGGTCGCTAAATAGAAATACCACCGGATTCATATTGGCGCCTAGTAGCGAGATCTGAGGATCTCTCTGGAGGCTGATCACGGATTAATGAGTATTAGCTAGGATGGATAAACCCTTACTTACCTAGGGTAGGTAGAATATGGTCCATGGCCTAGCTATGCATTCACAGTCAACAGGACCTTTGCTTTATGTGAATAAATTCATAGAGAACGTGCACATTTTCCTTTGGGAACAAAGTATCAGCATGCATTACTGAATGAAAAACACTTTGTGTAATATTGCTTTTGTAACATGATGCGATTATGACTTAGGGAATTTGACTTAGCTGTAGTTATGTGTGAGAAAACGCTGAACGACGGTACCTCACCTTAGTAGATTACATAAGCATGGTACATATAACCCCTATTTTGCAGTTCGTGTATATAAGTACTAGCCCCTGAGGAATCTATATATCGTTACGATTAATAGCAACGCTTCTTTTCTCTGCCTTATTCTGGGTGCCTCGGGATATATATAACGTGACATCTGGAATTTATGTGAAAGCTCTTTCGTACTATACGTACCTACGTACCTATTCCACGGACGTATAGTTAATCCCATCCTCAGACCCGCCATCCCTCTGAATACTTATATGCAAATAATTTTTCGTTCTTGCTAAACACACTCGTCTCTTCTTCCTTCACATGTCTACAAAAACTACAGAGAAAAGGCAGCGCCCAGCTGGCCAGCCACTATTCACCCACGGGTTTCGTTCTTCCTTTACCCACCGCCCCCATCTTCCTCTTCCTACACTCACCTCTCCCGACCCGCCGGCCTCTTTCTACTTTCCTGTTCCTTCATCCACACGCTACTACTAGCTTATTCCCCTTCACGCACGACAACGACGAATCCAAACTACAACTGCGAATTTCCATCATTATATCACAATAGACCAACATAAAACAAGCCAACCAGGTAAGTCTTTTTTGGCTAGTACTTGATCATTTTTCCTTGATTGGTTATTCTATCTGGCTGTTTATACTAACTGAAGCAAGCCTCGGGTCAATAGCGATCGTTCTTTTAACCACGAAAGTGACCGGCGGTGCGATTAATGCTGTGGGCGTGACCATGAGCAGCGTTGTAGACCTGCTCAGGTTCACAGCCTAGTATCGCGACGGTTTGCCAATGCTGCACGCTATCTAGTTCGTGTTCATACTTACAGTATAATACTACCTATAAAAATATATTACTTGAGTGTCGAATTCCGGAAGGTGATAGCGGCCACTCATGTGGCTAAGCCGTCTACGAAGGTGTGGAGGGAATGAGACCGAGACTGGACCGTCTTGTGATGATGTGGTGCTCACTCACCAACAACTTCTTCCTCTACGATACATGCAATAACGAAGAAGTACCGCCCATACAGGGCATTCCTTGGGTGCCTACAGTACTGAGGGGCACCACTAGAGCCCACAACGTGGACAATGTGTTTTTCCGGAATGGTATAGGACCCAACTCAATGCGAAGGTGCGATCTGAGACATTGCCCAGTGCTGTGCGTACATGTAAGTACCCTGTGGTGCTAATCCCATCAGACAGAACTTTAACCCGGGTAGCTACCTAACAGATGAGACAGGTGCCTGGCAAGACGCCATACAGGAGCACTGTACCTTCTCACCGTTCTACATAGGTAGCTGCCTCGAGAAGGGGCAGGGTGGCTTAGGGCCTAACCCTGTATACAAGCGTTGGAGGCATACTGGCCTACGGGTGCCGTCTACTGGTAAGTATATACATCTACAGTGAATTTATAGCACTTGTTGCAGGTATTCCGCTAACTGTACTTCAGTTACAGACTTGACGCCTTAATATTAAGGTTCAAGGCCAGAAAATTCAACCCACAAAGACAGCACAACGTCCCCGTTAACCAGAAAGTTTTCTCTTTTTCACGCACAAGATTTCGTATTTTACCGCACACATACACACACCCATCGTTTGTTTCGGTCGCTTGATGGCTCTACCAGACCTTACAGAGCTTGTCCCTTACTATCCACTTAGACTTACGAGATGGCACACACTACAGGTATTAGATGCTATAGCGTCTACTTCTAAGCCTTGTAGTAATCTCTCCAGTTAAGTCAAACGTCAAACCCCAGACTGTGATGTGGGCTTGTGATGCAGGCCTGCAAAACGTGCTGGGACGTGTCAGCCAGAAACAGACATGATACCGTATGCTTCGACCAATTCCTCCGACAGGCGTCGGTGGGAATCACTTTCACGAACAAATTGATGAAAGACATCAAACCGATTATGTTTCTTTCGTTCCGTTTTTCGGGTTCAGAGACACGCTATCTAAATAACGAGCGAGAAACACTAAGCATAGTGAAATGCTATCCATGGCACTTTGCTTGTCCATGGTCTCCTCTGATCCATTGACGAAAATGCATATTGTTATTCTTCTAACCTTAGGTACACAACACCAACTTATTCTCCTATGGGCCTGGTCCCTGGGGTTGTTGACTGGGAGGTGCCTCAAGGGTATCAACATTATCACGGATTCCAAGGAAATCAGTCAATCGAACCCAAGATCTATGAGAACCCAGAAGCGACAGTCTAGCTACAAGGACGATCAGCCCCGTTCTATCACCTGGATATAACTGAGGCCACCCCTGCCGCACCGGGAGTAGCAAAGATCCAACAACCGGATGCCACCGAGACTATTCCCGACAGTGCCCGTAAATCAACTATCTCTGGTCCGAGAGCCGACGACCGAAAGGTCGGAGCGGCCACAGAGGAAGGTTATCCAACGAAGGATACCAACACCTATTTCAACTGCGGAAAGAAAGGTCACTGGGCCAAGGACTGCAAGCAGAAACGACGTTTCCAGAGCAGAAACACCCCCAACCGAAGAGGCCAATCAGGTCAGTCAAGCCAGTCAGGACAGCCGGTAACTTTCAAGGGAACCTTGTACCGGGAGGCCGTCCGCAAGATGGGCGGAATGAGGACCAACATGAAACAACTTTCCAGAAAGGTCCTTTTTACAGCTGACGCCGAAGACAATGCAGACAACAACGACACCGTCGAACCATCGCCAGACTCAGGCGACGATTCAGACGCAGTCGAGCAACAATTGACACAATTGTTCGACACACCTTCCTCGGAAGACGAAGAGCAACGGCTCCAGGAACGGATAGCAGACAGACTATTCCCTATATCACTCTTGCCAATTGATTGCATACCAGATAATGATGAGCTAAAGTGGTTTCGGGTATGTCCTTCAAGAGCTGATATACGGCATATACCTATTGTTCTGCTCAAGCACGCTCGCAACGCATCTCCGTTCAGCGACCTACCTACCAAGCCAGCAGGATTGCTGCTACCAAGTACCTTGCATGCTCTAAACTCTCACCACGCGCCCGTTTATACGGGAAATGTGTTGTTTGTCTTCCCAATTCAACCCTGTTCATGGGTGATTTCTTAAGGGGCGACCATAGCAGAGCCCAAAATGGGGAATCGGGGCGCTCTAATCGAGCTCAGGGCAAGGAATACTCGCCTTACGGCCCAAAACAGCAACTCGGCTACGGCCACGGCCACCCTGTCGCAGGGTCTAGGTCCAACAAACACCTACCTTCCCTTTGACACCAGCCCAGGCTCCAGGCACGATGGGTTAGAATCCCATCATGACTGGGCCCTGGCGGGACTTCCCCGGGGATAGCTGACAGACTCTGGAGCTGATGTTGTCACTCAACAGGTGCAAGGACTACACTAGGAGCAAGTTTATCAGTATCTTGATGTGCTGCTTGATTGCGTGTTATATGACAACATCGTGGCTGCAGAGATCCATTTGCCGCATATCTCAGTGTTATTCTTTCAGTTGGCCGAGAAGAGGTGTGCTTTTTCTTCATGCCTCATAGCCCCGGAGGCAACTACTCGAATACCTCGACGATGGCTGGAGGACAAACATCCCATCATGTCCAGTGGTGTACTCTTTGTTAAGTTCACGTAACACCTCGGTACTTCTGTTCCCCTTTTCCACCAACAGCACCAACTCTCCTGCAGACATTAATGGTGCGGTCTATGCTAGAGATGTACTCCATGCCCATACCAGGTCTTTCCAATCGCCTTAGCGTTCTTGCCACAGCTGTTCTCAATGATGCTTAACTCAGGCGTCAGACAAGAACTCTTAAGCGTCACCTGGAACATCTATGTCGAGTCTTCCAAAGCCTACCTGAAGACCATGACTAGTCCTGATGATTTGCAACTTTGCAACCGATGCCTGCTCCCCCAGCCATGAGGTATTAGCCTGGTTTGACTGGAGAGTCCATCCACCTTCTCAGCGAGCATGACTTAGGTACGTGCAATGTCACTGGTACCTAGGGTATCTCGGTATATACTATGTATGTACTTCAATGTTCCATTAACCTTACCGAGAACATCAAACATCAAACGAAGCTTCCTTCTGTTGGCGTTGAAAAACCCTCTGATTGAACTTAAACGAGATCAAACTCCAGCGCCTCCCCATACCTATTCACCCCCCACCTCCTCACCCTCTCCGCCATCGTATCCACAAACTCCCTATCAAACCTTCTCCCCCTCTACACCCCTTCGGACCTCCCCGCCTTCCACACAACCTAGTCCTCCGCTTTCGCCCCCTTCGGAGCCTTCAGCAGGCCCAGCGCAACATTCAGCACCTTTGTTTCTTTATCCGCGTTCTCCTTCTCCTTCTCCTTCTCCTCATTACACAGGAACACACGCGCCCCACAGTGCTCGCAGAACCCGGTCGTTAGCGTCGACGACACTTTGTACGTCTTCACGGTGCCGAATTCTAAGGTAGTTGGTAGAACTTGCAAGGACCACATCACCTCCATGACTCACCTCTATGGCTATAGCCTTGTCACCATAGTCTTCTTGCCTCGTCAAGTATAGCTCTTTCCTCTTCTCTTTGATTAACGGTGAGGGTCGTAACGCCCTCGACGAAGGCATTATCGACGAACAAGGGGTAGAACCCCAACAAGACAATGCAATTGTCGCTCGGCAGCCTCTTATTGCCCAGAAGAAGACATCCGGTAAGACCAAAGTGCACGACGAGGATATTACGATCAAGGATAAATATCCTCAGCTATTCTTACCTTTGACGAGAGGTAATATGCCTCAGCTCTTACAAAGAAGTGACTACGTCTTATTCAATTGGACACCAGGATTTGGCAAGCAACCTGAATTAGACGAAGAGGAAATCAGGTCCCTTAAAGGAATACTTGTGCACGAAGTGCGAAAGCGTTTCCTGGTATTTCACACGCATAAGGCAATCCCTTGGATGATAGAAACTATAGCTCCGCATATAGATGTCTCATCGCGATTCTTCAACAGCCTGCAAGGGCTAGAGACGGAGAAGATACAGGCCACGATACCAGACGGCGGATGGGGTTCAGAAAGGGGTTGAAGGGGGAAGCCAAGGACTGGTATTTGGACTTGAGCGCTGAAGAGACCACTTTTCTCCTTAGGAGGAGGATAATATGAGCTCTCGAAGGCTCGCTGGCAAAGACCACTGGAAAGCCTAGGGGGGTTGGGACTTGCTTTGACTACATTGCAAGACCTTCTCAAGATGCTAATAGGTAATCCGAGCCACGCGGGGTGTCCTTGAGTGGTGGTGTGCTTGTCACACGTATCACACCCCCCCTTGGGCGCCCTGTCTGGCTCCTTCATGACGGTGCCGCTCACTGACAGCTGCTATGGGGAGCAGTGTATTAATACACTGCTCCCCATTTCTCGTTTAGCGCTGTCGTTGGGAAGCTTGCCCGGCTTAAGGTTGCCACTCATACTACTCCTACTCTACCTAGGTCCGCTGGGCTGTTCCAATGGGGGCCCGCTATTGCTCCATTACTGTACGGAAATGATCACATCATTGAAGTCTTTTCAGTACTTGTTATGGCTATGGATGTAATCTCTTAGACGTCTCGTCAGGTATTTTAGGTAATTTACAGGTATTCCCTCCTGGCTTGGTTGAGAAGTCTAGCGGAGAGTTGAGCAGCAACATAAGGGCGCGTACAGCAATATCCACGCAGCGGCTCGTCAACCTATCTAGGTACCGGTGTGGACTCATGACTAATTGCAATACACTGACTGGCGAGGATCATCAAGCCCCCCGGTATACATCATGTTGGCCGACTTACAAGCATTGAACTAAGCCTATCGCACTTCTGTTTGGCCCACTTCCTCCTCAAACGCTGCTCCGTACTAGGCACTAGGTCTCTATCCCGGGAGATGGAGGAACATGGCCACGGCATTGCCAAAAAAAAAAAAAGGCTCCTCCATCTCCCATTGTGTTCTGCTGTACGCTTGCTTTGAACGTTGCATGGTACTAGGTGCTCCGGAATTGTTTACTTGAGCGGTGCTTTGTTCTGTTCAGATATACTATACTGTGTTCTAGGGGGGTTGGATGTATTGCGACGGGACATTTGAATGCTGATGGGCAATGATAGGCTTTATAGTTGGAGGGTTCAAGAAGGAGTTCCTAGATATTTGCTGGTATCTCTTACGAAACGCATTGAAGCTTGTCCTGTTATGTTAGTTGCCTCGCAATATTTGGCAAGTAGTATGCGCACTGGAGCACTCTGATAGACGATTACTAACACAATTTTACGAGTCAATCACATTAGCATGGCATTGGTCACTGTTTCTTATCGTCGCAAACGTGTTGTTTTCATTCCCTATAACCGGTACCATGCAAATCGCGAATTATGAGCCCTGAAGAAAACTAATGAATCGGCTTAAGCATGATGTATTTCCACCCCCCTTATCCTGCTACGGATACCATAGGTTTTTTTTCTACCTGGAGGGAAGCCCAACCGGAACCATGCCAGAGTTGTTCATCCACTGCTAATTTCGTCCCCCGAAAACTGCCTAACTGCATTGGTTCGTACGTGATGGCGACATGGTGTATTCGGTGAATCCCCCAGGAACAGAGGTAGCCGATAGAGAAGATGTAGGGAAGTGGGCGAGGCATCTAGATGCCGAGACGAGTCTTGCGCCAATGTCTTCGCTTGGCATTGTATCTACAGCAGAGGTTAGTATTAGGTTATTTGTCCAAGTATGCTCATTTTCCTCGATATGGAGTGGATTCTTGTGGTCGTAATCGTGATTATAGAATCCGGAGTTGTGATGCCAAAGGGAAGAAAAGGGATCATCGGAATTTCGTCGTACCTGATGGTGTTACCAGTGCGAAGACGAATCCATTGTGGGATAGGTCTGTTTTGCTTCTGCGCCTTAGCGAGCTTCTGCTTCGTTCGGAAAGACTTGTGGCTCTGCGATTGAGAATTTCTTGTTAGCAAATTTGTAGGCTTTCAATTTAAATGTGAGAAAGAAAATAAAAAGAGAGAAGGATGTCTGTCTGTCTGCCTGTCTGTCTATCCTCCGACTGGCTAGACGAAAAGAGCATCATTATGTGTCGCAACTCGCTTTTGAGAACGAGGACATAATGTACATAGACTGCGGAGAAATAAAATCATCATTTTCATCAATAGAATAGATAATACATACCGGCATCTTGACAGTCTTGTGCTGTTGTCAATGTCGAGAGTGTTTGTGGTTGTCTTGGTGGAAGAGAAGGTGGAGTTTGAGTAGGTAGACTCAAATCAAGTCAGATTAGGATATTTGCGGGCTGGCAATTTTGGGTGGTCGCGCAGGGTTTTGCAGCCCCAAAATTCAAATTGTGTGCGTTGCTGATGGTTTGAATGCACTAGTGCACGTGATCTTTACTGTACAGCCTGAGAAGTTCAAATGTTGTAGTAGTTACCTAAAGGTTAGTACATAATTATGTGCATACATAAATCAGATTCTTCGTTGTCATTTATTTATGTACATATGTGGTTCTTGATAAGGATAAGAGATAAGAAAAGAAAAGCTTTGACCAGATAACTACATAAGTTACAACTTCCAACTTACATAACTTCCAACTTCCAAGGTTCAAAATTGGCTTAGGTAATTAGTTCACTGTTACACTGCTACGCTAGTGAGTATCGGAAATGGGGTCGCGCCAAGGCGATTGGTGTTGATTTGTGGCGGCCTCTTTTAAAGCTTGGAGGACCCTTGCTTTCCCTATTCCTGCTTAGAAAGCCAATTTGAGATTGGCAAGATTTCAAAAAAAGGCAGCAAAGAACATCTGGAACATTAAACAACCCTTGGAACTGTACACACCACTGTACAACTGTACAAGTACAAAACAAGATAGTCAATCATCCATTTCAACCAACCTTTGAACGCGTTTACGACATCGTTTCTTTTACTCCGACGACCCAAGAATCAGTCCCCGATTTCGTCGATCCATCTAACCATCTAGCCATCTAACCATCAATTTGACCCTCTTCATTACTTATTTGGACAGCCATTGATCAAATACACCTAGACTGCCTATAACTTGTAAACTGCTTACCCAGCATAACTTCACCTGTCGCCATTCTATCAATCTCCGACAAGACCAACCACTAGACAGACCCCTGAGTACCTACTACCTAGTACCTACAACACGGAACATACGCGCACAATATGGGTCAGAGTGTGTCGTGGCTGTCTAGCCTGCTATGGGCGAAGAAGGAAATACGAATCTTAATCCTAGGTCTTGTACGAGCTTGCATACCATCTACTGTCTTATACACACAGCCTTACACATACAGAACCCCCCCTGTTCGAGCTTCGTAGTCGCGCCGAATAAAAGAGCTGACTTAAATCATTGTATAGGATAACGCCGGAAAGACAACACTATTATACAGACTAAAGGTCAGTTCAAGCCATTCATATATCGCCTTTTCTTCCGTTATAGTCTCAGTAGATGTTCAATGGTCTCTTAATAGCGGTAGCATCCGGGGCTAACCGTCAAGCTTATAGATAGGCGAAGTAGTAACGACGATCCCCACAATCGGGTTCAACGTCGAATCAGTAACGTACAAGAATCTAAATTTCAATGTGTGGGACTTGGGTGGCCAGACCTCCATTAGGCCATACTGGCGATGCTACTACGCAAACACGGCCGCCGTCATCTTCGTCGTCGACAGCACAGATATCGAACGTCTACAGACGGCTGCCGAGGAGCTAGCGGCGATGCTGAATGAAGAGGAATTGCGAGATGCGGCCCTTCTAGTATTCGCCAACAAGCAAGACCAGCCGGGAGCCAAGGGCGCGGGCGAGATATCCGAGGCATTGCGACTGGGCGAGCTGAGGGATCGCAACTGGAGCATCGTCGCGTGCTCAGCCGTTGACGGGAGCGGTGTCCACGAGGGCATGGATTGGCTGGTGGTAAGTCATTGTCCAATCCCTATTTTTCTTACCTATCTCGTTGTCCATTGGCCGACCAAGTTGAGGGATTATACTAAAGCGTTACACAGCAAACGGTATCGCAGGACTAAACGCCCTTTCACTCTAACACAAAGCATTCTGTACAACACTATAATAAACCGCATCAACATCAAAAGGCGCCAAGACCTATACTGGGCAATACCAACTTTGTGTTTCTTGGTATCGCATCCGCGTCGTCTTGGGTAAACAGCTCCGGCGAGCAGAGTTTGACAGGACCACCACCAAAATGGTACTGTAGACACTGTGATTAAGAGCAGAGAGTCAGGCGTTCTACGGGAACTCCCTCGATTAAGGGGGGGATTTAAGGGGAAGAAAGGGGGGAGGGGAAGGGGAAGGGGAGAGGGGGAAAGCAGGTAGTAAGGATGAATATCAAATTTGATGAAGAGCTTTTATAACAACAACAACAACAACAACAACAACAACAACAACAAAGATACATGTGCATCATATCAAGGCGTTTAACGATGGTGTCGGGCTTACTCGGCCTGGCCGTAACTGGCTGCGTCTCGGGTCTTACGGTAGATTTTATATTTACATATATATCCATATACATACATATATACTACTTACAACGAGCTTTTAGGCCGCGGGCTATTATATATACTTGGGTATCTATCTATCTATCTATCTACCTATATATTCATCAATAAGGGGTAGAGTGGTCGTGGGGTTCGTTGATGGGATAATAAAGATAGACAGGGACTTTTTGGGCGGTAGTTGTTATGGGTAGGTAGGTAGGTAGGTAGATCACTAGGTTAGATGTTTAAGGCTCGGTGCTATTATACATAGATTAGCTAACCTACCTGCTTACCTAGGGGGTGGTTCAGTTCAGTGACAGATTTCTCGATTACTGCTATCTACTTGGGTAGGTAGGTAGGTGTGGATAATGCCTCGGCAGCTGATACTTGTCTTTGGTTCAAGTTCTGATTGTTGAAGGAGATGTATCATATATATAGATGCCTACCTACTTTTTAAGTGCGTAGAGAAGAATATGCTCTTTCGCTGAGCTACATGTACTGTATGTACGTAAAGTACATAGTCAGGGTGGTTGAATACGCCATTAGGTACCTAACAGTAGAACCATTGTGAATATGAACGTGGATGTGGATGTGGATGGATGCGAAGCAGCTATAACGTCTAGGTTAAGACATTGCTCTCTGACCTGGTATTATGCGGTGTGGTGGTGCTGTGCTAGGCAAGGTCCTAGAATAACGACCGTCTAATTCGCATAGCAGTTTTGGGAGAGTAATAGTTACATTGATATCAATACCTGGTCCCAGATTGGTTTTATTGCTGTACTGTATATGGAAGTTCATATCTATTAGGGGGCATTGGAAGGTAAGGTACTTATTTATATAGCTCAACCTACCTTGATGGTGAAGAGACCGGCGTGCCGATATAGGAGCGCCCGCTTCTTGACAATACCTATATATATCTTGATGACCGTTTGAGCTATTTCTTAACATGGATGCGAGTTCAAGGCTGAGGCTTGGGCAGCCTGAAGCAGGCGGGTTAGTTATGTCATAGACTTTTAAAGGCGATGCCTTCTTGCCAATAACTATAACTGTAGGCGGTGGCAGCGGTCGGTTTGCTCCGATTTGATATTCGGGAGCCGTATTTGTTCGGCCCCACTTGGCTCATTGCCCGACCACGATAGACCCCCGTTATGTGGGGACAATGATTTGTATAGGCCTTATTATTAATAAAGGCTGAAAAGTAGGAGAGGTGGCGAGGCGGCGAGGCAGGAAGTATATATCCTCAAAGTACATTGTTTGAGGCGTCCCCGAGAAGCAATATTTGTAATCAGGGGTATTGGAGGTCGAGTGGTAATATGCCATAGTTTTGTTGACAAGTGCCGGCACGAGGCGGAGGTATCTTCTTAGTCCATTGCGCGACTCTTACTATATTAGTTCAAGTGTTAGGCGAAATCTGGTGAATAGGCTAGGTACATGATGTCATGGACCAATTGATCTTTCTCGGCTCGGGTTTACCTAGGTGGGTGAAGCAATTACTTCTCCGAAGCTTACATCGAGTTTCCCCGATGATGTTTTTAGCTATAGTAAGCTACATCCTTCATATACCTACCCACCTAAGGTATGCAGGTATGTATGGACTGACGAGGCAACCGTATTGCCGAAGGTTTCCATACGACACTTTCGCTGCTGTCCTATCAAGTCTAGTGCAGGTAATGGAGGGGTACCGAAATATTGGTGTATTGGCGCATCGGCAGGCTTGATGGATGGTCTGATCAAAGATGCTTAGGACAGCTCACTAAGGATCTGCCGGCAAAATGCACTAGAATGACCGAGGAATGGATGGTTAAGTTCACATATAGGTACCAGGCAAGCTCCCTTTCTAGCAGTAAATGCTTCTCTGATGGCAAGTTTGAGGGGCCGCGATGTTTGCCACTAACCCAGGGTCCTTTCTTTGTTTTGTATTTATAATTCAGGAAAGACAGGTCATGTGTGTCGGACCTACATAGTTAGTATGTTTGAGCTAGAGGCTGTAACAACCAAGTCTAGACACAATTCGCAAGCTTCTCCGCAGACAACCGATGGGTGGCGCTGTAGGCAATGCCTTTCACACGCGTCGCGTAATAGAACGTGCAGGACGTATGCAGGAGCTCGTCTCAACTTGGTCTAAGCAGAAGAGTAAGAGTGGGATTTTTTGGAGGTTAAATGTGAACCCGAAGTAGTCCGAACTTACTCCTCAACTAGGTTGGTAATTGATAGCTTGTGTTGTGTGTAAAAGGAATGGTATCATTGGCGATACTGTAACTTGAAGACGAGGATGTTGTTGAGGATCTTACGTATACGTGGATGATAAGTGTAACTACTAACCTAACTATGTAGTGTAGTGTAGTGTAGTGTAGTGTAGTGTAGTGTATGTAGTGAACATTGAAGGACCGCAAGAGATGAAAGTGGATTCCCCCATACTTAGCACCTACCTAGGGTTACCTACCACCTACCTACCACCTACCTAGGATATGTAAGGTAGGTATACTTTTAGCATCGGAGGGATGCCGGCAAATGGCGGGGCAGTCAAGCTCACAATTAGGAATTGTCTGATTGGCTGATCTGGTTTCAAGCTTGCTTACCCCACTTTCTGCACTTGCGTAGCGGCATACATAGTACATACATAGTACCAAACCAGGAAGGGACCCAACTTCAAATGTTGCCTTGGACTCCACCCCGAGCCTGGGCTTGCACCTCCTTCCGTTGCTCTTTCGCTTCTCCATTTCCTTTGTCTTACCACATGCAGTTCTGTTTCTTCACCATCCTATCCCCTTACCTACATATGTATCCCCCTACCATGGTACATATGTATCCCGCAAACCAAGCACGACACCCGTGCAGCCCATATATATGTACATATGTAGGTGGTCAGATGGACCAATACATACATAATGTAGTCCATATATGTACATACGTATGTAGGTAGGTTACTAATCTATACCTAGGTAGGTTATGTATGTGTATACTTACTTACCTCCCTACCTCCCTACCTACCTACCTACCTTACCTAGGGTAGGTACTAGGTAGTTGGGGTTCGGGCAAACCGCAAAGAGGGGGTTCTTGCCTTTGTCGAGAACAGATGCAATATAGGCAAGCAGTATGTAGCTACTTGCTAAGCTCTAGTATATACATACCTATCTACCTAGGTAGGGAGGAGGGTACTATTCGGCAGGTGGCACAAGGTAGGTAGGTAGCTCAAGTATTTATATCTACTCATCCCCCTTTCCTCTGTTTGTTTTTCGTCTTTCCGTTCCCTCCGGTTGCTCCAACATAATCGACTATTTGTCTATCTACTTGGAAGCACTGTTCCTTTGAAGAGAGAGATATTTCTTCTGTACTTAGGGAGTATTCAACTTTCTTCTAATTTTAAAGCCCAAGTGGCACTCTGGATCTGATTCACCACCACTATCTCATATAATTGAATTGGCTTTTCATTGATCGTAATCATGGTTGCCAACGAGAAGCCCGCATCTACCTTTCGGTACAATGAGAAGCCTGTGTACACTACCTCCAATGGCTATCCCATCCATCATCCTTCTAGCTGGCAGCGAGTTGGCACCAATGGTCCACTCTTGCTTCAGGACTTCCACTTGATTGATCTTCTCGCCCATTTCGACCGGGAGAGAATCCCCGAGCGTGTTGTCCACGCCAAGGGAGCCGGTGCCTATGGCGAGTTCGAGGTTACCGATGATATCAGCGACATTACCTCTATTGACATGTTGACTGGTGTCGGCAAGAAGACTCCATGTGTCACTCGCTTCTCTACCGTTGGTGGCGAGAAGGGCTCGGCTGATAGTGCCAGAGACCCTCGAGGTATGAAGTTCGCTACTCGCAACACCCAGATACAAACGCTAATTGCTCAACTACAGGTTTTGCTATCAAGTTCTACACTCAAGAAGGAAACTGGGATTGGGTTTACAATAACACCCCTATCATCTTCCTTCGAGACCCCACCAACTTTCCCCTCTTCATCCACACCCAGAAGCGTAACCCTCAGACCAACTTGAAGGACGCCACCATGTTTTGGGACTACCTAGTAAGTTGCCAAAGCTTTGCTTACCTATACCCTCTAGTATCCTCCACTTATTGATGGGCTACTAAATATATGCCTATGCATGAATAACAATATCTAACTATGCACTACAGTCTACGCACCAGGAATCTGTTCACCAGGTCATGCACCTCTTCTCTGACAGAGGAACTCCATACTCTTACCGGTTCATGAATGGCTACTCCGGACACACCCATAAATTCACGAAGCCTGACGGCTCCTATGTTTATGTCCAAATACATCTCAAGACCGACCAAGGAAGCAAGACCCTCAACAACGAGGAGGCTGGCAAGTTGGCATCTGATAACCCTGACTTCGCCACCCAAGACCTCTTTGAGTCCATCCAGAAGGGCGAATACCCTAGCTGGACCGTCTACATCCAGACATTGACTCCAGAGCAAGCCGAGAAGTTCAAATGGAACATCTTTGACTTGACGAAGGTCTGGCCGCAAGCCGAAGTGCCCCTTCGACGCTTTGGCAAGATGACGCTCAACAAGAACGTGGAGAACTACTTTGCCGAGATCGAGCAAGTCGCATTCTCCCCATCCCACCTCGTCCCGGGCGTTGAGCCCTCGGCAGACCCCGTGCTCCAGTCCCGTCTCTTCTCCTACCCCGACACCCACAGACACAGGCTCGGCGTCAACTACCAGCAAATCCCCGTGAACGCACCCCTCCACGCCTTCAACCCCTTCCAGCGCGACGGCGCCATGTCCGTGAACGGCAACTACGGCGCAAACCCCAACTACCCCAGCAGCTACCGCTCCCTGACGTACAAGCCCATCAAGCCCACCAACCAGCACGAGAAGTGGACCGGCCTCGCCGTGACTGACCTCTTCGACGAGATCAAGCCCCACGACTACGAGCAGGCAAACGGCCTGTGGAACGTCCTCGGCCGGACCCCCGGCCAGCAGGAGAACTTCGTCAAGAACGTGTCGGTTCACCTGTGCGACGCGCACCAGGACACTCGGGCGCGGACTTATGACATGTTCACCAAGGTCAGCCCGGACCTCGGCGCTGCCATCAAGGCTGCCACGGAGAAGAACGTCAAGCTCTGAGCCCAGAATGTTCCCGCAGAGGTGCCGGGACGGCATAAAAGGACATGTGTGTAAAATGAGAAACTCACTCTCGCTGCCTTGAGTTAAAATATTCAGTTAATATACTGTGGACATTGAGTTATGAATCTAACCTAGCATGTTTTTATGATTATGATTTGATTGTCTTTCTTGTCAGTTCAAGTGAGCCCTATTATCTCCGTCACCAATTGTCCAAGATACCTGCTCTCATCGTCCTATGAATATCAATCTAAGTGGATATACAGCAGATAGCTTCCCGGTCCCCATAGAATGAGTGCTCATGACAAGTGTCAGTGAGACATGTTTAATGAGCTGAATGCCTCATTCCTTGTAAACCACGGCGCTGGCCTTTTCCATAACTATTTCCTCTAAGGGGTCCTCTTCAGTGCGCTTCAGCAACGCACCAAAAACGCAATATGAAATATCACCAGATTTTTTGGCAGGCTCACTGTTTCCACCAAACCCCACTTCAGCTTCTACATCCGCGTAATCCATATGTGCTTCCAGAGGACCGGTGAAAACCCGCCTGACTTCGAAAACATCCCGAGAGCTTCTTAATAAGGTTGCCAGTTCCAGTGCCTCTTCGCACAGCCCGAGCAGTAATTTTTTCCCCTTATTTTCTGCACCCTTTATCACAGCTACTGGTTCAAGGAAATTCCATATTTCACTCGCCGTCTCCCGCGCAAGGTTTGTGTTACCGCCAATAACACAAGCGCACTTGATCGAGGCTGTTCGCCAGTCCACGTACTCTTTCAGATTCTCTGAACAGAAAGAAGTATGTTAATCACAGGCTATCCAAATATTGGGTGATATTTCTTACCTTTGGGCAATGTTTGAAGCAACAAAAACTCTGAATTTGCCAGGGCCAATTGGAGGTTGTTGAGGTTTCCAGGTCCATAAAGGAATTCATTGAGTATTCTGACGCAGAGATGATAGAATATGACGCCACGGATTCTGTTGGTAATGGACTGAGAATCACACTCTTCAGTTGCGCACGGGGAGAATACTTCTTGTTGAAATGGGTTCCTCAGAGCTTTAAAGTTGATAGAACCTGGGTGCACCTCATAAGTCTTCTTGACCATGGCGAGAATATGAGAGCGCAAGAAGGTAAATTTCTGTTTGACATCGTTGTCCATGACGATGTTCGTGGGTTGCTTAGTTAGCATATCCCGAAATTTGGCAATCTTTTCGGCATTAACACGATTCGTTTGTTTTGCACTCTCGAGTTGGCTTGCGAGGCCTTGTATTTGAGCCTGAGCCCTTTCCAGCTCAGAATCAAGCCGGCCCACCTGCGAGTGAAGGGCGTCGTTTTCCTTCTTGTATCTGTTTACATCCTTCGTTTCCCTGTCATCTATTTCACGAACGACTCTCTGTGCAATACGGTCGAGGATGTCGGCCTGCTGGGATCCCGATGTCTTACGCTCATTGGAATGGCCGAATAGGGCTCCCATTATCCACGACTAAATTACTTGTTATTGTGCTGAAGCAAGCATTATAGAGTCGAATAACTTACCACAGGTTTCTGCATCTCATCTTTAATGGTGCTTATGATGGAGGATTGCATCTTGTCTAGATGATTGTCTAGATGGTTGTTTAGAATCAGTTCGAGGCTGTCGTCGATATACTCCATCTGTTGTGAGGCCTGATCATGGCGCTGCGCTTCTGGGTTATCTCTTCCTCTTTGTAATCTTCTCTGCCTGGTTTGAGTCATGTCGGACGAGGAACGAGGTCCGTAATCTTGATGGGTGGGGGATTTACTGAAGGGACTGGTGTAATTCGTGAGAGATTTCCTAAGTTTCTTTAGGGCGGCTGACATTTTTCGTGCGGGTACGGCAGATTTGATTCTGCTGAAGGTAGATGCCTAATTTGGGTACCCAGGTAGTTAGTAGTAAAGTTGATAGAACTGAGTGTCTCCAAGGCCTCTCTCTTTCATATCTACCTATGTACCCTGGTCATCAGCCTCCTGCGGCATCTAGCCGTGACATGGTAATACTACTTGACATACATGTAGGTGTCTACATGTGTACATATGTAGGTATACTAGGTATGTGTGTCGTTTGACCCTTTATGTGTGCTGTGGTTAAAAGAGGGCGACGAACCAGATTCAGGCACTGAATTGATTGGATGTTTCTCGACATGGAAAACACTTTCAAACGCTCTTTCCATACGATATGTAATATTCCTGTTAGCACCCCTATTGGTTACCATTGAGTTCTACATATGGCTGGCACTTGCACTGGCAGTCTGGTTTCTTTAGGTACATATGTATTGTACATACCTAGTACCTGATGTAACTGTTGGGAATTGAGCAACAGACTGGAAGGGGCGACCACTCCTAACCTACATCTACATACTACATACATACTACATACATACATATATGTAGGTAGTACATATGTATGTAGTATACATGTAAACACTGAAGCATCGAAGCCCGATGCAACCAACATACATGTGCCCACATGAAGAATCTAATGGACTAACCAGCCGTGTCAATTTCGGGTTGGTACAGCAGGTCAATTTTACTACACTTCAAACCATCTTAACCTACATACAGTCAGCTCTGGGTCAAAAGCAGACTTACACGTAGTTCAAGTCAAGTCAACATTGAATGCTCAAACACGAAATAGGCAAACGCGGCCAGCTTGAGATCTTGGCTTCTTTAGCTCTCCCGAATTCATTAGAAGCTGGAGTCGCCATTCCTATCGTACATATATATATCAGCTGTGTATTGGATGTGCATTTGATGGACTACTTAAAAAGACACATCGGTGCATTCCCCATCACCTCACCTCACCTCGACAAAGTTATCTAACCTTACCATTTTGCAACAGAAAATTGCAGGCCCCACGAATATCATGGCTAATTATGCCAGAGCTTCCGAATCGGAAGACAGAATCATCATCGCCCTAGACTTTGGCACCACATACTCGGGGATTGCTTATACATTCTGCAATCCAGGCAAGAAACCGGAAATCGTCCCGATCTTAGATTGGCCAGGTAAGATCTACTTCTGTTTTGTCTATCATCCTCGCCTGCATATGCTGTGCCCTATCATGCTAGTGTACGGAAGAAGACGTACTGATACCCATTCTAGGACTCAAGGGTCACAGACAGCCCAAGGTCCCATCATTGATATGTTACGACCCTGATGATCCCACCAAGTTCAAATGGGGTGGGCAAGTTAGCTGGCGGGATGATAAGGTCCAGGGAGTGAAGTTGCTTCTTGATCCTGACCAGCCCCAGCCTTTATACCTGCCGACAGGAAACAAGAAGCTTGAACTTAAGAAGTTGCCCAAGGATCCTGTCGACGTTGTTGCCGACTTTATTGGTGCCATCTATAAGCATGCGCTCTCGAAGATCGAGTCAGCCGGCATCAAGGATTACTTCGACTTTTGCCAGAAGCAGTTCGTCTTAAGCGTACCAGCCGTCTGGTCCGACAAGGCCAAAGATAGAACTCTTCGGGTGAGTATTCAGAAGTTATGGTTTATGGATTCAAATGTAATAAAGATACTAAACTACGGGTTAGGCTGCCAAGAAAGCCGGCATTCACCCCGTCACGTTGATTAAGGAGCCCGAAGCTGCAGCTCTATACACATTACACCTACACGAAAGAGCGTTGAACGTAGGCTTCCATCCACACTATATATCCCTAGTTAGTAAGACAGCTGACGTTGCTAACACAAGCCTTTTATCTAGGTTGGCGATGCATTCCTTGTTTGTGATGCCGGAGGAGGCACAGTTGATCTTATTACCTATGAGGTCACTAGGTTGTTACCAACTCTTGAGTTGGCAGAAGTCGTCCCAGGCTCTGGTAAGTTCTTGGAACCAAATTTTGTTATAATATAGATAAACTGATGAACAACTACTAGGTGGTATGGCCGGTTCACTCGGACTTAATACACGGTTCACGGAGGCAGTCCACAACCTCGTAGGGGACAAGCAGTGGGCAACTCTCGAGAAGAGCGTAGGTTGGTTCAAGGCGCAGGAAGAATTCGATAAGGTGATCAAGCTTGCCTTCCGAGGCGACACCGACGAAGAGTTCTACGTCTCTTTCCCCCAGGCCAAGCTCCAAGACGACCCCATAGAGAATCTTGTCGGCAATTGCTGGACCATGACTGGCATGGACGTGGAGGATATCTTCGATCCTCTCGTTTGGGACGTGCTCGGTTTAATCAACGACCAAGTAAAAAAAGCCCAACTAGCACGACGAGGGAAAGGGGTGAAGGTAGGGAAATATCAAAAGGACCAAGGGAAGTTCGATGCTAACTCATGCCTATGTACTGTAGGGAATATTTTTGGTAGGAGGCTTTGGCTCAAGCCAATACCTTAAAGAGCGCGTCGAGCAATCTGTCCCCAATGTCCAGGTTGGCGATACCCTTATATCCAATGCATGGAGAGCCTTACTGATGAATTTATAGGTCATTCAGCCGGATGATGCTTGGGCTGCTATTGTCAAGTGAGTACCTACCTCCTACCTACGTATACATGTAACACACAAAGCAAGACTATCACCAAATTTCAACGCGAAACATGTTGCTAATTGCCTAACTTTCTTCCCACAGAGGAGCCGTCCTAAGTCGAGTCCCAGAACAGGCGGCCGTCACTTTGACCAAGGCAGTCCGCCACTACGGCGTGGAGGCGTGGGCTAAGCTCGAGCCTACCACAGATCTAGGCCAACCTACGCGATTCTTCCCTGATGATGGATTTTCACGAGTGCTGAGAGTAAGACACCTACCATACCCCAACACAACTCTTACAAATAACCTTTAGGTCAAACTAACCGAAAAATGAACAGAACACGTGGTATATCTACTCCGGCGAAGACCTCAAGCGCGACAAGCCCATCAGGTTTTCCTTCCAGCGAACCATCAACTGCAGCAAGCACACCGATGACTCCTTCGTCTTTGAAGACGAACTCATCTTTTCCGAATCTACCTTACCTCCTACTCACCCGGGAAAGGAAACTGGGGTCAACTGCACCCTGACGGCAAACCTTGCCAAAGTAGACAAGTCGCTCTTCCCGGTCAAGAGGGGCGCCAATGGAAAACTCTACTACGAAATCGATTTCGATCTTGTGATCTCTACCACCACGGCGAATATGAAGTTTTCCTTTGAGATAGGAGGCAAAGAATTCGGAACCGTGGATGCGAAGTATGAGTAGCTATCTGGTACTTAGGAAGAATGTGAAGTACTTATCCATCCATTATAGTATCATTATGGGTTATACCTAGGTATCTTGGATCGGAAAACAAGAATGAAGTTGAAAGTCGAAGGTTGGGGGGGGGGGGGGGGGGTTGTAATCAAAGTCGTTAATACCCGTATAATTAGGTGCCGATGTATTCTAGCAGTAGCTACTTCACAATACACATGTGTTTGATGAATTACTACTTATGGTGACATTTCTCGACCATGGCATCCCTACTAAGTAAGTGGGTAGGTATAAAACCCAGCGCTGGCTTAATAACTACCCCTGAACAATGTGCGCTAGAAATCGTCGCACCCGGAGGAGACAACGGCAACAGTTGGAAACTTCGTCATCTGCACGTATGCCTTTTGAGGTTTGATATAAACGTACATAATATGTAGATAGGGCTAAACACCTACCGCTAGAAACAGACCTAGCTCCTTCGTGCAACTTAAGATTACGTACCTAGGCAGGAAGAGATACATGTATGTAGCACTAGAGCAGGAGGTATGCATGTATGTATGCATCTCTACAAATGTACACGCCGCATTAGTAGGTAAGCACTAGGTACATGTAGGTTACATACCTGCCTAAGTATATATGTAGGTAGGTAGGTAGGTAGGTAGGTAGTAACCAACAAACAGCTTACCTACCTACAACAACCAAACACACACACACACAGTCAACCAACAGCCAGATAACAACAGCCTATCGGCGTATACATACATACATACATACATACACCCACATGGGCAAAATAAATAAATAAATAAAATGAATTAGCTGTTTTGGTGCATGTAGATAGGTAGGTAGGTAGGTAGGTATGTGTTATATAAATTTGCAACGTGAGGGAACGCTATTCGCAGATGGTTGAAGCTACATACTTGCCTGCCTGCCTGCCTGCCTACTAGGTACTAAGGTATTGATATTCGAGGCTGTACCTACTGTAGATACTCCTATATCCTATATACCTAGGGGGGTAAGTAGGTATACCTCATAGGTAGGCTTGTAGGGAGGGGTGAGTGAGTGAGTGAGTGAGTGCTACCCCTTAACCACCCCCCCCCCCCCCCCTTTTTTTTTTTTTTTTTTCTTTTTTGCAATTTGTTGTTTTTTTGAAAATCAGTCAGCAGCCCCAACTACGTGTAAATATATACAGACAGGTGACTGACTTACTACCTAGGTACCTAGCTAGACACGCAGGGCATTGTGATATATGATATTACTTAGGTAGCCACACATGTACAAGACAGCATAGTAGTAGTTAGCCCGTAGTGGGAGGTACCTACTGTACAGGCACCGAGATATACATATGCCGGCAGGCATAAACACTATTCAGTAAACACTTTGGAAATATCACGTAGTTGTTCTTTTAAATACCCATAAAAGTAAAAAGAAAACGACAATAAGGTATTTAGGCTTTCCATTCCATGCTATCTCTCTAAGTATACCCGAGTACATTAAAAATAATGCTAGTAAACGTGACCCCTTGGGACGCTCTGTGGGAATTACACACATTGGTATCCTAACCCAAAGCATCCAGACCCAGGTATGTATGTATTGTACCTAGGAAAGTTAGTAGTAACCGGTTTAGGTATTATTAAACACACCAAACTAGAACCAAGTTAACTCCGAGGTTGAATCGTGTCAACCAGTACCAATCAAGTTTGCCTCTCAAGCATGATATTGCCCGGAGCCACTCCTTGCTTCTCTGTAGAACGCCCTTCGTTCCGAGGCAGCTGACCACTAGTCCTGCCTTGGCATCTGACTGGCTAGATTCATATGCATCAGGGCATCTCGCTGCCATTCGTCCTCATCCATAGGGGGCTGGCCTCGACCTGCGCCTTGCTCGTGAGCCCACATACCCTCGTCCTGTAACTCACGCCCATCAACGCTTGGTAAGCGAATCTGTGGGGGCTGGGGTTGCTGTTGTCTCGGCTGCACCATTCCATCGCCGTAGCGGTCATATTCGTAGCCGCTGCTCGTACGCATCCGACCTGTGGGCATGTCCATCATCGGCCCCGAACTGCTTGCTCGATCGCTGTTGGTCGAAAGTTCCATAGGCTGAGGCAAGGCCGACATCTTGTCCATTTGATGACTCAGCTCTTCCTGCTCTAGTATCTGGGGCGCGTGTTCCATGTTCCTTAGGGAGCTGGCGCCGGGTATGTTGTTGCTTCGGACGCTACCTACGCTGGCGCGATGGTTCTCTCCGGTGCCATCGCCACCTTCTACACTGCACGCATCTGGATCGCGTATTGCAAACTGAGCGACTGTACGCATCTTTCGAGTGACCCATCCAGCTAGAATCTTGCCTCGCTGCTTCTCACTAAGACGGCTACGAGGAAAGTCACCCCGGTTAACGAAAGCCACTATATCCACCACAATCTGATGCTCATTCAAGATAGCATTCACGATGACCGGGACTATAGATGCCAGATACGCCTTGCGTGATACCTCGACGAGAATCACTACAAGACCACCTGCTTGGAAGACGGCGCTGGGTTAATGTTAGTATAGATTCATCTCTTTGATTGCCAAAATTAAACTCACCAGCCACCAGGTACGATGTTTCGATGAGACCTCTCGACTGTAGCCTCTATATCCATTGGGAAATGGCTCAGACCGTTGATTTCGAAAGTCTCGCCAATATTGCCCAACACAAAGAGAACCTGCATGTCTACCTGAGCTCCACCCGGCCCGATTGGCCGACTGACGTTGTGCAGGAAACCGAGGTCGCCAGTTCGGACATAACTGATGTTGGGATCGCCGTCAACAGTACGCCCATCAAATCTTTCAGCGTCAAAGGGATCTCTGGATCCATAGAATGCTTTCACGCAGGCTTCTGAATCGACCCAGATCTCGCCATATTCTCCGTCGGCACAGAGGAGTCGGCTCTCGGGATTGACAATAGCTATTTGAGTTGACACAGGAACCATGCCAGAGTCTTGAAGCAACAACGCCTTCGGGTCGGAGTCGGGATCTACAGGCACCACTAACCCCCTTCGGAGTGCTCGTTGGTCGAGCCAAAGCTCGATAGGCTCAATACACATGTATGATCGCGATGCAACCATCGGGTTTAAGACATGAGAATACACCGTGTTTATGGCCGTTCTGTCAAGCCCTGTGGCCGCGAAATGGAGTCTGACTTTTTGAAATACGTCGACACGAGGTCTAGAATCGGCTGAGATCATGAGGTTCTTCAGCTCGTGCATAGTAAAACCTTTGCCAGGCATTGTGTTCATCGCGTGGTCAAGCATCTGGGGTGTTGCGTATGTGTCCTTGATCTTATAACGACTCAGGGTTAAGAAAAGGGATATGGGATTTTGGGCAAATTCGACAGGCGAAAGGAGGTAAGTAGGCGTGCCGATATAGATCCCCATTAGACACGAGTGTATGAATCCTAAACCAGTAGTGCTTCTGACGCAGCCGAGTACTGGCCTGGAGCTAGTCATCTGGCAGGTTTCTTTCTGAACCTTGCACATTCCCAGGATCGTTTCATGGCCAAGCTGTACTGAGATTCTCCGTTGGTCTGGTGTCCAGTATGCCCAGATAATGACAGGATATCCTGGCTGAATCCAGGCGGGATCGATGGTAACCCCGAGGTCACGAAGTCCGCTGTTCTGTTTCGGGGGCTTGGAGGTGTTGAACACACTTGGGACACTGATTTTGAGTACCTGGGCAGATTGCTTGATGTGTTGGGAGACAGTCTTAGACTTGAGCAAATGATCTACCTCATTGTTGACCAGGACAGCCTTAATGCCATAGTCATTAATGAGGTGAAGGAAGGCTGGCACATCTTCGTGTAACCGGCGCTCGTCCATCGGCGCAGTCGGGATAATCACGGCACCCAAGTTTATACATGCGTGGACAGCGAAGACATAGTCTTCGGAGTGCGTATACATGAGCATGACATGGTCGCGCGGCCGTATCTTAGCCTTGTTACGGAGATACAGGGCTACCGCGGCAACTCTAGTATCGAACTTCTTCCACGTAATGCCTTTCCCTTCTTTGCCTCTACTATCAATGGTACAATAAGAAAGTTCTTCCGGCTGACGTGCTACTCGCCATTGAATGAGATCAGTAATGCTGGAAAAGTTATTTAATGGAGTGGATGTACGGTCATCAATGACAACCTCACGGCGATCGATTCCAGAATACTGCTTATCGGCAGGCCCGAGAAAGTCGGCTCGGGCATCTGATGCCATGGGCGACCAAATACCACCTATAGGGTCTACACCGATAGGCAAATTCAACACCGCATGTTCGACGCCGAACTTGACATGAACACAGGGTAGATTGCCGAGGTCGAACTCCTTACGGCACAGCATGTTTCCTATTTCCCTGCGGCCATTCTTGGTCACTCGTGGTAGGGAGTTTGGCGCCGTAATCATAACGCAGTATACCCTTAAATGATGTTCCTGTATGAGGACTTCCATACACCTCTCGGAGAGGGTGTCCAACAAAGCAGTGTCTAGCTGCCTAGGCGGAGCACCTGATGTTGCTGGAGCCGTTGAGGCTGCCGATGATTCTATCACCACTATCGGGAGATGCTCATCGTTAACGAAGACATCAAATGCTGAACAATCAAAAATCTGCTTGCTCATGTTCCGAAGGATGCTGACAACGATATGTTGCACGAAGAAATATCGATGCTCTGCAACTTCGTGGCCATGCTCAACCCACTCAACCTTTTGTCTGATTCGATCTTCGTACAGGCCCAACACAAATATCTTGCCTTCGATCACCGTTCCAAGAAGACCGGTTCTGAGAAATTCGGGCTCTACTGGGGTAGGTGTTGGGTCTCCTGGCTCAAATTTGTACGGCCGAGCATGGAAGATCTGCTCGGTATGCTTAGGCAATGCCCAGAAACCTCCGGATAAGGATGGCGAGTCAACCCAGATTTCCCCAACAGAATGTGGCGAAGAAAGCAACCCCGTTTCAGGGTCAACAACGGCAAGGGTAGCGTCGGGAATGGGGTATCCAAAAGCACCAACACGAACGGTGCCCGGTTCGGTGGTCGTTTTCTTTCGTACATCTTCTCCAATGGCGACCACAACCACTTCGTTTGTTTTTAGAGCCTCGCGGTCCAACAACACTTCACCGAGGTCATTCTTGACTTCCTGTTCTTTTGTCGTCGCCGTGCCGCCGCTTAAGAGACTCCCAAAGCCATTCGATGGTGCGGGTTTCTCCTTCTCCTTTTCTTTGTCTTTATCCTTCTCTTCTTCCTTGTCGGTCTCCGATCCTGAATCAGCATCAATGTCCAGTTTTAATGGACATCCCATGCGTTCTTCACCACCCAGCCAGTCTCGGACGCTGATAACCATGCCCCCGTGTTCGGGCAGACACAGCATTGGCGCAACAACTTCTCTAGCCCTAGGGTTTCGTAAAGGTCGTAACCACCGGTCAGCTAACACTTCATGAAATTCACTGTCAACCGTCAACGTGTCGATCAAGCAAAGCTTGACGTGCTGGAAGTTTGGTTCCATGCCCTTTTTAAAGTTTCGTGTTGTCATGGGATCTTGTTGATAATTGAAGACAGCAGTTCTCAGTCCAGGATAGTCAGCAACCATAAGCGTTGCCTTATACTTGGTTATAAGATGGGCGTAGAGGCCGGGTGAGTTTATTGCTTTGTTCTCAACCCACACTGTCGTATGGCCGCTGTAAACGTTGAGAAGGACACCAAGGATCATTCCAATACCTTGGCGTGGGTCAAGATACGAAAGTAAAATCTCACTACTGGCACCCCCTCCAATCAAGCGTCCGTTCTTATCGCGAAGGGCACGATTGAAGGTATCGCCAGGCCCGTGGCTAGGAACGGCTTGTATTATGGCACTGGAACAAGCCATTTGATGCATTATTGTGCGGTGGCTTAGAACGACGCCCCGAACATCCCCTGTTGGTGCTCTAGAGAACTCAATGTATGCTAGATCTGGTACGGATAAAGGAGGTACATCATCCTTTTTCTTGGGATGGTAACTTCCAAATTCATTCGTTTTCCACCATTCGACCCCCTTGGGCCAGTTCAACTTCTGTGTGGTGATATCACGTTGAAATGACTTCAAGTTGTTGTCAGTAGTCAACGCTAGATGCGCCTGAGTAGATGTAAGAATAAGGTTAAGCTTGGGATAATCCTGTAAGTCGTTGATAGGAACGGCTACGACACCAGCAATAAAGCAGCCTAGGAGGGCTATTGCGAAGTCGATTATTTCCGTATCTCGGTAGATCAGAGCAACGCGGTCACCACGGTATAAGGAGCTCTTATCTCGAATAACCTGTGCCACTTTCTCCGCTCGAGATGCTAGTTTATCCCAAGTAATAGATGCAATTTCCTTTCCCTTGCTATCAAGGACCCAGTAGGCTGGTAGTTTCCCGATAGTACGTCCCCTGTGTCTTAGTACCGCGGCAATGTTGTCGAATGTGGACATGGCCGTATTCTCGTCATGTGGGTCATGTATAGCGAAGGGTACTTCCCGCGGCTCCAAGGGCATCTGATACTCTAGGGCCTCTGGGGGAGGCAGGTCGCTCGCAGTAAGCATGGGAGGAGCCATCGCAGCAGTGGGCGAAAAGGCATCGCTGGATGAATACCTATGGACTCCTCCGGTATATTCACCACTGGGGCCATGATCGTATGACTGCTGGCCGGCAAAGTCAGAGAAATAAACCTGCGAGTCCAGCATAGTTCCAGTTCGACTATCATATGTATTTTGTGGTTGGGGCGCATATCCGCCTTGATGCTCTGGTTTGAAGGCATAGTCGCCCGATACCATGGTCCCGGATCGCGTAGGAGAGTCGGACACCATAGTTTGCGCATAGTTGGTAGGGTTTAAGAAGAGTGAATCGCGTTGGCTCAAGTTAGGGCGCTGTTCAGCCATTGGTCCGCCCGGCCGCATTAAACCGGCTGGATGTTCGGCGCCATGAGAGGAACTGGGTGGTGGTCCGGCCGACTGGGGCCGCCAGTCACCGGGAGACGTAATAGTTGAGGGGGAGTATGGGTCATTGTAGTCGGAATTGGTGGTGCTGAGGGCGGTATATGCTGCGTCTCGATGGCCTTCGCTTGTGTAAGGAGTATCATCGCTAGGTGTGTGTATTCGTAAACCTCCAGTCGCATCAGCCAAAGTATTAGGACCATACTGAGAGAATAACTGGGTTCGTCGTTTTTGATAGCTAAGGGGGTGACGAGATGCGTTAGTATTGGGCGGAACGAGACAATCATATGCGACAAATAGGTGAAGAGACGATTTACCCTTTTGCTGTGATGTCGCCTTCCTACATCAAACACAATCGTTAGTTTACTTCCGATAGGCTGGTCATTATTGTACCCCGCTGTTGATGCTAGTAATAAGAAGAAGATATCGCGAACCGACAAAAAAAAAAGGGCTTAGGCTTACCTCCAACTCCCTCTCCAACTCATCCAACTTCTCCTGTAAATCCGAGCTCAATTGCGCCATGTCGAGTCCTTGTCGGGTTGGCACTGGAAGTACTGGAAAGAAGAAGAGCGCAGAACTGGCAGTCGACCATTCACTGGAATCGCCAGATATTCAAAAGTAGTAGCCAACCCCTACCCTTACCAACCAAGCCAGCCTACATAGGCTAGGTACCTAGGTAAATAGGTTGACCAACCCAACCAAATTAAACCAAGCCAAAGCCCCAGACAAAGCCCGTGACGTCAAATTGTTTCGGAGAGGAGTGATATTCTGATATTTCTTTACAGCCACTTCTAGCCTTCTCGCAGGGGCTAAATTGGGCTAAATAGACCAAATAATATTTTTGGTTGGAAATAAGAATAAGAGGGTATCATGAAATGTAACACAATTGTGGACTGAGAGAGGAGTAGGGAAATGTATATTTGGAGAGATAAACGTGAGGTGAATCAATCATTTGAGAAGGGTTAAAATGGAACGCAGGATGCAGGTGATTTGGGATTCTCCAGATAGAGAGATCTCAACTGCATACTATGCACTATTATGTGGATGTACCTATGGATGTATGGATGTATGGATGTACCTAGGTTAGAATATGGTTAGTACTATGTATAGGTAGTTTAGTACGAAGTATGTACCTACCCAATGTAGGTATGATGGTACATATGATAGGTGATATGGATACTTAAAGCTGCTTAAGGCAGTTGAATGAACCCTGATTGATGTTGCCGTTAATACGTTAATACCTGTAAGTTCAATGTTCAATGTTGCCAATGCCAATGGCTTAAAGCTTCGCTCCAGCAGTCCGGGTACAGAGTAAGAGCAGGCGGGTATTACGCTTTTGTGCCTTACGCTTTACGTTTTCACAACGCGGGTCAAGGCCCAATTTTGGTAAGGTGTGCCTAGTACTGCCTACTCTCACTGGTTTGTATCGATAATAAGGTGCACATTACAACGGGACGCCCGGTGAGGAATACGAACTTAAGCCTGAGCTTGCTGGGAGTGATAATGTGATTTAATTGGTGGAATATGAGTAGAAGTGGAGTAGCCCTGTAACAAATCTAACGTGCCGCCGCCAGGGTCTAGTTATGTATTAACGGTTTCTGGAGGTACGATACGACTAACCTAACCGTCCTAACGTTACATACCTATGTACTACGTATACTTTTATACTAGAGTCAACGGTAATAGGTGTGGACGGAACGGTAAAACTAACAGGCCGGTTTACCTAATTTTTATTTGTTAACATAGTAACTATTTTTTTCTTCTTGAACAAAAGAATCAAACTTCAATGTTTACTTAACTACGTATAAAATGTCTCTTCTTCCCCCCCCTCATACCCAACTTCGGAAAACTTATTCTTTGCTACAACATTCTTCCTGGGGTTGGGTGAATAGTAACTCCTGACTTCGGACTAATGAGAATGAGAGACAGCCCAGAACAAGTTTATATTGTCCTTTGTCTGCCGTTCCGTATAGGTACTGCTGATAGGTGAAGATTGGCGCCACTTACGCAGGTTTCCAGTTATCGCAACGAGGATTCTGTCAACAGTTTCTTGGATTATATCTAGACAATATCGTCATATTGATCAACAATGATTATGTGCCTTGGGCCTACTTATATTGAATCTCTGATCCCCAACTCGCTCTGAATTTCTCTTCTCTCTCTTCTCTTCTCTCTCGTTTGGCACTTGTCATAGGTTTTGAGTACTACTATAGTAAGTTCATGTTTTCTATTCTGCTATCCTATCCTTCTTACTTGATGAAATCAATCGCATTCACAGACCTGTTCTGAACTTCAATTGTTGAGAAAACGCATTGAGCTCTACTGATTATTTATGTACTCTTGCAAAACTTCTAAATTTAAATGCTACTACCAGTACTAACTACGAAAATAGGAACCCATGCAGTAGTGTTTAATACTGGGTAGACAGGGGTTAACTTGCCATGATTGTGATTTATTGTCCTCGTAATTTGCTCACTTACCTACTTACTTTCAAAAACTCCTTCGCTCCCCTTTGTGTCCAACAATATGGTTGTTGTAAAAATATTACAGGTCATTGTGTCTCCATTGTGTACAGACAATGACAGCCACGGGACAACAAGGCGTTGTTCTTCGTTTTATATAGTATAGCAAGACTCTTCGGTCATAATTTTAACAGAATTTTCGCAATATCTATGAGTGTGTCATTGCCCCCTCACTGAACGATTTCTCTGGTAGCGTAGTTGAGCTGGCTATCTGTTCTGGGATTGTTTTAGCACCAAATCTGTGGAGGTTCAGTGACGGGTCACTTGGTCAATAATGGGTTATGACACGACGGACTACGGCGACCTAGAACCTCTAGGTAATTACATTGAAGAACAAGACGTCCTCAACCAAACCAACTTCGACGCAGATCTCCCAGCGGACTTCTTGACGTTCAATGAGCCACCTCCTGAGCAAAATCTACCTCCTCTACCTCCTCTACCTATCGAACCTTTGATCGACTCTTTCATCGAAGATCCGTTAGATTCATTTGGGCCCTCCCTAATCGACTCTTCGGCAACACAGCCTCCAACAATCCAAGAGACCGCAGCTCTTCCGGATTATATAGATCCCAGATTTCTGAATGATACCAATGTCTACGCAGGTAATGGTTTCCAGGAACAGCAGCAGCAGCAGCAACAGCAGCTGAACTATAACATCAACTATCCTGTTGCCAATCCTTCTTACCCTAGTAATGTCCATCATTACGGGTCTAGCTATGCTCCCCTGGCTAACAACTACGCTCAAAGTTCTGCCCAGTATTATCCTCCGCAGCCGGCGAATAATGAGTTCGTGGTGCCCCCACAACCTATCAACGAAATACCCGTGAGCGCAGCTCCTAGTGGTATGCCTGCGAATGTGCCTGCGAACGGCGAGTCCATCGAAGACGCACAACGACTGAGTAACAGCAGTTCGGGTTATACGTATTCCAGCTACCACAAGAAGGCTGCTTCCAAGCGTCACAGGGTTCCCTCCCCAATCCTCGAAGGCAATGAGCCCCCCTTAAAGCGAGCCGAGAAAGGGCCTAATGGGGAGTTGCTAAGAAGCGGCAGGATACCCCGGGTCACGAGAAAGGACCAGGCCAGGCCCGACCCTCGGGAATGGTATGGGCCTCCTCCGCCTCGCCCCGAGAGCTGGGGCCCCAAGGATAAAAGCCAACGGCCCCTTTTCAAGTACACAGAATACGGTGAGCTTGAGCGGGGGAAAACGTATACCGTTACGGAAATGCGCTGGTATCTTTACGGCCCCAAGGTAAGTGAGAAGCATATATTCAAGCTCCCTCAACGACTACCGGGGGTGCGTCAGGTGAAGGGGAAGGTGCGTCAGGGGCTGACGCTCTGGATTGGCTGGGTGGCGCCTCAGTCCAACGATCGATATCCCCAGGGGCAGCAATCTCAACGGTGCCGATTCGCCGACTGCGCCGACCCCAACCGCACCATCAGGTCGGGGTTCCCGCGCATCATCTTCGACGAGCGTATGAACACGGAAGGTGAGGCCCTCGACCCGTATCACAACGCTGGGTACGCGCACCTGTTCTGCTTCGAGCGCCACTTCGACCTCGTCGATGCGTTTTTGCGCCTCGATGTGCGGCCCGACGAGCGAGATTTCAAGCGCGAGGAAAACCTCGGCAAGATATCGAGGATATATCAGGATATTCGATGTGAAGTAGACGCTTGGTGGGAGACGGAGTTGCCCAAGTATCGGAAGGCTCGGGAGATGGGGGGGAAGAGAAATCGTGCGTACGAGAACTCTTTGAGCTACCGCCTCGTCAATCATGCGCTGGAACACACGAGCGAGACCCGCCAAAGGGTACGGGAGACTCGGGCGGGGGCGGATATATCGAAGCATAAGGGGGATCTCCTTCGGCAGAAATTCCTTAGGGATTGTTTGACTTGGCAACTGACGGACGAAGCTGGTGATCCGGTTCCCGGCGCTGAGCAGCAGTTACAACAACTCATGTCAAGGAAGCGCAGGAGGGAGAGTAAGCCTAACCAACCCGCAAAGAGACAGAAACAGAACGAGGACGCGGGACAAGATTATCCTTCTACTCCCGGTTCCGGCTACGGAATTTATGATTATCAGACGCAATACCCTCCTTCACCGACTGCCTACCCATCAACCCCATCGGCTTTGCCCTACAGTCCTAGTTATGGAATGATGCATTCACCGCAAATGTATCAAGAACTCATCACTCCCTACTACCAACAGCAGGTAGGTACGCCTTCCACGATGAATTCGCCAAAGAGTATGAATTCACCGATTACGCCAATTCAAAATCCGGCCACAATGGTGACGCCAAATAGCCCTCATACTCCGAGTCACGCGCTACAAGCCGTGGAGGAGTTCAACAAGGCGGGTCCGAGCCAGGAGCAGCAACAAGATTCTCCAGCGGTTATCCCAATAGATCCTAGGCTTCTGTTAATCGACAATATCACAACTCCTAAAGTACAGGCACAGCAAGCTCATGATACATCATTGCCGGCGAAGATAATAGATGAGCCGCCTTCTGAATCCCTGTCTTCTAGCAGCGACAAAGTTGACCAAAACAATGTGGAGAAGAATAATGTCGATGAAAACAGGGTTGACGAAGGCACGGGGCCTGAGTTTATCTTGGACGAAAGCTTTTCAGAGTTTATGGAGGCGAAGACTCAAGATTTAGAGGATCTCTTTGGAGATGCTGTGGTTGATTTCGACGAGACAGCGGCTGCCGAAGAGCCAATCGCCGAGGAAGATGATGCCTCGCGAGTGAGCCCTATAGATACAGCTTAGTTCTTTTTTTTTTTTTTTTTTAAAAAAAAAGAACAAAAAAGTAAGCTCTGACTCTTTTTTCTTTTTGTTTTTTCTGTTTTCTTCTTCTCATTTGCGTGGGGGGCAGAGCTTTGATAGGGACATGGTAAAGAATGAGTATAAACTCCCGACCCCCGAAGTCATAGTCACTAGACCACCCTCGAGGGATCACAACATCACACTCTAGGTTTAATGAATAGCTGAACTGGTCAGCTTGAGGGAGGATGGAACGAAATACAATACGAAAGAAATGAATGAAAGATGCATGAAAGGGGGCAGTTGAATGTTTATTACTCTCATAATAGGGAATTGCCTAGGTAGGCAGTTGCCCAGTAGATTAGTTAGATACCCAAATCCATATTCATAACCATGACAAATATGTGTGCATTATAATGACTTCTAATTGTGCGTGATGGTGGAATATTATGTATCCCAGACAGGGCAGAACAGGTTAGAGTTGAAAATACACAGGTGACGTTGACTTTGAGTTACCTGCTGTATGTGTGATAACAATGTCCATCGTTCCAGCACAGAGTCTAGGATCAAGGCCAGGCCAACACTACTTACTGGTAAACAATAGCAAGATTGACGGGTGTGAGACAAAGGATTATGAGACATTTTGCCAACAAAGGAATAGGATCGCTGTAGGAACACTGAACTTCAGGTTGGAGAGTTTGCGAACAAAGATCCCAAGATAGACAAAGGGAAGCGGAAAGCTTGCAAGATATCGGCGAGCCCGAGAAAGTACACGAAGGAGAGAGGGGTGAACTTTGAAGGAACCACCAAGATCCTACGTAGTGACATTTCATTAGCTATCTTCAAGGTTCAATGTTGTTTGTTCTTACATGTACATACTACATACATAGTGTTGAACCTGTCAGCCCTGTCCACTGTCCACTGTCCACTATCTAGTCCACTATCTAGCCCACTATCCACTGTAACTGTGAATCCAAGGCGTTTAGCGTTCCTACAGTGGAGTTTCTTGTTAGCTGTCTACTGGGTACTTGCGCGCTAGAACTAAATTGGGAAATCTCCAAGGGTTCCAGGGCTATTTGAATTTTGAAGCCATGGGGATTGCGCTACATCCAATGTCATCCATGCTCCATGTACCTAGGCAGGTATGTACTACTAGCAGTACAAGGTATGTACCGAACACTGCCAATCTATGTACGATATGTACTTACATAGCAGATGTATGTATGTACCCCATGCCACCCATGCTCACCCCCCCATGTCCTGCGATAAACCTTAAAAGTTCCGAAGCTCCCCAAGTTCCTGGGACCGTCGATTGGCAATAATATACTTTTTTATTTTTGTTTCATTTTCATCTTTATTTTTTTTCTCCCTCTTCCCTTTTAGTGTTTGTTAGTAATTCAAAGTAATTATATTGGCAGAATACAAGACGATAAATATCTAATAAACAAGACGGAACAGACAAGAAGAAAATAGACGAAAATACCCGACTCGAGGGCCTCAGTACATGTACCCTTATGTACGTCAGGTACTACAGGTAGATGGTAAACCTATACTTAGTACCTAAGGGATACATATTGAAGAGGCGCAGGAGTCAGCTGGACGTCACGTGTGTGAAACAGAAGGTTAGGTATGGTACATACCTACTAACAAGTATGAGCTATGAGGTGTAATAACTTATAAGAACTTTGGAAGTAGGTAACCTGACGAAAACTCGATGCCGTAGCATGCTTCTCCAAGGACGAAAATAAACGGCCTCGACGCTGTGCTGTTGTATTATTGCCCAAGCCACAACCTCTCAATCTCACTTTCAAATTGAGAAAATACCGAGAGAGTCGAAGTCGGAAGGGAGAGGGGCCTTTTTTCTATAAATTCTTTTTTTTTCTATCTCTCATTGGATCTTTTGATCTTTTTGTATCGACTAGATACCAAATGAGACGAAAGTACAACGGTCGCAACCGACTGTCGCAAAGAAGGATGGCTAGACGAGACAGCGCGGGAAATGCAAGTCAGCCTGCCTTGCAGGTCATCGTGCTGGTAAGCATTTTATGTTTCATATGTATCAATCTTCGTTTCATCAAAATGTCGACAAAGATGACGTTTGATTCGCCCCTCCGGAGCCAAGTCAGCGCCGCTACTCACGTCGTGCCATCAACCCTCTAATGCCGTACGCACGTGAGACGAATTTGAACCCCGGAGAAGGGAAGTCGAATAGGATCTCGACTTGGACGCGGCATGCCACTACATTTGAATGGATGGTTCGGATACTGAGTGCCTTATTATTATTGGCCGACTTGGGCGCTTGCGTAAGGATGGCCAGACCAACAAAGGAGGGTACATGTTCTACCCACGCAATGAACCACTAATTCTTTGGTGGCAAAATACTTCCAAAGCTGGATTTTTTTTTTGGATTATTTCGAATATCTACCCCAGTATCCGACCAGTTGGTAAAATACCTAAAAATGGAAGAAAGCTCCCTGCCACCCCTGCTGGATATATATGTTGGTTGAACAAACGAAATGTCCAAGGAGACAGATGGCAGCCAGTGGGTGAGGAGATAGGTCACGTGTATTGCTTGCCGATACTAATGTAATCTCCAAATTTCCCCTCTGGTTTGCCTATCCATTCTGGGGAAACAATATCCACTGACGTCATAGGGTTATCTGTTTTATCTTACCAAGCCCCTAACTCGGAATACCCACCCCCTAAACCCCCTTAACCCCTTAACAATGCCACTTGAACCTACTGGAAATACGAAACACCAGGACCTCTCTTATTTTTCCTTGTCCATTCTAGGATTGATTAAAGCATTCTAGACTTGATTATAATGACCTTGCTAATGTGTCGTGAGTATCTTAGGGTTCGGGCGGTGGACCCCAGGAACATAATGTTACCGCTTTTCTCGTAAGGTCAGTCAGATCTGGCTGGACTAGAGGCTCAGTGATCGCTCTCGATGCTGGTGTCCATATGTCTGCCATAGCTAGGATACTGGAGGAGACACAACCACCAGGACTCGGTACCGAAATTGCGTTACCGCATATCTTGAAGTCAGGTCCCTTTGCCGGAATGGAAGTTTCTTCAGCATCCGCGTCAGCAAATGCAGCGTATATGACAAGACATCTTATTGACGCCTACCTCATTACTCATCCCCATCTTGATCATATTAGCGGGTTTGTTATCAATACCGCAGGACTACCAGGAACACGGCCAAAACGGATCGCCGGATTGCCCTCTACCATCTCGGCATTTAAGACCCATATCTTCAATAACATTATTTGGCCAAACTTATCTGACGAGAATAATGGTGCCGGACTCGTAACATATACACGCCTTGTCGAGGGAGGCAGTCCTGCTATTGGGGAAGGTGAGGGCAGAGGATACCTAGAGGTTAGCGATGACCTCACGGTCAAAATCTTCAGCGTCAGCCACGGACATTGCATGGAGAGGCACGCTCATCGAGGCTCCACGTCGTCCTCTCGCTTTGGTAGCGTGGATGCGCCTTCTCTCATATCCCCTAGACCTCAAGTGAACAATGCTGCTTCAGGAGCGTCGTCGTTCTTCAGACCGACAGCCCCTGGCCATTCGTTATCGGGACAGGAACGGGATTCCGTGTGTGTCTATGACTCAAGTGCGTACTTCATCCGGGACGCTGTTAGTGGTCGTGAAATCTTGATGTTTGGCGATGTGGAGCCTGATAGCCTCTCTTTATCGCCAAGGAATCATGGGGTCTGGCTAGAAGCGGCCCCGAGAATAGCAAATGGCAATCTCGCAGCAATCTTCATCGAATGCTCCTACGATGACAGCCGGACCGATGACCGACTTTTCGGTCACCTCACGCCGCGCTACATCATCCAAGAGCTCAAAGTACTCGCCGCAGAAGTCGAGATGCATCGCCAGTCCCCAGTCAAACTTGAGCCGACTAAGAAACGCAAAAGAGAGCTGGGAGAAACAACTAGGAGAGCGAACCGAGCCATAGCTAGATCTGGTGGAGACGATGGGCCGGTGTCACCAAAGTCGACACGCCCTCAGAGGAACTCAGGTTCACCGTCGGTGCCGAGTGACTACGGCTTCAACACCCCACGTATCACAACCCCGACCGCCGAAATGAGTCTGAGGGATTTTGAGCCCAATGCCAGCCCATCTCTAGCCCCACAACATATACCCAACCTTCTAAAGGGGCTCAAGGTGGTTATTATCCACGTCAAGGAAGATTTTAGTGAAGGCGTATCACCAGGAGAGACGATTTTACACGAATTACTAGAACATGAAAAGGAAATGGAATTGGGCTGCGAGTTTATTGTATCAAAGGCGGGACAAAGTCTTATATTTTGATTTTTATGGCATATAAGGGTGTGAAAGGGGGGGAAAGGGCGGGGGGGCGAGAGGTGTTGTGGTCAATATAGCACAACGGCAATATGGCGTGCGGGGTGGGCGGGTGTAGGTGCAGGTGGTATGCAACTTATTTAGAATAGGGGTCGGGTTGTCTTTCTCATCACCTTTTTATTCTATTTTTTGGGCTAGATTACGGTGGCGGCGTTTATGGAATATGTACCTAGATGAGGCAAGTGCAACACCTACCTGCATATTTAGGTACGATAGGTATGCACCAGGGACCGGGGCGGGCTCATGTGCTTCTGGAGGCGTACGGTCGTCGGTTGGTAGAAATATGGTTTTGAGGGACTTCGGATCATACCTACCTCATAGTAGGTAATCACCTTTTTGGGATTATCGATTCATGGGGTTGAGTGCTTACAGTAGTACACAATCAATACATGGCAATGCAATCAAGGAAACGAGAGTGATGAGACAGTGGTTTTTGTTAGCGATATTGTCTCTGATATTGATTGAGTGCTTCGTCTATTAAATGTTATTGTCGGAGATAATTAAAGGGGGTTACTCGAGCTTATTTTCCTCGTTACTCTATTCAATGTGACTCAGTACCTAGGGTAGGTAGGTGTAGGTACCTCTAGTGCTACTTATTTATTAATTATAGTTTAAAAATAACTCCAAGACACAAGATAAATACGTCATCACGCGAGTATACATTGATAATATCCATGCTGTGTTTCCCCTTCCGGTTATTGGTATATTCGTTGTTGCATGACAGCTAGTACCCAGTCACAGTACCCAGTCACAGTACCAGTCATATACCCGTTATATTTCATGTTTCCGTTTGCTCTGCAGCTTCTTACAAACCAAGCGGAACTCGGCCTTTTTACCGTTTCTACCCGCCTTCCGCCGAGCGGGCTTTAGAGCAATCAACTCCATTAATTTTTGTTGTATTGGATATTATTAACGGCACGTATGATAAATATATATACTTCATCCATCTTCATGCACTTTCTTCCACCATTCACTTCAAGCCTGTCAATCCGCACGCTTGGGATAAAACCTCGCATTGTCATTGTCGGTGCCTCACGTAGATACCCTCACCTCTTTTCCTCCCCTCATTCGGCGTTGAATTACGACAACTACAGCTGCAGGACCATGTCCGTCTCCACCAAGCAGGAAGCCTTGATTAAGCGCAACCCGCACCCGGACTTCAAAAAAGTCGAGGAGTCCCGGCCGGACTGGGACAAGGCGGCAGGGCTCCGCTTCACCAAGACCGCCAGCCCCTCCTGGGCCTTCGGGTCCGGCGCCAACGAACTCCGGGACCAAGATGGCGCTGGCGACGCCTCCAGCAACCAAAAAAAGCACATCTGCATCGACCCGTACGAGCCGGGCCGCCCCGCCCCCTTCAACTACAAGCTGCTGATCAGCGGGATCGTGCCGCGGCCGATCGGCTTCGTGTCGTCGCAGTCGGCCGACGGCCGGGTCCGCAACCTCGCGCCGTTCTCGTACTTCAACATGGTGAACCACGACCCGCCGCTCTTCGTGCTCGGCTTCGCGTCCGCGGTCGCCGCCCCCAAGGACACGCTGCGCAACCTGACGGAGACCCGCGAGTGCGTCGTCGGCATCATCGGCGAGGACATCCTCGAGGCCGCCAACGCGACCAGCGTCGACGCCCCCTACGCCGTCTCCGAGTGGGACGTCAGCGGCCTGACACCCGTCAGCGACTGTGTTGATGTGAAAGCCCCGCGCGTCAAGGAGGCAGTGTTCAGTGTCGAGTGCCGCCTCGAGAGCGTCCGCGAGTTCGAGAGCCGCGCCACGCCGGGGAAGATCACGGGGTCGCTGGTCGTGCTGGAGGGGACCAGGTTCTGGGTCCGGGAGGACGCGCTCAACGAGGAGAGGAATCTGGTTGCGCCGGAGGTTCTAAAGCCCGTCAGCAGGCTTGGTGGGATTACTTATGGTCGTCTGACGGATGTGGTGGAGATACAGAGGCCGAGGTTTGAGGAGGATGTGGGCGGGATGGAGGGGTACGAGAGGTTGAGGAAGAGGAGGGAGGGGGAGGTGGATGGGGTTGCGGATGCTACTAAATAGGGGTAAGCAAGCTTTGCTTGGCTGGCGTTGTAATTTTTGGCTCGTCGTATTGGTTATTTGTCTAGAGCGATAGAAGGATGGAGCAGCTACGTAGGATAGATGGTTAGGTATAATGTTATTGGTTTAAGAGTGATACCTATACCCTCTGTGTCCAGGAGTACAGCGCCCATGGAAATCTTCCTGGTAGGTAATCTGATATTTGCCTAAACGGAGGTAGGTTACATTCAACTTCACTCCGGAGTATATGGCCCCGATTAAGCTAACCTTGGGACTGTTGGTAGGTAGGTAGGTAGGTGTGGGGAGAAGCTTCATACAACTTTACTACAACTCGGAAACCAGGTGGAATACCTATGATACCTACTAAGGAGTAGCGGTATTGAATTAACTGCCTAACTAACAACTAGGCTGTAAATCGTCAAATCCACTATTCTTGGGATTCGTTCACTTGATAGGGGCAGCCCGAGCTTAGTCCCAACCCAACCAAGCCTTCAAGGACTCAAGATGCGACTGTTAGACATCCTAGGCACATTGGCGAGTGTGCCGGGCCTCTTTACACTAGCATCCGCGGCGAAGCATTTCCAGATCCCACCCCGTCCCGACGTCGTACCTAGCCCCTACAACGCCGGCCAGTCCATGCCCATCTCCCTACCCCGCGACCCGGACCGATACTGCCAGGTCAAGCCCGTCCTCCCCCCACAACGAGACGACGCGCCAAGTATCCTGCAAGCACTGCAGGAGTGCAACGACGGCGGCACCGTGGTGCTCGACGCGTCCTACCTGATCGGCTCGCCGCTGGACCTCACGTTCCTCAAGCACGTCGACATCGTTATTACGGGGAACATCGCCTTCGACGACGCGGATGTGTACTACTGGGATAGCCACAGTTTTAAATACACGTTCCAGAACCAGAGCGTGTTTTGGAAGGTTGGGGGGGAGGATGTGAATATTTACGGCGATTTAGGCTTGGGCGAGGGCAGGAGTGTGGTTGATGGGAGGGGGCAGGCGTATTGGGAGGAGATGATGGTAAATGAGAATGTGAGTTGGTTTTTGGTGTGTTGAGAATTGTGTATTGTTGATGTGAACAACTTTGCTAGCTATTCCGGCCTATGCTCTTCGCCTTCGACGGGGTTAAGGGGGCGACTATGTCGAACTTGCGGATGCGCAATCCGCCTAATGTGAGGTACTCCTTTCTCAGGGTTTGTTTTCAGGGTACTGTTGATTGATTTTGCTTCTAGTGGTTTAATATTATTGCAAATAGTTCTGATGTCATAATCAGTAACATGGACCTTCGCGCCGAGGTACCCAACTCTCCTGTACCCAAATGACTTGTCCGGCAGAGATGTATTGACCGTCTCATAATAGTCACTTAAAGGAACCAAGATCGCCAACTCAGATGGGTGGGATACATATCGTTCGGATCGGGTAGTCATACAGGACTCCTTCATCCGCAACACTGACGGTACGTCCTATCAAACTACCTGAGCAGCTTGCAGACTCCCTTTAGCGACCTACTAACTCCCCCATTTAAAGACTGCGTGTCTTTCAAGCCAAACAGCACAAACATCGTCGTCCAAAACCTAGAATGCATTGGGTCCCACGGCATCAGCATCGGCTCCATCGGACAGTATAAAGGGGAAACGGATATCGTGGAGAATCTGCACATCTACAACATATCCATGACGAACGCCAGCGACTTCGCCAGGATAAAGGTGTGGCCGGGCATCGAAACCGACTTCCAGCCGCATCTTGGGGGCGGCGGAGGGTCTGGTCATGTTCGGAACGTCACGTTTGATCTCTTGCACAGCGTTAACAATGACAGAGCGATTACTATCACGCAGTGCTATGGGCAGAAAAACGAGACGCTGTGTAACGAGTTTCCGGTAAGTGTGCCTACTATGATAATTTAGTTACCCAAGCTGCGTACTACATGGGGTATTAGGGAAATAGGCTGCTGACCTTTGGATATCTACCTACTTTACCACCGACAGGCCAACTTGACGATCACAGATGTCACAATGAAGAACATCTTTGGGACTACTTCCTCGAAGCTGGATCCACTGGCAGGAACGCTTGTTTGCAGTGCTCCGGACGTGAGTACTACCCAAATGTTGTGAGGGCGTGGCCATGCTGATGAATACTCTGGAAACAGCGATGTAGCAACATCAAGGTTGAAAATATCACGATCTCGGTTCCAAGCGGAGAGGCGCCGGTTTATGAGTGCAGGAATATGGATAATGGCATTTTGCAGCTGACCTGTATCCCAGATGCTTAGGGAAGAGAGGGAAAGAGGGAAGTTTCGGAGGGCTAAGGGAAAGGCTGTTGTAGGTCGACTTGTGGATGTTGGTATACTAGGTCATAGTAACGCTCAAATAGCATCTTTGCAAGAACATACGAGACAAGAAAGATGACTACTGAAAGCCCCTTTCCATTGCGCATCATTGCCTCTGTCTCATCTTTCTCGTGTTGCCGCCTTAACCGAATACCATAAGACTCTCTACCCAACATACCCGACCTCAGAGTAATGCTCATTCACAAGATGGTTAACCGTGCCTATGAGAGCTGTCGCAGTTAGCAAACTCCTTCATCTCATGACACCGGAATTAATCTCTAAGGGGAAGGTTCCTATCTCCAACCCTCCCCAAAAACCTACTGCTCTGGGCAAGCGAATTGATGCTCCATGATTGGCGCGAGTAAAAGAAAAGCTCAACGATTTGAAAGGGCGGGCGAGCAACCACCGTATGTATATGTTTGAATCGGCACTAGGAATGCAGGTGTTCTGATTCCGCATTAACTGCCCCAGGTACCTAGACCATGTAACCCTGGCCGGATACGACACTTCGTGTTTATGGCACGACTGCCGATCAAGGGTCCTTGTCACGATATGTAGACCACAGTTGGATAAACAGGTCTTGGGTACCGGCCATGAGACCACCCCTCATCGTATTGACGTTTTTTCCCCAGGGCGTTCGTTCTCCTATTTCTTTTGTGTTGACTGCAGGTTAATAACCCACCTATATACTTACCTAGCCACTGGGTTATAACCTTGAACCCAATGGATGTGGACCTATCATGTACTTCGGTGAAGTATTTATCCAGAAGAATGCCTACCTATATCCTTGCCATGCAGACATTCCCCGATGTGTATAATTTAATTCAGGGGTATGCATTGAGGGTCTAGATCTCGAGGTAGGTGACTATTTATACCGAAGCGTTGCGCCGTGTTCACAGGCAGCTCTGGTCATTGCCTTTTCCATTCCGTAGGCAAAAGCCACCCTATACACCTATTCGATTTTGTCTACACCCAAGCCAAACGACAGACAGACAAATGCATCTATCCGGGACCAGCCTCCTGCTGCTCGCCGCGGCCGCGAGCTGCGCCGACGCAGTGCGGACGATAATCCCGAAGACGAGCTTCAACTCGCAGGCGGACTTCGACGCGGACTGGAACTACAACTACCCGTGGGGCACCGACCACAACGGCGGCGCGCGCATGGACAGAGGGCAGGTGAAGTTCGGCGACGGCATGGTGACGCTGACGGCGAAGAAGGTGACGGGCCAGAAGGACGCGTCGCACGGCGGCCAGGCGATCAAGATCAACTACCTGTCGGGCGCCATCGCCGCCAAGGAGCACTTCACCGTCGGCAAGGGCGGCGGGTACGACTTCTCGGGCGAGTTCAAGGCGACGACGACCAAGGGCACCTGGCCCGCGTTCTGGCTGACCGCCGTCGAGGGCTGGCCGCCGGAGATCGACATGGCCGAGTGGAAGGGCTCCGGCAAGATCTCGTTCAACACCTTCAACACCTCCTCCGTCCTCTCCTGGAAGGACGTCACGTACCCGAGCCCCGGGGACTTCCACTCCATCAAGACCGAGGTGCGCGACATCAACCAGCGCGACGTCTCGGTCAAGTTCTACATGGACGGCCAGCTCGTGACTACACAGGTCGGCGGCAACTTCTATGGAAAGGCCATGTATCTGTAAGCTATACACCTATTTTTACCTGTCTTCGCTGTCGTGTCGTATCGTATCGTTGCTGACAATGGCCTGATAGCATCATCAACCTGCAAATGGAAGGCTCTTCAGGGTCCCCGGGCCCTACTGCCGGTAAGCAAAGATCCTTAGCTTTATTATTAGAGAGAAATTCACTGACGAGGAATGAAATAGACACCCTATACCAGGTTCGAAACCTCGAGGTCTTGAGTTATAATCCCTAGGCAGCGAGGACGCGGTGTAGTGCTGGGTAGGTAAAGACAAGGGGTTATTCGTATGCCACCTCTCTAGGTACCAAGAATGGCTGTGGCGTTTCTTCAAGCAGCTACAACTCGGGTATTCCTCGACCCAGGACATATCGAACAGTTCTGTTCTAGGTACCTAGGTAGTTTTGGTATCTAGTTTAACCGTTGCAAAAACACCTGAACCATAAGACTACCCATCTAGCTTCGTACTGCACCTATTCCGTTGACCCATAAAGTGCCTAGCCAAATGTAACCTCCCGAAGCAATCGTGATTTTTACAGGCCATAGTTATAATTTAAGCATCTACGATCATCCCGAGGCCTTGGCGATGATTAAAAATCAAAAAAAAGCTATAGTCCTAGGCGCCTAGGATACCTTTTACCCAATGCATCGTCGTAGTGAGCCAGCTAGTTCGCTCATCCCGTCTGTCTGCGCAAAATTATACCCAGGCATGTTGGCGTCAGCAAAACGTATAGCTCCCATCCCCCTAGTAAAAAAGATGACTGCTAGATACCTACCTACCTAGTTAAGTAAATGAAATTCCATGTAAGCTGTTGTTAAACTTGTATGACTAAACTATAGACCTTGCCTTAAGTAGGTAGTTTGATTTGTGAGAGCTTCCCTCGTCATCTGCCAAGCTTTTCTATAGCCAAGAATATCTCTATTTGGTTACATAGTCTGCTATACCATAAGCGTAGCCCATGTCCCCCGTCTCATCGTAGGTAGGGCTGATGGGCCCGCTCTGATGGAAAGCTGTATCCCTTTTATGTCATACTCGGGCTGAACCCAGGGGGTTCATATGATTGGTGAATGTAACTTCATGATGCTATGCCTAGGTATACTAGACCTAGGTAGCGAATGAGCTTACTCGAGTCGCGAGGCCTCATGAACTACCCTGGGTACTATGAATAGATGGTCGACGAGAAACACCAAGAGGTATATATTTCACCTCTTCGGCCTGTGAAACCAATCTTTTTCTTTGTTCAACATAGGCACTGGTAGTTTCTGCGACTGCAAGCACTACTTACCGTCTCCTCCCCTTTTCGACATATTTATTTACTTAAAGTACTCCTCCAATATGCTCTTACCCACTCTCTTACTTTCCTTCGCCGTCTCCAGCTTTGCTGCTCCTCTCACGAGCCAGCAACTGGACGATTTCTACACACGACTTGTGTATTGGAACAAATGCTCTAGTGACCAGAAGGCAGCCATCAAGGCCGGATGGGAGTCCATCTGGCCGGTCCAGCAATTCTTTGCCGACAATAAGATAGACTTCAACCATGCCGCAGCTCTCGAGTACCTGGGTCCGCCGGTAGCAAACCAGCCTTACCAGGCCCGTATTCAAGGTGATTAAGCCAACAACCAAGATACCTTAACGTAGAACAGTCAGACTAATAACGCTGAATAACAGAGGCAATAACGCAGCATTCTACTATCCAAGGGGGTTGGACCGATTGGTTTTCATGGAGACTTCACGTCCGCTGTGACGATCCTGCTAAAAAGTGCGATCAATGTGGCAGTGATGGTACTGGTGGACCTTGGGCTTACACGACCCAGAAGGATGCAAGCAGCAAATTGGCCAGAATCAACTTCTGCCCCAAGTATTTCAACGCCCCCAACCTCGACGACCAGATTGCCAAGGGCAAGTCTGCAGGTCTCCTAGAAAAGGCGAACATGAACACGTACTCTTATAGCAAAGGTAGGTACCTGACAGCTCACTCTTCTGTTAGTGTATTATCATAGTCCTGTATAATGCTGACAGCTAGCTTAGGCCATGTTTGGTACCACGAGCTTCTGCACATCGACTGGGCTACGAAGGCCACCAATTCGGATAACCATGTCACGGACATCAAGTTCGTGATGAAGGATACCAACAACAACAAGAAGAACATACCTGCGACGGGCCCTCTGAACAACAAAATCCTAGCCCGCAATGGCAAACACGTGGGCTACTGGACCTCGCGAAACGCGGACAGCCTTACGCTGTATGCTCTGTCGCGATACGTCCAGACCAAGATCGGTGGCATCTATCCGCATCTTCCTCTGGCGCCTCAAATAAAAATCTCGCCAAACGGTCTGAAAGACGCCCAGGGGAGCGACAACATTGAGATGAAAGACGACGGGACGGTGCTGTACAACAGTTCCGCACCCATCGTCTCGCAAGTTGCCGAGGCCTGTTTCGTGGACGACGAAGGCGCTGGAGCTAGCACGGAAATCGACACGTTTACGAAGGAGGACAAGTACTCGTCCGACTACAAGGACCAATGGAGCCAATGGATCAAGGAACTAGGCGGTGGCGACAGCAGTTCGTCAGGCTCGGGCGACTTCAAGCCCCTCCCGTCCGGTCAGCAGCCTACCTGCAGCGGCACGGGGCTGAACGCCAACTTCCCCTCCTCGTGGGTGACGACGGACGGGCAGGCGTCGGCCAGCGAGCTCCTGTACCGCATGCGCGACCAAGCGTGCCAGGGGAAGTGCGAGAGCATCCAGGGCGTGCCGGGCAACAGCGGGAACCCGAGCGCGGAGGGCTACTTCGCGGCGGCGCGCCAGGGCGACACGGGGTGCGAGTACACGGTGAAGATCGCGGCGGACAAGGAGCTGTACATGTACGTGACGAACAGCGGGCAGAACTGCTACGACGCGACGTGGAGCATGGTCAACACGTGCATCAACTCTAAAAAGAACGACGCCGGCTGGATCAACGGGCCGAACTACGGCGAGTTCTACCAGGTCGGCGTGCGGGACCAGAACGGCAGCGGGGCCAAGCACGCCAAGTTCCCCGACGGCAACAAGAACCACCTGGGCTACCGGCAGGTGGCGTGCCAGCGCACCGACAACGGCAAGTCGGACCTGTGGTACGGGTTCAAGGTCGAGGTCACCAACTGGGACGACGGCAACTACGGGAGGAGCATCCGGGACCGCGCCAAGAAGTGCGGGCTCGAGTCCCAGTGGAAGTTCGAGGAGGAGAAGGACTTCGCGTTCAAGGATGGCGTCAAGGCGGAGAAGTACGCGAGCTGGAGACTGCCGCTGCTCATTGGGGACCGTTGTGGTGAGAAGGCGATTGAGGGGGCTTTGGGGTTGAAGGAGGGCAGTGTGACGTGTAAAAGGGGGGAGTGGAATGAGGTGACGATGTTTTCATGATGTTTTTTTTTTGGGGGGGGGGGGGGGGGGGGGGAGGGGGCGGATTTTTAGATTTTTAGATTTTTTGTTTCCCTTTTTCTTTAGCGTAGAACGTTGATAGAATGTTGACCTTTTTTTTGGATGATGTGCCTGAATGCACCTATAAATAGGTACTGATAAGATAAGATAATCGATGGAGGGGGTCACGTTCTTTGGCGATGGGCGCTAGTTATCGATAAATTATTAACTGTAATTATTTTGAGCTCATCATTTTTATTTCTTTTTCCATCAACACACGCATGCATGCATGTACAAGAGTCACACGGTCAACATCTATAGGCTCGCCCTATATAAACCTCCATGAGAAGCCGGGTTATTTCTACGAGCAAGCTGATTCAGCCTTCTCTGACAATTAACCCCTACCGATCATTTCTACCAGAAAGCTCCCGACCAGAGAGGATTGCAAACTCCATCTTCGAGACAGCCCAGATCCCCCCGACAATTCTTTTTAAGAGCCCCGAGGACGCTGCAGACACTGCAGTCTCAGTAATACGAGCCCCTCTCATCGATCAACGATCCAATGCCCGCTTTTTAATTGTTCGAGGTAGGAGAAATTACGAAAGCGGGACATCTGAGCTCGCAGCCCAGGCATTCGTCCTGAAGATGTTGAACTGGGTTCAGATAGTCACCCACCCCACCGCCGATACCCCTGGTACCACTTTGCTGCTTCACTTCGATAACAAGCGGTACATTTTTGGGAACATATCTGAAGGATCTCAGCGTGCCTATACCCAGCGTGGTGTAAGCATACAGAAAGTAGAAGATATCTTTGTAACTGGGAAAGTCAGCTGGCAGACTACGGGGGGGCTCCTCGGCACCATCCTCGTGCTTGCCGATACCCTTGCTGGCAAGACTGAAAGTCTCCAAGCCGTTGCAGAAGAGCGCAAGAAAAAAGGGAAACTTCTTCGCGCCAAAGACGAAAATAATGGCCTACCGACACTTAGAATCCATGGAGGAAAGAACCTCACCCAGATGCTAGCCACTGCCCGTCGATTCGTCTTTCGAAAGGGACTTCCTCTAAACCCCCGTGAGGTTCGCCAGGACCCTCGCGCATCGAAACAAGATTTCAAACCGGATTGGCAAGATGCCAACATCAATGTGTGGTATATGCCTGTAGAGTCAGCTACGGAACCGTCGTCGAGCTCTAGGAAACGGACGCACGAGGAGTTTGTTAAATCCAACAAAGCCGAAAAGGAACGCACCCCTTCACCAATCTTCGAGGATGAAGAAGGCAGGCAGCTACTCGACACTGTGGTAACCCAGATGTTCAATTCAGATTGGCAGATGGATGCTCTGGTTGAGACAACTTTACTTAAAGCGCAGATGCCCGCCAAACTGTTTGTTCGAGATCAGGGAGGTCAAATTCAGCCATACACAGGCCCTATGCCAGGAAGCGGCCAGAAAGTACCGGACATACCCGTATTAGTCCGTCAACCATGGCCCGGGGCTATGGTAACATCACTACCGCGAACAAGACCTTCGAATCAGTCTTTATGCTACATCGTCAAGACCTATGATCGTCGAGGAAAATTTAACCCTAAAGTAGCTGAGCAGCACAATGTAGCAAAGTTCGACTATAAGCTCCTCGCGAGCGGTCGAGACGTTGTAGGCAAAGACGGGGTAGTAGTAACTTCAGCCATGGTTCTAGGAGAGACTGTCCCTGGAAACGGTTTTGCGATTGTTGATTTACCAGATGCCTCTTATATCGATGGGTTGGTGAATCGTCCGGAATGGCGAAGCGAGGAGATAATGAAGGGTATCCACGTCATCTTTTGGACTTTAGGCCTTGGCCTCAAGGAGGATCCTCGACTGCTACAGTTCATGGAGGCTAGGCCTGAAATAAGACACATCGTGACTTCGCCAGACAGCTGCCCGAATAGAATCTCGTTTGATTCTGTTTCCGCTCAAGCCCTCAAGTTACGATGTATCGACCCTGACCGATTCCCTCTGCCAAATTACAATAATCAGGTTTCGATTTCGAAAGACCCCTTAACTACCACTTCTCCTCTCTACGAAAGCGGCCGGGTTGGCAAAACTATCCAATTCGCACCACAATACTTGCACCAAGATGATAAAGTCGTTCCCTTCCCAGATCTCGAGGCCCGAGCCCGAGCCGATCTAGACGATGAAGTGCTAGAGATGGGTCGTCAAGCCAGAGCAAGAATTTCAGATCCCGAGTTTTTGGAAAAAATCGAGAAAGTGGAATCGGACATCCCGCATCGTGATGCCGAAGTCATCACTCTAGGAACTGGCTCCGCTTTGCCATCCAAGTATCGCAACGTCTCATCCACAATGGTCCGCGTTCCAGGCTATGGAAATTACCTGTTCGACTGTGGCGAGAACACGCTCGGTCAACTTCGTCGTGTCTTTGGTGATGAGCTGCCTGAAGTCTTGCGAGATTTGAAGTGTATTTGGATTAGTCACTTACACGCAGATCATCACCTCGGTACTGCATCCGTCATCAAAGCCTGGAACGAGGAAACGAAACAGTCAATGCCTTCGGCAAAACTTGTCTTTGCGTCTCATGGGCACATGGTGAATTGGTTACAAGAATACTCTGAGATAGAGGAGTTTGGCTTTAAACGTCTAAAGACTACACTGTTTAATGATCGTGATTTCAGTTTACCTGGCCGCATTTGCAAGCCACGCAGATTTTCCAAGGAGGAGAGCAAACTCTATGGTCTAAAACAGATCGACGCCTGCTTCGTCGTGCATTGCTTCGGCGCGCTCGCAACCGTGTTGACGCTTCCGTCGGGATTCAAGATTGCATACTCGGGCGACTGCAGGCCAAACAAAGACTTCGTCACGATCGGAAAGGGGACGACGCTCCTGATTCACGAGAGCACGTTCGACGACGAGCTACAGGCGGACGCCAAGGCGAAGAAGCACTCGACCATGTCGGAAGCGATCGACGTCGGTCGACAGATGGGCGCCAGGAGGATCATGCTGACGCACTTCTCCCAGCGGTACCAGAAGGTGCCCGCGCTCGAGGAGAAGCTGGAGATCCGAGAGGATGCTGAAAACGCGGAGGGCGCCGACAAGGCTAAGCTCGACGAGGTGATTCTAGTCGCGTTCGACTACATGCGCGTTAAGCTTGGCGACTTTAGAAAGGCGCAGGCATTTTTGCCGGCTCTGCAGAAGCTATTCGAAGAGGTGGAAGATGAGGAGATAGTTTAGTTGCCTATATATCTACAACTTGGGTATCTATTTGAAAGTAGTAGGCACCTAAGTAGTAGTTGTAGGCGAAATAAATGAAAATAAATATACAAACAATTGTGTCGTTGTAGATTAGCCGATTAGGTGCCTAGGCATTGAGGATACTTGATCACCCGGTCGGTACATAGGGGCAAAATAACAACACCACAAGCCCCCTATGAAGCAGTCCAAGGCATTCCAAGGTACCTATCGATCATCTCATCATATCATCCACCCAGGTAGCTGTGTTGTCATAATCATCAACACCATACCTATACTTAGTATCCGTAAGATACCTACCTACCTACACTCATACACATACATTACCTACAGCTATTGCACATACCTAGGTAGGTACCCATGACATCACCGCGTACCAAAACAACCTCTTTACGCCACCCCCAGCCAGCCGAACAAAATAAAGTCCAAGACAAGGCAGAAAGAAACACTGCAAATTAACTGCAATACAGTCGCGGTGAACCTGGTCCTTTGTGCAACATGCAGAGTACTGGGCACGGGCTTGGTGGTGGAAGGATAAATGGCGCGGCGTGCCCTTTTTTGAAGATATTTTGTGAGGTTTTAAGAGGATGGAGGGATGGAGGGATGATAGGTAGGGAAGTGGTGGTGGGGAGAGAGGTGTTGTAGGGAGGTTGTGTACAATACATCTTGGGACTAATATGTACCTACGCTATATCATGGATGATGCTAGGTATCTACCTACCTGCCTACCCAACTACACAGCTACACAACTAACTACACAACTACCTATCTTACCTGACTATGTAGCGAGAAGCACGTATGTGTATCCTACAGGTGAGAGCTATGTATCTGGACGAATACTACCTACATCTACAACAATACCACCAACCACCGCTCCCTCCCAGACAGCAAGAGCAGATTTTTCCATGGACATGGCCGTGTGTGTATGTAGGTATGCGAGTAGGTAGGTAGGTATATATAACCCCCTACCAACAAAGAGGCGCGGGGGATCAAAGCAAGCCTCCTATACCCTAGGTAGTATACCTTACCTTCCTGGCCTTACCAACCATCACATCAACATAGCAATGACAGCATACATCTAACATAACCACCTAACCTAAGTAGGTACCTTAAACCCCCCCCCCCCCCCCCCCCCCCCCCTAAACCAAAAAAAGGGGAAACAAAGAAAAAGTGCACATACACACATACAACGCGAACAAAGAGTCAAAGAAAAACCCAAAGGAGAAAAAGGCGAGCATGGAACGCCACATACAGATTCTACACAACCTACCTACTAGCGCAGTATCTACGTACCAAGGCTCTAGATACCTACGTTTTGTATTACCAAAGCCCACAAACGCCGGATCGAAAGCACAGCACTTAGCATAGCACTTGGAAGACGAGAAAGCCAGACAGCTAATGATGATACATGATATTTACAATTCTATACGCTAGGTATCTATCTACACGACCGATCAACGGCCTTCCTACCAAGCTCCTCTTATCGAGCTACGCGGTATGGTTTCCTTTTTTTTTTTTTGGCTAAGCAAGTCTAACTATACGTGTACTTTTCAACTATACCCACCCATCGCCATCCCTATCTTACCTTCACCTACTCCCTCTTATTCTGCTGCCACCACGCAAAAGTCGGCCAGGGCGTAGTTTCCCCGGCCTCGGACTCGAGGGGATCGACGAGCTGGACGAACTCCGAATCTAGGAGCTTCACATAGTCATCCATGACCTGCTGCGGCGACATCTCGTGCCCGGGGGTCAAGGGAGGTGATAAACTACCGTGAGACAGCGGGGGCACAGGCATACCGTGACTCCTACCTGCCGAGGAGCCCGGTACCCGCGTCGAGTTCGCTCTTGTGAACGGGTTGTTTTGATCACGCGCGAACATCCCCGGCGTCATGGTGTTCTGCTGGTGGTGGCGGTGTCGCCGCTGATCTGTCGAGTATATGGAGGAGGCGGCAAACGAATTGTGCTGCCGGGATCTCCTCGAGGGAGGAGGCTTCAACGGCGTTGATGGTGATCTGGGCGGAAACTGGCTGGCGGTGGGGTGCGGCCTAGTCGGTGAGAGCTGCTCGGAATATACCGAGGAGCTCATTGAAAATCGTCTGTTTCGGTTAGAGGGCCTCGATGAGGCGTTGGGTGGAGGGGCGTGAGGACGAGACGACGATGGCCTCTGATCACCAGCACCCTTCTCCGAATTGAGATAAGCCGACGGTATCCTTGGCATGGCTGGCGCCTCTGTTGCATGGGGGCTATTAAAGCCAGGACTTACGGTATATACCGTAGCATCAGTCCAAGCGGACTTTTGCGTAGCCTGTTGTTGGGCAGTAGGCGGACGATCCTTCTTAATCTTGAGCGGCGAAGGGGCAGCTGACTTGTGACTGAATCCAGTAAATGGCTGAAATGCTGGATGGATTGTAGACATAACCGATTTGGCGTCATCTGCTGTTCGCTTGCCATTGGATACGCTCAGTCGCGTAGCGTACCAATCCGTCACCTTGCTGCGGCTCCGTTCATCCATCTCAAGGTCTCGTTCGAAGTTTTCGAGTCCTTCCTCATCTTCTTCTCCCTCGTATGGGTCATAATTATCCTCCATTGCCTGCTGTTCTAGTTCATATGCTGCATCATAGGCCTGTGTGCGCCCATTGCCAAATTGCGAGAAAGCATTCATGCTGTCCGGTCTATAAATGCTCTTTTCACCTTCAAGCAAGCTATACATCGCAATCCTCCTCTGCTCTTCCGCACTCTCTTGATCAGTCATAGCTACAGGAATCCCATCCTTGGTCCGTCTCTTGCGTCGTGCGCTAGCCGGAATGTTGCTCAGCCGATGTCCAGAGTTTGAATTCCTCAACTCGTACATAGGTAAGTTACCAGACCCGTCGAGTTCCTTCTTTCGCCGGCTACGCCACTGTAAAAGTTGAGTCCGGGAAGCTCTAAGCTGCGTGAGTATATCATCGCTCATGGCCCTACACTTTGCCGCCCTTTCCTCTTTGAGATGATCAATCCAATTTTCGACAAAGCGAGCAAGCCTGGCCGGCCTCTCTGGTGCTTTGTCTGAACGACGTGAACGCCTCTCGGTTCGGTCTACAATAATGGATCGCAAGTCTGCGAGCACGCGAGCATTGGCTCCTATGGCACTCAGAATGCAAGCCTCACAGCCGGACCTAACGAAGACCATGTGGTTTTCGAAGGGTGGAGTACCGTAGCATTCGCGGTACAGTTCCGGTTCTGTCCAAAGGGCAGCAATGGCATCTATTCGTCCTACTAAAGCTGAAAGCCTTGGAACATCCATTCTACCTTTCCAGGTACGTAGCATATCGGTATGGACCGTAACTTCGTAAGCGATAGCCAAAAATACGCGACGTATAAGCCACGGGTTAAGAACGACGTGAGTCTTGCATAAAATAGCTCTTGGATCAGTGGCACTCGGGTCGAGTTTATCAGCAATTCTAAGGAAAAATCGCTTTAGAATGTTTGACGTACGGAGCATCTCGCTAGGAAAGGACTTGAGTTTCTGCTCTTGTCTAAGAAGCCATCTTCTCGACGGAATAGCGATGCCATATTCCGGACGTCGGGAGAGAAGCTTTGTCAGTTGTTGAACCTGCTTGTCCGAGAGGTCTCGGATGTTGACTGTCATCATTTTGTGTTTATAAGTTTGTCTTGCCCAACTGTTCTAGATTTCTGCACTCTTTAGTTGGAATGGTGTGAGTGTAAAGCGAGTTACGTATGATAGCCAGTCAGTCGTAATAGAAATGGTGGTGAACCGAGCGTATTAAGTAAATATTCGATCTCAAGCATCGTTCCTCAACGTAGAAAAACAAGAATTGTTGAGTCGAAAACTCGTGCGATCGGTGCGGGACATATGGGTTCCCATACTCAATGACCTCCTTTGTCACGTCGTCTCGGCATACTTGCTAAGTTGTTCGTTCAAGAGACAAAGATATTGTTCTCGATGCTGCTCGACTTTGACAGACAAAAGCCCCCCAAAGGAATCTATGACGATGGCTAAGCCCTGGCGAAGTCAACTGTAGTATTCTAGAAGCTTTGAGTGAGGTAACTTACGAAATCGGACTCGATTTTTCATTATATTGATTATCCATTATCATTATGGCCTATCGGCGCTATTCAGGCGCGTAGACAAAGGCCTCACGTTTGTAAGTAGACAGATAGAAAAGCAGGAATGCAGGAATATTAGATCTCAACCAGCACAAAATGCTGCCCGAAGTAGTGAGTTCTATATTGAGAAAACGTCGCAAGTCGTCTCGTCTACGATGGCGCAGAGGCTGTAGACATTTTTATGTAACGTAGCTCAATGCCATAATAACTACTCGCAAAATGCTGGCCAGAACGCCTATTTCCCCTGTCCCTTTCCCAAAGCCTAAGAGCATTGCAAACTATTGTTGCAACGCTTTGTGTACTAGGCCTGAATCTCCATCTCAAATATACAGGTTCGTTTTGGTATCAATATTGTGTTGTCGGTGTCTGGTGAGTTTGTTATGCCATCAACCCCCTGCAACACTTCGGGTAGGGTGGTAATCATGCTCCTTCATTCGTTCTAACCGAATTTTTGCAGCCTCGGTGCCGTCATCGGGGATAGCTGGCTCTCGGAACCATTCATGCTCTAGAGCTTGTCGAGCGGTAATTCGCTTTGCAGGATCGTAAACAAAGATTTTCTGCAAAAGATCCAAAAAGGATCTGAGGAACGGGCTCGAGGAGGGGATGATATCCTATATTCATATTAGTTACTAATCTCGACAGGTGAAAGGAGTGAAACTTACACTCAAACGCTTCATATTCTTGACAAAGCGTCTCGAAGCTCGGGTAGTCTCTGCTGTAGGATAATCCAGCCGCAGTCGCTTGAAGTACCTAAATCATGTATTAGTAACTTGAGAAGGGTAAATCTGGTAAGTATAAAGAAAGAGCTTACTTGGATGCGGCGTTGCCTGCACTACGCGTAGCCATTTTGTTTACAGTCTGGACGAGATGTGTGTCAATGCGACTGTCGCAGACATTCTCCATCATAGCCAGGTGCTCTAGGTTGTCATGTGTCTGAAATAGAGCATCTCCGGTAAAGAATTCAACCAATATGCAACCGATGCTCCAGATATCGCAAGGGAATGACCAGCCCAGTCCGAGTATGATCTCGGGTGCTCGATAATGCCGGGTGGAAACAACGGATGAGTGGTACTCATCTTGGAATGTCGCAGATCCGAAGTCGATCAGGCGAATCTCGGTGTCAAGAAGCACCTTGCGTTGAGTGGCCTGGCGATTCACACCAGCCGAAGAGGATGGTATCCTGCGGTTGTAGGTAAACGTCTGATAAGCGCTATCACAGAGCAAAATATTCTCCGGCTTTAAATCGGTGTGGATGAGATTCAAGTCATGTAGGACTAGAAGTGATTAGCAAATTGTTGTCCTCGCCATACGAGGATCACTTACAGGCTACACTGGTAAACAGTTGGCGGGCAAAACTTTGGATTTGACTATTCGGGAAGGGAACAAAGTTATTGCTCTTCAAGAAGTCGAACACGCTTGATCCAAGGAGATCCATGACGATACAGATGTGGCCGCGGAAGTCGAAGCAGTCTCGAAGATGTATGCATCTGTTTCGGTTTTCTTCGTCATTGGCTTTCAAAGTCTGCAGCACACGCAATTCGATCCTAGAGGCATCGCGATACTTCTGCACAGCTCGAATGATTTTGATCGCGACTAGTTTGCTTCTTTTGCGATCACGAGCCTGAACAACTTTTCCAAATGTGCCTTGCCCAAGAAGCTTAATCATTTGATCTATTCCCTAGTTAGATTCATAGATGTCCATGGATTGAAAAATAAAGTGAACGCACATTGGGGTGTGAGATCGGCATCGGGAACAACGATGTAGTGACCGTCATCGTCATCCACTCTTACGCCACTCTGGTGGGATCGCTATTAAGGCAACAGTCAGTAATTGGTTGATTCACAAAAACTTGATTTGAACCACTTACATCGTTAACAACTCGGACGGTCACATCACCAGCCTTTTTCACAGGCTTCTGGGGAGGGCGATAGCTGACGAAAGAGTCGGCTAGAACCTCGACCTCTCGTCTCTTCAACTCTTGAGCAATCTGCTGTCTGGTTCTCTTTCTTTTTTGTCCTGCATGGGCACCTTCATAGTCGTACTGTCCATTCGAAGACAGCGAGCCAAGCGAGGTGGCGGCCGTAGTGTTGTGGGCCGACGTCGTGCGATCGGTCGAAGTCGAACCGCTAATGGAAGTGGGTTGATAAGAGCCATTTACGCTGGCTTCATATGCATCCTCAGCACGGACGCCATCGTCTTTCCTGCGTCTCTTGGCGGTATGGCGAGCGATAACTTCTTTCGCGGTACCATTCGCATAAGTTCGTGACGAAGAAGCGGCGGCGGCGGGGGGGTTATTTTCGGGCTCGGGAGTATCGTGTATAACAATTACTTCTTTCGGAAGGCCATTCTTGTAAAAGCTTTTCCAGTCGGGCTCCTTGGATCTTCGACGTTTTCTCGGTTGGCCATCGGTGTTATAGGTTTGAGTAGAGGAGGCTGTTGAGGGAGCCATGTTGGAGTGATTTGCGTCCAGTTGAGGAGTGGAATTGGTCCTCGAAGAATCTTGAGTTGGTCTCGTAGTGGCTACAGACGCCGCTACTCCATTTGTGGAATGTTGGGAAGATTTACTGGCAGTATATGCAGAATTGGTAGTATATGAAGAAGAAGAGGGGGGAGGAGCGTGATGGCGATTAGAAATAGTTGCCGTCGAAGCCGTCGAGGTTGGAGTGGGGAGAATAGGGTTTGCAGTAGTAGTAGTAGTAGTAACGCTACCAGCGACAGATCGATAAGAGGAGCCGCTGCTCTGTAAGTTTGGATAAGGCGGATAATGGTGTGAGGGGTGATGGTGATGGCGATAGTGAGGAGGAAGTGTGGCTGTTGCAGTGGTCGGCGTTGACATCTTACAACAATGTCAAGAAATGTTGTGTGATGTGTGTGAGAGGATGGAAGGAGAAGAAGAGGGTAAAAGAAGCCTGCCAGTGGAGTCCCTTGGGATGGGGGACTAGTCAGGATTTGTTTCTGTGCAGTGTGCACTTTCCCACTGTAGGTTTTTAAGCACTTAAAAGCTTGTGCTGATACTTTTCCCGGTCGCGACGCTTTTGGTCCAATTGCGCGCTCCCTTTGGGGGGTGATTTCTTAAATAAGTGCTGAAACTTTGGGGGGGAGGGGGAGAAAATTATTAAGCCCTGGAGCCCTAACAGGATATAAATTATAGTGTGTTTTCGCGCTGGTATACTGCGGTAGTCGCCTGTAGTCCCTGGAAGGTAAGCCCTGGCCTAGTGGCTAACAGGTAATTGAAGGCAGGTGCCCCAAATGGTTTTGTTAATTGCCTGGGGAAATGGGTTTCTTAGGCCGCTACGACCAAGTCCGTACGCTCCGGCTGACTTAGGTATGCTGTGACACCACCAATAACCCTGGAGGCAAAAACACCTGGCAAAGTACCGTACCTCCGATATTATATTTTAAGTAACCCAATGTCGAACCGAGAAAAAAAAACCAAGTTGTAGCAACCAGCTCCCAGTAGCCAGTTCTAGTGCTAAAGAATTTCAATTCGGAACAGGACAAGCGTGAGGAGTTGATCCCGAAGAAGATTCCTTCAGGTGTTCAAATCGATATTCGTATCCCCTTTGTATTTTTTGGCTTCCTTCTCAATTTGCTCAAATTGATTTATGACATAGAAGAAAGGGGGATGAATTTAGAGCTTTCGGAAATCGACGGTAAATAAGTCTCAGGCCAATAGGTAGACAGTAGGTGAGTCTAGTCGTTACAATATAGGCTCGTACTTCAGTGCCTGAGGTATGCAAATCATGTGTCGAAGTAGAGAGTTGCTCGAATCGAAGGACATGGGTGTATTCGGATAACAGGTATGATATTGTGGTATACCTGGATAGTAAGTATTAAATGACTCCTTGAATGTAATTGATGGTAAATGTAGCCGTCTTGCTTGTGCTAGAGTACTGGATAGCGTTGATCGACCGAGTTCCTGTTGACGGTTTTGTTTTCTCCGCTTTCACGACAAAACATGCCTGTAACAAAGGCACTGTGCTACATGTAAGAGAAGTAAAAGTAGTAGGGTAATATGCCGTCCGAAAAGCAGGAATAGTAAACAACAAGTATGAACTTTCAAGTGCTCAAGAGGCAGTTCAGAAGTCAACTCAGAATTGAAAAAAAAAGAGGGTGAAAATGAAGTTAATGGAATCTGATCTACGTAGGGTAGATGATAGATGGTAGATGGTAATTCGAAAAGTGGTGAATGAACCCTTCTACATTGCCGCAAATGCAAATGCAGAATGAGGTGGTGTTGCTTGTGGTGCTGTGGGAATTTACTTGTCGGATCTCACAACGCACCGGGCTGTGTGATGACAGCTGGGAATCAAATTGTACATAGAATGGAAAATGTAGGTACCTATGCAATGTACAGTGCATCACAGATTCACAGGTCTACCGCTTGTTTCGGACTTTGCCCATGCTGCCTAGTTGTGTGGTGAAAATGAAGTAATCGGTGGGCCAATTTTACTATTTGTACCTAGCCAATTCGCCTCTGTTACATGTACAATACATACAAATTGCCATTACAGTTCTAGTAGTACCTAGTATTTGTTGCCTATTTACAACTAGTCGAAACATTTAAATAACATTTAAATAACATTTAATGTTCATGAGAGTTCAATACATGTAACTAACTAGAAGTGATTCAAGTGAGTGATGTATATATTCGCACGGTGAAGAGTACGGGGAAATACCCTAGGTAGGCGTTTGTTATCCACCCATTTACAGATTGATTGATTGATCATGGCAGCTCAGCAGCTGCATGGATGTCCTGTTCTTTACCTTTGTACAGTAGAAATGACCAAATCTTACCGTACGCGCCTATTCATCCCTCCGAATCCTGGGGTTTTAACTTAACCTAATAAAGTACCTAGTAGTAGTACAATTTCCAATGTTCCCTGCTATCGCTCATTGCTGTTATCATGGCAACGGATTAGTTACTTACCTTACTCACGTTACTTACTTCATACTGCCTAGGGTATGTAATGTCTATGTAACTTTATGTAACTTAACTCAAGTTCTTCCTTGACATTTCAGCTCACCTACATGGCACCTGGCAACAATGATTGAAAGTTCGAAACTTCCATGGATTAGTTCCCACTTTTCATTGAGTTGCCTGGCCATCTCATCGTAATCACGGATCTTCTAATCCCATTATAAAATGTCACTCACCACTTAAGTTCCCAAACTTTTTCTATATATACCAAGCGTGTTCCTTCGCAATCAGAATAAAAAAAGTTACTCGACCCGGTAACTTTTTACATCATCTTCCTTTTCCCTTTTTTCTCTTTTCCTTTTTTTTTTGAGCCTCTTTACTTGGCTCGGAATTCGGTTCATAATCTTCCTAATCTTCCCTACTAAAAATAAGGCACTTGACCTAACTTACCTACCCATGGTCCATGGATACCTACTATTATGTAGGTATTTATAGGTATATATAACATCCATACGTGCCTACGTACCTGGGTAAGGTACACATGCGTTGCAAATCTAAATAGGCCCTTCTTCAACTCGAAATGGGAATGGCCTGTTTGTTGCTTGCTAATACGGTTGGTACCTTAAGCCAGTGGACCACTGGACCCTTCAGCAATACTACATTACATACGATCCCATTATCAGGGCCCATTCAGGGACCCCTAAACTTCTGAACTCTGCCAGCAGCAGCGCCCATTCTCGATGTACTCCCGAACCGCAGACGGCAAATATTGCCACACTGCTATTGGTACTTGGATGGCCCGGCTTGCCTAGGTCTTAGTGTCGCCTATGCATCTCGTGCAGCACTAGCTTTCCCCTCATCCTCAGTACAACACGGCCACCTAGGATGTTGCTGCATTATTATCACGATTTTTACTTGCAGCCTTATCGGTTTCCGTGGGTTGGGCCCTTGTTCCCTTAGCTGACCGACTGACTGACTGACTGAATAAATGACTGTTGGGAAGGGGAAAGGGCCTCGTCATAATAGGTAAGCAGATGGACTCTTTCGTGCCGCGTGGCAGTCCTTGATTCTCGAGTATTGTACAAGCCTACGTCTGGCTACTCTTACAAATTGCAATCTAACTTACACGAAATCTCGGCTACTACCACCTGAGAAAGTCGAGTCTTGCAAAATCCATTCGCGTTTATATACTGTGTACCGCGTCCATCATTCAATCGGGGAGGGTTTTATACATACCTCTTACAGCATTGGAAGTGAAGAACTGTCCAGGATAACTGATAGCTGCAAATTCTGCAATACATACCCACTATGTTAAGTAGGCTAGGTACAAATTGTCCTAATCATGGCTATGTCGAGTTCGTTTTCGATTAGAACCTGTCGACGCATTTCCCCGCTCATTGGCTTGCACTGCAGCAGTCCAGGGGGCCGGGGCAGCGGACCTGCACTCATCTGACAAGTTACAACCTGGAAGATATTAAATCGCTCTACTTGAGCTGTACTATACTTATACGATGAGAACCCCTCTATCCCTATCTCTCTATCTCCGTCACGGCTGCCGAACATACATATATCTATCGTCATAGGTACTAGGTTAGGCAAGTGGTTTCGATTCTGCCCCATACTCAAAAATCTATAGCCTGGATAAGACATGATATTACCCGTTAATCCCTGGCTTATTTTGTCCTTTACGCAGTGAGACGGTTTGAACGGAACAGTGGCAAAAATATACGGAGCATCGTGACTTTTCAGGTCTATACTGCTCTTGGAGTCGCTTCTCTAGTGTTTACGCTCTCCCTCCGGCACATCATATTAGCATAATTTCTCTAGCGAGAAAATCCTAAAGTGTAAACCATTTCATCAGTCTTATGTACTATCTCATCCAACGTAAGGGATCTTCCAGGCAAAACCTGCCAAATTCCTACATACAATGTAGTTACCTAGAGAGGGAAACCCCCCCATTCATGTGCCACAAATAGAGAGCATGTACGAAGTATGCCTCCTAACACAACTGCTCGTTCTCCGCCGGTTTCCTTCATACAATTCTACAGGTAACACCACCTAGCCCCCTTACGGCATGGTATGGATAAATCGACTTACATGATATGTATGTGTTGCCTACCGGTACATACACTGCAGCACTGCACATTAGAAACTGCATGTGAAGGTATTATGTATAACTTGAGCATGCTTTATACACATACGTATATACATATCTACCTACCTAGTACCTTGTACGCATGCGTCCCTCCACCACATCTAAGCCAACATTGAACCTACATAACCCAGTCAAGTCCAAACGCGAAGTAATTAGTAGGGAAACCTGAGAAAGGTGCCTACTTGCTTGCCTAGCCACCAACATAACCCAACAGCGCCGCCCGTCAGCCATTAATCACCCCCTTTCCTTAATCCTTCCAACGGCCAGGCCAGCTTCTGGTTCTCTTTCTTCCTTCTCCGTCTGACATTTCGTAAGAAGAATATATATATAAAAACGAGCCCCTCCAAGAAAAAAAAAAATAGCCAAACCACAAAAGAACCGGTACCCAGGTTTCTGGCCCTTACCTAAGTAGGTTGAGAATCCTACACATATATGCATACATACATAATACCTACCACATGATCTACAGCGAACATCTTCTCTCGCGAACAAGCCCTAAGCCCTACGTAGGTATCCATACATAAGGCATCTATCTATTCTACATATCTATCCAGCAACAACCCATACATACATAGCCCTTCTTTAGCAACAAGACCCACGCCCCTAGTTACAGTAGTAGGTTGAAAATGTACAATACCTAGAGGCACACCATCCTCTACATAGGATGCGTCACGGCAAGGCTTATATGTACAATGCTATACCAAGCCATGCCCATGCCCTATGTAAGTAGCCAGTTGCATAGGTACCTTAGGTAAGGAGGTAGGTATGGATAGACCCCCTAAAGACATCCACGCCTGCAACGCCACGATATCATCGTCAAATGCAACAAGGTTCAGACATCTAGCCTCAACTTTCAAGCTCACGATTAGAGTTACTTGCGTATACACACATACCTAACCTACATAAGGTACCTTGGTAGGTTAGGCATATAGTATCTGCTTCAAACTACCATGTACCTAACCTACCTACCTACCTACTTACCTAATCACTAACCGCCATCTAGACGCATGTACATACAAGGAGGTCCAATGAGCTCATTCATATTCGTTTCGTTTCTTTCCTATACACCTTATTCCTGTGTATATATCATATAAGAACAACAAATACCGTGAATGAAACCCGTCCCGTCCGATATACGATGCCGTTCTAAATCTGTCCCGATGTCTTGATATATATATATATAATGCATATAGCAAACCCCTTTCCCTTCTATATCTCTCAACTGCGAAGACTGCTTTACTATGCGGTAGTTATATGTCTGTATAATCCCACGTTTTAATTTAATTTTCTTTCCTTTTTTTAAAAAATCTTTTTTCTTCTCTCTTTTCACGTCGAGAAACGCCCTGGTATAGCACCTACCTAGCCACCTACCTATCGTAACCTTATCCTACCTACCATAAAACAAACGCCGGCAAATGCTGTGAATACATCTATTCGTCTCCTGTTTCATATCCCCCGATTAAAAACCACCATCCCCCCATCGCCCCCACGGCCTCTGAACTCCTCTTCCAAACTATCCGCGCTGATCCTCTGCCTCTGCGGGAACGCCGCGAGCGCGAACGGCAGCACCACGTAGCTCATGCCCAGGATCAGACCCAAGTTGATGGGGAGCGTGTAGCGCGGGTTCTTCCTCAGCCACTCCGTCCGCTGCAGACGCATGAGGATCAGGGGGGGCACCACCATGATCGGCGTGCTGTTGAACACTCTGCTCGCGGCCGTCTCGCCCACTGCCAAAGTCGCTGCCTTGCGGCTCTTGCCGAGGCTGGGGACGTCGCTCTCGGCCTTGCCTTCCTTGGCGAGCTGCGCCTTGTCGGCGTCCGAGAGCACGGGGTAGACGTCGATGCCGGTGCGGATCTCCTCGCCGCGCATGAGGAACACGTTCACGATGTTCGCGGACGCCACGGCGGCGAAGGGCACGAGGCGGCCCAGAACCAGCTTCGTGGAGGGCGAGACGCGCTTCAGCCGGGGAACCAGGGCGTTGAGGCCCACGGCCACGGAGCAGGATGCTCCCACGGCGAGGAAGTAGGACTGGGCGATTTTAGAGTACGATAGTGGCGTAGACTTGTTTGCGTTGGCGGAGTTGATGGCCACGTTCAAGGACTGGTTGGCGACTTGCCAGAGAACGGTGCCGGTAGTCTGTTTTATCGTGACTTATGTGAGATTTTTTTTTTTTTTTTGGTCTGAGTGATATCATACAGAAAAAAAAGACGGGATGGGCCGCGAGTCTTATCTTACCTTCAAGCCGGGCGTAAGCATGCCAGCCGTGACTATGAGATTCGAAAAAACGAAGCAGGACATGCGGAAGGGCAAGAACACAGTCTCTCCAGTGTCTAGCAAATTCGATTAACTCGTCTACTCGATGCTGCAGGGTAGGGTATGCGCCTCAGGGGGTAGCCATACCGGGATGTACTGTAGAGTCAACAACCTGCTTGGCCTTCCATAGCTCAGGGGTCATGTCCTTGATCTCTCCTCGCTTGTAGGCGACCACCAGCTTTTTGGCCTGCTCCAAGCCATGCTTTCCCGCAAAGAGGGTGCTATCATAAAGGAATCCAAGTTAGAATAAGGGACACCACGGTCAAGATACGGTAAGGTGAGCTTCATACCTCGGGTCAGTGAGTGTTGCAGTTTGGCGGACACGGCCCCAGTACGTGGTCAAGTCATACTGCGACTCGGGCAACTCTCGGTTGCCTGGCAAGGAAGCAGACATGCTGAGTATGAGTAAGTATAAAAATGAAAGTGAAGGCGAAAGCGAAAACAGCAGCTTCCAATTATTTTGCAAATCGTCACTCAGGGATTCAGCTACGCCTGCTACGAAAAGTTAAAATAAAAAAATAAAAAAAATAAAAAATAAAAAAGAACGGAATGGAGAGCCGACTCTATCAATCTGCTAATTCACTCTGGCCCGTTGATAGACGGTTAAAAAATGGTTGAGTGAGACTTGGAAGAGTTCTTGTTCTCTTTGGTTTGTGATGTGCCGAGCAACTTCTAAAGATTCAATTCTTTGTATGTGACTAGCTTTGTACACACTGCACTATGCATGCACGTAGCACTGTATAATTTTCATGTATGTATAATATAATACAATACATAGTTATAGTAACTACAGCCGAACATTCAAAGATTGGACCTGCCAAACCCGAAATTTTAGTGGGCCGATCTCGGTCATCGTACATGATGACACAGAGTGGGGCGTCATTTGAATACACATTCCAGGCAAGTGAGAAGGAGAAAAGGAACTGATAAAAAACCACATATGCACGATGGAAATGGGAACTGGGAATGGAAATGATTGAGAGTAGCAGAAAAGAAGTTGTCAAGTCGTAGTTATTCATTGACGGTAAATACAAAGTAGTGAGTAAGTAAAAAGAAACAAGAAAAGTGAACCTTAAAAAACATAATAATATCCAAGGCTCCATAATCCATGAAAGTGGAAAAGGGCAAACACAGAGACAGAGATTGCAAACGCCAAAAAAAAGTAAATCGAGCACAGCAGGGATCGAACCTGCAATCTTTAGAGATCATCTTAGGAGAACCGAAATCTAACGCCTTACCATTAGGCCATGCGCCCAATGTTTCTCATTGTTGAATTTCGGTGCGATATTTTTATTTATATTATGTAGTTATGTAGTTATTCCCTCCTAAGCGCCCACAGATGGATGATGGTCTGCATTTGACCCCACTGTAGCCCCATCACGTCATCCAATCGCGTCATGATTCCGTACTTTTCAACTTATCAAGCTGTCTCCACTTCTTGTACCAGATAATAATAACATTCAATGATAACATTTGATAACATTGAATAAATTGTGAGCCAACAGAAATGCAGCATCAATTGCCGCCTTTATCACTCACTGCCTGCTCCTCCTGTATTTTCACATGCTGTTGGGTTTCAGAAATTCAATGTCGACTACTGTAACAATCTTGAAATGGAGGCAAAGTTTCCCAAAATAACAAATAACATTGAATGTATAACTAGGTATGTATATTGTCTAGGACATACAGACCTATCTATAAAACTCAGGCCATCAATAGGGCCTCCCTACCCCCTACCCCCTAACCCCCTAACCCCCTACCGCCACCGCCACCAACACATCTACCTACATACCTACAACTCCTCCCTCCCCCCCTTCCACGCCTCAAACCCCCTAAGCCACTTCCTCACGACCCTAACCTCCCACCTATGCGCCTCCCTTATGAACTGCGGCTCTTTCTCCACATCCAGCACGCCGTACGAGTCCCAGTGGTGGCCCGCGCCCGTGATCAGGTACTCTGGCCTCAGATCCGTGCCCTGAGCCCGCGGCGCCGGCGCGAAGTCGGAGTGGTAGCACAGATCGTTCCAGACGTCCTGGTCGCCGTCGATGAACGCGAGGCGGTCGGCAGACAGGTCGAACCCGCCGAAGCTGTTGTACGCGTCGATGTTGGGGGACCCCGGGATCGCGTTCGAGGACCCCGCCGCGAAGGCCCAGGCGCACCATTGCTGCTCGTACGAGGTGTCGATTACGCGGGAGAGGAGGGCTGGGCCGGTTTGGGGCGCTGCGATGTAGGCGCCCTGGTGGTGGAGAGAAGAAGATGATGTTAGGGTTACCTGATTTTATAGATGGGGGGGGGGAGTGGGCGAGAGCATCGGTGCGCTCCCTGCTGCTGGGGATGGGGATGGGGATTCGTACCTGTTCTACGCAGCTCGTGTAGAGGTACGACCGCGTCGAAGTGTTTTCGATATTCGCCCACGCCGACGCATTTTGTGTTCCCTGTCGCAGTGAAGGTTAATAAACATATCGAGGACAGACAGATGCCTAAGTAGGCGCAAATATTAAGGGGAGCGAATCCTATAGAAGAGAGAGAGAGAGAGACGACCAACTGCCACTTACCCAACAATCGTTGCTATTATAATCCCCCGACGGGCAAAGCGGAAGGGTGAACTTCTTGACGTAGTTGGCGTAGCTGCCGAGGCCGCTGCAAGCAAAAGTCAATATAAGTACCGGTATTACCCAAGAGCTCGATCTACAAGCTCGATCTAGAAGCCCGAGGCAAGTTAGGAGATAGGAGGCAAGCAATCTTACACCCAAGGCTCGCCCCCAGTATAATTCGCCAACACATAATCCGCCTGCGAGATCTCCTCGGGGGCATCGATGTCCGACACGTTCCCGCAGAAGTAGAAGAAGTCCCGCGACCCGTAGGTGTCGTCCCAGTTCAGCTCCTGCCACGTGTTCGAGTGGTAGAAGCCCGGGTTGCCTATGGGGTCCTGTTCGTGTTTGTCGCGCGGTCAGCCACCAGTACCTAAACCTCTCATATATATATATATACCTTATGTATTTATATTTAAAGGAGAGAGGAAAAGGGGGGGAAAGGGGAGGCTTGGCACTTACCGCGATCGCCGCCGCAAAGTCCCTATGATCCTCGAGCACCTCCAGCCCAAACAGCGCCTTGAACTCCTCGATCGCCTCTGTCTCGTTCCGCGACACGAGCAGATCAAAGTTATCCACGATCCCATTGATCCTGGCCACACAGTCCTGGGGCGCGTACTTCTGTATCGTGGCGTACCACTCCGGGTATCCGACATCGACGCGGATCGGCGCCGAGGACGCGATGCCGCCGTAGAGGACGTCGCCGTGGACCTTGACCGAGAGCGCCGTCTGCGCGCCGGCGAGGCTGCCGCCGTACAGGATCCAGGGCGTCCCCGGTGCCGTCAGGTCGCCCTCGACGTCCGGGAACACCGCGTTCTGCGCAAAGTACGCGTTGTCCGCTATGGTCTGGTTGGTGGTGAGAAACAGCAGCTCGTCCGTGGTGCTCGTGTTGAACGGGTACGACTCCCCGTAGTACCTGTTCTCGAGGATGACGCCGAGGCCGTCGGTCGCCTCCATCAGGATCTGGATAATCCCCGTCTGCAGGTTGGAGAACCGGCTGGGCCCGCTGGTCTCGCCGGATATGTACAGGTATACCGGACCGCCTGCAGAAAATCGTTAGCTATCATATAGGTGCTAAAATAAATATTCGGGGGGTTCGAGAAATACCAACCAGGCTTGTAATACGAGGTATCGTAGTAGTACCGCTGCGTGAAGGTGCCATGGCTCAGATTCGACTTTGCGAACTGCTCGTCGTCGGGGAAGTGGTTTATCTGCTGGTCGAAATAGTGCGCCGCATACTGAAGCTGATCGCGAGGCGTCGTCTCGTCCTGCTGTCTTGTCTGCAGCGCACCAATGCCTATAGGAAGCACGGCGGCCAGCGAGATAATACACCTCCACCAATCCGACTTCATGTTGCCAGGGGGAGGGTATTAGTGTAGGTAAGGTAAGGTAGGTACCGGTAACGATACTTGGCAGATTTTAAAACCAAGGTGGGCCAAGAGTCCAAATATAAATATAATACTATATAGGTACCTATGTGTAATTATCTACCTACCTACCTGCTATGCCATACGAAGCGGTCGGTACATAAAGAAACCCGGATCTTCGGCAGATGATATGATGCAATGGCGTATGTAGGCATGTATGTAGGTAGCCAGCTTAAGAAAAGTACTCCTCGTAACGGGGAATAAGCATTTCACATTCCATCCATGCCCGGTTTTTTTTGATAATCGAGCAACCAATTCGACCGAGGACGATCGCAAGCAAAAAACGACCTCAGTTAGGAAGGTTAGCCAGCGTAACACTGCATGTTGACTAGCAAGGGAATTGTAATGGCGAGCTGTGATTAGCGAGGGGTGTGGTGGTGTCAGCAGCGCACAACAACGCATGGGTAACAGCACAGTAGCGATGTGATATGCGGCATCGTGCGGCTCTTCTTTCCGTAGTTTCTACTCGTATACCATAGCTAGTTAATTGGGCAATTCGAAAGCGAAAGAGGTTCCGATTGTTGCGACCTTGCCTTTGTTCGTGATGACGCCTTCCACAATTGCAATAACTCGATATAAGACATGCCCAAGTACAAGTAGTAAGCATACCCACCCACCTAGTGTAGGTACCTTGGGGGTAGTAGGCAGTAGGCAGTATATCATTCAAGACAACATTGAATTGTATATCCCGTAATCAAGTATTTCATGTCTAACCTAAATCAACAACCGTAATGAAGCAAGATGAGATTCTATACATGACGAGAAATCGCCAACCCCTCGATCTACAAAGTATACACGTTTGAGTGATATATACCTGGGTATCTGACAAGTATAAACAAGGCCATTCAGTGGGAACGACAAAGAAGCAGCGATGAGATGATGGCCTTGGCTATTCATTGAGATTCTTCTCTATCCTCTTATTCCTTTTTTTCCAATCTCTCACTAGATCTGCCCCCTGAGACTCGGCTTCACTAGCTGCGTCTTCATTAGGATCATCTTCATCGCTGCTTTTGTCTTCCTCGTCTACGTGTTCCTCGTCTGTGTACTCCTTGCCAATATCCTCCATATCAATCTCACAGGCGTCGGCGTTTTCGTCGACTTCATCTTCTTCATCTGCTTCCTTGTTTTCCTCGCCATTATCCTCGTCTTCGTCAGCGTCGTCATCATCGTTGTCGCTGTCTTCCTCGTCACTGCTATCTGAGTCATCATCATCTTCAGCAGCGTCAGAATCGGAGTCGATGTCTTCCTCGTCGCTGCTATCCGCTTCTGACGAACTCCCATCTGAGTCATCATCGCCTTCGGCAGCTTCGGAATTAGAATCTCTGGAGCTGCCATGACAAGCGCCGTCGTCGTCGTCATCGTCGCTATCACTCTCCTCAGCGGCACCCTCTTCCGAATCCATCGGGCTCTTTGGTGATATCCCTTCTTCTTCACCATTTTCATCATCTTCACCATAAAAACCTCTGAAGAAGTCGAGCATCCTTTCAGCTCTACGACGATGACTATACTGTGGAAAGGGGTTAGCAATTAAATACCTCGCTTGGACAACAGTGAAGTGTAGCTCCAGGGGTTTGGACGCCTATTGGCCAAGACCAGTCCTAAAAGGATCGAAATAGGGGTAGCGGGGCAGGAGACAATTCACTCAAAGTTCGGGTGGCTTACCTCTTTGAACTCCTCTCGGGTCCTGAGACTGGGAAACACACGCTCCCCAGTCTCAAGGTTGACCGCTACCTCATCGAATATGACGATAGAATTAGACTTCCGTGTCCTCGTGGCTCTATCGGAGCTTGACGTTTTGAGGATGCTCTGGGGACGGCTGGAGGGGTTGTTGTCTACCATCGTGGCCTAGGTCAAGTATTGAGTCTCAATGTATGTATGTATGTGTTTTGAGACTACAGCTATGGCGATAGGGGTTCGCCCGCGTGTTTATAACACTAGTCCTATATGGAAGTATTCGAAGTAGCAGTAAAGAATAGCTAGGCCTGTATTATACTTGTTAGTGAACTTGTTTTCGAGATAGACTTTTTTTTTGGCTTGTAATGTTTGCTGAGGGAAGGGTTGTCCTTGAGTAAGCAGTCGCAGGTATTACCGTAATATTTTTAACGCCTTATTTTCGGCGTAAAATCTCCTCGCCTTCAGCGCAATATATGAAACTTTTTTTTTGGAGCTCTACTACCCGCAAGCCTGACCCTCTCTTCAGGAGCGTTTGACTTTATGTGTTCAGAGAGCGCAGTTTTTGGATTGGAGGGGAATGTCGTAGGGTCTCGTGTATACTTACTTCCTTGATGCTAATGCGCGAGCACGTGTGCCACTGACAGTCTTCAAGACTTTGTCCCTATTGATAAATCTGATGGTGTAAATACCAACAAACAATCAGTTTCTAAAGCCGGTATGATAAAAAGATTGTTGTATTTGGTGCTGAAGTTGTTGTGAAAGTTATCAAAGAACTTGAAGAAGTATCTTCTAGCAAGGGTTGGCTGTTGATGAGTTTAATAGAAATGCTGTTGATGAATAGAATGTTGATGGATAGGTTGTGAATTATGGTATGAAGTTGGTCAAAGGAAGAAGAAGAAGAAATGTCTTGGGTGATGTTTTCGAGAAAGGTATTGGTAGTGGTTGATCGATCTTTCTCCGGAGGAAAACAGCAGCAACGAGGCTTGAAATATACATATTTACTAGATACCTATATAGTTAAACTTAGTCCTCGACATCAAGCTTAAAACGCGTCTTGCTGTGCAGTCTCGACACAAAACGACGCATCGTGGCCCATAGTGCTATACCCTAAACATTAAAGTGTAAAGCCACAAAGGATATTGAACGTGTACCTACCTACCCAAGTACTTAGTAGGTGAGCACTTGTGACAAGCTCTGACTCTAGAGTCTACCTACTACCTAAGGCAAAGTTTGTGACAACTATGAGAACAACTATGAGAACAACTATGAGAACAACTATGGGTGATTCACAATTGCCACCCATGGATCAGATAAAATGACCCGTATCAAGTGGTCTCAGTACGAGCTTGGTCACGATAATCAGATAACTACCTAGGCCCAGATAGGTAGGTAGGTAGGTTCCTAGGGTAGGCACACACGTGGTATGCTCCTATGATGTATGTGAATGCTATTGATATATACATTATTCTAGTAGATACCACTCACTCATTTTTACATACAGTTTCGGTCCATTGTGTTCCGTAAACTTCCTTTTAGTCTTAGGACTTTAGAATAGGAAGCATCGCCGCCTCTTCATTATTGGCGAGATATAGGATAACACAATAGACCTCCTCACCACACCCCTCTAGTTACCCCCCCACACACGGTAGTGGGCAGAAAAAGAAATCTTCAAAAAGTACAAGATTTTAGAAGAAGCTCCTCAAGCAAGTGTACGCCTTTTCCTAAGCCGTACAAGACTCAATTAAAGGTTGAAATAGTTATGGCAACTACGGCCAGAATAGAAAAGGTCGTCAGACTGTAAGAATCTGAGAGCACAAAAGGAAATGCAGAGAATGTGTTTTGTTGGCATAATGGTGAAAAGAGTCTTGGGTATCTGTCGTAATCAAGGAAATTTTCGGGCCTTTGGAAGTTTTGTTTTTAAGTGTAATAAATAGACAAAAGACCTCCAAAGCCTATTGCCCGAAAGAATTGTGAGTTCGGTGCGCATCTTGAAGAGCTGAATACCAATGTCAGTACTTTAGTTACTCGAGAACATAAACAAGGAAGGTGACAAGGAAGGCGTCTACTTACTTTGCAGCATGTTTAGCTGACCAGCCCGGTCCTCACAGGCAATTTGCAAGCAAGAGCCTTCTACGAGATCCAAAACGACACTGTTGGGTAGTTCCTGGATTTCAACGTCGGGGATGTACGGTAAGCGGAAATCACTGAGATGATATCGCTTCATACCGGCTCCGACTGCCTTATCTCTCCCTTGAATGGCACTCAAGAAAAGGAATCCTTGAGTATCCAAACTCATGCTGCGGCGTTTCCACAACAGATTGTCAGGGAATTGCACGTTGACATCACCCATATACGCCACAATAGCTGGCTGGGACGACGTAGAGAGAGAGATCTCCGGTACTGTGGCTGCAGCAACCTGGTCGACCTCTTCTTCGGCCACGGTGGGGGAAATGCTGGGGCTTGAATTCTTGCGAGCACCACTAGCGAGCGAGTTCGATAAACGCCTCATAAATCGAGACGCTCGGTTTGTAGACTTCTTCTCACTTGCCTTGTCATCCTCGCTGCAGCCACTATCACTGAGAACTGCAGGCGATGGAAGAGATCCCGCATTGTCTCGCTCGCGACTCACAGACGAACGACGGCTGGAAACTGATAGGCGGCGTGCGAAAGCGACAGCATTCTGGTGTGCCGAAGGGGGTCTATTGGGAGACTTCGCTCCGTTGGGGGATATCAGGGCCAGATTATCAGTTGACTTGCTAGCAATGGATGTACGACGGTCCTTGATAAAACCCTTAACTATGCTCAAGGAAGTTCGTCGGTTCTTCTTCTCGCCCTCGTCACCATCCGTCTTTTTATCACGCCTATCCTGAATTGAGTCCTGAGAGACTTCAACCGATGGAATTTTCTCCAGTGGCTGCGACTGTTCTCCCCTATGCACATCGACAACCAACGGTGATTGCTTCAAGTCGATATCTCCCTGGCTGGTATTGGCATCGGACTTCGTCGGCAGGCTTTGTTTAGGGTCTCGTACGATCCTCGCAGTGACTTGGATTGATTCGGCCTGTCCACGAATTGCACTCTGCGATGGCATCTCAAACATAGACAGTCTGTTGGCGACAGAACGCGACCTCCCACGCCCCCCCGCGCTTAGAGTCTCGAGTGCTCCATCCCTAGTCTGGTCGGGCGTAGGTCCATTCCGCATGGAACCCGTACGTTCTAATACGGAAGGCGCTCCTCCAGGATCTCGAATGCTTTGCCTTCTAATACCAAAGAAGGTCGAGGAAGGGGCAGCGGTTTTCGGGCGGGCATCTTCGGCACCGGGAGTTGTCGAAAATTTCTCTAGAGCCTTGATTCGTTGCGAGATACTCGATCCGATATTACTCTTCTTAGCCTGTAAACCAGCATTAGATGTTTGTTTTGTGATGTTATGCAGGAACGCGGCACCACCTGCCGAAACACTTCTGGCGCTACTCTCGGACACGTCACTGGGGGCCAGGAAACTTGAACGCATTGGGTTCGAGACCGCTCGGGAGAGCGGCGGGGATGGCTTAAGGGGACCTGAGTTAGGAAAGACGGGAGTTATGGGAGACTTGGATACAAGCATAGGCTTGGCCTCTTCCACAGTTGCCGACTGCAGCTCGTCCATCAGTTCATCATCGAGAAGAGGATCGGATACTTCAGAACGAGGTGTCGTCTTCCCAAATTCGGATCGAGTTCCGACAAGGCCCTTTCGCGTAGCAGTCTGCTGTGCAGGAAGGCGAATCTCAGGGCCTATTTTGGGGGATGATTCACCTCTGGTCGTATCGCGGTCTTCTATGGAAGACGCTAACGATGCATCTGGTAGAACTAGAACGGGTGCGGAAGGAATAACAAGGTTAGGTATGGAGAACTTCGACTTGAGGCTGGGAATTGCCTGTGATTTAGGGGAGGTTGAGGATTTGGTTTCATTGGATGAGAACTTCGAGACTGGTAGCCCCCAAGGTGATTTTGGCGTGTCCCTTTCACTCGGAATTTGCTCACCGCCTAATCTGGGTACCTGTGGAGTATTTTCAGGGGGATCATCCACTTCTATGGATCTTCGGATGGCTGGTTCTGTTGATTGTGGAGGGTGGCTGGGCTTTGGAATTTTACCAGATTCCTCACCAACTTTCATATTTCTCACACCCGAGACATCACTATCCTTCGAATCAGATCGAGATTCTCCATTGTGTTCCGATTCACCCATGTTTGCTGGTATTGCTTCATCCTCATCCTCGTCATCATTATCGTTCTCAAGTGCATCTTTCGTCACATGGACTGTCTCATCTGTTGATTCAGACAACGATGAAGCTTTTGTAGATGCACCTATTTCTGATGACGATGTTGCAGCCGTCGGAGAATTTGGGTGCGAGTCTGATATGTTGTCCTCGATATTCGCTATCATCGGCGTGGGAGGGTCAATAGCAATACCAGAATCTGCATGTGATACGGAACGCTGGTTGTCATTGTGATTGGTATGTATAGGATCGCTGGATTCGGCGTTATCGTCTTCCTCGTGGCGCTGTGGTGGGGTTACTGAGGCGACATCCTGTGCCAAAGGCGTGGAGCCCATCATCTTTTTCTTTTCCCTTAATTTCATGGCCTTCATTAGCCTTGCCTTTTCGGGCGTCACCTTGGCTTCCTTCGCCGATAAAGACGCTATGGATGGATTCATGGCTCCCTTTACAGATGCGCCTGAACTTGTCGCGGGCCGTGGCGGAAGCTGATGGTCAGAATCGTGTGGAATTTCGGGGATAGCGAAGGGCGTTTTATGGCCGGTATCGATACTTTCTTCCACCTTCTCGGCGTGTTCCGAACCTGGAGGATGTCCTTTCTTGGTTGCTTTGTGAAATTTAAACCCGGCTGGCAAGGCCGCAATTGGACGAAAGTTTCCCGCGGTTGAAGGTCGTTTATTAGTATCCAAAGATGGCCGTGGACCAAGCTTCACTTTGGGTTTACCGTACGTGTAAGTCGCGTAGCTATATAATTCAGGACGCGTGGACTGAGAAGATGTACGTGGGGCAGCCTCGGATTGTGCAGAAGATGTTGGCCTATCGATTCCTGTAAATTCAGGCACGTCGGTTGTCGAGGCAAACGTGGTTTCTTGTGGGGAAGAAATTTGTTCACGATCCAATACTGCAGGCCGTTCCGGCGACGACGGCGTAGTTGAGTATATAGAAGAAGTCCGTCTGTCCTCTTCTTTAACTGTGGATTGTCTTTTTCTCTCTCTTTCCTCTTCCTCCTCCTCCTCGGCAATCTCATTCAATCTACGCCGGCGCAAAGAACTCGTAGAAGATGATGCCGAACCTGAGGCAGCATGTAGCGAGCATGCTGCCGAAAGTTTACTATCTTTTAAGTCTTTGGCTACTGAAATCTCAAAGGTGGTATCATATGGCGAAAACCGTTCACGAACTGCATTGAAATGCACCGCCGCTCGAGCTATTGTAGAAAACGATTTCCGTTAGATTAGCAGTTTCTTTCCTCTCGTCACGTTCCGTAGAACATTGCGCAATCATGGAAGGAGAAGGTAATAGAGTAAATGCGCATACCTTGGACAAGCCTTGAGCAATCTTCCGGCTGGTACTTCACCAAAATGTTCCTCCGTCTGTATCTAAGAAGACCAAATAACGGCGAATTCTCCCCATAATTCGCAACTGCACCCCTGATATCTACGATGCCGCCACTTCCACGTTCGTACAGCTCGACCTCGTCCCGGTTGGAGTATTTGAGTAGGAACCTAAATTAAGTCAGACTATGTTAGCGACAAAAGGCCAAGTCTGAAGCCTGCCGAAATTGTATCAATTGGCTACATGACCGGCAGAACCGGTCAAAAATTAAAAAAAAAAAAAAAAAAAAAAAGTGATTAATCGTACCATCCTCCGGGCTCTGCCGCAGCCGCTTCGTGGGCTTCTTTAACCTTCGGGTCATCCAAACCATTGAGCGACATCTTTCTATTGCAATGCCGGTTTTGGCGACGGCTGGCTTAAGAAATTCTAAAGTATTGCGCTGGCCAAATTTTAGATTCGTTTTTTTTCTTTTCCTACTTTTCAGGTTGCCTTGTCGGAATTACAATGCGCTTATCGGAAGTCGATATACAGGAAGGATCGGAAGGACCGTCCGGAACCAGAACCAGAGCCAAATCAAAGGGCCGGCAGTCTGGTTCGACATTGAGACAGCACCATGCAAAGACGCTGAAGGAATAATTTACACGCGCTGCTGGAAAGTGGTGTCGCGAACAAGGCGCATAACACAGAATAACTTTCTTTAACACAAGTGGAGGAGAATCGAGGCGGCCGAAACGAGAAAGGTGGACTAGTAAGTATGGAGTTGGACCAGGGGCCGGAAATTTCGATAGGGGGTTGAAGGATAAGTACTAGGTAATAACACCGTGAGATAGGTAACCTTGGAAGTTGAACTAAACTACATCGATTGATAGACCAGGGATCTAGGGATCAGGGGGTCGTGCCCAGTTGTAGAAGCCCGAACGCTAGTACAATTATACCGACAGTTGAAATACCGTAATAAAGCCTAGTACTACTAGTAGTACTATGTAGTAGAGCTAGCAGAGGACAAGAATTATACCCCTATTGTCAAGGATGACAACGAACAGGAGGGAAGATAGAAGAAGAGTAATAGTGATCACTGTTTAAGGTGTTTAGGACAGGGAGAAGGGATAAAAGGGGGGGCAAACGAGTTGAAGAATGAAAGATACAAGTTGTAGTTGACAAATCTCAAACATTCAATGTTGGTATGTATGGATAGAGTAATAAATTCAGCATAAAAACGAGGGTATTGTAGGCATAGAAATTTAGAAAAAAAACTAGTAGAATGAGTAGGTAATAATAAGTAATGATTAGAATTAGGAAGTGAGACAGTGCTCTACCCGTCCACTATGAGTGATGTGTATGTGAATGTGTATGTATTTTACGTACCTACGTGTACAAAGACTATTAGAATGAAAAGGGGGAATTAATGGGTATGTATCAATGATGTAGGTATGTATCAAAGAACATTGATTAACAACACTTGACTTGGTTGAAGAGGAACATTGAATGGAAGAATGTGGTGGTTAGTTTTGAATACCTAATAACTATGATAAAACATCGAATGCAAATGGTGGCCGAGCTGCCGGGGAAAGTAAAAAGGGATGTCCAGATGTCGGAAGCAACACTGGGCATTGGATAGGTGCAGAAATTAGCCATGTCCACATTGATGCAGGTACATGAACGCATGTAATTTTTCACCTGCCGCTTCTACAGTGGTACCTGGCACATACATTGATGTAAGTAATATGTAGGTACATCTACATATGTATGTATGTATCATTGAGGTATGTCTATGCAGTACGTCTAAAAACACTACAACTATTTTCTAAAAACACTACACCTTCCTATTTGAGTCTAGCAATTACATGCGACACTCCACCACCTAATTTCATAACGTTTTTGTCTAACTGCATAATAGCGCCTCTAGCGCCCCCAGCTGCCCACATCAATTCAATCCAAATAACTTTTCAACCACATGTCGCACCATGATGCAACCGAATTCAATTGAAAGAGAATTCAATTACCAATTGATTGATACCAGTCTGGAACTAAGGCAATTTGTGGTCGTAAAGTTATCCAGGTAAATAAGATGGCAAGCCGGGGCCACGTGACTACCCTTAGAGCCACGCTAAGAGCCCTTAGGCCACTTAGAGCCAAACCTTATTCAACAGTTTCAATCTTGAATAACTCCCTGAAGCAATCAGCTACAAACGTGCAACCGATTTTGATTGAAAGAGAATTCAATTACTGATTGATTGATTCCGGCCGCAATTTGAGGCGATACGTGGTTGAAAAGTTATGTTGGTATTTGTCTCGAGAACAGTCACGTGGCACTCCTTAGCGTGGCACTAAGAGGTCTTAGTGTGGCTCCAAGGGTAGTCACGTGCCTCCCGGGCTGCCACCTTTTTACTTGAATAACTCAGCGACCACCCATCGCCTCAATTTGAAACCTACATCAATCAATCGGTAATTGAATGCGCTTTCAATTGAATTCGGTTGCATTGTGGTGCAATATATGATTGAAGAGTTATTTAGGTGGATGGGATGGATGGCTTGGACGGGCCCTGGCTTTTAAGATTTAGTGGACTTATGGGATATACAATACTTAATAGTAGTGCACCTAAGGGCCCGATAGCAAAAATAGGTAGTGCATATAGCAAAACTCTTATAAATTATATTAAATTATGCAGTTAGACAAAAACGTTATGAAATTAAGTGGTGGAGTGTCGCATATAATTGCTAGACTTAAATAGGAAGGTGTAGTGTTTTTAGAAAATAGTTGTAGTGTTTTTAGACGTACTGATGTCTATGTACCTAGTATCAATGATGTATGGGGTTCAGTGTTTCATCGCACCATTTTCCTATGTACTGCGTAGTATGTACCTAAGATTAGCTATTCAGGCTAGAACACATATATACATACATAGCTAGCTGCAAAAATGTTGTGATTGAGCTTGGACTAGAGCCAGAAATGACTTGAGCTGACCTTATCAATGAGACTAATCTACATACGTGTATGAATCGATGAGTTGGTCCAGTCCTGAGAAGTTAGAACAACATTGAAAGTTGAGACTTTGGAATATACTACATAGAATGTATGTGTACATATTGATACATTAATAGCACTAGTTATGTAATACAGACTACATGCAAACTTCAAACATTCAATGAATTTTGTTTAAATAAAAAACTCGAAGAGAGTTTGATGATATCCATGTATTGATCGGCCTACAACAAATATCTGCAAAGTCTGTAATAGGCGGAAAGACGCTAATCTTGTACTACTACCACCCTCGCTTTAGTTGATTAGGTGGAACCCCCGCACTGTAGCACGACATAAATCTTCAAGCTCCAACAGAACTCGACCAATCCGCGGTTGGAATTGATCTCTTAGGGTAAATGAGTATATCAGTGATGGGGTTTACACAGTACTAGGTACGCTATAGTTAACATCCATACCTTTTACATCCAGCTGCATAAGGTAAAAAAGATCTTTAAGGGGGACCAACCAGCATCAGCCCCTTACGTGGATCAGTATTGCTATTTAACATTACCTATGTATGTATATTTTCCAATGCCAGTAGTTACTAGTTATACCTACACATATATGCGATGTCTTTCATCAATGCTGTTCACCACGTGGAACGATACAAGTTCTTGATCTACATGCATACCTGCTATCATAATACTATGGATAGATACCTACTAGGTTTATCTTAGGGATGCTGGGAAACACGCAATATGGGAATGTCAACCCGACCTAGGCCCTAGGGTTACGTACTTTGGTACCGAAGATACCGTGGACCTTATTTATGTAGAAATCGGAATTTCACGTGTTCTGTCTATCGACCTGCCTAAATATTGCCGCGACTCGGAGTATGTCATCTTGTCTTTAATATCCAATGTTGTTTGTTTTTGAGTACGGACATGGTGGATATATGTAGGGAGGTATGCATCCATCTCGATAGATGAGATGTCTCTCATCTTATATTCAGATGGCCGAAAACTCTCGTATACACCTCCCTCTGTATATATCGGCAAGTCGTTACAAATCCCCAACATTCAAGACAAAAGACCTCCATATACCAAGCCTCAAAGCTCACCCAAAAGAGAAAGAAGAATAAAAAAAAGAAAGCCCCAAAACTTTATTAATCGGCTTGAGCAACCTACACCTCGAGGCAACGACCCCCCTCCCCCCTCTAAGGTTCCCTCTCAGTCCTTGACCCCGTCCGTACTACAACATTTTGTACAACCGCCGGAACCCTCTCCTGCATGCAAGCAAGCAGGCAAGCAAGCAAAGGCAGCACACCATGCACGACCGGCACATACATAGATTGTAACCCTTCCATGTGCTCAGAAACTCCGGTATGTATGTAGGCAGAATCCCGAAGAGGTATGTGATATGTGATATGTAGGGCGTTCAATGCTTTAACAAAATACCCTACGTATGTACGATCCGATATACATCTACATACCTAATGTAGCCCATATAACAGCATCGAAGACAAATTAAGTACCTGGCCCAATGCCAGTTTACACATCCCCCAGCATCTGCAACATCCATCAACAGTTAACTACTTCGTATACCAAGAGCGCAAAGACTCGGCTTCCAAGTTCCTGGACAGATAAGCAGATTCCCAAGAACGGCGATCAACCTATGTGACACGTCCATATAGGTAGGCATACATACAACATTCTGCGAGGTTTCTAACGCTTTGACCTACTTTCTACACTTATGTACTTACTTACACACATACTTCCCCTTTCCCCTCCTCTCCTCCCCTCCCCCACGTACATACATATATGTACATTTTCTTGATTCATCAACGCGCGCGCATTCGTCGACTATGTACAGTAGGGTACCTACATATGTGCGTGTTTCGTTTGTTCTACCATGGCATAGCACATCTACATATGTAGGTCCGAGCGCGTGTCCAATCGAGTGACACATTGGGGGCGGGATGGGCAAGGATTTGAAAATCTCACCTTGGTGAGGGGTTAAGCTTAATCGAGCATTACATATATAATAACCTGAACTACCAGAGGAAAGGGAAATGCCCAGCGACGGCAAGTATAGCCTATATAACCCCTTTACCACACATCGAGGTTACATGGTTTAAATAGGGACGCAAGAGGTTAGTTAGTCAGATGTTGATTGATTATCCTTCAATATCTAACCTAGTAGTAATGAACCAGAGCGGCTGGTATTTGACGTCAAAGAACCCCCTAGCCCTCCCCCCTTTTTAGGATCCTTACTCTTCCACGATACTCCCCCTCAGGGAGCGATGTCAGAACCTCCGGCTTCACATGATCACAGTTCCATTGTGTATCGAAGCTGGCTAGCCCAGTAACGTACACTTTTTTAAAAAAAAAATCGGTCCAGACCAGACTAGACCTTCAATCGTCATTCCCAGCGTGTTCGCCAGTTCATCTTTCGTCTTTCAGAGACACTGGGTAGGTAGTTGGAGTCCGCTCACTCCACATATTGCCTCCACCAATAGACAGCCAATGGAGAGGTGAAACGAGATTACCGAACCAGTCAACTTCCATAGACCATCGTTTCGATCATAGTATCTTTATTGCCACCCGTTAGTCGGGCTCGGCCATTCAATATGCCATATCAGATAGCGCGGAGCAGAACAACAGGCTGCCACCCCAAAAATAAACGAAACAACGATACACGTGTACAACCGTTGATGGAAAAGGGTACGCAGGCAAGAAAAAAGAAAAGGAGGTACCCTGGTTGCACGATCAAGATGGGTATCAAGATTCCGGTGACTTGGTGGTTTTCGGGGAGGTTTCTTCTGTGGTGACAGGGCCTCCTGGGTTGGGTAAGGCGTCTGTAATGACCTCTGGCGCATCGCTTTCTTCCAATGATGATGGCTCTTCCTCGACTGGCCCTTCAATGATGGTTGGCTTGAAGGTGGTGGTATCGCCATCATCGATAGGTATAGGGTCATGGCCGCGACCGCTGTTGCTGGCTGATATGCCGACAGCCGGGGTGTCACCCTCAGCGATCTTCTGCTTGGTAGAGTTCACAATTTTGTCAGCTTCGCTAACTTTACCACCTGCAGCAACGGCATCTCCCTCCACGCCGATAGGGTTGTCCTTGTTGTTTTGGTGCTCTAGGAGGGCAACCTTGTCAAACCGCACAATCATGCAAGAAAGGTTATCTGTGCTAAATCGAGCCAAAGCATGGTCGACAAGCTTCTTGGAAGCAACTACGGGGTCTTGCTCATCACGAACGAGATCGACTGCATCTTGGTCATTGCAAACATCCCAAAGCTAGGTATGAGTTAGTAAATATATAAAACAAATCGGTAAAATCAGTGAAGAACATAACACTTACTCCGTCGCAAGCAATAATGATAAATTCGTCCGCATCCGGTTGGATAATCGTCTCTGTGGTATACGGACGTCCCGTCACAAGATCTTTCATATATGTATCCCCAAGAGCTCGCGTGACAGCTAGCACACCATTGACGCGGTTGTTCAGGATTAAGCCTCCAGCATTAGCAATACGCTTCCCTTCGTTCTCATCACTGCCCTTGTGATCGTAGGAGAGACGTAGTGCCTTTCCGGCTCGACATAGGATGATGCGAGCATCACCCACATTTGCAGTATAAAGGACACGCTGGCGCACTGCAGCACCTTTTAGTCTTGCATGGGCAGCTTCGGGAATCGCGTTGTTGGATCCTTCGTGCTCAGACTTGCCGTCTTTAGATTTATGTGCGTCTGTCGCTTTTGACGCGGCAGCGGCAGCAGGGGCGATGGCCTGAGAACCTGTCGCCGAGTTTGAACTCGGAACCCTATCTTCCCAACGCAAGACGGCAACCGCTGCGGTACAACCACTGTTCTTAAGAGGCAGCTTTTCCAGCTGAGCATCAACGCTGGTGAAAGTTTGATCGAGAAGTTCAGGGATGGGAACGTTAGGGTTTCTTCGTATGGTGTCTTCCAGAATAAGATGCAGCTTCTTGCCACACCAGTCCGCAGCAAAGGTACCGGCATGGCCGTCAAATATTGCAAAGTAGCCATTGTCAGTCTCGATCACATCGTATGGGGTCGATCCGGATGGAGTATCGCAGTCCTCTGACGTAGACTTCTGAGACTTGAGGCTCTTATTGCCCGAGTCCGTGGCAAGAAGAGGTGCCGGTGTGTGCAGGAAATTGTAGAGGAATGCATGCGTGTCTTCCATAGTGCGGCGGCATTTTTTGTTCCTGTCTTCCCAGACACCAACACGGAAGGTCGATCGCGGCCCGGGGATGGAATCACCGGCCGAATTGTTGTGCTGCCCTTGAGGCACGGCTAGCGACTGGTCTTGTTTGCCCAATTTTTGTAGAGGAGTTTGGGTGTTGACGTCGTTATTCGCTCTACCAACTTGACCAAAATTCAAAGAATTCTTGGCACTGGCTATAAGACTGCTAGCTTTACTTCCAACACCGGAACTTCTGCGCTTCTTCTCGGCACTACCTGTGTCAGGATTCTGTCTTCCGGGGGGACTGCCATTTCCGCTACGCTTCTCTCCACTGGCAGCCCGATCGGGCGATTTTGTAGGTGTACTACCCGAAGGAGAGTCTCGGGTCGGGTCTGGCGATGGAGATTTCTTATCTGATTTTCCTGATTCCATGACAGCATGATCGGATTTCGCAGCAGCGGAATTAGATCCGCCACCAAACATCCTATTGAGCAGACCTCCCTGGGAAGAGAGACTGCGACGCTTGCTTCCTGCCAGGATTTCGAAGGTTGAAGCTTTCGGTAGGGGAAAGGATGATATGTTACGGAAGTATGAAGAATATGCGCCAAAGTCGTTAACCGGTGCGGAGTAAAGATGCAGATCCCCCTTACTGGGTTGTGTGGGTAGGGCGTTGGGAGATGCAATGGGTGAGATAGCGTGCGTGGAGGAAAAGCGTCAAAGAAGTTGGCAATCCAGTTGTTCAAGATTTGAAGTACAGAGCTGTCGTCATATACGGAATGCTGGCTGAACTAGTTGAACGAGGGTCTTGTGACGGGTCGAGGCGCTAAGAGTGACTAAGTTCTTGTAAGTTAGGCACTTTTGGACAGAATAGACACATACATGCACGTGTAGGGTGCAGTATAGTGTGCAGTATAGTGCGTTGTTGTATGCGGATGAGTATCGAATAATATGTTTCTTGGGGTTGGGGGGTACAAAGGGTTTAGCCGTATAGAATCAATGAAAGAGGAAAGTCGCAGGGCAATCAGGACTGCCGGTCGAGGGCAAATGAAACTAGACAAAACGCAACGATAGATAGGATGGGATGGAGGGACGGAGGGACGAGAAGGAAGGCCATAGGACAATGGGAAATGATTGGGCGTCTGTAAACAAGTTGGAGCCACACAATAACGTTAGGTAATGATGGATCGCAAGGTGGTGCAGGTAAGGGAATAATTTGAAGGGAATATGTACATCTATATGTACAATACACTAACTACATGGCAGCATACATAATGTTTGAACGTTCAATGTTAGGGTAGGATGATGCAGGTCTGCTGTTCTGCTCTGCTGTTGCTTGGGACATTTCGAGGATTTCGAGGATTTCGAGGATTTCGAGGATTTCGAGGATTTCGAGGATTTGGATAGATGAGAACAAATTAAAGACTTACCAGTCAACCAATGTAGGTATTTACTAGGTACATTCACGCCAAGAAGCAATGCGAGATCAGCATTTACAACCTAGCATCAGAAGGTTGCAAATGTTGTCGCGAACTTGATGGTCTGTGATGTTTGCAAAGGTTAGGAGTGGCTAATGAATCGTGGGGTGTGATGCAACGGAAAATGTGAAGGAGGGGACAGCTGTATGTAGTATGTAGGTTGGAGGTATATTGGGTGTATGCCCAGGTCAATGGTGTATGGATTTAAGTGCTAAACACGATAGGTACCTTACGTACCTAGGTAGACATGAATGCGTTGACCAGTGCGATTAAAGCTAGATTACTTATGTAGGTAAGATTGGTGCATGTGGGGGAGGGGTGCAAGGTTATGTACAATACATTTGTTGGTATCAATATTTTATTATGACGGTACCGCAACCATAAAAGGTCGGCGCTTCGGTGCTAATAATAGGACCCTGAATACCTACATAGTATGTACACTACAGTGACTACACAGCACTGATGCCTACCTCGGTAGGTATTGTACCTACTATATACACATGTGCATAGTGTATTAGGTAGGATCTAGTAGGTATGCATGACATATTGGATTGGTATCAATACTCTTTCAAGTCATCCAAATAGAACAGAAATGCATCACCAAGTCTTTCATTTGATTATGTGATATGTGATAATACAATGTATACATAGCTCAATGTACCCAACGATGAACATTTCCAGTCAACGTTGAAGTTCCAAATGTTTAAGGCTAAAATATGGGGCTGCATGGTTCAAGTTGCTAAAATCTCAAGATGACGATGTTTCTTCGCTTAATATTAGATACCTACCTAAAGGTACATACCTACGTATGTATGTAATTCTCTCTACTACCTACCTAGTAGTTAGTACTATGTAGGTATCGTCCTCTTGTCTGCTATCATAGAATCATCACATCCACTTCAATGTTCTTTTAAGATGACATCAAATTAGGTGGGTTCTCAGAAGCACATACTATCGATTTACTATTCACCTTATTCTCCAGCCACCTTCATAAGCTGTATATGTATTACAAAAGATCCGTTGTTTTTGCCCGGTATTGATCATGTCAGAATCTTTTGGCCCAGCGTTCACAGATCGGGAACAACCGCTTCTTAGCTTCGGTTTGCCTTTCGCCGAGTCAATTCTAAAGCACGTGGGTGACTTCTTCCATGCCTCGAGAATTTATGTTATATGTTCTGGGTCCCTTGCCAAAAACACATCATGTCTAGAAGAACTCAAGGCGAAGCTTGGAGATAGAGTTGTTGGCGTTAGGATTGGCATGAAACCGCATTCTCTCTGGTCCGAGATCCTCGAAATCGTGGCAGATGCGAGGAAGTGCAGTGTGGACTTAATCGTCACACTAGGCGGGGGGAGTCTTACAGATGCGGCCAAGATAGTTTCTTTTGTAGGTTCATATCCCGCAAGCCACTCATGCCGTCAATAAGGGTAAGGCCATAGGTGCTCAATGATATGTACTACCTAGGCATTGGCGAACGACGTCTCAACGCATTCAGAGTTAGACACTCTCTGCCCAACAAGCCCACGGAAGCGTTATGAAATCAAGTCGTCGGAAGTACCCGTTGTTTGTATCCCCACGTCACTCTCGGGCGGCGAATACTCGGCCTTTGCAGGAGCAACAAACGACGAGACGGGACAGAAGTACTCTTTTTCAGGAGCTATGCGGGGTCCCGCATTGGTCATCCTCGACCCGAAGCTTACTACGACGACCCCAGCTAGAGTCTGGCTGAGTACCGGCATCAAGGCCGTCGATCATTGTATCGAGACTCTTTGTTCCTTGCAGAGCGATGATGCAGCGGACCAAGATGCCAGGCATGGATTAGCGAATCTCATACCGGGTTTGATAAGCAGCAAGCAAAATCCCCAAGATCTCGAAGCGCGGTTAAAGTGCCAACTTGGCGCCAGAGATGCTATGAGCGCCTGTACCCGGGGTGTACCACTTGGGGCAAGCCGTATGTATCCTTCTTATGCCTCTGATATCCTTTCCATCGCCCCTAAGACGTGTTTGCTTGGGATGTCTACTCAAAAGCACCTTTGTGAATCTGAGTACCATCTACCTTAAATGATACCTAACCCATGTATAATGATGATTACTAAATTCGATAATGCAGACGGTATTGGCCATCAACTGGGCCCTGCTGGCGTAAGCCACGGCGAAACGAGCTGCATCCTAAACCCTGCTGTATGCAAGTACAATTATAAAAGGGGGGCTAATGTTGCCCGGCAAGACGCTGTCATAAAAGCTCTATGGGAAGATTCCAAGGCGCAAGAAATCTTCAGCCAAAGACAACTGGAAAGGGACACAGCCGATCTTGGGGATCTAATGGATGCCATTATCCGTTCGCTGGAATTACCGAGGACGTTGCAGGAGTTTGGTATTGGGGAGGGTAAACTTGGAAACATTGCCGAGCATAGTTTACGGGATCGGTGGGTTCAAAGCAACCCAGCTCCTTTAGATAAAGAGGGCGTACTCGAGATACTTAGAATGGTGCTCGAGTGAGCTATGTTCGAAATCTGTATTATGCTGCATGGGACGGGACGACCCCGATAAAGCAAACCAATAAAAGTTTCCATGCTCCATGCTTTCAAAAAAAAAACGCGTGTCTCGTATCAAATTCATTCTCAATAAACCCCCCTTTTTGATAAGCATAATTATGCTTTCATGTCTACTTTCTCAGACTATCAAGTCGGGCTTGAAGATCGTCGTCCCCGGGGTCTCCGCCCCCGCCACCACTTGGGGCACCGATGGCTTGGGCGACGCGAGCATCTGGAACTTTCTCGGATTGCAAACCGGTCGGGGTCTCCCCAAACTATGCTGCTGTTAGAAGATCGGTTTTCTGGAATAGTTGGCAATGATACACTTACGGATTGGTTGAGATCAACACCAATCTCCTCCAAGACCTGCTCTACGACTTCATCGCCCTCTTCTTCTATGCCTACATCCATGGCATCGTCGATGGCGTCATCCATCATTTCCTGTCTTTCGTCCATGACTGCGGTTTCTCGTTCGAATTCCATGGCGATACGTTGTAATGCGGGGAGGTTCATAGATCGGTTCATGCTTCCGAGAGCCACCGTAGCCCCTTTCATGGCTTGCATCATCTGTTCGTTCGTTCGATGGGTCTAATGCGAGTTCGTTAATTTGTTGCTCTTGATGAGCGAATGGGAAAGACTAACCTGAAGTCGTAAGGATATCTTTTGCAGTTGGCTCCTCATTCCATAGAACTTCTCGACGTATCTGTAAGAGTTGCCAGTGATCAGCCAAGTGCTACTGGGTGTATAAGGCCATAAGGAGGATTGTTACCTTCTCGTGCGCACAAGATCCTTTGCTTGAATCTTGGCGGCTCCCATCTGCCCCTTCTGGGCACTCTGCTTGATCTGGCCCACGAGGGTCTTCTCTTGTTTCTCCAACTTGACTCTCACTTGGTCTAGTTCCCGAATGGCCTTGTCGATCATGCGTTGGTTTTTGCGTAGACGCTCCGCGGGCGTCATGCGCTTGCCGAAGGCATATTCTAGCAACTAGGCGTAGATAAGTTAGCTTTCTAGTTCCTCGTAGATTTAAAGCACAAGTTGCGAAATGGGAATGCTCTTGTGGCTTACATTCATGACAACGGGAATAGGAGTAATTTGCACAAGGCAATTAGAACAGGTGTCTAGGTACGGAGAGGGGTTGTTTCCGATGTGTTCGTGGGTTGAACGTAAGTGCTAGTATTGGGGAGCCTTGGGGATATGGGTCTTGCTTGGTTTCTGGTTGGGTTTTTCGATTTGATTTTATGTCTTGCGCAATATGCAAAGATGAATAGGTATATGTAACAAATGTAACCTAGATTGTGACGAAGACTTGATGAAAGATAGCAGTGTGTATGTATGTATGTCTGGTACATAGTATTGACTGGAGTATGTAGAAGAGATACGAAGGTACAGTACTGCGTAGGTTACTAAAAGTCAACGGTACGATACGAGACCCTGGACATGAACGTAATCCGTAAGTTACGTAACCACCTTAGGCAGGGGTCAGGCGGGGGCACTGACTTTGGGTACTTACTTACATAATAAATGGGCCGACAGATGTCTTGTACGATTGTAAAATTGTAAAGCGCGCAACCAATCAAATCGAGTCGTCTCATTTCCTCCATACCGTAATTTCGCCTCATTATTCAAGTCACACACACACTTCGCACTTTCAAACTTTACACCTTGCAAACATCACGCACATCACGGGTGATGTCGATCAGCGCAAATTTTCGATTTACCAACTACCTTCTTACAGCCTATTAACCTACAACATACCAACTTGAAGCCTGGCCGCTTATACCGAAGCTCCGAATAACCAACATCCGACCCCGGTAATGCCCGCAAACCGCGAGTCGGAGATTTCATCATGAGCCAAGATTACTTCAACAACAAGGGCAAATCGTCCAACCGACGAAACCGGAACCGAAACCAGAGTCAAAATCAGAACCAAACCCATGACCTTAATCAAGAACATGTAGAGTCTCCCTCTGCTTCCAACAGGCCTGGTTACATGACTGTCGGCAACGGTTCCTCTTCTCAACATGCCGCCCGACTCCAATCACTCATCGACAATGACTCCGGTTACGGTGGAAGTATCGCAGGAGATGATGTCCTTTCCTCACGACGACCCGTTGGTTCTCCCCGCACCGATCTCTTGTCCGGAGACATGCCGCTACAGCATCATTCTGCCAACGGCTCAGATACCAATCATCGAAACCAAGCAGCTGCGGTTCATCAGTTATGGTACAACCAGCATCGAGCTGCTTTGAATCGATCCATCACCAGAGTTGTTGAGCTTCTCAAAACCCTACAGGAGATGAACATTACCTGGCCAGCGCATTATCCATCAGTACAGCGAACAGAAGCATTCTTACCCGATGGTTCCTCATCGCGCCCAGCATTACAGCATGCCTTCTCTATGAATGGAGACCCATCGCCCCACCACACACGACCATTGCGACGATCAATGACGACCGTCGAGGATCACGAAGCCGCAGGATCTAGCCAGGATGCCGAAACTAAAAGCGTGACTGATATGCCCAGACTAGTCTCTCCGCAGATTGCACAGCAGTTTTCCGTCTTGAAACTGGACCTCAAGCTAGGTGCTTTGCATCAAATTGAACTTGTCCATTCTCTCGAGAAGAGTTCGATCGCGGCGCTACTTGATGGGAAGATTAGTTCTAGCATCAATCACCTTCTTTTACTACGCGAGAGGATCGAGGATACATCCAGCAAGGTCTTGGTGACTGGAGATCTTAACGCCGGAAAATCGACATTTTGCAACGCATTGCTACGCCGAAAAGTCCTGCCAGAAGACCAGCAGCCTTGCACGAGCATCTTCTGCGAGGTATTAGATGCGAGAGACAATGCCGGCATCGAGGAGGTGCATGCGGTCCATTTGGATGCAATCTATAACCGACACGACGAATCGACCTACGATGTATTCTCCCTAAGCGAGTTAGAGAATATTGTTATCGACAACGAAACATATATGCAATGCAAGGTATACATCAAGGATGTGCGAACTATTGACGAGTCCTTGCTCAACAACGGCGTGGTGGATATTGCCTTGATCGATGCCCCAGGACTGAACTCCGATACAACAAAGACGACTGCCGTCTTTGCGCGGCAGGAGGAGATCGACGTGGTCGTATTTGTTGTCTCTGCTGCCAACCACTTCACTCAGTCAGCAAAAGAATTCATCTGGGCTGCTGCATCCGAGAAGGCGTACATCTTCATGGTTGTGAATGGTTATGATTTGATCAGAGATAAGGAACGATGCCAAAAGATGATATTGGATCAGGTATATGGCCTAAGCCCTCACACGTTCAAGGACTCGTCAGAACTTGTGCATTTTGTATCCAGCAACGCCATTCCAACAGTATCATCACCCCCTGGTGGTCCGGATGGCGGAGGTAGCGGTAGCTCGAGTGGAGGGGGAGGTGACCCCAGCGATGACCCCAAAGGAAAGGGTAAAGAGAAGGAGAAGGTCCAGGACTTTGAGAAGTTGGAACAGTCACTTCGACGATTCGTCTTGGAAAAACGTGCACGATCAAAGCTTGCACCAGCTAAAACATATCTCCTCAACATCCTCAACGATGTTAACGTACTCGCCACAGTCAATGCTGAAGTTGCTCAGTCAGAACTAGACCGAGTGACGCAAGAGTTGGAAGAGATTGAGCCTCAGCTCGAATCTTCTCTCAAGGCAAAGGCCTCCGTGGGCGACGAAATAGACCAAACTATTGAGGAGACGTGTAAGGAAGTATACGACCACACTCGCGACGCCCTCCGCTCGGCAATTACACAATCTGGTGAGGGCAACCTTGGTGTACCTTACCCAGGTCTGTTCTATGCTTTTGACTACGCCGAAGAGCTGAAGGAAGCGATGTTATCGCACATAGCAGAGTCGGTCTCTTCCTGCGAGGACTATGCCCGAACGAGGACTGTCGGTGGTGTGAACGTTATCAAGCAACTTGGCATTATGCACCTCGGCAACGAGTATCACGCCGTTAACTTCCGCCCAGACGTCATGTTCCGCAGAAGGCGTGATGTGCTCGCTAAACAGATTGATGTCACCACAGAGCTATCGGATTTTGTCGACTGGTCTACACTCATGCAACGCCAGGAGAAGGTTGCGGGCACTGGTATGGCGCTCACCGTTGCTACTGCTCTCGGTGGACGTCTCATTGGTGGCATGGGTTGGATGGATCACACGGTGACTGCATTGAAAATTGTTGGCAATGACAATCTTCGAAAATTGATTATCCCCGGTGTAGTTCTAGCAGGTATGTCAAATCGTAAATTCTTAGTACTAAGTCAGAAGCTAACTCTCATTACCTATAGTTGTCTCCGCTGCAGCTTACGTTGTCCAGCAAATTCCACACTCACTACCTAATCGTTTATCCGAAAAGATCTCAACGCAGCTAGAGTCTATCGACTATGTTCATTCGAACAGCACACGTGTCTCAGCTTCCGTACGCAAGGTTCTTCGTTATCCTGCCGAAACCCTCCAAGTCGGTTTGAACCGTTCGGCAGACCAGCTCGGCACGCGAAGAGAGGAAACCCTCAAGGTCCGCACCGAAAGCGAGGTGGCACTAAAGTACTTTGGCAACCTCGTGCGCGAGAGCGGTCATCAACTCAGTCTAGTTGAAGACATTGACCTTGATGCGCATCCACAGGCCACGGTCGGCATGAACATTGCCTAAAAGAAAAAGAGAAAAAAAGAAAAAAAATCCATACGCGTAAGGCATGGGGTGGCGTTTTGGGAAGCACGCTTGACATTCCTGCATACCACCTACTTATTTTCTATGTCCAACCAATTCCGCTTCATTCCTTTTGATGTTCTGATGGATGATGACCAATTAAAAAAGAGTGTGACGTAGAATGGCAAATGGCTCCAGGGAGGGGAAAGGGGGGATGATAGGGGGCGTCTAGATGCAATTGATGGCTATATGAATACAAGAGCTCTACTCTCCTATTCTTCCTCGGGCCGTTTCTTAACTACCTAACTAACGTCCCTTCGTTGATTCAAAGTGTAGGTATGCAGCTTTGTTTATTTTAATCCTGATGCTAGGTAAATCACACCGAGAAGGTCTTATTACGAGTTGAGATGAGATATTGACGGTGATATTAATATTGTTATTTCTCGTAATGGTCGCTTCTAGTATTGCTAATGCAGGGAGTATCATCAGTCTTTACCCTAAAATACAACTCGCTAACTGCCTCCTTTATAATTATGTGAAAACACTGTTCGACCAAAGATTCCAGAACAGCTTTAACCCTTCCCCCCCCCCCCCCCAACCCTCTTTTTTTTTCTCCTTTTTTCTTATCTAAAACGTAACATCAGGCCTCTCCTCAAACCACCTCCTCACGCTCCCCGGCTCATGATAGTACACGGGGCCCGAGAGGCGCCAGTTCTCGACGCCCGCGAGGCTGCGCCCGTGCGCCTGCGCCCTCCACACGAGGTCCGTCGGCGAGCCCTCGGGCCCGAGGTCCTGCCACGACTGTATGCGCAGGAAGTGCGGCGACCCTACAAAGGAGTAGTCCGCGAAGCGCTGCACGGAGAAGTCCGTCGCGCACCGCGGGCACGCGCCCCTGTGCTCCTCCGCCTGCGGCCACTGGCCTAGCTCGCGCTGTTTCTTCTCTTGCAGGGGGAGGGTGTCTTCGCAGGGGGAGGGGGTGGACAGCGAGGCTTCGACGGCGAGGGAGAAGACTTCGCATGCGTCGTGCGCGAAGGGGGAGGCCCGGAACCAGGGCGCGGCGCTGTGGTGGTTCATCTCGAGGTGCGGGCAGATCATGTGGTGGCGCAGTTGGGAGAGCGGCAGCGGGCCGCGGTCGCGGATGTGGTAGCGCCAGCTGGCGTGGACGAGGTAGCGGAGGCTGTTGTTGGTGTTATTGGTGTTGCTGTTGTCGTCATCATCAGCGCCGCCCACGGCGACGATCTTCGACTCCGACATGTAGTGCGTTCCGCAGATGCCCGTGTTGTCGACTTGGATGTCGCTGTGGGGCGCCATCAGGTGGCCGAGGTAGTCGCGGTACTCGGGCAGGCGCAGGCGCGTGTACTTGAGCGCGAGCTGCACGTGGCGGTGGTGCCTGCGCATGGGGCGGCAGCTCCGCCGCGGCGTCGTCGCCCACACCGTCGGGTTGCTGGTCAGCGCGCTGACGGCCCACCCCCGCGGGCAGTAGAACGTGTCCCAGCTCGCCGACGGCCAGTCCTTCTCGCACGTCCGGTGCAGCTCCATGCACCCCTCGCACAGCCACCGCTTCGGCAACCCCCGCACCCGCGTCGCCAGGTACGCGAAGTACTGGTCGCGCGGGAGGCGGGAGGCGTTTGCGTCGGGTCCCAGGGCGGCCCGCACGCCGCGGCTCGTCTGCGCGAAGAGCGCCACGTCGACGGGCGTGAGGTGGCTTGCGATCTGGGCGATCACGTTGGGCGGCAGCTTCAGGGCAACGGGAAGCTCCGGGTCCGGCTCTTCGCCGTAGATGCCCTTCCACCACAGCGCGAAGTCGTCGTGCATCTGGAGCACTCGTCTCCTGGTCAGTGCCATGTTTAGGGCGAGATGTCGTAGGCTGGGGAAGTAGAGAATCCCGAGGTACAATATGATGATAGCTATAGAGATGTCCATGCGAGGATACTCTGTAACCATAGATATATCCATGGGTGCAGATGCTTGGTGTTGCTTCTGTCTAGAAAGAAACCTCTGTCAAGAAAGAAATTTGTTCTGAATCTACGCTCGTCTCTTGGGTCGAGAAGGGTTTGATGAGTGTCATAGTTGCCATGGTTGGCCATGGTTGCTATGGTAGCGTCTACATCAGAGTTTAGCAATGTCCTCGTGTACCTGAGAGGCATCATAGTTGGAATAGGGCTTATGGAAAGGGGGTTTGTTTACTCATATTCTAGCCTTCGTCGCACACTATCGCTGCCTACTATTGCTAACATCATCACGGTAACTAGCTAGATATCAGAGCTGAAGTATGTATTTAAGGTGTTTCTAAGGAATTCTAGCTCTACAAGCTATGTTTTCTATTCCGAGGTTAGCATCAATCCAATCTTCGTCTTCTCAGCCCATATTAGGTTGCTCTATATTCTCTTGTACACGGCATTACACAGTCTAGTGCAGGTTTTAGATTAGAAGCTACCCTTATTTTCCTCACGAGACTATAACTAGAAGGTTCTGGCTTTCTGATTTAGGGTTGGCACGGCATGTCTAGTCTGACTGCCTTGAAAGACAGATGCTGAGAAGAGGTTGCTGTTGCTGAGCCACATTATCAAAACTGCGTTCAGACCGGTCTCTGTATCTACCTAGTATGGTACTAGGAACTTTCTACTACCGAATGATTTCACGCCACGATTACCAGCTGCTACATACAATCAATACCTATGTATATGTAATGTACGTCGTGTGGTCATGATAGCGTACATATGTATCTCTCTGTCCTTTTCAGAGCGGAGTCATGGTTCCCAAGTCTCTTCTTTTTGGTTCAGTGTTTCTTACCTACATGTATTGTTGGGAGTTCGAAACGAGTCCTACATATTCATACATCCATGAATGTCTTTACTAATCACTACCTGGGATAAGTGTTGATCGTGTGAATATTCTGATACCTACCTAGGGTACATCATACCTAGGCATGTAATGGCTTTTTGAATTCAACTCTTGGCCTCACACTTTCTTGATGAGGTAGTTGCCGGTACTTATGCATATGCCTGACCTAGGTAGTAGGTACAAACAGGCTAGGTACTTGAGGTCTTTGATTGTTACGATTGTTACGATTGTTACGATTGTTGCCAGGCATATCTGCTTACATGGCCGAATATGTATTAGTTTTAAAGTGCCGGTCTAGTACTATTCAAGACGTAGTTATACTGATTGGTCGTATGTTTGAATGCTACTGGAAGACCCGGGCCGGGCCGCCCCTAGCCAACTTTAAACTCGGCCCGCGTCTTTTCCTTCTTTTCCTTCTTTTTTTTCTTCCTTTTTTTTTCTTCTTCTTATGTCACATTGTCACATCACATATGTATATACTGGGATAGGTATCTTAGAATCCTGCAAAGGAGAAGAAGAGGAAGGGAACTTTTTTGCCAATAGTAGCGGTGACGATAAACCCCATAGTTTTAGTTGTCAAGGTTATGTATATGTATGTGTGTGTGTATGTGTGTGTGTGTTTCTTGGTCCTTACCTACATGTCGGTAACAGCTAGGCACATATGTGTGATATGTCATATTCTGGTCAGTCCCGCGGGTCCAGGGGGCTTTGATCCGTTGAAACTATTGACTCGGTTGTACGGAAGAGAACCGTGTGAATCTGATACTTGTAGTATGGCGAAATGCTGAGATGTATCACCAGCATTTGGCTACGGTGAAGGAGGTCAATTTACGGCTGACCTTTGGGATATCAACCACGTGGAGAGGCTGAAAATGGGCATGCTTATTCTACTTGATATACAGCTATAGCTGAATAGCCTCAGAAGTTCTATACCAGTTCGACTAACTCAATATAACCATATTCGTGTGGGTGATAAGGTGTTTGTTACGTGTGCCTTATAATATCTGTTATACTTGATGCTTACTACAGTACGTAATCGACGACGAATGTTTGCATATAGCACATGTGACAGATATACGATGTGTCATAATATATTGAATTTGTTTGTTTATCAGATTATAGCCAACGCATTAGAGATCATTGCTTTCGCCACTCTCAGCAGCAACCAAGGGCTTGGAACTAACCAGTGATGGTCAACGTGGCATCTGTCTGATAGCATGATGAGTATCATTGGTTGTATAACCGTCCACCTACACCTTACAATAGCAACTAGCAAAAGACAGAGTGTTAAGAGATAATGACGGAAACCCCTTTTGTACGAGTGCTCTGAGGCTCATATGAGGTATGTTCCGATAGTATGTTAAATTTATGTTATATTATTAAGCAGTAAGAGAAGAGGACAAAACAACTTTACGACAAGTTTGTATGTACAATAGCTCTATTAGTATAATGTCTATACTAATCTAGATTCACAGAAAGATTCCAGAGATAACAAGTCTCATAAGGCATGTCTATTTAGCAAAGCCGGAAAGGTTATACTTGTAGCAAGACAAAGAGTGATAATGTCTCCAAAGTTACAAAGTTAATGTGTGTTTATTTGCTAGCTGAATTATGATAAAGATATCAGCAAAGCCCTAACCTCCTCACCAAGGTGTTCAGTAAACTCCCTTACAGCCCAGTGACACTACGCAAAAGAAAGGCGTTCATATGAGATATTAGGCATTTTGTTGAAATATATTCAATGGCACTAACTAGGTAGGTAAATGGAAGGTGTTTATTGTACCCCTATTGAAAGTTAATAGGTTGATGAGGTTGTGGGTGATGATATTAAAGTGCCCTTTGACAATATTTTCAAAACCACCTTGGACAAGGTTAAAAAAACGACCCCTGTGCCTCAAATATGGTACTGCTAGCGCATGCATTCGTGCAAATAACTCCTCTGCGCGGAGTTTATTCCGTTGGAAATGGGACAGACACGTCCTTTTTTTTTTTTCCAAAAGATTCTTGTGCCTACATGCCTACATACATACCTGACGTTGCTGCCCCCTATTCGTGATAATTAGGGCTGATTATGAGCATGGAACCAGAACCCCGGAAGGACTAGTCCTTGCACTATCAGAGCCCGTTATCTTACTTGGCGATGGCGATCTGGGTAATGCACAACCCACAGACCTATAGGGCCTTTCCCCATATAGTTGCCTTATTCGAAGCAGAAAACGAAACATCACCCAACTCGAACCATATCCTCCCTAGTTCGGAGAAGATCCTTTCCCTGCTGTGGCTCTTCCCGTCCCACTGCGCATAACATGACCGGCATCGGTAAAGGTGAAAAAAAAAATCATATTAGGAACCCCAAGTTGGGATGTGACCTCGGAGTTAGTATTTTGGCCTGTGTCAAAGAGTAATGGGTTTTGCCCCCCTCCCCTCCCCTCCCCTCTAATCCTCCCTCTCTTGGGTGGGAAAGCAAGACCTAACCTAGGAGGAGGAGTGGATAATACAGAGGAAAAAGTTCCCAGAACAAGATTGGATTTGGGGTTTCTTGGAGTCAAGACACGTCAGTGGACAGGTATCACTTACGTCAAGATTGCCGTTTCCTTACGAATATCTTGTATGGAAGGGAAACCGTAGCTAGTAGCTTTAATTCATGCGCAGACCTTTTTTCTGCATCAAGATGCTAACTTGTATAGGTCCCTGAGAAGCTGAAAAAGGGAATTTCCAAGAAACTTGGGCTGCAGTTGGACCGACTATGCATACCTAAGGTGTACGTTACGTGGAGACGAGCTGGGCCTGTCCAGCGGTTTGTGATTGAGAGTCCTTCTAGCAAGTGTGTTTGCTGAGTTCTCAATAGACGGGTCATCCCGAGAAGACCGTCTATAGATGTTAGGCATCGAAGAATCCCCCCCCCCCCCCCCCCCCTTAGAGAGACTAAGACGGTGACTTCACCGCAAAGACACCGCCGAGTAGTTAGAGCTCTCGTCCGTTTGCTACCCAACCTAGCCTACCTATGAGTAGAGGCCATTGCCCCGGACTTAGGGCAGGGAGGCATCAAAGCAAATAGTTTTAGGGCTCGCCCGCCTTCTGAAGTGTACTAGATCTGTTGGTATTTTCAGAGGTACTGGGGGTATCTTGATCTAGCCTGTGCTGTTTTGTGTTGGGCGGCCTATCGGACAAGAACGGGCCGGGCATGTTTCTGTCTCTTTGCCGTCCTCCCTTACTCCCCCATTCTTCCATGAATGCATTGTAGATTAAAAGGATTTGCTTAGCCAAAGAACTTTTGTCTCAAGTTTGTGCAAGCTGTAATGCTTAGCGCTGTGAAGTTACTGTAACTTACTTGGGACACGAGTCCATGGACGTACATAAATTAAGGAAAATGGAAGGGGGGGAAAAGTTGTATGTTGCTTACCTCGTATGGCCATCCGCAAGGGTTTGTATGTACTATGGATTTTCACAGCACACTGATCTGTGATTTGCATTAACTACAATGTCTATCTCGTTATCGAATCTGCTTATAAATTAATATAGCATTTCCATTTCGTTTTTTTCTCGGTAGTTCGAATAGTATTCTTATTGCATTAAATAGGGCGCAACTCAATCTGAACATAAGGCCTGCTCTCCTATCAAAATGGTCGTAGCCTAGTATATCTATACCCCAGTAAGCAAGGGCTCACGTAGCCAGTAAGAACCAAGACGTAGTGTAGACAAAGATGCTAGGGACTGCGGCTCTTCTAACTATGTAACGCCGCGGGTAACATAAACGCAAGTGTTGGGCACATTGCCACATGGAATAGATTATAATAGACTACCTAGGTAGGTTGGTATGTATGTATGTATGTTTATTTGATAAACGCGATGACGGCACTCCACTTCCTGTCCGCCGGGCTCTCGGGTCCGTTAGGCTTAAGACGGGATCACCAACACGTGGAATGTACGTTGGTGATGTTATTTGACACTCCCCTTGCATTTGATAGGGGGCGGCTTGCGGTTCCGCGATCCCGGCAGCCATGGATTTATTTCACCTAGTGTAGGTACTGGTTAGTTTGCATTCCTGGGCTTTGCTGGGCTTTGCTGGGCAGAGAAGAAGAAAACTTTCAGCCGTCAGTCTGGTCCTGCCTAGACACAATACGCTATGGCAAATATTGTAGGCGGTGATCAGGGTTGTTGAGGAATACCTGGAGAAGTTTGATGATAATCGGGGCATTAACAAGGGGGAAGACGGGGACACGAGATCCACCTTTGTATCTGTGAAGTGGAAAAGCTGATGTTGGCTGGTTGAGAGTTACGTATGTGCATATATGCATACATAAGAATACGAGAGGCAATTATTATTTTCTGGATATTTCTTTTGTAGGTATGTAGATGATCTTTTGTAGAGGATCTTTTATTTTTATTTTTTTACTCTCTCTCTCTCTCTCTCTGTCTCTTCTTCTTGACCGTTGTGTGAGGTTTAATCGGTCTACACTACCTGACCTGGGCACCTCATCTCATGTAAGACACTAAGATGGACCCGACTTCATGGGGATCGCGGGTGATCAGGTGATCGCGCCTATTCTTTATTTATTTAGGTGTTGTAGCTTTACTAGGGGCAGAAGGGGGTAGTTATTCGCGATGTTACTAAGTAATTTTGAAAATTTGCCTTGACTTGGGGGGGCTCGGACCCATTTTGCCCGGTAGTTATGAAGATAATTAGCACCACTTTAGGACTTTCAAGACAAGTTGTATTAAGGTGTGCAAATTATGCAAAGACGTGCTTCTTACATAGTCTTCTGTATGTGTGTACGACGTAGTATGAATCTGTATGATAGGCCTATGAGAGACTCAGAACTCTGGGTATTACCTAGTCTGGACTCTGGACTCTGGACTCTGGACTCTGGGTAGGGTAACATATAGTGTATTATTAATAATAACTTACATACATCCCTATGTAGTATTATCTAGTAGTGCAAGAATATTCCATACTTCAGATATCTAGCCGAATACAGTCTAGATAACCATAAACCATATCCACCAACATGGGATCACGGTCACGCTCGGGATACTGGGTGTAGACTAGTTGGTACTAGTTATAACTATGCACTATGCAGTTTAGATACTTGTACCTACTTAGTTAGTGTGCTGCTTGGAGTATCGTGTAGGATACTAGAACTAAACAGACCGGAACAGACTAGACACATGTACATAATAACTGCCTACCCAGGCTGCCAGGATAGCACGAGATATGTACTGTAGTATATGCATACACATGGCTAATGTAATGTATGTATACTAACCGAGGAAGCTAGCTAGGGTTATCATGTCCGAGTTGGTACGACTCCGTTGAAATTGAAAACGGCCCTTTCAAGCCTGTGGACCCCCCAGATGAACCGACTCCTCTTCTTCTCCATCTTTTCCCTTCTATCCCTTCCTCTCATTCTCCCAGTTTCCCCTTCTACTAGGGCAGTAGTAACGCGTCCGTCATCACAAAAGACAGACATACATGTACGACGGTCCGTTGGGATAGTTTAGTATACTACCTATGTATGACATGCAGTATTCAGCACGTGTGCGGCTTCGTTCTACCTTGCCTTCCGCAGATGCTACTGTTGCAATACCCAGATTACGGGAGCCCAAACAAAGCTCATGTACGTCTGTGGCGTATCAGAGCAGGGGAAATACATGAATACACACGTATCTAACTAGTATTACATACCTAATACCTAGGCAGTGGTAGTTAGTGTACAGTAATAAGAAAAAAAAAGACCAGACCAGGGACCGGGGATTGGGAACGAACTGGGGGGACTGGGGCTCGGCTGGGGGGGGGGGGGGGAGAGGAGATGGGCCCAATGGTTAGGGTAGGGTTTGTTAACTTGTGACGAGGATAATAGAAAGCAACGCTTGTCAAGCAGCCTGACTGGCCCTGACAAGCAAGCAAGCAATCAAGGGGGACAAAAATCTCGTGCGTTGCGCGTGCGTCGGTATCACTTTGGCAGCTGGGCTCCGCATAGCCACGAATCCTAGCAACCCGAGTTTCCCCTTGTTCGCAGGTTCCTTTCCATGGTAATATATGATATTATACCTATGATAATACATGATAATACGTGACAATACATGGCAAATACATGGTAAATACATGGTACTACATGGTTTCGTTACGGCTATCAACCCTCAACCAGGTAGGTCATTAGTCGCGGCTCCAACGGCAAGCTTCCGTTAGCTGTCCATGGCTCCCTACAATTCGGCACGGGTCGTTGGTCGTAGTCATCTACCCTGGCCCGGCGCCCAATCGTAAGGTCTGACCGTTTCAAAACACTAGATTTGTGTGGACATTGAAGTTTTTTTTTGTACCTTTTCTTTCTTTACCTTTTCCTGCCATTAGCCTCCCCTCCTTCCCTCCTAACCCCCCCTCCTTCTTATCATATTGCTGCTCATCGTCGACAGCAATATTCTTATTAGACCATGTTGACAGAGAGAGGGGGAATCCCGTTCAAGGAACAATCATGAATAGGATAAAAGAGACGCTAGCTAGACTAGCTCGCGCTGCTCGTGGATCGCGGGAGTCATCGTCGGCATCGTCTAGCCTGCGCCTGGATCGTGTGGGTCGTTCGAGTAGCTCGACATTGGACTCCCGAGAGAAAGTATTGGTGCGCGCCGATGGTCGAGGACCCCTTATCATTTACGACGGAACCCAAGATGGCGAAGACGGCCTGGATATCGTCTTCGTACACGGCCTTTTTGGCTCCCGCTCCGGCTCCTGGACGAAGGCCGGTGTCTGTTACCCCCGCGACTTTCTCGGGCTGGACATACCGGGCATCAGAGTCGTCGCTTGGGGATGGACGGGCTCCTTGAGCAGTTCTGGCAGCTTTTCCGACCAGGCTGACAGTCTGCTCGCAGACCTATCGCGTCTTCGCATCGGGATGACACGTCCCATCATCTTCGTGGGCCATGGCTTGGGTGGAATGATCATCAAGGAGGCATTGGTCGCCGCGGCCATGTCACGAATTTACGGCGCACACGTCGAATTAGGCAACATCTTCCCGCGGACCATCGGATGTGTGTTTCTAGGTACTCCTCATGTGAGGAGCGGGAAAAGATCACTGGGCGAATGTATGGCAGCGACCGCGCTCTTATCGCCCTCCCCGCCGCCCATCCAACTTCTCCGAGCGTTCAAGGAGAACAGCTCGACATTCGAGAACCAGCACGCCACATTTTTGATGATATCAAGAGATATAAGGGTGGTGTGCGTCCGGGAGAAGGTACCGTCGACGATAACCGTCTCGGCCGAGCTTATGAAGGACGTGGACGGATTGGAGCTAGGAAAAGGGGCTGTGCAGGTAATGGTCCCGAAAGATTGTGCAGCTTACGACAGTTACAATGTGACCGTTCATGACATGGCGGCAACTCACCTGGATCTCGCTCGGTTTCGGAGTCGGGACGAACAAGGCTATTCGCAGATGCTTGCATACATCACGAAGGCGTCGTCGGGCCCAACGCCTGCGGAGGTCGAGGCGATGGAACCGCGAAATCAAGGTACGATATCTCCATGTTTACTCCTGCACGTTTATTCCGTGTTTTTATTTTCATATCTTACCCTTCGCGAAATCATGACAACTAAAACTTGGACGTGTAGAAATTCTTAATGCCCTTTATTACGACACCATGACCGAACGCGAAGCCCATATAGATCCGGCTTACGGCCAAACATGCGATTGGATTCTATCGCCTAATCACTCCTCTTTACCTAAATTTCTCTCCTCAAAAGATCAAGGCCCTACCTTCGTAAGTATCCCCCGTCTAATCCAGCAACTTTTGCCCCTTGACCACTTTACCCCTTTACCTAGAGCCAAATAGTCTCTAGTTTCGTGGCTAGTGATCCTCCTTCGAGAACTTGACAAGAGTACTATAACGCCCCAATGGGTTGTAAGTTGATTTCTGGGAGTATATTTATTGACTGATCATCTACCCTCAGTGGATTAGCGGCAACGCCGGATCTGGCAAGTCGACCATGATGAAGCACATCTACCACTCCGAGAAATTCAAGCAGATGCTGCTCGAAGGCTGGGCAGCAGACGGCGATCTGTACATGACCTCTTTCTACTACTACGAAGGAGGCAGCCGACTCCAGAAGTCCTACGAGGGCTTTTTAAGGAGTATCCTATACCAAATCTTATCAAATAGACGCGATCTCATCAAGGTCGCCTTCCCGAGCTTCTTCGACGGACCGTGGCCTCCACCTGTACTTTTCACGTCCGCGTCCAACCTCAACATGGCCTTCTACTCCCTATTTGCCCGGATGTCGGAGCGACTACGCCTCCTCATCTGCATCGACGCGCTCGACGAATACCGGATCGTGGAGCGAAAGGACCACTACGACCAACCGGAGCTCGACATCACCTACGGCAACGACACCGGCGACGAGAGCTGGGGCCAGAGCAGATTCGCTCTGGATTCGCACATCGAGATATCGAAGCTGGTCAACAGTATGGCCTCCAAAGATATCGTCAAATACGTCGTTACCTCGCGCGAACTCCCCGTATTCGAAGAGGCCTTCGCCCAATATCCCAGGATCCGACTTCAGGAGCACACCGAACGGTCCATTACCCAATACGTAGCTGGTCGTCTCGACGACGAGGCCCCTGGATTGCCCGATTCCAAGAACCTTTGCAAGGAGGTGGCCGAGAAGAGCCGCGGCGACATCCTCTGGGCCAGACTGGCGATCGACATGGTAGTCGGCTGCAGTCTCCGTACCCTAAGGAGCACCTTGGACTCCCTCCCCTCGCACCTCGGCGGCCCCGACGGTCTGTATATGCGTATGCTACAAAACCTAAGCCGAGAAGGCCAGTACAGTGCCTCTCGAGTATTCCACCTAGTCCTCATGGCCCTGCAACCGCCCAGCTTGATCACCCTGGCATTCGCCGAGGAAGGATATCTGGATCAGAGGTCCGGAGAACTGAGGATCATGCAGGACAACCGGCACCCTTATAACAACGCCACTATCCAGCGCCTGTCGGACCAGATGCAACGCCGCCTGCAAACCTACTGTGCCAGTCTCCTCATCGCCGAGACCGGATCGTCCACTCACAACAACACCATCGAGACCGGCCACCGCGTCGTTTTCGTCCACCAGACAACCAAGGAATGGGTGCGCCGTAAGGACATATGGAAGCGGCTCCCCGGCTGCGCGCCCCTCGACCCCATCGAGCTGGACTTCTCGCTGCTCAGCGGGTGCGTTCGACACATGAAGGTCTTCGAGATCCTGCGCCCGCCCATCCTAGCGTGGCCGAACTGGCGCTTCCGCCCCGACGCGTGGCTGCTCATCTCCAACGCGCTGCGGTACGCCGAGAAGATCGACAGCCACGTGCCGGACGTGGAGAGGTACTGCGAGATCCTGGACGAGCTGGACGCGACGTGCCAGCAGGCGTGGGTGACCGCCCTACAGAACCACAAACCCCTACACGAGGACCCGGACTGGCACGAGGTGCGGCTGCCCTCCTTCTGCCGCAAGCACTGGGCGTCCTTCGAGCCGATGGACGCCGGGAAGCCCCCGAAGCGTAAAGATTTCCTCGCGCTCACGGTGCAGGCCAACCTGGTGCAGTACACGGCGCGCAAGCTGCAGGCGATGGAGCCGGAGGCGCGGCGCAAGAAGGCGCAGGAGCTGCTGCCGTACATCGTGTGCCCGCGGGCCGAAGGTTTCAGTGCCTGCGCGGGGCTCAGCGGCGACTACTGGGACTTCCACCACGACATGCCGGACTCGCGGTTCCTGGACCTGTGCTTCGACGCGGGCGCGACGATGAAGGACGACGAGAAGCTGTTTATTCGCGCGCTGAAGGCGGGCAGACACTACTTCTCGCGCGGCAGCGTCACCATGACCCATCTGCTCGAGACCTCGTCCAGCCAGAAGCTCATGGAGAACCGCGAGAAGTGGGTCGCTGCCATCAAGGCCATGCTCCAGCACGGCGCAGACCCCCAGGCCGAGTTCCAGGTCACCACGGGCTCGTCCGAGAACCACTCGACCACCACGATCGCGGCCGTCGACCTGATCCGCGAGACACTTGAGGGAGAGCCCGAGTATGCCTTTGAGCTCGTCGAGCTGGAGACGCTGATGGGTCGGAGAGGCAGTGTCGGCATCTCAAGGTAAGATATCTTGTCTCGTCATCTCTTTATTAATGATGGACATGGCACTAACTCTGCAACAGGGAATCTTAGATCATCGGATGTTATTTTTTGCAAAGCGAAGGGTTTTAGCGATGGTTAAGGATTTTGGGTTTCTACAGTCACAGTCAAGGCGGAGGAAATAAACCGTGGGACGTTATATCACACAGCAGCAGCAGCAGCAGCGAACAGCGAACAGCGAACAGCGGCAACAACAACAAGAGCAGAAAGTACACGAGTCTGTGTCACGAGTACAACGATTCGGCTTTTTACTCTTTTCTCTCCTTTTTTTTTTACGCGGATGTGATGATGTGCTTTTGCCATAAACCTGCTTTCACCACGCATATACATCTACAATATATACGCCACAGCATGCATTGTGTCAAACCCCCTCACCACCACCACCACCACCACCACCATCTCCCCAACAACGACAACAACAAAAACAAAGAACGGAAAAAAAAAATTTACCGCTCGATTAGTATAGACTACATTACCCGGAACGAAGGACGATTACGAACCATAGAAATAGGAGGAAAAGACAGGTATATATATTATGGTATTATTTGGAAGGCAAGACATTAAGGGAGGAGTGATGGAACTATTTTAAGGGCTATTATGATATGTTGGAAATTCTGGACCAAACTTCCCTTTTTCACAAGTTTTTTTTTTCTTCCCCCCCATTGTCCGAAAGAAAGAGAGAGAGAATCCCCCCATCCCCTATCCCCCATCACCACCCTCCCCCTTTAAGTCACAAATGGATATATTAACGAAAACAAAGTTCGAAGCTTTTTTTTTTTATCACGTTGTTGTTGTTGTATTCTGGGGAAGAGAGAGGAAAGAGCAAGAGAAAAAAAAAGCTGGCTTTGCAAACAAGAACCCTTAATGAATGAGATGTAGTATACCCTTTAACAACACCACCACACACAACCCACACCGGCCCGCTTAGAATCGTTCAACACGTATAAGAGAGAAATAAAACAAACTAAATTAAAGTACATGAAGTGTGACCAATCTATTACTTACTTGCCAATTAGTCTATTAATCACTTGAGTAAATGGGCAAATTGACGTTGAAGAACAACTAATATCCGTATGGCTTGGAGATACCTAATCTTCATGGTAGGTTGGTTGATATGCAGATTGGTAAGCACCGCTTCCTCTCAGTAGACCGCATGTGTTAGCCAAGCCCCTATGCTGCTATGCTAAGAGAAATCTACTCTCCGGCTACACCACCACTTGGAGGAAGCAGCCAAACGCATTGAATTCATCACAGGTTCGGTTTACCGAGGACCCGGTAAGTTGATCAAGCATGAAGGAACATCATTATCGTGATATCGTGATCCCATCCCATCACACTGACGATCGTAAATGCAGTCCAATCAATGCATACACCCTCCCCTCCGCTCCACCCACATATGTCTTGTACCCATCCATCTACGCATGATAGATAGTTACATACCAGCCATCAAAATCCATCCAATGCTTCCTAACCGAGACCGAGACGTTAGAACCAAGCCTGCGACTAAGCAAAAAATGAAATGATAAAAAAATTACAAAAAAAGCAAACGCGACAACCATCAGGGCTCTCTTTGATCCGCACGGGTTGTATGTAATGTAATGTATGATATGTATGTATGTACGTATGTGCAGGTATGTATGATGTACGAGAACCTCAATTCCTCCAGGCTTCTCTAATACAGCCATATACCTACCATGCATACACACATACATACATACACATATACACACATACCACTAACTCGGAAAGCTGCATATACGTAACTATCCCCAGCCCAACTCAACCCACCCACCGTAATCAGAAGCAAGGGCTCAAATGGTTACTTCCCATAAAACACATAGGTAGATAGATAGGTATCTAACCTAGGTTATACGGGATAAACCAAACCAAAATTGATTCAGATTGAACCCGAGCATCCAAAAACGGCAGGGTAGGTAGGTTTAGGCGTATGGTGGATGTATTTATGTATGCAAATGCGCTTCTTTGGATTTCTCATCACTTGATTGTCGCGTTTTGTTGCAATTGTCTTCGTTCGCTTCCATAGGGCATCCCTGCCAGCCCATGCACTGCCAATAGGTAGTAGTTTATTCCGTCAGCTGTTGAACTAAGTGTGCCACCCGCCGCACTGTGTATCCTACCACCTGTCAATCGTTTCCTTGGATAAGCTGCTAATCACTGACTAGCCATGGCCCTCCTTCAGGTATTTGATTGATCAGGAGGGGATACTGACAGATGACGGCCAGGTGGCAGGGACGTTTGCCACCCAGCTGGCAGATCTTCCTGGCAGTCGACGGGGATCCTGACAGGAGTGCCCTGTGGAAAGAAATTCTGAAAGTTACATAGTTACCTCCGTAGAAAAAAAAAGAAGAGGCAAGCCACCAAAAAAAAAAAGTAGTAAAAAGAACCAAGACGGTAAAACAAACGAATTAGGAAAATGAACTTACCAGCAATGTACATACGTGCGTGCCTAAGGTTAGCACTTTTTACGAATGCGAGCATCAACAATATTAAACGGGAGAGTAGGTACTATTAGTAGTAGGTAGGTATCTAGTTAGTACCTAATTGATTAGTGGAGGGAAGAAAAAACCCCCCCTTTAATCATCGCCTCGTTTCTTGCCCAGAGCGTTCAATGTTTGTAGGGGTATCAAAGCTTGGTATGGTACTTTCCACATACCTGGTTGTCCGGTACACACACACATACACACACACACGCATGTCGAGGCCAAAGAAGGAACATTAGACGAGTTTTCATATATGATACTTCATTTTTTTTTTTGGGTTTGGCCTTTACGTAGTTACATCTACCTGTTTTTCCTAGAGGTTGAAGCTACGAGGCGTTTCTTGATATGTTTCGGCATCTTTTCTTTCCGCTTTTCGGCTTTCGCTTCCTTTGCGGCGTGTTTGCGTTGCTACATCGTGACGTTAGTATGCTAAGTTCCCATCCGCACAAACGAGGTGGAGTGGTGTAATAATGTAGATGACATACCTTTTTTTCATCCTTGTCTTCAAATCGTTTGCCACGAGGGGCTCCCTTCTCAAATTTGCTTTCATCGTCGCTCCCACTATCATCGTCTAGTGATGCTCCTTCATCCGATTCATCTCCCAAACTGTTGTCTTCCGCAGCTGTTTTTGACACCACCTGGTCCGCTAGAAGATTCCGATAAACAAGCTTGTCTCCTTCGCCCTCGCCAATAGCCTCCGCATCCTTCTCGATATCGTAGACTTGCTCTAGAGTTTGGGGAATATATTGATTTCGGAACACTTCGTTGTCAACCTCCCGTTCGGCTGTTGCTGAGTCGTCGTTCGAGGATGGCAATCTTGACGCGTATAGCTGCTCGATGGCCTCTGATAGACCTGGCTCCTCCACTGCACCCTCCGACTGAGTGATAAAATCGAAAATAGCTCGGTCAGGTAGCGTGTCAACCCCCTGCCTACGGAAGAAATCTCCGGTATTTTTGATATCCATTCGAAGGAACTCAAGCGATCGAGGGTGATCATGCTCGACACTCTGAGACACATCAATGATGTAAAGTTGTCTGTTGTGGTAAAGAATGTTGTATTCGCTTAGATCTGCGTGGACAAGTTTGCAAACTTGATACAAGCGTCGCATGATTCCTAGGAGTTGGACGTAAAGGTCCCTCCATAGTTGGTCGGCGTCGTCGCCTGAAAGTCTAGCATCCCGTAGTCGTGGGTAAGCATATCCCTTCTTGTCCCCGAGGAAGCTCATCACGAGAACGTGAAGCTTGAGCTGTATGGGCTCTGGACAGGGAATCGCGGCGGAGTGGATTCTCCTCAGGTTGCGGAATTCCTTCTCTGCCCATAACTTGACCATCTTCCGACTGTTTCCTTTGTCTGCGCCAGATTTAAAACGATGCTCGCCAGTGATGTATCTCTCTCGGTCTTTGAAGCTGAGGATAGCCGTCTTGTAAACCTTCACAGCACGTTGAATAGGCGGACTGTCGACATCTGGGTATGAAACAGCGCCGTACACGTTGGCCTCCTTACCGGTACTGATTGCGCCGTGTATCTCACTAACCACACCCCGGTTGATCATCTGGTAGAGAATCATACGAGTCCGTTGATCGAGAACTTGCTCACTGGTAGCCCGGTTGGCCTTGTCTTTATCCCGATCTTGGCCCTCCTTGACATCGTCCAGTCGGATCTTAGCAGCGTGTTTCGAGAGGGCGGCCATTTGGTCATCTACACCCGCACGGGTATTGGCACTAGGTTTTTGTAGATTTGAGTGTAAAGGTCGTTGACGGTTATAGTTTCTCGTCACGTCTGCTTCACCATCTAGGCCAATACCTCCATCGGTATCCTCATCCTCGTCGAAAACAGAGTCTAAATCAGTGTCATCGTTTTCATAAGCATCTGAAGCGTCGAGGCCAACACTAGATAGACCCCGAGGTGTTTGGCGATCCACTGGTTCAACATGGCTGGCATCGTCTGTGAGATGAGTGGGCGACCCATGGGGTGCCGTCGTAGATGAGGTAGTCTCCATAATGGGCCTGCCTGAGAAATCAAATCGTCTATCCACAAAGCAATGAGTGGATAGGATAAGTGTGTAGGTTGGTGGGGTGTTTGTCGCAACTGGATTTCAGCCAAATTTGTATGAGATGGGGGGGCTTTTATATAAGCTCAGATAACTCTAAGTCTATTAGTTAATCCTTAGTAAAGTTTACCAAAAAGAAAAAGAGTAAACAGTAAACAATATCTTGTATGGCATCAAGAGTATTACTATTTACAAAGAGTTTAAGATGGTCAAGAATAAAGAAGGTAAAAATGGTGACTTCATTAGTATTTTTTTAATGAATATTGTCAACCGCGGGGCATTAGGTAACCTGTCAAATCATTCAAATGTGGATACAGTCACGTGTCGTACGTGACCTTAAGTGTATTACTAGTAGTATATTGAATAATTTGCATGAAGTGCAGTTGTAGCTATACTGTTTACACTTATATTCATGTAGCTACTAGCTACTAGATACTACTACTAGTAGTATATATTTTCATTGAACTAAGGTTAGTAATGTACTTTAGCTAATGTACTTAACTTTGATGCCATTAAGTAAAAGGCTTCATGATTTTGACTTAGAAATCATTCAACTAGAACAAGCTTAAGAGTGACCCCCCATTATCTAAGCGCTAAGAAAAGCCTCGCGATCGATCACTAACCTAAGGTTAGGCAAGACTCTCAGCAAATAGACCCGCCGCTACCAACTCATTCATTGACGCTTACAGTATTCTAATATACGCCACATAAATCTAAAAGAAACCCCCAAAAAGAACCACCATGACTCGCTTCAGACCCTGCATAGACCTGCATGCAGGACAGGTGAAGCAGATCGTGGGCGGGACCCTCGACAGCTCCACTGATGAGCTGAAGACGAATTATGTCTCGCAGCACTCGGCGGGCCATTTCGCTCGACTGTATCGAGAGCATAATCTCGAGGGTGCCCACGTCATCATGCTAGGCCCTGGCAATGAGGATGCTGCGAAGGAAGCTCTAGAAGCCTGGCCCGGAAATCTCCAGATTGGGGGAGGCATCAACGACAAGAATGCGGCGATGTGGATGGAGCGGGGCGCGAGCAAGGTGGGTGACTCTCCCGTTTTATACGCGGTGCATCCAAACATATCTATACCTACCTACCCGCCTTATAGATAATAAAATAGATATTCTTGAAAATGAAGCATAGCTGATCAGGCATTTGCCCTAGTAGGTCATTGTCACATCCTTTCTCTTCCCAGAAGGAAAGTTTAGTCAAGAGCGCCTGGACGCTGTGCTGGCCGCCCTCGGTGGACAAACAGAGCATCTTGTCATCGACCTCAGCTGTAGAAAGAAGGGGGATGATAAGTGGTTCGTGGCTATGGATAAATGGCAAACGATCACAGACATGGAAGTGAATCGAGGTCCGTACGAATAGCTAACCTGCCCCCTTTTTTATCATGGCTCGGCTAACACCATCCGTGTAGAATCTATTAGGTCACTGGAACCGTACTGCTCCGAGTTTCTCATCCACGCCGCTGACAATGAAGGCTTGCAGAGGGGCATTGATGAGAAACTCGTCTGGCGACTTGCCGAGTGGTGCAATATACCCGTTACATATGCTGGCGGTGGGAGAAACATTGCTGACTTGGAACTAGTGAAGACTTTAAGTCACGGCACCGTCGATCTTACCATCGGCAGTGCGTTAGATTGCTTTGGTGGCACCGGTGTCAAATTTGACAGTTGCGTCGCTTGGAATGCTGAACAACCTTAAAGACTGACTGACAACGATAGAGGGGCAAAAAAGAGCAGCCCTCACTTTGCTCTGGATCAACTAGTCAGATAACAAGCAATGCACAAATAATAAGTTTGCTTATGATAACTACCTATAAACTGTAGAAGCGAAATTGATTTTCACCATATCCCTCACAAGAATATCGGTGGAGGACCTAGGCACAAATACAAACGTGGCTTGCCAGGAGAATTCAGGTCCGTAAACTCCCATGTACGAGAAAGTATTTTCCAGTATTTTCCACTGACTGTACGTACAAGCTTCGTCAAAATCGTTATCCATTAACTGGTCAACCCTGTTTTATATCCCGAATCTTTTACAACCGGGTCCTTACGATTTCAGCTCCTCTAGCTCGAGTTCTAGTTGTCGAATACGGTCGCTCTGATCCTGGGAGCCAGAGCCGACCCGCTTCTTCAGACTATCCACTTCATCAGTCAAGTGAACGATCTGCTTCCCCTGTACACTGATCATCTTTGTCTGCGTCTCCAGTAACTCTTTGATCTGCTCTAGAGTGGATTCAACTTTCGGCCCATTGGTCGAATTGCCTGCTGGAGCTGAGCCAGAAGCCACTACACTTGGAGTGGGCGCATGAGTAGGCGATTTAATGGCTGGTGCTACTTTTGGTGCTGGTGCTGGTGCTGGTGCGGACGTAGTCTTCGTCGGAGAGGGCTCAGATTTCACAGGCATTGCGCTGCGCTGAGACGGCTTTGAGACTTCCTCAAAACTTGACGTTTCGTCGTCGTCGCCTTCGTCTTTATCGTCATACTTAGAAGCTATCGCTGCTATAGAGCGATTCTGGTCCTTCATCGTTGGCGCTGCCGCTGGAATTGGCTCTGGATCCGGTTTCGGAGCAGGCTTGGACACCGGAGCTGAGGCTGCCGGCGCTGCCGTCGGTGGCCTGTAATCGGGCGATACTTCCACAGGTTCGTTGCCTTCGTAGATGCTCTCAAAATCGATCTTTGGCGGCAACCCGGACTTGCCTGAAAACCATTCGCTAGCACTAACACCAGGTTTGAGACCCGTAGTAGGTGGATAGATGTCCGACTGGAACGTTTCTGCGCGCCGAGGCACAGTAAATGAGATAGGCTCAATGTATGAATCATTGACGGTCTTATAGGCTCTCATGACTTCGTTTTCGTGCACCTTTTAACATATGTTAAGTTTCGAGCTCGTCACTACGAATAGAATGCAGCAACTTACATTGATTCCGCGCTTAGGAACAAAAGCAATACCTCTCTGGGGTTCAAGGGATTTGTGTTCAGAAAGGAACTCGAATTTGTCGTTCTGGTATTCGAAGTAGCGGATGTTACCGTCACTAATGGCGCGTCTTAGTTGCATATCAAAAACTACCCTCAAGAGGACGAAACCTACCCTTTTCCGGCAAGATACAAGCAGTTGCAGCCATCATCTAGATCGAGATTAGCTAGGTTAGATGCAGGGGTTTGAGTGCTACTCACCCCAGAAGGGCATGCAAACGCCGGAGATACTATCCAAAGTAGTGAAGCCGCCAATAGGTGTAGTGTTACCAGGCTCCCAAAGGGCGAACTGGCGCTCACTCATCCTCGTGAAACCTGTCGTGACGAATCTGTTCAGATCACCTAACCACACTGTTCGGCTATTCTTGGCACCCTCGTGACCTGTACCCTCGTGTGCGGGTCGCTCTTGTCGGACGTCCCATACGCGAATCTTCTTGTCCCGAGAGGTTGTGACTAACATAGAACCACTGGCATTCCATGATAAACTCTGCACGATGTCGGGATGCTTCAATGTAAGAGAGGAAGAGCCGGTGCCCACATCCCATATTTTGATAGTGAAATCGCCGGATGCAGAAGCGAGGATGTTCTCGGCGGCAGGATTGAACACGACTTGGCCAACTTTTCTCGAATGGCCAGTCAGCTTGGAGACAGGAGATACATCGGTAGGTTCTTCAGCGTCGGTGTACAAGGTAAAGCCCTGGGGGACTTCCCATAACATGACTTTGCCATCCTCGGAAGCTGATGCGATTAGACGATCATTGAAAGGGTTCCTTTAGTATTATTAGGTTTAGGTCTTCGGAATAGGGGGAGTCAGCCACTCGAAGGGTCGCGTGCGCACCAGTCGGTATCGAGGACGGCAGCAGTATGGCCACGGAAGAGAGGGAGGATCTCGGGAAGCTTGCCCCTTTCGCCTAGAGGGATGACAGCGAATGCACCTCCACCGCTGGCTTCCCAATTGACAGAGATATACTCGGGGTTGACCTATTGCGACGGGAATCGTCAGCCTCTAGCTTAAGCAGGCGAATAAGAGACGGGTGGAGAAGGAGCCCGACCTTGACCAAGTTTGTATCCCAAGCATTTCGACTTATACGTAGGTTATCGTAACAGAATTCTTTCCTCGTGGGTTTGCCGAACACATGTCCTTGAGAAATGGAAGATTAGTAGAGTACCTAATGGATCGAATACAAGTACATGTATGCAGATTGTATGCAGATCTAGATCGCAAGCAACATTGAAGCAAGCAAGAAAAGCGCAGAGAATACATACGGTACTTGGACGCTCGAACAAAGCGACCAGACATGATTGGCCGTGATCAGTAAGAAAGTTAATAAGATGGAGAATTAAGTATTTCAGTGAAGGAATATATGACACAGTGAAGAGGAGAGGAAGATTGGGATATCTGGAGAGAAATAAGTAACGATAGGGGGGAGAACGAAGGAATTAAAGATTTGAGTATGGAGGTAGTTATGTATTACCAGGTAGGTACTAGCACAGGGTAGTTAGGTAGAGGAGTTTATTAAGTAACGTAGGTTCAGTCGATTCTAAAGAACAGCCCAGGTGATGAAACTTGAATGTTGGCTGTGTACCCAAGTATCCCCTAACGCTTTAGGTAACATCCACTGCAAAAATCCATGTAAGTACTAGCGTAGATTCGTAGTCCGTCGACTGTTTGTAGATCCACCCAGCCCACTTTGCAGCCTCCTGGAATGAATGAGAACATCATATTCATCAAATAGAATGAAATTCACGAATTTACCAACCTCAACTACGAGTACTTAATATGTCACTTAATGTGTCCGACTATTAAACATAGGTAAGACGAGGTGGGGTTTATGTCCCTAGTTTACCGTACTTTGAAGAATCTCGAGTGCTGTTATGTAAATGATTGGTTTCCACACATGCAAGTATGTAACTACACATATGTTATATGTATAACTACATGTAAGTGCCTCCAGTACATACCTTGGTGACTAAGCTGCGATGCCTAGGTAACCTTAAATGGTGAAAGTTGCAACCGCCTAACGATTTAATTGATGTTGAAGTTTTAACATTGAACATTCGTATTGAATCTTCAAAGTTAAAGTGCCTGTAGTACATAGTACACCTACATAGTAGTAAGTATTAGCATCACGTGCCCGATTTACCCAAAACTTCAATGTTCTCGACTCAGCCAAACTTTAAAGTTCAAGGTTAGGTACATACCTCAACTAATAGCCCTAGGTACTACTAGTAGTACTACATACATATGTAACCTAGTGTATTGTATTGTATTGTACAATACTAGGTACAGTTAAGGCACCTACAGAGCACCTACCCAGGTAGGTTAGTACCTAACCTTTCAATCAATAGCGCGTTGACGCGACTCAACTCCCACTTTTTCCTTTGAGTGGTGATTTTCCCCAACTTTTTACACCTTCACTTCATTAACCTCACCTTTTTTTTATCAAGAGCCCTACCATTCCCGTTTCTCTGCCATCGACATGGCGGCTTTGTAAGTTAAATCTCACGCGACTTTGCTTAACCAACTACTAATCAAATTGGCCAAATAGTGAAAACTTCGACAACATCTTCCTGGACCTTTCCAAGGAATCCGGGAAGTGCAGATTCGCAGAGAATGGATTGGGCTGGAAGCCTTCAGCTGGCGGTAACACCTTCACACTGGATCGCGGTGAGCTTGCTAGCGCCCAATGGAGCCGCGCTGCAAAGGGTTACGAGGTCAAGATTCTTAAAAGATCTTCCGAGCTTGTTCATCTAGATGGCTTCCAGCAAGAGGTAGGCAAAACCATATCTTCATCATAAATTCCCATTATGCATTACTAATTAGTACTTCTCCTATCACAGGATCTAGAACGCTTAAGCAAGATCTTTAAGAACTGGTATAGCATTAACCTGGACCCCAAGGAACATGCGCTACGAGGTTGGAATTGGGGCAAGACGGAGTTTAGCAAAGCCGAGCTCGTATTCAACGTTCAGAACAAGCCTTCCTTCGAGATACCCTACTCCGAGATTTCCAACACCAACTTAGCTGGTCGCAATGAGGTGGCTGTCGAGTTCGCCGCTTCCAACGAGGATGATACCGGCACGAATGGGCACTTGGGCGGTGCTCGAGGTCGAGGCAAAAAGTCGGGTGCGGGCAAAGATCAACTCATGGAGATGCGCTTCTATATTCCCGGAACTACCACCCGCAAGGAGACCGAAGGAGAGGATGCGGGGAGTGGTGGGGAGGAAGAGAAGAACGCTGCGACTTTGTTCTACGAGACCCTCATAGATAAGGCCGAGATTGGCGAGACTGCAGGCGACGCAATCGCTACGTTCTTAGAAGTCCTACACCTTACGCCACGGTTCGTTCACCTGACCCCTGTTACTAACGTATTGGACTCTAATCACTACACAGTGGACGTTTTGACATGGATATGTACGAAGCGTCTTTCCGCCTCCGTGGTAAGACGTACGATTACAAGATTCAGTACGATGCCGTTAAGAAATTTATTGTCCTACCGAAGCCAGACGAATTGCATTGCATGCTATGTATCGGATTGGACCCACCCCTCCGCCAAGGGCAAACCAGATACCCATTCTTAGTGATGCAGGCTAAGAAGGACGAAGAAGTCACCATTGATCTCAACCTTACCGAAGAGCAGTTAAATGAGCAGTACAAGGGCCGTCTACAACCTCACTACGAGCAGCCGCTGCACCAAGTTATTACGTACATCTTCAAGGGCCTCGCTAACAAGAAGATCATTACTCCGGCAAATGATTTCCAGACCCACAGAAACCAGTGTGGAATCAAATGTTCGATCAAGGCAGCTGAGGGATTCTTATACTGCCTGGAGAAGGCTTTCATGTTCGTGCCGAAGCCAGCGACATACGTGTCATACGACCAGACGTCATCTATCGTGTTTTCCCGTGTCAGTGGCGCGGTATCTGCTTTATCGACGTTTGACATCGCGGTTCATATGAAGAACGGCGGGGCTCCACATCAGTTCAGCAACATTAACAGGGAGGATCTGAAAGCCCTTGAGAATTTCTTCAAAATTAAAGGACTACGCGTTAAGAACGAGATCGACGAGGATGCTAACCTCCTTGCCGCTGCCCTTCGTGAAGAAGCTATGGATGAGTCTGAGGAGGAAGTAGTTGGTCCCAGAGCGGACCGTGGATCAGCCGACGAAGATGAGGAAAGCGTGGATGAAGACTTCCAGGCTGAGAGTGAAAGTGATGTGGCAGAGGAATACGATTCGGCTCACGAGTCATCAGGCTCCGGAGGTGGCGAAAGCGACGTCGAGGCCGGAGCAGGTGAGGAGGATGAGGATGAGGAAATGGTTGATGAAGAGGAGGAAGAGGCAGCAAAGCCCAAAGCAAAGAAACAGAAGACCGGAAAATAAGGGTCAGTTGTTCCTTCATCCGTCCCATCCTCGTGGCATAGGTATTAGGTATACTCTCGATTTTTCGTCGTTGAAAGGATCAAGGGCCGGGCACGGCGGCAAATGGCGTTACGGTGGCTTTTTCTTTTTGGACCGTAGTGTCTCTCCATTACGACTGACTTACACTTTGTTCATACGGCTCAAGGATTCGGAATCAAGCAACCAAACTACCGGAGCAATTCGGGTTATAAATCACAACCCGGAAAGGCAATCTCCCTGACACGCGCGGGCGGTCAATAATGGTATGAATGATTTTTGAGACTTGGATTCCCAGGGGCAGATACGCTTATGTATTTCGGTGATTTCTAAGATATGACTACAGTGCCTAGGGGGTGCTAAAATCCTATCGGACTAATGATACATAGTAAGAATGATGATTCGGAGATACTATGGTGTTTCATACGTAATGGATAAGTGCCAGTGATGTCTGCCATTGAAGATTCTAAAAGCGTTCATGGTGTTCAAGGTATTACCTTGGATTCCCTTGACAGGGCGTACTACGTACATTAGTATACTAATGTGTGTAGCCCTGTAGGTCTGTTAAAGGCATCGATGTTTTAGCTCAGCCTCCACCTGTTTATTCTTAGTACAGTAATACCTACTACTACGTAGTAGCCCTGGGACTCTGGGAGGTCTTCCGAACCATCGGTGCGCCTAACTGTTTTATTCGACGCTAGTTCTGAGACTTGGTAGCTTATTTAGCTGACGCCGCCTGCAGTTAAATCCCCACCAATGGCGGACCAAACATTCGACGCTGTTGTAACATTTTACAACATGGTTTTTCGTTTCCACCGACTTAAAGTGCCTAAGGTTAGTAGATTAAACGGGCAGCAATATACCTTCGGGCAACGTTGAGAAGGTTCACTTCCCTACAGCATGTATGCAGTCGCGTGATGTGGTTTACTATGTACAATACATAACATTGAGCATTCTATATATATGTAGTTATTAAGTGCTTATGTAGTACTACACGTACGCATTACAAGGGCATGTTAGTTAGATGTTAGGTATACAATGCAATACATAAACATGCACATTGATGCTTCTCATTCGACCGCGGAATGTGAGGCGAGCTGGTTATGACGTATGTACGAAAGAAGACCTCGGAGAAAGGAGGTATATTATGTATGTATGTACTCCTCAGTAACAGTTGTGACATTAAAAAGTCCTAGTAAATGTACCTGTACAGAAGAATCGTTACTTAAGACCCCATACGGGCTTAGCGCTCCAATGATTCCAATGTACAATACTTTACATTGCCCACAAGGGAAGGTATGTTGGTTGAAGGATCCATCCATGGATGTATCCTAATGTGTGGCATGGTGATCGATTCTGAAAAATTTACCCGTCAGGTCAGCTCTTACCTTGATTTGTATTACATATACCTAAGGTATGGAATTGTACTCCATCGCGGCATTGCCTACATGTAGTATGTATGTATGTACGTATTATTATCAGGCAGGTGTATAGCGGGACGCCTCGTGTACGAACTGGTCTTGTTGCGTATTTTATGCGGACGTACCTTCTGCAGACATCAAGTACGTAGGACAGTCGTAGGTAGGTAGCATGGAACCTTAATAAATAGAGACAGCAATGTGTTCTTGATTAAGATTGACGTTAGAACTGATGTGTTCCCAACTCCCTACCTGGTATCTCATATTATACAATATCTTCTAACCTAGACTTTTGGATTTGAACCTGAATCTAACAATAATTGAATTGGGTAGTTATTCTCTTCTCTCTCATTTACTTCCCTTCTTTAAATCGTTTTATCAGTTACTCATCCCAGCTTGCCATCCATGATCCCTCATATTTAAGCACAAGATCAACATTGATGCAAGCAATTCCTTGGGTCCACATCTAGCCTGGCCTAGATTCCCATGATTAGATCAATCAACTGACCTTCAACTCCGCATCGCTGCTTGACATCCTTGAGGAATATTAGACGTCTAAAAAGACGGCGAACCCCCAATTCCCCCATCCCCCCCCCCCACAACGAAAGGTCATTTCAAAAGGTCATTTCAAGACATCAGGTACTTACCTACTTACTTAGGTTACCTACCTGACCTGCAGTGTGCTTGCTGTTTTGTTGTCGCTGTGCTTGTTTATTTCTTCATTTTCTTGTCTTGTCTGTCTGGCTGGCTGGCTAGTTACCCATAATAGTACCTACCTACTTTGGTGTCTAGTACATACTACTATAGTACACCTACCTAGGTCCTAGTAGTATCTATCTACTTACCTAGTAGTGTGTCTACTACTTTAAGTCAATGGTAGTTACTACCTTCTCCTAAAGACTACCTACCTACATACAACCAAAAAGGGAAATAACAGAGGAAAAGAGGAAAGAAAAAGAAAAGAAAAAGAGAAAGGAAAGCCCGATTTATCCTCTCCCCCCCCTCTCTCCCTACCTTTGCTCCCCACTCGAAATTGGTGTTATTTCCATTATTATTCGCTATTTTATTCGCTATTGTTATATTAGTAAAATAACGGTCTGTTACTCGCCAACCATACAAAGCCATACAGCCATAATACTGGCCCATACATACAATTTTTGGCGGATCGTACTTGTCCACAGACCCCCCCGGATTTCCTACACTTAAAAGTCCCACGTCTTATCATTTTAAATGTTTACACAATCCACGCCGTCTTCAACGGGCTTTTTCCCGCCTCTTACTTCTTCTACAACTGCACCAGCATCTTCTACTTCTGTTGCAGGTAGAGGTAGTCGTCTTCGAGGTTTGATCCATCTCCATATCTTGTCGCGCGACAACTCTAGTAGCCTTGCCCACCACCACAATAGGCTTTCCTCCCATGCCCACGATACATCTGCGCCCTCAATTCAACCCTCTCCCCCCACATCATTCGCTCCCGTCTCGACTTTGGCCGCACCTGAACTTAGTTCAAACCCGATCACCACGACAACAGATTCAATCAACGAATATAACAGGATCCACCGCCGCCGAACCAGTAAATTTTCTGAAGCTGCTTCTGAAGCTCTGTTGAATTCAAGATCAGATCCGACCCAGGCTGAAACTACGGAACAACCACTCGAAGCAGACATGACGCGGACAAGATCAGCAACAACAGGCGACATGGCCCACGAAGTATTACCCACCATAAGATTCTCGGCATTCTACGACGCACGATCGAATCGGCCCTCTTTATCCTTCACCCCAATTTCACGAACGCTACCTACCGGCAAGGAAACAATCAAGGTTGGCCGATATTCCGAGCGAGAAAATCATGCCCCTATTCCTATCAATACACCATCTGCGGCCCCCGTTGGCTTCAAGAGTAAGGTAGTGAGCCGCCGTCATTGCGAGTTCTGGTTCGAGAAGGGAAAATGGTATATCAAGGACGTCAAAAGTTCTTCCGGGACATTTCTCAATCATATTCGTCTCAGCGCTCCGGGCACCGAATCTAAGCCATTTCCTATCAACGATGGTGACATTGTCCAACTTGGAATAGACTTCAAAGGCGGAGAGGAGATGATCTACCGATGCGTCAAGATGCGGATAGAGTTGAATCGGGGCTGGCAATCCAAGCCTAATACCTTCAAGTATGCATCATCCTATGCCTCTTACCTTTTTTGTCGGATAGTTCATTTCACGATACTTGATATCAGGCCTTCTATGGCCGGTTTTCTCCCCTCCTACCTTCTAAAGGCCTAAATGACTAACAAGTTGGCAGCATGGCAACGCACAAGCGCTTACGAGACTTAACCTCGACATCCACATCATCTCATGCGCAAGATTGTTCTATTTGCCTGAATGCGATTGCAGTATGTAATACGATTCCATGCGATTACTACGATGATTAGGATACTAACAAGTTTGTTTTTACAGCCCTGCCAATCTCTATTTGTTGCACCATGTTCCCATACATGGCATTACAAGTGCATTCGTGAAATGTTAAGTGGACCATCGTGGCCAATATTCATATGCCCGAATTGCCGAGCTACTGCCGACCTGGATGCAGAAGTGGACGAGCCATCAGATGACTGGCAACAATTAGATTCGGGCGTAGAAGATACTCAGGAAGAAAAGTCGGCGGGCCCCGCAGCTCCAGACAATGACGAGATTGTGGCGCTCGAGACTTCGCAAACGAATACCAACGGCAGCGTACAGCCGCCGACCATCGAGGGCGAGGCGGGCGATATGACAATGCTTATCAACCCGAGCGCGGTGGTGCAACCAAGTCCGTCCAGGCACACCATGGTAGAACCGGTCCCGATACCCAATGCAACACCCCGCGCAACTGAGGGTGATCGGTCTGCAACCAATCGCACGCCATCACCGAACAGCAACCTCTTAGCCAATGGCCACGAAGGTCCAATCACACCGCGCAACGATGCGGGTCCGTGGGTGTTTGATGGTAATCCCGAACGAGTAAGCCAAGAAAGCACCAGACAACCGGGCATGAGTAGTCTAGATGCCGCAGCACAAGGAGAAGTCGATCGATCGTAGAAGGGTTATCGGCTTTGTTACTGTCTCAATATATTTATTATCTGAGCCTATTGCCACCTTCATCCGTCGATTTGAACGAAGGATCTAAGGGGAAAGGGCTGTCTACGTTGACACTACCTTACACACTGCACTCCCTCCCTACCTAATGTGCAGCCGAAGACTTGTTCAGCCCATACCAATACCAGGCGGCTTGGGACAAACACCCTTTTTGGCAGTCTTTGAGATGAGCTACCGATGGTTCAGTTAATGATCTACGCGAAATTCCCCAAGGATTTCCTAGGGGGGCCATGGTGGGGGAGGGAAGGGATACAAAGGGGAGGGATCATGGATGTCATTAGCTGACATAGTGTCGACGCCTATATCCATATTACACGCACCATGTCTTACTTCCTGCCCGAGGAAGAAGGTGAGTGAGAAGACAAAGCTCACAGGCTCAGCGAACCTAATGCCGAGTTCAGACGAAAAGAAAAATCGTCAGAAGTGAGAGTACGACGGTGTGATATGGCGACGAGACAGGATAGTCGAAAGCTGCTATCTAGAAACCAACCAAGAAGTATGGGAAATTCTTTAGCACCGAGGACATCAGGTTCCCTAGGTCCCCTAGGTCCCCTACGCAGACCTTTTATTAAGCTTTTTATATATATCTTCCTCTTTTGGGGGGATAGGATACGATGTTAGCAGAGCACGTGCCGATGGAAGGCGCGCGGTATAGAATGCATTCAAGTCGTAATAATATCACGAGGCTCGAAGCAATTATCAGATCAGACATGACGAGAGATCAGGGACCTGTTGTGCAACGTACGTAGTATGTGCATGGAGGGTCACCAAGAGAAGCGGTCTACATAGTACCTACTGCATGGCGAGGCGTAATGGGGGCATACACATCAGGTGTGTTTTAGATTATCTTCAAGTTAATTCAATTCAGGGTGATGTGTAAGTACCTGCCTAGGCATCTACATATGTAAACTGAGTTGATATCAGCCAAGATCATCGGTCTAGTCCGTGTTTACGTTGTAGGTATTCAATGTTGTACCTACATGTATGTACATACATGGTCCTACTACCGTCCTAGGTACTATCCTAGGGTAGTACTATCTTATCTATGTAAAAAGACCTGCGAGCTCGGAGAAGCATTATTAGTGTAGGGACTGTTAAATTCTTTCAACATGACTTCTTTTTCACTCAAAGAGTCAGCAAATGCATATCCATGTGTATCAATGGATTTAAGAGTGATTCATTGTTAACCTATGTAGGTACCAGAGGTATTAAATAGTAGGTATCTAGTTTAAAAAGAAAGACGCAACAAAAGACACAAAATTAGATTTATTCAAGTCAAAAGTTCAACTTTGTCTCATCTTTGAGATATCAATGATCTTACCTGATCTTACCTGGGTAACGTTGGAAACGGTACAATTAAGTTGGAGTTATTTAACCAGCAATTGAAATATCCTGGTATAATTTATTTAGGTACCTAACCTTATTAGTTCGGGTCGATCCGACGTACCGTACGCCGTGTTAAGCCGATCCCGCTCCCATTAACACACCTTACGTCCTACTAACTAACTAACCTTATACTATTATACCCTTCCTTAATTAATTTTTCTACCAACATAACATACATACCTACATAATAACATACCTATCCACTGTAGAGCCTCACAGGGAGTAATTGCGCGGTGAACGGACCGCTCGGGACGACACCATGTCGACGACTGCTGGGTATGACTGACCCTCAAATGACCCCCCCCAATTGCTTACAAGCTTCTATAAGCTAATATTGCTCTCTATGCGACCTGTAGGGCCTTCATAGCTGGCGGCATAGCCGCTTGTGGTGCCGTCACGGCTACGCATCCCTTCGAGACAGTCAAGATTCGGTACGCATACCATTTTGTCCTACTATACCCTTTTCCCTTACAACACTCCATTACACAAAGAGTTATTTTTTGGGGGGGGGGTTCTTTTGGCAGATATGCGATCTTATGCATACCTACATACATAGTCCCACAATTACTTGAGGAAGAAGCATAAAAGAAAGAAAAGAAAAGAATATAGAATGCAGAGAACAGAACATAAGAAAGCTTGGCTGACGCAATGCTCGCCAAACCACCAGAATGCAGCTGCAGGGCGAGCTCCAGACCAAAGGCCACCAGCCGCACCACTACCGGGGGCCTTTACACGGCGTCGGCGTCATCGTGCGGAACGAGGGGCTGCGCGGCATCTACCGCGGCATCGGGTGCGCCTACGTCTACCAGGTGCTGCTGAACGGGTGCCGCCTCGGCTTCTACGAGCCCATGCGCAACGGGCTCGCCACCCTGCTCCTGCGCGACGGCGCCAAGCAGAACTTGGGTATCAACATGTTCTGCGGCGCCTCCTCCGGCATCATCGGCGCCGCCGCGGGTAGCCCCTTTTTCCTCGTGAAGACCAGGCTCCAGAGCTTTTCTCCGTTCTTGCCGGTAGGCACCCAGCACAAGTACCGCAACGCCTTCGATGGGCTCGCGCAGATCTATCGGGGAGAAGGGTTCAGGGGCCTGTATAGGGGCGTGGGCGCGGCGATGATCAGAACGGGGTTCGGCAGCTCGGTGCAGCTGCCGACGTACTTCTTTGCGAAGAGGAGGCTGGTCAAGCATCTGGGCATGGAGGAGGGCGCGCCGCTGCATCTGGCTAGCAGTACGGTGTCTGGGTTTGTCGTGTGCTTTTGCATGCATCCTCCTGGTGCGTATTTTTCATTTCTTACATCCCTCTCCCAAATCAGCTCCCCCTCCTCTATAATTACCTACGCAATGGAACTTTTATTAACAAAACCCCGCAGACACGATCATGTCCCGCCTCTACAACCAAAATGGGAACCTATACAAGGGCGTGTTCGACTGCCTCGGCAAGACCATCCGCACCGAGGGCTTCCTCGCCATCTATAAGGGCTTCCTCCCCCACCTCGCCCGCATCCTCCCCCACACCATCCTCACCCTCAGCCTCGCCGAGCAGACCAACAAGCTCATCCGCAAGGTCGAGCGCAGGTTCTTGCCTGAGTCGTCGTTGAATTAATGCGCTTTTTTTTGGTTGGCGGGCTTGATGTAGGTGGGTCTGGTAAAGGAGAAGGCAGATGGGGAGGTACTGTAGAGGTGGGATTCTTCTTTACCTAGGTAAGGGGGGGGCCTTTTCGGACTTTCTCTGGTTTTTTGTTTTCCCTCGGAACGGAGAAAATGGTATGGTTTGTTTCTAGAGGCAAAGGAAAAAAAGAAAGGGAGAAAAGAATAAAAGAGATAAGAAATTAAATGAAAGTTATAAAAAAGAAAAAAGAAAAAAAGAAAAACAGAAGCATCTTCAAAAGCTTTACCTGAGGATTAAGATTAAGATTATGTGTGGGAAGACGAGATGAGATGAGATTTTTCCCTTTTCTATAACTACCCCATCCCCCCCCTTTTTTTTTTGAGGGGGGGGGGGGGTGTGGTCGGTTTCTTTGGGTTCGAAAATAGTTATGGGCGCGTACCTACATACATACATGTACATACATAGTAGACTTGGGTTTTTTGGTTAGGCACTTAGGTACTAGGTAGTTAGTTATCAGGTCTACCTACCTACCTACCTAACTAGATATATATGACCCCTCGAGGGGCAATGACAATGGCGATGGCGATGGCGATGGTAATGCCAGGTTCTTGGGATGGATGGGATATATTTTCTTCCGGGGGGGGTTTTTTTTTCTAGCAAACGAGGTGCGCTGGATGGATGGATGGATGGATGGATGGTGAGGGGGTTGGCGAAGTTGATGTATTAGGTGTACCTAGGTGTACCTAGGTACTTGAGCGACACATTACTAGGTACGGTTCTTCTTATGTAGGATATGGTGAGAGATGGTATATTGAGGCTCTAGTTGTGGGGAAGGTAGGAGTAGGTAGGTGGAATAGCTGCATGCGAAAGGGTATTAGAGTACCTAGTAGGTAGCGAAGTGAGTAAATGCCAAAATGATGATCATTATGATCTGATCTATCCACGAAGGTCCACGCATTTGGTTTCGAGATTTGTAGTTAGATCTTCTCCCCCTTTTTATTCATTTATTTATTTATTCCTTCCTCCCCATCATCATCATCATCATCATCAACGCCTTCTCCCTACCCACGAACCGACCTCTCACACCCGTAGCAAAGCCTCTTCCTCCTCTTCTTTATAGTTTTATTGTCCTCGCCCTCCCCATTCTCCTCCACTGCGTCTTCCTCTTCCTCTTCCTCTTCCTCTTCCACACCACCCCCAATCTCCCCCCTCCACCGCTCATCGCCCTGCTCGTCCAGCGCCGCGGCGCAGAGACCACAACATCGTCTACCTTCTCCTCCTCCCTTCTCCTCTTTCCCATTCCCTCCCGCAGCTACCGATGCCGGCGGGGTTGGCAAGGAAGAAGAAGAAGAAGCAGGTGCGCCGTCGGGCCGCCGCGACAGCTTCCCCGTCGTGCGCACGACATTCGCGACGACGGACGGGTAGCTGGTCTCGACGTCGGCGAAGTAGCGCGCCAGCACGTCGTCGATGCTTAGGTCGCGGTGGGAGATTACCGCGCCGCCGATCTTACCGCTGTTGCCACCGCTGCTAGAGGCGAAGAGGGGAGGGGGTAGTGGGGGGTCGGCGAGGGAGAGGTAGGTGAGTAGTTCTTTGCGGAAGAGCTCGCGGAGGGGGCTGTAGATGGGGAGGGTTCTTGTTGTATTGGTGGCAGGGGAGTGGGGAGAGCCGCTATCGCTATCACCATTTTTGCTATCGGGAACGGGTACGGGTACGGTAACAGGCACGACACCGTCATTCACCAGCCCCGGCAGCGAGAACCCCCTCCCCTTCGCCGTCTCGCTCAGCGTCAGCTCCGCCAGCGACGTCGTGCTATGGCCCAGCAATAACGCATCGCACCGCTGCTCCGCCGCCGCCGCGACGAGCACGTGGCGCACCAATAGCCTCTGGATATCGGCGCGCGATGTTGCTGAGGGTAGGCGGCGCAGGATGTCCTGGAGCTGCTGCGCCGGGGGCAGTGAGTCATCTCGCGGTGGGAGCGTCGTCCAGTCGACGGAGGAAAGCTGCAGCGCCGAGCTCAGGGGCACGGTGAGGAGTTCTGCTTCGGGGAAGTGGGCGCGGTAGGGCGATAGGATATCCTCCTTTTCCCCTTCCTCCTTCTCTTTCTCCCTTTCCATTTCCCCCTCATCGACAACAACATGCACAGCAACATACTCGAACCTCGCAACCGTCATCCCGCGCGCGCGCTGCTGGCGCACGTTCTCCGTCAGCACGTGCAGCAGGGCCGTAGACGAAGGGCCGCGCGACAGCGCGACGAGGTACCGCTGCGGCCTTCTGTCGCGGCCCTGGGACCCGCGCTGCTGCTGTGACCCCGCCGTCGCCTCCTTCCGCTGCAGCACCTCCAGGCGCTTGATCGCTTTGCTGGAGACGTAGTAGGCGAAGCAGGTTCTGTGGGTTTGCGGTTAGTGATATTCGATAGTGTATGGGTGTTCATGTGCATGAAAATAACGTACTGGCACACCCTTTCGGCGCCTCGGAGATCTATGGTGCCTTCATGTTCTTTGCACCGGTTGCACGGCCGACAAGACCCCGCTGCCGGGGTTGCTGCCGCTGTCGTCATCGGCCACGATGCAACCTTTTTTCTATGTTCCTCTTAATGGCCTTGCTTGGCACGAAGAAATATGAGCAATATGATAGCACAAGTTCTTCAATGCCAATAACTTCCTGAGAGCTTATCTGATGGAATTAATAACAACTTTAAGACTTGTAGGTTTATGAAATAATTTATGAAATAATTTAGTAGAAAACCTTTGAGTTTGACTCATTGCGAATTTATTTCTCGGTGGATCACGTGCTAAAGTGTTCCCCGAGTTTCGCCCCTGAATGTAGTAGCCCTGGATGTATGTAGTTTCTTGCCAATTTCTTACTTGATCAGCTGGTTAGAGCATTTAGAAAATGGGTTTCATTGTTATTGAACCTTGGGGTCCATTTCAATCGAAGTCGGTATGTTCTATTCACCATGGCCATCAATAAATTAGGCTTACCCAGCTCTACTTCGTACTAAACAAGCAAGCAAGTTCGCCCTCTTCAAACCAACGACGATCCTTCTTCCACGCATGTACTATGATCTCCTTTCCGATGCGCGCACAATTTTCTACCTGCTCCGGCGTGCCCCAACCTGAGACCGATGTCCCAAAGCAGACTAAATGGGTCCCGAATTGAATTGCCGTGCGGAAAATAAAGTCTTCGTTCACCGTGCCATAACCATATATTAATCCCTGGACCATCCATAAACCGCCCTGCATACCCTTGTATAGCTTCAGTTCGTACAGCTCAGCGATCATCTGGCCAAGATCTAATTCCTTCTTTCCTAGTTGTGACAATTCCCAGTCAATAACGAACACGGGTGTATCACTGCCCTCCTGGATTGGGTATTTGGGTAGAAGAATGCTGGGTGTGCTATTAGCGCTATACATATATACGGTAAATATGGAAAGAACACCCACTTTCCTGACCAGAAATCTCCATGAATGACTTGTAGCTGAGTTTCATCAATTAATTCCGAAGCTGCCATTTTCTTGACCTCTTCAAAGATGCTCTCGGCATCGCTGAGGATGGAGGGAAACTGTTTAACTCGGTCTAGTAGCCACGAAAAGTTGATCATATGCTTGAGCTGCTGCATTTCTTCGTTCCCTGCGACCACATTTCGTAGTTCAGACTGCTGCGCAGCCCAATCGTGAAACCTTCGAAGCCAACTCCCCAGGGCCTTTCCAAGCTGGAGACATTGATATTTTGTCGTCTCCGAATCAGATCCAAGGTAAGTTTTCAATGCATAGGTCTTCAAATCGATCCCGTTCTGTAGATACTCCTGAACTTGGCTATTGTTCTTCTCGTCAAAGTGGAATACTTTGGGCGTCCTTACACTAAAATTGTAAGGATCATTCTCGTTTGCTTTCCCGATAATGGGAAAAGCTGATAGAGCCTCGAGACATTTCTCTTCAATACGCTACGAATAGTCAGCATGATGGCAAAAGCTTGCCTAATAGTTAAGCTTCTTCTAATAGGTCCTTCATACACAACGAGACAGGGTCAACTTGAAGTTGGGATTGTTCGCAACATAGTCTTCAGAGTGTTTGATGAGAACCTCTTTCGTCCCGTCCTCCAGTGGCTGTGACAGGGTTGCACAGTATATGAAATTAGCCGTGCCCCCTGAAAGCACATCTAGAGATGAGGCTTCAAAGGGTGTCCCCGCAAGACTTTGGAAGACTTGCGAAGTGATTTCCTCTCGGCTGAGTGGTGCCATATTAAAGAGTTGGGGAAATGAAGCGAATCGTATACTCCACTGGGGTCTGCAGTCCGGGCGTGATAAGAAATATTGTGGCGTAGAGCTGAACTAGCAACTATCTAGCACGGCGTTGCTCAATATCATTCTCAGCTGTATTGCTCGAGGGTGTATGGTGCTAGACTTTTATAATGAAAGCCTTCAGACACTTGTAATGCAGCTAGACCTTGGATTGGCTCGAAGCCTCGAACAACATTGAAGCCGGCGAATGACTCAGTTGTAAGTATGTACATGGTGTAACTTGAAAAAATGCAGGCAGTGTAGAAGCATATGCCGGCTTCTATCAATAGGGTTATGCCTACTGAATAATAGGTAGTGCTCACTTTCAAGTTGCTTTGGTTATACTACTAGTATGTATGTAGTATTGAACATGATTAAGAATGAATCATACCCTAGGGTTAGTTAAATAAATAGCACATGTCAGGTGACTTAAAGTGACTTAAAGTACAAAGTAACATTTCACCAAGAACAAACGTCGGTTTGGGCCAATGAAACGGCCAGCAAGGGGGAAAGTTAGTCGGCACCTCAAACACCCAAAGTGTTTCGTTTCCTCTTCACTACATCATTGTCCTAATTCTATTGGCTCACTGTATCTTTAGCAGTAGGCAGAGGAGAATTAATCCTGGGGCACCATTCACAGATCGGATGTTCCCATACGATTGGTCCCCAGGGTCAGGGGGTATAAAGTCGACGGTAACCAATTATACCCTGTAAAATCGCTAAGATCGCTAAGATGGCAAGTTCACGATATGAAATAGTTAGGTAAACGCTCCAACTTGCCTCCAAGTCCTGGCTGGCTTTTCCCCCACTCCCTCCTTCCTTCATAGGAATAGGTAAGAACTATCTAACTACTACGTCTACTCTTTTTTCTCTTTCCTTCGATGCCCTGGATTTCCGTCATCGCTCTTTACAATGGCTTGAGCTTTCCGTTGTTCTTTTTGTGTAACTAAAATCAAAGAAGCTGTGCTTTCTTCTATTCAACATCTATATTTTCTAATACATACCTACTAGGTACCTACTAGGCCGGCGCCTACCTAGTATTTCCATTCCCATTTCCATTCCCATTTCCATTTCGTATTCTTTGAATGTCACCAAAGCCCCCTCCTTCCCTTCTTACCATTATTCCCACAAATTGGGTGCCTATAATTAGTGCGGTCTACTGCTTCGCCTGCTCTACCCGCCTCCTCCCATCTCTAACCTGCTGTTCGGCCCTCTTACAAATTCGCGTCTCGCTCCTTGCCACCCTACGCCAAAGGACGAGCACCACGGACCTCCTTATATGAGAATACTCTACCCCGTGGATCGAACCGGACGACTTTAATTCCCTTTGTTCTTGAAATCTGTTGATTGCTACATATGCAATACGTGCTATTGGTTTTTAGAAGGAGTTCTTGATATCACCACCAACACAAGGTACAGGTTTATCTAAGCTTTCGCATCCTTGAAATCAACTGCTTTTATGGCGGAGAGAACCTAGTAACCAAGATCGGCACGGAAGAACCATCGAGAAACCAAGTATTAGAGTCAAGTTTCTTACGACTAGTACATCCTCCGACCTGACACAGCTTGTGTTTCGACCTGGGGGTTTCCTCGATCGGCCTGGACTTTTCCACGTTACGGTTAATTCGTTTGACAAGGGTATCAGGTAGCCCGGCGGCTTCGCATATGTCATAGGTTCGTTTCCTATTGGGATAAACATCGTGGTCAATTGCCTCTTGAGTCCCTGGAATACCCGCCATCACCCAAAGCGACATATCGTGTTACTATAGCCCTCGACTTCGACAAAGTTCTAAAAGATTAACTTGGTACGAAAGGGATTCTTCTCAAAGATGGCGCATCGCCGCCCGCGGCCGCGAAAGCGGTTTCTAAATTTTATGGCACTATTAGCCGTGGCCTCGAGCCCGATCGCTTCAGCACTCAACATGTCCCAATTTCAGCTCATAACGTCGGGCCAAATATCGAAACGCTGCATTCGCGCCTACCAAGCCAACATTGATGGTTGCAAGAGGAGTGATTTCACGGACGGGCACCTGTGTTCAGCGAGCTGTGTGGCGGGGCTGCAGAAGGCGGCGGACACAATAGAAGGAGCTTGTGGCGATCTCAGTGTCACTTCGGGTTCGCTGCTTGGAATTATTCTATCGGGTGGTGTAGTTAATGCCCTATGCCCTGGGTCGCCCGGAACTACGACAGTGAGAGTAACTGTGCAACCTACATCTACGAAGGGATTCAGTACGATACCGACAAGTACGTCGGATGACATTACCAGTACCACGAGCAGTTCCAAAAAAACGCAGTCAAAGACAACCCTGTCTATATCAAGCTCCGATGCGGAGAGCACTTCACTAGTCAGCACTTCGCTGCCGGCTCCGAGTTCCTCAACCGAAGACACCACAACCACGATACAAACCACACCTTCACCTTCGCCTACGCCTTCACCTACGGCGACTAGCGAGGCAGTTCAAACGCCGCCAGCGACGTCATCTGCCAGCACGCAAGAGGCTAGGCCAAAGCCTTTCATTGGCGGTAGCCCATTCGATCCATCGCCTATTCAAGACTCGGAGGCTATCTGTTTAGGATATGAGGCGAGAATACTGGCAGTTGGAATTTTGGTGGTTGCCATTTTGTTGCAATAGCACCGTGCCATATGCCGTACCTGTTTACAGGATGTACACTATGACCGAGAGTCGATAATGTTTTTTTGCTTTAAAAATACGGGGCGAGATGATACCAGAAGGTTGGCGTTACGAGTGGTTTTATTACGAAGTAGCATCATCACCTCAGGGGAGGTTCGCAAGGTTGGGGAGAGAAGCATGGCAAACAAGGCCTTAATGTGTGATATGTATTTTGATTGATGACAAGTTTAGTGCTTTAATACTACAAAGTAGGAAAGGGACTCGGGAGGAGAGTGGGCTTGTAAGAATAGGCACCTAAGCATACTCAGGAGGCAAAGAAGAGTGTAAAGCTCACGACATTGTACACTAGAGACACCAAAACTAGAGCTGTCTAAACTATGTAACAAAGAAAAGAAAAGAAAAGAAAAGAAAAGAAACGAGGAGATGTGATGATAATTATTCAGTTCAGTATCACTGGTCTGGGTGATTCGGCGGGTTCGGGAGAATGAAAGGCGGTAGATGGTCTGGCAATTTGGCTAAACCGCTAACTTATTAGGTTAATAATATGGAGACAAAAAAGTGATGGAGCCGGAGAACCGAGGTACCTGAGCAGCCTAGGCAAAGCTGTATGCAAGGCATATCCATGCAATTTTGACCTACATATGTAACTACATAGTGTAGTAGTATTATCGTATTGACATTGTAACTTGAACCTTTAATGATCTTTTCTTTCTATCGCGAAATGCGCTTTTTGCATCTTTTTGATACAACTATATTGCGATTGCATTGCTTATGATTTTGGTACCTTCTTACGCTTTGTTCAAGTTGGTTTTTGCTCTCTGAGTTAGATCTTTATACCCAACATTGAAGTATTTATTGTACAAGCAAAAGCACAAGCACAAGCACAAGCCACAAGCAGCATTGAACAAGCAACAAGTATATCGAAATCCCCCTCCTTCCCCCTTAGATCGATAATAGAGGCCGCATTTCGGCATTTTTGTCTTGTCTCCCTTCTTCGCTCCCTACCTACAATTTAACCTACCTATTATCTACCTACCTACTTAGGCATATACCTACACTTGCATTTCTATACATCCAATCAATCCACATACCCAAATAACAAACAACACCCAAAAGAAACATCCCCCCAATCATCCACAATGAGCGCCACCGAAATCGAGGCCGTCGTGCCAACCTCCACGTCCGCGGACCTTCCCTCCGGGGACCCGGTGCCCGACTCCTCCGCCCCCGTCCCGGCACCCAAGCCGGAGCCCCTCCCCTCCATCCCCTCCTCCCTCCCCATCGCCGCCTACCTCGCCGCCGCCCCCTCCCACGCCGACGCCTTCCTCGCCCACCTCCAGCGCTGTCTGCAGACCCCCTCGGGAATCGACACCACCCTGCTCTTCCTCTGCTACGGCTCCCGCCTCGGCGCCTCCCTCCTCGAGTCCCTGCTCACCCGCCCCGCCATCCACCGCAGCGCCCAGCGATTCATCGCTATTGCTGCGAGCTTGCCGCCCTCGGCTACGTTAGTTTTCGCGGGCAAGGCGGCGCTGTTCCCCTCGCAGAGCGCGCTGGTGGCGGGCGCGTTGAGCGCGGTCAAGAGGCTCAGGGCGCTGAGCGGGATGTTGACGGAGGCGAGGACGTTCCTGAGGCTGTGGGGGCTGCTGAATATGTATTTCTGGCTGCGGAGGCTCGTCGTCAAGCGGTGGGCGCGGCGGCAGCAGGCGAAGAAGGCGGATAGCGAGAGCAAGGAGATCGAGAAGAGTAGTGGTGGTGTAGCGGAGAAAGACGACGACGGCATCGAGACGGCCATCTCCTGGGTCCAAGTCACAACGGGCATCGTCTTCCAGGCCCTCGAGAACGGCGCCTTCCTCTCCGCCAAGGGCGTGCTGGGGTGGTCCCCCGCGACGCAGAAGAAGGCTTCCCTGTGGAGCGCCCGCTTCTGGGCCGCCTTCGTCGGCGTCGAGATCGGCCGCCTCTTCTACGAGTCCCGCAAGCGCGGGCGCCGCTCCCGCGCCGAGAAGTTCGGCATCACCACTGCCCCCGACGGCACCAGCGTCCAGCAGAAGACGGCGGCGGAGGTGCAGCGGGAGGAGCAGGAGTGGAGCGACACGTGGGCGAAGAGCTTGACGAGGAACTTGGCGTGGGCGCCGCTTACGGTACACTGGAGCACGGAGGGGGGGTTGCTGAGTGAGTTGGCGGTGGGCGCGATCGCGACGGTGCCGGGGGTTATTCAGATGCGGGATTTGTGGAGGAGGACGGCTGAGTAAGAGTGGAATGGATGGATGTTGGATGTTGGATAAGAAAAGAAAAGAAAGGGGAGAAGGGGAGAGGGAGAGAGATGTGAACGTGTGTGTGTGTGTGTGTACACAAAATAGAAGACCAGCCGGTTTTTTATTTTTATTTTTTCTATTTTCAGGGAGCCTCGATGATGTTGATGCGTCGGGGCTTTTGTAACGAATGAGTGTAGAGATGTAGGGATGACGAAGGAAGAAGAAAAGAGAAGAAAAGAAAAGAAAGGAAAGGAAAGGAAGATATCAGGAGGCTCTTTTGATTATTTTCTTTTTTAGTTACCTAGGTACTAAAGGTTTATTCTACTGTTGTTGTTGTTGTTGTTGTTGTTGTTTTTTTCAAGGGAAGAAGGATTGTTTCGCTACGATGATATAATGCTACTTGGTATCTACCTACCTAGGTTAGGTAGGTAGGTAGGTAACCTACTATCCAATATAATGACCAATTATTCTTGAAAATTTTTTTTTGTAAGGGCTTGGTGGTAGGTAATAGATGTGGTATCTCCTAGGTGCTCGGGATAGGGGGGGATGGGGGGGGGGGTTGAACTTCAATGCCTGGAGTAATCTCTGGATGAGTGCCTAGGAGATGGTAGGTATTTATCTAGGTTACTAAAGTATGCAAAGTCGGGGCATGATTTACATTTCGTAGAAGATACGTCAAGGTAGGTGGTATAGAAGAAAGAAAAGAGGAATAACGATTATTACAAATTACTCTATATGCCCCCCCCCCAAAATAGGGACCTGTTTTTATCTTGAGGCGAAAGACTGCATCATACAGAGCACTCCCGTCATGTTTGCCAGGACAGTAACAAGCATTGTCAGCAAGGAAGAAAGAAGCACGCGGTTTCTGCTTGTTGTTGTTGTTGTTGTTGTTGTTGTTATTACCTATCATTGTAGCTTTGGTAGCTGGCCTGCAGCATGTATCCCACTGCTAGGTAGCGATGGCTATAGCCATCAATGTTTCTAACTTAGGTAGGTACGCTTCCTGTTTCCATGAATTTGTTCCCCTGAACGCTTACCCACCCACATGCCCAGGTAGGTAGCACACAAAACGCCATATTTATACCTATAACCAGGTCGCTTTATAGCCCGAACCGTATATTCTTTCCCCCCTTCCCTCACTTTCCATCAGAGTCGCCACCTTACTCTTCCTCGTACCATTTACTACCTAGGGTGCCTAGACATCCACCACCACCATGCCCGACCCCATAACCCTGATCCCCGGTACCCTCGGGCTAGCCGCCCAGGTCGTCATGGGGTTCACGGAGTACCTGCAGAACGTGAAGGACGCGCCCCAGGTAATCAAGAGCATCCGGCTCGAGGCGAACACGCTAAAAGGTGTCTTGGAGACCCTCAGCATGACTTTCGAGGAGGGTATCGACCCCGCCGCCCAGGCCTCGCTGGAAGAATGCCTCATGCAGTGCCAGGAGACGCTGCGGGAGCTGGAGAAGCTGGTGATGCCGGAGGGCGGGGACACGACGATGACGGAGGCCCGCAGAGACGCGCCCGCGAAAACCCACCGGACGTCGTCGCCGTACGCTAGGTACGCGGTGGCGCGGGAGGCGCCGGCACAGGACGCGCAGAAATACCATAGCCCGCGGCCCACCTCATCCCAGATGTCGAGTCTGCTGCTGGCGCAGATGGGCCCCCAGTACACGCATGCGGGCTACGCGGGGGCATATCCACAAAACCTCCCGCCGAGGTCGTCCACGACGAGACCGTCGTCTTCATCGAGGCCACCGACCCCAGCAATAACAACAAGAGCAGCACCAGCAGCACCAGCAGCACCAGCAGCACCAGCAGCACCAGCAGCAGGAGGACACCCGCCCAAGCGTACCATGGCTTCGATGTCTTTCAAGGCGAGACTGAAGTGGCCGGTATTCCAGAAGCGCAAAGCGGAAGAGTTGCTGCAGCGGCTCGAAAGACATAAGACCCAGCTCAGCTTGATCGTCCAGGCTGATAATTCGTAAGTATAAAGATTTTGCCTAAAGAGAGGCAGGAGTTTATTCTGGGCTAATGCTAACAAGCATCACCGAATAGTATGAACCTCACGGCTATCAGCACCAGTGTAAAGGATATCGAAGCAACTTTAGATGGTAAGATTTTGTTCGACTCTTGGAGAAAGAAAAGGGGGTTGGGTTATTGCTGACATGATTCGGAAACAGACGGTGGAAAGCGAAGGGTATTGTCTTGGCTGAAGCCGAAGAACATCGACATGTACGAGTTCCACCGCGAGCAGCACGACAAGCAAGAGGATGAGACGTGCGAGTGGATGACCCAGTCTGAAGGCTGGAACCAGTGGCTCGGCGGGGGCTCCGACAAACCCGGCGGGTACCGCCGTTTCATTTGGATATACGGCATCCCGGGCGCCGGCAAGACAGTCCTGGCCTCGTTCCTCATCGACAGCATCGCGAGACATTGCCGAGCCACTGGGTGCTCGTATTATTATTGTCATAATGAGCATAACCAAGACGAGACGATGTCCTTCCTGCGCTGGATCATCGGAGACCTGAGCCGACAGGTAGAGCGGTTCATCCCGAAGGAGCTGGATGAACTTAGTCAGACAGATCAGTTCACCATCCCGGGCCTAATGAATTGCTTCCTGGCCCTCTCTCGCAATTACATGCGGCAGGGTCGGCGGGTTTACTTGGTGGTAGATGCCGTCGACGAAAGTAAACCCCCACGAAAGAGGCTACTCGACGTACTGATCAAGATTGGCACGGCCCCTGAGTTCGCCCACGTGTCGTTGTTGATGACGAGCCGTGACGAGCCGGACATCCGGGAGGCCATGACGACGATTGGCATGGATGATGGTCCTCATCATAATAAAATGCACTATCTCGCGTATTATGATGAGGATAGACCTGATCCCTATACGGAGATCACGATGGAAAACGCCGACGTCATGCAGGCAATACAAACGTATGTCTGGAAACAACTCGCGAGAAGTACGAGGTTCAAGGTATGGGACCCGCATTTCAAAGAGAGGGTAGGAATTATGCTGGCAAGGAATGCTAGAGGAATGTGAGTGTAGGATCGTTGCTTGACCCTTCGAGATTTGCTGACGTCTTGTCTAGGTTTCGATGGGTTGCGTGCCAAATCAACATCCTTGAGCGCCTACTTGATAAGGACCTGGTAATGGAGGCTCTTGGAGATTTGCCGGAGACCTTGTTCGACACGTACGAAAGGATCCTCGGAACCACTCAGGAGCGCGCTTTCGCTCGTACGGCTCTTACGCTTATATGCAGCAACACCACAAACATCAAGAGCGCGGATGTTCTCGTACAAGCGTCACTTCACAACGTGCAACATGGCATTATACACAAGTATACCACAGAAACCTTGAAGGATATCCTCGGCTGCTTGATCAAGACCACAGACATAAAGAAGAGGCCTACTTCCCTCTTCCGACGCGACGAAGAAGTCATGCCTCTTCAAAAAGTCAGCTTTGCCCATTACACCGTAAGGGAGTTTCTGTTTGCGCCACCAAGATTAAACGGGACCAGGCCAGCAGGAGAATTTGCTGTGTCAGAAACCGATGTCCGGAAGCTGGAGATACAGGTTGTGTTCAATGGCTTGCGGCAATGGGGCCGAAATCGCCCCCAGGGTCAAAAGTATCCAACTCGATACGAGGAGCACTGTCTCGTAATGGCTGATCAGGCTCTCAGGGGGAGCCGAAGGAGTATCATCGTCAATGACCAGGACTTATTTGATTCCGTCGTGGCTTGTCTAATACCTGGCAGTCCACACATTAAAGCCCTCACAAATACAAACATACGCCAAAAACTTAAGGGGTGGAGGAAGCTGTTCATGATTGATACTATCTCGCAGCAAGCACCGCCCAACAATAAGACCAGAGATACTTCACGACCGACTGGGACTTTAGCTAGCCTGATGTTGCTCGAGTGGCCGGAGTTTGCGCAGAAGTACTTGCAAAGTTCTTATTACGAGAAACTTCCACCTAGGGAAAAGCGTGCTGTGTGGACGGACGAGTTCACGATCGATCCACCTAATGACGATTCCCTTCCGAACGTCTTCCATAAAGGAGAGCGTATAACATTACTTTATATGTGTGTCGTGTGGAAGCGACTCGACTTCCTCGAACTCTTCATCAACGCCGGGGCGAACTTCGAAAATGAACCCGACATTGTGTACATAGCTCTCCAAGACCCATATAGAAATAAACAAGGCTTCGGTGGTGATGATATGGTGACTGGCCAGCTCCTGAAGATGCTCCTTGAGAGAGGTGCAGATCCACACCCAAAGGGCTACAGATTCACACCGCTTCAAAAAGCCGTGAGTTATCTCGAGGATTCTTGGGTACAGAGTCTGCTTATCGAAGGTCGTGATGCGAACATGATTGGCGAACCCAACGGAGATTTGCCTCATGGAGAAGAGAAAGAATATCCCTGGTGCGATTGGCATCCGCTTGACATCTGTCGTAAGACAAAACCACTGTGGCATGAGTCGGAGGGAATGGAAGATCAGGTTGAGAAAGCTCGGAAACAGGTAGAGATGTTGCTGTATCAGTATGGAGCACGTAAGCCTCAGCCGCCACCTCCACAAGTCATTGATCTAGAATCTTAAACCGTGCTTTTGGGGAAGTATTCAAGGAAGTGCGGCTAAGCGGATATGGCATGCTGATCTTATGGAGGTCACACCTTGCTGTGGCAGGTCAAATAGTTTCGTTGTACGATGATAGTAGGCACAGGTAGATAGATGTCCGGGTTCGAGTAAGTCAAATGCTTAGGTAACTTACCTAGTAAGTAGTCGTTCCCCCTGGTGAGGAATTGATATTTCTTTGCGCGCCAATAATGCTACTGCTTTCGTTGGTTATAAAATCATAAATGGTAGACGAGGTTGATGTTTTAGCGTGTTGTTGCGTGATGACATTAAGAACTCGTTTCATGATTTTGGTCATGGTGTGTATTATTTCATTACGATCGTTTCTGTCCCATTTCTTCCATCCCGATATCGTCCCATTCCTCGCTCCATTCGCCGATCTTTCCACCCAACCATATACCACCAGCCGTAACTACGCTTGCCAGGAGGAACCAGCCCTCGAACCATCTGTCTACGAAGCCCGGTTCTAGGGCACTCTCAAGTGCGTCGCCAACAGCGCTGCCAACTTCCTTGGGTAGATTACTTCGTAAGAGCAACGCGGCAGATATCACGTAAATAGCGCTTATCTGTCCGATGAGTAGGGCTATATTGGCTTGTGCGTGGTGTAAGAGTCCAGGTGTCCACTTAGCGAAGAGATGGAAAGTTTGAAGCGCACTATTCGCGCTGGCAGCAAGTATGACACCGGAAAGCAGGAACGAGATTTGCCTAGCCCAAGCAATCTGGTCCAGTTTTGGATCCCAGTGCTTAGCCAAAAGGCCAAGGAATCGATTGATAGGGTCCGAAGAAGAAAACGAGGCAGCGGGGTAGTAAAGACGTCGCAAAGTAGTTAAAGTAGTCGCTACAATTCGATAAACACAGTATACGCTGAATACGTAGGTGGGTATCAGGAGAAGCTTCCCTGAAAACGTCGCAGCGCGGGCTGAATCGGCTTGCCTCGAGCGAAGCATAGAAAGAGTTGAGGATAGATTAGCTTCCATAGCTTCCAAGCCAGCAATTTCGAGACGTAGTGTTCGAATTTCTGCTTCATCGCCCCCGCCACGGATAGAGCCAATAACCTTGGTAACAAAACCACGTTTTTCGGCCGAAGAGGCTTCGGAAACCTTTCGCTGTAGACTCTGAAGATGATGTCTTTTTGTTATAAGCATCTCGTTTGTCGCGTCAAGACCGGCCTGTTTACGGGATATATCTACGTCTGTCACGGCACGTCGTGATGTACGACTGCCGAATGTATGCCACGGCGATGAGACTGAGGCGAAACCGGATAACAAGGCCATAAGGGAAATACCAATGACTCCGATGCGCTCTAAACAGGCACGCGCTAAGCTACCCGAGGATTCGGATTCGGTTCGAACATTATGCAGTTGAGTGCTGGAGAGGACGGCTTCGCTTCCTACTGGGACAAAGTTCCCAAGCGACCAAAAGACAAATAGCCAAATGCCAAACAGCGCAAATTGAAGCAGCCAGGCAGCTCTGGGTACACGACCCTTGGAAGTACGTTGAAAAGACCAGCCGGAGCTAGTAATTAAGGATTGTAGCTCGAGGAAAGGGATGAGGAGGATGAGAAGGAACAGAAGTGTGGGAACAGTAATACGCAGAGCTACCGCACGAGCGTGAGGGCTGACTAACTCGGATATCTCGCATAATATCAGTTCAGCCAGAACAGCAGCCAGGCCGATGGTGGTGGAGAAAGCAGCGGCTGCTAATCGTCTTCGTATAGATTTGGAGCCATGCTCGGCATGGGCTTGTTGGAGTGATGGAGGCGCATCGGAAGGTAGGAAGTGGTCTTCACCATCGCGAGAACTTTGAACGTAGGATAAGTGAGGAAAGAGTTTCCGGGAAACCAGAAGAGAGACGACAACGAAGGTGATGATGAAGGGTGACAAGGATAAGGTTGTTGAGACTACCGAGGGCGTGGATAGACCAGGCGCCATACACAGGTCATCTGAGCAATCGGAGGATCCCATTGAAACTTCTTATGATGGAGAACGAATGACTGCCTTCGCGCACCAATATGACGTCGCTGGCATTCTAGCTCGTGGTGTCTAGCTCGTTGGACTCGTTGGTGTAGGGTATATAATTTGATACTTATCAACGAGTAATGAATACCTGGTATGGTCAATGTGAATACATCTGGGAGGAATAGGTATCGGTGCGAATGGTGGACAAGTTGACATTTTTCGTTTGGGGGGCAGGAAAGAAAGTTGAAACTAGGAATAAAGTTATGTTAGATTTCCCCGGATAGAAAGATGACGACTGCCCGTTCGCGGGTTCCACCTTGAAATCAAGCCACCAATGAAATCCACTAAGGAAGCGACTTTCAATCGTTGATATGTACAATACAGTTGAATACACCAGTAACAGACTAAAACAGTAATAGTAACAGTACATATCTGTATGTACAATACCGTTGACCTCCCGACGGATCCGTTTGAACTTTAAATAAAGGTACTCCAATGTAGTGCATTTGTTTCAGCCACATACAAATACGTACACAACAGTAATACCGTTGACATGTGTACCCGCTAAAGTTACATTGTAGTATGCCATGTGTATGTATTGTACAATACCTAGTACTAGGTACTATGCATGTAACATCAGTGATTGGAGCGACTAGGGCAGCTCCAGCTGTAACTAGCGTATGGCTTGATATGAGACGCACTGGGGCAGCTTTTCTCCAGCAATCTCGAATTAAACTGAAAGCAGACAAGGATCTTATCTGGGTCTTATCCGGGTCTTATCCGCGAAAAAAGTTCGATAGGTCTTACTGTATGTAGGTGCAGGTACATCACCTACCTACCAATTCATTATTTGATCGTGCGATCACGAACAATTCCCAAGTCCATATTCATAAACCCCCCGCCTAGGAGAGCCACTACAAAACGCTCATCCTAACCATGGCGGTCTCAAGTAGAGGTGGAAATGCTGTCACTAAATTATTACAAAGTACGTTCGTCCCATTGACGTCCTAAAACCCCTCCAACCTCTCCCGTTACCACCTCATACTATATCATACTACATCATACTAAGAGAGCCCATCAGGAGGACCACCCAGCATATGCGCCAGCTGCAGAAATGGTCAATTCAGACCGTACTCCGCCAATGCTGAGGCCGCCACCATGGCCGAGGCTCACCACCTAAAACCCACCGAATCACAGCCTCACCCACCCATGACCGCATCCCGGCGACCAGAATACCGCATAAAATCCGGCATCATCCTGACCCGCGCGCCTCTGCTCACCCGCGCCCTCACTCCCTTCGAGAACGCATTCTACTTCTACCAGAAGCGCCTGAACGAGCGATTGGTGCTGCCCTTCCGCCACACCCTCTTCTTCAAGCAGGACACGGCGTCCGACCTGGACTGGCGCATCAAATTCGAGGAGCGGGGCCGGATAGCGGCCAAGGAGCTGGGCCGATACTACGCGCAGGGACGTAACGCCTGGAACGACGAGCTGCTGGTCGGAAGTTCCTTGAGCAGCGAGGAGAGGATACGGGAAATCCTGCTCAAGGATGCCGAGAACCGGGTGACGGAGGACGGCGAGGAGGCCAAGCCGGACGAAATCGTGCCCGTGGAGCGGCCGATGGAGCGGATCACCGAGGCGGACAAGACGAATGATATAAGAAGGTTAGATCGCAAGCTCGATCGGACCTTATATCTGCTTGTCCGTGGCAGCGACGGGAAATGGCAGTTCCCGAGCGGAGATGTGCCGACGGATGAGTACTTACACGAGGTTTGTGAAGCCCAGCTATTCTCCTAATTATGTAAAGCATCGTCACGCTAACTAAATTTTACAGACCGCCGCCAGAGTACTAGAGGCCGCAGCAGGCGTCAACATGAACACTTGGCTGGTAGGCCGTGTGCCCGTAGCCCATATCGTGACACAGCCCGAGTTCAACGAGGACTCGTCCATCAAGCAGCGGGGCGAGAAGGTGTTCTTCCTCAAGGGGAGAATCATGGCCGGACAGGCCAACCTAAAAGGCAACAAGCTGGGGCTCGAGGACTTCAACTGGCTCACAAAGGAGGAGTTGAAGAAGAGGTTGCCGTATGAGTATTTCCACCCGTTGAGAAACATGATGGCGGATCGATAGAACTGGTAGACATCAATCATGGGCCACTAGCCTCCTGTATTTACAAACACAAAAACTGCAAAAGGCAATGTAACTGACTATATTGAACCTTGTTTTTATAGACGAGAAGTTCTGTTGATCAGTCCCATTTCTGTACTTCAGTGAATTGTTCATCCTCGTTGGTAAAGGTATTTACGGATTGATAGAGAAATCCCTAAAGCCTAACTAAAGCTTAGACCTTCCTTGGATACCTACTCAGTAATCCACCCACCCCCCTTGGTATCATCCACTATAGTTACATCACGCAAGTCGTCAAGGTTCTGTTCGAAAATCGTCCACTGCGTAGTCATCCCAAGCCTAACTTTGGAATGCTCGCCCAGATAAGCCTCGAAGAGTCCCTGTATACCTTCCTAGCATCCCTATTAACGATCCGAGAGGACCCCATTCTCCAATACCTACCCACTAGATAGGCGGGCATCTCTAGACAAACGAGACGCCGCCAATTCCCGGGACGGACGTCTTGTTGCCATACGCCCGCCAGAATCCGTGCGTCCAAGGGGGAATGATATACTCCTCCATCTGGGAGTATATCTCACCCGACATTGGCTCGGAGCGGGCTTGAGCGGGCTTGGCCTGGGTTTGCGGCAGCGGCTTTGGGACTGCGGGGGGAGCAGCCGGCATCGCAAATCGGGACGTGGGTCTGTTTGTGGAGAGGACGGTCCACTTCTGCAGCGACTTTTTTGTTTCCGCTTCGTCTCGCTCGAGGAGGGTGGCGCCGCCGGTTTCGCCCCATACGTCCGCACCGTAGGAACTATAAAGAAAAAAAAAGTTAGCGATATGCTGTGAGTGAGTAGATGCAAATAGATCTTACCTTGTGGCGGCGGGACGACTCGGCTGTCCCAAGCCTTGAGGGCCCCATGCGTTGGGCTTGTAGGAATCATCCTGGGTCTCCAGTTCCAAGGACGTCGACTTCATGAAGGTGGTGTAGGACTGTTTCAGGAACAGAGTCGCCGTCGAGGAGCCTAGCTTGATTAGAAAAACAACGTTCCAGCAGCAGAAAGGCCCGGGGACTTACTATCATATCCGGCATTGTGAGGGCCGGCCGCAGGTGTGCCAGGGCTCTTTACGTTGCGAACGACTGGAAACTGCTGGGTGGAGTACGCGGCATGGAGGTCATGCAATGCCTGGCGCGGCGCCATCATGGACTTTCCCTTCATGTGCATGAACTTGGTATCCACGATGCGCGGGAAGAGGCCGTGGATGCGGGTAAGGAAATCATCGACTTTTTCCGGGAGTGGCTCAAAGAAAGTGTGGTAGATGAAGGCTAGATCGTAGAACATGTTGTGGCCGACTAGAATCGGTCGGTTCTGCTTCAATTTAGCCTCACACTTCTTGAAGTCGAACTTCTCGGTGTTATGTCGCCGGTCTGGTTTTCTACCCTTGGAGCCCCAGGGGCTTTGGGAAGTCCAGTCTGGGTTGATCGCGTCGGCAAAGGATCCACCGGACAACGCTTCGAATATGATCTGGAGTCCTGTGTGTTGCGAATTAGAAGACCTGCGTCGGGGAGAAGGGGAGGGTGATACCAACCAGATAGAGAAGCTGCGTCTTTGCTCTTCTGGCGCCGCCGAGTGTTGGCCTACTTTATTAGTCAAATAGTCCTGGTAATTGCTGTTCATAAGACGTTCTGGGTAAGAATTACTTACTTCGTTCTCGGCTTGATCTGCGGGGATGATAGAGATGAGGCCTGTCATAGGGCCAGTAAGTATCTTTTTGGCGGCGAGTCCGGGAAAATTTTGACGAAGAAGTTGGTGTATCAGCCGGATTTGCAAACCGTTTAGCTTGTCTCCGAAAGGGTTCTTGATGATAGTTTCTTTTCCCTAGCCATTTGTTAGTTTCTCACAAGCATCACTCATTGAGAGGAAACTATACCTTCGGGCATCCTGAACCAACAAATGCCTCGATCCTTTCCTTGACGTAGTAGCAAAATTGCCGTGACGCTACGTCAAGTGTCGACAGATCAATATTGTCATTATTGCTGTCTTTGGTCGAGAAGAACTGATGGGCATACTTCTGCTCCTCACGGCTCAGATAAGGAATGCCGTTGTCTAGGGCTTCCATGAAGTCAAACTTATGATGTCGTAGAAACTCATATGACTTCAGAGAAATGCTGAATTTCCGATCGAGATGCCGAGCCAGTCCATCAGGAAAAGAGCCCTTTGGGATCAACGGTGAGACGTAACAACTGTAGGTTCGTGTCACGTATTCCGCTGACGGCAAACAATTAGCTGTGGTTATTCTTTGCTATAATGTTAGAAAACGGACTTACACGATCTCTCGTCGAAGCGGCCGAAGGTAAAACCAATCTGTAATACCTGGAAATTCTCCGCGGCGTCTTTGGCCTTGGTATACGCGTCTTGCATGGATTCTTTCTGGCTGGCATGGCCTAGAGTACTAGAGATGCCACTCATCTCTACATCAATGGCGACGAACCGGGATTTTTGAATATCTTCCAGGATGCCTGGCAGCGCCCAGAAGAAGTTGTTCTTATTGACCTCCATTTTTTTTCTTACCTTTCCAGTGGCTTTATAATTAGTATGAAGTTGATGGAGATGTTGAAGGGATCAGGAATTTTCCAAATTGAAGTGGTGAAATTCAACTTTGAAAGAGGATCTTGACCTTGCCGATGTCGAATAGAGGGAGGGGCCGTTTTTCCAAAGGAAACCATGGGGGTAGGAAGTGAATCGATAGTAGAGCTGCTGGATGATGCCATTCTCAGGGACAATATCGAGAGTATTTCTCAACAATGACAGCGCACCGTTTGTCACACACAATCACGCATACAATGGCAAACCACACGGTTGCGCATTTTTGCGCCAGCTGCCATGAATGGCAGAGGACCTAATAGTCTCTAACAGCCTCAGGTTCCTAGATATGCACACAGTGTTATAAGAAGAGACAAATTAATAGAGGTTGTGCGCTTTTACTACTACACCTGTACTTAGATATGATTTAGCCCCTATTCCGTACGGAGTCGGCCATATGCTATGGATAGGTCACTTGCTAGATCTTGCAGCACAACATACTAGGAATTACAAGCCAGGGGTAATCGTGGAATTCAGAATACTGGAAGAATGCTGATATCATAGTCCTGACTCGATGTCATGGTCCAGATATGAAGATAATGTTGATTATATCTTTATAGGCATGAAGTAGGCATGCATGTATATAATAGCCAGCTGTAGACTTGGTGTTCTATAAGGCTACTCGCTAAATCCTCATGGGCCTTGGCTGGATTTCAATTGGTTGCCGCTTCACGATTGCGCAAGCTCCGGATAACTATCGTCTTTGGAATTATTCATGCTGCGAATATCGGAAAATCCTTTGGGTAGGCAACGCCACCTAGGTGGCAAATATGATAGCTGTCTATATACTACTAGTAGTACATAGGTCATACATACATTAGAGATGCATGTAATAGTATATAGTAATTGGCTGCTCTTCCTCGGTCGTGCCAGGTGGTGTTACTATGTAATAGTAGGTGGTATGTGCATTGAGGAAAGTGAAGTCATTTCATTGTTAAATGTGACGGCTTTAGCTACCGGTAGTTACTTAAGTACTAAAATGGACTAAAATGCTCCATTATAGGTTTAGCACGGTTGGCATCCGATTAGATAATTAAAGCTTGGACCATGGTTGAAATAACTACCTAGGGTGACTAGTACTGACTACCCATGTACTGGACTTAGTACCGAGGCACAACTCTACCCATAATCACCGACCAAGAAGGCGCGACGCACTTTCGACCTCGTAAGGTCCCACATGCCAGATGTGTTGTTCCTGCATGTGCATTGTGCAGTTTACAGTCGTTCTAATCCTTTAAACCTTTTTTCCCCCTCCGCCCTCCGCCCTCAGCCCTCTCTATCTCCGGATTGGCGAGGTAGATGGTAAGGCATAATAATATACCTACCAACCTAAGGCTACCATAATAACATTGAACATCAATGTTAACACAGGCCTTTTTTTTTAATTTCATGTGAAACTTTTTTTTTTTGTTGCTGGTACCTCTTATCGTCGCGTCCAGCTTTGTTTGATAAATATTTAGTAACTCACCTACCATCGTTTCTACTACGAATAGTAGTTCAATTCCTACTCGGATTGTTCTAACTACTATTTGGAAACATGTCGTTCGATGGATCTCACACCGCAACGCTCAGCCCTACCGCTTCAAACTTTGGATCACAGGTGCTTTCTAATTCCATATCGAATTCTATATCATCATTGGCAACTACATCCTCTCGTCCATCATCAAGCAATATAACCAAAGCATACCGCCAAGCCTCACAACTATTTCTTACGCGTCGATTACCCGAAGCCTTATCAACAGTCCTACCTTTAATCACTCCATCAACTGAGACTTCGGATGTCAATGGATTGACTGAACCTGCACCCATTGCCCGAGCCTCGAGATCTACCAGGATCAAGGTGTGGAGCCTCTATCTAACAATTCTAAATGCCGTATTGGAGTTAGATCCCGACGAGGGTAAAGAGGCATTCGGGTCTCAGGAGTGGCGTACACTTTGTAAAAAGGTGCGAGATGGCGATGTTTGGGAAGAGGTGGTACAGTATGGATATCACGGCGTCGAGGGAGAGGTTGATTCCGATGTCGTCATAAATCTGTAAGTTCATTTTGGACAACATCTAGTATACTCGCATCATGTTGTGACGGCTTGTCATCTGTACGTGGCACATACTGACGATTTAAACCAGAGCAACACTCCTGCTTGCACACGCAAAAACCCAAGCAGTAAATCAAAAACGACTAGAGAACTATCTTGCTACATCAACTGCCCCGAACCTCGATATATCTAGACAGCTGGAGGCAAATCCGTCATCTCGCAGGTCTCATTCCAGGGGTGCTAGTGGTGCCGACACTCCTCGAGACCTTAATGCTAGAGTTAAGATCCTAGAACTCTATACGCTACACGTCTTGCTACGCAACAATGAGTGGGACTACGCCAGGGAATTCATCAGTGTTAGTGCAGTACTGGATGAAGAGCGGAGAGACGCTTTCTTGCAAGCCCTCCAGAGTCTACAGGATGAGCAGCAGGCGTCGGAACGGCGGGAACGTGAAGAAACACAGAGACAGGAAGAGCAGTTACAAAAGGATATCGAAGAGGCCAGGAGACTAAGATCGGAAAATGAGGCAAGAGAAAAGCGCCGATTGGATGAGGAGAGAGCCAAACGTGAAGCTAGCGAGATCGACTACGGTATTGAGCAGACTCCGAGTGCTCCCGGATCCAAGAAAAAATCCCGGACAGGCACTAATGGAGCAGCTAATGGATCTTCATTATCGAGAGCTAAGTCGTCCGTATCAAAGGGGAAGAAAGCTGCGGCACCTCCGAGTCTCGGCGCACGAGCTGCCATGATCATAGCCCATATCCGCAAAATCATTGAACAACTAGGGGCTTCTCTGACAGCCAATCCTAGGCTGCTTCTTAGATTTGTAGCTTTTATCATTGGAATCCTTGTCATGTTTGGTAGAAGGGGCGTGCGTGAGCGGATCCAGCGGATCCTGGGAACAGGGTGGGAAAAGGTCAGATCAACAGCAGGAATGGGAGTCAAGGTCAGCTACATCTAGCTAGCCACGTGGATATGAAATTGAGGTATCTTTGTATATCGTATAGTAATGATTGTGAAGTAATGAGCAGCTTGATTTTTCGGCGGGCGCTGTAAGAGTTGGGAATAGTTTTAATACCAAATATGATTAGTTTGCATCAAACGTATGTAGCTGGTATATTGATCGATCGAATCTACCCATTGTCATGACTACCATAACCTCAACGCCGGCCAAAATAATGCTAATATCAGAGTACAACAATGCTTCTTGGTGCTAGAACATGACAACGTAGCGACGTCTGTAACAAGTGTCCCATGAGGCAAAACCCCAAATCCAAACAGCCCAGACCCGGGCAACAGAGAGGTTAGTATCCCGTCCGATTCGTTTTCTTTTGGTAGAACAGCTGCAGAGCATGAGTTAGCATTTAGATATCTAGACATACACAAACACACGTATACATAATCCGGAGGTCTGTTGGGGGCAAGTATATATACGACTTACATCTGTCCTCGAGCTTCCCAGATTTATAATCTTGGGACAGCCGTCCCGGTCCTTCTCGAGGCGCGTGCACTCGAAGCAGTAGAACGCGTCGGAGATGCCCTCGCCGCCGCAGACGACGCACTTGTTCTGGTAGTTGCCGAAGCTGCACTCGTCGCAGATACGCACGAGGGTCGTGGGGCGCACGTAGGAGTCGCACACGGGACACTTGCCGTCGCACTTGTCGCAGAGGCGGCCGATGGCGATGCCGGATTGCTTGCGGCACATGACGAGGTCGCTAGAGGAGGAGGAGAGGTGTTAGCAAAGCTGCTGCTGCTGTTGCCGAATGGTATGGGTATAAGGGGACTTACGGATGATGTCGAGACATATTGGTTGGCTGTGGGGTATTTTATAGAAGTAAGGAAGCCGAGGTAATAAGTTTGGAGGTTAGAGGTTTTTTTTGTTGATATCGAAAGTTGTAAATATTAGCCTTCCGAATGATTTCTCAGCCTTGCCACTGAACTCTGGAGGTTCAATTCTTTAGCGCGACATCAGTGGGCCTACATATGCACCTCTATGCATGATTGCACAAAGCACCTGCTGGGCAATGTCCTGGCAATGTCCTAGCAACGGCAGCCCACCAACCAGGCGCTATGACAGCCCTTGCCATTTTAGTGTTCAATCATTGAATGTCGCACATCGGCGTTTTGGCCCCGTTCCAATCTTTTAGGTATTGTACTGACTACCTACCCTAACCGTTAGGTATTAGGTACTACTTCGTACAAGTACTTGATACATTACCTAGTAAATTATAGGTAGCACTTGAGGACCTTGGGTATTGTAGGACAGACATACGTACGTACGTGACTTTATCCTCAGCCTCGTGCGCGACCCTCTAATCTCTAACCCTACTTCTTACCAAGAATAAATAACTATAGCTGTGCTCAAAACCGACTAACTTGCTTTTCTTTTGACCACTATACTGATCTTTTTGAACCGAATTTCTACTTCACAAATGGTACCGAATCCGTCCTAGGTCTAAGAATACCCGACGCCATGTCGGCCAACGAACCGTGAGAAATCGCAATTCCTGCTAATTCTATTGGTCGCATTTGATTAACCAAGAAAGAATAGGGCGCCAAATGGCCATAGTCGCAGCCCAGAACGCGACACCGACTCGAGGACAGCTACCGAATCAGACAAAGGCCAGGACAATGCGCCGAAGCGAAAAGCTTCATCTCCCCCACCAGCGGCTGCAGATGACCTTAACCAGTCGCTCAAGAGGACCAAGCTAGAAAACAATGTAAAAGATCGCGAGTCTACAGGAGCGCTGTCGAGACCTACAGAACGCAGCACAGATCGCCGCGAAAATGCTCAGCAGGAAGAAAAGAAGCGCGGGAAGCGATTATTCGGTGGTTTGCTAAGCACATTAAGTCAAACCACTTCCAGCTCTCAACAAAAGAGACGCCAAGAGATTGAGCGACGACAGCAGGACAAAGTTCACCAGCAGAGGGCCCAATATGATAAGCAGAGAGAAGAGAAGCTAGCCAAGCTGAACCATATACGACAAATTGAACAGCTTGGATTCGAAGAGCGAGTGGTAAGCTGGTCTTTAGCTTAGTCCCTGACGTATCTACCTCTAGGGCTATTCAAACTAATGATATATCTAGATGAAAACTAGACACGCAAATATGCTCGCGATGGCACGCTTCCTGGAGACTAGGAGTACCCCCAAGATCGTAAGTGCCACACTATTGTGTACTTAATCGTTTGACTCGTCAGCTGATCATTATCTTTAGTTTTACTTGCCGTGGGATCCTACAGAGGAGCAGGAAGACATAATCAAGGACCAAATACGAGAGGCCGAGGCCACCGTCGAGCGAGAGGTCCACGAATTCAAGCGACAGAAACAGCAGAGAGCAGAGGCGTTAGGTATCGAAATCGAATCCGAACCTCCTACATCAGAGCCCAAGGAAATAGTGGGTAGCAAAACTAATGATGAGCATCTTACTGATCTTCCCAAATCCATTCCCACTGCTAACCGCCCCCCCTCGTTTTCCGGTAAGGCTGGTCACGAGAAAGAGCCAGACAGAGCAGACGACGTCATGATTGAGGAAGTGGAGGACACGGTAATCTATTAAGCTACTGCGTCCCCCAGTTCCTTCTCTTCTTCTTTTATTTTCCCGTTTTATTCCCCCTCCGGTTATGTTACTGGGTATCATGAGAGAAAAACAATGGTAACGGATTTGGGAAGTGACGTCTGTTCCTGTCACGACATGGAGTTATATCACAGCATGGAACTATTATCTGAAAAGGTTTTTGGGCAGGATGGATGGGGTGGGATAGGCGGGACCTCCAATGTAAGTTTCGAGTTCTCGGAACCAACTAAAAGCTCAGCCGATGCTGATAGTGGGTTTTCAACGCGCTTGACGATATCCAATAATTAACTGAATTGACTGTTTTTTGATAATGTTGGCAGTCCTGTTGGTGTTTTATATACTAAATATGTGTATGACCCCCTAAAAGGAGCTTGGGTTGGTTGGTAGGTATCTGTACTAACAACCTCTGCATACATATATGTAGCTGAGACCTTAGTTGTATGCATCCATTCCTTGGCAATGCTTCGCCTCCCGTAGCTAGATAGGTAAGGAAGGTAGTCTGCAAGAGCCGAGGCATAATACTATGTATGCGTCTATGCGTCGACCCCTTTCGAAGGAGGTTATAGGATATTACTAAGCCGCTACTCTTAAGAACCGATGCAATTCGTTGACGGGATTCGCATTCGCTCATATTTCAGCTCCGGAGTTCCGGCGCTTCCTCAAAGCCACCCTTCGTCACTGGTAAGAATGCATGTCATTCAGGTAACTACGTAATAGGGGATGTTGACTTATTGTGCTACAAGGACCCGGGAGCCCGGGAGCACCGGCGCTCTCGGAATACATATAACTGCCTATATAGGTATGTATGTAGGTTATGCACAGTAGGTATTGGTGTAAGCTGGGTATGTATGGTATGCCTAGGTGGATACTCGGCCGGGCCACGGAGCTATTCTCTACATCTGCATAGTTATTGTAGATGTATGTAAGTAACTTAAAGGTATGTATTTCTTACTTACTTACTACGTTGGGTCCTGCGTAGGTATTTGCCGATTGGTTGGGCAACCGGATCGCTACTACATATATGTTGTAGCTGACTACCGGGGCCGTTACTCAGCTCCCGGAACTTTTTTAATTCTACATTCGTTCATTCGTTATACAGGTAGGTATCCTATCACATTGTACGTACAATACATACTGTACCTACATTCAAGTAAATATTTCGATCATCCGATACTCTAACCTAGGTATGTACAAGCACCTAACCTACCTACCTACCTAACCTAGGCAGGCCCGCCCTTATCCCGTTAAATTATAGCTGAACCTCGGCATCTTTTTTTCTCATACCTACATAACCTTGAAGTATGATACCTACCTACCTAGCCTAGTAGTTATAGTTATAAGGCATTGAAACAGATTCTGCATAGGATAGTACGCTGACGCTAGCCATTAGCTGCATCATGGATACAGATAGCATGCGTGATAGGTGGGAACCTTACCTACGTACATACCATTACATCAAGCATCGAAGCACTTACACTATCAGCTATGACATATGTAGGTATGTAGGTGGTGTATAAAACCCTGGCCAGGCGGGAATTATACAAAGTTCCCAGTCTTCGAAACGGCCCAAAGTTCAGACAAGCATCATTGTATGTACCTACATTACATATCTATCTTAGTTCCCGTGTTTACGACCCGCCCACCTGGCATGGCATGGCAGGCCCAGGTCCGGCGAGCGATACTACTTTTAGGACCTCCCCGATAAGTCTTCGGTCGAAATATTTGACGTACGTAAGTAAGGGTGACTGGCTGGCTGGCTGTGCCGAGGACCAAAAAAAACAATGTTATTATATAATATACCTATCATTATACACACACACATATATATGTGTGTAGTAAACTTAAACTCTTCTTTGCTCTCATAAGCTCCTTTCTTACCACTTCACGTTTTTTGCATTGCGGTATCATTCATAGAATTCGTTTTGCTTGAGTAGATATAGACGTGAATCAATATGTCTACCAGCGCATTGGTCCCTAACGATCCTCGGGTCGAACACAAGTTCACCTCGTTTGGGGATATAACGTACCACTATATGTTGACTAAGCCGGAGCGCAAGCCCATTGCCACAGTTCTTCTCATTCATGGCTTGTTGGTACCCCCCCTGACTTGAAGGAGGCCTTATATTGCCGTACTCAGCTGACAATGTCTGTAGCCCTGACCTTGGCATGGGATGGCGATATCAGGTCCCTTACCTGTTGTCACTGAATCTACAGGTCATTGTTCCGGATATGTTGGGATACGGACGCACCTCCGCTCCAGAGTCCCACGAAGAGTACACTTTAAAGAAGATGACGGCTCATATGGCGGCCATCGTCAAGGAGAACACACCTGAGCCGATTATCCTCGGTGGCCATGATTGGGGCGGTCTTCTTGTTTGGTAAGTTCCAGAGTTTCCTTGCTATACCCGAGTCTTGCCAGATCTTTAGTCACGAACCTGGTTGCTTACCTTACCTCTTCAACTTGGAGACCACGTGTCGTATTGTGAGTTATGTGTGCTGACTAGAGCGTGTGGTAAAAATAGGCGTATGGCACAATACTATCCGGAATTAATCCGTGCAGTTTTCAGTATTTGCACGCCTTTCATACCTATGTCGACGGTTAAGCATTCACTAGAGGATGTGGTGAAAAGGAGACCGCACTTCAGATACCAGCTCCAGCTGGCTAGTCCCGTCGCGGAGAACATAGTTAACAAATCGCCCGAAAATTTGCGAGGATTCATTAACGGCATATTCGGTGGCAGGACGCCGGAAGGCAAGCCTGCGTTTAGCGTGGATGTTGGCGTCATCGAGGAGAACGTAGCTAGGGTCGAGCCGTCTCCGTTAGTCAGCCGAGAGATGATTGACTTTTACGTCCAGGAGTATTCGCGGAACGGCCTGCACGGACCGACCAACTGGTATCGCACCCGTGCGCTCAACGCCGATGATGAGCAGGAGCAGGCGAAGAACGGCGAATTCAAGTTCCCGATGCCGGCCATGTTGGTCGTGGCCGAGAAGGACGCCGCGCTACCGGCCGCCATGGCAGAGGGCCAGGAGAAACATTTTGCTGGCGGCCTCAAACAGGAGATTATTCCCGGAAGTGGCCACTGGGTCTTGGTCCAATGTCCCGAGCTCGCTAACAAGCACATCGGCGATTTCATCAAAAGCGTTCTCGGAGACGAATTGAAGGCATCCTTATAAGCCATCTAGTCGGTTCATATGCAGTCTGATATTGCTACTGCATGGTGTCTATCTGTTGGTTTGTTGGGTTGCTTGCTGTGTGTTAGGACGGGCGATATGAGGATCGCCTCTATATCGTCGTATAACTGTTATGTATCCACCGCGGTGGCGTGTGTCAATACCCCGTGTTGGTTCAGTGCACGTATACTTATTCTTGGTTATTAAATAACATATAGACTTATGATGACAATATTCAAGCTGAAAATCGTCGTGTTTACGTATGTATATATCCACGTGAGTGAGTATAGCGTGGCTGATGTGCAGACTAAATAGGAGGCGTAGAGGGTAGAAATTGGAGCTGCGGCGAAGGGCGCCACGATGAAAGAGTTAACTTATCTGAGCCCCTGAAAGATTTAAAAATGAAAGATTTAAAAATAAATCTGATCAAGTACGAAGAAGTCGAGGACAAGGCTAAGCCAACCTGTACCAATGCACATACAGATGTGCAAACAGATGTGCACACTGCAAACAGATGTATGCATTGTACTTGTACCTACATAGGTTGGCACTGAGTATGTTGGTAGCCTTTTTCCTATTTGCTTCGAATTCCATTCTTAAGGGAGAAAAGGTATAGTTAGGTACTGTCAGTATGTCAATGGCAATTGCGATTAGCAATCCCAATTTATATTTTCTTTGGGGGTCGGAGATGGCGTTTCGAATCAAAGTACCATAGATACATAACATATGTATCATAGGCGAATGTTGCGCATCGCATCAATTATGAGGTAAGAGGCGTGGCTCCTTTTATGTTACTGTATCTGTATGGAAGATACTTAACCTAGTACAGTACATACCTACATAGGTATGTACGGTACTAGATCGTGGTGTACATAAGGAGGTTCCTGACTTGACCTTTATTAATCCCGCTAATTGGACCCGCCTGAAACTAGCCCTTTTGCCAACCACGTACATATTTTTTGTTTTAAAGCCTACTATCAACCCTTTTTAATATGCAGGCATTGGCCCCCTAAACTTGAAGCCCTCCAGTAGTTAGTAGTATCTAGGTATCTACCTAGGGTTCGTATCTGCCTAGGGTATCTACCACATGCACCTGCCACCTAGCTGCTAAGCTGCTTAGGAGTAACTACCTAGGTACCTAATCTTTGAAAGCTTTAGGGCGATGTGTCAACTGAAAGAAAGTTCATAGTAGCGCCTTTTACGCTGATTGATGGTGGAGATGTAGGTATATTTAGGTAGGGCGGCCTAGGACCTGGCAGGCACGTTCAGGTGGTACTGGTTTGTGTTACGCACGCCCCATAGGCTACCATCAAGGCAGTCACCTTACTGGCTACTAGAGACATACTAGTATCATATTGATCGTAGTGACGGAAGGCTGTGCAAAAGAGAAACGGTCGTACAATGTACATAACTACACGAAGGTGGGAAAGGGAGATCCACTTATGCTGATGCTGATGTTACCCTTTTAACATTTTCTGCGTTTCGTCGGTACCTTTGAATTTGTTAGCACTGAGATTTGCTAGACTGTTAGACATACTCCATCGCTCATCATTCAATGCCCATCGCCTGTTTAACTCGAATCCATTCTAAATTCAACAACGAATCCCACAATCACTTACCTATTTACTATTCAACATTCACGATTTTGACGTTTATTTTCTTCCCTCATCGTCGCCTTATTTCTTCGACCCAGTAATCTGCTACTTTACATTCTCATCTTTCACGGCCCTGAACCACCCCCGTGTTCCCGCTCATTCGTCCTGCACTAAGCACAAACAAACCACATACCAGCCTAACCAGTGACCACGACTCCTAATCCTCTTCTATTCGAATAAATCCTTGAAACTCAACCGTGATCTCCACCTCATGACTATGGTATACGAAAGTCAAAAGACTCTGATTATTTAATGCAACCAAGCAGGCAGCTTTAGACTGACTCAATAACCGCCATTGCTATCATCATCATTACCTCCTTTCATGCCCGCATGCCTCCCATCTTCCTCCCTTTGTAACCCGAACCCCTTCGCGACATGGCTGGCAGGGCGCCTCCTGGGGGCTCCTCCAGCTCTAACAATGACTTATTACTTGACCTCGACGACTATTCTCCCCATGGCGGACAAAGACCACCCGTGAACGATGATAATAACGGTCGACCGTCAGTATCCTACGATGACTTTGTTGGCGGTAACAACCCGGCTACCCACCCGACAGCAAAAAACCCACCAATGGGCGCCGGCGCTTCACATCCTCGTGCACCATATATGGCCGAGGCTGACAGACAGTACAGCCAAACCTCTGACTTGCATAATTACCAGAGATATGCCGACGACTTCGACGACTATCCCGACGATGGCCAGTCTTATTATCAACATGGAGGAGCTATAGGCGCAACCAGCGACTCAGATGGTCGGTCTAATGCGCGGAACCGCAATAGTGTACTGGGACTAGGAGGTGGAATCTTGGGCAAAGCTAAAAACATGTTCGGGATGGGACAGCAAGGTTATTCGGAAATGGACTTACCTTTGACGGAGCCAAGCCGTGGGCGCGGAGATTCCTCAGCTGAGCCACCGAAGCAGGGCAAGAAATTTGAGTTGAAGAACTTCAGGTTTGGTTTTGGTGGAGGTAAACCAGATCCGTCAACTCTCGGCCCCCGAATCATCCATTTGAACAACCCCCCTGCGAATGCAGCAAACAAATACGTCGACAACCACGTCTCTACCGCTAAATATAACGTCGCTACCTTCTTACCTAAGTTCCTAATCGAGCAATTCTCCAAATTTGCCAATGTCTTCTTCTTGTTCACTGCGGCACTGCAGCAAATTCCGAACTTGTCTCCAACGAATCGTTATACCACCATTGGCCCTCTTGTTGTTGTGTTGCTGGTATCTGCAGGCAAGGAGCTGGTGGAAGATTATCGAAGGAAACAGGCCGACAGTGCGCTCAATAACTCGAAGGCTAAAATTCTGCGAGGCTCGGCCTTCGAACAGACGAAATGGATCAATGTGTCTGTGGGAGACATTGTGCGAGTTGAATCAGAGGAGCCTTTCCCGGCTGATATCGTCTTGCTTGCGAGCTCCGAACCGGAGGGCTTGTGCTATATTGAGACTGCAAACCTTGATGGTGAAACTAACCTGAAGATCAAGCAGGCATTGCCAGAGACATCCACCATGGTTAGCCCGGCGGAATTAAGTAGACTGGGGGGCAGAGTACGATCCGAGCAGCCGAACAGTAGTTTATATACCTATGAAGCGACTTTGACTATGCAAGCCGGTGGAGGGGAAAAGGAGCTGCCTCTTACCCCAGAGCAGTTGTTACTTCGAGGTGCTACTCTCAGGAATACGCCCTGGGTCCACGGCATAGTGGTATTCACGGGACATGAGACGAAGCTTATGCGAAACGCTACTGCGGCCCCGATCAAGCGAACCAAAGTCGAACGACAACTCAACATGCTGGTCCTTGCCTTGGTTGGTATGCTTCTCGTTCTTAGCATTATTTGTACTGTGGGGGAGCTGGTTTTCCGATCCGTCAGATCCGACTCGATTCCATACTTGCAACTGGATACACTCGACGATGCTGGGGAAATTGTACAGGCAATATTCAAGGACCTCGTCACATATTGGGTCTTATTCTCTTCATTGGTTCCTATCTCGCTATTCGTAACTGTCGAAATGGTCAAATACTGGCATGGCATTCTGATAAATGACGACTTGGATATCTACTACGACAAGACGGATACGCCTGCAAACTGTCGAACGTCAAGTTTGGTGGAAGAGTTGGGCATGGTTGGGTTTGTCTTCTCGGACAAGACGGGAACTTTGACGTGCAACATGATGGAATTCAAGCAATGCTCAATCAGCGGCATACAATACGCAGATGAGGTACCAGAGGATCGAAGGGCTACCATGCAGGATGGCGTGGAAGTTGGAATTCACGATTTCAAGCGACTGGCCGAGAACCTAAAATCGCATGAGAGCTCTGAGGCCATACATCACTTCCTGGCACTTCTTTCAACCTGCCATACCGTTATTCCGGAACGAGAGGAAGCTAAGGGCGGCAAGATTAAGTACCAAGCTGCCTCTCCTGATGAGGGCGCATTAGTTCAGGGAGCTGTGACCATGGGTTATACGTTCGTTGCTCGCAAACCACGATCCGTCATTATCGAAGTCGCAGGCAGAGAGTATGAATATGAGCTCTTGGCTGTCTGTGAGTTCAACTCCACGAGAAAGCGAATGTCAGCAATATACAGATGCCCTGATGGGAAAATTCGATTATACTGTAAAGGCGCAGACACAGTCATCCTCGAGCGATTGAACGAGGACAACCCGCACGTCGAGCAAACTTTACTCCACTTGGAGGAGTATGCATCTGAAGGTCTTCGAACTCTTTGTCTAGCAATGCGCGAGATCCCCGAACATGAGTATCAGGAATGGCACTCTATTTTTGACAAGGCCCAAACTACCGTGGGCGGTAATCGTGCGGATGAGCTGGACAAGGCCGCCGAGATTATCGAGCACAGCTTTTACTTACTAGGTGCAACTGCCATCGAGGATCGCCTCCAAGATGGCGTCCCGGAGACTATTCACACACTTCAGCAAGCGAATATCAAGGTTTGGGTCTTGACTGGAGATCGCCAAGAAACAGCTATCAATATCGGCATGAGCTCCAAGCTGCTAAGCGAAGATATGATGCTTCTTATTGTCAATGAAGAGAATGCCGTAGCAACCCGCGATAACATTCAAAAGAAACTTGACGCCATCCGCAACAATGCAGATGGATCCGTTGAAATAGATACACTAGCCCTTATCATTGATGGAAAATCCCTTACCTTCGCCTTGGAACCGGACATGGAGAAGATCTTCTTCGATCTGGCCGTGATGTGCAAGGCAGTCATATGTTGCCGTGTCTCGCCGTTGCAGAAGGCTCTAGTTGTGAAGATGGTCAAAAAGTTCTCCCCGGAAATTCTCCTCGCCATTGGCGACGGGGCCAACGACGTATCTATGATCCAGGCTGCTCATATCGGTGTCGGTATTTCAGGTGTCGAAGGTCTCCAGGCTGCCCGGTCAGCCGATATCTCCATCGCCCAATTTCGATTCCTCCGCAAATTAACTCTCGTTCATGGCGCATGGAGTTATCAGCGGATCAGCAAGACGATTCTCTTTTCCTTCTACAAAAATATCACTCTGTACATGACGCAATTTTGGGTAAGTGAACGTATTCTCCATTCATACCCCCTTATTATTCAAGGCATATGGCTCGATGCTAACACATGAGTAGTACACTTTCCAAAACGTCTTCTCCGGCGCAATTATCTTCGAATCTTGGACATTGTCCTTTTACAATGTTTTCTATACCGTGCTTCCTCCTTTGGTCATGGGTATCCTCGATCAGTTCATTTCCGCAAGGCTACTTGACCGTTATCCGCAGTTGTACACGCTGGGTCAGCAAAATCAATTTTTCAAGATCGGCACGTTCGCCGCATGGATCGCTAATGCCGTCTACCACTCTATTGTCTTGTATATTTTCTCTGAATTGATCTGGTATAGTGACTTGAAGCTGGGTGATGGCACGATGGCGGGACATTGGGTTTGGGGCACGGCTCTATATGCGGCAACACTTGCGACCGTTCTAGGAAAGGCTGCTTTGGTGACGAGCAACTGGACAAAGTATCACGTCATGGCCATTCCGGGCAGCATGCTTATTTGGTATGTGTTCGTTATCATCTATGCCACAGTCGCTCCTATGCTCGGATTCTCGGAGGAATACGACGGGCTGGTGCCGAAATTATTTGCCAATCCCGTTTTCTGGCTGCAGACGGTGGCGTTGCCCATGCTCTGTCTTTTGCGTGACTTCTCTTGGAAATTTGCCAAGAGGATGTACTACCCGCAGACGTACCATCACATTCAAGAAATCCAGAAGTACAACATCCAGGACTATCGTCCAAGGTAAGCAGTCGTTCCCACATTATGTCACTATTTAGCGTTGGATATAGCTAACAAGAGGAACAGGATGGAACAATTCCAGAAGGCGATCAGGAAGGTCCGGCAGGTACAGCGGATGAGGAAGCAACGCGGTTACGCTTTCTCACAAGCGGATGAAAGCCAGACGCGCGTAATAAATGCGTACGACACTACGAGGCATAGAGGAAGGTACGGCGAGATGCCGGCATCCACGTCGGAAAGGTAGTCCGTTTAGGGGAGAGGGAGTGCGGGTTCGGTAGTTTTGTTGTACTATATAAGTTCTATGGATACGATTACTACGAATCTCGGTAGAGCGGCGTAAAGAGAAAAAAAAGAGAAGCCACAATAAATGATTGGGCAATAAGATGCCGTCGATGAAATTATGCATTCTGATTCTAATGATGCTTTTAATGCTGATAGGAATAGGGTTAATAGGGTTAATAGGGTTAATAGGGGTTTGCGGTGATGATGATGGTTATGACTATGGCTATGGTTATGGTTATGGTTATGTAGTCCAGTAGTGTAGTGTTTTATTCTTAAAGGGGGGAGAAGCCTCCAGTCGATGCAAGATGCAGGATGCAGGATGCAAGATGTATGTAGCTGTAACCGGCCAATCAAGACACGTACAATCTTAAAACTCCAGAGGTCTCAAACGTTACGTACATGGCTTGTAGCCCCGCGTACGTAACCAACATTATGGATAAATTGCCTTTTTGTTTTTATAAGATTCTAGTCTTCTACGATTGGTTTGTCTTCCAATCGACTCGAATAGCAGACACTACAGTTTGTATAAGACAATACTCTTCGAATTTCTACAGCCCGCGGTTTTCATTGCTCATTTCTTAATCATCTCAAACCAGATACTTCAAAATGATGGCAGCAATAGGGATGAGAGCATTCAGGCCGTCAATAGCGGCATCACACGCACATGGAGGAACAAAGTTGGTCGGGATGGCAAGGGTATCTAAGGCGTTGATGTCATCGACACCGGATGGACAAGAGAATGCAGAGCCAAAAGACGCGGGGATAGACCGCCCAGCAAAGGAGGAGGCTGCTGCTGCTACTGCTCCGGCGGGTCCGAAGGCGAAACCGCGGCTACCAGCGCTAGCCAAGCCGGCATGGAAACGGTTCATGCTCGTGTTCTACGCGCCGGAGGCGGCCGTGCAGGCGTGCAAGGCGGCGGTGTTTAAGGCGGGCGCGGGAAGACACCCGTGGAACCGAGTGAAGTACACAGAGTGCTGCTGGTCGACGCCGGGACGAGCGGAGTTCCGGCCGGCGGAAAACGCGGACCCGGGTATGGGGGAGGTGGGCGTCTTGAGGGAGGTTAGTGAGGTTAGGGTCGAGACGATGTGTCCTGACGGGGAAACGATGAGGAGTGCGGTGAAGGCGCTGCTGGAGTGAGTTGGTTCCCCACCCCCACCCCCCCTTTTCCCCTGGTATTTTTGTTTGTTTTCGTGTATCTATCTATAACTATGTTAAGTCTTGGAGGTGATCGTTCTTCCTGTGACTTTAAGGTTTAATCATTAAAAAAGCCCCCCCTGCTAACTACAAGCTCCCCTTTTCTAGAGCTCACCCGTATAAGGACCCGATGTACTATGTTATCAAGACGAGGATGTCGGTGCCTCTGGTAATCGAGGATGAGAAGGGAGTTGAGAATGAGGAGGATACGGGAGATGAGGGGGATAAGAAGAAAGTAGAGAAGAAAACGAAGAAGCGTAAGAATAAGGAGAAGACAGGAGATAGGGAGAAGGTAGGAAACGAGGAGAAGAAGGCTGATGAAGTTCACTAGATGCTCAAGATGCTCAACTTTTATCCCAATATTACTAGGTAGTTATTTGTGTATGAACTACAATAGGTTGGCTGATCATAACCCCGGCATGAATAAATAGCCGACTTGAAGTGGACCACCCGGGATCCGTGGACATTTAATATCCACCCTGATATTTCTCTTTCGGTACGTGAATTCGTCAAATACTAATCATTACAGATGTGTAAAACAAATGCAATGTCAAGCGAAATAAAAGTATGCGGCACAGACTAAGTAGTACCTAAGCTACCCTTGAAGTTTATAATAAACATACATAAGCTTTGTCCCATCTTAACCGAGCTTTTCGTGACAATGACAACTGACAACAAATTAGCGATAGGGTGAATGGATGTGTCTCGATAAGGATAAGATGTGATGGGTTGAGTTGGGACAAAATACTTCAATTGATGCATATTACTGTTATAACAGTTATATAGGGCTGACTTGTCCAATTAATTTACGTGAAACCTTCCCATAAATAGTTTAGTCTATTCACTATGCCGAATGCCCGGGTGGTATGTGGGTGGTATCGTTGTATCGAGATCCTGGTAGCTGTGCCGTCTTGGCCCTAATGGCCCAAGCTCTTTCCCTAGAAAAGTAATCCCGCGACAAGGGAAGTAATAAAGTAAGTACTGTACGTCGTAAAGGGAAAAAAAAAAAAGAAAAAAAAAAGAAAAGGGTCCAAAGCAATTCTGACCCACCTAAAAATTCCTCACGGTCCAAGTCATATTTTCTTTTGCTGCTGATTGGCGATGAGTCCATTTTCGCGCAAGTATTTCTATTAGGTACCTACTCATCCCAAATATTCTCTTACTCTACGACACCTTTTTTGATTGTCCTACAACCTTCAATTTCTACACATCTCCTCTCTACCGACCTGGTAAACCTCGTCGCCGGTTAAGACCCCTGATGGCGTCAACATCGAGGGCCTTGAGTAGGCTCACTGCTCGCCAGCTGTCTACCCGTACCAATGCGCCGGCGATCAGCTTCAGCCCGACGTCATTCTCCCAGACTTTAATCGCAAGAACACGGAATACAGCAGTCGCATTTCCTCGCCAATTTGCGCGATCCTATTCTGACGCTCCTCCTCCTCCGCCCAAGAAGCCGCGCAGAATTCGTACTACTTTGAAGTGGTTATGGCGTGCTACTTATCTCTCCGTTCTTGCCGGTGTCGGTGCTGTCATCTATGATGGCTACACAGACCGTCATCCAGATGATCAATTCACTCCGGACCCGAGCAAGAAGACGTTGGTGATTCTTGGTAAGTAGTACAACCAAGCGCTTCTTCCCAGCCTAGCTTCCCTTCTCTAACTAATTGTAATATCTTTCTAGGTACTGGCTGGGGCTCAGTCGCTCTACTCAAGAAGCTTGACACAGCCAACTATAATGTCATCGTTATCTCGCCGCGAAACTACTTCCTCTTCACCCCTCTGCTACCGTCTTGTACCACTGGAAACATTGAGCACCGCTCTATCATGGAACCCATCCGCCAGATCCTACGTCACAAGAAAGCTGCTGTCAAATTCTACGAAGCTGAGGCTACACACATTGATGTTGAGAACAAGGTTGTCAAAATTACCGACAACAGCGACATCAAGGGTAAAGTTAGCGAGACCAATGTTCCTTACGATATGATTGTTATTGGCGTCGGTGCTGAGAATGCTACCTTCGGCATCCCCGGTGTCCGCGAGAACAGCTGTTTCTTGAAGGAAATCAAGGATGCTCAGTCTATCCGTACCAAGATCATGGATTGTGTTGAAACTGCTGCATTCAAGGACCAAGCGCCCGAAGAGGTCGACCGTCTTCTCCACATGGTAGTTGTTGGTGGTGGCCCTACCGGTGTTGAGTTTGCCGGAGAGCTGCGAGACTTCTTCGATGAGGATATCCAGAAGCTTATTCCCGATATTGCTCCCCGCTTCAAGGTTACTCTAATCGAGGCCCTACCCAACGTACTACCCATGTTCAGCAAGCAGCTTATTGAATACACCGAGAGCACTTTCAAGGAGGAGCACATTGACATCATGACTAAGACAATGGTTAAAAGAGTGACCGATAGGGCGGTCGAAGCCGAAATCACTGGTCCCGATGGCAAGAGGTCCCTGGTCACCATCCCCTTCGGTCTCCTCGTATGGGCTACCGGCAACACACTCCGCCCAGTGGTTAGAGACCTTATGTCACAAATCCCTGCTCAGAAGGATTCAAGACGTGGCCTCGCTGTGAACGAGTACCTTGTCGTTCAAGGTACAAGGGACGTGTGGGCGGTTGGTGATTGCGCGGTAGCTGGATACGCACCCACCGCTCAGGTCGCCTCTCAAGAGGGTGCTTTCCTAGCAAGACTATTCAACAACATGGCTCTGACAGAGAATCTGGAGGAGAAGGTCCGTGATCTTAGCGCGGGCCTGAACCTTCAGCCCGGTGACACGGCAGCCAAGACGCAGGAGATCGAATCTCTCGAGAAGCAGCTACGTCGCATCAGGGATATCAAGCCTTTCCACTACTCGCACCAAGGCAGTTTGGCCTATATTGGTAGCGAGAAGGCCGTTGCCGACGTAGCATGGTTGAACGGCAATGTCGCCAGTGGTGGCAAGCTGACCTATCTCTTCTGGAGAAGCGCTTACTTGAGCATGTGCTTTAGCCGTATGTCTATCCACTCCTTATTGAAACCTCGATGAAAATACATAATGCTGACATATTTCTAGCACGCAACCGTGTTCTCGTCGCCCTTGATTGGGTCAAGGCCAAGGTCTATGGACGAGACGTCTCCCGAGAATAGATGCATTCACTTTATCCAGTAGCATTATTCGGATAACGCTTCACCTCGTTCCATTAGTCTCTCCTGGTTTTCAAATCAGAGATACGTAAACCTTTTCTCTCCCATGACCGATTTCACCTACCTACTTACGTGGGCTTGAATCCCCCGTGTATAATAGTTATTAGAAGAATCCTAGACCCAAAAGAAACAAGATGATGAAAAGGAATGTCTCGGATAGGGGTTTGAAAAGGAGAGGATGGGGGCATACCCAGACACAAACACATACACACATACACTATTCATGGCACGCACGGCACATGCATACTCACATTTACCTACTATCTCACACACATACACATAACACATATAGAAGGCGTTTTCTTCCCCTCCAAATCCCCTTCCGTATACGAAAAACTCTATCCTCCCTCGGTACTTACGTACCTGGGTCAGGATAGAGTTCACGATATACAAAAGGGCTTTGCTGGTTGGATGGTCGGTCGGTTGATTGGTTGGTTCGCTGGATGGATGAATGATGAATGGATAGATGGTTATAAGGGGAGGAGGGTGGTTGGTTCCGTTCCGTTTGCTTGCATGGATACCTACCTATCTTACCTACCTTGCCTAACCTGGTCTTGTCCATTACCTAGTATTCGTTCGAACCCTTATGATAGATAATAGGAGGTATTCCATTAAACACTACATACTGTAGATCTGTGTTCCCGTTGTTTTGTGATTCTCTTTTCTTTAAGAGTATATGCGTGCGTGATATACTATCTACCAGGTAGGGATAGGTAGGTACATAGGTAGGCGGAGGTTCAGTCTCTATATGGCACATATCTCCTAGGTACCTACCAACCTCCTATACGACCCGACCTAGGCTTGAGATACGCACCCTATAGCGTATATACGAGATCTCAAACAACCCCAGACCTACAAGAACCAACACAGACCGACAGGATGAACCAGCAACGGTGGCCGAGCCGAGTAACCGCCCTCCGGACTACTTACTAATCTGAGCTGGACCACGATCTCACTTGGCAAGAAACAACATGAATAGATAGTTGGAGCATTCTCATGATCCTGTACCTACATACCTAGGTACCTATACCTTTCAAGGCTGGATATGTATGTAGGATATTAAGTAGGAACACTGGAACGGACATGATCCTGTCCCTCTTATGATATTACCTAGGCAGGAATCTATGTATATATAGTAGGTAGGTAGGTAGGTAGGTAGGTACCAGAAGAGCTCTACACGCCGCATACCCCTAAGGTTAGGTTAGGGAGGTTGCGAGGGTAGGTTTTTTTCTTTTTCTTTTCTTTGCCCCTTAACTACCTACCATGGTGTTGGATGTATATCAACCGACTATTAACTATTAAATGCCTCTTACATATAACTATGTGAGTAAGAGGTTCCGTAGATAGGTAGGTACCTACATAAATATGTAGCCAAAAAGAATTAAAAAAAAAAAAAAAAAAAAAAAAAAGGGTGTTTTACCAAGGGTCTGTCTACCTACATAGGGGCCATATGGGGGGAGGGGCTAGATACTATACTATATAGAGCAAAGACAGCTTACATGTAACTAGTTATAGGTACATAACTACCAACTTATATATAGGTAAGTAGCTTCCATTGTAGGTAAATACCTAGTCTCCAAGGAGCTGTCACTGTCAGAGATCCTCGCGCAAACAACGATAACTACCTATGTAGGTACTGTTCTGCGTCTCCTGGGTTCCGCCTCGTGACAAGATCCATACACCACCTATGCTTGACTGATTGCATCAACACCACTGCAAACTAACTAGTTATCGTACTCCGTGAATGTTTCGAGCGATCCTCGCGCTCTGGGTCTGATGTGACATACTTATCTAGGTGGGTAGTTAGGTGGTGGAGCTATACTAAATAGCAGTCTAACCTAGTGGTTGCTGAGATGTACGCCGGCTGGCGATAGCATTTAGTTACAGGAGGAGAGACTTTGCTATTGGGTGCATTAGAGCTTATTGAGTATATCGTATACTGATCCACGGATCTTCATGAGTAGGTAAGTAGTACATAGATACTAAGATAACGTTGAAGTATAGCGGTGCGTGCACGAAGTCCTACGAGCGAGTCTCTAGCACGGAATTTGTTCAAGCACATGCATGCATAGATCCCGCCATGTCCACTTCATAGCGGCGAGATTGTAAGTTGTGATAATGGTAAAGATCTTGGTTCTATTATCATAATGTAATTTCGTTATCCAGGTAAAATATGTAAATATGTGTTGTCAGAGTTGTGTTAGAAATCCGTATCCGGTATTGATGTGGCATTTTTGCCCAAACTCTTTTATCAATTTGTGAAAAAGATTTCCAGGTGGTTGCTAGTTGATCATCAAACATTTTGCTTGGACGTGCTCTTCTGGAGTTAGCCTTGGCTATAACTATCGGTATAGATCAGCAGCGCGGTAAACGTAATAAGATGTTTCCCACATTAGATCCTGTATTAGAAGACCCTGAAATAAGCGCCTTTCGTAAAATAGAAAAAATAGCCAAGATATATTCGTGCCTTCATTGAGTCGAGTTTGGATTTGATGATCAATTTTTGGACGTCGTATCTGCGTGCTGTGACTTCGTAAAACATCGGTCCCATGGCCAGAATATCGAGAGATCCACATCCTTGGCTTCGTCGAGTATTGAACCCTGAGCTCATATTCCCACCGTTGTTTCCGCCGTTGCTCCTATGTAAATGTAAAGAACTCACAGGCGGCAAGACGCTATTGCGGTTATGGTTAGTCTTTTTGAGGCTCAGCATTAGGCTCTCGGACCATAGCATAGAGCTTGATAGCTGTGCCATTGTCATCGCACTCTAGCTCCTTCGCGAATTTGAAGCCAAAGCGACCATATATTTGCATATTAGGCACGTCACGACTGGATTCAAGATAGCAATTCATGCCTTCGGCATCGGCCTGGTTAGTCACGGCTTCCATCATAAGCCGGCCTATTCCTTTGCCCTGGGCTTTGGGCGATACCACCATGATATTGAGGAAGTAGTACCCTCGCGGGTCGGTCCATACAGATGACTGGGCCTTGGCTTGAGTTTCCTTCCATATGTAATAACGCTAGATGCTCGACTTTAGGTCAGTGATAGCTCGGAGCAGGAATGAGTTCATTGAGTTGGATGGAGGTGGGAAATTTGGTAGCTAGACTTGTAGGTCTGATCGCTCAATTGACACAGGCGTTGAAACAACCCATGCGCATATGAATGCCGGGGGTCCTTTTCAAAGCCATACTTCTCGTTGCGATTGGTCTCCCTTCCATAACGGATGGTCGGCAAGATGCAACTAATTCATGACAGGGAAGATCAAGGCTTATTTTGAGCGGAAAGATTGTTGGGAAAGGTAAGAGATCTCACTCACGTCGACATTCAGGCCCCCTCGGCCATAGTAGAGGATCATTCCGATCTGGCTAAGCCACAGTCGCCATCCCTCGATCCAGTCGTGCCAAGTAGGCTTCTGGTCCGCCCTTCGTGGCTTTAGCCAGCAAGCCACACCAAGGACTTCGTCGCTGCCCTCTTCTTTGGCAACGTGGAAAATACCATTGCGTATGCCCCATCGACATCGCATGCCAAGAGAAGCCGCGTTTCGTTGGAGATTGAACTGGCGAGCAACGTTAACTTATTGTAGTAACCTAAGTACTAGGTATATACAGCATTGAAGGCATTCTTGGAAGCATTGGAAGCATTGATGTTTACTCAGTCCAACCAATCATGCGCAGGACTCAGCCTTCACTCCTCATGAGGCGAAACAAATCGTTCTTAACAGACTGATTTTGAAGTGTGTACGGCATAGTATGCGTAATCACCAGCTTGCGCGGCCAACCCCGCGCGCTTGAAGAAACGGCATATTGACGGCATATTGGTAACCAAGGCGGGCTTATACGTAATAACCTACCTACCGAATACCTGCACCTTAGGTGGCTAAGGTGGCTATACAGGTAGCAGTATTCATGCACAGTTGTAAAGGGAAAAAAAAAAGCGATTGAATAGGATTGAATAGGATTGAAAAGAATTGGTTAAAAGAGAGAATGCTATAATTACATACCTTAGATTTGTCAAATATCCAATTGTTGTAAGGATCATCTGCGAAAGCTTGCCTTTTGGTTACGGGGGTTTGGTTAGCAACTTAGCATGAATGATGATGACTGGTAGAAGAGCCGAAGGGCGTCTGATCAGCCGCACGCCCCCTTCTCCCCTTAAGCCTTACATAAGCCTTAAGCAGCCCTGGAGATAATACGGGTACATGTACTTACTGAATGGCGGATACCGCACCTGGGATATCTGCTTCAGTGAGGAGAGAGACCCGGATAGCCATTCAGATAGATGTATCCGATTTGGCGGGAATCTGCCGACTTATATGAAAAGGTAACGTGAGGTGGTATACTCGGCTTTAATTGAGGCAGGGTTACTTTTCCTTCAGGATTTATGTTGATAATGTCGTACGTAATGTAACCAATGAAGAGTGTAAGGTACTATATGCAAGTGTACTCAATATTAGGAGTATGAATAGTATTACTATTAGGAGTATGAATAGTACTATTATATACCAAATGTTAAAAAAGTGAATTCCTCAATTCATCTTCATCACGCTTGCCATTATTCGGAAAGACCTTCTTCTTTGGACAGAGTCGGAAACCCTGGTCATCTCTTATCCGGGAGAATATCGGGATGCAATTCGGACAGTCTTTTGAGTCTTGACTCTTTCTAACATTGAAACTTCAAACGTTTGCCCAAGTTGTGTACATATCTACATAGCAAAGGCTAACATGGTGCGAGTACATGGTATTACCTAGTAACTTTGGGGCATTGTACATACATAGTGCCTTTTACCTGATACTATGTCGTAGACTCGTACATAGTATTCAACTAAGGTTACTAGGTAGTAGGTACAACCTAACGGTCCTTACCCACATAATTCAATGTCTGTTCAGATTCAAATATCAATTATTTCTTCTTCTCCTACATAATAACAGAAGAGCTCAGGTGCCGTTATTATTAACAAGGTCTACAAACCCGGATACTCAGTCCCAAAAGCTTAACAGAATAGAAGCAGATCGTTTTCATATTGGAAGGGCTTCCAATCTCTTGGCTTGTGTTGGCGCCGAGCCTCTGCATACCATTACCACCTACGCTAGGTAGAGAGGTGGATAAGTAACCCTTTAAGTCCTCTAAGCACAGCCGGTTGACTAAATGCACCTAGGTTAGTATAATACCTGGTACGCATGCATGCCATTGCACAATGCATAACGGTGCCATAACCTTTCCTAAGTACCTAGTAACTAGTACTTGGTAGAAAAATATTGCTCATGATTTTGCAACTATCATGGGATTTTTACTCTATATCAGAGTCGAAAAATAATAGCAAATCATCAAAAGCGGACGGTTCATGAAGAGGAATGTAAGACGTCGATCTGGGTCAAGTAAGGCGCCGCTGGTCGGTGACCCTGGTTGAAACTCTGGTGTCCCCCGCAACAAATCCCTGTTTGAGACTGGATACCCCGGTCAATTTGTCACAATTTCAACCTCAAGTCTATGCAGACCGCGTCTACGTCGTACCCGACTCTACAGTACCATACCTATTACATAGTAGGTCGTTACTCTCCTAGCGCCAACTGGCAACCATCGATACGTCTCACCCTTAACAACGTCGACGAAACCATTTGAAAATGCCGTTGTCTCTGTGTTTCCTTGGGATGTCCCTATTAAGTCTATCAAGGCCAGAACATGACCCGGTTGACACCTGTCGTGTAAACATCACTAACACCTATGTCTTTAACATCCAATGATAGTTAAGTGACATCTAGTTATCATCCTTACTAGGCGACTACACTATTGAGATGACATACAGAGGCATTTATGGAATAGAGTATAGATTTACGTATGTATACAATATTCGATCCATGATAGGCTGGGCCTACAGAGCATCAATGCAAGACGAAGGGCAATACTACCTTAATCCAGCAGTGCCTGCCCACTGCCCACTGCCCACTGCCCAGTCGACAGCAGTAAGGACTTGACTACCTAGGGTATGCAGGTATGAGCCCGGGCAGGTGCTATGATGGAATTATTCGACATGACTCTGCTGAACAGGGGTATAAGCCAGTCAGGGGTATTGTTCAGGGGTTGTCGAAGGGGGCCCCTCTGTGCATCCTTGAGACGTTGCACTAAACTGAATTGGCATATCCCGAACCCGAATCTCAAGTGCTCAAGTGCGAGACCTTCCTCCCGAATCTGATACACTCTTTTCGAATCGCATTTCCTTCTTTCTCTATATCAATATTTGAGATCGCCGACAACACTGGCTGTTATATTCTTTTCTCTTTTTTCCCCTCTCTTTTTCTCTTCTTCAAGGCGGGCCTTCTTGTATTCAATTTGTTAACCCCATTTTTAGGGGTTTTGTTTTATTTTATGGTATTGAATTTATTCCGTCCTGTCGTTCTCGTTCTTGCTCTCTCGAAACTCAGCCTCACACACTTTGGGAACGATTGCACAAATACTTATCCCTTTCGCTTTGTGTTGTTTGCCCATCGGCCATGACAAGGAGTTGAAATAGGTGCTTGGATGTAGAGCATTTCGGCGCACGACGAACAGTCTTTAGGAGTATTTAACATGGTGTCATTTGATAACAAACGACGAACTGGAGACACCCAACAATGGGAGGGATCATCCAAGATGGATCTGCGGTCGACTATCCAACTACGCGGCTTGTTGAGGCCAAGGGATATCAAAGGTGGCACCGTTAAGAGCAGAAAACTGCAGGCTCGTCATGCTATTCGGCAACGAGGGGAAAGCGCTGATGGCTCCCGCCAACGCGACATCAACCGTGATATACGTGAGTTAAGCGCGGGCCCAGGCAACGATGGCGAACAAATAGGTGTTGCGAAACCCGGCAATACACTTAGAGCGCTTGGCGACGAAGACGACAGTGTTGGCGATGGCTTTGATAGCGATAGCGGCATTGATAGCGGCCTAGACAGCGACATTGATGACGTTGACAGCGACGATGACGATCCGCCGCCTCCGCCGCCTCCGCCCCCGCCTCCACCTCCACCAACTTCAGTGCCCACTTCGGGATCTATGGTTACCATGACTGCGCGACCTCCAAGTGAAGTAACCGCTACTGAGCCAGATGTCGTGACCGTGCCTCTGCCGCGGCCTTCGTCGCCCTCGCCAACTATCCGCACAACGCCACTTGCTTTGGTACGCCTCGGTTTAACTTCAAATAAAACGATGAATACTAACTCGTGACCTCATAGCCGACCATACTCGACCCGAGCCGAGTTGTTCTACCTTCAACCGGGGCTAAACAGGAAGGCGACGGAAATCCCACACCATCGTCGATTGCCACGGATATCCAGCAAACTCTCACAACAACCTCTACACCAACACCTATAATAACACCTATCCCAATAACAACTCCAACAACAACTCCAACGACCTCAACGGCAACCCCGAAGCCTTCCAAGGGTTTTAGCGTGGGCGACAATGACGGCGAAAAAGAGGTTCATAAGGAACACGTAAACCGTACAGCAGAGCACGTCTTCATTGGAGCTGGCGCAATAGGTGAGTAAAGTTGGACTGATTTGTTTCTTCTTCTCCAACAAAAGATCGACGAATACTAATGAAACAACGTTATCAAGGCGCCTTCATCTTACTCTGCTTTATAGCATGGATCGTCTGGCGGGTACTAAAGAGAAATAAAACTCCGGGTTCTGGTGGCGGCACCGGCATAGGGTTTATCGACAAACTGTATATGAGAAACAGAGAGCCAACAGAAGGCACTTGGAATGGCCCTACGTTGTTCATGGCAAAGGAGACGCCTCCCCAATATGAGAAAGGCGAATACGGTGCCGTGCCATCTGGCATGGGCTTCTACGGTCCTGCTAAGATGAACTCAACGGGCGCTAACGGTGCCATCGGTTCGGTAGCCTCAGGCTCCGAGAGAGGGACCGTTCGACAACCGCTGAGAGGCAATCCAGTAACCAATGTGCTTGCAGATATGCCCCAAGCAGAAAATGAAGGCACAAGAGCAAATGGCAATGTCTATCCGACTTCAGGGTCATATGCAGCCCAGCCCTACTACGATGAATCCGAACTATCCCGTCCACCACCGGATATGTTTCGACCGCCGAAACGAACAGCGACCCGAGCCAGTGAAATATCGTCAATCTCGTCAGGATTTGGCGATGGTGACCTCTTTGTAGCACCAAGTTTTGAGACCAGCCAGCCTACGTCTGAGAAAACTTCAGAAGCCCCGCCAGGTGTTGCCCAGGGATCTCGAGACTCTTGGATGAGCCGGGAAGGTGCAAAAAGGGAGACGATCTACACAGAGACAAGCGAGGACCGTCCAGCCAGATTTCGGTCTATCACCAGCTGGGTCAACCAGCAGGCAGGTCGGGCGAAGAGAGCAAGTTCCAGGGCGCGGGAACGTGGAGAAGTACCAGTGATGCCGGCCATCCCAGGCGAAATAAGCGCGACGCAGCAAACCACCTACCGGTGATGAATCGTGCTATTCGATACTAAACAAGATTTCAATTGATTGCCATACAATTTTGATTTCTGCACTGATGCTACAGCTTTGTTTCTTTCCTTTTTTCTATTTTATTAATTCTGGTCTAGAAAGTGTGGGGGAGAGATGTCTATCCAGAACTCGAGGACTACCAGCTCTCACGGAGCCAATTGGCTTCGCAGCCATTCACTAGCCAACAACACTTTACAATAACAACAACAACAACAACAAACTACCTAGTACACAAGGACCATCCGCCGCACAATGTTTCAACCGCTCGTCTAACAATCTTGTATGAATGAGGACCGTTCTCTGGGTGGCGTTGAGGTCAACTCTTTTCAGCATTTATACCATGCATTTTCCAATGTTGGGAGGATCTAGAGGAAAGCCGGGGAAGAAAACGGAGTTAGTGGGAGAGACGATATAGAGAGGAGCGGATGATAACGGCCGTCGCACATGTAAAGAGAGATTTGTTCACGTTCAAACCTCAATATGAATGTCGAACCCTCTTTTAGGAGTAGATGTTCTCCATACATATATGTTTGTGGATATTACCTATAGTTATGTGGTACCCATCTGATTCGAAAGAGTATCTTCATAGTTTATAGTGTTTGAATATTCATCTTACATGGCAAACTCATAGCATGACTTCATAATTCACCGAGCTTCATGTTGGAACTCACCGAACAGTACGTATTCGTGTAACAATCAAGTCTTATGATACAATGATACATAGCACTGAGAGTTCCATGTATATATGTACATAATGCAAATGATATAAATGGGTCTATAAGGAATGAGATGGGCCGCGCGTTGATTATGCTGAAGCTGAGTTGGCCGAGCGAGGTTTATGAATGTGAGCGGAAAGCGCAGCTGAAGAAGTTGGAACTGGAACCTTGAACCTAAACACAGCCCTTTTCCTCAGCCCTTCCAAGTCTGTGGCACCAAACGGCTACTACAGTACTACTAGCCCACTAGTACCGGGAGGGTCCCTGTAAGCCCAGTTCACGGTTTACCAGGCGCAAACATAAAGAAGGCAGGGTTAGCAATTTGCTAGGTTAGCAAAGCAGCACATGACGACAATGAAACATGGAGAAGGAGGGGCTTCAATGCTGCAAACGACTTATAAACGAATTGCTTCGCGTTAACAACTCTCGGCAACTACATGCCTACTATGTATATGTCACGCGTACATTTAACGTTTCCCCAACTTTCGGTGTCCCTTTTCAACTTGTATTGAATACAATTCTCATGACTTCCAAGTTCCAATATAGATTCAATGCTTTTTGGTTCGGATACATTTTAGGTACATGGCTTCATGTTCAAATATTTAATATTAGTTTCTCCCTGATCTACTAGTTAAGTACTTACCTAGGTAGATAACTGTTTGTTATGAAACACCAGAGAGCCACCAGAGAGCCCAAGATTTGAATTGAACATCTTCGTCATTTGGGGAGCTTACCTTGGCATGCTTCCGCTATTTTTGTAACTATGTAGAACTCAGCCTCTCTCTGTCTCTCTCTTTCCATCTTTCCATGCTTATCGTATCCACGGTGCCGATTCGCGCCTAGCTTTTTGGCCTCGCAGCTGCCTCGTCACCTGTACAGTACCTTCCGTCTTCTTTACTTCGTACCACCCACATAACATCAGGTCAGCTGCGACTCTTTTCGGGACATTTATTTCCAATTCGACTTCCTTCATTTTCAAACTTCCGAATACACCATATATCTTATATTGTTCATATTGTTCATACATGTACTATCCCATCTGCAAATTCTTGTTGGCCACTACATACTGTCAAGTAGAGAGCGCCCCAATCATAAAAAAGTATATAGGTACACGCTAATCACCATTCGCGCGCAATTATTGCGATAATCTTCAATATGCTCGACGAGAACTTGCCAACCTTCTTCTTTAGACATTCGTCTAATAACCCGCTCCTTGATGTCCTTTACTTCTCACAGAACGGCTCTGAGCCCACGCCCGAATATTCCCTTCAGAGAATCAATCCGGACTTACCCCAGTCGAAGAATAAATATGCCGTGGCTTTAGAAGATGCGTGCGTTCAGGATGTCATCTTTGCTGAAGTCGTGATTGAGCCCGAACTTCAACAACTTCCCCTTTCCGCTGCCGAGAGTCGACAGCTAAATGGCGCTCCACCCCCTCCTGTACCTAACATACCCGATGGATTCACCATACAGCTTTATAACCCGGAACAGCAGGTTGTGGTGAAGGGAGAGAAGAGTACATGGACCGGAAAGGAGTCATGGGAGTTTGAGATGCCACAACAGAGTTTTCGCATGCCTTCAACCGCCAAGGTCGATCGCCAACAAACCACACCAGTTGCAAGCAACATCACCCCCAAGATCATGTTTAAGTGGAAGCGAGACAGCAAATTCTCTAAAGACATGACATGCTATATGACGGGAACTTCGATCGGTGGCAGAAAGAACAAGGATCCAGACATCACCATAGCACTATTTAAGCACGGGAGGGAATCCAGCGTCACTATATACGAACCCAACTTACAGAGGGTAGACATAGAGGATCGCAAAGGTCTCGAAGTTGTACTACTGCTTGGTGCCGAGGTCATTCGTGAGATATACCTCTTCCCTAGCCGCGACTCTTTTAATATTGCTGGCGCGCCAACTAGGCGCAAGAATTCACGACCAAGTCCAAGTCCAACCTCAACACCACCGGCGCCTGTCATGACCAGTGCTTTGGGAAATGTACCTACCACTACCTCGCCTATCACGCAACAGCCAACCCCGCCTCAGGATGCCAGAATCGAAAATGAAACTAGGCGCCTTCAAGCACTAGTCCAGCAAGAGGAACGGGAGCGTGAGAAACAGGAACGTGAGGAGCAGAAGCGCATCAAGAGGATGTTAGATGAGGAGGAAAAGGAGCGAAGACGCCGCGATGCTGAAGTAGACAAGGAGACAGCGAGGTTGCTGAAAGAATTCGGCATACAAGGACAAGATTTTGGCCCCAAACCAAACTTGCCTCCTCGACCAAGTGCAGGACCAAGTTTTGCACAGGGCCCACAGTTACACCCCCCAATTCCACCGCCGCGGCCCTTGAGCGCTGAGCCGCGACCGCACGGGGGAGGCTTAAGTAGCTGGTTCCACGGCATGGCCCCACATGCAGTTGCTCCGTCGTCGAGCCAGCCTCTACCTCACTCGGGGCGTAGGAGAGGGGGGAGTGCAGATGCCGGGAAGATGCAGAAGAAGAAGAGCACTTTTTTCTAGAGGAAAAGGGTCTGTCTCTGTGTGTGTTATCCGTTCAATTTGAACTGTAAAAAGCAGGACATTTGTAAAGGCTAGATTGCTAGGGGCTGATTTGTAATGATACCCATGAGATATTCCCCTTGAGTTTGTACCCATCTACTGTCGTTGGGGGTCAACGAGGGAGGTAGGAATGCCTAGGGCATATGGTGTCCTTGCTTTAGGGCTCCTTCGCTCTTGAAATGTAAATACTATGTATTAGTTGTCAGATACCCCCGAGCTCTGTTTATAAGTGTCATAGTGAATAAAATAGTCTGACCCAGGATAATGGTAGGCTAGGAGACGCCGTAGCTGCTCCTTTCATGGAGATGACTCCAGGAGTGTTATATATAATATTGGCACCTGTGCTATTAATTACGTATATAGTTTTCTCAGTTCAAGCATTAGCTTTACTCAAGGGATCACGCCTTCTTCCCCTTTGTCCCCTGGAGATGAAGGTTATGAGTCCACCAGAAGAAGAAAAGTCAAAGTTTTTCATCTACAGCACCACCGCACACACACAAAAGAAATCTTATTCTACCTACCTACACGTCCACAACATTTTTTTCAAAAAAAATGCATTTCTCTCTCTTCTTATTCTCCTCCTCCTCCTCCTCCTTCGCCGGATACTGAAAGCAACCGGCATCTTCAACGGGGTGTCAATAGGGAGGGTGGGTGCGACGTTTACACCTACATACCTAAGCCAAAGCCCCACAACCACCAGGATTGGCAACAAAGCCTTTTTTCCGGCCGCGGTTTGTCCTCGATAGATAGGATAGACGTAGTTATGCAATTATCATGTCTTGGGAATGCTACTAGGTACAGGCCAGACTCAGAGGCATGGTAAGTAACAATGATGAGCCGACAGTTCGAATATAATTCGAATAGGTACCGGAAGGAAAAAAAGTAGGTACCTAAGCCGACTGGAAGCACGTCCACGTGGAAAGGCACAGAGGAAGGGGCCTGGGAGGCATAATATGGATTGAGCGTCCGGCCTTGGACAGTGTATCATTCACTATATGTGTGGATTCTTATTTTTGCTCACAGATGCTGTTTTCAACATCTTTCAGTACTGAAGGGGAGAGGTGATGGGCCAAGATGGCCCCTTTACGTATGTAGAATAGTTTGACCTCGTCCCTGTGATAGCAAATAACAAATAGATAAAACAATAACTGACGATTGCTAACACATAACTTATCGCGATATCATGGATTCCTCTTCGGTAGAAACCTCTGTTGATAGATCTAGCTAGGTGGGGAGGGAGGGAGGGGCTGGATGTGATCGTGAACCTCATTCTCTGCTTCAACCCCTTCCCTAGCTGTCTGTTCGTAAGTAGGTATTTACTCGTGGGTATCATCATCTCGTTACCCTAGCCTAGCCTTACACCTATCCATCCATCCATACATACGTACATACATCCTGCGATTACCTAACTTCTTTTCCACCTCCTTCTCCCCCTTTTTTCCCCCACCCATCCCATTTCATCGCTATGCCAGAATTACACTATCACCCCTCTTTCCATCTTCCTTTCCTCCTTTTCTTCTTCTTCTTCTTCTCCGATTTATCCACTAAAAAAATCAAAATCAAAATCAAAACCTCAACTTCGGCAACACAAAAACCAGCACCAGGGCGAAAAGCGCCAGCCCGGCTATCCACACATACAGCAGCACCCTCCCCCACCACCCCTTGCCCTCGCCAACGCGCGTCAGGTTTGCGAGACGGGTAGCGACGGCGCCGAGGCCGTTCTCCCCCTTCTCGAGGCCGCGCCCCGCGTCGACGAGGACGTCGGCGTCTTCGCGGAGGGCGGAGGCGAAGCGGTGGGTTGACTCCTTGAGGGAGCGCGCCATGGTTATCATGGATTCGGTTAGGGCGTCTTGTTGGGCGCGCTGGTGGTCGATTAGGGCTTCGGTTGTTGCGGTGGTGGGGTTGGAGGGGTGGGAGGAGAAGAGCTGGGTGCGGAGGGCGGTAGTTTCGCCTTTTTCGGGGTTGGAGGTTGTGGTTGGTTGGGAGTCGCCTTTTGCTAGGGTGCGGGGGCGGAGGGCTTGGGTTGTTGATGTGCCGGTTTCCTGAGGCTGTGTTGCGGTTGTTGTTATGCTGGGTATTTGGGAAGACGATGTCGCGGTCGTTGTGGGGTGGGGTTGGGCTGGTATTCGCGGCTCGGGGGGATCGTTCCAGCCGTGTGCGTCTGTTTCTGATCCGTACTCCTCCTCTCTTGGGCCGCCATCATCACTATTTCCTTCTTCTTCTTCTCCCTGCTGAGCCGCCCCGCCGGACGTCGAAGCCGCACTCTCGCTAGGGGTGTGGATGATCTCGCCCAGCAGGTCCTCGCCCTCGGAGCTATCGTCGCTGTCCAGGCTTATCTCCTCGATCTCCAGGTACCGCTCGGTCACCTGCTCGAGCACCTCCCGCTTCTGGTTCAGGTCCGCCTGCGCCTCCTGCCGACGCGAGTGCACCTTGATGGCCAGCGCGTCTTGCTCTAGACCGGTGAGGAGGGTTCGGGCGTAGTCGATGTTCTAATAAGTAGTACGCGAAGGAGGTTAGTAAGTATTCATTTCCTTTTCCTGATTCTTTTTGCACGAGTCGAGAAAGAGGATAGGTAGGCCGGTAGGTAGAGTACATACGGCTTTAGCCTTGCTGCGCTCATACTCGTTCGTCCGCAGCTGCAGCTCGCGCTCGGCGTTGGCGTGGAGGATGTTGTCCTGCAGACGGGCGAGCAGCCGGTTGAGGTCCGTCAGGGATCCCGAGTTGGATATGATCCGGCCGGGGGTCGCGGGCGCTTGAGCTAGTCGCGCCATCTTTTCTGTTTCGATTTTTTTTGGTGTCGGATTGATTATGTATTTTTTTACCGTAATGGTAGGTAGGTTTTGTTGTTGCGAGTATTCTGTATTAAAGGGAGAGAGAGAGGCTCTTGATTAGGCTTTTATGAGTTGTGTATTCGTAGGTGCGTGACTTCGTAATTGATTTTCGTAAACAAGCCGTGGTTGCAGCTAAGGTCGATGTATGTTGTCAGGCGTTTAAAAGGTTAAATGATACGAAATACGGACGAAACGCGTTGTTGCTATAATACGTAGGTGTATGTATACTACTTAGCTGGAGGTATGTAATGTATGGCACCTGCCTTAGTACATATGTAACATATGTATGAGGTAACTGACGCCCTTTTCTTACCGTTGGTGGGGCACCAGAGACCGTAAACCTTATTATTACCTCCACGCCTATATTTAGCACCCCTGACACCTCTAGGCTCTAACCTACTAACCAGGTAGTAACTACTAGGTAAGTATGTACTAGGGAGCTGTGTACTAGGTACCTGCTACTTACACGTGCATATCATCAACTGTACTTACTCCTTCTGCAGTGATTTGCAAGACATATCCTCCCCCCTAATACCTAATGTTAGTTATATGCAGGTGATATTTTAGCTCGAGATGAGATGTCAGAAAGATAGACGAGAGATGAACATCAACAGATCCAACACCTAGTTATGTGCAATAGGAATAGTAGGTAGTAAATAGGTACACTACCTACTAGGTAACTACTAGGTATTGAATCCTACGTACATATAGGCTACCTACACACAAACCGGCTTGTATTGTTTTGTAAAAATTAAGTATCGCAGTGGAAAGTTTATGTAGACAGGCGTACATACACGTATGCACTTACAGTCACGAAGAACGATCGGCCAGCTCGGGTAATGCAGAAATGTCAAACGCATATTATGCGAAATAGACCGACGCCCGCCCTAAAACTATGAGGGTATACGAACGACTATCAATAGCTCCAATGACCGCACTTTTTACTTTTACCCATTATGCCTAGCACCGTTAAATCTACCCTCCCCCTTCTCTCTTTCCTGCCAGCCCTTCTATATCGTGAAAGGCGCCAAAATACGATCAACGCCTAACATTGCCAGATGCCGACTCTAGGAAATTCATCAAAAAGTCCCTATCCGCAGGCGACAGCGGCGGCGCCTGGCTCCCACGTCTCGACTTGTTTCCTCGCACTCCCATCGTAGCCTCGCCCCCAGCAGAAGTGAAGGAACTTAATCGAGATCGTTGAGTATCCCCAGGCTCCAACTGATCCGCTACCGCCACCTCCTTCCCCTTACTTGATTCAGCGTTCGAACTCGGCTTTCCAAAGAGGGATAGGAGAGTATTCTTGTGCTCTGTCGTTGAGTTCTTCCGGAACTGTAAACCTCCTGGGACTGGCAACGATGACGCTGAAGGTGGATTCGAAAATAAGTACGTGTTTGACGCCGCCTCTTGGCTAGCACCATACGGATACGATTGCATCGAGCCGGCGTAAGATCTGGGCGATGACTGTCCCATCTGCTGTGTCTTCGGTGGTGGCAACTGACGAGGACGCGATTGTGCCTTCGTGAATGAAGGCGAGGTTTTGTCATGCGATAGGCTCGGACTTGGCTGGGATCCCACGGCTGAATATCGACTGGCGTCACCCGCATGCTTAGCTGAGACAGCTGCGCTTCCAGTTGGCGAGGCACTGGGCCGAGACCGAGATAATATGCTGAGGGCACCAAATGGTAGGTTCGTTTCAGGGTTCATGACCATCGGGCGCCCGGTTTCGTGGGCCGCTGTCCGTAAAGTGTTTGCAGTAGAGGGGGACGAATTGTTCCACTGCCTCTTCTTCTCGCTCTCTCCATCAAGCTGGCCCTGCGATAATGGGGACCCCGTCTTCTTGAACATGTCAAGCAAACCTGCGCGATGTTTGTCGGTCGGGCGCGCAAGTGGCGCGCTAGAATCTGGGGTGGACGCATGACTCTTGAGCAGTCCCGAATTGCTAAAGCTGGGTTGCATGGCCGGGGCACCATACTGACCAGCGAATCCATTGCCTCCATTGCCGGAGGCAGGGAACGGGTGCGGGTGGCTTTGGCCAGCATGTACGTTGGTAGACTGGTGCGGTGAGTCTGAGCCAGGGCGCTGACCAGCATTCGCTTGTGAGGCACTTCCCTTGAGGACGTTCAATAAGTTGGCTGACTGCACAGGCAACTGAGGAGGCATTCTGTTCTCGTTGTGAGCACCCTGCGCAATATGGTGATGTACTTGGGGTGCTTGTGTGGTATACTGGATTTCTTGTGATAACCCAGATGGAAAGTTGGACGGGCCTGATCGATTGGCAGTAGAATCTGCGATTTGTGGAGATGAGGCCATGCCACGTAGAAGCATTGCCTTCTGTACTTGGGGTGGTAAGGGCTGCGGGTGTACGAGGTTTACGGGTTGGTTCCGGAATTGAGGGGGGTGTTCCGAGTAGGTTGGGGGATGAGGGAGCTCAGTGGAGACATTTACGTACGGTCGAGCTCGGGCTGGTTGTGAGTAGCCCATGTTTACATTTGCTTCCGTTGGAAGCTGCTGCGTCATCCTGTACTCGGGAGCAGGCATTCTTTGCTCTGGATGACTAGGGTATTGATGGTGATGATGAGGTTGAGGTTGTTGGTGCTCGTGCGGCGCATGGGTAAAGGTGTTGTAGGGAGGTGCTTGGACATGTCTATACGCCGGCTGTTCGTTCTCTGACTTGGGCTGCAAAAGAGCCAAGAGTGTGTGTCCCGCAAGTTGGTTAGAGGTAGAGGTAGGGGTCGGGATTTGTAAGCCTTGTGTCGGAGGTTGAACTTTAAGAAGACGTTGTAACTCCTCCGTGGCGCTATCAATGAACTTGGGGTTTGTGCCTCGGCTAGGCGATACATGGGTTGGCTCGTGGACCACATTGTCGTCCGTCAAATTATCATCGTAGAATCCCTGATGGTGGTGGTAATTCATATCGGAGCCGATCTTGGGGGCGTCAAGTTTCTTCTGCTTGATTACCCACTGCCGTAACTGGACCATGAAAGGCGCCACCATGTAAAATTTGTCTTTCGAAGGACCATCGGTGGCGTAATTTCTTCCACCCTTTTTCTTACGGTAGGCCGGGAGATCCTCGACCTTATACCACTTAATATCGCCAATCTCTTTTCTCGTCCTCGTCTCAAACACGGTGTTTTCGGGTACACCACGGAACACATACAACCTCACTTGTTGATCATGCATAGTAACCTCAAGAGGATGTACTGGTTCGTTTCTGCTGACGAGGCCCGATTCTCGAAGATCAAACCCAGTCTCCTCGTAGACCTCGCGAACAGCACAGTCGAGGTCGTCCTCGTCTTTGTTGATTTTCCCCCGAGGGAAACTCCAGCTCGCGCCTTTCTTGTACCCTCGGACCAGAACAGCGGCATCCATATGTTCATTGAGCATGACAGCTCCACGGACGGGTACTCTAGTCTTGTATTGCATAAATTCTTCAAAGGCCTTGATATGGATGTCGGCAGAGAATGATGCGAGCAGCGGGCAGTGCTGGAACATCTTAAGGCTGAAGCTTCGTAAGGACATGGAGGGTAGGGTAGGGTCTAAAGGGCGGATGAAATCCTCGTAAAACCATTGTGCCTCCTCGATTTGAAAGCATATTCGGGCTACAGAGGATAGATCCTCTCTCGGGAGATTAATGATGAAGCGGACGCAAAGGTCGTCCAACCCTACAAAACTGTTAGCTCATAGCGACCCGACGCGCTTAACCCTCGCGCCTAATTGAACAAGCGATTGAATGTAGGAGAAGGAGAGATAAAGCATACAATCTTCCAACGTCATTTTGAATTGCATTACAGTGACACTGTTGACCTTTTCGCATAATCATAGAAGTGAGGCTGGCTGGAAAAAGACAAAAGACAACTGCGTAGTCGGACTGGGCAGCATCCAATTAATGGGGTGAGGTGTCGAGTTAGGATGTGAGGTGGGGTGGGGGTAATGAGAGAGAGAGAGAGAGAGAGAGAGGTTGAGAGGTTGAGAGCTTCTAATAAGCTGATAGAGATGGGGGGGAGAAAGCAAGTGGAGTTTGTAACGATGTGGAAAATTACCACTACGCACAAGTAGAATAAAGAAAGGTTGAAAGTAAAAAGTGCTAGAGTGCAATAAAGTATTCCTACTGTTTGTAATTGCTGTTGTTGTTTTTGTTTTTTCTCTGTTTTTGTTTTAGGAAGAGATTCAGTAGTGGTACTAGTTGTCAACTGTAATTCTGAGTTGAAAGTGGAAAAGTGGAAGATCTACCGAGGTGGGGATTAAGAAGCTTGAGGAGTGAGATTGTGGCTGATAAGCTTGTATGTATCGGCCTAGCACCTGCACTGTAGGGAACGTGGCTCGTGCTGATTGCACCCATGATTGCCAAGCAAGCCAGATTCTGCTAATGCGGGTTTTGTAGATGATACATGTACTAGTAAGTACTTCTGAAGATGCGATACATCTTGATTTTGAATCTAGTTACTACTAGGTAGGTAGCGTGCATGCCCAATCAATACATAGATGACTACCTTAAAAGGGTCAGGTACTTATACAATATGCCTATCGCTGAGGCCCCAAACAATCTTGGGATAAATCTGGAATTCATATGCCTTGCAACATCATATTTGATTTATGGCATGACTCAATGACATCGTGGAAATGATCTTTGGCGAGTGTCATGGCTATAGTTGTCTGTATCTTGTAGAAATTATAGTCGCGTAAGCAGATACATAAAAACCGCCAGTCCAATGGTTATAGATACAGAGTATAAATACATACTGTAGATACAGAGTAATGTACCAAAAGGCTACCAATACGAATGAAGAATGTAGAAGGTCAAAGGAATGATCTACAAGAAAAGTAACGTCAATACTACATAGTACAGTAGGTACGATACGTAGACATCGGAGTCACCTCCTAATCATATCAGTATGTATGTACCCCTCCAACATGCAGTTGCACAAGATGCAAATATTAATTAAGTTCTCTAGCGATTGCTCCTTTGTGATACTACATGTATGTCTCTCCAAATACCTATAACTAACCTAACCTAGTATACTACAGTCTACTATTTAAAACCGTTTAGTTTACCCTAGGGAGATCACTTACATGAGACACACATGCATCAATACACGTGTATGACACTGTACATAGTATGTAGACAGAGAGAATTAAAATACTTGAGTACTTGCAGCAACTAACCCTGCTACCGAAGTTAGCGCGATCAATCAAGATAATCCAAGTCCACGGTATCGGGTCCATGTGGTGGGGCTAACAGAAACGTGGGGGTTGCTAATTCTAGAAGCTGTGTTTGTATGGAAGACCTCCTATTGGGTATGAGGCTAGGTATGTCCAAGGGACCGGCCCGAGGTTGGTCCTGTCTGTAGGTTGATTTAGGTTAACTAGAATATTCATCAATCTGCTACTACGAAACTTCACGATTAGTAGTAATGGAAATACCCCATTCCATCACCTTTTTTCTTATGAATGAGCAACTCCGAGTTCTCAATTTGTGACTAGGTACATAGGGGCAGTTCATAGCTAGCAATCTATGACTCCGGCTTCACACATGAGTTGCCCATTTTCTTTTCTTCGATAAAAACCATTGTACTTTTGGACTCCCTCTCATAACATGGCCTGTTCAATACACAGGACTAAAGCAAAACGCGAAAGGATCACTGGAGCCATCACAAGACTAGTACATACTCACGTCATCCTTGTAGGACTGCTGAGGTCCGGATTCATTTTGGTTACCGGTCAATACCATGTTCCAGGTGGGGTTTAGTGGTCGGTCACACTCGTCATCATCCCAATCAATCTGGCAATCTCGATACTTCCTATGACATGCTTGTTAGTCTTTTTCCATCCAAGGCTGTTTGAAGGAATACTTACAGCTGGCTTGCCAGGCATGTCTTGGCATAGAAGGCGTGGTTGACGGAGTTCGTCTGGACGTAACAGTCACGTCCTACAAATGCAACCTTTATAATAACAAGGTTGTGAATATGGTCCAGGTCATCGCGGACACTCCATTCAGTTAAGTTCTCATCGCAGTCTCGAATGACGAGACTGCGGGTGGCGCCGCAGGCAATAAGCGATCGGAGGGAAGAGGTGATTTGATAGTTCTGATCAGCAGGCCACTTAACAAGGACCTGTAATATTCATAGCTGTTAGTCAAGCGATTGCTAGAAAAGGGTGGGGGAATTCCTGACCCGTTTGCCCTTAATCAGGACATCGACCTGCTTTGAGAACTCATAGAATTCTCGAGCGTTTTCCTCCAAGAGGAAAGAAACTTGGGCGGTGCGGTCATCTTCGTTGATTGACAGGTCCACTAGATTACCACCGGAAATGGCTCGGCTTAGCTCCCAATAGGCTACGCCATGCGGCAAATGGGCCAACAGGACAGTTCGCTTGCACGAAAGCGGGAAGGCGAGAAGCTGGGGTTGCTCGTCACTTCCAACGTCAGAAACTGGCTTGTAGACTCGAGGGGACCAGGACGACTGGGATGGGCCTTGATTGCCCGAGTTCGCGGGGAGGAATGGGCCTTGATTGCCCGAGGTCGCGGGGAGGAATGGCTGAGATCGTGATAACATCATGCCGGCTCGCCAATCACCAACAACCTGATCAGCCTGTGGATCGCGTCCGGTGGCAGAAGTGCTGGCCTCGGCGAATGTGCGCTCCAAATTAGTCGGCAGATCGCAAGATAGTTGCTGTGACTGGTTAGTCCCGATGGAGCAAGTAGGCTCAAGTAAGAGGATCAAATGACTTCGCCATGGGATAGAATGTTCATGGGAGACTAGGAAGATTAAGTGTGATCAGGAAATAGTACTACTTACTTCGAGACGCGCCTCGGTGAATCCAAACTCGGCCGAGAGATTGGCCTTCAGGTTCTCTGATGAAAATAATTAGAATACTTAGGGTTAAAGCAGGTTGGGTGGGTGAGAATTAGCTACATACTATGATGCTTCATGATCTTCAGAAGGTCTTCATACTCGTTCTTCTGAAGGCACACAACAGTGTGGGCGTTCTTGCTAGGCTTGAAAGTTCCTGCAACTCGCTCTTCTTCGTGCTAAACGGCCGAGTCAGGTCACAAGTTCAATCGGGCCGTCAATTGCCAGTACTTACAATATCGGCCCTGTCGAGTAGTCTTGTTAGTTATACGTCGTTATGAGAGGATGTAGTAAAGGCAATTCGATTTGTAACTTACAGTTGCAGAAGTGTATAGAAATACACTTTGTCGATTCGTACCCAGTCGAACTCGAGGGACTCCATCTTGGTAATATTGCGTGTCGTTCACGCGAGAATACTAATGGAAAATAAGTTAGCAATGACAAAAATAATTTCGATGTATATGTAGTTGTTAATCAGGCGTGAATAATAGGGTAGAGCAGGAAATTTGGATGATAATGAGATGGCGGCGAAACTTGCCTGTTTAGATGACGACGTTCTTGGGATGAAGGAAGTAGGAAAACAAAACAAAAGACCGACGGAAAAAATTATTTAAATAGAAAACAGGCGGCGGAGTGATTAGGATGACTGCCCGAGGGTGACTTGGTACGCCTTACCTACATTGGACAACTACGTAAAATAAAATAAAATAAAATAAAGCAAACCTCATACCTTATAAATAAGGCAACCACGAGAGAATCAACATGATGGCTGCTGATTGGCCTGTATCGGGCACTTACTGGATAGGATAGATCGGACGATAACCAGGGATGGGTATGGTTACTATGGTAAATATGAGGGCAAAGGATAGGACGCTGACTAGATAGTGAGAGAGTGCCGTGAAGCTCAAGTAGATAGGTGCTATCATATATATATGGCTGTATATTAGATACTACTCAAGTATCATAAACACCATTGATGGTTCCTACAGGGGATCTTTTACATTATACGGCAATCAATAAGTGAGAGAATGGTCCCTATTGTTCAGGTTCCTTGTTAAATCCATAGATATACGAACATATCTGAGAGTGAGAAGTTGGTAGCATGAAGTGTGCAAATCACGTATCTTCTCACTGTATTCATTTAGGCCTATGAACAAATGCTGGAAGCCTTGCTCCCAGGAAAGACCTAGACTTTTATTCTCTTCAACGAATCGAGATGATTATTGGGTTCACTTTGAACTTTTCTAATGATAGGGCTCGTTAATTTGGCTACAATCAAACTGTCTACAAGGAAAAATACTTTAAGAAACTCATATCACAAATACGAGATAGGAAGCAATGAACAAACACAGTAGGTGTTCTATCTATAAATTTCAGTTGCATCCTTCTAGACCCCACGATCTTTAGTTACATAGTGCGATAGTCGTTTCGTGTTCTCTAAGGCTGCCATCAGATCCCCAATCTGTCGAACCTCCAGTTGATAGAACGGTGTACTGAGTGTATCATGAAGCACATTCATTTTTATACTCCTTGATTCTATAGGTATGCCGTATGTCCTAACTAAAAGGTAGAGAAACAAAAAAAATAGTACACGAAGAGCTGTGGACATATACGCGGAGGGTACGGTCTGTTTATAAGTACATAAAGCTCTCTATATTTATTGCCAGTCCTCTTGATATATCTGCTAGCTGTTAGACGCCTAGGTCCCCTTAGGAAGCCCACTAGACTCCTGTTAACAATCCAAGCTAATAAGTGCTGATCTAGATGTTTATTATGCATGTTTCTAGTTGACGACTGATTCTTAAATACTAACTAGAGCGTGACTTATATCAACAGAAGTACTGCCAACCCACACAATCCATCACCAGTTCTCTGCTTACCCTCTATTGTAAGCTTCTTGTCTTATCCCAAGACCACCACGTCTCATCTTCATGAGATTCCTTGTGATATTTCAAGTGTATGTCAAAAACGCAAGTAGTTTGCTCATGGAGTACGTGTGTGAACTCTGAGTCCATAGGTATGCCGAGACATACATATTCAAAGGTATTATGCGCACATTTAAGAGTCTTGTCAATCTCGCCATTAAGAGATTGCGTTTACGTTTAACCTTCCCGTCTGCATTGTGTAATGCTCCTTATGTACTACGCATGATACTATGGTGGGGTTGAGAAAAAAGATGACTATCATGATAACCTTCACAAGATTAATCAAGCTACTAGTTATTCATCATCCTTTTCAAGAATGTTGTGAGGTCGTTTGAGTGGATATAAAAGTATTGTAGTTGTAGTCGACTATTAGGTAAGTACCCGTGTATACAAATTTAGGTGCACATAAACTTGGATAATAAGACGACGTTGAATAATCCTATTTTTAGACAAGTTAACGTTGTAGCGGCTTCAACTTGCGACTAGTTCGACGGGGGTGGTAGGTACATACCTATGTAGTAGTTACACATGAAGATGTAGGCAGGTAACTACTTTTGTGGATTACTTCATGTTGGTCTTACATATGTACTTCGTAAATACAGGTATGCTTATGATTCATGTCACATACCATCTAAGATCCAACGAGACGGTAACAAACATTAAACATACAGTACCTCATGATATATGATGGAACAACTTGAGCCTTCCAAAACAAGAAGAAGATTTGAAGAAAAAAAGAACATTGAAGAAAAAGTACATACCCCAGTAATATCATCTCAATATAGTAGTATTGTAGGCAAGTACCCACTAAGATTCTAGGTCAATTCAAGTTCCGGGTACCTTTAGTAGTCGGAGGTCCTTTACCCCTACGCCACGATTATGGATCTCAAATGGCAGAGCCAGTCACAATCCACGATAGGGATGAGAATGTAACCCGATTACCGCACCTACCGAATTCGCCAAACCGTTTTTGGCAGTGAGTGCCATGTTACTCCTGCCACAGGCTGCCAGCTCCTACCAGCACTTCTCGTGTTCATGGTCTGACCCTGGCCAATCGAATCTTCCATTTCAAGGGTTCAAATGTTTAGCGGACAAATGCAAGGCATGAAAGTATTTCGTACCTCGTACTTTGTACCACACTGAAGCCCATCATCCCATCTCTTCCCGTATTTTGTCTTTTTGTGTCTTTTTTTCTTCCTTATTCCCATTCCAACCACCTCACCAACACACACCGATGAATTGATCCCAATATCTCATCGTTCAACCTGTCATTCGCTTTTTAGTACTGCTTGCTTGCCCTTCAGTACTCATAACATTCGCTTAGTCTGGCAAAAGGAAGAAATAATAAACAAGCCGTGATTTTACATCCTCATTGGGGGAGTCCGAATTTGGTTGGCTGCATATTTGCTTGATTCTTGTTTTTATCGGAAAATCCACATTCACATCGTATCATCGGGCGGAGGAAAATAGGATATCGAGTACACGAAGTCGAATCGAAGTGAACACACAAGAGCGAGAGTGGGAGAGACATTACCGGCCACTGCCCAATCCCGAGGAAGGGAGATAATTATTGTTATTGGGTTTCGAGTGTTTACCTATTTATTTGTGGCGTACTGTTCCTACGCACCCCTTACATTTCTCCGAATTGTTCGACCGTCCAATCTCACTTTCCCGCCTTTCTTCCATCAAGACAATTACGATGAAGGGATCACGGAGTCTTAATCAAATCTTGGCCCTCGCCCTCGCTTGTGCCCCTATCACATCAGCATGGCCAGGTTGGCTTCCAGATGTAGATGCGCTTGTAGTCCGACAAGATGATGGCACAACAACAGCATGTATGTAATTCTGCTGAATAGCATTACACGCCGGAAGAGAAACAGATTGCTAATAGTCTTAAAGCTGCACAACCCACATCAACTGCCTCGAGCGACGAAGCTCCAGTTACGACAACTAAGAAGGACTCCACCTCGACCGCGGACTCCAACGAACCTAAGACCACAAACCTCAACACAGGCTCGGCTCCCAAGGCCTCTGGCAATAGCACTGCCACCACACACCAAACGTTCAACGCGACCGATGGAAACGGCGGCGTTGCCATGATCACACCCGCCATCACCGACGGAACATCACTCTACCGGATCGGCAACCCGACCCCCATCACGTGGGTCTGGAACTACACATCCCTGCAGGGCACCCCCTCCGCCATCGACGTATTGATATCCTGCTCCACTGCCACAGCCACATGGACCCTGACGCAGAACATGACGTTCGAGCCCACGGCCACATTCACGTGGGACACGGAGAAGTATGCCGAGAGCGCCATAGCGAGCCCGCTGCTCGTGGCTCAGTACACGCTAGTCATCCTCGACTCTGACTCGGAGGTCAGTGGGACCACGGAGCCGGGATACCTGGCGCCGTTCGTTGGGTCGCCTTTCGGCCTGTACACCGCCCGACCGTACCAGGACCTCGGCGAGTGGAAGTGCGCTACGTGCAGTGCTGCGTTGGGAGGCACTGACCGCCAAGCTCTCGGCTTCGCTATCACCATGAGTCTGATCACCCTGTTCAGCTTCACATGGTACGTGACGGGCTTCGCCGCGTTGCTGTAGTCGATGAGGGATGAGGATCAGAACAACAAATACAACAACAATGTCAACATCAGCAGACAACCTATCTAGCGATTACCACATCTAGCAGTCAGTCAGTCTACGACGATGATTTAAACAACATTTTTGATTTTTACAAACAACAATGCACATAAAATTATGGAAGCCACGTGACGTCGATATCTTAATGCAAAGTAAAAAACCGCCCTAATAAACAACGGTTGAATCTTCCCGGGAAGAAAGGGGGGATTATATGGATATATACTACTCTTTTTTATATTTACAAGATCATGTAGTGGCGTTTTTATCTTTTTTAATCTGGTTCAATCCTTTTCATCTGCAGTATCGAATACTTCCGCTCTTTTCGCAAAGAATAGACAGGATCGAAAGCAAATTAAAGGAGCGAATAGGAGAGGATAGGAAAGGAAATGGAAAGGGAAAGGTAAGGAAAGGGGAAGAAGGAAGGAAGGAAGGAAGGAAGGAAGGGTGGTGTTGGGAGCTTTGCACTGCTCTGGTATCGGGTTGGAAATGGATGGCGACAGTTTACATACACACATACATACATACACACCTACCTACCTATACACATAGCTAGCTCTTAATGACACAACCACACGCCTAGACAGGTGCAAACTGAAGTTAAAATTTTAAATTTACAATCGTGATCATGTAACTGCTTTCTTATAAGAGGCCCCGATCTAAGTTTTATAGGTGGTATGCATTTATGCTTGCTTGCTTCATTGCGATGCTGGTACATTATTTCATCCTTCTTCGTTCTCGTCTTCGTCTTCATTCTCTTCTTGTTGCCTTCATATGTGTACCTAATGGATGACTGACTGGCTGGCTGGCTGGCTGACCAACTGACAGACTTTGGGCTATATGATGTCGTTATATCATCGCAGCCCTCCTAACATAAGCACGTATATATGTAGTAGTAGTAGTAGTAGTAGTAGTAGGTATCTGATAATACCTTTCTTTAGGTACCTTGGGTAGGTAGCCAAGGGTGTATCAAACCATCCTCAACGCGAACCCACCCCCCCTCTCCTCCTTCTCCCTCGAGGCAAAGATGCCGCTAAAATCAACATTCCCCAGGTCCGCGGCCTTCTGCCCGCGCCCCGGCGCGTTGGGCGTCGACCTTTTCCGCCGGCGCTCCTGGCCGGCCTTGCTGGGGAAGGTGGGGAACATGGCCTCGTGCTTGGGCTTGGGGTCCTGGCGGAAGAACTCGTGCGTCAGCATGTCCTTGGCGGAGGGCCGCTGGTCGGGGTTTAGGGATAGTAGGCTGGTGAGCAGGGCGCTGCCGGCGGAGGTGAGCGTGGGGAAGCGGGCGCGGATGACGGGGCCGGTGTTGGCGGCGGTGTTCTTGGGGAGGCGGAGGAGGCGCGCGTTGGAGAGGCGGCGGAAGCCGGGCCAGGATTCGTCGGTGGGGATGCCGCAGAGCTCGAAGATCTTGCTGAGCTCGTCGACTTCGGTTTTTCCTTGTAGGAGGGGCTCGCGGGCGAGCAGCTCGCCAAAGATGCAGCCGACGCTCCACATGTCGATCGCGGAGCCGTAGGTTGTGGCGCCGAGGAGGAGCTCCGGGGCACGGTACCATAGGGTGACGACGAGCTGGGTGAGTTTGGGGGGAGCGGGGTCGCCGACGTAGCGGGCCATGCCGAAGTCGGCAATTTTAAGTTGGCCACGGTTGTTGAGGAGAAGATTGGAAGTCTTGAGATCGCGATGTAAGATCCAGTTATCGTGCAGGTAGGCGACACCGGCAGCGAGTTGCAGGAGTAAGGTCTTGACCTCGGACGCCAGAAAGGGCTCGGGCATGTCCCCGAGGATGGACATGAGGTCGTGCTCGAGGAACTCTAGGACCAGGAATACGTTCTCGATGCGCGAGGACGTGTCGTCGCCCACTACTACCTCGCGTAGCTGGACAATGTTGCGGTGCTCACAGTCTTTTAAGATCTGGATCTCGCGCAGCCCGGTGTCGGGAAGGCCTGTTGTGTCGGACGAGTCGAGTTTCAGACGCTTCAGCGCGACTACCTTGCCCGTTTTGATTTCCCGTGCTCGCGCAACCCATCCGTATGAGCCTTCCTCGATGTCATTCAACTTGTCGTAATTCTCGACGCTGCGCGACTTGCTCCAGCTGCCACTCTCGAACCGTAGGAGCTTCGCATTGCTTTCGTTATCGGTTTCTCCGCCACCTCCTTTCTCATTCCTTTCGGGTGTCAATTTTCGTCGCTTAGCAGGTGGTCTATCGTACTGTTCTCCATCTTGGTTCTGCGGCTCTTCTTGCAAGGCTCGTTGCCTGGTTGCTTCCGCTTCCGCCTCTGCCTTGGCCTTTTCTTGGGCGCGTCTTTCTTCTTCGGCTGCTATTCGTGCCTTTTCGAGTTTCAGACGCTTCTTTTCTTCCCTTTCGCGCTTGTTTTTAGCTTCGAGGGCTGCGTCCTCCTCTGTGTCCGCCCAGCGGGACCTTCCCGCCATAGTTGTCGTTGTCTCAATGGGTTGTAGTGCTACTTCGTATGTGGCAGTGGTTGGGGGATTTAATGGAGAGCTTTGGTGCTTATGTCGATGGGCATTAAGATGAATAAAGGAATTGTATCACATCCATTGTTCGTCCATTTATTAATTGAAGTTTGTGGATGAAGGGTGCTATACGCAGTGCCCAGTATGTATAGTGCTACCTAGGGCAGGTATGTAGATGATCGCGGTGTAATCTGAGAGTTAGGTAGTGTCTAAGGCTAAGAATTAGTTACTAGTACGTCGTAGTTAACTAAAGGTTTAGAAGTTAGAACTAACTACGTAATTCCCTAACTAGCTCGGTGAATGCTCGGGCCTTATTTTGGGGGAATTTCTGAACCTCGGAAGCTTAAAAAATGCATTCTACTAATTACTAACCTAACTAACTAGTAGCAATTGGGGAATTTTAGTTGCAGCACGTTAATAGCTGGAGAAGCTTCAGAGACTTAGAAGTTGCGAAATATCAAATTCAAATTATTTTATCCTATCTAATTTCGTTTCTTTCATAATGAGATGAATCAGTGTCTAATGGCCTAGTATGAGGTTAATTGTCTCGAAGACAGCCCGAGATGGGCTCAAGTGCCTATCAAGACGGCCAATATCTCATGCCCCAAGAGCTACATGTCAGAGCTATAGGAGCTTCGTAGCAACCCCGGCACGGAAAGATGAGGAAAGGAAATGGTCTACACCTTTAGCCAAGCAGTTAACTGAAGCTATAAATGTAAGTCTTAATTCTCTGTTTTTACATATATCTGCCTAGACACAATATTTAATAAGAATAATGAGATATAGACAACGGGTCCTATTCCCTTGGCTAGTTATATGCGCATGTGCCTCACATCCGATATTGGCGGATACTATACCGGGGCCATAAAAGAAGACCGTGATCAGTTCGGCCGAAAAGGGGATTTCATCACTTCCCCAGAGATATCACAGATATTCGGCGAGCTCATCGGTGTCTGGTTTGTGGCAGAATGGATGTCTCAAGGGTCGCCGAAAAAGGGTGTCGAGCTCATCGAAGTTGGCCCTGGTAGGGGGACTTTGATGGATGATATGCTACGAGTGAGTCTATGGCTTTTTTTTTTCAGCTCTTTTTCAACCCTCAACTAACTTCTTGACAGACTATGAAAAACTTCAAAGACCTTGCTTCTGCCATAGACACCGTTTACATGGTGGAAGCTAGTGCCGAGTTACGACTGGCCCAAAAGAACCTCCTGTGCGGCGAGGATGCCGTGATGACGGAGTCAAAAATTGGTTGGCATAGCACATCCAAGTACTCCGGCCTACCCGTTGTGTGGACGGACTCCATCAAAGCTATCCCGAACGACCCGAGCAAGATGCCTTTTATAGTTGCTCATGAGTTCTTCGACGCACTGCCTATCCACGCCTTCCAGTTGGTCGACGTACCACCAGCAACTCAGGAACCAGCAACAACAACGACAGACAGCGGTAGCAGTAACTCGCCGCCAGGATCATCCACAAAGCCTAAGCTTGCCACGCGCCAATGGCGGGAAATGGTCGTGTCGCCCACACCCAAAGGGACAACGCACGCGGACCTCGGCTCCCCCAAAGCAGAGCATCACGACCCGGTCCCCGAGTTCCAACTAACCCTCAGCCCCTCCGCAACCCGGCACGCGAATTACCTCCCCGAAACCTCCCCTCGGTACCGCGCCCTAAAAGAAATCCCCAACGCCCTTATCGAGATATGCCCCGACGCCTCCCTCTACGCCTCCGACTTCGCCATCCGCATCGGCGGCCCCAACCCTCCCTCCACCACTCCCTCCCGCTCCCGCTCCTCCTCTTCCTCCACAGTCTCCCCCAGAAACCCCCCACCCCCCCTCCCAAAACCCCACCCCTCCGGCGCAGCCCTAATCCTCGACTACGGCCCCCCCTCCACCATCCCCGCCAACTCCCTCCGCGGAATCCGCCACCACCGCCGCGTGAGCCCCTTCTCCCTCCCGGGCCTCGTCGACCTAAGCGCCGACGTCGACTTCTTCGCCCTCGCCGAGGCCGCCACCCGCGCCAGCCCCGGCGTCGAGGTCCACGGCCCCGTCGACCAGGCCCACTTCCTCGAGGCCATGGGCGGCGGCAAGCGCGCCGAGATGCTCGCTTCCCGCACAGGGACCGGGAATGTCGAGGACAGGGCAAGGGAGATCGAGCGTTCGTGGAAGAGGCTGGTCGACCGGGGTCCAAACGGCATGGGCAAGCTGTACAAGGCCCTCGCTATACTCCCCGAGAACGGCGGCAGGAGGCGGCCGGTTGGGTTTGGTGGGGATGTGGCGGCTTGATTGATGTGTGTGTGTGTACCTGCCTAGGTCAGGTAGTTATAAAAGGGGGTTACGAGGCGAGAAAAGAGTTACTGTCTACCTAGGTAGCTACCATACCTGCCTCTACCTACTAGTTGGTGTTAGGATGGGGGGGGATAGTGCACATATAAGCAAGGCTCTACCTATTATCAGACCACGAGCCGAAATGTAGTTCACAGCCAGCCAATACACAACCACAAATCACCAATTCCACCCATAAACACCACTCAACCTTACACAGTTGCATCATTCATGATTAGCTATGAGGTATCCATGTATGTATAGTAAAACAATTAGGCAGGTACCTAACAAGCCCCGAGTTCTGTTCATACCTTACGTTTCCCTTACGTACACACACATCCGTACTTGCATCCATTGTACAATACAATACGAGCAAACAGGCAGGGCTCGTGCCTCTCTCTCTCTCTCTCTCTTTCGATATCTGCTTCAAAGAGCACGGCCTATTCATTCATGCCGTGCCGGTCGAAGTCCCTGTCCTAACTTAAGAGGCCTACCTACCTAGGTAAGGTACCTAAGCAAGGAGGGCGCAAATTCAGCATCCAACGCCTTGCATAGAGCGTGTATAATACAGTAATGAAAGTGCGTAGCCCAAACACACATTCGATGCCAGCCCTTGCCTCACCGGGATCCTATGATCCTATGATCCGGGATAATCTTACTATTTTCTTCCACTAACCAACTTCGACCCCTCGCCGCGACGGCGATCGTCGTCGTCGTCATCGTCATCGTCATCGTCATCATCATCGTCGTCGTCGCTGAACTTGTCGCCATCTTCTCCGACAGCGAATATTGTTTCACCGTCGAAAGAGTCTCGCGGCGTCTCTGGTTTAGTCGGTGCTCTTGTTTGTGACTGTTGCGATGCGGTAGGGGCGTTTCTTGTCGAGACCGAGCGCGTGGTGGTGATCTTGGAGCCAATATTTGCTTCCTCATCATCATCGTCCGAATCGTCAGGGGCACCCACGTCGGCGAATTCGAACCCGCCGTCTTCATCTTGCGCGATTTCGTCACTCATAGCGAATCTTCTGTTGTTTGCCGTAGGTCTCCACACATACGCGATCCAGGCTACATCGGCAAAGTAGACCAAATTTAGCCATCCGTCAAGAACGAACCACCGCGATTTCCAGTGGAAGGGGACGTAATCGGGATCGGAGGCGGAGGCGAACGAGAAGGAGTTGAAAAAGAAGAAGCCAAAGATGACAAGAATGCTGATTAGGATGCACCACCAAAGCTTTTTGTACATGGCCTCCTTTACACTCTGCTTGCGCTCGCGTAGATCCTTAAGGGTAAAGTTGAGCGAGTTGAGCGTCCATACGTAGAAGGCGGTCAAAGTACCCGCTAATGGAAGTACAATGAGTAGTACGAAGGGACCTATGGTTAGGTTAGCAAGTTGCGTTTCTAGTCACCAATTAGGGCATATCGTACCGGCTGTGTCGGGCGAGATCAGCAGACTAGCAATGGCATAGGCCAGTCCGAAAACGAAATGGGCAATAGCCAACCATCTCACATAGACCATCGTTTTGCCAAGAGAGGGTTTGACGACTCCATAACCCATACATACGATGAGGAGTAGGAAGAACGAAAACGAATTGCGGAAAGCATTAAGGATTGCAACCACGACTAGAAGGACCTGGGCTCCGACGTTGGAACCGTTCCGATTTAGATAATCTGCAATAGGTTAGGCAACTGGGTTTATTGCAAGACAAGTCATTCGGCTTACCATAGAATCCCCAAGTCATCAGCATCTCGACAACGAGGAAGATAAGGATGGCAGTGATATAATTCTGCACGGGTACTATACAGCTTGGTTAGACTTATGACTGAGCAGCGACTTTGTTAACCACTTACAGATATCATATCTATGCTGGTAGTATAGGAAACCCCAGAACCTGGTCACAATCAGCGGATCGTTCAAACATGATATGGCCTCAAAACCTACACTGCAACCACACCATATAGAATGGTTATTCCTCCATAGAATGGGAGTTTGGGGACAACGGTGGCAGGAAGTTCGCCATAAGCTTCCCGGAACTCGACGACGCCCATGAACTCTTCGGTGTTGAGTCCATAGGCAGCAACACAGTAGTAACCAGTCTTCTTGATTGGATAGTTGATAGGCGGCGCAGACTTGAGGTGTATGGCCTGGGTCAGGATCAGGCTTTCCGACTTCTCCGTCGCGTTAGGCGACAGAATCCACTCGCCAATGTCCGTATCATTGCACAGGCCAACCCGAATATTCTCACTATCGCAGATCAATTCCTTCTAATAATATTATTAGCCTTCGCCCGGATCAGGAGGTATCGTGGATCGATCGTACTTGGAGTGCGTCAGGGCTTGGGTAGACACCGATCAAGTCCTGGTCTTTCCATTCAAAGACAATCAAGCTAACAATCGGGTCGGCATCGCCTTCATACGTCTTGTTTGGAAATACGGTGAGAACGAAAGGGTCAACAGGACCACCCCAGGCGCTTCTGCTGTACATGCCTAAGTACGGCGGATCAGTAAGGTTCGTATAGATAGCTGACGTATGTATGGGACGGACATACCGGCACATTTCTGTCGATTCTCCTCGGTATTGTCCTTTGAAAGAGAAAAAAGATCAGCTTGATACCATAACTTAGAGAGGATATGATTCTCGTACCAGCTGTACTTCCAATGCCTGAGCCGTCCAAAGGGACATGACCACAAGGGCCAACGTGGATAACCAAGCCTTCATCTTGAATATGTTGGAGTTGGATTGTCGCCGCGCGAGGCAGCCTTGGCAAATAAATGTGTCCTCAGTATTTCAAGATGCTGTATGCGCTATCACATATGCAAATGTAAATTGGACAAGAACGAATGCAGAATGAATGCGAGATTGGGTTAGAACAGGGCAAGAGTGTAGTGAAACATGAGGAGTTAAAGGCGAGCGTATGCGAAAGAAGAATTGGGTTGCTACGCAGGTAAAAAGATTAATGAATTAATTCACAATCGAAGAAAATGTTGTCCCGAAGGTACCTGAAGCTTAGTTGGCAGTGGGCCAGTGGCGGTTTGGTCGCTGTAGTTTGTAGGCATAGTAGAGTTTACGCCAATGCAGCGTTACGAAACGGTGCCACTTTTTTAATGATTACGGCAGCCAATCTTGAGACTAGCAGGGCTGGTAGACGCAAGTGGAAACCGACCATGAGGGAGCTAAATTTATGTAAGCAACTAGGATCTCGATAAGATATGGACTATTGCACCTATCAACATCGACGCTTGCTTCTAGGATTAATTGGATACATACTATGTACCTAGGTAGTTAACTAGGTTAGTAATAACTGGTAAACTTCGTCATATTGAAGCTCCAAATTCTTTTTCTATCTTCCTCTTTTCACTTTCCGCCTTTCTACTCGCATTGTACAAATAACGGGTCTATCTCTCACACCACCCCTTTAATAATAATGGGAAAAGGAACAGATAAACTATACATCACACACTCCGAATGGTCATCTTCGGACGCCTTCTCAGCAAGCACAGGTTCACGGTCTACTCACACTGACACGTCCTTTAAACGACTACCTTTCAACTTTTGCGCCGCGAGTCTCCAGCCCTTCAAAAACCCCGTCTGCACTGCCAATGGCACCATATTCGATGTCGAGGTTATTTCAAAATGGCTTGACAACCACAAGACCAATCCCGTGACCGGGGAGCCCTTAGCAGCACGCGACCTCATCAAACTCAACTTTGCGCGCAACGGCGACTTCGACTCGAAAGGCGCAGATGGGCTAGACAGTGACAAAAAGGGCGACCTGATTGATCCTGTCAGCTTCAAAGTGTTTACCGACAACACCCATATCGTCGCCATCCGACACGGCACCTATGCGAATGTTTTTGCCTGGGAGACGGTGGAGCGGATGAACATCAAAGCAAAGATGTGGCGAGACCTTGTCGACGACGTAGAGTTTAGTCGCTCGGACATAATCACTCTGCAGGATCCACAAAACGCCGCTAGCAGAGATCTAAGTCAATTCCAGCATCTAAAGGACGGTGGGGATGCGCTCTTGACCAAGGAACAGGAGGAAGAAAGAAGAGAAGGCAACGTCAATATCAATGCCCTGGGCAGAGTAGGCGACAAGGTCTTGAGGGCGAAAGAGGCTGTGGAGAAGGCTAGGCGAGAGCGTGAGGCGGCCGGGGATATCAATCGTTCCAAAGCCCTTACCAAGACTGGCGCGGGTAACAATGCCAGGCCTTCCATGGTGCAGGATAAGAAAACAGCCTACAATGCAGCAGCATATACCACCGGAAGAGCTGCGGCGAGTTTTACAAGCACGGGATTGACCCCTGAAACCAGTGGCGAGCGAGCCACGCTCACGGACGAAGAATACATGTTGAAACCGAAGCGGGTGAAGATAAAAGGCTACGCACGGATCGAGACGAATTTAGGCGATTTAAACATCGAACTACAGACCGAGTATGCGCCTAGGGCGGTCTGGAACTTCACCCGGCTAGCCCAGAAGGGCTACTACAGGGGCGTTGCCTTTCACCGCAACATCAAGAACTTCATGGTCCAAGGAGGCGACCCGTCAGGCACCGGACGAGGGGGCACGAGCATATGGGGCAAGAACTTCCAAGACGAGTTCGACGGCCCACTGACCCACGATGCGCGAGGCATTCTCAGCATGGCAAACAAAGGCAAGAACACCAACTCAAGTCAATTCTTCATCACCTACCGGCCAGTCAAGCATCTCGACCGCAAGCACACCATCTTCGGCAAAGTCGTCGGCGGCACCGACGTGCTAAGCAAGATCGAGGCCGTGCCCACGGACGGCTCGGACCGGCCCCTGAACAAGATCTTCATCAAGGACGTCGTCGTCTACCTCGACCCGTTCGACGAGTTCCAGCGGCAGAAGGCCGAGCGCGACAAGCTCGCGGAGACCAAGGCCGAGATCGAGCGCACCGGCGGCACCGAGGACGACCGCATCACGTGGACGGGCAAGCGGGTCCGGCAGGACGGCACCGTCGACCAGGGCGCCGGCGCCGGCGCAGGCGTCGGCAAGTACCTCCAGGCCGCGAGGAAGCAGCAGATCGCCGAGGACGAGATGATAGAGGAGGATGTCGACGTGTGGGAGGAGCCCGTCAAGAAGAAAGCCAAAGTCGGTGGGTTTGGCAATTTTGATAATTGGTAGGTATGTACCTACCTAGGTAAAAGAAAAGAAAAACCACCTCAAAATGATAGGTTGGGGGTTTTGCATTTGCATGGCGTTGGGGCGATACCCGAGGGGGGGGGGTCGGTTGTATTATCACAACAGTAGGTACTGGCTAGGTACCTATATATAATACTGGCTCTACATAATGAGAAGCTTTTTTTTTTTTATAAAAAAACGATCGTCTGAATAAGTCGTTTTGCGTGAAGTTATGTATATCGCTTACTTGGGCCCTTTATTTTTCCTTTACTTCCTGAAAGCTACCTAGGTAGTAGGCAGGCAGCCGCTTATCATCGAAGTATCGGAGACGCCATTTCGAATTTAAGAAAGGGCATCGGGGCTCTCTCTCGGCGCCCCCCCCCCTCTCTCCCCCTATCAAGAAATATGCCTATCACGTTTCGTGGCTTCCCAATGTGTTCATTGTCCCGCAGTGTTGTCGTTGCAGATTCTGCGGTATTCGAAAATCCAGCTTCGGGGGTGTCTAGGGATAATCGGGCGTGGGATGCAAGTAGAAATAGGGGCTTCGTATGTCAGAGTATGTTATCGTCTCGGATTTCTGCTCAGCTAGTTTGGTTCAGGCAATCCAACCCAGTTCTGACTACCTAACTTAAGATAATGTGCCAACTAAACTACACAAGATCGATGCACTTCAAGTCCACCCCACGTTCTCGTAGTATCTCTAGCTATACGTGTATTATCGCACTGGGATGTGTAGATAAACGCCTACGGAATCCGGCAAGCCGGCCAGGGGGCAAAGGCAATGATTTCAACCGCGGATCTTCGTAAAAAGCCTCGCCCGATTGAACATTTATAAACCCCCTATAACGAGTTTCGTGATTATTGTTGTAAATAACACATGCTCGAATATTCTTTAGGAGAGGCCCGAGAAAGGTTTCACCTTCCCCAATATCAGGCACAAAACATGGACACACAATCCTGAACCTGCCCTCTCCACGTGGTCGTAGTAATAGGGATACGTTGCAGCCGAGTAGAACCCACACCTCATCACCAGCCTGCGCTGTCTCCAAAGCAACTCCTACGTAGTTGCCTACGCTCAGGAAAATTGGCGCTGGTCCCACTCTCGTTGAAGCATCCCGAAGGAATCGTGCTTCGGGTGATCCTATCAAGAAGTCGCCTTCTTGGAACTAATAGTCAGACATCATGAGTCGTATGACTTGCTCCGCAGTGTCTAAATGTGCGACATCAACCATGGACGAGTGGGATTGCCCCTTGAATCGGCGGAGCAATGTCTAGGCGTAGGTCATGGCTAAGCATTGCACGTTAGGGACTAGTTTCATTAGAAGTTGACGTAATTGTTCGAATCTATCACGATTTGATAAAGCCGCGAGTTTTGGAATTGGATGACATCGTATGGTATGAGCCTTGAATACGCCCATCACTCTCAGTACTTGAGGCTGTGGAAATTCATACCAAGCTTGAAGGTGAGAAGAACCATCTAACCTAGGGATCTAGCAAGGTCAGGTAACTCTCGAGGGGCATGAGTCTGATATAATCCCCCCTAAGAAGGGAGCTGTACCGGTATCTCACCATTGCGCAAGGCTGGGAGGTGGGAGATGATGACTTGTCTGAATTGGTATTCTTCATTGCATCATGCCTACCCAAGTTTCACGAGTACAACTTGGACGGCCTCAATAGAACATCAATAGAGACTATCACGAAGTTTCCGGCCCCCATGTTTTTTTAAGATCTAGCTACTAGGTAGCCTGCCAGTGAGTGACATTAAAACGAAAGACGAACGAGTTTGGTGTTTTCTCAGGAGGGAAGGTGAAGAAGCATGGAGGGGTATTTAATCATTCAATGTTGTATTGTATTGTACAATACGTATATGGTACTACATATGTAGGTACCTACTTAGGGTATACCCTCCTGGCACCTGATTGGTGGGCAAGTTATGGGTCATTGGAGTATTAGTTCACATCCCATTCGACTTCCAACTTGTTGTTTCCCCGCATCCATTTTATTCTTTGGTGCCATTTCGCTGTACTACACGTATGTATATCATACAGTGATTACTATGTAGGTATACTACATATGTACTACTAGGTATTGTATCCATGGATGTACCCGATAATTAGTATGTACCTACATAATATCTACATACATATGTAGTACTAACCTAGTTGCTGTCAGCTGCCTAATTAGCACCTCTGATACTACATACATAGCACCATAAAACACCTAACCGGTACCTACATTAATATTAATCCATTATTGTCCTTGACACATCATCGACGCGTTAAATTCAGACATTGAGACGTTGAACGAGGGTGTTTAACTCTCTTCCCTTCCCTTACCTACCTACCCAGTACCTAATACTTAGTATACTCAGAAAGAACGTTGAAAAAAGGAAGAAAGAAGAAGAAGAAGAATAATAATAATACAACATTCACTCAAAATGGTAACAACACGCTCAGCAAGCAAAGCCGCCTCGCCCGCCCCGCGATTCGCCCCCAAATCCTCTTCTCCCTCCTCTAGCAACAAACGCAACTCATCATCCTCCCGTTCCCGCCTCTGGGCCCACGCACCCTCCCGCCTGACCCTCTTCTGGCTCGCCGTGTCCCTGCCTCTCGTGGCGTGGGACTCGGGGTACGTGCTGCTGCGTCCCCTGACGATGGAAGGGGGGTCGCTGCACTGGCCGCTGTACACGCCCTACAAGCTGTACGGCGAGGTGGACCACGTGTACGGCTGGAAGGCCTTCAAGGCCGGCAACGGCTTCACCGGCGCCCAGGGCGCCCTCAACGTCCTCGAGACCACCATGTACCTCGTCTATTTGTGGCTGTACTTCGCCCGCGGCACCACCGCCGCCGGCGTCAAGACCGGTCGCGGCAACGCAAAGGTCCTCAGTGGGAGACCTGCTGCCATCGCCGTGTTGACTGCATTCAGCGCGGCGGTCATGACCCTGAGCAAGACGGCGCTTTACTGTGAGTGTCCCTCTCCCCGACCCCGACCTCCCCACATAAATATACACCCCTTTATCGCCCCTTTTCGCTATCCTTCTTCAATCTCATATTCCGGTATCATACACCGACCATCAACTCCCGCGGGCACTAACCTCCCGAAATAGGGCTACAAGAGTACTTCTCCAACTACGACAACATCGGCCACAACAACCTCCAGGACCTAATCCTCTTATGGATCATCCCCAAGTACGCCCCCTTTCTTCGTCCTCTAAACCCCTTTATTGCCTCCTATGCTGGCTCGTATCGTATGTCTTGGACTAACAGTGGGGACAGTGGCCTATGGCTCATTTTCCCCAGCTATCTTATCTACGTCATGGGAAGCGAGATCGTAGAGGGCTTGACGGCCGCGTCGACGGGGAGGGCGGCCAAGTCCGAGTAGGTAGGTAGGTGAGTTTTCAGGGGGCTTGCCTATTTATCAGATATATATTTATATAGATTGATATATACCTAGCCAGGGTTTTGCATAAAAACTATCGATGAGTGGTGTAATGGATTTAAAAGCGAAGCGAAGCGGAGGCGCAAGCTGGGGGGAACACGAATCTTTGTATGTAGCTGTGGAGAGCACATGTCTATACCAATTTTCTAGTTATTGATAGATTATGAGGCTTAAGTGCCGACAATTATATGCCTACCTACCCACCTACTCACCTGTATATCAGGTAGGTATGCCGAAAACTCGAAGGCGGACTAATTCATACCCCGAGTACCAACCTTCCCACCCCCCCCTTCCCTTAACCCCAGTTCCATATGCTCTTATAACGAAGAAAAATTCCCATAACGCGGTATCGCGGACCCTTTGGACCGCCTCGTACCTAGAACTCCACCTACCTACCCATCCGCCTAAACGCCCGGTTGAAGGAACGAAATCCCCCCTCTGATCTAACGGGTATCATAGGGGGAGAGGAGGGGTTTAAAAAAAAAGAAAAAAAAGAAAAAACCGCCGCGAAAAGGGTCCTTGCAAACCTTTCCCCCAACCTCTCTTTCTAAAAGTGCACCGTCGGCGCAACCTTTTGCTTGGACGCCGTGCCCGACTTCAGCACCGTCAGGCCGCCGAGGTCGGTGTACTGCTCCCACTCGGGGTGCACGTCGTTGGCGGTCCAGTTCGTCGCCTTGACCTCCATCGTGGACTTGACCTGGTCCCACGGGGTCGGGGTCCGGGGCGTCGGCATGTCGATGTGCGAGGCGACGCTGTAGACTTTGCGGACGTCGGTGGGCGGCGTCGGCTCCACTATCTTTGTCTTGGCATTGGCATTGGCCTTTGCCTTCGTCTTCCGCGGGTCGCTCTCCTCGACGCTCCTCGGCCATCGCCGGAGTAGCCCGCACGCGGGGTCGAGCGATTTGTCCTCCGCGCGCCTGGGCCGGGTGCCCGTGGAGCTGCTGGGCCCGCTTCGCCGAGAGGCCGAGTCATTGTGCGAGTATGTGCTGCTGGTGCGGCGGCTGTCCTCGACACATACCGGCCCCCCTAGCGGACTCTCGTAAATCGACGTATCCAAGGTCCTCGCCACACTGCCCTCCTCGGAGTTTCTGGAGTCCGCGTTGTAAGAATATCGAGACGGCGATGTAGATATGACCTCTTCTTCGACCGTCGCACGTACCGCGGGTGACGGCACATCTACGGGCGAACCACCAATCCCACGTGTCCCATTTCCGTAACCCTGGATGACAATTTCATGATATGGGGTATTTTTGGTTGACTGGTCGTTCTTAGTGGGCCGTGGTTTGGTAAGTTTCGCTGGTGAACTGTGAGGAGCCTGACTTCGAGATATGTTTCTGCTAAGATTTCCTCTCCAGCTTGTAGATTGGCGTAACTTCGGACGCTCTTCTTTGGCTTCCTTCGCGTTGTCTCCACGATGGGTGATGGCGAAGTAGTCAATGTCCGGCTTAATCTCCAAGCTCTGGTTGTGTGGGGTTGGCTCTCTCGTGGAGCTACGATCTCCGGCTGGTATCGAAGTACTTCTAAGGATATGCTCTGTTTGTCTCCGTATGAGTCCATGCGCCGGCTGACCTTCGTCCCATGGCGGCAGATCCGCAGTAGATATGCAGAGAGGATAAGGAGCATCGTCACTATCGCCAACTTCGGGTGGGATTTCTGTTGCTTGCCGGAGGGCTTGGTATATCCCATATATCAAGATCCAGCGAACTTTTCGACTATCCATGGGCCCTAGGTTTTCCGATCTATCCGCCTTTCTAGATAAGTGAACTAAGTCGCCTTCGAATTGGCGATATACTCTCACCAATCCGTTATGCAGAAGCTCGACTCTATGATTGGCAGCTCTTAATAAAGCTGTGTGCGTGACTTCTTGCTGCTTATGACCTCGCCCCATCCATCCACCCAGCCATGCTGGCTTCCTTGTCCGTTCCTGGGTTACACTGGGGAGGCGAGGAAGCGGGTTAAAGAGAGTTTTGAAGTCATGTCTCGTGTCAAAGGATTGAATGCTCTGCCAAGTGCAGATTCCCCCTCGTGCTAAAAATGGGCTACTTTGCGTAATGTCAAATGTCTCATCCACCAGGTATCGGAACAGAGCCTCGAAGTCAGCTCTCATCTCCTGGAAGATATCTATCTCGAAGATTGTTGTGCGGATATCAACAGACGGTGGTGGATAAGACCCAAATTTGGCAGTATAAAACTCCCGCAGGAGAGTTCGAAACCGTTCGAGATGTTCTCGGACGCCAGGATATAGACCTAGGTGCGCCTCTGATAATTCATATTGGAGAAATGTTCCTACCATGTTCGAGCTCTGCCCTAGCTTGAGATTCATCTCAACCCGGCCGCAACGGATGAGCTTTCGAGTCACGGAAGATACCAACTGGCTCGTGTTAGCAGCATTCGAGAAGTGAAAACCATCAAGACTGACCTGATATTCAGGTACAGCGAGTATTCGGTCGCTCATACCGCAGCAGTGCGCAAATGCGTTAATGTAGAGGTCTTTCAGCTGGAAGGCTTCTGCTAGACGTAGAATGGCTAATGCGTGCGTTGGGTTGCTCTGAAGATTGAGGTATCCTTCCTCATCCAGATAACTCATCATATCCTGAACATTATCCACGGTGTCAGTGCGGAATTCATGCATACTATGCATGAGAGTGATTAGAGCAGTTCCTAAGTTCTCCCCAACAACGGATCTGCGAAAGACGAAAGCGATGAAATTACGGGTGGCTAGATGGTATCTATAAGACTGCTGTTTATCGGATCGGGGGGGTGCTGGTATGAAGAGTTCAATGCGACTCTGCCTAGCAGGATCGCCATTATCGCGTTCTTGATTACCCGTCGAGTCTTGAACGCCTCGAGCCATAAATCTGTCGATGAGAGGATAGCAGTCTGCTTCCAAAAGTCCAGAGAATGGTATTTTGAAAGCAGGACCTCTACGACTCTGTCCTTGACCGTAAAGATGGATATAGCAATTTCCATTTCGGTACCATAGTTCAGTATCCTGCATAAATTCCATGAGCATATATATCAGTGTGCTATACGACGGTCTTGCAAACATACCCTTTTCAGGCTGTCCCAGGCGTTGCTTGACATGGAGGCGCCATCCCATCTCATAACGCTGGGAGTGCGAGATACACGCGTTTCCATAGTCTTGTCGGGTTTCTTCGTTTTCCAGCCACGCGATCTGTCCGATACACCGTTGTAGAGAAACATATCCCGCATGAGCGGTTCGTCCATGTTGCGTGCGGACGTAGGACGAAGACGACTACCCAGTCTACTGGAGCCTTGTTGTTAGATTTTGATACTTCTGAAGCTAACCACCAAGACCTATGCTATGAGCAGGAAGTAATAGTGTTACTTTTACTCTAAAATGTTCATAGATAGCTAGAAGTCTGGGTCGAAAATGCTTAATGTGCTGTTGACTGCGAAGGTAATTTTCTAGCAAATCATACCTAAGTAGGGGGGAAACATGAACTTTGGACTCTGTCCATAGCTACGAATAGTCGAGGTTGGGCAGGCACCGTGAGCCACGTATATGTCTGTGGGTTTAAAGATGCCAAAAGTCTTGAACATCATAAGCTTTCTCTAGACTCAAGAGTCTTTCGAAATATAATCTCCAAACCCTCCACGCAAGCTCGGAATTTTCAACTCGATTACACGGTATATTACAATTTGCTTCAACGGGGAAGAACTCGAAGCGACTACGCGTAGTGTTGGCGTAAACTGTGATGTCCTTCGGAGCCTGTCATCATCGTGCTTGACCGTAGCCTAGCAAAGGTGGATGGCCTATTACAAGCTGTCGTCTGTACCAAGAAGTCGGGTACTCTAAGCTCTAGCAGGACTTTGCCCCCCTGTCTATCTACCACGCGGTGATTGAACTCACATTAAGATAACACCTAAGTTGAGTCCTAGGCATCTAAGGGTGTTGTCACTTGGTGCTTGTGTGGATAGTGTCTTCAATGTCCACTAAGACTCCATGGGACGGAAAGGTTGAGAGGGTCGCTAGAGGTAAGAGCTTAGTTGGCCGACTTTGACCAAAGTACATGCGACTCTCGGCACTTGGCCGAATTATCAACATCCTTTAAACCTTGTACCAACATGTAACAGCAATGTTCAAGACTGAAGAGGTTGGACTCGCTGTTCGGTCTAAATTAGGCTCAGACAATTCAATCGCTTTAACAACCGGCTCTATGATGATTCTTGAGATGAAAGTGAATCACCAAAAAGCTAATGAGACCAAGGTGTAGATTGGGTACCTGGCTAAGCTTCACTGGACTGTGGATGCTGACGTTGGCATCAATAATGATCTGAGCTCCGCAAGGTCTGAACTTGCTGGTGCTGAATGTCTTGTGTGGCCTTGTTATTCACTAACCTCGCGCCATTTGCATAAAACATGGCATTTTAGGATGGATGATGCGGTAACTCTCCACCTGTCAGCTGAAGCTAAAGGCCTCTCGGATATTTCGTCTTGATAGCAACAACCATCTTGGGAAGCTCGCCAAGGTTTTGAAACTGACAGTGGTACTGCAAGTGCTTAGAAAAAAAGAGAATAATAAGAGTTACTGGACACGGTCCTGGCAGTCAGGCAATACATCCCTTGTTTGTTTGTTTGTTTGTTTGTTTTGTTTGTTTATTTATTTGTTTGAAAGTGAGGAAAAATGAAAGAAGAGTTCGAGATTCCAAGATTGCGATTTCATTTACATACGGAGTAACTATAACTACATCTTATCGATAGCATCGGTCAAACCTCGGGACCTTTTACAGCATAATAATGCCCCCTGTAGCTTCATAAAGTCATGTAATACTACTAACCTAGTAGTAGCTTATTAGGTGCATAGCAATGCAAACGAGAAACTCCATAACTAATAGTTACCAGTTGACTAAATAGTAAAGATTCATTATTTCATTAACATCCATTAATATGTACAGCCACTAACAGCCACCCCTCTATCCAACTTTGAAAGTACAACGCTCCCTTGACGCACTGCCTCTTAGTTTGAAGCAGTGCCCACAGCTCACAGCTCACTTCTCATTCTCTACGGCTGAAATATGCCGCCCTGAGAGGTCTAGATGGCTCCTCCTTTCGTTCCCTACACGTACATACAATGCCCTTGCTATGAAGCGTCGAGCCGCAGTCGTCCTTTAGACGACTCACCATCCCCGACATCAAAGGATCAGGCCGATGACGACGACGAATGCACCTTCGATCCACGCGCCCCGCGGTCCAACTATAGCTTGTATCCTCTAGAGTACCTGTTGTATTGCGATGTGTGCCATCAGATTCGCTGTCCACGATGTGTCGCCGAGGAGATCGTCACTATCTATTGCCCCAACTGTCTCTTCGAGGTTGGAAGCAGCAGTCTTAAGACGGAAGGAAACAGGTAAATAGCTTATATTGTGCCGTACGACCATGGCAATAAACTAACACTATTCTCTCCATAAAGATGCACCCGTAGTTGTTTCCAATGCCCAATATGCATAGGACCGCTTGCCGTGCAATCCCTTGAGTCGGCGCCTGAGTCGTCCTCCTTCCTATCAGCCGACAGCGCCGCCACCGCACCCCCCTCTGGTCCGTGGATCATGACTTGCTCCTACTGCAACTGGAACTCGTCCGAGATAGACATCAAGTTCGACAAGCCCCAAGGCATCTTTGCCCAGCTCGCCCGCCTCCGTCACGGCGAAGACCATTCCAAGCACTCTGCTACCACTACCGCCGCACCCGGTGAAGCATCCCCCAAGAAGGCGGACAACGCAGCTACAGAGACAGCTCGGGCTAGATTCTCCGCGCTCAAATCCTTTTACGCCGCCCAGAATAACCTCAACTCGTCGAACTCTAGCGGCTTATCGGGTATAGCCGACTACGGTTTCAACTCACCAGGCGCTCTCTCGCGCATCATGAATTTGTATTCAGGCAACAGTGTAAGCGGGGTGGGGCTTAAGCCTAAGCCCAAGGCTAGCACGATGCGCGAGGCAGACGCGGCAGACGAGGGTTTCCGCGTCAGCGACTTAGACGAGGATGCGGCAGTCGCAAAGCTGCGCAGCGAAGGCTGGGCTGGCACCGTGACGGGTGACCAGGCGCAGACACAAGTCGAGGAGGGCGCGCGCTTCACAAACGAGCTCTGGCCGATTCCGTACTTACTGCGCACGAAGCGGTCGAAGCGATGTCCCGTATGCCGGCACATCATTAGCAAGCCCGAGTCCAAGGTCGGCAACACGCGGTGGCGCATCCGCCTCGTGGCCAACAACTCCATCCCCTCCCTATCCATCAAGGCCCTCACCCTTCCCTCCACCACGTCTTCCTTTTCCTCCAACATCACCCCCTACCCTCCCCCCTTAAACACCAGCGGAGGAGGGGGCTTGCTGAAGCCACTGCAGCCCGCGCAGTTTCTGCTTACCTTCAAGAACCTCATGTTCGACGAGGTCAAGGTCACGCTCGCGACACCCTCCATAACCCCCGGGCGCTTCGCGTCCCGCGTCACCGTTCTATGCCCCGAGTTCCACATCGACGCCAACACCGACACCGACATGTACCTCGATGACGTCCTGAAAGACGGAGACAAAGATGGCAGCGGTATTGGAGGAGCCGGCGGAACCAGCGGAGTCGTGGGCGGAGTCAGCTCCGGGGGCCGCCGCCGCCGAGGCCACGAGGGCGCGATGCACCAAGCCGAAGCGGGCAAGGTCTGGGAGCGCGGCCGCAACTGGGTCAGCATCGTCGTCGAGGTGATCCCCGCCTCGCTCCGCGGCGAAGAAATGCACTCGCCCACTCTATCCCGGAAAGGCAGCGAGCCCTTCATAACCCCCATCCCACCAAACCCCAACCCAAGCTCCAACCCAGCAGCTCCCCCGCCCCTAAGCCCAGACCAGCTAGGCGAGGACGAGGACGTGCTGGAGATACCCATGTTCGTGCGGCTGGAGTGGGAGGGCGACGTGTCCCAGGACCAGGTCGGCACCACCGCCGGCAAGGAAAAGGACTCCAAGGAGAAGAAGGAGCTCGCGTACTGGTGTGTTATTGGGATTGGGAGGATCAGCCAGGAATAAAATAATGGATATTATCTTGCTAGGTAAAGCTTTTAGAAAAAGAAGAAGGAATGAGGCTAAACAAGAGAGACGTGAGAAGAGGCATGAGATGAGATGAGACAGAGAAATTTCTACGATACCCACCCCTTGGAAATTTGGAGATTTGAAGCCCATACCTATAGAGGTATGGATGGATGGAGGCAACGAAATGATCACGAAATAGAATTTAGCATGAGGCACACGACACAAAATGGTAGTTTGTGCAATTAATTTAAGTATTCATCAGAGCAAACCAGCTTGTCAATTCAGTTTACAAGCTATGTAGACGCCATGCCGGTAATGTTTTTAAGGGGCCACCAGTCCAGTGATCTTGCTATGCTGTCATTACTATATGTAAACGACGCGGCAAAATGACCAATCCCTCTCCCAGGCCCCGTCCAGATACGCCCAACCGCTTAACCCTAGTACTCGGCAGCGCCAGACTGGGGGAACTCGAAGGTGACAGTTCGGCCTGTTAGTCGGCGGTAGACCTCGGAGTAGGTGTCGAGTCTGTAGTCAACACCACCACGCTCCTTCTCATCGAGAATAACCTTTAGGAGCTTGCTGTTGTCCTCCTTAGTGCGTAGACGCTTGCCGACAATCTCGACGGGGAAGACGAGGTCAGTTAGGATAGCATCGTGGACAGCAGTCAGAGTTCGCGAGCGAGGTCGCTTCTGCTTGAGGGTGTTGCGAGAGCGGGCAGATCGCTTGGGTCGGGGAAGGATGCGGCGCGAGGCGAGGATCAGAACGTGGCGGTCAGAGAACTTCTTCTCGAGCTCACGAGTGAGACTGTGTGATGGGTAGATTAGTATATAATACGTCTCTCAAGTCAAGAGATTTAAGAATCATTTATAGATATAACTTACCGCTGCTGCACGCGGTGGAAGCCCTGGAGGGATGGGACGGGGACAAAGATGACAATAGCCTTCTTGCCGTGGCCAACTTCGATCTAATTAAGACCCAAAGTCAGCAGGCGAGCTCCAGGACACATTATAAAGTGTGTTCCTTGGACCGCTTCCCGTCCTATACCACTATCTAACCAATCGACAAGTATAAAAGAATCGTCTGTAGCAGGGATTGCATGCTCGAATGGAGTATGCTGTCTCTCTGAAGACAGTCGAAGCTCGATGGAATAGGGTCGGTATAGAAGCGGTCCCAGGTATCTGAGAAGATCCGGGGAAGGGTATCATAAAATCATTTGGATCTCACCTCTCGGGCAGAGACAAACTGCAGGGGTCGGAGAGCAGACTTGAGGTCGGCAGTGTTGGTCTCGAGATCGTAAAGAGCGCCAGCGATGTTGGTCTCGAGCTCAGAGGGGTTCTGGCGCGAAGGGCTGTTAGGCGCAATCTTGTTCAAAGAGGCACTCATGGTTGCGGCTTTTGTTGTTGTTAATGGTAAAGAAACCGAAACAAAGTCGCAAAGAGTGCTGCTGTTGGGTTAGTTGAATTGGAATGAAGTCGCGAGGAGTATGAAAAGTTGCGGCTCGTGCTTGGGGAAAAGAGGAATATTCACAAAATTCACACAAATAATTCACACAAATAATTTAGTGGGACCAGGGCAAGCGAAAATTCAATTCGATTGTGGGCGGGGCTGTAAGTTGTGCACGGACCACCAAGGGCTTTTATGTACCATACTACCATGAACTTGTACTACTAGTTAACTATTGCGGCTTAAAGAGTGGCTGGTGATCTACTAGTGTATGTAGTTATTGATTAGTAATGATCACATGGCGCGCCGGGCGGTATCCCCAATAACTAAGCTGTTCCGGCCCCCGGACATACTTGAATGATGAACAAGACGATCCGCATCCTTCGAGCAGCCATGAACCATTTCCATGAGCGCCACCATTGAACTTGCCACTCGTGCTCAATGTTGCTTACATACCTACCTAGTATGGACTTGGCTGCTTGGTCAACCGTCAACACCGTACATCAGCAAATACTTTGGCCTTGCTGCGTTCAGGTTCATGTGTCGTGCTAACCTAGAATCTTGGCTCTCTTCTATATAAATACACGTGTATGGATACTTACCTACATAGTCCTGCATAGCGGACCTAATGGGTACAAGAATATTTAGGCTTCCATTTTCCAGTGGGAGGCTACGAGTATGAGCTGAAAAGACTGAGGAATATGATTGAAATTAGCTTATAGTAGATCCCCAGCCTTGTGGGGATTCCCAGTAGGTCTGCTGTACTACGGTCTACCTAGCATTGTAGCATTTGTTGGTGATTGACACTGATTGTTACTGCCTGGGTACCTTAAAGCTGCTTAGCACCACCCAAAGTAAGCTACGCCCCGCAGCCACTATGCGACCCAGCCAATCAAAAGTATGCGGAATTCCTAAATTAGTGTCTTGACTTTTAGGTTGCAACATAAAAAAATACAAAATACAAAAAAATACAAAAAATACAACATTGTAGCAACCAAAACCGCATCCTTATGCAACAACTTACAAGGCACATGAGCCCAGACCAACATTTTTGAATCGTCATTTGCTTCTCTTGATCGAGAATCTCGAGTACTAGGTATTCAGCACTGCCACCTATATACACAATAGGTAGGTACCTCAGTGTCGGTCTCGTATCTATCTTGACTTGGCAAAAGGTAATGTGTGTGTAGGTCTCTACATACAGCTACATACAGTATCTACGAGCTACATACAGTAGCTATGGAGATACTAAGTAGATACAACGTAGAGGTGAATACTTTCCGAGCCTTACACTAATCCTTCCGTCAATGGCTTTTGCGGGCAAGCCGCCATGCGATATGGATGGATCTACATACGTCCAACGTGCGTCTACCTGCATAATTCACTGACCCAGCCAAAACATGACAGGTCGTCTCCTCATAAGACTGTTGGTTACTGCTGCAACGGTTCCACGGATTTGAGAGGCTCTATTACTTTTCCTTTCTTACTTTTCCCGCTCTTCCTCTCTCCGAGTATTTTCCAACTGTGTGATGAATCGGTAACTTAATCATTAATACATTTCAACTAATATACCTAACTACCTAACTACATATATCTAATTCTTCTTCACACCACAATGCCAATATCCACCTCTGACCTCGGGCTCTCATGCCCGGCTAAAGGCCAGTTCTACGCCTGTGACACCGCAAAGATCCGGTTCGTTGGGTGCTGTACCATCGACCCGTGTGCGGACGGGAGCGGGAACTGCCCGCAAAGCTCCCTGGCTTCCACGAGCTTCTCGTCAGACTACTACGCAAGCATACCGCCGCAGAACTGCGCGGCGCCTAGGAACTCCAGCAACTGGTGGACTTGTGCGGGAAGCCAGCCCTTCTTAGGATGCTGTGATATAAACCCTTGTCAAAACAGTGGATGCCCAACAGCGAGCCTGCTGCCCGCAATACTGAGCGACGATGCCTCCAACGCCGAGGTCTTCATCGCAAGCTCGACGTCTACTACAGCTGCGAGCCCGGGCTCTTCCGGCTATACGCTCCCGCTAGGTGCAATAATAGGCATCGTTATTGGGTGCGCAGCTCTCGTGGCAATTATACTTGCCTTCGTCGCATACAGATGCGGCTGGATAAGACGCAAGAAGCAGGAGAAAGGCAATGACCAACCGACCCCAGATTACTGTACGTCAACAAGACTGTAGTCTTAACTCATCTCCCTCATTCACTAGACGTGGATTGTGTGATATAAATGCTAACTAAACCACAGCCACATACTCTCCCGCCATGCAACAATGGCAAGACGGGACTCACTCCGGCGCGCCCAGTCCGGGGTACCCGAGTCCCAGCTACCCAGGTTTCGCGCCCTACTCCCCCACACACCACCAGCACCCGTATCCCCCGCCCTCGTCGTCGCCGCCCCAAGAGTCCTGGCACGGAGACAGCCGGCACACGTCGCATATATCCGAGCTGAGCGGATGGACCGGCGCGGCTAGCGCGGATAACAAGAAGCACCACTCCTACAGCCCGCTACTAAACCTTCCGGCCTCGGAACTCGATAGTCGCAATACGGAACGCCAGTTTGTGGCAGAATTACCTACGTCGCCGACGAATCATGCGAGATGATGATGCAGATGCCGACGAGGTTGGTGGTTAGGGTTAGGGTTACTGCATTTAGAGGACTAGGACGGACGGATGGATATCATTTGCATTATAGGACTACTGCTGACTCCCATACGCTAGGAACACAGCGGTATGACTGGGAGTTACATATGGGCTGGAAAGGGGGAAAGGAACATATTTTTTTTAAACATTGAACATTGAAACCAGCATGGAGTTTTAAAATTTATTCGTGTATATACCTACTTCGCATAGGCACCTAACTTCTTAAATTACATATTGATATCAATGATGGCAGGATACATATGTATGTCTGTTTACAGTTGTACGCAGCTCTTTTTATCTACATATGTACTAACCTAGGTACCTAGGTACGTATGTAGATTCCCGTATACATATGAACGCACGACTGAACGATTTCACCGGGCTTAAGCCTACATAGGGGAGTATGGGGGGTTCGCGTTTACCGCATATATTCCATTTGCATTTAACCACCGTAAATATACTTCTTAATTTCATAGAACCGCAACCATTTCGAGATGTTGAAATATCAAACAGCTCCCAAATAGATCCGTATATCTACTGCTCTTATTTAGGACGTTCTATTGGATTAGAACGTTTTATTTAAGCGAGCCGCATATATACTAAAGAGTTTGGCAGAGCCGCAAATATACCAATGTCTCTTTGCAAAGCCGTATATTTGCGGCTCTGCTGGGCTCTGCTGGATATATACCGCTCCCCTTTTGGCACGTTTGGCTTTTTGGAACCTTTCCAGCTGTTGGAACCTTTGGAGAGGTGTATATACCTTTTAATGGTATTGGCACTTTCAATGGTGCCGGCTTTTCTATCCAATGTTGGTGTTTGCCTTAGGCCGCCCACGATACCCTCTTATACTAAAACAACCAAACCACTTACGTGCGCGCGCAAATAATTAAATAAATGCCTTGTAGCGTAGTGGTAAAATCCGTAGAATTCGTAAATCAGTAAATCAGTCTGTAGGTCCATGGTTCAATTCAGTATATGTGTAAAAATTTCAAAATATCTTCAAATAAAAAAAACCAATAAAAATAAAAAGAAAATAAAGAAAATAATAGATCTGATATGAAAGATAAGATATGAAATATCTGATATAAGAATATGCATATGCGATATATGCATAAACCTCAATATACAGATATTCAATTTTTCGTAAAAAAGGAATATGCAAGGAACGGTAATCAATCAGCTACCGTTCAATCAAAAAGTTACCGCTGCCATTTGGATACCGCTCGCAAAAAAAATACCGCTCCTAATTGAATGCGTTCAAAGTCAATAGAACGTTCTATTTGATTTGGAACGTTCTAAAATATAACCTATCTGTTTCCCTAACTTTTTTTGAGAGGTATTTCGGTATAAGCGGTATAAATGTGGTATATATACGGTTTCTACGAAGTGGGTTTTGACGCTAAGGTAGTATCTAACGTAGGTACTTATGTAAGTACCATGGATAGGTATTTGCTTATGTGAGAGCTGCTGTAGATAAATATGTATTGCCAACAGGTCGCTCCACCGTAAGCTTCGAGATTACGCCCCGAAGGATTCGGACGGTTCGCTTGGCTGAGCCTCATTCATCGCCGTGGCGTGATGGGCCCGGAGTTTTTATCAGCTTTCTGTACATAGGTGTCTAGGTAGGTGTAAGCGAGTACATATGTAGTACTAGAACGTATCGTTCGAAGAAGATTCCACGTAACTACTAGGTAACTACGACCTTTTCTCCTGGGGAGTTGGGGGCGGGAGATTACCTAGGTATGTAGGTAGTACGTACACCGTGGTGCTACTACGGATGCATGTAAGCAGGGACCTAGCTGACGTCTATTGAATCTCCTCGTCTAACAAACATATCCAGGATATTTCTACCCCAGCTAATTATGTAAGTATCCAGGTAACTAGATGTTATGATGTGTAAGTTTTTATTTATTTATTTCTATCAGAGGAGCTTTCCAGCCTCCATACTGCCCTAGTCTACCTATCTAGAGCGGAATGTTGTGGGTTGCACCAAGAGGGGAGGTGGGTATTATAATGCTCGTTCATCTATGCTTTCTTTCTTTCTTTCTCTCTTCCCCTTTTCACGCTTCTCTACGCGCCAAACGCCTTATCGTAGTCCGTCATCGTGAACCGATACCTCACATCGTTATTGTTGAGCCTCTGCAGCGTCTTGGACAGATTCTCGGCGGAGAGCGGGACCTCCTCGACCCAGGACTTGATGCCCTTGTCCGCCGCCAGCTGCAGCATCTCCAGCATCTCCCGCCGACTCCCCAGATGCGACGCGCCGATCAGGCACCCGTTGTCCAGCAGGTCCTGGGGCCGGATCTTCAGCGTCGCCTCGGCGGGCAGGCCCGTCGACACCCACTTGCCGTGGACGTCGAGCAGCGCGAGGTAGCCGCTGAGGTCGAACCCTTCGCCGAAGCTGTTCGCCGTGCTGATGATGAGGTCGAACGTCTTCAGGTGCGCGCCGTTCCAGTCCTTGTCCTGCGTGGCGAGGAACCCGTCGGCGCCCATCGCCCGCGCGTCGGCTTCCTTGCTGTGCGTGCGCGAGATCACCCACGTCTCGGCGCCGAGCGCTTTGGCGAACAGAACCGCGAAGTGGCCTAGTCCGCCGAGACCGACCACGCCGACTTTCTTGCCGGGGCCGGCGCCGTTGCGGACGAGGGGGCTGTAGCTTGTTATCCCGGCGCACAGCATTGGCGCGGCGAGGGGGCTGGGGAGCGCGTCGGGGATGGGGAAGACCCTGACATGGCCCATCCGGTTAGATATAAGTACATAGGTAGATAGGTAGGTAGATAGGTAGGTAGGTAGGTAGGTGGGAGTGGGTGAGTATTTGAAACAAAATCACTGTTCAAGATTCCAAAAAAAAAAAAAAAAAAAAAAAAAAATACATACCAATGCTCGTGTGTTCTTACATGCGACGAGTAGCCGCCCTGGGTGACGATTCCGGTGTCGGGCCAGGTGGCGCCATAGGTATCGACCTGCTGGGAGCAGTACGTCTCATTGTCGTTCTTGCACTGGCGGCAGTTCAAGCACGACCAGGACTGGGCGCCGACGCCGACGCGCTGCCCGGCCTTGATGAGGGTAACCTTGGGGCCGACGCGGAGGGCCTTGCCGACGATCTCGTGACCAACTGCTAGGGGGAAGGGCTGGGTGCCCCAGTCGCCGCTGACGGTGAGGACGTCGCTGGAGCAGACGCCGCAGCACTCGATCTTGATCTCGACGTCGTGGTCGCCGAAGGGCTTGGTGTCGAACTTGTTCTTGTGGAATTCCGTCCAGGTCGCGGCGGACTCGACTTGGAAGCCTTCGTATTGGTCGTATTTGGACATGTTGGGAAGTATACCTAGGTAGGTAAGGCGAGGTAAGGTACTGTAGGTAGATAGGTAGGTATAACTATAGCTGTTATGATACAAAAATGTAGGTACTGGATAGGTGTATGCTAAGAGCTATTCTTTCCAAATGTTCCAACAACGAGGTGGGTGTTAGGGGAGGGGGTTGACAGGATAAATCAAGATATTTGAAGTCACGAAGTCGCATTCTCCACCTTGTTTCCCCCCTGGTCCCCCTCTCGCTCCCCTTTCCCCCTCTCGCCCTCCCCATATTCTACTACCTATTCAAACTAGCAATTACCTAACCTACATAACTAGCTACCCAAGTAGGTAGGGAGGTGGGATATGTATTGTACCTAACCTAGTACCTAATACTCACTTTCCCAGCAGCTAGGTACATAGGATAGTAGATGACATCTTTCTAAAGATCCTTTTATCCGCACAGGGCGCGCAAGCAGCGCTTGGAAACATGTACGTAAGTGTGTATCTACATACATCCATACACACATCTATGTACAGTATGTAGCTCCAATCTCGGAGCAATATGTACCATGTGGTAACCTACCTACGTAGGTAGTCGCGAAAGAGGGGCCGAATGTACATAATTCCAAGCCAACAACTTATAGATGGAATTTTTATTTTTTTTCTATTTTCATTTTATTTCTGTTTTAGTTGGTCTGAATGGTTAATCCGATGTCTATGCCGAATATTCCACCACTCAAGCGTCGACGATAAGACGAATCCCTGAAGCTTGATATCGCCACGGCGGTATTTCATATGCCGAGAGAAATCCGCAATGCCTTTTATCGTAGCTGATATCGGTGTGTAAAAATCCATTCGTGAGTTGATGAACTAGAATGGAAAAAAAAAACCGAAAAAAAAACCCCCGGAGTCGAATTGTGTGGAGTCTGGCCAAAAAGTGAAGTCTCTTTTGTTCTTCCTTCAAGCCTTTTTCTTGATACTGGCCGGCTTCCCTATTCCAACACCAGCCAGGAACGCGATTCGTAAGGTAGCGCCCAGATACACGAAAGCCACGTTCCCGTAATCGATCGCATTCCACTGCCGCACGTCCCAGTAAACCCACGATCCCAGGCCCTGCAGGGAGTACAGGTGTCCAAAGTCTGCCACCAGCAGGACGAACAGCACGGTCCGCCACACTCGCAGGTCACCCGTCGACCGGAGCACCAACGCCTCGTTCAGTGCGAAGAGGAAGTATAGATTGGCGAGCTGAGACAAAATAGTCGAGGTGCCGAGGGGAACTGGCGGCGATGAAGTGTGCGTCGTCAGGCTGAGGTACTCATGCTGCCGAAAGTGCGCGTAGAATGCACCGACAAGTGCAGATATAGGTTCGAGGATGAGAAAGAAGGCGCGGTAGGTAAAGGGCAAGACAGATTGACGTGGCGCCATGCTGTTGTTTCTTTATGTGCTGTAGTATGCAAGTAAGAAGAAGAAGAAGATGGAGCCTTTAGAAGTGAGCGAGCAATAGCAATAGAAACGTGGCCGTGATGGCAACGGGGTAAGACAATTCCTAATTGACCAATTGAAATTTCTGGGGACGTTCAGAGAGCCAACCAACTCGGTTTGGAACAACCTTGTTCCCTTGTTCCCTTGCTCCCTTCGTTCCCCTGAATTCATCGTGTCTCGACCCTCGATGTCCATCAAGGTCCACGAGGTCCCCGTCTTGCCCAAGTACATGTTGGTGCCTACCCAAGACAGTAAACTTAGAGCTGCGTGACGATATTCCAGGCGTCGTCGTCGCTTACTTATCTCAAGTCTAAAATAAAAACGAAGAGAATATCGTGGTTGCAACACATCGCCATAAAACTATAGGTAAGTAACTATCGACAGCTAAAGATCCTCAAAATGGAAATCCCAGCGGCTGAACAGATTGGGGGTACACCTGTAAATGGCACATACTAACTTATGTGCATGTATATTTTATGTTATGTATGTATGTAGCATGAACTTGGCCCTTAGAATTTATGTATACTACGCATTATGACAGCTCACATTTTTCTTTTTCAACATACATGTTTGAATGGCAGGTACCTAGATAATGTAGCAGCGCTGAGCTATAGGGATATGTGCAGGTGTAGATGTAGATGTAGATGTAGATGTAGATGTATGTATGATTGCGTCAGACAGCCCTTTGCATGTATGTACATACATACAATATGTACTAAATAGTTTCACAAGCCCAGCACGACGAGATGCAGCCGACAAACTATCTGCACGCATACCTATGTAGGTACATAATTGAAACCGGCGTGGAAAAAAAACCCCTAGGGAATTTATTTTCTTTATGAGGCGCGCGCCAACGGTGCTGATACGATGTTGGAGGACGGGACGGCAAGAATCCCTGCTTCTCACCTACATGCCTACTAGGAGGTGTGACAGTGGCCTTGTTGGGCCGGGCTGGAAATGTCAAAACGGTAGCCGGGAGCTGTTCCGGGACGGGAACGGCCAGACTAGATAAAAACAACATCACATAACTTTCAACAACTTCCCTTCTATCATGATGTTGGCCCAGGGGTTAAGGGATAACAATGGTATTATGCAGAGAGCGTTACATACACTACTAGGTACACATTACCGTTCGCCTTCTTATCTTGGCCCGAGACAGTGTCTCAGATCAGCCTCTGATATGTAGGTACTACCTATCACGTATAAGTCCGAAAAGGCTTTGGCCGCAATGTGCCTGCGTGGGGGTCGCGGTATATTGCCCATTGATAGCATTGGTGCCATCGCGCAGGATTGCATATGTACGTTGTGAAACCAGTAAAAGGTCAGGTAGATCGATCCAACGACTATGGGCTGGCGACTCGCCTTTGTTGGTGGCTAGACATAGAGGCTCGGCCCACTTGATTGCAGCCGACAATCTTTCGACCGGCGAAGAGGGAAATGTCGTGCTTTACTATTTCCATGGTGTTGATAGGTCTGCCACGCCTTCGGTATCGAATAGCATACTTGGGCTTCAAGCATGCTAAAAGGCAATTACGTGCATAGATGCACATTATTGTTGGCATATACTAGGTAGATACCTAGTATGTAATCACTGCAGCGGCCTGGTAGTCGGTTGGGTTCTTCAGCTGAGTCTATGGAATCATCGGTAAGGTGGGTTAGTAGCATAGCAACTCTCAGGTTCTTTAGGGGCTAGTTGCAAGGCTGGCTGCATAGACAGGCAGGCAGGCACAAACATAGCCCTTCTGTCGCATCGAGATTATCATAGGTTCCTCACTTATCTTATGATGAATTGGAAACGATTCCACGGCAGTAGTCTTGTTTTACGTTAGGAGGGCCAGCCAAGCTTTCCAAAGAATGTTCGAGATTTATCAGGAGAGGACTCCCTTTAGAAGATATGCTTGACTTGTCTTCCTCTGTGCCAATAACAACCACCTAAAAATACGACAACTTCCATCGCTCATGGACATCTCAAGTACGAGTAGGGTTTCTACCATGGCAACTTTTGGCTTCGAGGTAGAGTTCCTAGTGTTGTGTAAACAGTTCCACACGCCACCCCTTTTGCAAAATGGCACATCAAAACTACACCCCCAACAAGTAGCGGAAGAGCCACAGACCTAGTAAACGCTACCGATAACCCCCACAAAGCCCACCTGAAAAGAATATATTACTTCGGCGGCGGGATAGTGAAAAAGCCGAGTGATATAAAAGCCATGATAGAACACCATAAGAAAGGTTATCGGGGACGATGAAGGGACGACAAGGATACAATTGTTGGGAACAGAGGGTCCAAGCTAGGCGACGTCTGCAATTCTTGCTGTAGCATTTATAAAAAATGCCGTCGAATCCGAGGAAGCAATGAAGTGGACTAAGCCATCCGCAAGCCGTTTTCGGATACCTACTTATAAAGACTTGACCGCTATTAAGAGGGCGCTTGCTTTCGCCGGTGAGCTTGCACCGACGTGGCAGAGGGGGGTAAAGAAATACACTGTCTCATCACAGAAAAGGACGGACATGGTGATCGATAAAGTCAAAGAGCTTCCGGGTTGGATCGAGAAACTCGGAAGAGGGGAGCGGGTCGAGGGGATAGAACAAAATATCCACGTGGCCATAGGACCCCTTCATCCATCCGAACCCAAAGTCCAGTGGCTTTGGCACGCTGATGCATTGGCTGAGTTTCAGCGTTAGCCGTGCTAACGAGCGAGGCCAATACATCGCGCAGAGGGTCCAATAGTATATCAGGACTCCTGCCTGAAGCCTCAGGCTTCACGAGAACTTCGTCGGATCCCGTAAAAAAGCATGAAAAGTGCGTACTCAAGCCACAAGCTCGGCCATCGCTCATGGATAACCTGTCACCAAAGCATTGTGTCAATCGTTTGACCGACATTGTGGACCTTGAGCTCTGGAGTTACCTACCTTGAACCTGGAAGCGGCGGTCAGATACCATCTATTTTACGAGGCCTCTCCTTATTTTTCTTTTTTCTATAGCGTGATCCCCCCTACGTCTAGGTATAGGGGTGGAGGGGGGGCTTCCGTGGAAATACAGAAGTATATTTAGCGCAATATGACAGACTGCTGTGCTAGTATCATTCCAACGTCTGTGGCTAGGCGAGGACAAGCCTGCTGTGACTCGAGACAAGAGCATATTAAACGGCTCGGAGCTTAGTCCAAACCATGTCGATCGCTGACAATCTACCGGAAATACATGGTCAACCTTATATCGATCTTAGTTATATGAATGGCAAGGTTCTGGAGCGAGCTAGAGCATTGAAGGGCGATTGATATGTGGGATGACATCCCGTCTATCGCTGCTAGAACGGCATTGCGCAGGAGATGGCGCCCAATCATGTTCCGACTGCGCGACCGAAGCAACGTAATTGCAATAATAAGCAGACCGGTCATCATCCCGCGTCTGCGAAGAGAGCTATGTGAAACATCAGTAGAAAATCTAGGTAAGGTGTGAGACTCGACGATAAATAAAGCGTCTTGCTGCCTTCGAGAGCCTTGATCAATCATCCTTAATTTTCTGGGCCATTTACTCGCATTTATTAGAGCTACCCACGCTCGACAGAATCAATGATGGCTTCGCCAAATGAAACTACACAGTTACCCTCAAGCTCAAGTAGGACATCATTAGGCGAGGACGGTGACGCTGAAACCATGGCGGAAGGAGTATGCGATGTGGAAGACGACGCTTTGTCCGTCTCATCCATGGTGTCCTACCCGGACCCTGTTGGACGGAAAGGACTGTAAGATTGAACCCTCTTGCACTATAGGAAGTGACACTAACTGCTTATGAATAGTACCATCTTAGAAAACGAGCCGGGGAAGACGGCTTATGAAGCTTGGGAGGTTGTCTATGGTGACAATACGTTGGACATGCGTACCTGGAAGACGTTTTGTGGAATGAAATTAGGGGTTAAGTGGACGGCGTTGGATGATGGATTCGTGGAGCTAAACCCAGTCACATCATACGGTCAGAGCGAGCTCGCCGACTTGCATGCAAAGAGGATTGATGAGTACGACGGTAGAAATCGCAAGAAGGCAAAATCGTATGCCCAGGACTTGGCCAATCGAGTCTTCCTGCTGAAAGCGGACATATACAACAGGGTCCAACATCTCATGGATGACAAGATCCAGGCTACAAACAAAACCCCCTTTCGCCGCCGCGAATGGCGAATTGTGATACTGGACGAATGCGAGGTTCAGATGACAGAACTACTCCCAGAACGCAAGAAGGGGATTTTCCGATGCCAGCCAGAAAAGCCGGCCATGAGTAGGTGGTTTATCGTACTCCGGGGCCAAGAGGTTAAGACGACAAAGGAGGACGGAGGCTGGCGGCTGTTTAACCGCCATTCTAATCCGTGGTGGAGAATTGATGCACGGGAAACCCAACAGGCACGCAAGGAACATCGGGACCACTTTGAGAAGGTCAACAGAGATTTGGGCATGAGACGAGGTGTTATTTTCCGTGATTAGAACGGGCCGGTAGGAGTTTAAGGCGACATCAGGATTCAGGACTGGGAACTCGGGACTCGGGACTCGACTGAACAAATTGTAGTAATGTAATTTCGCGCTCACGGAGGGCATCTAATAGTTATCTATGAAGGAGATGATGACATCGGAGTTGTTTAGGGCTAGGTAGATAGTTATATGAATAATGAAGAACCCTTTACCGGTATATATGAACAGGGGTATCACATTAAGATGCCTCTTTGCATACTATGTACCGTAATGTACGATACGACCTGGCTCCGATGAACGAAAAAAAAAGAAGAATCCATGGAATCCTTGGCCGCACTGCTCACCATCTCAGCCGCGCTTTAGGAATAGACGGGAATATTTTCGCGGAGAATAATTTTAGCTTTTTAAGCTGGAGATTACCTACAGCCTAGGCTACAGGCCTAGTACATACATAGTAGTACCCTAGATACATAATATGCATGTACCTACATGTAGCGTTAAAATAGAAACAGCGCTTACATATGCATGTACATATGCATGTTGGAACTTCAAATGTTGAACTTGACAAGATCCTGTTAATTGGGCATACTGATTGGTACATACATACTACATGTAAGCAGGTACAAAGACAGATGTAGTGATCCGGCGAAGAGGTTGAAAGACGGTACCTGGCAGCTTGATTAAGTCACGGGGCTACCTACCTACAGGCTACAACGTACATACCCTATCCTAGATAACTACGTACTAACTATGTAGTATTGTGCATTCTTTGAATAAGGGAATCTGGGGTTTCTGAAACAAGGGGCACAAACCTTAAAAAAAGGACCAACTCGTGCATATGAATTTAAATAGTTACATGGTACATAGTATCTAGTACATTAGTACATGATACATGCAAAATCAATGTTCATCTACATGCAATTACTACAGTCATGCGCATGTCTGTTCTTACATAGATACTAATGTATCTAGCCATACACTAAACAAGACGAACATTGAAGGGAACATTGAAAGGAGAAGGGAATATTGAAGGGAGAACATTAAGGGAAAGGGGGTCGGGGGAAGATCAGTACTATTAGGCACTTGTACAAGTACATACATGTAGGTGAGAGACAATCATGAACCGGATATGGGTTTTAGGTCCATAGACGGTGCCGTTTTAAGTAGGTATTGTAGGTACATCGTAGACGGGGATCCCCGACTTTCGCTTCCGCCGTTACTGCATTGTCAGCCCTTGCTTTGGTACTGTTCCCATTTTCCCCTTCTTCAATTCTTTTTCTAACTATTAACCAGGTACCTAACCCAACCTTGGGCATTTGCCTCTTGACAACACACTGGAGCTGGAGTGCACCGCTTCTTGGCAAGCTTGCGAGTCGTGTTTGGCTGAATACGTAGTAGGAAGAAAAGGAAACAGGCTTATTTAAAAATCCAAGGCTTCATACCAGCACCAATGTAAGAAGTCCAGAGACTAGTGCTTGCCTATGTGCCCCTGAGTAGACTGACTCAGTGCTGCGACAAATGTTCGTACCCATTGAACCTTTTCTGGTGCGCTTCAATGGTTCTTTGAACATTCAATGTTGGATGAGGATCGTACTCTGGAAACATCTTGCGTTTAGATTAAATATATTAAGTGACGACTTACCTTTACACGTTAACACCTCAGTTGGGGAAGGCGAATGAAGGAGAAGAAACATTGAACACTGAAGGCAATCAATGCTTACATGTACACATAAAGCGTGAAGTATACGTACATAGGTACGTAGCGCTAATAAAGTGGGGATATGGTGTTTTGCCAGCTAAGTTAACACTAACAGCTGCGCTAAGTGGATATGTTTAGGGAGCTAGCTGCTAGATGCCTTGACCTTCAAGTGACATTCAAGTTACATTCGTCGGGTTGGGGAACAGGCTGGGTGCAGGCATTTGGATATTTTTATTTAAATTTTTTTTCTTACGCTGACCAGTAACCAGCCACGAAACCTGAACGACTCGGGACATAACAAATTCAAGGTTCAAAGTTGCATTTGAATTTTGAACACTACCCTCCTCACTACATACCTAACCTAGGGTAGTACAACACGTACGCGACTACACTACCTACCAGTATTACATTGGTCGCTACACTGGTCGCTGGTAGTATACAACGCTACATCACCTATAATTATCATTATCGTCTAATAACACTCATTCTTTTTTCGGCTTACCAGCAAATTTGTTTACTTCCAACAACCAAACCATCCGTTCTTTCTCTCTCACCTCACTCTCTTATACTCATATCCCCTCTCCGCCTCTCTTTCCTTCCCACGCCGAGGGTTGAATCGTATTGTTTCTTCTTTTGTTTCTTTTATTTTATCTTTTATCTTTTATTAATGTTCATCACATCCCATCCTTAATACTTTGTTACAAAGTTTTCGTCTTTTTTTTTTATACGCACATCGCCTAAACTGTCGTTATCTTCACGATCCTTAGACCTTGTGTGATCGATCAATATATCTAACTAAAGTCTTTCACGCTTCTTTGGCCTTCGCCATGGTCATGTCCTCTTCCTCCGGTTCCTCGTCGAGAAGACCTGCGACGACAATGTTCAATGGAACTGCAGCATCGTCGAGCGCAAGCTTTTTCTCGCACGACACTGGTATGGAAACCAGCGACCAACAAGAAGACTGCATCAGACCGACAACTGCGAATCCTTTCCGAAAGAGTCGCAATGGAAGCAACTCAATGCCGTGGCGCCGCCATCCGAAATCCGTTGTCTTGGGCGAGCATGAACTTTCCCACCAATTCGGTGATATCTCCATCGAAGAGGGAAATACTCAAGAATCACATGGAAATAACGATGTGCCCAAGTCTGGCGAATCCCTCAAAGGCAAGATCAGGCGCGCATCCCTATCGTTGAAAGGCATTGTTCGCCGCGAGCGCCGCAGCTCTGAGTCAGCTACCGAAATGCGACCCGCGACCTCTCATTCACACTCGCCATGGCATAGATTACGCCAGGCCACCAGCTTTCGACACTCGCGGGCATCATGCGGTAATGCCGGTCATCTCGAAACGATATACTCGCCTCTTGTGACCGATTTCCCTCACCATCCTGTCCCTGGCAATGGCTCTGCGCCCCCAATCATTCCTTGGCATACTGGTGCGGCTGCCAAAGCTGCCGTGGCTCTGCAGAACGAGTCTCTAGGGTTTACACGACAATATCACGAATTAGTTTCCCTTGCCGAGTCTCAGAATGATCGTGAGAGCGGCATTGGCATTGCCTTTCCAGCCTCTACCTCCCAGCTCAATGGGCCAAAGGAGCAAGGTGTATCAGTAATTAGGAATGATTTCATCGCCCGGCTTCCCTTTGAGCTCGCCGTGCATATTCTATCTTACTTGGACGCCGCTCATTTAGCAACGGCAAGCAGAGTGTCTAAGCTATGGCATCGCGCAATTCAGGATCAGCACGTCTGGCGTCAATCATTTCTGAGAGAGAAGACAATTACCTACGCCACTAGCCTTCCTGTCCAGCCTGGCACCAGTTCCGGCGTGCCTTCAATCCGCCCTGGAAACGATTGGCAAAAGATATACAAAGCCCGGGAAGAGCTTGACAGGCGATGGAAGATCGGAAAACAAGCACGTGCTGTCTTCTTGAATGGCCACATGGACAGTGTTTACTGCCAGCAATTCGATGAGTATGGGCCCCTTTTCTAAGCATTAGCCGTTCTTTGGACCCTCCTGCTAACATACTACTACTAGGAACAAAATCATCACTGGTTCTCGAGACAAGACTATCCGAATCTGGGATATGCATACCCTTCAATGCCGTCTCATTATTGGACCGCCAGATGTAGTCAATGATACCTCACTTCTATTCGACTCGGCTGGTCACCCAACACATTACGCCTTGTTTCCTGACAATCAACGTATAAACGCTTCAGTTCCAGTCACTGTCTCGTTTCCGATTCACCACAGTGCCTCAATCCTCTGTCTCCAGTACGATGATGATATTCTGGTAACTGGCTCCTCGGATTCTACCTGTATCATTTATAGTGTGCGTTCTGGATACCGACCTGTCCGACGCCTTCAATTCCATACCGCGGCTGTTCTGGACCTGGCATTTGATGATAAACATATCGTGACTTGTTCCAAGGATTGCAGCATTGGCGTGTGGGATCGAGCCACGGGCACTCTTATCAAGCAGCTGAACGGCCATACTGGCCCGGTGAATGCAGTGCAAATGCGTGGGAACACCCTAGTGTCTTGCTCTGGTGACTTCACTGTGAAGCTTTGGAATATTGATAGCGGCAAGGTGATCCGTGAGCTTGCAGGCCATACTAAGGGGTTGGCTTGCAGCCAATTTTCTGAAGACGGTCGATTTGTTGCCTCGGCTGGAAGCGACAAGGTCATTCGCATTTGGAACGCTAACACTGGCGAATGCCTACACGAAATCCAAGCACATGAGAGCTTAGTCCGCAGCCTGCACATTGACAGTATCAGCGGACGCCTCATCAGTGGCAGTTACGATACCGATATCAAGGTCTTTGACATGGAGACTGGCGAGCAGCAGCTCGATTTTCCAGGCTGGCATGCCAGCTGGGTGCTTAGTGCCAAGTGCGACTACCGACGTATCGTCAGTACCGGGCAGGATGCCAAGATCCTCATCATGGACTTCGGTGCCGATGTGCCGAACATTAGGATGCTCGAGACTACCCGCAAACATGAAGTTGCCTGCGATGTTTCTCGCGCAGGGTTCATATAAAATGGCAGACAAGGGTCGCTAGAGATCAGATGGAAATAATACCTAATTACAACCAATGAGAATTCATTGGCCTCGATAAAACATTGCATTGCAGTACACGAGTATCCAAGAACCCAAGTTTTACGAATTTCCTTCCCACGACGGTTTCCAGCTATGCCAGGGGTGAATCTTCAAAGGTTCCGGTTCAGGAGGAAGGGAAATGAGCTTGGGGAAGAGGGAGCATTCAGTTCTGCAAGATTTTGTGTGCTTTTTATGGCGAAGCATGGCGTGGCGTATAAAGTCCCCACACGGGGTAGGAGACTTATCAGATTGTTTCTTCGCGAGATCATCGCTCAGACTGGATTGGACTATCTGTATTAGATCCGATTTTGCTTGTGAAAAAGGAGGTGGCTGTACATGTTTAGATCCAGGAGTACGGACTGGTCGCTTATTACTTGCTGCATGGAAGACATTTTGTCTCCCCACAAACCCCCCTTTTTCTCTTCATTCAAACCCCTTTTTTTTTATTATATTTGTTTACAAGGCAGTCCAGTTTTATCCCGTCACTCACACATACATCACGCGCCGCATATAGATTTGTATCATGGTTTTCAACCACAGTACATAATAGAAATAGAATTGCTCTCTCACCCTCTGCACTTCAATACTAAGAGTCAATTAATAATACATCATGCTCAGTGATTTCATAATCGTATATTCTAAAATAATTTGTGTGCTTGTTTTGTTGAGTGCGTAACGACCTACGCTGCTTGGTACTAACGTGTTGATCTTTACCTAGCTTCAGCCAAGGAGAGAGAAGGCTGTAATCAACATCGCCAGTAATCAATGCGGTCACCGTAGAAGTCACCTAACAACAGTCAGGCGACATTTATTTCCTTCCGCTGTGTCATCGCCAAACTCGCTCTCCTCCTCCTCTTCTCCACATGTATACCGTATGTGGTTGCTGACCCAGAGCCCGGCGACGGCTCCACGAGCTTCTTTCTTTCTCGGGAGCATTCGTTGGTGGTTGTTTCTTCCCATCGATCTATCTCCGTTAGGTATCCGCGAGGGTGCATCATCTGCGGAAGATAGGATTTGGAGAAAAGGGGGCGAGGAGAGACAACGGGAAAAAGGAAAGGAACCGCTATTTTGTACGCTTGCCTCGCCCGTCCTGGGTTGTTCGGGTTCCCTTGCCGGCTAGGTCGCAGCGGGGGCGCAGCGGTATGTACCTGGGTGTTGCTTTATGTATGTATGTATGTAGGTAAGATTTTTTGTTGTTGTTTTTTTCGACTTTACCCAGTCTCGGGTGCTCGTCCATGATGATGCCAGTGCAGGCACGTTGTCTGTCCTCGACGCCGGTTCTCACTGCCCATCCATCCCGCCTGGGGCTTGAGAGCAGCAGAAGGTTCGACGGCGAGAGTTGTAGTCCGCTGCCCCGTGGGAGGGCAAAAGCGTTGAGGTAGAGCTGGAGGTGGGGGGATGGGTGTGCGCATAGTCGAGAACCACGCATCCTCACGCACCACCCATTCTGTGCTATGGTCTCCACAAGAACTTCGGGTAGCGATTTCTTCATGGGTTTTCCTGCCTAGTTTTATGGAATTCTTTGTGACGGGTGTCGCAATTGGCGCTTATTGGAAGCGCCGCGTCGTGCTCACAACCTGTTCCAAAAACTTGCCCGACCTGCGACCTAGAAGCAGGAAGGTGGAAGGAAGATCCCTCGTAGGCTTGTTCGATCTCGGCTGGCGCAGTGCCAATGTATAGGTGAGTGGGGCTAGCGCACCAGCAACATTTGTGCTTTGTTGCTTCGTGAATGCGGGCACATTGAGTAGGAAGGAGCTGGCTATGCTACGATGAGACGTGCGTGAGAATTCAACATATTCAAGAAGCCTGAGGGGGGTAGACTGTGTAGGTGATGTGAACGCAGCGAAGCCCGTGGATCATGAGCTCCACGGCCCGGAGAAGTGAGTCTCGATGCGACGAGGTGGTCACAGGGTGACGGCGTGCTGTGATGTGTGTGTGACACGATGCGGTGTTGTGGAGTAGCCGGTGTAGAAGTGCCGGGAGCTGTATGTACCTCCCAACCTGCGCTGTGAAGTAAACGAGCCGAAGGAGAAAGAAACGGAAAGTGCCATGTCAGGCGTGGGTGCGCGTGAGTAGGTATATATAAGTACCTAGGTGGCTAATGAAATCTATCGGACCCCTAAGGTTGGGAGACGTGTTGATGGTGCTACTTGGTGGGCATTTCTAGATATATTTAGATATATATTCAAGAGCATGCGATTTATACTGTAGGTGGCTCCTCATGTAAAACTAGGTGCAACCCTATACCCCTAAGCATATAACAGGGTCCACCAGCCTGAAGATATCAAGATGACACCTCCCTAGCACCTAACTAACTAATAGCAAACCAGGAATGTGTCATAGACTCAACAACACAGGCCTATCTATACCATAATAACAAGCATCCCTTCTAGCTGACCCTATAACATAAGACGTCTACTGACTAATGGGAGGCGAGACCATATCATAGACACGTCCCTGGTATAGCATACATCAACGCGAACTTGACGGCACAGTCTTTGCAAAGAGGGGTTTCGTCAGTATAAAAACACTTGATGACTCCAAGTCAGACAAACCACAAGCCATCAATGACTTTCTGTGATCAGGTACGTACTAACCTAGGTTACCTAGACACTTATTCTCTTTACCTTGGCCCTGCTAACTAGCCTCTTGTCATCAGTCAACGTACAACGTAAAAAGCCGTGTGCAAAAACCATCAAATATCTTGTTCGACGTGAAAAGGGGTAACTATCTACAATCACGTTTGTTACCCCCTTCTCTTTCCCCTAATCGATACATGTTGCTGGAGGTTAGGTACATAGATGCCCTTAGATAGGGGCTAATAGAGCACTATGAGAGCTACACCTATTCTAGATGGCATCTTAATATCTACGTAGGTACGTAAACACACTGATATTGGATGTATCAAACTACTAAGACCGAACAATACATACCTACTTCAACAATATCAGTTAAGGGCGAGGAAGTACATAGAAAAGAGGACTGCTTATATGTAACTACCTACCCGCTCACATTTTCTATGATACTGCTTACCTATATATGTACTAGATATCCATAGACACTTATAGATACCTACTAGGTAGACATACACTCTTTCCTCTATATCAACACTACATAATAACACCCAATGCCACAAACTAATGCGCGGCACAAAGATATCGCCTTTGCTCCACGCCTAACAAGACCCATATAATACAAAAAACCGAAACATAAAGTCCTTTATCAGATCAACACCGAACTAAGGCTACCCAGGTAGCTTAGATCCGACTCAGCCTATCCCCCATCCCGGTTCCCAGCACCGGCGGTTCGTTTACCCAATCCAATATGCGTCGCCAGACAGCCGGACCATCATGGTGCGAGTCCATCATCTCCTGGAGGCGCACCCAGGCCTTCTCGTCGAGCGCGGCGTCGAAGCCGAACCAGCGCAGCGAGTCGTGCATGCGCAGGCGCGCTGTCTGCGCGTCCTTCTCCGGGTGGCCCTGAAACGTCAGGATCGTGTTGCTCGCGCTCAGCAGGCACTGGCTGCCCTGGGCCAGCGGGACGAAGTCCGCGGGGGCCAGGGCGACCTCGCGCCGGTGGTGCTGCTGCAGCTGGAAGGAGCCGAGGGCGGCGGCTTCCGGGAAGAATTGCCGCCCGGCTTCTGTGAGGTTCACGGTGGCTACGCCCATCTACGGGAAGGGTTGTTAGTATATGTACATTTTTATAGTTTGCGTTGGTAAAGCATCTTAGAAGGTAGGTAGGTAGGGAGGTAGGTAGGTTAGGAAAGAGACAGAAAAAAATAAGAAAGTAGATTTACTTCTGGATGCGCAGCCTCGACGACCGTGCCGCCAAAGACCCTCGAGATGGTCTGGTGACCCCAGCAGATGCCCAGGACCTTCTTCTCGGGGAAATGGATGACAAGGCGACGGAGGAAGTCGTGGACATCCAAGATCCAGGGGAGGGACTTGCGGGGATCGACATTGGACCCGCCGAAAACGACGAGGTCGAAGTAGGCCGGATCGGGAAACTCGCCCTTGTTAGCGGGCTCGTAGAAGGCTAGCCTGGCCTCCGGGGCCACGGCGCCGATGGTCCGCTCGTACGAGGCCCGGATGGCGGGGAGGATGCGGGAGCGGTACGAGTTAAGGAGGATGGCGATGCGGACCGGCTGTTCTACGGTATCCGATGTTACGGAAGACATGGCGAGGATTATGTATAACAACAGTAGGAGCTGTATAAGGGGAAATGATGTCAAGGTGTAACAGTGAGATTATGAGGATAAGAGTGAGGATGAGAGTGAGAGTGAGAGTGCGGGTATGGGTGCGAGTATGAGAATGAGTAAAAGGAGTTCGTGACTATCGTCGTCGACTTAGGCATGTCTGTTGAAGACTACCAGGTAGGAAATTATCTACCGTTTACAGGTTGTTGTCGTCGTTGAAGACTCTACGCCCAGAGGTGTCCTAAAGTGATGTTGTTACACTCACTACTATGTACATTGGAAAGGTGAAAGGTTGATAAGTTCAAGTTTGAATTATTAGAATTATTAGAATTGAAGGTAATTATGTATCTAGGAGAGCAATTGGAATGCTGGGAGCTCCTACCGTATTAGATTGGCTGTCGTCTGTGCACTCATCGTAACTGTCATTTTACATAGGAGGAGCTTGGATGTAGTGGGTCTTTTTCCATTGCCGATTGGTCGGCTAGTAGGATATCATACTAATCCATCCCTGAATGTAACATATTGTATTGTATTGTACTTGTATGACTAACCCGGCTCCCGGGCACCGTTTGGACGCTAAACTGAAAACAAAATAGGGCGTTTAATGACGCCACACACGGGACTCAAAACGGCAGAGCCTCGGCTTCCACTGTTTTTTTGTACGGATGAGGTAATGACGTTTACCTATTATCTACATACATACATACATACATACATACATATACACTGTATGTTGCACTAGAAATGCATAGTATGTATGTATTGAGAATGTAGTGTAGTTGTAGTGATAGCTTCAGGGGTATTTACACTCTGGCCTTCGCTCTCTCCACCAAACGTGCTTCAGCGTTCCTCACAGGACATACATATGTTGTGAACTCACAGTAGTTCAATCTTTCGGTCTTGTGAGCGAAGCCAGTTAACTTCTCTTTTTGCTTTCTCGTCATCATGATTAAAATGAAGAACTCGGACACTACATATCTAACCTAGCTACATGTATGTATGTATCTATATCCAGATTATGTAGGTACGGGGAAAGAAAAAAAGAAAAGAACTTCATCGACGTTGACTTAACCAGGTACATTTGTAGCAAACGACTCAACTACATGTACCATTATAATCATATCTATCAGCCTCCCTCCCTCTCCACGCAACAAACCTGGTAGTGACCCTACACCTACACACCGGTCTCCATACATAGATAGCCATTTCTCATTAAAAGACCAACCTCCTTGTTTCACCCAATCTCTTTTGTGCCCAGGTGGCTATCATATAACCAGGGGGGAGGGGGGCGAGAGAGGGGGACCTCAAGAACCACGTGCCTATCTACCTACCTACCTACCTACTACTAATTCAGCACATATCTGATCTATGCCGCAATAGATCATGCACCTGCAGTGATATATGCGCTCGAAATGCTGTGTACCTACGCGGGTTATCGAATCTCTAACTTGGCACATATGTATGTAGGCCCCAACCTGGGTCTGTAGCTAATAGCACGTAATAGCAGGGAACAGAGACCTGCCTACCTAAGCTGCTAATGTATGTAGTGGCTAGGATCATGACGTGAAAGGAGATGGCTCAGAATACTCAGTACCTCCACGACGAAGTCTGGTTACATAGTGCCAGATCACGGGTAGTCTCTCCAGGGTTCTCGGTGGCAACAGGGGCGAGTGCCTCCCGTTAACGTGAGGGTGACCCTGGCTGGGATGGAGTTTTAGTATCTACACATGTACATAGACAGGACCAGCATGTTCACTACTTGCCTACATACATACATACATACCATAAGAACGAGAGAAGAGGTTCTCTACCTACCTAATGTCTCCACCGTGCCGAATCGGCCGTGCAGGAGGCCCAGCAACCCAGGCCTGCCTGCCCTCGTCGCGCATGGGGCGTCATCGTCAAACGGATAGATCTGGCCTACATACATAGGCCCCCCTACATACCAACCCAGTGTACTAGATACCCCAGTACACCCAGTAGATACCTACGTACGTAGATGAATGCTGGGACATCCAGTTTCTAGCCAATCGGGCAACATGGCGCGGCCCCGGCTCTCTCTCTCTCTCAAAGCGTCATTAACTATGTAGAAAGACAAGTGACTCTTTCTCTCTCTCAAAAACATATATTACAATCATTTCTGACGAAAGGCCGAATTCAGCGAGGCTTAATCTGCGGGAGGCTCGATTCACGCGCCGAGCGAGCCAGGGGTTTGTTGGGAAGGGGGGGGGGGGGGGGGGGGGAGGGAAAGTTGGTTGGTTGGTTGCACAGAGCCATGGACCACCGTTTTCTGTTAACGATAACAGTCATGTCTTGTCTCAAACGCAGGATGGTGGGGGTAAAGAGGGTTGTCTTCTCTCTTCTCGTTGGTAGGTAGGTAGGTAGTAACACATACTGGACCCATCGTATGTACGTATACCTGGTTGCTGCTCTTGCTCTTGCTCTAGTTCACGGGAGCACGCCGGGCTTGGCCTATGTGCGGTGCGTTCTTGAGTTGAATTCCCATGCATGCAAGCTGCAGGTGAACTTGCTACGAACGATATGTATCTGAAGAGTGGTTCTGTATATGGGTCTCTCTCTACTATGTACTTCCTGGAAGGGACGAGAGGAGGTTATCTGGCAGTTAACGGAAAGGGGAGGAGAGGCACGTATCGGTGGGCTTACTTGATACTACTGCTACTACTACTACGTACCTAACCTAGTTGTCTATCTCCTTGCCACATACATTGTTCAACAAATATGTCACGAAAATTTATAAAAAGGGTAAGATGACTTGTAAGGGGTTGGCAATTGGTAAGGGCATTGGTGGTGGTTACCCAGGGGGCTCTCATTGGCTGCTCATTTCGGAGCCAACCGATCAACCCGTGGTTTGGTGTCTGCCCAATTTGGTGTGCCAGATGTACCAGGTAGGTGTTGTGCAGGCTACATGCCTATATGTAGATGGGAATGTTAGTTACTCGGCAATCTACTCCCGGATGAATGATAGGTCTCCAGCATCTCGAGATGATGTAGGGTGGGTCTTTGATCTCTTCCGTACTAATCTGCATGTGTGTTGCATGCCCAGGTGCGTGTTACCTGTGCCGCTGTGCGTCCTTAAGAAGTAACAGCCTTACCGGGGGATTGTCCCCCAAATACCGTGACCCTGGGGTCAAGGATCTTAGATCTCAACGATATATCAAATTTTAATGTGACAGCCATAAAGGTGGCATGGTGATATATTAAGAAAGTTGATGGCTTGAATGTTGGATGGTACTATATGTACCTACATCCACACTGTAACCATACGTACCTGCAAAAGGTGCCTACATATCAACCTAGATGTATGTAGGTGGAAATATACATATTGTAGAGCCAAGATACGAAATAAAAGGGGAGCATGGAATGTTAAACATTGCCTACCTGATGTCGTCAGTTACCGGTACCTACATATGTAGGTACCTGCTTGTCGAGGTACATAATATAATATGTAGGTATGGTATATGATGTGTTGCCTCTCAGACATACTTCGCACATGGTGTCTCGGCTGTTAGTCTCAGAAGGACACCCCTTCCCCCGCACCAGGCCTAGACCATTATGAATCTTTCTGACCTGAGTGGGCACTGAGGTTCGAATAACGGATACATTAACTAAGCGTCGGCAATACTCATGTTGGGGAATTTGAAGTTGACAAACCCAACCAACCTAACCTACATCATTATGGATCTAGCCTGGATAGTAAATTGTCAATGTTGACAGAAGCAGGGTCCCGCGCTGTCCTTGCTCGCAGCTGCCAAAACGTTCAGGCAGTATTGTGGCCTAAGCATGTAGTCAAACAGACGAGCGAGCCATGTTAGAAGGGTATTGTATTTAGTTGCTGTGGTAGTATTGAGGTAGTATTGGTAGGTAGTTTGGTTGGTCAATGTTCAAATACCTCATCTACTACATACCTAGCTGGCTAGTAGTTATAGGACTCTCCCGTGTACAGACGGTAAGAGTTTGTTGTACTTAAACACAGTATCCAAATGCGAAATACCAGGTATCCATCCATCCATCACTTGCATATATGGCTGTAGCTTTGCATTCCGTAATCGTTAGTTCCTGCATTGGTTTGCATTAGGGGGGATACCTAGTACTGACCTAGATAATAGCTAGTTGCCCCATCGCTGTAGAATGATAATGATATCTCCTACGTAGGTGAGATACAGCCGCAGGGAGAATGATGAGGCGCCTTGGCAATCCTCTATCAACGCCTCCCAAAGCGTGAGCCTTGATCAACAGTGGGAGGACCAGGTAGCCCGTGATGAAAGACGGCATCGAAAGTCCATTTTGAGAGACTTGCTTCCCGCTCCTCCACTTCGGCCCCTTGTTCTCCACTTCCTATCAATGCCCGGGAATCTCTAGCACGCCCTCATAGGTAGATCGTATGGGAAGACAATGGGAGGAGGTTCTGGAAAAGGAATAAATCATATCAAGGTATATTAGTTGCACCGTGTTCCTTGCCCCGGGATGCTTAGAATGTTGGCTTAGTCGCTTCTTCGCCTACTTCCATGTAGTAGTAGTTCGAAAGATTTCGAAGACACAAAAGGATTGTATCTTCCTAGGCTAGCAATAGGTGGATGAACTTGCCACCTCATAGATACTTTGACTTGTACTCCTTCTTGCCCCCCTTTCCCCTCTACTAAACACTACGAATATCACACGTAGGAGTTCCTTATTCATATTCGAGCTCTTCCCATCACAGCGCCAACCGCTCAGGTTTCTATCCTCAAATCTAGTCACCAGACTACACCCCATAATCTATCTAGGGCACCCACGGGAACGGTTCCTAACTCATCGTCGGGAGGCCGCACAAGACCTGCATCGCTACCAAGAACACCGGTTCCTGACCGCCAGGCCCTACTGCAAGCATACCCAACACCCCTCCCTTTATTAGTAGAGCACCAAGCGGGGTATCGAAGGTATTCCGTAGCCCAAAACTCGCGCAGAAGGCCGATAGAAGCGGCGGTGAGGATTTGGTGCAAGAGGGGGCTGCGGCTTGTGTTCGAGGCGAAGAAAAGGAGACAAGACAGAAGATCTCAGGCCAAGGTCAGGCATATATCGAAGATGGTTATCAACCCGATGCCACCCCAGTCTTGCTTGGACGTTTCTCTGCCGAGTGACAACGACTTTGCGTCCAAGTCTCAGTTTCGCAGCTATTCTGAAGAAGACGTATTGCAGATTCTTTGTCAACAACTCTTCACCAATTTCTGGGCAGATCGTGACGAGTTGGTGTCTCAGCAATACTTGAAGTGTACAATGGACGACCAGCCGTGGTTCCAACAACCTATGGCTGCGGATAGCGGAGATGAGGTTTGCACGGTAAGATCATCGCTCAACCCAGATGGGCGGCATCGTCGGGGCAAATACTTACGATTGCCTCCACAGACTGAGGGCCTTTGTAATGACTTCTTTCCGGGTGCTGATACGAATACGCCATACGGCAGAACCCAAACGGCTGCCGCTAGTGTCTCAGCCGTAAATCCTGGATGGGACTTTGACCCGAGTCACACCCAACAGAACAAAGAGACAGCGGGAAACGAGCAGATGTTCTTAACAAACCTTCGCACGTCAAACGGCTATGCTCGAGGTTATGGGGCAAGCAACGACCCCCAGAATTTCCCCTGGCAGACGTACAATACGACCGTGGGCAACCAAGTGATAAACTATGCCGAGTTCCCCGACGGCCTTGCCAATAACTGTTACTCCAACCTGCCCGTATTCGGGGAGCTTCCAGACGGCCTCGAGGTTATACCTAATAGCTTCTCTTCCCCGGTACCCTCCTCGGGAACTTCTGAAGCCATGGCCGCGATGAGTCTCAGCCCTATGGCGGTACACAGTAATGCAACCGAGAGCGCTCAAGGACACGACTCTGTCACCATGCAAGATAACTCCGGAAACGCTTGGACGAGCTGCCCTTCTACCATTTCTCCCAAGATGCTGCGACTACAACCGTCGCCGACTCCGACCTCCTCGTCAGAATCAATCCATGCCAATCTAGTCACAGGCGGAGATTCCGATATGGGTGCGTCTTCTTTCGAGCATCCCCATAGCCACCATCACCGTCATCATCACGCTCGTGATTCGTTCCCTTCTCAGAGGTCGACGCAAAAGCAAAGGAAGGATCTCCCCAGCAAGCCAGGAAGGCCACGCCCGGCACAAATAGCCTCTCCCGGCTCATCAACCTCCAAAGATAAGACGCCCGCACCCCCCTCGCATTCCGTGAGCATCCAACAAACCCCACACAAGACCCGGAGTTTGCAAGTAAAGCAAGAAAGCCAAGATGATATGTCGTCTTCCGGGTTTGAAGGATCATCTAAGCGTGATAACTCTCACAGTGTTAGGATCGGGGATGGGGGACGGTCGGCCAAGGACGAGTTTCTAGTGCGATCGAAGCTGTCAGGCATGACGTACCGAGAGATCCGGCGTAAGGGCAACTTCACCGAAGCTGAGTCCACGTTACGGGGGCGGTTCCGGACGTTGACAAAGGACAAGGAAGCGCGTAAACGGAAGCCCGAATGGCAAGAAAACGATGTTAGTGCTTCCTAGATGAGGAGAGAAGACTATGCGAAGTAGATTGTTGGCTAATGAGATTATCACAGATTCGCCTCCTGAAGAAAGCGGTTCGCAAGCTCAGCAGAGAAAATAGCCTCATATTGCCCGCTAGAATACCCTGGGGACAAGTCGCCGATTACATCCTTAATCACGGCGGCTCTTATCATTTCGGTAGTGCTACGTGCCATAGGAAATGGAAGGAACTGGCAGATGAGAACACGGCGTGATTGCAAATGAGCTTGAATGGCTTACGCTCGACTGATATGAACGAATTGGTTAAAGTCTGTGTGTTGGCCTTGAGAGCGTGTATGTTTGTATGATAAGGATCTTTGAAGTCTGTGTATTAGGATCGGATAATGTAATATCAGGATGGAAATCGGAAGGATCAGTATGTACTTACAATAATAGAGCCTTGCAATAGGCAATGTTCATGACCATGTAGCGTCAGGATCTCACAGCTATCGCTATTTTTGCATGAGTAGCTAGTAGCTTCTCATGTTATTTCCAGCTGAGCTTTTCTTAACATCTGTTATTAGGATGGTAGGCCAATGCCCTTGAGAACGCCGAGCAACATATTGGGATCTTCTCGTAAAGCATTCCATTCGGCTTCATTCTTGACGAGAGCGGTGCCGGCCAAAACAGTTCCATTTAGTGATACGACGCCGATGTCCTTGCCGAACTTGTCTTTGATCATTGTACCCTCTGCCATTCTCGGGCATAGGGCCATCGATTGGCTGGTCATTGTAAAATTATAACTAATCTCAGCCTCCTCGCTACGCGCTTCACTTTGCGGAAAGACGGCCTTGACGGCACATCTATACAGGCTCAAATACGCGCTATGCCTCTCTTCCGCGGTCATGTTTGGACGCATGCTTGTGGTAAAGACTTGAAATGGCAGTGCATTGCCAGACTCACTGAGCCTGTCTGCCAGTACACTCCAATCGTTGCCCTGATTTACATTTTCCAGTCCATCCCTCATAGACTGGACAGGTAGCAGCTGCAGATGTCGGTGTGGCTGACTAGCACCGGAATTTGGCCCTGAATTGAAAAAAGCGAATAGCTCCTGGCCCTCTACTCGGTAGGCTTGAATACAAGCAAAAGTCGCAGCTATGTCATCAATTTCCAGCACGTGGGTCTGGGGCTTAACCTCCTTGGTGACTAGGAGGAAGTGTTCAGGTACAACAGCGAACTTGTTCAAGACAAGTCGGTGAGACGGCGGAAAATCAGCGATAAGCATGGCGGGTAGGGGACTTTCGAAAGGATTGAATGGTTTCCCATTCGGCTCTTTCGGCTTGGGAGCTTTGGGTTTTGATGCCAAGGCTGGCGAGAAACGAAGCTGAAACTAGATGCGTGAAATAATAAGTCATTGATTGTAGTTATAAGCCAGTAAGAAATATCGCTATATTCTATTTATTAACATATATGTACTCTCTATTACTCACTGGGATAGAATTAGGTGCCAAGACAGCGACTTGGGTCGGGTAGTACGTTAAGTCACCAGAAAGCCGTGCTTTATCAAAAGCTGCCTTGACAAGGCTTGGAAGTTTTGCTGGAACAGTTGGTCGTGTCATCTCTGCCATGATAGCTGAGGTTCATTTAATATAGTTAGATCGGATGACGAGAATGTTGAGCGTTGACAGTTGAATCTTGGAGTCGGAATTTTAAAGAATGTGGTTGAAGTTCAAGTTGGTAGTATCGATATGTACCTAAGTACTTCATAAGAGATCCAGATGCCCAGATGTCCAGATGTCGTTAAGGTCTCTTGTCAGCTGTTCGACAGCCGCCAAGTACATATACCCGGTATCCATGGATGGATATCCATGGGCTGATCTCTGCACATACCCATGTAAGTTACCCACATGTGTGCATGTAAGTTACCTAAGGTTAGTACCCATGTAGATATCTAAGCGAGGTGTTGCCACTTGCCAGAAGTCGCCAGGGAGCCCGCCCTAGCCGCCCTCCACGCCCTCCACCACTCTTTGCTTTGTACGTAGTAGCGTGCCAGAGTTCATGTAACTACTGTATGTTAATGATAACATTATTGAAGTTTTTATATCATTGATTATAAATTACGTACCTATTGGTAAATCTCATCCGCCCTAACTCAACATATGCAGGTAAATCAGGCTTTCAAAGAGTTGACAACTGGACAATACTCTGGCAAGTCAATTACTTACCCAGTATATGAAATGACGAAGCAATGCTGCTCAAGTAACAAGTTGATCATACGAACCCCGCAAATATATGTGTGTGTGTTGTGCGTGTGTTGTGCGAGCAATCATTGATCATCGTTTCATATTCACAGGCTCCAGCTTGCCATGCAGATGTAACCCACGCCGGGAGACCACCCAACATACTGTATCCGACTAGTAATTTACTGGCGACAATGGGCGGGGTCAACAGGGTGCTGTGCCGATGGTAGCAGTCTTCGCCGATTATGGCCTTATACTTTTCGCGCGAAAACCTCGAAGCTGCCGAAGGGGGTAAGGAGGGAAGAGCGTGTATAGCTATTTGCTTTGTTTGATTGTTCAAACATAATTCATCGCAGTTGAGACATATGTACCATTTCCCCCAACGATGGCATCCATAGAAATTGGCATCTTCATCCCCATCGGCAACAATGGCTGGCTTATCTCCACGACCGCACCGCAGTACATGCCCAGCTTCGAGCTAAACAAGCAGGTCGTCCAAAAAGCCGAGTCTTACGGCGTCGATTTTGCGTTGTCCATGATCAAATTGCGTGGGTTTGGCGGCAAGACCGAGTTTTGGGATCACAACTTGGAGTCTTTTACGCTCATGTCCGCCCTGGCCGCTGTCACGTCTAAGATTAAGCTATATGCCTCGGCGGCGATCCTTACCCTACCTCCAGCGATAGTCGCCCGCATGGCTACTACGGTCGATTCCGTAGCACCCGGCCGCTTCGGCATCAACATTGTCACCGGTTGGCAATCGGCTGAGTATTCGCAAATGGGTATATGGCCAGGTGACGCGTATTTTGGGTACAGATACGACTATGCGACCGAATACGTGCAAGTTATGCGGGAACTCTGGACGGGCGGCGTGTCGAACTTCAAGGGAAAGTATTTCCAAATGGAGGACTGCAAGCTATCTCCGCGACCTAAAGACGACGTTAAGATAATTGCCGCGGGACAGTCTGGACATGGCATTGATTTCGCTTCGAAGCACGCGGATTTCAACTTTGCCCTGGGCGCCGGTATCAACACACCCACGGCATATGGGCAAGCCACATCTCGTCTAGTCGGAGCGGCTGCCAAAGTCGGCCGTGATGTCGGCTCGTACGTCCTTTTTATGGTCATCGCCGATGAGACGGATGAGGCGGCTCAGGCGAAGTGGAAGTTATACAACGATGGCGCGGACGAGGAGGCACTGGCTTGGATGAAATCAGAATCATCTAAAGATACTAAGGCTGATACTCACTCCACAGCTACAAGACTGGGCCTGCGCGAAGGGGCTGTAAACCTCAACATGGGCACCCTTGTGGGTTCTTATGAGAAAATCGCGAGGATGCTAGATGAAGTTGCACTGGTGCCAGGGACGAAAGGAATCATGCTAGCATTTGATGATTTCCTAGAAGGTGTGGATAACTTTGGCCAGAAGATACAGCCACTCATGAAGTGTCGCCAACAAAACAGCACGTGAGCCGAGGACCTGACGACTAGAAAAATCCATGGAGGTTAATACGGGTCATGTGGTTTACTATCGTGTTGCGGTATAGTGATGAGAAACTTCCTTTTTGCTGTTGATGGTTGGAAGGTATTCGACGGAAACGATCTAAGACGACATAATTGAGAAATGAGTAGAGTATATTTCATAGGCCAAGTTATTAATAGATATTCTGATCTCCCTCAAAATGTATCTCTTACTCACAGTCTCACACAGCTAGGTATCTAACCTGGGGTATTTCGCATTAAATACTTAATAAATACGATACGTGTATAAGATGATTGATTGCATTGCAGTTGCACCAGTTGACCTTTTGCCCCTAGTTTGTAGTTGATGAAGACATCATCACTCATCATATGTCAACGCTCTCACCGGATTTGACTAGATCTTTGATCAAACCTTCTCCGGCCTGTGATTGGACTTCTATTCTAGTCGTTCAGAGGCGCGGGTGTTTTAAGTAGGTTAGGTAAATGGCGTTGGGAGGGTTATATAGAAGGGTAACTAGAGTGCCCTTTGGTACTTACTAGTAAGTTACAGACTTAAAGTTACAGTACGCCAACACCAATACTAGGTACCTACCTAGGCACTATAATGATATTAATGAATATTGATTAGGTAGGTAAGTGTCTAAAATTGTTTGGATGTTTTCATACCGAACAAATCGGTGAATCCACAGCCAATGAAGCGGAAGCAAAGAAGTTTCCGAAACCCCTAGATCCTTGGTCTTTACCTAGTACCTAATAGGATGGTTTAGGGCGGTTAGGTAGCATCCATTGCCCTACGGGGAAAATAAATAAAAAGGCGTCGATAAAGTAGTAGGCTAGGTACTTATTAATCCACCATGCTGCCTAGCCGCTTCCACTGGTCTTGAAAACATGCTCAAAATAGTAATAGGATCTACCTAGGGGGTTATTGCGGGGATGCATAACCTTGAAACCCTATTCTTCGAACTACTAGTGACGTACTACTAGTAGTACTACTAGTATTAGTACCAAGCCCGAATGTCATGAAACACGGACCCAACTTCAATGATTGAACCCTGGTTTTTGCAAACCCCCCGGTTCAGGGGCTAGCGATCCAGCGGCGCACTATGTACTAGCGTACTAGCCGTACTATGTGAACGGTTGGCTGTTGAACTACAAATGCTCGATTTGATTGAAACGCTGAAACATCGGAGATCTACGCGTAATTTTGCTTGTGATTTCGTGGACATGCACATTACATATTGGAAAGGTACACGACAACGATGCATACATAGGAATATTCTAACCTATTGCTATGATAACTCAGGTGTGTATATTAAGTTGTGTTGCCGTCAGTCTACCTTGCCTGTTGAATATATGGATGTGCACTTATTCACCTACCCACCTAGGTACAATACATACCTAACAAACACTCAGCCTAGTAGTACAGGCAACATCATAGGAATCGTAGCATACCTCGTAAATTAGGCGTCACTCGATTCCATCCATTCATCGGATCAAGTCAGGCTCGATTAGCCGAAGACTGCGTATACTGTACGCAGTACATGTAGGTATACATATGCATAGGCCACCCCTTAGTTGTACCGCATTGCTGTAGGAGTATGGACTGTCCATTTCAAATGTTGCTCCAGACTCAAGTTGCACATATCTTGATCTAATAAAGATATCTAGAGCTCGAGCACCTATCTAACCGACGAAGCACATGTACATTCACACATACATACATACATACATATGTACGTGGTTGACGTGTGCATACATAGGTAATCATGTCATAATATGTACTAGTACAGTGAGTCTGTACCTGCATAATGATCAGCCATAAAGAAATGCAAGGATTGCATCACCCCTGCAGGAAATGCAGGAACACTGATCAATGGGGGCCAATACTGTCGACGCTATATTGATTATTTGAAAGCCGTATTCCAAGCCCCAAATCCTCGGGTCAAATCATATCGATGCTGGGCTTTTCAAGACGTTAGATTTCAGTTAGATTATGTACTTACAAGTACTGGGGATTTCTCAAGACTGAAGATATCTAGGACTAATAATACAATTTGTCTGGATTGATCACAGACCATTGCAGAATACATGTACTTGTACCTACACAGTACGGGTACATATGTATGCATCATAAGCACCTGGCCAGACTCTGGTCTCTGGTCTTGGTTTGTTGTGTGGACATTCGATAGTACGGGAAGGGCCGTGATCTCCCCATCCCACTTTGTGATTCTCAATTAGTTAATGCGTTACTTGAGCATGAATGTACAAGAAGATGACTGCAAAGTGCAAACATTAATAAACAAGGAAAAGAAATAGAACGTAGTAGTGGAGCAACATGGGACCTGGCAAATGCCCCCAAGAATACCTACATGTAGTACCTACATGTAGTAGTGTACTAGGTACACTGTATACTAGGTACACTGTATACTAGGTACACTGTACATCCATTGTCATCCAAACATTTTTTGAGAATAGTTGAACCTAGGGTAGGTGCGATTGGTTAGCTCTTGCTGTTTCCAGGAAGTGGCTCAAATTTGATTGGACGACATGATCGCACTTATTTTCCTTGTACCCCGTACCATGCTCCCCCAGGGCCGTATGCCGCCATGTGGCAACTGATCTTGCTTTAAGATGGAAATCCTGAAAAGATGAAGGAGCAACCCTTAGGTAGTGTAGTTGATCAACCCTGTAAAGTGATTAGGTGGTAAGGAGTTCTTGTCAGACCCAATCCTTTCATTGGATATAACAGGCGCCTGTGTCTCAAAGCCAACCACAGTGCCTCTAACTAATCTCTCCCTCCCCCTCAACACCACAGTGTTCCTATGGACATCTCCATCTCCATTCACTACTTCTTTTCTTCCAACTTCTTGGTTTCCTCTAGTCATTCCTTTTTCATATCCTACAATATTTTCTGACTAAAGTCCTTCATTTGATCATTCACCTTTTAAACAAGCACCCTAAAGAAACCGCACTTACCCAAGTCTGACTAGGTGAGCCCGGCGCCCATATCCACGTCAAGGGTTGAATCGACAAACACCAACCAAGGACCTTTTGTGACTGGTAAGTCTTTGATTCGATCCGATGTTTATTGTTCCCGTTTGTTCGGTTCACAAACAACTCGGAGCCATCGCATTTCCTTGCACCCGCATGCATAAAGCCCCATTACCTTCTGTCTTTATCCTTGTCGAATCTAGACCTTCCATGAACAATCGTCATTGTCACTGAGGTCAGTTTACGAGAACAACACAATCACAATAATAAAAATTCGACTTGCTTATTTGTTTCTTCAATTTGAAGACACATATAAATGCAACCCTCCCACCTTTTCTTTATACACTTTGCTTCTCTTCCTCTCCTTTCCCACTTCTACATTACCCTTAGCAAATATCCTCTCATTTTCCCTTCTTGCTTCTATCAAATATCCTATTATTATCAAGACTGGATCTTTACCAGTGTTTATTGACTACATCACTCTTTTGACCACATTTTCTATTACACAAACAATCTCCCTGGTGGAGCGGCTGACTGATTTCTGAAAAGTACTAGCTACGTCAACCTTCCCGTACAGAGAATACTGCTGGAACCCATCTAAGCATAGCTGGCACTACCTTCAAGATGGGACTTTCAAAGTTCCTTACGGCTTCTTTCTTGGCCTTGCGCCTTTTTTCCAACCCCGTGGCTGGACTCGACTTGTCCGCCGAAGTCAACTTGTCTGCTGCCGCAGAGACACAGGATGCTAGTTCCAGCTACTGGGTTGCCGATATCAAACGTCAAGGAATAGCGGCATTTGGTGAACAAGACTACCAGGTCTTCCGCAACGTCAAGGACTTCGGTGCTAAAGGAGATGGCACAACCGACGACACAGACGCCATCAACAAGGCTGTTACAGATGGCTCTAGCCGATGTATCGAGAAATGCGATTCCCGAACCAACGCGCCGGCTATTGTATACTTCCCTCCAGGTGTCTACATCGTCAGCAAGCCAATTATCCAGACCTACTACACCCAATTTATTGGTGATGCAGTCGATATCCCAACTCTGAAGGCGACTGCCGACTTCGTAGGCATGGCGGTCATTGACGCGAATCCTTATGACAACTCAGTCAACCCAGCTGTGAACTGGTACATAAACCAGAACAATTTCTTCCGCCAAGTTCGCAATTTCATCATCGATATCAAGGACCAGCCGATCGGTCAAGGCGCTGGTATCCACTGGCAAGTTTCACAAGCCACCAGCTTGCAGAACATCGTCTTCAACATGAACCCTGATACCAGTGAGGAAAACAAGCAGAAAGGCTTGTTTATCGAGAATGGCTCTGGAGGATTCATGACCGATCTCGTTTTCAACGGCGGAGGTATCGGAGCTGACATCGGTAGCCAGCAGTACACAAGTCGCAACATGACTTTCAACAACTGCAACACGGCCATTCACATGATCTGGAGTTGGGTCTGGTTAATGCACGATATAAAGATCAACGGCGGAAAAGTCGGTATTGACATGACAGGTGGCGGTTTTGACAGCATTACCGTCGGATCATTACTTCTCGTTGACAGCAAAATCTCCAACGTTGAAGTTGGTGTCAGCACTCTTTACCAGACCAACCAACCGGACACTAACAACACCCTGATCATCGACAACGTGGACATGACCGAATCTGTTCCCACGGCTATTCAATACGCGAAAGATAAGACTACTGTGGTTCCAGGTAATCAAAAGATCGTTGGGTTTGCCCAGGGCCGTCAGTATACTGGAACCAGCGGCAAGGCAGTCCAGACAGCGAAAGACGGTGTCCGTATGGCCCGCCCTCTTTTAGGTGAAGATGGCAAGATCTTCACCCGCGCTAAGCCTCAGTATGAGGCCCTCTCGTCCAGCAGTTTCGTCAGCGTGAAGACGGCCGGCGCCAAAGGCGATGGCCAAACCGATGATACTGCAGCAATCCAGAAGATCTTCGATGATGCTAAAGAAGGGGATGTTATTTACTTCGACCACGGTGCATACCTGATAACCGACACTGTTAAAGTCCCCAAGAACATCAAAATTACCGGAGAGATGTGGCCGCTTCTTATGGCGTCAGGTGAGAAGTTCGCTGACCAAACTAAGCCTGTTCCTGTTCTCCAAATCGGCGAAGTCGGTGAGGTTGGCGATGTTGAGATGTCTGACCTGATCCTCGAAACCAAGGGTTCTCTTCCTGGTGCTATTCTCATGCAGTGGAACTTGGCTGGATCTCAGAACGGTGCGGCTGGTATGTGGGACGTGCATTTCCGCGTTGGTGGCACTGCCGGGACTGAGCTGCAATCCGACAAGTGTACCAAGAACGAAAATGTTACCACGACAGTCAACCCCGAGTGCATGGGTGCCTTCATGATGCTACATCTTACACAGACAGCCTCGGCGTACATTGAGAACTGCTGGTTCTGGGTTGCTGATCACGAGCTCGATTTGGAGGATCACAACCAGATCAACATCTTCAACGGCCGTGGTGTTCTCGTCGAGTCGCAAAAGCCTGTTTGGTTTTGGGGAACTGCTTCGGAACACAGCGTTCTATACAACTACCAGTTCTCCAATGCCCAGAACGTTTTCATTGGTGTAGCTCAGACTGAGACTGCGTACTTCCAAGGTAACCCAGCTGCCCCTAGTGGCGCTACGGTCCTTGAAGGCTTTTTCGACCCAGATTTTGAACAGTCATGTGATGGATCGTCGAAGACTTGCGCTCGTACTTGGGGACTTCGCATCACAAACTCATCGTCGGTTTACCTCTACGGCGCTGGTTTATACAGCTTTTTCGACAACTACGGCCAAAAGTGTGTAGACGAACAGAACTGCCAAGACAATATGCTCAGCATCGAGGACTCCACTGGTATTCACATCCTTGGACTCAGCACTAAGGCCTCAGTGAATATGATTACCGTCGATGGCGAAGGGATCGCCCTTGACAAAGACAACAGGAACACCTTCTGTGCTGCTCTTGCTGAATTCGAAGTTGGCGCTGGACAAGAATCGCAGCCAGAGACAGGCAACTCTGCAGGAACATCGTCTACATCGTCTGCTGCGACCTCGGCGACAGAGTCCGGAAGTGTACCGTCTAGCACTGCTACTGCAACCCCGACTGCAGGATCTGGATCGGGATCAGGGTCTGAATCTGGTTCTGGTTCTGGTTCTGGCTCTGGCTCTGGCTCTGGCTCTGGCTCTGGCTCTGGCTCTAATTCTGGATCTGGATCAGGTTCTAGTTCAGGGTCGGGATCAGGATCAGGATCAGGATCAGTCGTTACCGAGAGCCAGACCGGGACTGCCCCGGCCTCGACGCCGACCAACGGAGACGTGACTTTCGCTACTTCAGCGACGGCATCTGTAACGACATTGCCAATTCCTTCGGGAACCTCCGATGGTGGTGCTGTCGATAATGGTGACGACGACTCTGTGGTGACGGTGACGATTACGCAAACAATTGTGGCGACGGGAACTTGCTCCCAGACGCCATGAAGCGTGGTTCCTGGGGCTTGTACTCCGAATCGTACCCGTTCAACAAGAACGGCAACCGAAATTATTACGACCACCTCCAATGGTTGCGGATCGACGCCACACGTTATGAATCCATAAATAGGCACCCACGTGGTTGTTTCTATGATAGGCGAGCATTGATGGTATTTGAGGGTTTTGCTTTTTTCTTCGCTTCTTTTGTGGCCTTAATGGCATTTCAATACGGATTTTTTTCCCACGTCATTCGGAATCAAGAAGAGTTGATATCCATGTGTATACAAAATCAGGGATGATGGGAATTCTGGGGAGGGTAAAATGATGCATTTCAAGATACCACTTGATTATCGCGAGGGTCGCCAAGGATGTCAACAAGGGAAAAGTGACGGTTAATACAGCCTAGCTAGGTACCTCATCCTGTAGATATCCATACTATGCATGACTTATATGAAAGTTGATTGCTTTACAAGTTTTGAGCAGCAACGTAGTTAATCTTTGAGAGCAACGCATTGATAGTAGTCTCAACTACAATTGTGAATGCATTAATAGTGCATAATATTATGCAGTGCATACTAGTACTAGGATGTAGGCAGGTATATGTAGTATTGAAGTAGGGTAACTACATGGTACCTCCAAGTTTCTCTTAAATGCCACATGCAGTCAACGTCATCCGTTCCAAGGTTAGCAGTATTAAACGACAAAGCTTCTTCAAATTTTGAGTTGAGCGGGTCGTCGCGTCTTTTCAATCTTTCATTTCTATTTCTATTCTAGTTATTCTAGAAAATTAGAGTCTACAGAGTATACTATCTAATAACTAGGGGACCTTATAATAATAAGTAGGAGGCAAAACGTAACGAAAAAGAAATCCTTTACTTACTGGGAGGGATCCCATGCTCTACTCCTCCTTCCGCCACCATGGACTACGGCAATCCTAATAATAATAACAATCCTCCGCTACGATCACGACAACAAACCAAGATGGCTGCTGGTGGCGGGGGGACGAACGGCACGACAACGATGACGACACCACCACCATCCTACTCTTCCTCCTCGAAGCGAAACTCACCCTACCTGCCCACGCCGCTCGAGACCCTGGTGCTGCTTGTGTACCCGACGCTCCTCACGTTCGGCGCGCTGTTCTCGATCCTCAGCCCGCAGACCCGCGGCGCCGCGTACGACGCCGCGGGCCAGTCCCACGTCGCGAGCGAGGCACCCAGCTACTTCGCCCGCAAGGACAACGTCTTCAACGTCCTCTTCGTCAAGCGCGGCTGGGCCTGGATCACCGTCGCCTTCGCCGTCTTTATTGCGAAGCACCCGTCGCTCCTCGGTAGTGGTAGCGGTGGTGGCGTGACGCGCGGCGCGAGGGCGGTGGTGCGCTGGGCGCTCGTCACGGGCTGGTGGGTGCTGGTCACGCAGTGGTGCTTCGGCCCCGCCATCATCGATAGAGGGTTTCGGTTCACGGGCGGCAAGTGCGAGGTTGCGCGCGACGCGGTGGTGGGGGGGGTCGCTGATACCGCGGACGTGCTCACGGCCGTCGCGTGCCGGGCCGTGGGGGGCCGCTGGAGCGGGGGCCACGACATCAGCGGCCACGTGTTCCTGTTAGTCCTCGGCAGCTTCTTCCTGCTCCAGGAGGCCGGCTGGGTCGTCTACCGCACCGGGTTCTTCGGCGGCCGCGACGAGAGGACCATCGTTATGCACGATGGCGCGGTGAAAGGAGCCGGCGTCGAGGCCGAGAGCAACGGTGTGAATCCCGAGGAGGAGAGGACGCTGGGGTTTGGGGGCAAGTTTGTGCTCGCGATTGTCGGGCTTTGTCTGTGGATGTTGCTCATGACGGCTATTTATTTTCATACTTGGTTCGAGAAGGTATGTTGGTCCTTTTCCTCCCCTTCCTCCCCCACCGTTCCCCTTAAATAACCCCTTTCCACCCCCCCCCCCCCATACTTAAAAGGCCAAATGCTAATAATACATTCCTATGGACAGTTGACCGGGCTGCTCGTAGCTTCCGTCGCCATCTACCCGATCTACATCCTCCCACGGTGGATACCGGCGTTAAGAGCGTTCGTCGGGCTACCTGGGATATGACACTGCGCAGTCGTGAAGAAACAAGAAGACCAGACCAGAGATTGCTGTTCAACCGTTAGAAGAAAACCGTACACCGACTTACATAGCACTGTACTGTACTGTACTGTACATACCTAGATTAATGAACTTCGAAGTGAAAGAAGACTAGTTATGCATGCATAGTTACCTACCTCCTTTCCCTTACCTATGTAACTATATGCCAGCACCCAAATCCAACAATGCCAACAGAGCGTCCAGTTATCATCACCATTTTCAACTACAGCGTGTAAAAGTTTGAATCAATAAGCATGCAATATAAATCTTGATGTCATGAATTAATAATACTATGCATATATGTCTTTCCAAGGTATGAATTTTGAAAGTAGTAGTCCATACCTACCTACTGTACCTACCTCCCTATCCGAAACCTTTAGTTAGTTAGAGCCGTATCCTCCCATCGCCCCCAAACCACCGCCGTATATCCGAATCGCTTCTCGCTGCTCTATTATTACCACTCCCACTCCCACTCCCACTCCCACTACTATTACTATTCTCGCCAGCCCCGTCATCGCCACCCATCCACTTCGGCTTCTTGATCCCGTCGCCTATTTCCTGAAACCATTTCGGGGCATCGATGGTGTCGAACGTGTTCTTGAACCGGTGGCCGAGGTTGGTGAAGAAGTTGTCGTCCTCGGCTTCCGGGTCGGAGATGCCGGGCCGAGAGGACGGCGCTGGTCTTCTGGAGGGTTCGTCGTGGTAGGAGGGCGAGGTTGCGAACGGTGTTTGCGGCGATTCCCTGCGAGCCGCGGGTACCGTTAATATTGGAGCCGCGCGGCCGTTTTGGCCGTTGGCCGACCGGGAGACCGCCTCGTCTAGTCTCCTGGAGATCGAGGTTCCGTTCAACTCGCGTTCTATGAGATCTCGCCCCTCGCGCCAGGAGCCGGACCCGTAACTGGGCTGGTTCTCCTCGTCCTCGTCCACGATGTCGCCGAAGCCGAAGAATTGCTTAACCTTGCCGTATAACCCGAACAGGGTAGCACAGACGGGGATGAGAACGAGTACGGGGAATAGATAGTCGAACCACTTTCCAAGAGGGGTAAGGTCGACATATTGTCCGAGAATGCTGTAGAAGGTCGTCTTTTCGTATATGTCCCGAGATAGGAAAGTGACGAAATTGTATGATAGGGGCACGCTGAGTTTGGCCACCTGGCCAGCGTACCAGAACGCTGATTCGTGGGCGGTGTTGCGTCGGACCAGAGCGCGACCGCGCCACACTTTGACCTCGGTCACCGAATGCAGAGCTGCCGTGCACATGTACATGATCCAAAGCGCAGCGATGACCTGGCCTGCGAAGCCAACCCGCCCGCTGTCCCCCGTCCAATGATGAACTACGGTAAATCGGATAACGGATAATGATGGTAAAACCGCTTTTACTAACTCGGACCATATGATGCAGGCTGAGCCGAGGGCGAGGAAGCCGCCAAGAAAAATGCGGGAATAAGATATGATATGGAAGTGAACAAGATATCTTGTGTAGGGTGTGAGGAGAGTGACCTTTGTCAAAAAGGAGGAGCCTGGGGAGCTTGCCCCTATATTTAACTTCTTCGACCCCGCGGAATCTAGGATCGCTTGAGTCCATGAAGCGTCGTTAAGTAAGCGATCCCACTCATCGACGTATCGGGATTTCGCATGTCTTGCCCGGCTTAGTTGCCGAGTCAGATCGGCCATATATTTCGCGGTGATAACTGTGGGAATTATCCGACTATCATTTTCCACTCGAGGCAAGAGGTTCCTTGGGCGAGATTCCGGGATATTGCATATATCCGAGAGTTCCTCAATCCAGTCCTGGAAGTCTCTGGCACTTCCAGTCTTGCGCTTACTCAATTCCGATACTTGGACCTCCAAATCCTCTAGATTTAAAGCGGCATCCTCCATCTTTTCAAAAAGCTTGGGTGCTTGGCCCTGGAGTTGTCGCAGTCGGCGGCTGGCGCTCGCATTTCTAACCAGGTTTCGGGGTATAGCAACAAGACCGTGGCCCATGAGATAAATAGCCAAGATTAAGCCCCAGCAGTAAGCAAGGGCGAGTATCAGGCCCTTTAGCGACGTGAACGAGGGACCGTAGGATATGAAGAAATACACGAGACCAAGTACTCCTGAACCGACTACAAGAGCGTAATACTGGGCATTCTGGCGCAACGAATAGAATATGCGATCTCTGGGCTCGCGATAACCGGCGTCGGAATACTCGGCAAGGATGGGTAATATGAACCTGTGAGAAAGAGTGTTGGCATATGAGTTTAGACAACCTGGGGGAGTTGCGCGACGGCCATTACCATGTCAAGACAAAGGTCAGCCAATATGAAATCCTCCAGGACACGAGCAGAGCCCTGGGAGGGAGCCAGATGCCTTTCGTGGCATCATCATCGGTACTTGCATTAGAAGCGAGATCGATAGGCACGAGAAGAACGATGGTTGCAGGCAGCCATAATGCAAAGAAGACGGGCACTAGTAGGAAGGCGGGTGTCGTTCGCAACGGGAGATAATGTCGCAAAATTAGGAGAACAATAAGTGAGAGGACGAGAAGCGCGACGAGGGCGAATATCTCAGAGGGTACTGGCGACGGACTGCTTGATATTTGTAGCATCCTGAGAAGTTAAGAAATGCCCCATGAGGCAGATCTGAGTGTATGAAATATTAGTGTTGTTGTTGTTGAAGGAAGAAGAAGCAACATGTGGGTAATTACATGTTACATACTTGTAATATTATCGTACATACTTTGTACTTGCTTGGTAGCAATTAATTAACCGCTGACGTAGGCTTGAATTTAATGTGGATAACTAAGTTGTAGACTTTGAATTTCGTGGCGGTCGTACGGTAGTACGGTACATAATTACATGTCATGATGTGGCTAGTTACCGTACATATCAGGTATACATATGTAGTTAGTCTCAACTCAAATAGCGTGACAAGGTGAGCTAAGCAGGGGTAGCTCAGTGTAACAAGCTGGCCACTTGGAGGAACATCGTCCAGAGTCCCCAGAATTTTTCGCACGGCTGAGGAGAAGCCAGCTATATCACTGTGTTGATTGATAGTTGAAGGTGGAATCTTCGCTGCTTTCTCACAGGATCAAATTTCAACCACTACAAGCGCCTTCTTTGCGCCGCTTTAGGTTTATACTTACTTTCCTTTTCTCCCATCATTTTCTTCACTTCTCCTTGCATATTATTATCGCTTTTCTTTTTTTCGGATATCCCCCAAGAGTCGAGTTTGACAGCATTATGTGGTTCCCAGCGCTGTCAGCCCTATGGCTGGCGGCTACCGCTTGGGGTGCTGTGAGTCGCGATGAAGATGGAAATATCAGGACGATTGCTGTGAGTATTGCGCACAATATATTAATCCCATTTTGAAGCTATTGCTAACCTATCTCTCCTTTAGTTGCGAACCCACACACTAAAACAGCCTTACCTGGACTCCGATATGCAAAGCCGGTGGTATGACTTTGGAGGTGACACTATAGTTCGGACAGACTCGTATGTCATTACCTGATATCTATCATTTCGACCCAACGAGCATTTAGGTTGATGACTCCTATTTAGTTATATCCGCCTCACCTCGGACCGCCCGTCGCAGAATGGATGGCTATTTTCCCGAGTACCTCTTACTGCGACGAACTGGGAAGTCACTGTTGAATTCAAGATCCACGGAAAAAACCAACTGTATGGCGATGGCTTTGCGATGTGGCTTACGAAAGAGCGGGGACAGTTGGGACCAGTATTTGGACATACGGACAACTTTGAAGGCCTTGGCATTTTCATCGATACCTACAAGAACAACCGCCCCGGTGTAGTCTTCCCGTACGTTATGGCAATGGTTGGCGATGGCAAGACATCCTATAACAAGGATAACGACGGAAAGGACACCGAGTTTGCTGGCTGTTCTGCTCGGGGCATCCGACATGCTACTGTGCCAACCAAATTAAAGCTCACCTACTTTCAAGACAAATCGTTGAAGCTAGAGCTCCAGTACAAGAGCGAAGATGAGTGGCAGCTATGCTTTGAAACAAGCGAGCCCCCGGCAATCCCCTCCGTTACGTACCTTGGATTCAGCGCCGAGACGGGCGAGTTGAGTGATAACCACGACATCATCTCCATCGATGCTAAGAATCTGTATATAACGGGAGGCTCGACCAGCAAACCTACGCCCGGAAAAGGGAGTGCGAAATCACCTCAGCTTCAGCAGCCGACCAGCGGTAGTAGCTGGACTTGGTTCTTCTTCAAGTTCTTGATCTTTGGATTGGTTGTTGGTGGAGCGTACGTGGGTTATGCGGCGTACCGATCAAACAAGAAGAGGAGCCATCGATTTTAAAGGGGATAACTATTATACATAGTCGATATGGGGAGGCAGTTGTGATGCCGGAACGAGTCAAAAACACAAATATCACTAGCACATGAAACTTTAGAGGACTGTATGGTCTTTTTGTAAAGTCATGCAGTATCCTTACGTCTTATGGATTTGGCAGGCGTTCCAACGGCAATGTAAAACTAAAGGGGTAGTACTCAAATACAGTAGGAAAAATTATCGAATTGCGAGAAGCTCAGACCAAGTCCAACCGAACTCTTAGGAGACAATGGTCACTGTCTGTTATCACGCCTCGGCACTACTAGTAGATGAAGTGATTGTACGTGGGGTTGTGCATGTATGTCTGTAATGTATGATATGAAGATGCAAGGGTGTGATCGGCGGATTCCGTCTTATGCCTTTTGCCTCCAAATGTACGCAAGATGCCTACTAGATTAGGTGAGTATACCTAGGTAGGTATAGATCCAGCATTCAGTATTACAACAATGGTTTTCTTTTGCTACATCCTACCTACATTTGATGTTAAACCCCCGCAGATTCATCCTAGTCAAGCAGCATCTATATGTACATCTCCAGCAGCTACTAAACGCTTACATAGATATATCTCACCAGGGCCAGACTCTTACTTGCAGATATCTACCTACAGACAACATCATCTCGACTCTATGCACATGATATGTTCGAGACGATGACGTAAACGGCGTAAGGATCTCCGTTTAGTCGTTGGTGTCGCTTAGAGCTTCAATGTTATACGCTAGGTACATCAACTTGCATGGAATTCACCCCACGTTTATGCTATACATAGTACCTACCTAGGTATGTAGACGACTAAGCGTGACGAAAAGGCCGGAAGGCCGAAGCATCTCCTGCATGAGCGAGATGTATTCGAATATGTATGTACCTCTCAAGGTACGTGGTGTGAGAAGCATCAAGTGTCCATGAATACCTAACCTACATCAATGTAATGCCGGGCTTTTTATCTGTATGAGTATGTAGTTATGTATATGAATCAGAAAGGGGAGAACCAACAATAGAGTCAATATTTTGTCTCTTTTCAACCGAATACTACCTATGTTTTATATAGAACATTGAACTACATAATGCAACGCTGGCCGTTAGGATCTTATCTAATTCCGATCTTGAATGATGATGGAACCTCCCCCCCATCTATTGCCCACTATTATAAAGGATCTACGTAATACCCACAAGAGATTGAGAGATTTCCTCCCAGATTTCCACAACAAACCCCCTGGTTCGAGGTAGGTACATATTCAATGTTTGATTGTGCATACTAGGTACTAACTACTAGGTATGCATGTTAGGTATGTATGTACTTACTTATTCTGCTAAGAGCTTTAATATCAAATAGACATAGTTTACAACGCTATAACGCTAAAATGGCAGTCTACCTAGTCAAGAACTGTAGAAATCTGGAGATGCGGGCTTTTCTTGTATGAAGCTTTTTACTTTGCATCTAGCCAGTATTTTCAGCCTTCATCATCATTAACCCCGCTTGGCACTAAGGTTAGTTGATTGGTACAAGAGAGCAAGACAATTGCAAAGAGAAAAAGGGAAAAAGAGAAAAAAGGGAACAAGGGAAAAAGAAAACCCCACCTTTTTGATCCTCTCGATGGACCAACCTTCTTAGTTACTTACATTACACCTGGTTACTCTTTAGGTACGCTATCTACATACCTAACCTACCTAACCTACCTACCTACCTAACCTTCATAACTGAAGAACATAACATTTGATTGAATCCCACACGTTCAAAAAACCTGAGCCACATGTGCACTTGTATTAGGGGGGGAAAACAGCTGCCAACTTGAATGTAACCTTGGACCATTGAATCCTTGTGCTCAGTGCTCAGTGCTGCTGCTACACTACCTAACTTGCTGCTATTATCCTACAACACCTAAACGAACACCTACATATACCTACCTAATTCATTTTGCTCTTCAATGTTAGTTCTTTTCCCATTTCTCTCCCCCTGATGTGATGTTGGGTAGGGTATTACATATATATACCTACCTATATTTGGCCTAACATACATACAATACATACATACATACATACATACCATATATTGTATGATATTGTATGATATTACACCTACATCTACGATTGCATTACATGACATTACTCGGACTCTCTTGCTTTATCCTTTACACTAAATGTCTAGGACTTGTATATACCTAGTACCCTACACATTCATCACTTCAAGGTTATTATTTGGGTACTACTTGCTTCTTCACCTATAGCATCTAAGCATCTAAGCATCTAACCTACGTAGTAGGTACCTTGCCTTATTCTCCCCGCCCGCTCCGCCGTCATCCAGTCCATCCAGTCCATCCAGTCCATTCAGTCCACTGCCCAGTCGGTCGCCTCTTCGAGTCTCTTTCTCTCCCGCTCTCCCGATCTCTTCCCACACAATATCTCTCACCTCTCTTTTTTCGCTACGAGGATTCAAGACCTGTTCAAATACTTGCTGCCTGAAACCATAATCGCTGCGCCACATCGCATCCTTCGTATTTACTCAATCGACCTCGAAACCCAATTCAATTATCCCCTCTATCCACGTTGTGGTTGTGATCGCGACCGTTGAACCCATCGAATTGACCCACGACGATCTTTTAACTCTTGTATAGATTGTCGGAGAAAGAATTCACCCAGCGCAAGAAATTACAACTACCTAATTGGATCAATTAGCATACAGTTCTTTGTACCAGGATTACATTTATCATTTAGTTGTTATTGGAAAAGAGAGAAGTTTGGTCTCTTGTTCTGTTAGTAGTTTCCCTACTAAAAGCAATTGGCCTCACTTGGAAATCCTTATACTTTCGGATGGGAGCATTGCATATTGTGCAGCTCTAAACTGGAATTGCCTCTTTACCCTCCTAGCTACCTACCTAGTTACCTACCTAGTAACTTCCTACTTTAGGTGCCTTGCCTGGCCAATATACCTTGGGAATAGGAACCATCAAGCTTACCCGGGCATTCCCCCTCTCCCCTACTTGCTGAAAAGTTGTACAGTTGCCGGCTTTCGGACTTGTGCTATTAGCTACCTACCTACGTACCTACCTATCTAGGTACTCATAGCTAACCTGCAACGTGAACCGGCATTGCGGGATCACGAATATCTTAGACATTTATCGTTACGAGGGTCTTGTCCCTCACTTGTCTAAAGCCAACTCATATGCCGACGTTAGGATTCCTCAAGAAGAAGCGGACGAAGGAGGAAAAGCCCGATCCTTCTGTCTCTAGCCAACCCACGAGCCCAGTCACTCCCGTCACTCCCGTTACTCCTGTCACACCGATCACCCCAACTTCCTCGAGGTTCGGCTCGAACTCTCTCACCACGATCCCTACTCACAGCACATCCGCCACGAGTACGGCCTCATACTCGCGCCAGTCGCGCCAATCGCAACCAACAACACGATCTAGTCAGGATATACCGGCTTCAGCTGGTGGAGGGCCGCAAATGAATCCACCAGCAGTCCAGCAAGATGCTCCATTCGGGGCCCAACCCAGTCCGAGCCCCGCGCAGACAGGATCACTCCAAAACCTACCGAGCATCAATAACCTGATCAACATGCCGCAGAACGATGGTAAGGAATACGCAAAACCATAGCTTCTTTTCTCCTTGATTAATACGGAGAATAGGTCATCATAGTGCACCTCCGCCGCAACGTCAAGCGCACCAGCACCACCAATCGACACTTTCCGAGGTTAGAGTGACAAAGGGCAAATACTCGCTTACCGATTTCGACCTCCTCCGAACGCTTGGCACGGGCAGTTTTGGGCGTGTTCATCTAGTCCAATCGAAGCACAACCAAAGGTTTTATGCAATCAAAGTTTTGAAGAAGGCTCAGGTTGTCAAAATGAAGCAGGTGGAACACACCAACGATGAGCGACGTATGCTCGGCGAAGTCAAGCATCCCTTTCTCATCACGTTGTGGGGAACCTTCCAAGACCCAAGGAATCTTTACATGGTTATGGATTTTGTTGAAGGTGGCGAGTTATTCTCCTTGCTAAGGAAATCAGGCGTGCGTTATCCATCTCATCCGACTCGAATACGTAGGGTTGCTAACTATTACCTGTTAGCGATTCCCAAACCCGGTAGCGAAATTCTACGCCGCAGAAGTCACGCTCGCGCTAGAATACCTGCATTCGAGAAATATAATTTATAGGGACTTGAAACCCGAAAATCTACTCCTGGACCGTCACGGACACCTCAAGATAACAGATTTTGGATTCGCGAAAAGGGTTCCGGACAAGACGTGGACTTTGTGCGGGACCCCAGACTATCTGGCCCCCGAAGTGGTCTCTAACAAGGGCTACAATAAATCAGTTGACTGGTAAGTTTTCTTTCTTTTTTTGTAAACCTCCACCAAATTTCCGGGTTGTCTAAAACTTAGGGGTCTAGGTGGTCTTTGGGCATCTTGATCTACGAGATGCTCTGTGGTTACACGCCATTCTGGGATAGCGGATCACCAATGAAAATCTACGAAAATATCTTGAGGGGAAAGGTCAAGTATCCGGCATACGTCCATCCCGATGCTCAGAATCTACTAGAACTTCTCATCACGCCGGATCTAACAAAGCGGTTGGGAAATCTGTATGGAGGGTCGCAAGACGTGAAAAATCATCCTTGGTTCGCCGAAGTTACCTGGGACAGATTATCCAGAAAAGACATTGATGCGCCGTACACTCCTCCGGTCAAGGCCGGTGCCGGTGATGCCAGCCAGTTTGACAGGTATCCCGAAGAAACAGAGAAATATGGCCAGCCAGGAAGCGACGAGTAAGTCACGCTAATATACTACAAAATGAGAGAATTGGGTTGTGAAGCTAACATGACATTTGTAGGTATGGCTACTTATTCCCCGATTTCTGAGGGATCAATAGGGTGTCCTATCAATGCTCTTAGAAGAGGTGCGATTTACTGTATTCATAAATCCAAACGGCGACGACCATTGGGTTTAGATTGGGCGAAAACTTTGGTAGGTAGCTTTGCACCTACCAGGGGATGTCTCAAATGAAGCGATGGTTTAGGGCCATACGGTACAACTGCATGAACATTCAAATCGAAATGTTATGAACCCGGTTAGGAAAAGTCTTGACGGGATTGGAGGATTTTACGCCCGGGCAAACATAGGGGATCGTCTGGGCGCTTGATCAAAAAAAAGAAAAGAAAAGAAAAGAAAAAGGAGACCAACCGAGGTATGCTGTAGATGTCTAGGTACCTACTTACCTACCTACCTAGCACATACATACATAGCATACGTACGTACGTAGCCTTAGGAAAATTCAACAAGCATACACTACATACACCGTGCCATTCCAAGTTATATGTATATGTAGGTATCGTACGTTGGCCTTAGAAAGGCCTGGACCACGTTTAGTATTGTGTGTATGTATGTAAGTTTATGACTTGGCTTCATAAGAGATGGAAGTGACCCGCTTGAGGCTCTTTTCCATATCCATAAAGCCAAGGATTATTGATACCTATCTACCGACCTATGTAGGACCATGTAGGTATGTTGTATTGTATTGTATGAGCGAGCAACCCCCCACTTGACCTTTCAATGTTGGATAGCTAAGGTACCGTGTACCTAGGTTAGATACCTAGTAAGTACTGCGCCCTGCTCTGCAAAGTACTATATGTAACCCGAGATGGTCTCCCGAAGCTGCGTACGAATTCTTGCATGCTATAGTGCTACATAAATCGGTGATCAGATATGTATGTATGTATATAGTTACATGATGGGACAACTAGCATGGAAACATGTCACTATCTTGCGAGGGGTTTCGTTTTGGCCTTTGGGGGAAAGCCACGCATCAATGATGATTGCTAAACTTCAAGTTGATAGGTTTTGTAGGAGGATGGAGGAATTCGTACTTATGTACATATAATAATACGATACTTACTTAAGGTTAGTACGTATGTTGGTACTAGGTAATAATCTATGAATGTAAGTACAAAATGTAAGTACAAGTTGCATGGAATTAATTTACGACCCATGGATTACTACATGTACAATACAATACATATGTATGTAGGTAGTAAAATGTAGGACTAGGTACTAACTATGTTAACGGCATAGATTAGGGCGGATAATTCGGGTCCAGGCCGCGATCCCTGTTCTTCATCCAATCCCTTTTCATTATCATTTTCTAGACTCGATTGCTCAACACATCCATGTGTACATGCATGTGCAAACTAATACAAATTGCACTAAACCTACCTGGTAGGCTACTAATCTACCCGCCTCTCCCTTATTTCAATGTTTAATGTTCTAACTACCTATTTACATATCTATGCACCTACAGGCTCATCAACAACTTCAACCTACAATTTCTCACCCTCAAGCAAACAGTTCGGTCAAGCATCGCCTCATAGTTCGCCCGTGAATAGCTCAGTCTGCGCCTCGATCTTCTGCACGTCACAATCCTCCATAGAAGCTTAATCGAAAATGTTTTAAACCCGCATTGCCCAGGCATTCGGTTTTTGGATAGATAGATATATCTGTACATGCTCACCTATGTTTTTTTTTATTGCTTGGCATTATCTATCAGAGCTAAAGACTTCCTAAACGAACGGTGTGAAATATGGACGACTATCTGTTTCGATATCACGTCGACCAATGCAAGACCGTTGAGGAAAAGACGACCTACCTAGAAATACTCAATTACTCCGTAGGTCTTTCTCTAATCCTAAAATTCTATAGACATACATACTCCATGGAATGCTATCTTTACTGCTCACCAGTATTACATGCTTATATCTAATGGACTGGGATTAGTCAATACTGACTTATTTGTTTTACACTAGGACCCAACTTATAACAGTTGTGAGGAACACCCCTTAGTGACCCAAGATGACTTTGAGAACTTTCTTCGTCGAAATGTAAGTCTACTCTGATTCGGACCAGTTCACCTTGAGTTGAGTGCTGTAGAGTACATCCCGGCGAGCATTCTCATTAAGGATTTATCACGATTTATGAAGCTATGATACTGATTTATATTAGGGCGCATTTGCTCCCCCAATGTTAGCTGAGGGGGTGAAATTGCAAGATGGGGTTCGTCTGATGTGAGTGAGGCTGTATAGGGCTTAGACTGGAATGAGACTGAGACTGATTCGTGCACAGAGTTCAGAAAGATGCCCAACACCCCGATACATTTAAGCCCCTTCACATATCACTGAAGAAAGATGCCTATGAATCTATGGTGAGGGTATGTACATATTGCAGAATGATTTCCCCTCACTTTTGATGGCGGTTGGTTGCGGCCTTGAAATAAGCGAGTGAACCAACAGCTCATACTTTAGATCATAATGGATCTCTAAACCGTTTTAAAAATCACCAATGCTAATTGTTATATACCATAGACATGGCATCTTCCATTTCGGGCAATTGAGGGTAGCAGTCTCGTCGGCCCATTCTTTTGGTGCTCTCATGATGACAATGAAGATGATCGCCATCTACGTAAGCAAACCCTCAACATGCTCGTCCTTATATGGCCAGCAGATGGCTATGAAATAGTGAAAATGAAAATTAACATGTATCAGAAATCATATTTCGGAAATCCGATGTGCGCAAAAAAGGCAAGACCCGTGGATGGGAGATCAGTACGTAACTTACTTTTATATTGCCTGCCTTATCATCATTCATATCATTGTATATTACAGATGTATCTCTACCTCTATGGTTATAGAGCATGCTTCACTATATTTCACCAGGCGCTCTCACTAATTTGTTCGTATAGTGCTCTCGTACTCTTACAACACCTGCATAACCACCGGGTTTGTCAAAGGTACTGAGTCTTCAGACATTCTTGAGGCACTCGACCACCTGATTGCTTGTCGTTCTGAACTTGGCCATCCCCTTATACTTCCAATCATCATTCTTTCTCACGACTTGTCAGCTAAGGGTGACATGAGACAACGTGACGCAAGAGATTGGCTGCGACGACTTGAAAATGCTATCACCATGCGTAACGAGATTGAGGAGAGAGAAGTCTATATGGACCTCGACGTGGATAGAATCAACCGAGACTTAGTGGAATGTCATTCCCAGGTTCTGTGGAAACGGCCGCAGGCTTATCAGGAAATCCTGAAAGAGCTCAGGGAGGCCATGCAGAAATTCATGGAAGGCTTGCACATTCCGGATGAGAGGCGTGCGAAGAAGCTTGGAAACTTGCATAACAGCATGCTCTCAAGGTTAGATTTCTTCAGGGCCAAGCTCACAGGAATGGAGCACTATATTCATACGACATTAGAGAGGTTGCACATACAACGACAGGCCGTGAGTATCTGAGCATTCCCATTCACAGACGGGCCACTGACATATGACACTAGCTCTATAACATCATGGCTCAGAAAGAATCCAAACTCAATTTGGAGATTGCTTCACAGCAGAGGCGAGTAGCACACGCCACAAAACGTGACGGTACTGCTATGAAGACACTATCTCTTCTCGGTGCAGTTTTTCTCCCTGGGACTTTTATGGCCTCTGTCTTCAGCATGACGTTTTTTGATTTTAGTGCCGGTGAGCTGTTGATTTTATCCTTCTCGCAATCCCTTCCCTTCAAGATTCATCAACCTCCCAAAAACCTACAACCTGAAGCTGACTACTGTAGACTCGGATGCAGGCGGCGGCGTCTCTGGGAGTAGCGCTCACGTTTCGCAACTCCTGTGGGTATACTTCGCGGTCACAATACCGCTTACGACTGTCATCTTGCTATTCTGGTACTTCATAGACCGGAAGCGTGAGAAGAGATACAAGGAAGAGGATGATGAGATCGAGAAGGGGATCGATAGGATGGAAAAGGATATCTTGGCTATCATGCGCAAGAAGACCATCAACAAGGCTACGACGTGGACTTCGGGGGGTTCCATAGGGGCGAGGAGGGAGAGGAGAAACACGGAGAAAGATATTTTGAAACTGGCTTGAACGAGGTACGGGTACGAAGATCGGAGATGTGAGATGTGAGACGATTTGAAAGAGAGGAGAATGAAAGAGGAGAAAAGTAGCCCGATGTTACTATCTATCCCGCGAGCGAACGAACGAACGAACAGGCAGGTAATCTACGGAGAGCGATGTTGATTGGACCATTGCAGCTATTGTCGATAAGACTTCACGATGCTACGCCCTTTTTTTTTTATTACGACCACTGAACGAAAAGAAAGTATAGACAAATATACCTAGGCGGGATTTCGATAAATGGTACCTATCTAGGAGGTACCGAATCACCCACACACTCTTGGATGAGTTATGATAATACATGCATAGGTACATACTTGCCTTATAGCGTACTTAGATACTGGAATAATAGATGCGATTTTCTTGGTCCTTGATGTTGTTACATATTCCTACTTAAACCTAAGTACTAGATTCTGTTATTATTATCTAGAAAGTACATGGCATTACTAGAATAAGAAGACCAAAAACTGACTCTGATTATAGCCGCGTGTGCGTCTCCCCCTCTCCCCCTCTCCCCTTTTCCTCCCCACACCGGAGAAATCACAGCTTAGCCCCCTTACCAACCGGCAACAACTCGAGCTCCCGATACGGCAGCCCCAAAAACTCATACACATGCCCCCAGCGATCGCTGCCGAAGAACGGCTCGCTGGCTCCCGTGCTCGCGTTCGTGACCCACAGCCAGGGGGCGCCGAAGGCGCCGCGCTCCAGCGCCTCGGCGGTCGAGCGCCTCAGCGCGTCCTTGAGGCGCGGGGAGCCGGAGGCGGCGCTGTCGACGATGCGGGAGGCCTGGGCGGGCGTGAAGAGCGGGTGTTCCTTTTCCGACGAGGAGGGAGAAGCGAGGAGAGCGCGCGCCAGGGCGTCCGGGGTGTTGGGCGGGGCGCGCGCGTCCCAGAAGGCCTGGAACAGCAGGCGCCACGCGCCGAGGTAGACGGCGCCGGGGTGCTCGGCCTTGATGTGGTGGAGGGCCCGCAGCGGGAGCTGGGTCCGCGCCGCGACGAGCAGGGTGTCGAGGGCCGGGACGGAGAGGTGCGGGAGCCCGGCCGCGCGGAGGGAGCGCCGCGTGTCGTGGGGGCCGTAGGCGGCTTTGGCGGGGAGGGTCCAGGGGGGGGTGTTGCCTGGGTGGGGGGGTTTGCGTTAGTGGGTTGGTGAGGAGGTAGGTAGGGAGGGGAGATAGGGGGGGGGTGGTGTGTGGGTATCGGTGTTTGTTGTTAGTGGCGACATGTGATGCTGATGGGTACCGTGTACAGCAAGTGGATAAGTATTATGTAGGGGCAGTATGTAGGGGCAATATGTAGGTAAGCAGGGAAATGAAGAATGGATAACTAAGAAAAAGGGGTTTGCGGCCCGGACCGCTGTCCGCGCCGTTGGGTCCTGGTGGAGAATTGAGGCTTTGTAGGGAAAAACATATGTATGCTGCTGATAGGTGCTGGACACGATGTACATATCACGTATGTAGGTATGTGGGTAGGTATATAAATAAGTAAATGCATGCATACCGGAGCCCGCATTGATGGCGCCCAGGAGGACGGGGTGGAAGCTGTCACGTGTTGTTAGTTGTTGGTTCCAACATAACTGCTATGTAAGTTGCCTATCAATGGCCAGCATAGTAACCACGATGTAACTTGATAAATAGGACTAGGTTAGACTAACTCGACTTCTATGGAGTGTTGCTTCAGCAGGTCTTGGTTTTTGAGGACTTGGACGAATACGACATAGCTGTATATCGACGCTATTGTGTTTTGGCTGTGTTAGTTATATGTATCTGTATTTTGTTCTACGCTGCAAGTCAGGTCGACATCATCATCAATGATGTCCTCGCATGTTCATGTACCCTAGGTAAGGTAGGTGAAGTATTAGGTACTGGGTAGATAGGAGACGGGTGGGTTTACCGAGGTCGATATACAAGTCAATACGGCCACCCATTGTGAGAATTCGAGCTTTGAAGTTACGATGCTTGTAGATACTATGAATTGAATGTTCTCGGAATTGAGACGAAGATTACAATGATGAACAATGAATCTCAACTTGAAGTATTACATATATGTATTATGTATTGTGTATTATGTATTGTGTATTATGTATTGTGTATTATGTATTATGTACCCGTACCTCGGTTGTTTCAATGTTGAATGTTTAGGTAATAATCATTGATGTTGATAAGACATGCATAAAAACAGCATATTGTATTATGCAGTTATGATAATATACGTTAATACAGAAATGCATATACCCGTCGCCAATCTGCACCTGCAGCTCACACACACACCCCCCAGCCAACCAACATCAAACCTAACACACCTACATACACCTATCTACCCTACATGTATGTAGTACTATGTACTATGTACTAACTTACTAACACTGAAACCTCATCTCTTGATTCTCTTCTTTTTCTTCAAGACCCTATAGTACCGTCCGTGCCAGGTCTGGGTGGACCTGTCGCCAGTTTGCCCATAAACCCACCGCTGACGAGGTTCATAGCTGTTTGAAATGGGTCTATTCCGTTCTTTTCCGCTGTTTGGAGTCCAGCCGCCTTGAAGGCCTGCTCAAAATCCCGCTTGATGTCTTCGAAATCTTCAATTCCCAGACTGACCCGAAGAAGATCGGCTTTGATAACAAAAAGATTAGCAATTTCCTATGACGAAGTAGCGAAGTAGGCTGAGATGATATACGTACGGGTAACACCACCCTTAATCTTCTCTTCGTCAGGCATCTGCTGGTGTGTCGTAACCCACGGATGGATAATGAGTGTTTTGCAGTCTCCAACGTTGGCCAAATGGCTAGCCATCTTCAGATTATCGACGACGGCCCGAACCTGCTCAACCTTTCCGGCCTATATGATCCAACGTCAGCGTCATACGAAAACTTTTAGGTATGCAGGAACGTATACACAAGCACGTATGCAGAAAACACAGTAAGAGCAGCCTTACGTACCACACCAAAAGTTAAGACGCCGCCGGTTCCCTTCGGCATGACCCTCTTTGCCAACTCATAGTCCGCATGTGACTTCAAGCCCGGATACAGTACCCAGGCGACGCACGGGTTGGCCTCAAGCCACTCGGCTAGCTTTAGTGTATTCTCGACGGTTCTCTGGCCGCGGAGTGGGAGTGTCTCCAAACCTTGCAGAAATAGCCAAGCGTTGAAAGGACTCATGCAGGGGCCGAGATCACGCATGCTGTCCATCCGCAGCTTAGCCGATAGAGCCTTGTTACCATATGTCTCCCAAAATCTCATCCCGTGGTATCCTTCTGCAGGCTCCGTAAACCCGGGGAACTTTCCCGAAGCGCTCCAATCGAAGTGCCCACCATCAATCACAATACCGCCCATGCTGGTTCCGTGTCCACCGATCCATTTCGTCGCCGAGTGGGTAACGATGTCAGCTTAGGCCTCAAGTCAGCTTACAAGCATCTTCCCGAGATGGATCGTGATGTGCTGTTTTGTACATACCCCCAAGTTTAATTGGCTGACATAGATACCCGCCCATGCCAAAGGTATTATCAACAATTAAAGGGATGCCGTGCTTATGAGCTACGGCGGCGATCGCTGCGATGTCGGGAACGCTGTGCTTGGGGTTGCTGATCGTCTCGATGTAGATGGCCCGCGTGTTCTCATCTATAGCCGCGTCGAACTTCGCAGGGTCGTTCCCGATGACCCATTTGACGTCGATCTTAAATTTGCTCAAGTATACTCGAAATTGGTTGAAAGAGCCGCCATATACTAAGCAGCCATGTTCTCAGCGTGATCCAACTCCGAATTTTGTATCTCCAGGGACTGGAAAAAAAAACTTACACCAACTAGTACTTATAAAATTGTGTCCGGGTTCACAACATTGCGTCAATGCCATGAACTGAAGTCACTTTTTTTAAGCTTATGAAAATTAATCGGCATTCATTGGGGTAGTGGCTTACCTGTGCTGCGTGACCGGATGCAGTCGCCACAGCTCCTACACCCCCCTCGAGCATAGCCATTCGATTCTCGAAGACCGTGTTGGTAGGGTTGCCCATACGCGTGTAGACATACCCGTCCCTGGACCAAGCAAATTTGCTTGCTCCATCAGCGGCGTCGGAGAAGTTATACGCCGCAGTCTGGTAAAGGGGTACGGCTCTTGACCCGTTAATGGGATCGGGTTCCTGCCCACCATGGACGGCAATCGTATCGAAGCCGGGCTCCCTATTGCAAATTTATTGTCAGGTATGTTCTTCCATTCTGAGAGGTGATATAGTGGTATACCAATCTAGATTACTAATTGATCCTGGAGGAGACATCTTGGAGTCGATAAAACGGGTTGGTGCTTTTTAAAAGTGTCTTTGATTGAATATTTCGAAATGTTTAACGTCTAGATGTGTTCTCAACTCTAACTTATAAAGCGAAGCTCAGCCTTAATATGTAGGTATGTTGGACAAGTTGTAGGACGATCGAATCACGGAAGCATACTTACATGTCCCCACACTCTATCTCTACTTCGTCAGCCAAAGATACATACCCGCACCAAGATAAGATGCTTGCTACTGTGAATACCCGGACGCCGTTGGCTGTTCTGTGACTGCAATGCAACACCGAAGCAAAGCCCGAAGCTCTATTTTCACAGTGCCGTCGTATGATAGGGGACCCACACCTTGACTGCCAGCGACCCCGGGAGAAATCCCGTACACACCTGGCCCTACTTACACTTGTCACCTACATGATGCGAGGCATGGTATTCCCCGCACGTTCATGGCCATTTTTATAATGGCGGCTGCTACAAACAGCGGTCTTCGGTTATCCCTGTAAACTGCGCCAGGACCCGAGATCTTGGTTCGCTTCTGGTAGAAGCCGGAGAGGCTCACAGGCCATCTAGTCATTGGATGATTCCACATGATTGGGATGTGCTTACAAGAGACATTACGTACTTTCACATGACTCAGGAGCAATCACTCTTGAGTATCGAGTGGTAACACAACAAGCACAATACAATTTATTCCTATCTATGGATTTCCTCCCTGCGAACTACGTAACACAATCTCTAAACTTGAATCAACACCTTAGCGAGCCACGTGTTTGTCCCGGTGGATGAAACAGTTCGGCATACATGATTCAGGATTCCTGACTGCCCGTAACATTGAAGGTAGGTACCCATTGGGACTATCGAGTAAAATTGACATTGGTCCCTGGTTTGGTGTTTACTGTTAACGTACTGCTGATGCGTTAGCTGCTATGAACCAATCTGCTTGCGGAATTTTAGTTCCGGCTAAGGCTTACAAGACATCTGGGCGAGCATAACTACCAACGGGATCGAAGTCAAGCTAGAAGTGACTTGTCAGTTGGTTTTCATACGAGTCAAGATAACACTGGCAAAGCTCACCCTAGATTCTATCACTTCTGACGTTTTCAGATCAGCATAGATGATTGCTTCCTTGTCCCACACTGGTTGGGTCAGGGGGACTCCTAGGGGCCCTACAACAAAGGACCCTCCATGGTTGATGATATCGTCAGGTTCCCATTTGGAGCCATCTGGCTTTCGGTCGTGGTGCTCGGCAGTAAATGGCGGATAGTCTTTGGGGAAATCCGAAACTCTACACATTGAGTTCACAGACACGACGAAGCATCGTCCCTCTTTGGCAATATGCTGCATTGACGCGACCCAGGATGGCAAATCATCCGCATTGGGCGCCAAGTAAATCCTATTGATATAGTCAATCCAGCTTTCCCTCTAAACATCAACGTGGGGAGCTTCTTACTCGACTCCTTGCTGGTAAAGTGCCATTCGCGCTGCGGGCATATAGTTTTCCCAACTAACCGTGTCTGTTAACATTTTCAATATTATCCTGGAACAGCAATGGTGGAACTCACCATATCAAAGTACCAATCTTGCCGATATCAGTTTGGACCACGCCCAGGCCGTCTCCTGCCCCCCTACCCCATACTAAGCGCTCCGCAGCTGTGGGGATCAACTTGATAATCGGTACTTAGTCTTGGAAGGCTTTTTTAAACCAACGTGCAGTGTATTCAACTCACCTTACGATGCTTCAGGAGCACCGACCCATCCCTACCAATCAATAAGGCTGTGCAATACAGCGTGCCCCCCTCTTTTTCAATAATCCCAACCTGGATATACACTCCGTGAGATTTAGCTGTCTTGGAAATGATGTCAACAGCGGGGGAAGGCACAGCAACAGCTGAATCGTAGTATTTCGCATACCACTCTCTTCCTGCATAAGTTCAATATTGCAACGTCAATTTCTCTAACAAGGGCAAAATTGACTTACCACGGGGCTCTCGAGTGCCAATAGTGGCATCAAAGGCATAACGCCATGGGTAAGCAGATAGGAAGGCCTCCCTGCATAAGAGAATCAATACAAGGCCTTGATATTCGTTAGTCTTGCAATAACTTACGGAAAGACGACAAGATCAGCTCCTGCGCCGGCCGCCTCCGCCGTAAGCTTCGTCAACTTCTCTAGGCTCTTATCGAGGTCGAAGGAAACAGGCGCGGCCTGTACAGCAGCTATCTTTACGACGCGATTGGAAGCGGAAGCCATGATATCAAGAATTGGGCGGGTCCGAGAGGCTCTAATCCGACTTGTGACTCTGAGCACTACCTACTGAGCACAAGAAGGGGTCGCACGGGCCTAAGTAGAAAGAAGTAAGGAAGATTAAGGGTCTATCATATTACGTACGTGATCTAGTCAGGATTATGATTTCTATGGGATTTGAAAATACTGGATGGGTCCCCGTCTTATCTCGCACAAATCTAAAGCCAAGGGATGATCTGAAGCTACTTAAATTAGTTATGGGTAGAGTTTCGACTAATGGTCACGATGCTAATCAGAGCTATAGAAAAAAAGGCTACTACAAGATAAGAAATGATAGGTAGGGCAGATATACGATCATGTTGCTCAGTTACTAGGGCAGTCCTGCATTGTGGGGTCGAAACACGGCATGCAGTGCGACGGGGACGGCGTCATGCCTACTACTCTGCAGCACGACGCAGATCCCGAATTGATCAAATCCCGGGTCCGCACAAATTTAGTCCGAACACCGGTAGTAAGGAGGTACGTGTTGACCTCAGGGTCCTCGGTCTGGGGACTCCAAATGAAATACCCGTTGCAACAGTCTTTGCGGGGGTAGCAATATCATCAGTAGCAGTAGTAGTGGTGGTGGTGGTGGTGGTAGTAGTAGCAACAACATGCCGTTTGGCTGTTGGGCTCAATAGCATATTTCGGGACTCAAGATATCCCTGGGTACCCGTAGAATCCCATAGAGCCACGATGGTTTGATCATATGTACAGGAGGTACTCAGCTACCAGGTAAGTAGGCGATTTCTGGGACCACCGTCTCCCCACCAACCGAGCTCCCCAATTTGTTTAAGTGTGCCTTGGTAGTTCAATTTAATTCCAATATCAAACTGAAGACTACAAGGCAAACTTCACTCATCGACATGGCAGCTCGTAAGTAGACCCCGCCCAATTCATCTCGAGACTTATTCTCATACAATACAGTTTTAGATTACAATTCAAGTTCAGAAAATTACTACGCGAGCCTCATCCAGGGGCAAAGATTCGCGGTCATACCAGAGCTTCTTCTTGATTCAGGAGAGATATTAGACTCTTGTCCAATCGCCTATAAGACATGGGGTCGGCTCAATGAGACTCGAGATAACGTCTTGGTGATATGTCATGCTCTTACCGGTAGTAGCGACATTAGCGACTGGTGGAGTCCATTGCTTGGTCGCGGCAAGGCATTCGACCCAGCGCACTTCTTCATCTTCTGCGCCAACGTCCTAGGGTCACCTTATGGAAGCGCTTCGCCCCTTACCACAAACCCGCGAACAGGAAGACCATATGCCAGCGAGTTTCCTCAGACAACAGTTCGTGACGATGTGCGGTAAGTCCAGTTCCCGCACAAAGGGGCAAGATACTTGTGTGTAATATCGGTACTAATAATATGCCCGTATCACCAGAGCACATAAATACGTACTTGACGCTCTAGGCGTCCGATCTGTAGCAGCCGTAATTGGGGGCTCGATGGGCGGAATGACCACTCTCGAGTGGCCACTATGCACTGAGCAGGGATATGTTAAAAGCATCATTCCAATCGCAACGGCTGCGGATCACAGTGCTTGGGGCATCTCTTGGGCAGAGGCGCAACGCCAGTGCATCTACTCGGACCCTAAGTTTGACGATGGCTATTACGAGCCGCGCCCAGAGGGACAACCCTCAGCGGGTCTAGCTGCTGCTCGCATGGTAGCCATGCTGACGTATCGCTCGTGCGTCAGTTTCGATGCGCGCTTCGGCCGAAAACCCCAACGGCAGCAGAAATCCAGACCTGTACAGGATCCACCTCTTGATCTACCACGTACGGACGTCCCTGTTGCAACAGCTACACCGACACAAACTTCCACAGCCAAGGAGCGGTCGGAAAGACAGAGTTGGGCAGCAAGACGCGATCCTTCTTTCTCGGCTCAGGGGTACTTGCACTACCAGGGGCAGAAGTTTATCCAGCGCTTCGACGCCAATTGTTACTTGCATATCACTAACAAGATGGACGCACACGATGTGACACTTGGTAGGGTGCAAGCTGACGAGGAGAATGGAGACGGCGACAGTGCGCTGCGCAGAGTTCTTGCCGTAGCCCCTCCCGGAGCGCTAGTTGTCAGCGTTGAGACGGACGCGCTGTTCCTGCCCGAACAACAAGAAAGGTTGGCAGCGTGTCTACCAAACGCCACGCTGGCTATGTTGAAGTCGTCGGATGGGCACGATGGATTCTTGCTGGAGTTTGAACAGCTCGGCACGCTGATACTAGAGAAGCTGAGAAGGGACCTTCCCCAGTTCTACGGGTCTGTTGATAACGACACTGCATGGCTGGAGGATCATGCGATGCAACCTGGCGGTGATAGTTTGACTGGTGAGGTTGAGTCTTGGTGAGAAGGCTACAATGCATGTACAACATGTCTCCTACGAAGTTACTTGTACTTCTATCTAGCGATCTTTTCCTACGAGTTGGGGAGTTTTTTGATGTTATCTACTCGTGTGCTTGATCATTTCTGGAGGTTACACTACGATATATTTCCACAATTTACTTACCGGAGTACTGCTATATGCCTAATGAGCATGTATTTGGCCTTAGTAGTTCTTGACAATGGAACTACTACGATGATTTCTCGCATTTCTTCGAGTACAACTTCGCAGCCTCCTCTTACTTATCCGAATTTTGTTGATGACGGCTTCTAATTTGCCGTCCTCGGCACAGTGATTTGTGTTCCAGAATATTGGTTATCATGTAGTATAGGCTCGATAAAGTGCCGATCGGAGAGCGAGAGAAACACATTGTGTTCCAACGAATATCGTGAAGGGGGTGTGAGTCTGACAGACAGCAAGACGTACAGATGAAATGCTACACTCGGTTTCACTCGTCGGCGTTATCCCCGTGGGGCAAATTAAGTTCTTAGAATATCCTACGTCGTAATACAAATCTGCCACGGGAAGCCGAATTGGGCTGCAAGATACCTCCAGAACAGTGCTGATGCTGATGCTGATGCTGGTGAGCTAGATACATATCGACGTGATCAAATCATTCCGGCGTTTCCCGGTTTCTCTTCCCAGAGCCTGCTCACACCCCCTTACCTGGGCACCTAGCAAAAGTAGGTAAGGTACTGGAGCTTACCTAGCCCATGTAAGTAAGGTATCATGTAAGGTATCATGTCGTAATCTGAGTGGCGAGCAAACGAAAAAAACAGCCCTCACTCATCATCTCACGATTCTTCATCGACGTACGGCCGAAGGATCCTATATCTTTCCAAGAAAAATAGCAAACCGAACGATGAAAATCTACAAATTTCAAACACCGCGCCCCCCTTCAGCGATAAAGAAAACGGGGGGGGGCGGAAAGCCTGACGGTTCAGTCTTTCAACTTCTCCCCTTTTTTTTTCTTGTGGGAAAACGAAGATCCGTCTAGGCGCATTGGAAGTATTCCCGTGGCCTTATCAATGAATGCCGGGCCGGGATTTGGGTAACTTCCTCCCCACCTCCCATTCCCTTCTCATATCCTTTCCTCTTCCCTTTTCGAACCATTCATTGCACGCACTATTGCGGCCGTGGGACTACGTGTTATCCGCATGCGGGCATGCTGGCTTCCCAATTCGAGCCGAGCTGCGATATCTATCCTTGCAGTGATGTCCGTTCCGGGACTTCTTGGTGCTCTGCTAGCGTCTTTCTTTAGGTCCCGCCCCCGTGGAAGGATGAAGATGTGGTGTTGTAATCGGCTCATGCCGAGCGCTTCCCTCCCTATCCACCTCATCTGCCCCCCTGCCCCCCTGCTTCTCCTGCTCTCTATCTCTCCTTGTTTCCTCGCCATTCTCCTGGTGATTATCCCGTTGTCCCAAATTGACGCAACCCCGCCGGCTTCTGTGGTTGGCGGGTCTCTCGGTGACTTTCTCGCTACAGACGCCCCCCACCTCTAGCTCCTCCTTTCCCTCCCCGTCACCGTTGGCGGGTTAGCGTTTGATTTTCTTGGCAATAGTAGCAGGCCCTCCTCTATGCTTTCCGCCCAAAGGGGTAGTTCAGGAGATCGCATAAAAAAGTCATGTTCAGCCAGCGTGATTAGGCTTTCAAAACAAATATGTAAGGGGACAACAAAACAAATAAACACACCATCTTCTTCATCACAAACAAAGATATTTCCCCTTATCCCTAATTTAGAATCGCTTCCCCCCTTCGGCCGCAGGGATAAGCCTTTCATATCACCGTCTATACCACACCTGCCTACGTAATTATTGATATCATACCGTCATGGTGACCGCAACGGTGAGTAAGCCTTGGCTTGTCCAGAAGTACGGCGGGACCAGCCTGGGAAAACTACTGGACACGATTTGCTGCAGCATCATTCCGCAGTACGCTATAGGACATGACCTCATCGTCGTCTGCTCTGCCTTCTCGGGGACCATGAAGGCGAGCGGGACGACCAGTCTGCTGATACAATGCATAACTCTCGCGGAGCAAGGAATCGACGCCCAGAAGAAGCTGATTGACATCGTGGACCTGATCAAAGACAACCACTTGAATGCGCTCAACACGTTTGCGAATTCTTCGGCGCGGGCGTTCGGCCCCGAGGAGATATTCGAGGACACGGCGGCTAGCATCAGAAGGGAGTGTGAGAGCCTCAAGAGGTTTCTCCTCGCTGCACAGGTATGAGTGGCTAAACTTGTGAAAATTTTGCTCTGAGGATGATCGAAAACTCATTCGGCATTCAGATTATCGGCGAATTGTCGCCACGGTCCAAAGACCGGGTTATCTCCTTGGGCGAGAAGCTCGCGTGCATGATTGTTGCGGCTTGTCTGACTAGCACAGTGAGTACCTGCCTACCTAGTACTTAGCTACCCAACACATTGGTGGAAGTCAGAGGGAGAGTATCAATCTATCAAGATAACTGAGCATTACCTAGGGCACACCAGCAAAGCCAGTTTTCCTAGATAACATAATTGCAACGGCTTTCGGTAGCTCCGTTGACGATCAAATAACCGCACTGGAGAGGCTGGGACCAAAGTTCTACCAGGTATTATCCGGCCAGATAGCGGACCGGATACGAGAGTGCGGAAATGCGATCCCTATCGTGACCGGTAAGTGGCTCCGAGCAGATCGGCCACAAAAGAGCTGGTACTGATTAGTAATGTACTAGGTTTCTTCGGCATAATGCCCGACTCACTGCTACAAACGGTAGGAAGAGGGTACTCCGACCTCTGCGCAGCCATGTGCGCGGTAGCAGTCGGAGCAGAAGAGCTGCAAGTATGGAAAGAGGTCGATGGGATCTTCACGGCAGACCCGAGAAAAGTGCCCTCGGCTAGATTATTATCGACCGTGACGGCCGAAGAAGCGACGGAGCTCACGTACTACGGGAGCGAGGTGAGCTGATTCCAAACTCCTCAAGCGAGACCTATAGACCATAGATCGTAGATTATTGACGTATAGGCTAAGGTAATCCACCCCCTGACAATGGACCAAATCCGCGACGCGCGCATCCCCCTGCGCCTGAAGAACGTCTTCAAGCCGTCGGGGCAAGGGACCATCGTATACACCTCCTCGACCCGGGACGACTCGCCACCCCCCACCAGCCCCACCATCAGCAGCAGCGTCCCGTCCCGCACAGCCACCCCACCCTCGAGCTTCATGCTCAAGAACGGGTACCACGGCGCCGAGCAAGAGCGGCGCAAGCCCACCGCCGTGACCGTCAAAGACGACATCCTCCTCCTCAACGTCGTCTGCAACCGCAACACCAAGTCGCAGGGGTTCCTGACGCAGGTGTTCGACCGCCTGGAGCGGCACAAGATCCTCGTCGACCTCGTGACGACGAGCGAGCGCCACGTGAGCCTCGCCGTGCAGTCGCTGGCCCCGGGCGCCCTGCAGCGGCTGACGGAGGAGCTGGAGCGGTTCGGGCGCGTGGCCGTCGCGCCGAGCCGGATGGCGATCGTGACGGTCGTGGGCCACAAGATGCGCAACATGGTCGGCGTGTCGAACGAGATACTGTCGGCGCTGGCGAAGGCGCAGATAGGCATCTATCTGATCAGCCAGGGCGCGAGCAAGATCAACATCTCGCTGGTGGTCGCGGCGGACCATGCGCTCGCGGCGATGAACGCGATACACAGCGAGGTGCTGAAGATCCCGACGCACAGGGAGCAGGAGAATAGATTTATCCCGGGTAAGGCCACCCCCCCTGCTTTCTATATCCTCTCCTATCTTTAATTGACTTTGCGGAAATGCGGGAAATGGTCACCCCTTGAATACAGCACTAATACAAGTATTGTAGGACCGTGGCTCTATTAAAGTGCGTTTGCTTGCATGAGTGCTTGCTTGTTTCACTTGCTTGCTTTTGCTTGCTCGCCCCCTCCTCGCACCACGCAGGTACCCGGCCGTCGTACATAAGACCAGCATATGTAATTCAACAGGATTCTTTTTTCTTGTACTATTAGATTTATGTACCCAAGTTAGAGATTCTGTGGCAGGTATGACCAGGTTGCTACATACATATGTAGATCTGGTGTTTCCAGGTCCGTTCCTGTTCTTGTTCGTGAAGGCACACGACATTGAACACATCACATCTCGTCGACCCTCACTCATGTCAGGGGCTCGTGTAACTCGAGATATCTACCCCTATTTTAATATGGGGCTTTAATGTACATAGTATAAATAGGTATTATTGGTATAGAGGGGTATATGTTAGTTACATACTAGGTATATGCAATAATCACAGCGTTGCATTCATTAATGACGAACCTCGGTACTTTTCTTCGGCCTTCCGCTTCGCATTACCAAGCAAGCAAGCTGTGGACGATGACGGTGTAGGAAAGATTAGTGATCAGGTCGTTTATACCATATCATTCTTATCCCTTAATTCTCCAAATGAGAAATTGAGAATGTAGAAATTAGCATATCTTGATAAGTTTAAACGAAAAGAAGGGCGAGCAAAAATGGACAATAACACGAAAGTGGCCATCGTCGTTGGCGCGTCCAGGGGCATGGGGAGGCAGATCGCGATTGATCTAGCCAAGAACGGGTATGCCGGTACGTCTACGTCTACACCCCTTTCTTCTCTTCCCCCTCCCCCCCCTTGCTCATAGAAGAAGAAGAAAAAAATGAAAGGAATTTCGCTCTAACAATACCTACCTAAGTGGTCGTCGCGGCCAAATCAACGGGCAACAATGCTCCCAGCACGGCGCCATTCCCGCCAGACCCCAACTCGGCGCAATCCACCATCAGCACCGTAGAGCGGGAGATCGTGGAAGCCGGGGGCCGCGCGACAGCGATACCCGTGGACGTTCGGGATTTTGCCAGCGTGCAGGCATTGGTTGATAGAACTATCGAGGTTAGCTACCTCCCCCCCCCCCCCCTTTTTTTTTAATCTAAGACATGAGAGGGAGACGTTGGTAGCTAACACCCCCCTCCCAAAAAAAAAAGATCTACACCCGCCTCGACGTCCTCATCTACAACGCCGGCGCAATCTGGTGGTCGGCGGTCGAAAGCACGCCCATGAAGCGGTTCCAGCTGCTGCAGCGCGTGAACCCGGAGGGCCTGTACGCGTCCGTCCAGGCTTGCCTGCCGCACCTAAAAAAGAGCAGCAGCAGCAACGACGGGAGTGGCCGCATCGTGGTCGTGAGCCCGCCCATCTACAGCCGCTTCGTGCGCGGCAAGACGGCGTACGCGATGGGGAAGATCGGCATGAGCGTGCTGACGCTGGGTCTCGCGATGGATTTCGAGCGCCAGGGTATCACGGATAGGATGGCGGTTACCAGTCTTTGGCCGGCTGTGGTAAGCGCTTTTTCTTTTTCTTTTTTTTTTTTTTGTATCCTCTATATCCCCCCTTTTCTGCCGAAGACCTGCTAGAAAGAAGTGACATCCTACCAAACCAACTAAACCCCCCACCAGGGCATCGAATCCGCCGCGACCCTCTCCCCGACAACCCACGACCCCTCCGTCGCCGCCTCCCTCCGCAAACCCACCATCTTCTCCGCCGCCATCCTCGCCATCCTGCGCGCGCCCCCCGCCTCCGTAAACGGGCGTCTACTTCTCGACGAAGACTTCCTGCGCACCGACGTCGGCGGCGGGGTGCAGGACTTCTCGAAGTACAGCGTTGTTCCCGGATCGAGTCCTCGACGCATAATGCCGGCCGTGCTGCCGGACTTGACGGTTGCGGAGCAGGATGATGAGGGTGTGAGGATGGATAGCGCTGTGAAGGATAAGCGTACGGTTGGGGCGAAGCTTTAGGGTGGGTTGGAATTGGGTAGGCAGATAGGCAGGTACCTAGGTATATAATTAGCTAGATGTAGGTACTCGGTAACGTTCTTAGGTTAGGTGTAGTACCTACATACCTATGTATGTCTATTAATATATAGGTATATGTCTTAGGTACCTACTCATATACCAATGAGAGAAGAACCAGATTGAGGTGCTACTACATATAGTTCAAGTCTTTGGTAAGAAATTATACTCAGTGCTGCTCTAGGGTTGCAGGTTCATGGGGAGCACCTGTGAATAAATTCGTACAATTGACTGCTGGTTGCTACAGCGGCCTTACCACTGTCGATAAATATCTACAGCCTTCACGTTGAAGGTTTCATAATTTGAGAACGGCTACATGTGTATTATGTGTCGGCCTGTGTCGTGTATTACGTACATACTGGATACTGTACCTAGTAGATACCCACTCGTACGTAGACATCTCTATTGGTACACAGGTCCTACACACCGAGGTACATACGTAATACGGAGGTAGAACTGTACGATTATTGGAGTTACATATATAGGTTAGTCAACTTTAAGCTACGATTGTTACAGTCACGATGAAAACGAGGGACAAAAGTAGTAGTAGTAGTAGTGATCAATCCATGTTATTAAGCAGCTATTGCCCGAGTATCATGTTTCTGTCCTATGAGAAACTCTCAAAGCCTATGCTAACGAATTCATGGTTCCAAAAAAAGTTATGTTACTTTTCCTTATGCGTGTTGGGGGAATTGTAAAAAGGCAGTATGCAATGCAACGAGCCTCAATAGAATGCATTCCCTCGTCATAAACCCAGTCTCATAATCATCCACGCGTGCCAATCCGATACCACTAGTATGGTAATGTTCATGTATCCATAGAAAAGAATCAAAGTTGAAGTTGTGAAAAGACCATCTTGCTCTGGTGCCAAAATGTCTCCACTAGTTACTTCCTTTGCTTTTCTCAGATGAAGTGGACCAAACCAGCGAGCATTGCCGCGGCAACAACAACACCATCCTTGACCATGACAACACCAGCGGCACTGGGAGTAGTCGGGTAAGGGGTCGGGTAACTGCTGGTGTGAGAAGCACTAGCGGTGACGGAATGGTGAGTCTCAGTGGAGCTACCAGTGATGCTGCTACCGGTGATGCGGCTTTCGGTAGTGACAGTCTCGGTGGTGCTAGCCTCGGTGGTAGCTGAAATGGGGCCAGTGGTAGACTCGGTGGTAGACTCAATGATAGACTCAGTGATAGACTCGGTGCCACTCTGACCAGGGACAGAGATAGTCTCGGTGGAAGAGCCGATGACAGGAGTAGAAACTCCAGTCTCGGTCACATAGGACGACTCAGTGTTGGTGACAGTGACATAGATGGTAGAGATCGTGGCAGTGCCATAACCGGGAACCTCAGTCACGCTGCCAGGAGCAGGGCCAGTAACCGTGGCGGTAACGGGCTTGCAAGTGCAAGACTCGTCATTCTTGACGATCTCGACCGCAGAGGCAGCCTGTGAGGTGAGCAAGGTTAGCGATCAAGATAAACTAAAGTAGTATGAAGGTGGATTGTCCGAGGAGACAATAGATAGGAAAACGGTAGGGTAATGGGATAGAGAATGACGAGCGAGGTAACTTACCATTCCGAGGGCGGCCATGGCCATGACGACGAAAGTCTTAGTGAACTGCATCTTGAATGTTCGATAGGGTGTGTTCAAAGTATGCAATTGGAAGATGTTTCGTTTTTTTTTCCGATTCTTGGTCGTTTTTCTTTCGTGAGATGTTTTGACGATACAACTAGTAATGATCTAATGATCTTGTTGACCGACAAAATATACTTGTCGAAGGTGTAGAAGTATTAATGGAGAATGTTGTTGTAGTTGTGTAAGGGAAGATTGAAGAAAGGAAAAAAGAAAGGAATTTAAATAGAATGGGATGATGTGTGTAAGTAAGTGGGTGCTAGGTGGTGAGTGTGCCTCAGGCAAGTACGTTGGCCAGTGTATTAATGTAGGAAGGTGGGAGACGAGAAGGTAAAAAGTTCAAAGGGTATTGCGGTGCGGAAATGGAAAAGAAGGAAAGAAGAAGGAATAAAATGGGAAGTGGAAGGAGGAAAGGTTCAACAATGGTACGTTTATATCTTGCACCTAGACGTCGGACTGATTTGATCTTGATCCAGGAAGGAGCACCACAACCAAAGTAGCTAAACCAGAAATGGACGAAATAAAAAATAAAAAATAAAAAATGAAAAAAATGAAATTTATTAATTGAGGCCATTTTCTTGCCTCAGGTACCTAGATTCCCTAGAATTTCCTACACGGTAGTAACCTAGTAACCATCACCTGTAAACGACATCAGTTACTGATCTGATCTACATGCCTTCTATCGACCTCGAGATATGGACGAATTAGGACTAGACAGGTTTATTACCATCTACTCTACCTAGTAGTATTCTACCCCTATTATTCAGGCATAAACCCATATATGTACCTAGGTACTGGTATAACAACACCTGCTGCCGCCACCCGCCCTACGACAACATTGAACATTGAACCTATACACCTTACAATGTACTCAAATACCCAATAGTTACACGAACCAATTTACATGTTTGCTGCCCGCCTCAAGTTATAAAATTCCCATTGTGATCCATCCTTTATAGCTAAACTCAGGATGTACACTGACCGGCTGGTGTAATTTGACTTCCTGGCGTGTAACGATTTTACCAGACCATCGTCTCGTACCCACGGAAGCTATTTACCTGTAACATTTGTAGATGTTGTGACAATATTTGGGTCCTTATCTACTTGTGATTCAACTCACTACCTACTATGTATATGTAGTATCCCCTTCGATGTAGGTAAAAGCATCTATCTTCTATCTACATGTATGTAGACACCTGACCATCCTTATCGTCCAAACGGGATGTCTTATTAGTAGTACATACCTTGAAGTAAGAAAAACCTTGCAACCGGTTTCGTAGACTAGCTCAATCTCCCCTATAACCTGATCGATCTCGAGGTACAAACATACAAACCGGGCCGATGCATCATCATATACGTGTAGCTGCATATACCCACCTCAAAACTAGTACTTCAACCCTCAATATGTTAGATGTACGCATATTTGTAGGTAGACCTTTTATAATGTTAGTGTGGGATCGGTTTGACTTCTATATACATGTATGTATTGGTGTGAACACGTCTAGAGCCGGTACCTGCATATACGTAGTACCCGATTGGCAGGCAAGACGTTAATGGAAGGATATATATTGATGTTCATACCTAGTATACATCTCCTGGCAACTACATACATGTAGGTACCTAGTATACATGCATGTATATGCAAATGCAATGGATATATACCGCCAGGTGATGGATTCATATAAGGTAACATTAGTATGTGAAGACTCCTATATGCTGGTGTTTTCGTTCTATGCAACGATCGGAACACATCTGTGAACTACAATATAATATAAATAAGAACATATATACCTGACATAGGCCAACCTTATTATAGGTCAAACAGTTATCTTCATATAATTTACTAACGAGTAGCCGCAATACATACATGTATGTAAAAGGGATACATCAGGCACACGTCTGGGGACTTCATAGGTAGCTGCTAACCCATCTACCATAGGTACCCAGTGTAGTCAAGTTCACTTCCATGACAACCACGTATGTTGTCACTGCTTCTCTGAAAATTCGCCTGAGAGGCCCGATAACGGGCCACTTGTACTATTCAACACTAGGACTATATATCGTTATTTTGAACGCTGTGTAGGTAGAGATGTAGTGGGACGACATAGTGTCGCTGCACATCGCGCTATCCATCGGACATACATTTGTCCCACTAAAAAGGGGCGAACATGTCCCAGGTATGCACGTGTAGCCTTCACCCAGAAAACTCACCGACGTTTATATCAATATTCTATCCAGGCCTAGATAGCAAAGTCTTGAGGAACATCCCCTGAATCCGGCTTTCAGATGTCCCTATTGTATGGAGATATTCCCTTTTTGAGTTCACGCACGATTTCTGATGCCTCCTGGGTGTTCTTAGCCTCGAAATCATACCTCTTGCTCTCAGTATCTTTATACACAAGTAGCTATTTCCAAGTGTCAATGTTTCTAACGTATGCGTAGATGGACTTTTGATTGATATTGACTTACCTTGAAATAGGTTGGGTGGCGGCGTGACACGCTGCATCCGATGACATTGCTGAAATGCACAGTCGTAGTCTTGCCACCTTCGCGCGTTGCCTTGCCCCCGGAGGATGGCTGAATATACACATACTCGCCATCTATCACAAGGATTCGCTCGTTCATTCCAACAAACCTCATCGGCTGCTTGCGCCAGACCGTGTACTTTTTGTATTTTACATCGCCGCTGCCAGCTTCGTCTTGCATCATGGTTTCTTGAGCTAGAGGGTGTGTCGTAAGAATCTTCTTCTTCCCCTTTAGGGGTTGTTCGTTCCAGATATGAGCCTTGGGGGAAGGGCTGCTAGGAGAACCTGTAATCGTCAGAGGACCATCTGTCGCGAACCGACGACGATGGAGTTCCAAGTCTGTAACATTGCCGATTGACGATACTGTGCGGTCTACGTAGACTACGGCGCCAGAATCGGGGAGTTTCAAAACATGTGCGCTCTTATCAAGTTGCCTCTTGCGACAAACTAGATCAAGAACCTCGGCGAGGTACATATCTGTCGTTACATCAAGGGTAACCATCTGTCCAGGGGCTATATCATTTGACAGAATGCGGACGCGCAGGAGCTTGTGCTGTCCTCTGGCAGTGGCTGGAGCGGATGCTTGAGGTGGTGGCTTATCAGCCAGTGGCGTATCTGCTCGGTAAGTTGTGGTGATGATAGGGTTCGTCCGCGGATGTAAGGTTGTTGACGGGGAAGCTTGAGGTTGGGGGGTACTCTTTGGAGTCGTCTCCTCGTCACCAACTTCCTCTGCCACGTCCTGCTGCTGGAACTGGGGTGTTTGGATTTGGTTGTCAGCGAAACCAGCCTCCGAAGCTTGCACCAGTGCGAATTCATCATAAGCTTTGGAAGCCGAGCGTGATCTTGCTGCTCTATTATTGGCCGTCGTAAATGAGTTCACAGGTTTCTTACGATCCAATGGCTCGAAATCGTCGTCAACCTCTCCGCCTTCTTCAACCATTCTTAATGTCCACCAGTTCACATTCAGTTTGTCGGTGGGCACAGGAGGATGGAGTTTTTCAGCATGGTATCTCCACAGACTCAACCCAATCAACTCCGCTACAGTTACCGGTCTAAACGTTCCATCCGCCTCTTGGATGGTACGTCGAATGAGAACTTCAAAAGGTGTGTCCGAGTGCTCGGAGAATGGCGCATATATACGTATTCTGAGAGGATCAGGGTCTCCCTGACCTGAAAGAGATGCAAATTTGTCGAATGGCATTGCAGGTTTCGTCTTTTTGGCCTTGAAGGCATCTGAAAGTAAGCTGCGCGGCTGAAGCATGCTCAGGGGTCTTATGGTGCTCATGGGCCGTGGAGGTGGAAGGGCTTGAAGCATCTGTGGCTGTAGTGAAGGCTGCGGCCTCCTGACTGTAGACTGTCGAAGCAATTGTTTCGGTACCGTACCGACGACCTGTTGGCCAGGAGAGGTGCCAACAGCTGGATTCTCGACGGTATCCAGTATTGATGTTGAATCAACACTTGCAACAAAGGCAGATGAGGTGTCAGACATATCAGAGTTCTCATCCTCCTCAGCCAGTAGCTCACTTTCTCGGCGGTTCATGCCGTGATTTGCGTCTGCGGAAGCTTTGGAGTGTGATCTCATAGCCCTAGTCCTCGCGGCTTCCCTCTGCCTGTGGAAACCTGAAGCATCAAACTCGTTGTCGGAGGACACCTCACTACTAGTGACAGTGTCTCGCCGCGGTCGTTCCTTCACGGTCTCTAGAGTAGGCTGTGAGCCTCGTCGAGGCGCTGGGGTAGTTCGTGGGGATGACATATTGGTGGCTTGGCGTAGATTGGACGACTGGATAGGCGAGGAACCTGCGCGGGTCCTAAGGGGCATTTTCGCAAATCGTATTTGCTGGGCGGCCCGCTGATCTGTATCATCGTCGCTCTCGTCACTCAAATCACTGCTATCCTCCTCTTCCATCTGCTCTCGACGCCTCTCTCTACGTCGCTTCAGAGCGCCGGGTCCCAATGTATCTGCACCACCACCAGTGAGCATACCCCCTTCTTCGACCTCATCTTCGAGGGTCAGGCCAGTGGATCTCGGGGCAGCCTGAAAGTATTCAGAGGCGATGGCAGTAGGTATCGGGGGAGAGTGGGTTCGTTTTATGTGGGAAGGATTCGTTCGCCAGCCAGCGGATTTAAAAGGAGCAGTGTTGAGGAAACTGTCGTTGATAGTGATCAGGCGTTCGCCGACACCATCAGCCACTTCATTAAGGTAACTAGTACGTAATTGGTAGGAGACCAATCTGAGAAAGGGAATTGAAGGTCAGCATTTCAACTTCCAACACCTAATAATTATGGTATAGTGTAGTGTAGTGGGATTAGAAGAGGTAGCAGTGGGAATGGCATCAGGAGGGGTTCATTTACATACTCCTCCACTTGAATCAGCGACATATTGGACAACAGCAGCCTAACTTAATAAACCAAAAGGAAGTATTGATAATAGTCATTCTCATAAAACGACCATACTATCCACTTTGAAGATTATTAGATATGTATTTAAAATAGTAAAGATCTCATGTGCTCGTTGTTACTAGGTAGGTAGGTAGGTGGGTAGGTACTGCGACAGAAGAGGCACTCAGTGCTGGACAGGTAATTGATGTTAAATTATGTAGCTGTCGAGGGAATTTGGTTGTTGATGTATTAAGTACTAGGTTAGGTAACTTGGAAGTAAGTTCAGGGGTGGCTTCACTATTGTCTACCCTACCACTAGAAGTATAACAGGTGCTGGTACCGCAATGTGGTTTGTGCTCTCTTTAAAAAAAAAGAAATCCGGAGAATCCCTGTCCCTGCTTAGGTAACTATGTACCATTTGCTAGGTTCAATTATATTCACCAGGGTTAGGGTTAACAGTAGGAACCTAAATTTAAGATTTAAGTTGAATTTGAGTCTAACCACTAGGTATCCTAACATTTATTTTACAATCTTCAGTCACCGCATCCCTTTTCCTTTAACTTCTTTTCTTTTACATCCATGGAATTCGATGTCATCTCCGTCAAACCTCCACTCCTCCCTGTTGCAAGCCATTGACATTACCATTGACTTTCTCTTCAACTTTCCCATTTCCATTCGCATGAATGCGGTAGTCTGCTGGATATCCTGCATCTATCCATTCCTTGAAACTCAATCCCTTCGCTATGGAAGGCAATTTTACCACCAGAGGGACCTCGGCATCTGGTTGACCGGTGATTTCTTCCTTGTGAACGAGGCTCACATGTGTCAACGTTTCGAATCCCGTTGTCTCATATAAACGTAGGCCGGGTTTGGATGATTCTGTGTATATCGGCAATTGGAGTTGGTCTGCGATGTCGATACCCCACTGAACGAGCTTACGTCCGATTCCCCGTCGTTGCTGATCTGGGTGCACAGCTATAACATTGAGGTCTTCTCATGGTGTTAGAAGAGGTCTCGCAATATTAGGTACTTAGTAGGTATAGTTTCGCGTTCACTCACGGATATATGGATGTCGATTGCCAAACAGCTTTTCTCTCATATCCCACATGTTGTTAAAGACGCCATCGCATCTCTCCCTCTCCTTTCCTTCCAGCCACGGGATGCCTTCTGGTCGTTCCCATCCATTGTTCTTTCCATTCCACAAAAATAAATCCCATGTGGCCATCCCCACGATACTGCCCGTGTCTGTATCCAAACATTTGATTGTGTACCCTATGGTGTCATGTGACCACCATTGCTTCGTCCCCTCTGTGTGCGCTTTTCGATCAACACCTCTTGGATAGAGAAACTCGGTGATGGGCTCATCTTTGAATGCCTCAAAATACATATCGTACACTGACTCGACGTCAGGTACCCGGGCAGGAAGTACCACTAAAGGCATTTTGGTGTACTTGAGTCTTTTGCTTCGACTATATATTGGGAACAAAGTTGATTCCAATGAAGGCCAAAAGTACGAGTTCGCACACTTGACTATATATCTGACAAGTGTCAATGGCGGCTGGTACTCTGTCAGATTCTCCGTCAGGTTCCAAGCTCTATTATATATACCTCAAAACAAGAAAAATTCTGCACTGCAGCCTAGGTAGGGTAGGTACTCTCTACATTCTGTCACATCATTTGCACCCATGTCAGCGATAGCACAACAAGAAACTTGCCAACCCTCCCTACGTACGCCGCCTTACTACACTAGGCATAGGTGTTAGCGTCCGCGAATAGTTTTAGTGAACTGCATCCGTTTTTGTGACCTTGGCGACCTTGGATCATGATGCGGCAACGCCGGTAAGTAGATAAAATCTTGGCTTCTTAGCTCCTTCGGGAGCTACTCCGTAAGTACAAAATGACCCGTCAGACGACCCAACATCGAACCCCCCATGTTTCTTTCGTATGCCGTGCTGCGAAGTATAAATATCTACTTTTGAGACATGTCTTTGCCCATCCTAACATACGTCCATGCGCGACCGAACGCCTCTGTACTATTTGGAATTCGGGGTAATCGGTACCGGGGGATCACCTCACGGGTGCCATTCGCATTTCCCGCCAAATAAAGGGGGGGTAACTCCGCAAGATGCAACGTGATACCTAGATCTATCCGCGCCAAACTGCTTCGATGACAGCAAAGAAGCTTTGCGGGTTGGCCTTAACATTGGCCACTTCGAAGCGCTCGTCAGCGTCACGGAACACCTTTGCCCAAGCTTCAACAAGACGCTCCTTTCTGTTGAACATCGCCACCAATATCAGATCTGTGGCCGTGTCCATTTGCTGCACTGAGCGTGGCAGAGCTGGCCCTTCTGTCCCTCCCTGATTACCGATGTAGTCAAAGATAATGACGCGGGCACCTGGCTTAAGGGCCCGAATCAATGCCCGCAGTATTCTAGCCGCCTCACGATCTGGCCAGTCATGGAGAATCATCTTGAATATATAGATGCCTGCCTGTACGGGCTGCGGCTGGAAGAAGTCATGCTCTACGAGCGACACCCTGTCCCTGACATCTTCGGGAAGATTGGCTTCGAATACGGGCTTGACTTTGGGCAGATCCTGGACTGTGACGGCGAGTTCGGAGAAGTTTTGCGCTAGAATGATAGCATCGTGACCCGCAGATCCACCAACCTACTTCCATGTTAGTGTCCTGCATGCCCAATCATGTACCTGGTAATGTAATAGGCGATGCCTTAAGTACCTAGCTAGGTAGGGGTAGGGGTATATCGGCACTCACATCGACTACTGTTGCCTTACCGACAGCTTTCCAGTCCTGGGCATCAAGCACTATATATACTTAGCGAGTGCTAATGGATGGCTCCGGAGCAGATTCGATCTAAGTTATGAAAATCAATTCGTAATTTTTGTCACTGAAGAAGCGTTGGAGATATCCATTTGCCCCACACAATGGGTATCGAAAAGGAGGCGGGCAATGAACTCACCAATGCCTTCGAGATGGAAGATCTCCTTTACATAGCGCATAAAATCAACAAAGTTACTCAGTCTCCAGCCTTGCTTCTCACCCTCGCCGTCATTCTCCAGCAAGTCCCATGAATTCCCATGCTTTCCGAACTGGCCACCGCTGTGCAGCAGTGCGAACGCTGTCTCGTTCATATCCTGGGTCAAGGCAGGTTTCCCTCGACTGAATCTATGTAGGGTTTGGTTCATAACCATCACCGGTGCTTCAGCATCATCCAAGATCATGGCTATCAGAGGCCTCAGCCCCGAGGAGCGGGCTAGCGCGGCTGATCAAGAATTATGTCGAATATGCGACGAGGGTTTACCAGGTTCAGTCTCCCCGAAGATACGAAGAGTCACCGCATATAGCAGGACTCGTCGAACCACATCCTCGGGAAGAGAAGCATGTTTCGCAATGCTAGGATACGAAGCTGGACTTTCTAGGGATACAGTAGACTAGAAGTCGAAGAAGTTCAATACGTTGAGGGCTGCAGCATCAGGCATGGCCTGGGAACGTCAGAGGACTATAGGGGGGTGGATACATCCCTACTATGTAAAGAGAACTTACTCTACTTACAGTATGGACGTAGTTGAAGATACTCTTGCTCGGCCCCTGAGTTAGGTACCGCATATCCGTCAAGTATCTACATACACTCTTACGCGTATAGAAAGTCACTGGAAGCTAGCAGGCATTATCACGAGCGTTATACCCTATAAGGGACTTGCGAAGTATACCAAGCATACCAAGAATACCAAGAATACCAAGACTGCTAAGCAAACAGCCAAGCTCGTAGTTCCGGTCGGCGGTACCTGAAGGCGAAGGAGGTATGGCATGGGTTCGATCAGATAAGATCATCTTATCAATCTATGCAGCATTGCAGCTGACATTGAGAGGATTCTTGGCCGGTACCCAGTACCTTTTCTTTTGCACATACATTATGATAATGGTGTTTTGAACCCCACTCCCCTTCCAGCCAAGACACTGACTTCTATCACGCGAGGGGTAGAAATGGTCTAAACGCAGTTTTAGTTACGTGATTTACAGCTGATTTGTACCTACATACTAATTGCCTGTGCGATTGATATAGGCTGTGTCTGTTCGGGCTTAAGGTTTTGTAGGGCGAGCCATGTCTTGTTGTTGGAGATACTAATAACAAGGAAGTGCTATGCAGATGTTATTGGGAGGCATGGGAATGTGAAATGTGAAATGTGGAAGGAGAAAGAGAAACAATGACAATGGATTGTTACGGTATCCACTTTTTATAGTGCATGACTCCCTACGAAGGCTGAGGCCAAAAGTTTCAAGGTTCTACAAATTCCTTTGAGTTGGTTTACAGTGCGCCACTCTTTAAGGGGTACATACCTAACTATCATATTCCACATTTTCAGCCTACGTTCGATTTGAGCTTTAACCTACCTAACCCTAATCACTTACTATTCACTTTTGGTATTGGAAGATATTCCCAACAATGCCTATAGACAACGGCGTACGCTGCCAGGCCCTTACCTTGTTTGGAATAGGTGCTACGCGTAAACGCATCCAAGAGGTTACGGGTATATCCCTAGCTGGCTTCTCTCGTCTCCTGCAAAAGGCCACGGAGCGCGGCTACGTGAAAGGCAGTCCTGTTCTTCTTAGTTACGTTCAAGATGCAAAACGATCCGGTAGACCGTCTAAAGTACGCGCCAGAGCAAACGACGTTGCCGACCTTATCACCCGCAATAGCACAGGTAAAAAGTGGTCTGCCCAACAAATCGCTGACCAGTTGAAAGAAAAATCCGACAAAAAGGAAGATACCATCTCCCGCCGAACAGTCCTCCGCTGCCTCAAAGAACTCAGTCAGACAAGGGCAGGCTTTTCTAAATGAGATATTAGACCCTAAGCCTATTAGTCCAGACGGCAGCGGAGAGATGAGCTTTCTTTTCGACGACACAGCTCAAAATAATTGATTTGGTGACCATCTATGCGTACAGTACGAATAATTTAGTGGCGCACTGTAGTTAGAACTATCCAGAAGAAATTGCAGAACTTCTGGCGCCACATAGGCGCCCCGTATTAGTGACGCCACAATCTTTGTGTGGCAGTAGCTTAACTAATAGGTACTTACCTGGTACTGTGGGATCGAGTTTCAATCTTCTTCATCTTTTACAACCACATTCACCAAACGAAACCCATAAACTACACACCGATTTCATCCTATTGAAAATGGGTCTTGTCGACTACTCAGATTCGGAATCTGACTCTGAAGCCGTTGCTAATCCCGCGCCGTCCTCGAAGCCAGTAACCGCAACAGCGAGTGGCAAGAAGCCTTTCCGAAAAGTTGTCGACCGATCGAAGCCGGGCAAGATTCTCATCAACCTCTCCCAAAGCTCATCCGGCAAAAATGAGAGCGAAACAACAGATGGCGCAAGCGATGGGCTACCCTCTAAACGCGCCAAGATAGGTGGAGGAGGCGGCGCCTTCAGCGGCTTCAACTCCCTACTCCCTCCCCCGAAAAATGCAGGAAAGCCTTCAGTTGGGAGTAGTAGTGGGAAAGCACCACCAAGACCCGGAGTCAACCTAAAGACGGGCTCTGCGCCAGGATTTAGTAGGGAGGTAGATGGGAACAGCGATGGAGGACACTACGACGAGACGAATACCGGAGATGCAGACGTTCCCACCAAACAGCCCTCCATACCCGCCGAGCAGAAGCCAGCAGACGAAGTCAAGCTGGTAGGGAAACCGTTGATGTTTAAGCCCCTTTCGGTATCTAGGAAGTCAAACAAGAAAAATACGACCAAGTTCATAGCCACAACGTCAAGAAGCGCCGCTTCTACGAAAGAAACCCCTCAAACGAGCGAGCCATCACCGCAGCAAGAAGTAGCAGCAGGGCCGCCCGCAAAAAAGCAAAAGATATCCCTCTTTTCCATACCGGACGAAGCAACAGAAGAAGTCGAAGAGAACGCCGGTAACAGCAACGGCGCCTACGAACCTATGTTCGACACCCAAGACACCTCGCCCGCCGACGAGTTCGCAGCCTACGACGCGCAGTTTGCAACATCTTCTTCCTCTTCCGCCGCTCCTCCATCAGCCACCACATCCTCCACCCACCCCTCCCTCGACAGCATCGCATCCGAGATGAACCTATCCGCCACAGCGCGACGCGAGCTCTTCGGCCGCCGCGGGGCCCCCGACGCGTCCATGGCCTCTAGCAAGGTCGTCATGTTTGACACGGACCGCGAGTACGCGCACAATGAGCAGCTGCGCGCCTCGGGCCAGCAGCAGGCCTATAACCCCGTGCGCTCCATCGCCACCGGCGGCAAGCACAACCTGCGCCAGCTCGTCACCCAGGCCCAGACTCAGCGCGAAGCCCTCGAGGAGAGCTTCGCCAAGGGGAAGAACAACCGGAACGAGGCCGGTTCACGGTACGGATGGCGGTAATTTTTACTATCATTATTACTTGTCTCCCCGTGGGGAACCGTATCATACCTATGTCCCAGTTCACGTATGCGCTATGCCGACCTACCTAAGGAGAAGAAGAATATGAGTTAGGAGAACAAGCTTTGCTTACAAAGGGAGGGAAAATGTAAACCATAATCACGATTACCGCATGCATGGCCTGGCGTTTTTGATCAAGACATTTATTTTCATATTGAATGCGCGGGTTTGGTTCTCGCGGACAAGAGATATCCCGAATTTTTAAATCTATTATGCCCGTTCATCTATATTCATTCTTATTTGCATTCTCATTGTTTATATTCATACTCGTATCTCGCTCGTCCTCATGATTATCCTACGGGAAACAAAATCAAACACCAAATGCCTACTACGTAGTACTGTATATACCTAGCACCTCCTATTCCTACATACGAACGAACAGCAATCGTGTAGGTTAGGAGGCACGTATGTTACATACCTATCTAACCTAGCACGTTTCCACCGCCGCCGTCCTCCCTCCCTTCCACCCGTCCCCATTAAACAAGAACCCCCACTCGCCCCGCGTGATGGGCGAGATGTCGTCGTACCCGTTGGGCGTCGTCGGGCCCAGTCTTTGCGATTGCCGGATGGTGCTGACGATGCTTTTACTGTCGTCGCATGGCGATAGTAGCTCGTCAATCGAGATCCCCCCTGTCCACAGAGGTACACACGGGGCCAGCCGCGCCGTGTCTCCGCTATTGCTTTCTCCCTTTCTTTCCTTACACCCGTTGCCGTCGCCGTCACCGTCACCTTCGTCACAATGGCGCTTATCTCTCGTCACCACACCATCGACCTTAATCTCCAGTTCCGTAACCCCAGGTTCCACTTCCACATCCGTCACCTTTACCAACCCCTTCTCGTCCGCCGTCCCGACCCCTTGCGTCGGTAAGTCTCGCGGCACGGGTTTAGGCCTTGGCCTCAAGATCTTCGCCGTCGTAGCAGCGGCTAGCTGCGTGTTCAGCGTCAGCACGGGCGTGGTCTGCGTTCGCGGCGGCGTTTTGGGCGGGGGCGGCGCGCCAATCTTGACTACGGGTCTCTCCTGCAGTTGACGTTCACGTACTCGTTCGCGTTCGCGATCAAGATCACGGTCCCGCTCTTCACGTGTTAGTTCGAAAGCGCCGGCCCGCTCGGGCCCACCGTACGCGCGCCTGTACATGCTTTCAACGTCCCTGAGCGCGCGGGGGTTGATCCCTAACCAATCGTAGCTCCGATACACATCTGACCTTGACACTGGTCGTCCGCCATTAGCGAGAACCAGGCGCCGCAGCGAGTCCACCGCGTCTTCCAGCCGTGTGCCGCTGTCTGTGGGTTTAAACGTCGGCGACATGGGTGATGGCGACGACGTGCCCCCGCCGTACATACAGCGAGCGTACGCGGACAACGCCGCTTTGAAGGTGTACAGCCTGTCGAGTCCCAGCAACGTGAGGCCCTCGGACGAGAAGAGCACCTCGTTCTGCAGTATGCTCCGCACCACCAAGTCTGGATTCAGCCCGCACGAGGACGCCGTGGTGGTGGGCGGCAGCAGCCAGCCTGTGCCGATGCGGAACTTTCGCTCGGCCTTGAGGATCGTCGTCTGTAGGACCTTCTCAGCTTTGGGCGAAAGCAAACCCGTGTGTACCAGCCGAATGCCGAACTCGTTGGGCCCCTGTGTCATCGGGGGCGTAGAAGAGGCTGTGACAAAGCTGCATGGCGTGTTTGGGGTGATCGGGGGACTACCGGGTGTAGGTGGCACGGCCCAGCGGCGAGGACTAGGGAGGGCCTCCGTTGGAGGTGGTGAGAAAGTGGGCGATGTGATAGGTGTGGCGATGTTGTTGTTGTTTCCTGTGCCTCTTCGTACCAACTGCTTCAGCCCAATTACGGGGGAGGTGAAACGCGTGGGAGGCGGCGAGAGCGGCGGTGAGGTTGGTGGTGTCCGGCACGGCGGCACCACGCTTGGGAGTTGGTAGTCTCTCCTCACGACAACCAAGGTGATATGCAAGGCCTTCCTCGCGAGCCTTTTGGACGTGTATTCCAAAGCCTCCGTGAGGTGAGACGGCAGGTTGGAGACATCGAGGATCGAGGTCCCCGCCTCCAGGGGTGACGAGATGCGCTGCTTGATAATCGACATGACGGCCGAGTGCAATGCAATGCAAAGGAGAGTCAAATGTATTTACGGCCAAACGTTCAAACAGGAAAATATCAAAATAAACAAGTGTCCCGCACTGCAATAAGATTCAAGCCAACAGAGGTTTAATAATGAATGTTTCCTCGGTTGTATAATACGAATGGAATAGGGATAAGGAAGAGAAGAAAGAAAAACAAAACAGAAACCCACTAGACCGGATATATCGTCATCCGTCCGGCAACGAAGTGATAAGAAAATGTTTGTACGCCTTGGGGGATAAGGGGGGGCAGTGGTCTAGATATAAATGAAGAGGCGGTGGGGGAGAAGGTGAGGGGAGCGGATGGGGGGAAGGGGGGAAGGGGGGGCCTAGTGCATGTGTAGATGGATATCACAAGTTGTTCGTTCAAGCAGGGGTCTTCTCCAAAATCTGGTCCAAGAAAGGATATGGGTATGGGTATGGGTACTTGGGAATTGAAGCCAAGGATTCCTCATAGGAAGCAAGCTTCTTTACTTTTTTACCTCCTTTCCCCAAAACATTGCATAGGTAGTAGAATTAATTAACATACCTATACCTAGTAGATAGAAAGATAAAAAAAGCATAGCGCTTCGAGGACGATGAAACAAACGAAAAACGAAAACATTGAAACAAAAACCATTCGATGGCTTACGCTCTTACAGTACACTGGGTCGTGGGGGGGGGGGGGGTCTTTTTTTGGTAATTGCCTACCCGTACATAGGTAGGGAGAACATGAGATGGGACGCAAGGGAAGCAAGCGGGTTCTGTTTAGTTACATTTCCGTCCCTCGCTTTCCCTGTCAGATGTCTCTGTCTCTTTCTCTCTTTCTTGTTGTGCACTCATTCAGAGAAACTGCCTACCAGGCCCTGACTACCTACCCCCCAAACCGAGAAATTCTATATTTATTCGGAATTTCCCAGAGAATCTTTAGCGTCAGTCAGTCAGGCCCGCCCCCCTCATCCATCCATCTATCCACCGCACGCAAGCACTTAACAGGCCGGTAACCACATGCAGTCTTGTCGTCTAATCTACCTACCTACCGTTTTTTTTTATTTGTTTCAGGAGAACTGGGAAATAATTTGTGATTTGTGAGTGGTTCGTTAGACCATTAGACAAAGACGAAAGACCTAGCCTGCATATGCCACCTGCAGCTTTTACACACGTACGATATGTGTGTGCGTCGAGGTGCATATGCACGCACAGCTAGTTACTACATTACCCTAGGGTCCGGGTAGTTAGTTAGTTAGTGACCCAAGTCAGGTGTATGTAATAACTGACTACCTTGTACGTGCGCAAAGCTTATGTAGGTAGTTGATAATCTCCTTCCCAACCCATTTAGGTTCCCCATTTACCGCTGAAGAGTTCAACTTCCAGGAAGAGGGAGCTCTCGATCATTCAAGTTGTTAGTTAGTTTCTACCTAACCTATGTACCTAGCAGCTTTGCTAAAAACCCCCCCGAACGAACCATGTCCCCTACCATGCATGCATGCACAAAAAAGATGTGATGGCGGGCCATACCTGGTTATTGGCGTATCAAATCTCAACCAATCGCGAATTCCTGAACCCTGACGAAAAAAAAAAACCTTGGAAAATACTTAACAAAGCCAGCCAGTCAGAGACCAGGGAATCCTCCCCCGCATCTGTTTAAGCACGGCGGCTAAAAAAGTAACTAGGTATGATCCAAATATAGCTACACATTTTCACGCCCAGGCTAGGCTTATCTCGGTAGTTACATAGTACATACCAAAAATAGAGCGGACGCCTATTAGTTGTACAATACAAAGGCAAAGCTCAACGTCAAGGTCTTGGCCTCTCCTCTCCCCCCCCCCCCCCCCCCCCCCTCTTTCCCCCTTGCTGTTCCATCATCTAAAATTGCAAATATTCCATCAAGTAGGAAATGTCATTCTTTGTGACTTCATCTATACAGGAAACAAATGGTGATCTGTCGTTTTATTAGTTCCTTCTACCCGCCATCTTTACACCTTTGCTGGGCACCTAGAGGAAACCAACATTACGAAAACTTGTGTGGAATAAAACTTTATTCGTACAATTAGATAGATTGGTTTAGTAAAACTAGACCACTCATTCCAGTTCCAGTTCAGCGGAACAACTATCAAATATCATTCATCCCTTCCTTGAGACGCCCAGCACGCCAGTACTATGCATTGACCCTTAGTTTGCCTATCCGTCTATCCGGCCGGCCTATCATAAAGTCTACCACTATCAGTCGTGATTAATACCATCGTCATCTTGATTCATCCCCATCATCAAACCCAATGCTGTTGGGCAGCCGCGGGTAGGCCTTTGCACACTACCTTTCAAAGCCTCCTCGTACAACTCAGCCGGACCGTGAACGGTCAAATTGTATGCCGGCATCTGCAAAGCTGTCCATTTGCTCCGAGGAGCCCACTGACTGTTCCCAATCTTGACCTCGTCAGTCATAGTCCATGGTGGCCGTGGTAGAGTCGCTCCACATACCGGAACCATCCTCTTCTATTTCGTCGACCGTGAGTCTATCCATCGGTTCCAGGACCGCTAGAGCATAATTAGTTCGTCAAATATTGACAGCGTGGCTCGTGTCAGAGGTTTCCCCTACCTTGGCAGAGTTCCAAGTATTGCCCTTCAAGATCATCTTCCATCTCCTCGTCCAGTCCGAAATATGCTTCACATTTCTTTATGACTCGGTTCAAAGGAGTGACCGTATATCGGGCTGCTTGCGCTCCACGAGAAACATATGTATCCCGTAGATATTCAAGACAACTGACTGCGAGACGCTTGGCTGTTGAGTTTACCGTGTGCGATAGTTCAAGGTCACCAACACTATCACCGAGAGCTGGCGAAGGACCATACCTAAATAGCTTTCCTTGCAAGAAGTTATCCACATCATCACTGACCGTATGGTCAATGTATCCTAACAATCCTGGAGCCCATTTTGGGATATTCTCCAAACTTTGCAGCTGAATACTGTAGCTCGTCTCACCCGTGTTCCGTGTTCCATCGTAGACGTCTCTCTGGAACTCGAAAAAGGACCTTCCTTCCGCGTTTTGCAGGCTCTTGCATTGATTACTAACATGGTTGATTAGGCGGTGGACGTTGTCGGGACTGATACTGTGGCGACAATATGTCACTGCAGCACGCAGATATGGCGAAACAATATTAGAAGTCAGCTCCCCAGTGATTCCGAGCCGTAGCGTCACATATATCTTATAGTCTAACATGTGACTGAAGGCAATAAGGCGCTGGATTATGGAATCGGTGGCAATGTGGTTTTGGTTGAGCATGATGAGCTTATCCGCAAAGACGTTTCCTTGATTCCTACCCCAGTCCTTGTGAATTAGATTTACTTCCTGGGCTGTGAATGGAACTGGCTCCTGTTGTAACGCCATCGACAATCGGCCGCATGCATTCTCAAGGAAGTGAGCCTGGCCTATTACTGGGTCGATGACGGCTAAGATTTCATCGATCAAGGCAATGATGCTCTCGTAATTTGGTGGTCTTGTCGTACGCCTTGATATTGAACTAAGGAGTCGTGAAAATTGAGTCGACAAATCAAAGGATTGATCAACCGTGATTACCATGAGAAGCTTGTACAGAAAGTCCTTATCTAGGAACATGAGAGCCTCATGACGCCCCATCCGAGCGAATTCAAGCATGGTTCCAAAGCATTCAGGCCAGGCATTGAGGCGTGTGTGGAAGTTTTCCCAAAGATGCAGAAATAGATCCAATACTGAATTCATGACAAGGGGTCTCCGATCTTTCGAGCTTGTTACTGAGCCTGTCATTGTATTGCTGTCATCGTCATACGGGCCATATTGTCCTGGGAAGCTTTTTTTGATGACAGAAATAGCGTGTATGAAAAGTCTTCCTATATCGTGGCGGACTGCTAGGTCCGAGTTCCTCTGCAGGAGCATGCGCAGAGCTTCTTTGTGACGTGCAAAGTAGTCAAAGAACGAGTAACAACATAACGGACATCGTTGGCAGACCTTCACCACGAGGGTCTTGAGCTGGTCAAAATCCGGAAGATCCTTAGCTCGAGATGCAATCTGGTCCAAATGGCCAAGTGCAATTTGCATTGCTAGGCCTTCTCTGATGTGGTCCTTGGAGCACTTAGCACCCCACGTTTGCACGAGCACTCCGTACACAAAAGGCATGTGCGCTGGATCATAGAGGCAATGACGCTGAACGATGGACCAGTTATCTTTCCTGACTATTGATTCGAGGCTTCTGTCAAGTTCCACTCGTAAAGGACCAGTTTGGCCCGAGGCCTTCAGCATATCTTGCTCCTTCTGCAGCGAGGAAGATCGCTGGTAGAATAGCATGTAGGCACTGTAAACCTTCTCATACGTGGTACCGGCTTCAAATTGGGGTCGAAGATCCGATCCCCCGAAACAAGCATTCTCCATTTGCGAGGAGTCCCACGCGCTGACCACCTCGTCGTTAAACTCAATCCATGACGGCCTTTCGCTCGTCGTAGGTCGTTCTCGAGCATACGAATAGTAGTGGCCGGACTCGGCCGTACCAGAATGTACGAGGATTCCAACCAGTTCGAACATGTCCGGTTTCGTGTTCTGAGAAGGATCACTTAGATGCTCGATGGTATACGGCTGCATGTCAAGTTTGGTAGGGAACGGAAAATAGTCATTGATCTTGCTGCGTGTGAGAGTCCTCAGGTTGAAGTCAAACCTCTTGAGGTGAAAGATGAGGTTATCGGGAATGTCTTTCAGACATGCTCTGTTTATACAATTAGCATCAAGGGCATTGATCGCAACCCAGATTCAACTTACCTTTTGACCGCATCTACATGCCGGTCGCAATCCGAACACTTGTATTTGTTGTCTAAGATGATAATGTCAGAACAGCAAGCGTTGAAGCAAAACGAATGAACTTACCTCCTTCCATAATCTCGCCATCCACGTAGGCTTGAAGGCTTTCCTCGAGGCTGGATTTGCCCTTGATGTCGCATTGGATTGCGCAGAAGGGTTCGATGCGCTCTGAGATGTGTGGGCACTCCTTAGACTTCACTTGTTGAACCAACTGGCCCCCGAAAAATGACCTCAAAATCTTCTTATCGGCTTCCGTGAGTAGATGCGACTCCCACCTATCAAAAAGAAGGCTATAGAACTCGTCTACATCCATCTGATTGTGGATATCGATGGGCGTTTCCTCATAGGTCATTATTTGATTTACACAGTCACTCGGCTCCACATAACGTCTTCGACTATCTTGTAGGTATGCGAATAATAATTGAGTCTCGTGGAGCAACTTATGAGCATTCCGGTTTGGTACTGGTCTCTCGAGCATGAAGCGGCGAAATCCAACGTTCATGAATAACTGTGTGAAGAGAGAATTCAGGTAGCAGGTATTCGACAGATTTCGTAGTCCGGCGTATCCGCAAGATGATCTAATAGCGTTTGATCTCTCGAAAGCTTGTGGAAGGTCATACTTGTACACTTCCGTACCAGAAGTGGCACGGTGCTCTGTGAGCATGTCCAGACTGTTAAGCAGGGGGATGGAAAGTGATGCATCGTCTTTCACCAGGGTGAATATGATATCATAAAGCATAGTTCGTGACGAGGTGTTGAGCATCACTTTTGGCACCAGCGCTTCATCCTCATTATCAGGTGGGAAGAGATGCTGTGAGAACAATCTCGACACAAAATGTGGAGGAATCTGAATTGGCTCGTTTCTCGCCTTTGCATCCGTAATTGCAATACTCAGAATCGTAATCAGCCCATGTGCTACAATATCCCTACTCGGGTGAGCGATGTCCTCTGTAGTTGTGTAGGACAGCAGAAGCTGTCCACATTGGCTGATGCAAGCTTGCAAGTTGACCGCGGCGGAATTCTCGTTGCTTAGTTTATGAAGTAACTGGAAGGAGAGGTTAAACGTCTCTTCGCATTTGCTCGGTTCCGAAACAGCTCGAGGAATAAGATGGAATACAATAGGCCAAAACAACTCGGCAAAGTCCAATGCTCGTGCACCGGGTTGAGCATTATCGCTAAGGCACTTAAAGGTGATTAGCCTAGCAATATTCTTCCTCACTATGGGGCGTTGGTCGTCGAGAAGGAGCCGTTGAACCAGTTTCTGTACCCCTGTTTGACCCCTGACTCCCAACCAGAATGTGTTGCTCTTGGAACAAGACTCGAGCAAGGCCTCAAAGGCTCGATTAATTAGTTCGATACTGAGTTGGTCTGTCTGAGCTGCTGCCGCGCCGGTAAGTATCAGAAATAGTCGACTCTGGAAGTCCAGGTTTAAGAGTGGCATCACAGCCTCCATATCTGTAGTTTCTTCACCTAGTTAGTCAGCCAATACCAAGTCAAAGGAGTCACAAATCCAATTACCTTTTAATAGTTGAAGAAAGTTGTCCACAAGTTCAAGGCTAAGTTTGAGTTTCAGAGCTTCGCTCGAGCCTCGCTCGACAACTTCAGGGTCACAAATTGCTGCCACGATCAAGGATATTGCCCTGTCTAGAGCTTCTTGTTGATCGTTGGTAGTCTTCACTTGAACCTCACGATCCAGCGAAGACACCTGCATCACACTGCTCTTTAGTCGTCGGGTACTAAGGTATTCGCGGAGCGCATGTAGGGCATATAGCGATTTGAAAGGTTGGCCAAGCGGGAAAAAGTCTCGGTACGACGTTGCGGGATCCTCAAACGCCGTCAAGATCGAATCGTCCGCTGGGAGTGACACTAGAAATTGGTAGATCTAAAATCGTGTCGTCAGTATAATCCTATATATGAAATTAGGGAAAGCTTACCTCCCGCGCCAACTTCTCCTCCATGCTTAAGTACTCCCAAAGGTCCTTAAAATGACTCAAAATCTCGATATCGAGTGGCGATGCGCCTGGCTTGATACGCTTGGGAGTATTCCCAATACCAGATTCTCTTCTCACAAGGATCAATCCATTCTTGATGTCGAGATCTCCGATAGACCTACAGATATCAGTTTCCGACGGCGCTAGAGGTTGCCCACGATAGTACAGTCGGTAGTTGTCAAAGCCAGTTGCTTCACGCAAGCTAGCAAGAAGCGATGCGGCAGTGTTCTTGAGTCCAATATTGAGCGGCCTTATATCTGTCTGGTCGTCACCATTAAAAGATTGATATTTCAGGTCCGCAAGATCACCGTCAACCGGGCTAGGGGCCTGTAGCATCAGAGATCGCAAGTCGGGTGCCGCAAAATGCACCCTTGTCTGCAATGCCTTAAGAAGCGCTATCAATACCTGTAGAGATCTCGTGAATTGTAACTCTTCGAGTTCCCGTTGGCTGTCCGCATCCAATGACTGGCTGTCATCACTTGGCGCACTTTCCCCAAAAGACGTCAAACTCTGTGCGGCAGATTTGAGTTGCTGAAGGCACCGCTGGACAAGAGCGAAATGGACCCGCCGTGCGCGATGGAGAGGATAAGACATAATTGACTTGCTATCGACATATATGTCGTCAACCAGCGTTGAAATGGCCGCTTCTTCGATGGTGTGGCTCGGGGCTGTGAGAATCATCTGCCAAATTAATTCTATCCCTACCGATTTCAGGCCAACGTCGTCATCTAGATTGATCCCATTAATGTCGTTTGCGAGGGGAATAATAACCTCCCGGACAAATGCGAGCGAGCCCCCACAATAGCATGGAGGTGGTAATTTGGGCAAGTATTCTCGCAAACAAGCCTTGAGAAACGGATTGTCCCCTCGCCCTGTCCTCTTCAGAGCCGTGTTCAAATCGTCCCAAGCAACTTTTCTATCATCTTGGCATGCAGCACCATTTCCAACCAGAAGATCCCAGAGACGCTGACCAAGCTCTGCGTCAATAGTGGAACCATGGTTTACGATGATTGTAGACCAAAATTTTCGACGAGCAACACCAATCGCGTGGGCGTAGACGGGCGTAAATCCAACTGCCTTTGCATTAGCAATCGTGGTTTCGAGTTCGTCAACGAGGAGCTGCGTCAAGTTGTGTTGAGATATCAACATAAGTAAGCCTTGTGGATTGCTCATTAGCGTATAAAGGACTTGGAGACTGCCAGTCGTTGATCGTGACCTGGCGGCAATATCTTGCACACAATTCATCCACATGATCTGACGCCCTTCGTCGTCCGGTCCTCCCATCAAAAGAGAGGAAAACTTTGACATAGCAAAGTGGTAAACCTCTGGATATAGTACAGAGCCCTGTGGGCCATAGATGGAAGACTCCTGTACTAGCCGAACGCATATCGAGTAAGGGGAAAGAGGTATGCAATTGTATGGCGACATCTTCTCGAGCATTTGCTTAGTAACGTGATCGAAAAATTCCCGCATGCAAGAAGAGAAAGATTCGATCGGTAGGGCGGAGTACTTTTCACACATGTAACCCAAGCTTTCAAGATCCAGTAAGCCGACGACTTTAGACATCATACGAACTATAGCGTCAGATATTCGAGGGTCCTGTGTGGAGGTCAAAGTTTGCCAGAGGAGGTCTGTCTGCGCTGGTTTGTAAGTCTTGGTGACGGCTAAGAATCCCACGATATTAAAGCTTGCTTGAGTAATCTCGGGATGGCATGTTGGCCCAAGGAGATAGTCAACTATCTCAGTATCGACTAGATAATTAGACAAGTATCGCAGGTAAACTATGTATGGGTTGTCTTCTCCGCTTTCATGGCGATCGATATATGTTCGCCACTGACAAACTAGATCTTCGCACAAGGCTGCGGCTGCTGTAACTCTGAGTTGCATCTGGCGTGATCTTACCAGTTTACAGTATACACGCATTCGCCATTCTATGGAAATTGCTTCGGGTCTGAATGAATCAAGGATATCAGGTTGCTGACGGCGATGACGATCTATGAGGTTTTGGGCTTCTGGAGTCCCGCTCAGCAGACTATATTTGAGAATGCTCGCCAGAGTAGAGATGAGAGTTGCGGCAGTTTCGGAACCTAGGTTGTTGATGGACTTATCAACCACAAGATCAATAGCATCCGAAACAATTCTAAAGTAACTTGTACCATAATCCAAATTCTTTCTCGAGCGGTTAAGGAGTTCTGGCTCGATATCTCCGGGAAAGACGTGCTTCTTATAACTGTCGCGTACGAGGCTGTCCATGAGCCAAGAGACTCCGACAAGACCGTCCATTACTTTCTTTGGGGACTGGAGCACATTGGCGGTAATGGATTCAGTGAAGCGGTTCAATTGACCGAGTAAATCGGCACTGCTTGCCTGGAATATATGGAGAGAATCCAATAATCCCAGGTTATTCGGATAGACAAAGCCGTTAGCTAGTTGGTCGTCATCTTTCATATTCACGGATCCAAGTAATCGAAGGAAACTTGGTGATACCAAGTCGTACTCGGCATCTTCTGGGCCTGTGGCCTGCGTGAGTGTTCGACAGTCAATTGCAAACAGGAATGCGGATAGCCTTGCGATCTGCACTAATAACTGGCCGACAATCTCTCGAGTCTGGATTGACTTTGATAGACCATATCTAAACAAAAGAAACTTCATTAATTAAATGTCCCAATAAAGCTAACTGCAGGATCCACATACCTATGAGCTATGGTGTAAAAAAGGTCAGGAAGAGCCTGCCAGAACTGTTTATTTTCCTGGTATGCCTCCATAACCATGGGGTACAACTCAATATGGGCACAATCTATGTACCTATTCAGCCACGAAAGTAAAGACTGCAAGGCCTCATCGACATGCACAGCTTCTGCAGCATCGTTAACGGAGTGACGAGATGGGTTGGGGGGTTTCGACGCACGTTGCCGAAAGTAATCTGCAAGGCGATGGACCGTCTCTTGATATGTCTCCCCATCAGTGTGGTAGGGAAACTCGAGCATGGCAGTACTGAACTGCGCTGCTCTGCCATCTGCCAGTAACGTCACATTGGGTTGCGCGCCACAGAATATTAGATCGTCGTCAAAGGATACTGTAGGTGCTTCGGGGCTATCGATTTCGGATGCAGAAGATGATGTATCTTCAGCTAATGCTTCTTGCATCATGTTTACTTCTGGCTCTTCCACGCTGACCTTTATAATATCCTTTCTGAGGCGTGTAGGTGTGGGAGAAGGTGGGGAGGGGGGAGTAGTTTCAAGGCTATCAACGTTCCTTAAGTTAATAGTGACCCTGCTCGATACAGGTTCTGTAGTGGGCTCTGTGGTGTGCTCTGCGCGAGGTGGTGTGCTTGGTGGCAGAGGCTCTGGTGTGTCAACCTTCATGATATTGGAGTCGGACGCGGTCGCGAGATCGTCCCGAGATAGAATAGTATCAACAGACGCGCTTCTAGAGCCAGAAAGAGAGGTCCTACGACGTTTTCGGGCAGAGATATCACTGTCGTCGAAAGGGTTGGGACGAGTTGAGCAAGGCTCAGAGGAGATTGCACGTTCTCGCGGCTCGGATGATCTCGTATCTTGATCCATCTGTACCTGGAACTAGCTGACACGGTCGGAAAGGGGGATAATCGTGGAGCTCCAGACAAAGCTTGAGGCGTTCGCGCGAGAAGGCTCGGCGGCTGTTGGTAGACTCCAGAATTAGCATGTGGGTTGATGAAAAAGTAGGCGGGGTAAAACAATGGAAGGAAAGGATTAGAATAGATGGTAAGGAAAAGTAGAAGAAGAATAAAGAAGTGAATAAAAGGTGTACAGGGGTATCAAGAAAGTTACAAGAAAGGAAAATACAATTCTCGCAGTTCTCTAAGAAGAAAATGCCCTTGTTAAGGAGTAGAGGAAAGATAGTACAAGCTTGGTGTGAATTGTGATGATGGACTTTAGTGTTTGGAGAAGCTCCAGTTACTTTTTTGGTGGTCGACGGGGGGCTTTCTCTGGGTCTGGCTAATGGTGGGGGAGGGGCGTTGTGGAGAATAAGTTAGGAAGGCAGCCCTGGCAAGTTGCTATGTAGGTGCGCAGGTGTGAAAGACACAACCTTGGAACCTTGGAAGAGCTTCAGCTACCTAAACTTAGGTACCGTAGCTGCGTAGTAGTAGCCGTATGTAGGAGGCCTAGCTTAGCTAACCTTTAGGGGACTGCTACTAATCCCGGGTATGTAGGTAGGTACCTAGGGTAGGTAAGTAGGTAGGTAAATGGTAGGAGGTAGGGGCCAACTAGGGTCCATTGATTTGATCTTCAATATTTTTTTTTTTTTTAAAATATTGCTTTCTTCGAAATGTCCCACTGGGTCATCGCAATCCCACAGGACAATCTGAGTAGGTAGGTAGATAGGTAGGAGGGACACATGAATATAAAAATAAAAAATAAAAATAAATGAGAAAAGAAGACACGAAAAAGGAAAATAATGTACTCACCCAATAACAAGACAGTCGCGAAACTCGGTACCTAGATATGTAGCTTGAGTGAATTGCATGGGGAATGGGTTGAACAATGATAAATCCTTACAATCAATACCTACATACTATTGTAGTAGGTTAGATAGTTGATGCTTGATGAATGATCAAATGCTCTTGAAGTGCAACACAGGCAGAGCTATATGTAGCCAATAAGTAAAGTATTCAATGTTAATGCCTGATAGAGCAATCAGGACGTTCAATGAAGAATATGATGTAACACTGAATTGAGTGGGTAGGCTGGTAAGTAGACAATTGTGTAGTATGTCTGGTAGTATGGATGTAAATAGATAGGCAAGACAGGTAAGGTAGGGGAATAATAAGGCTGGCTTGTGTGAGTCGAGGATCGTCCTTTGGGATGGAAAGCTCCTTGTTGCACTCGAAGAAATATGTACATGCCTACCTAAGCTGGGAGGGAGGTATGGGGTCAAGTATGTATGGGTACGGAATATGCTCAGTTGCTTGTGGGTAATACTGGGTATGATTGAGTGAAGGGTTCTGGAAGTAGATGACGCGCTAGTGTAAGCTTTGAAGTGGGGACTTTAACTATCACTGCAATTGCCCTAACTACATCATTAACACTAACTAGTACTAGGTACTACTAATTAAGGTAGGTAGTGCTTATGTAGTGTTAGGTACAGTGTACAATACAATGCAATATCTAGGCCCTAGGGTAGCTTTAAGTTGTAGCTATCTGCACGCACTGTTGGCATTAATACCTACTGCTGTAATAATACAGTTAATACTGTACAACATTAATATCGATATTGATGTGTTTGAATGGTAAGATAAACTACCTAGTAATGTCTAATTGCATACCTAGTAATCCCTACCGCAGCTAGTGCATAGCAGACAACGGGAATGATGACTAATGCCAAACAAAACGCACATGTGTCAAACATTCAAGTGCACATGTATGTGAATCTACATGTACCTACATAGTACATACTACCTAGTACATAGTCATAGCCCTGACACACCGAGGTACATACTACATACATACATCTCATGGGGCTTTAAATTGTTCAAATCCAATTACTGCCAATCGCCAAGTGTGATTTAAATTATACAATGTTGATGTCATGCATAACTATCTACACATTATACACATTATACACATTATACACATTATATCTACACATTACGATGTAGGTTAGGTATGTCCATTCATGTATACAGATATTTTTGGGGGATGAGCTACATACAGCTTAAATTGTTAACTACGACATAGTAAAAGGAAATCTAGATCAGCCCCAAGATAGACTGCGCTTATACATACATATTACACTAGAGGCGCCGCGTATAGACATCCATGGATGCATCACCTGCATACTAGTTGAATTCGGTGCCTTATTCATTACCTAGTAGGTAGATAGGTAGGTAGGTGCTATAATTACATTTGATATGCACATTATTGTACATATCAAGTACATAAGGCCCATATATTCCATGTTGTTTAGTTTCTTGGGCCAGCCGCATAGCCGTCCGTATTACGCACTCATACATACGAATAAACATACATAAGCGGGAAAAGATAGACCTAGGACCACTCCGTATGGAAATTCGGAAAACGGGAAACGGGAAACGGGAAAATGAGAAATGCATACATATGTATATGGACTACTTAAACTTCGTCATTCTTCTACGATCTATCCGTCTAGCTGATAGATAGACTACTACTAAGTACCCGGTTATATGGTTAGCAGGAGCAGGATGGGATTTGACGCCCTAGCGAAGATAAAAGGCGCTGGGGCCGCCACGGAAGAATATATCAGGGGAAAATGGTAACGTTTGTTTGTTTCTTTATTTGCTCCATGTAAATTCCCCAAACAATATCGACATACATACATACATAGTCGAAGTAGTCCAAGTATCTGACTCTAACACGGTGTCTTCCATCGATACCTAGGGAACAAAGCAAATCATGGGGCTCCTCGGAGGCCAAGAAACTTGCAGCCAATGTCGAGAGAGAACGGCGCCGAAAGGAAAAGAATGAATTTCTCCGTTTGATATTGGCAAAGCTTACCGGTGAGCCGGCTATCAACATGCCGCCCCTCGAATGGGATCCCACTGCGACTCACAAAGCCGTCTTTCTCATCACCACCTTCATCGAATTCGGCAAATTCGAGCTATCAAAAACCACCTACGAGTTGCTTGCAAAGCATATCGGCATGAGCCAGAACAGCATCAATCACTGGGCATTGTGTGTAATCGATCGCGGCTTTAATCCTTCATACTGCTACGACCTTATGAGCGACCAAATGGCACTCACGGTCCTCGGCAAGAATTATTTTCGCATAACAGAGGTCACCCCCGCATTCATCGCGACCTGGAATTCATGTTTTTACATCGGCGAAACGACGAAATCCCATCAGGAGATCCAAGCACTAGGTGCGCTGAGTCGGTGAACCGTGCTCCTTCTCAATGCTAACTCGGAGATTTAGGAGCTCGTCACATGGCACTGCATCCACGCTACAATCTTTTGACGAGTAACTGTCAGGACATGGCGGAAGATCTTGTCAGGCAGATATGCAACGGTAGAATAATCGGCCTAGTCAAATTGCGAGAGGAGTTGTCCCTAGCCTCGCCAAAGCTAGCCCTGGACCTTGTGGTGGCCCGGTTAAGATCCAAGATAGAAGTCTCGAAGGAGCACGAAGACAGCGACGGCGTCAAGGAAGATTTAGATACCATCAAGAAGTTATGGCGTAGAGTCCATCGATAAATAGCGTTGTCTCTCTTCATTACATAGATTGGTAAGTCTGGGCAACCGTAGTAATGTACGCGAGTACTTGGTAGGTTACTTAATGTCGCCGTTCATCATCTCTCGGGCTTCTTGGCACGAGGTTAGAATTACCTAGGCCTCAAGGAAGCCATATCTACAAATAGAAATCCCCTCTGGAGGTCAAGAGGAACAGAAGCTAATCGATGAAACCAGGTTCCTGAAAGTCGTATTCACATAAGCTGAGCTATCTGCTCGGACTTTTGAAAGTCGATCACCAGCAAGCTAGCTTTGATAATCAGTGCAGCATCAACAATTCTTAAGGTCGTATATACTAGGTACCTACCTCCTTACTTACTACCAATGTACCTAGTACCTACTACTGTAGGTATTGTGTAAATATTTAGGTAGTAGGTATGCAGATAGGTTACATATTCATTAAAAATTAATGTTCAATGTTCCCCTTATTCCATACCACTCCTTCTTATTAAGTTCTTAATACTACTATGTTATATGTATGTATGAGAGTTGTATAGGTACATACAGCGTGCACTGGCCATTGGCTCGGTTGACTGCTCAGCTTCTTAGCTCACATACTAAAAGCGGCAGGGTTCCACTTGACGTAGGTAGTATTCTTATCCTTCGAGTTCTTATTCTTCCAATTATCGTAGTCCCTTTACAGTTTAATACTAGCTACCTACTAGGCAGATATAGGGCCTGGCAATATATTTTCACGTCTAGCAGGATATTTTAGGGAATATTGAAGAGTGAAATGTTGAATAGTTACCTAACCTTAGTTACTTTGCACCATCTATCTAACGACAACGGGCCTTGCTAAGACGTCGGGTTGTCATCTCAAGATGGAGAGAAAGAAAAGAATCGTGTACCAACTGGACACACCGTATTCAGCAATATCATGGTAACAAACACGCGCCCTGATCTCTTCTGAGCCAGATCAAAGAAAGAAGGCTAATTCAAATACTACCTAGGCCTAACATCAATCTCGAAGACCAAGACACAATCCTCGAGCTTCTATGCAAGTAAGTCAGCAATTTCTTGGCTGGTAGACTTCAAGGGCTCTTTACAGGGCTTATTTCAGGTCAATGGTTTTAGATTTCAGAGTTTTCTGTGCCCTACCTACCTACACTCTGACGTGTGGACTAACCGAGCCTAGTCTGCTTGCCCCTTTAGGTCAATACCGCTCAGAGCACCTCACGTTATCGAACGGCAAACGTGAGAGGAAGCGGAAGCGCAAAGCACCTATAGCACAACCTCAGCATCTCCCTCCTCCTCCTGTACCGGAACTCAAGCTGTATGTGGACGTTGGTCTCAGTGCTGTCACACGCTATTTGCAGGAGACAGCATCCAAGGAACACAGTGGGAAGTCCAATGCTGAAGACAAAGGCGTTTGTCAAGAACCACCCATTACCTATTCGGCTATCTTTGTGACTCGGTCTGGGCAGCCAAATGTTCTCAATGGCCATCTACCTCAAATGGTAGCTGTTGCCTCGAAAGCACATCCCATGGTAGCTCCTACTCGGCTAGTGGGGCTATCAAAGGCCTGTGAGGATCGATTGTCGGAATGTTTGGGTATCCCTCGTGTCTCCTGCATAGGGTTGAGGGAAGGTGCTCCAAGCTCAAAGGCTCTGGTCGACTTTACACGGCAGCATGTCCCGGTCATCGAGGTGATGTGGCTAGACGAGGCAAGAACAACTGAGCATAAGGAGACGAACATTAACGTTATCGAAACGTTTGTTGGTAGCAAAAAGCAGCATAATCGTGGGCCACCGCAGTCATAATCCTAACTAAGCATTATACCAGTTAGCTCTCAGTACAGATAATTACCATTGTGATAGGGGTTATGGTTTGGATGTGTTTTTATACATGGATTATTATCTCAGGTGCTCTACATGTAGAAAGATGTTGCGTCTCTGTGCTGTTTGTACTTTGGCGGTTGCCTGCGTCTGCGAGTTCCAATGGCCAAGAAACTTGCTAAATGGAACGATGTAATAACACATCAAAGGAGCACTGTCTCGTATTGCCAGAATCACTGATAGACGTACCGTCATATGTACATGTAGTAAGTCCTGGGTTGCATATAGTAACCAAGTCCCAATGGATTTAGAAGAATAAAAGGGGGGAACTGCATGTTAAGTTGAAGTGAGCTCATACATAGGTACCAGGTATAGGTACTAGGTATACGAGGGAAATAGGCAAGTATGAATGGCATATACTGCAGGTTACCTACTAAGGGGTTCCTGCTCTTTATATCGACTCTGCTACCTAGGTACCTAAAATGGTGATACATGTCTCTATGGCATAACGACATAACGACATAACGACTTGAGTATCACTATAGCTCCTGCCCTTTCTCATTTTTCGAGCCCCCGTATTTATTATCATGCTTATTCCTTTCTATTTTTATTTTTATTTTCAATTCTTTTCCCTCCTTCCTACTTCTTTTCTTTCTCACAAACAACTTCCTCCTAAAACATCCTTGGTGGCTATAGTAAGAAACCCCCTACTAAAGCCACCTGCAATGTTCCTCTAGGCTAGCTACGAACTTCTAGTGTCAACTTATTTAAAGAAAGTCCGACATCAAACCCTCAAGATGCAAGAACTCGGAAGTCTAGAGGATGCTAAGGCTCTGCGGGATTCGTTCCGTCAACCAAAGCCAACAAATCGACGAGGCCGCGGCAAGAGCGCAAAAAACGGCGACACGACCCGAAAAGGCTCCGGTACAAATTCTCCTTCGCAGAAAGGCCAGCGCAGCAACTCTGGCGCTGTACCTAATGGCGCCCAGCCAACCTCACGCTCTGCTATGCGTCCCTACCCAAACTCGACTACTAAAGGCCGAGCTAGATCTCCCCGACCCGGTAGTGGAGGAGCTGGCCGAAAGCGCATGAAACCTAGCGAGCAAGGCTCCAAATCTCCAAACTACAACAGAGGTAACTCGATGATGGAGTCAACTCACACAGGCAGACAAGAGTTCGGTGTTACTACTACCTCTTCATCCAAGGCACAGACACAGATCCCTAGTCAGCCTACCGCGAGCAACTATTTCTCGCCCGCCCAAGTCCCTTCGCTATCTTCTAAGTCAACCGCGTTCGCTTCTCAAGAAGAAGAAAATGACGATCTCATGGACTTCGAACTATCCCCTCAAACGGAAAGCTTTGGAACTCTCATCGCCCAGCATACACAGCAGAGAAACAGCACTTTTCAACCCTCTTTGCCTAGCACTACGTCTAACGAGTCATCAATCCTAGACATTGAGGGAAAACAGACGATCTACCAGCCTGTCCTGCAACCCATCTCCCGCTCCAGAACCCGCCAGGTATCTCAGGACGATGTCACCATGAGCGATGCGGGAAGCATCATAAGCAATGCTGTGCCGAAGCGCAAAGGACTTAGCGCCTCGCGATGGAACACGAACCGGCCCAAATCTCCAGAGTCCCTGGGAGATCCAATGGCCATTGACCCGCCCAGTGCCGAGAAGCGTGGCCATAGTCGTGTTCATCGTTCCCCTGGCCGAATTGTAACCAATGGCTTTGCAACAGGACCGGGCCTCGCGGACTCGCGCTGGGCTCACTAGGGCTCACTACCTACGAGGTATTGATATATCTCGGTATCTCCATTTCATTGTGTGTGGGATAAGTACTCTGGGTACCAAGCCACGCGAATGATTACGCTTTCTTCTATATCTGCAGAGATACTGCAAATACGCCAACTCATGCTCTACCTAATTCATGAGTTATGGTGGTGCGTTGATATGTTTCTTGTGAACACCAACACATCTACCTACCCCTAGAGGTGCCTATGAGGCCCAGTCTAATAATTTACAATTGGCAGTACAAACGGTAATGCTAATTGGATGATACTGGGCAACCATTAGTTGCGTTAGGTATTAGCCGCCAGGCTCTGGGAAAGGCAAGAGAGCAGTGCCGATGGGCACAAATCCCCGGTACCTGGGTTAGGTACCTACTCAACGTGGCCTCTCATGAAAGAGGAACGTTTTACTGTGTTCATAGGCTAATATACCCTTTTACTCTGAAATATGATTCTAAGATGGTGAAATGTAGGTAATGGCTACGTTTAGATGTTGAGTACTGGGTGACGGACTTTGTTTCCGTTTCTCTCTACCTACCTCAACCTTTCCTTGTTTTACCTAGGTTAGGCTGTTATATGTGTAGATACCTATCTAAACTAGGTTGTAGCTTACTTCTCTGCCTAGGTACCTATCTGCGTAGGTAGGTAGACGGGCTTATCATATCTAGAGACCTGAACTCGTTGCACGAGAAATATTATAGCAAGGGGGGGAAGAGTGAGGCTCAAAAATTGTCGACTACTATATAAACTAGGTACTTACATAGGATACCTAACGAGGAAGAAACCTTGGAAGACTTCAATATAAAAGAGACAACCCTATTGAAAAATTATTTTTCTTGAGTAAGTACTTATGGGGAATTACTGCTGCGTAGAACAAATCTCTTTCGAGAGTGAACTCCTATTCTTTTCATAGATACCTAGATATGTATCCTATGCTATATGACTAACCCCTAACCCCCTACCATATCCCCACGCCCCAATCCCCATTTACCCCCCTACCGCTCGGCCTTCGCTAAACTCTTCTCGACAATCCCAACACCCTCCCGCACCTTAGGGCAGTAATGCCTTCTCAGTATCTCGCCCTCCCAGACGGTAGACGCGAAGGGGTTGCTCCCCTCGACGCTGTCGCTGAGCGGGTTGAAGGTGCCGTCGCCCTTGCGCTCCTCGGTGTTCCACAGCGCGGCCATCTTGCGGCCGTGGGTGCCAGCGACGTCGGCGATGAGCGCCAGGATCGCCTGCGCCGACTTCTCCGGCACGTGCAGCGATGCGGTCGCCAGTTGCTTTGTGAAGGCGGCGATGCGGAGGGGGGGCACGGAGCGCACGTTCCAGGACGGGAGGAGGATGGCGGTCAGGCAGCGGATGAGCAGGACGGTTGTTGTCTGCAGGTTGACCTTGTTGCTAGTTTTGCTATTGCTGTTTGCGGCATTCGATGGCTTGGACGGGTCCGGCAGGTGCAGGGACCGCGCGCCGAGCTCGAGGTCGGGGTTTAAGCATAGCGGGAAGAGCGTTTGGTAGAGGTGCGTCGTGAAGAAAGACAAGTCCAGGTGCAGGTCTGCGCGCGCATTATGGGCGTCCTGGCCCGCGAGTAGCGCAAAAGCTGTCGTGGTGCAGAGGAGGGCTTCACGGGAGGTGTTTCGGCTGTCGGCGTCCATGTCTTCCTCTTCAGCATCTTCCTCCTCTTCAAGGGCATCGCTGTGCCGGATAAGATCTTTCAGAGCTTCGAGTAGGTCGCCAAAGAAATTTTGGTTAATTAGGTGAGAATATTTGGCCAAACCCTCGAGAACGGCACCCATGAGGTTTGGTACCCGTTGCTTGAGGATCCGGAAATACGATGCGAACACTAGTTTTAGGGTCTCGGATTGGCATCGATCACGCTCCTCGTGACTGACTAAAGCGTCTGCGTTGGCCATATCCTTTTCTAGCGCCTTCTGCTCTTTCCTTTCCTTCCGTTCCCGCTTATTACGAAATTCCTTCTTTCCTTTCGGCTTCTTGCCATTGGGGCCGACGGGATCTGCCCGGTCGATGGCGTCCTGGGATCCTTTACTGGAGAATTCCGATAATAGGCGGAGGTGAAGGAAGAGATTGACGACGCTCTCATTCACTTGGTACTCCCTCGCCTTCATCATCCTCGAGAGGAGCGAAACAGCCTCCATCGCAGGGCGGCCTTCTTCATCTTCCTTAAAAAGGGTTTCGAGCGCCGCCAGACATTTGTTAAAGTCGTCGTCGACATACCTCGTACTCAGTTTCCCGACCAAGATCTTAATCAAGTCCGACCGGAAATTGAAATGTGGTACAGCGGTCAGTAGATTGCAGGCACAGGTTATGGCGATGCTCGCAATACTCGGCCCCTGACCGCCGCGACCTGCTTGGTTTCGTCCCGACTTCGCATATCTGGTGAGGTCCTTCACATAAGCCTGATAACCTGAGATAAGGGATGACTCGAATGTCCTTAATTTCCGAACGTCCTTGGACAGTTTCTCCTCTGGCGCATCCTCTACCACGGGCCTTATTCGATAACCAGGAATGACGTCTTTGTACACAGCCAGTTGGGTAGCCAAGGTGAGTTTTTGAATAGTTAAGATTCTAGATTGTCCGATCCTAGCCAAAGCCTTGAAAGCGCCAACGTTCTCGTCAGGATCCTCGTTGACTAGCAAAGCTATCTTTGCTAGTTCCTCCTTGGCTTCTAGAATCTGCTGATGCTCGGGTATCTTGGGTCTGTTGTCGTTGACCTCATGTCCTGCTTCCTCATTCCCAGATTCATCCTGGCCGCCTTCCAACCAGTCGTCGTCACTTTCCTCAATCTGTAACTCACCGGCTGGAGCAGAGAACTTTTGCACACGTCCTCCGGGAAGTTTCAAGGGCAGGCGAGTGCTTTCCTTGTCATTTTTCTTCCCCTTCCGGGCTTTCGTCTCATAGTCCTGCTCCAAGTTCCAGTTTGCTGCATTTACTAAGAATGCCTTTTTGATTTTCCTCCCACCAGACTTGTGAGAAGTTCCCTCATCGTCTGATTGAGGAGGCGTAAGCTTTCTCTTCTTGATAGGTCTGGATGCCATGGCCGACATGGTTTGAAGACTGCTAAATGTGAATTATAAAACTCAACTGACTGAGTATGCTGACTGAGTATGAGAGTGAGAATTTGAGAAATTGTTAGTAAAGAAATTCAAAATTTCAGAAGTTCGCAAGACATCCTTGTACAGCGACCCACCTAAAATGAGAGTTCAACCAACCGGGAACTTTCCCCCATCCATTTAGCTCAGTACCTTTTTTCACCGCCAAAATTTCCAAGCGGCAGAATATTTTCCATCTCTAAACTTTGCGAACAGCAGCACCCCACTAATAACTTTTTAGTATCTTTTTACCTGCTATTTGCATTAAACCAAGCCCAGCTTCGTTCGACAAATATAAACCCAACACAAACAACACGGCCACGATGAGGCCTCTAACCGAGCAAGAGACAAAGGTTCTCTTTGAGAAGCTAGCAAATTACACAGGAAACTCCCTAAAAAACCTAATCGCGCCTCTCGACGACTCCCCCGACGCCGACCGATATGTCTTCCGTCTGAATCGCGACAGAGTCTACTATGTTCTTCTCTCCGTCGCAAACCTAGCCACCTCCGTGGCACGGGACAACCTAGCATCTCTTGGTATCTGTCTAGGTATATTAAGCCCTCCCATCCTTTAAAATAGAATCCCTCCCCTCCTCCCTCTTCCCTCCCTACATGCCCAGGCAAGCCAGCTAACCCCCAGCGCCCGCACAGGCAAGTTCACCAAAACCGGAAAGTTCCGTCTGCACATCACGGCGCTGCCCATCCTCGCCGAGCACGCGCGGTACAAGCTGTGGATCAAGCCGAACGGCGAGATGCCCTTCCTGTACGGCGGCAACGTCGTCAAGGCGCACGTCGGCCGCTGGTCCGACGACTGCCCCAGCCACCAAGGGGTCGTCGTCTACAGCATGAGCGACACCCCCCTCGGCTTCGGCGTCACCGCCCGCAGCACCGCCGAGGCCCGCCGCCTCGACCCCACCGGCATCGTGTGTTTTCGGCAGGCGGACTGCGGCGAGTACCTGAGAGACGAGGATACGCTGTTTGCCGGTTGAGGTCGAGGTAACTGGGAAGGAGAGAAGTGCATAGATACCTATGAAGTCCACCTACCTAATTTGGCCGACGTTGAGTTGGTCCGGGGGAAGGGGGGACGGTATATACAAAAGTGTGATTAAAAAAGGGCCATCCGTTGGAAGGAGGGAGAAGGGGGAGGCTCGGAGTTTGGAATTTACTCGTGTTATATGCATTGGGGGCGTTCTAAGGCTATATCTATCTACCTACTTAGTACTCTATATGAACTTTGTCCTCCGGGGCTTCTCACTTATGAGACAACCCATAAATTGATCCCCTTCCTGCTATCTACTTAGTGAGGTGGTTCTAAAATTTCTTCTTTTTTTGTTGGTTACAACTTCTCACTCTTCCGGACCATATAAATATGACTTCTCATTTTGGACGCCGTTACTCTATGTGGAATTATTGAACAGGGAGAATGAAAGTCTATAAGCTAACCTCGTTCTCAGAAGCAGCCACCCCACCATTCTCGGCCACTGCATCTAGAACAGGCGTGACCGGTCTACTTTCCCTGCGGAGCAAACTAATGTTCTCCCGGTGTGCCACGTACTCGCTATCAGCATAGCCCAGCAGACCTTCTATCTGCGTACTGCGGTGCCCCTTGATGCGGAGGATCTCAGGGGCTCCGTAGTTGACCAGCGCGCGCCCGACTTCGACTCCGGGGCCTTCCCAGAGCTTGCCGTCTGGCCCTGGCTCGGATCTCCGCTCCACAACGACTAGGCGCACGGCTTCCTGCTGCGCGAAGCTGCCCTCAATGTCAAGGACGCCTACCGGGAGGAGCCCGGCTTTGTCTGAGATGGCGTGATGCGCGCCGACATCGATATAAATAGTACCGTGCGGGGCCAGGCCGTGGAGAATCCAGAAGTAGCGGTCTCTGATCGGGTGGGAGAGGGGCAGGAAGCGCGTATGTAATGGTGGCTTCTCTAACGTGTCGAGGGCTAGCGAGGCTGTGGAATGGGATAGGGAATCCTCGGTCTCACTTCCTGAGCGGCTGTGTGGTGATAAAGTACACTTCTTAGTGGCTAGGAGGTATCGAACTATCTTGACGATGTTTCCTGGCGAGGAGGATCGAGTGATGACTGTAGTGACACCAGCTGACGTTGCGAGCCTAGCGGCAACGATCTTGGTACCCATGCCACCAGTCCCTAAAGACGATCCAGCGCTAGAGACTAAGACTTCGTTAGCAATATGTATGGGATGCTTAATATCTTGTTGAGTTTGATTCATACCGTCTGCGCGGATTGCTCCGATATCTTCAACTTCCTCTATCGGTTGGGCGTCGGGATGCGCTCTGGGGTTCTTGTCGTATAAGCAGTCAACATCCGTCATGAGGAATAGAAAGTTGGCATGCACCATAGCCGCTGTGATGGCTGAAAGTGTGTCATTGTCGCCAAACTTGATCTCGGCAACTGCTAATGTGTCGTTCTCATTTACGATCGGAATGACGCCCATCTCGAGGAGCTCCATGATAGTATTCCGGGCATTTAAATATCTTGTCCGCTATAGTACCTGGTTAGAAGTCATACCCTAAGCCTTGATACCGGAATCCTCTCACTTACGTCTGCGATATCACTTCTTGTAAGAAGAATCTGAGAGATGGGTTGACGGAGGTGTCCAAAGAGATTATCCCATAGACTTATTAAGCGGCATTGGCCAATAGCTGCAAGTGCCTGTAACTTGGATAAGTGTTTCGGTCTCTTGTCGACATCCATACGTCGAAGACCGACGCCAATGGCGCCAGACGACACAATTATAACTTTGTGTCCATCTTTCCGTAACCTCACAGCAGTCTCAACAATAAGACTTAGGATTGAGAGTAATGGCTCATGAGTCTTCTCGTCGACAATGGAACTTGTTCCTATATGTAAATTAGCGTGTGCTCGACTCATTCATCTATAGCGAGTGACACAAAAATGAGATATAAAAGGAGGACATGTAAAGCTCAACTTACCTAGTTTAATAACAACTATTAGTGGCTTGGGGCCCTTCATGTCTGCTATAATTCAGTCAGATATCAGCAACAACTTGAATCTCAAACACTCAAAACACCAAACACAAAACACAAAACACACTCAAATTTTGACACCGCTGCAACTAAAAAAGATTTACTAAAAAGCAACAAATTTACATAAATAGAAATCTTTACATACAGGGCGTTGGGTCCCCTGGATCAGCCATGGCTCGTAGGGCGTATGTATGTATCTACGACGATCTGCTGCAGGGAATAGTTGTTGATGTGGAGCAATAAAGATATATTTAACTAAGGTTACCTATTTACGAATTGGCATATGTAGAGAAAAGGGGGTTGGTTGCCAACGAGTTGAAAACGGTGAGCTTTTCTCATTGGATTGTAGATACGATACGAGGTTTGTATTCAGGTACGAGTTATGACGGTGTGAGCTTTGCTTGACCGAGATCGGTTTCAAAAAAAAAAAAAGTCCAAATAACTAACTATGTACCTACGCAAATAATAACATAGGTCTTAGTTAATTACATAATTCAATAGTGATTCGGATTTGGTTCACCGCCTTCGGTACTCTTTCCGCCAACGGGCCGCAAAAGATTAGGTACCTCCTAACTGTAGGTAGTAATGTAGCCTATCGAATTCCTTAGCTTACTAATTTAGCTCTTCTGCCGACCTCCGACAATTTGAAGATTCAAGACGACAATTTGCCAAACCTCACAACCCGGACGGACCCCCGATAATTATATCGATACAATTCAAATCCAATCCACAATGTCGTCGCAACCCTCACAACCAGGGGCACCTGGCGCTCCAACGTCGAACGCGAATCCACAGTCCACTCCCTCCTCTTCCGCATCCCCTACAAACCTATCCCAACAGCAACAGCAACAGCAACAGCAACAACCACAATCCCCCCCCTCCTTCCCCGAAATCGTCAAAAACGACCCCAAGCGCACAGGCTTCGACCCCGCGACCTCCGAATGGATCAACTACTTCAAAGCGATAACCAACACCATGACCCCCGAGGGCAAGTTCCACTACCGCGAGACGATCGCGCGGGAGAAGGAAGCCGCGCTGTGCGCGCGGTGCGAGGACCTGCGGGACTGGGCCTTCGCGCACTCGCCCACCGTCATCTTCCTGCGCCAGAAGATCGCGGCCCTCAACGGCTCCCTCGACAGGTCCAACGTCTTCTGCCGCCGGTGCCCCGCGCGCCTCACCGAGGACGGCGCCGTGCACCGCGCCAGCGGCGGCTTTTCGCCGGGGTCCGGCATCCTCATATGCGCCGATGTCATCAAGGACCAGGCGCACATGGAGGACACGCTGTCGCATGAGATGGTGCACGCGTGGGACCATCTAAGGTGGAAGGTCGATTGGAATGGGGAGAAGGGGTTGAAGCATGCGGCTTGCACCGAGGTAAGCTTTTGGTTTCTGCTAGCGCTTGTTCCATCTTTTTTTCTTAACTAAGCGAGCCATCATCCATCATCTCGTGCTAACCCATGCTCGACAGATCCGCGCATCCATGCTAAGCGGCGAGTGCAGATGGGCGAAGGAGGCGTGGACGCGGGGGAACTGGTCGCTTACGCAGCAGTTCCAGGAGTGCGTGCGACGACGAGCCGTGCAGTCCGTCATGGCGCGGCCGTGGTGCAAGGACGACGTCGAGGCCGTCAAGGTGGTCAACCAGGTGTGGGATTCGTGCTTCTCAGATACCCGGCCCTTCGACGAGGTCTACAGATGAAGATGAAGAGAGAGCAAAAAACAAAAATTTGAAGTCAGACAGCCAATCTTAAAAAAGACTGTGTGTATTTGTAGTTACCTGTGCTATTACTTACATAAGCATCCCCCCCCCTTCTCATAGTGAAGAGGAGTTATGTAGTCTGGACGACAAGCAATGAGATATGATAATGTCACTAGCGTGCTTACTCATTTTCTTGTTTTGTTTTGTTCTGTTTTGTTTTGTTTTTGCTTGGAACAGCATGGCAATGGTTTTATTTTACGGAGTACTGATTAAAGCAAATATGTCCGTCCACCCCGTAATCCAGATGTATGCTAGTTATCCCTTAACGCCTACACTCTCATATGTATATGCATGCAACGCAAAGAGTCGCCAAAGTCCTATGTCCACGAGTTCATGGTTTGCTTTCCGACTTCGACTTTTCCCTATTTGCTGTTTCCCTATTTGCTGCCCGCTCGCCCTTGATGCAGTGTTTTGCGATCCAAGGGTGTGTTTGGACCTGCTCTAGAGGTATCCTCTTATCGGGATCTAGAACTAGTAACTTTAACTCATGTCAGCGGGTAAGATTCACTAGTAGAAGGTTTGAGGGTTAGGGATGGCAGGTAAGTTTACCCTTTTAATTAAGTCTTTAGCTTCAGGGCTCACAAAGGACGGAATAGTCATGTCAGCTTTGGCAATCCTCCTCTGCGTCATCACAGGTGTATCTTCAAACGGTGCCTCGCCCACCAAGAACTCGTATGTCAACACCCCTAAACTCCAGAGATCCACCTTTTCATTATAGTAGTTATCTGAGCCGCCAAGCTTGATCATCTCTGGTGGGAGATAGTCTAAGGTTCCACACATGGTCTGCCGCCTACTATTTGGGGCATGGACGCTCCAGCCGAAATCTGATATCTTGATCTCGCCGTGGATACCCACGAGAATATTTTCGGGCTTTATGTCCCGGTGGATGACGTGCTTGCGGTGAAGGTACCTTAGGGCACTGGCCATCTGCGCGATATACTGAGATGCCTTCCACTCCGGGAAGCGGTTCTCGCGCCTCAGGTGCTTGTACAGCTCGCCCTTGCCGGCAAACTCCAGGATCAGAAAGACACGCTTGCTATCGTGGAAGTGGCCGAACAACTGCAGGATGTTGGGGTGCCTTAAGTTGCTCTGAATCTCGATCTCTCTTCGCACCTGTTTCTCGACTCGACCCTGCTGCAGCTCACTTTTGTGTAACACCTTCAGTGCACAGATGAAGCCGGTTAACCGCTCCCGCGCCAGGTACACTCGTCCGAATTTACCCTTTCCTAGCGGCCGGCCGATTTCAAACATGCCGAGATGGAATTGTTTGGGTCCATATGGCTGTTCGATTAAGGAAGTTGACTTCTTCTCTTTGTCCGCCTGTGCTTGTTCGTCGGAGGCCTTGGATGCTGCACTTGCAGATGGGAGGGGTTTCCTACTTGTGGGCGAGGGGGGCTGAGTGCCTTTGCGCTGTGCGGCTTGGGATGGGAGAGTGACGGCGGTGACGGCGGGGACGGTGTTTCCGCTCTGTGCTTGCAGAGCGACCTTGAATAGATTTGGACGACTCGAGCTATGTGTCAGCTTGGTTGATGTCGCAGCAGACTATACCTACGGTAAGCGACGTTATCGGATAAGCAGCAATAAAATTTACAAACCTTAGGTTTTTGATAGTCGTTCTCATCATTAACGGACATACGCTCGAATCGAGCTTCGAGGGCTTGACCAGCCATAGTTTTAGAGTCGCAAGCCACCCTACTAAAGTATAGTCAGTGTGCTTAAGCTGGTTGGTTGTTTAAAGTATAAGTTATATCGTTGGTGAATATTGGAAGATTTGGGAGGGATGTACTAATTAATAGGTAAAAATAGCGAAAATCAGAAACTGAGTTCGACTTTTATGACTTTTATGTGTGTTATTTAAGTTTGCTCCTACCGTTGCGGGGGCAACCAATAAAAACCCACAAAAGCCACCACCTATCTAAGGTTAGCTTCGCCATTACAGTTTAGCGCATTCAACCGATAGTTATGGATCAACGATTTGTTATGTACTTAAAGTTACAGTAGCCACATGGGTACTTCAAGCTCCGAGTCCGAGCCTCCGAGGTTAATACTAGGTATTGTATTGTACCTAGTATTTTAGTGTCCCCCACCTCAGCGCTACATACGAAGTACATACATTCGTATAGCCATAACTACCCAGTGTCGAAGAAATAACAACACATGCTAACGTTACATGTAACTATGTTGGTCTCTCAGATTTATATCTGATTTCTATATAAATATCATACCGAAACAACTTGATGTTCAAACAACAAGTATTATTGCATTTACAGTATATTACTTATACTACTTAAGCTTACCTATTATACATGAATCCTTCTATTCCAAACATCGAAACCACATGTAATAGGAATGAAACAATGTTGGAACAATCAAGCTCGAACTTTGCAATCCTCACTGTCAGCCAATTAAACAGAAACCCTTCACACATTCCGAGACAGGAAGCTAAAAGAGGAATCGCTTGCAGGGCTGAGTTTCGACCCTTGATTGGGGCCCCAAATCCCATGACATTCAATCCATTCTACAGCAAACATTCCAACCAAACTTTTTTTTTGTCACTGGCCACCGAACGCTGGTTCACTTGGAACTGATAACTACTGGTAGTTTGTTCCTAGCCACTTGCTGGGATTATGCTTGGTGATCCTCTAGAATGCTACATACTGAGGTGCCCTGCCTTAGAGGCAATCTACATAAAGATGTCCAAACCACCCTCGAACTTGTAAACTTTGTTTCGTCTGGGTCGGCGCGATATTACCTATTCGTATACTCCTGAGCGCAAATGGGTGATTCTATTAAAAATGCGGTAAACTGGTGGGCGGTAGTACACACCCTCGTCGTCTTGGGCCAGCTCAGCATATTTGTCGTCGGCACCGTGACCTTCGTGCTTTATCGGCCCAGCAGCAGAGCCGATTCCGATTCCGATATCCCCTCCGTGGACAGGTTCGAGGATGACTTCACAAAAAACTCCACCCTGCCCTGGGTTTCTAGCGCTGTGGTAAGCACCCAACCTAACCTACTTGTGCACGCGCACCTAAGGTTCGACCAAGTTTAACCGGATCGCAGGGTGCCTTGACCACTTTCCTCAATGTCATCTTGTTCATCGTGCTGTGGAAGAACTATCAGATGGCAAGACGACAACAACGCACTAGCTGTGATATTGCGTTCAGGAATGCGGTAATGGGCAGCAGCGTGCTGACTACCCTGGTCAGTACTGCCGATGTCATTCTGGCTGTGAAGGCCGGGTTATCCGGGAAGAGTGCGATTTGCGCCGCGGCTATCGTTGGATGGTAGGTGTTTACTTCCAAGCTGCTTGCCCTCTTGAACAATGTCACCGAGTAGTGAGTACACGAAGACTCAAAGCTAACTAAATGGTTATATATAGCGTTTTCTCTATCCTCACAGTGTGTGCGGACCAGTTCAAGTTAAGGAGATTCTATGGCGAGCAAAAGAAGCATAGCTATATCATAGAGCTTGGCGGCTCTAACCAAAGCATGCCAGCACCTCCATCATACGATGCAGCGATTGGGGCCCAGAAGTGAGGCTTGAGTTGTGGATTGAGAATGGAGTACTTAGTAGGTTTCCTCGATACCAAGTGTAGGCAGGTAGTACGGATCCAAGCCTACCTACCTACATAAGTGCATAGTATAGAACGCAATAGAATTCATCGTGGCCAATGTTGTGGACAAGAGATAACAGTTTTTAATAGACAACTTGAAAGGGGTGAAGAAGTGTAGGTACTACTCCTAGTACTCCATACTACATAGATTGTAGGTATGTAACTATTGGTGACATGATTAATCAGCCACCAGGACTTTTAGTAGGCACTAGCCACATAAGAAACGTCAGTGACAGCCAAGACTTTTTTCGAACAATCCAACAAAATAATTCAATTGAAGATTCAACTTTTTTAAAGTCCGCTTAACAAAGACAAAGTATTGATACAACATTGAACGTACTTCTTAAGCCGGACGTCAACCACAGCCACGTCCCAATACCGGTTGCAAATAAGTTTATCAAAAAAAGAAAGAAAGGATCGCCCGCCATGGAATCGGAAGCAATCAAAGCCGAGGTTGTCAAGGGAGTCAGAGCACAATATGGTGTAGAAAATGCGAGGCAGTTGGTCGAGGTATGCATTTTATTCCTCCCAACGAATCCAACGAATTCGGATTGATCTTCATATACATATATTTATATGTTCTGTACCTATTTTTGTCAGAACGGCAAAGCTCTAACCGAGACTAACTTGTACAGAAAATCAACGAGCACTGCTTCGAAAAGTGCGTACCGAAACCCGGCGGCTCCTTATCCAACAGCGAGCAGACCTGCTTCACCCAATGCATGGAGAAGTACATGTCCGCGTGGAACCAGGTCAGCACCACCTATATCAATCGGTTACAACGGGGGCAGTAAACCTGCAAAACCTGGAGGTTTATTTGGAATCATGGATACCTTATGTGCCTAGCTAGGTAGGCAGTATCAGGATATACCCCTTCGCCTTGTGGTCATTTGTACATTAGCAACGCAACTTTTACGAGCCGGGAACGACGCGGAAATTTGGGGAATGAAAAGCTTACGAAGGAGTCGGAAACCACGAATGCTTAGACTGTACATTAATGAGAAGGCCTCGGAATCAAGGTGGAGGGATTCTCGTCTCGATGAAAACGAGAACGGGTGTATAGATTCTCCTCACGACTTCTCCGCGGCAGCCTTCTTCTTGGCCTCTTCTGCCTCTCTCTTACGTGCCAGGTATCTCTCCCGGGCGCTCGAGACGTCGGTCTCGGTCTTGCGGCTTTTGGATGCCCGTTCAACCTTTTGCCTCTCCTCTTCTTCTTCCTCCAAGGTGCGTTTTAAGGACTGTTCCAATTGCGCCTCGAGCATTCGAGTTTGCCTTTCGCGCATACCTTGCTTTCCACCAGCACCCACGAAGCCACGGGAAGAGCCTTGATTGTCCCTCCGATCCGATCCCTTGCCAGCATCCTTTCGAGATTCTTGTTTCTTTGGTGCGCCTAGGTTTAGACCCCCTTTTAGTAACTCGCGCTTGTCCACAACTTGACCGTCTTCATTAATGGCAATGGTGCCACCCTTTTGGTTGATCTCTCTTGCCATGTCTGCTTCGGTTTTAACGGTCTCATCTTTCGCCTCTTCCTTCTCCCCAGGTCCCGCCTTTGCGCATTCTTCTGCAGCCTTGAGGACTTCGGTATGCTGTCGATCGCCTCTCTCCAGTAAATCCTTGTAGAATGCTGTCATGCCACCACCCTTGTTTTTCCTAGCTTCCTCTTCTTCGCGTCTGCGCTCCTCCTCTTCGACCCGTCTATTTTCTGCTTGCTGCTTCTTGTACGCCTCCGTGACGAATTTCTCCTTATCGGCGTACTCCTCGCCTTCTTCAGCCCGTTCCCGCGCGATCTTCTTCTCCTCGGCGATGAGGGCGTCGCGTTTGCGCACTGCGGCCGAAGCTATCAAATTCCTCATGTATTTCGGCTTCCTCTCCACATCCTCTTGCGTGACCTTCTTCTCCGGTTTTAAAGAGTCGTAGACGGCGTCGTAGTCGTATATCGAAGGGTCGAGCCCTTCTGCAGCTTCGCGGTGCTTGCGCGATTCTAGGGAGCTCGATAGGTCCCCGTACATGGAAATCTGTGGTTTCTTGCTTTTATTGCTTGGGGGTTGTGTTGGCGGCCCATTTTTGGACTTGAGTGCAGGCTTCTTGGTCGGTTTGGAATCAGGCAACGGGGTGGTGAAATCATCCAAGTCTAATATTTGGGTGGCTTGAGGTCGGTTGGTCGGGCCATTCGCGTTGTCATCGTCCGATTCATCATCACCGCCAAACATGGGTTTTCTTTTGGGAGGAGCAGGTTTCGAAGCACCTGGCTTCTTGGCCAAATTCAGACCAAACGACAAGCCGGGTTTGCTCATAGTTTGGATATTTTGTGTTTGTTGGGAATTTGGTGAAGGCGGGTTGATGTTCGAGTTGGAAAGTCCAAGTTAGTAAAAGAGAGTGAAAGGGTCCACTAAAGCCCATTAAAGCCCATTAAAGCCCATTAAAGCCCACTAAAGCCCATTAAAGCCCACTAAAGCCCATTAAAGCCCACTACCTACATATGTACAATACATACTATGCCGTAGGTTAACCTAGTACAATACACTAGCCTGGCTAGAGACCCTAGCTTTCAATATCCATTTAACTATTTCATTTTATCTTGCACAACATGGAACGCTGTCTATGGTTTCTCTCTCATACAAATCTAGGTTACTAACCTAGTAACCTACCGGTAGTAACCTAGGTTAGGAGGATGTACATGAACCCAAGTGCCCCCCTGTTGATCACCTCAAACTCCCCCCATTTTGGGCCGACGACTATACCTCATTCGGACAGGCACTTGGGCTCAACTGCTTTTTTAGGCACTTGGGTTCAACTTTTTATCTCTTAAGGTTTATTTTTTCAAAAACGAAAAATTCATAATTAATTATTAATCAATTATAAACATAACTTTAAAAAATGAGGTTTGCTATGTGCACTACTTATTTTTGCTATCGGGGCCTTAGGTGCACTACCTTAGGTACCAGTACATGCCCTAAATTTTGAAATCCGGCCCTAATCTAGCGCCCCCAGCTGCCAACATCAATTCAATCCATATAACTTTTCAACCACATGTCGCACCACAATGCAACTGGATTCAATTGAAAGGGAATTCAATTCCCAATTGATTGATATAGGTCTCGGATTGAGGCGATACGTGGTCGCGAAGTTATTCAAGTAAATAGGTGGTGGCCTAGGAGGCACGTGATCACCCTTAGAGCCACACTAGGAGCTCTTAGGGCCACACTAAGAGCCCTTAGGGCCACACTAAGAGCCCTTAGAGCCGCCAAAGAGCCCTAGAGCCGCCTGGGGCCACGCTAGTAAGTGTCACGTGACTGCTCTCGAGACAAATACCAACATAACTCTTCTTCCACGTATCGCCCCAAATTGCGGCTGGTATCAATCAATCAGTAATTGAATTCTCTTTCAATCAAATCCGGTTGCACGCTTGTAGCCATATATTTCATGGAGCTATCCAAGATTGAAATTGTTGAATAAGGTTTGGCTCCAAGTGGCCTAAGGGCTCTTAGCATGGCCCAAGAGCTCCTAGTGTGGCCCTAAGGGTAGTCACGTGGCCCCAGCTTGCCATCCTATTTACTTAAATAACTTCGCGACCACGCATTGCCTTAATCCGAGACCTATATCAATCAATTGGGAATTGAATTCCCTTTCAATTGAATCCAGTTGCATTGTGGTGCGACATGTGGTTGAAAAGTTATTCAAGATTGAAGGGCTGGAGAGCCTGGGGCGGCTCCGGATTTAAAGTTTTAAGGGACTTATGGGATGTACAATACCTGATGGTAGTGCACCTAAGGCCCTAATAGCAAAAATAGGTAGTGCACATAGCAAAACTCTAAAAAATAATTATAATAATTATTAAGTTTAATATTTTATATATTTTAATTCTAATTTAATTGATTTATAATTAATTTGTAATTCATTATAAATTAATTCTTAATTAATTCTTAATTGATCTTTAATTGATTCTTATTTAATCATTAATCAATTAAAAATAAATTGCTATCGGAAGCTTATCCGCACCCTAGTACATAGCGCTGGTCCGGGCTCTCCAGCTAGCCTCTAACATACTATCCTTAATAACTTTTCCTTCAATGGACGCATCTTGATGCAACCGGTATCATTAGAACCGTCTCAATTAGCGCTTCCAAATGATATATGTTTCAGATTAATGCGACCGGTAGTTGCGAAGTTATTTTAGGATTTCTTGAAGCAAAGGCAGTTGGCGCTAGCCGAGGGCTATCACGTGATCCAGGTATTGGTTACAGATGTATCTTTTTTCAGGTGCTTCTTAATCTTTAAATTCAAATAACTTCAGATTCAGATATCGCATCAATCTGAAACATATATTGTTTGGAAGCTCTAATTGAGGCGATTCCAACGATATAGGATGCACTAAAGCGGCAGCTTGGACTGATGATGGATTGTGTGGTTTTAGGCAGATTGAAGCTTTGAAGCTTGGGCTTTTTGCAGCCAGCAAAACTCCAAAAATAAGACTCGAAAGTTCAAATAATCAGGTGGGCCCCTGTCAGTCATATGGCCAATTACAACTCGCTAAACTCCGGATTTTCGTGTGACCGAGCCCCATTCTGGGTGGGCTTTATAGCGGGACACTAGGCCTAAAATGGGGGGAGTTTGAGGTGATCTACAGGGGGGCACTTGGGTTCATCTACCTCCTGCCTAGGTTAGTAGTTGTTAACTTGTTATTATTCAAATCGGTATTCAACATCACAGCTAAACTTAGTCAGATAGCAAGCACATGATATCAAGCATAGAAACTAACCGAATTACATAGTACCTACTAATCGTAGTACTAATACATGTAATACCAACATAGATATGTAATAGTGCAACATTAACTTAACAGCCAATGAAGGAAAATCGATATTGAGCCCAATGTTGAATTCGAATGTCTCTAAGAAATCCTAGACTTTTAAGAAACCTTCCAGTCCTTCAACGCTTTTTCTCTTTTCCACATACCCTACCTCATCCATCTCCTGAAAAGCTTATACAAATAGCCATGGTATCCTCCAATACTTATCAGGCTATCCAGAATTGGATCAGCCGACAGCAAGAATACGAGGCTACGAACTCCTCTCCTGCGCCTATAACAGATACTCAACGAAAACTATTAGACAAACTTGAGCTTGCCTTACCTCCAGAGGCCCCGATTCAACCTGAACCTCAACTAGAAAATACCAACTGGATTGGGTATTTGCAAGGTAAGCAAATCTCATTACCATATCAACATAGTCCAACCTCGTCACAAAGGCTGCAATGCTAATCCCTTGGTAGAATATCGAGCTAGGCGTACGAAAGGAACTGGGGGGATTGACTTTGTAGAGGCGCCCGGCCCCTTTGCACAAGGAGTGCAAAGATGGTACTACCGGGTGAAGATCCAGGAGAGCCCAACTCCCTTCCCTGGTCCTAATGGTGGTTTATTTCCAGATGGAACGGAGCCCTCCTTCGTACGCAAGAAGGACGCCAAGAAGTATGCTGCCAAGTGTGCAGTAGAATGGCTGCGTAAAAACGGATACATGCAAACAACACAACAATCTCCGCCGGCGAAGAGACAAAAAGTCTCGCTGCCCCCGCCGAAGCAAGCGCCGGGTGTAGATGTGACAGCAACCCAGACTCAGCCCAAGGGGATCGCATCACCCTACAACAACGACGAGGTCTCAGCAGTAGACAAAGTCCGCCAGCTTTGCGTGACCCTCGGTTATCCGGATGTGCAGTATAAAATATCGCCCTGTAATACTGAAGGGTTCTATGACGGCTTTCCTGACCTAGGAATGCTGGGTTTAAAAATTTTACCAAAGGATATCGGTCATGTGAAGAATATTTTCGGAAAGAAATGTGCCAAAGAGATGATCGCGGAGCAGTTGCTGACGCCTCTGACCGAGATAGCCGCGCCTCATATTGAGAAGAGAGAACGGATTCTGGCGGGCTTAGGGCCTGTCAAGGAAAAGAAACTCCCTGCTCCAGCTGATTCTTAGTGGCTTGGGATATCTACATGAGAGTCCTAGAGGCTGAGTGAGTTGCCCAGATGACTGGGAAACATGGCCCCAGCATAAATTGGCAACTCGCAGGTTGTTTGCGTTAGTCACAAAGGGGACTCAGGTTCAACCCGATAGTATAAGAGTATACTAGATATAAGTGCCTATGAACGGACTACTACACTACCTATGTATGTGTGTCACAATTCTAGAAGGGAAAAGCTTCGTCATTATCCCCAACTGTCCGATACAGGCCACTGTCATGATAACTATGACGGACATGAGATGACCAACTTCCGCCTCATTCTTATTATGATAATATAGCTACACGAGAAAGTATGGTTTGCCTTGTGACGACTTTCCTTTATGAATTTATATACCTACAGACCCCTTTACTCATAGCACTCGTCACTCCTGAATTACCTCCACTAGGTACTACTAATAGCCTAAACTTAGTTCATCCTGTTAGCTCATATATGAATGGCAGAGGTATGTGAGAGATCATTAATGCTTAAATAGTTAGCATAAATCAAAGTCCTTAAGTAAGCTCATAATTCTCAACTACGTCCCTCAGTATCACGGCATCTACTGTGTGGTCTTTACACAATCTCCCACCCATAGTCATCTCAACAAGAAAGGGATTGGTCTCTCACCAAGTCAAGCCAGGGTAGCATACATTATGAAGGGAATCTTTCACTTCGTCTACGTTGTTGCCCTCTTCTGTCTTGGGGTGGCATCCCAGGGAGCAGGGCAAGATCTAAACAAGGTTACTTTCAGCACGGCAATCTGTCCTTGGTATTATCTCAGAGAAATACGACACGACTGGGATAACTCGCTACCAAAGGATATGAGACAGCCTAGTATCGAGTTCACGGCTACATGCTACAACGGGAACAGCGGCCAGCTCCGCACGACGAGAATAGACCTCGACAAGTAAGTTCACCAGCCCGTACCTGACCGTAGCATACATCTCCTTTTGCTTTCCCCGTGCCTTACCGAGCTCCGAATCAGAAAGAATGCATATACCTCATGGTAGATAACTTACTCTTCATTCCTATCTACAGATGCATCACCAACGACCAATCGGTCCTTTTACCCGCCAACCCAGACGCGCACTTCCGAACGGAAAGTATAGGCCCCTTCTCCAAAACCTGCGAGTCGTGCGCTCTAATCTACACCGGTCCCTGGAAGTCCCCGGACTTCACGGATGACGAGTACTTCGTGACTATGCGATGCCAGTGCAAAGGAGAAGCCCGTTTTGACGAAACGCCGAATATGATCAAGCTCAGTAAGTCTAATATCTACATACCTATATATCTCCAAGTAAACCCCCGAGAGCTTTTATTTTTAATAAAAAAAAAGAACTACCCTCTCACCTACTCAAAAACAGACGACCCCAGGACCCTCATACTACAGGTCGACCAGACCGGCACCATCAGCTGCTTCGGCCACCAAGGCGACGAGGTCCCCTACGACCCCAACGCCGTGCCCGCCATGATCCCTCGCAGTGCCAACGCCACAACCGTGACCGCCACCTCAACCGCCACCATAACCACGTCTGCAACCGCAACCGCAACCGCAACCACAACCGCGAATCAAACCATCACCACCACCGTATTCACCGCCACTGCTATTACCACCATCAGCAACACATGCCCTGCGCCCTCCCCCTCAACCCCCCCAGCCTCCGTCTCGACCGTGACCGTCACCAAGAAAGAAAAGACGAAGAAGAAGCAGAAGAAGAAGCCAAAAACAGCAACGGAAACGAAGACGGAAGAGGCAGTAGAAGCGAGCCACGCCACAACGCCGCTGCCGAGCACCGCTACCGTCACGGCCTCGGTGCCGGTCACGGTGCTCGTGACGCCGACGCCGACGCCGACGCTGACTACGATTATTAACGCGAGCTTGTCGTCTGCGGTGAGGGCGGTGCTGAGTAGTACTGTTGTTACTGTTGGTGCTTGAAGGGGTGGGGAGGTAGGACGTGGGTGTGGATGAACGGAGGAATTAGGGTTGAAGGTGGTTAGGAGGGTGGGGGGGGGATGCCAAGTAGGTGGGTGTATGGAAGTTGGGATCGATAATTATAAAAACATCAAAAAAAGGGGGGTATGTTAGGGGGGGACGTAAAAACGTCCAGTTTTCTCCCCTCTTCCCACCCCCTTTTTTAAAAAAAAAAAGTATTTGGAATTTTATATACAAAGGGTTGCGATTGTGTTATTTTGAATACATTCAGGTATTTACCTAGGTTAGGTATCTACTTGCGCGGATATATACTTCTGGTTAGGTATAGTTATAGCACTTGACATATGGAGGTCATTATAACTACAGATCATAATCACCATCACTCTATCTCTTCTCCCCCCTATACCTACTTTCTCCTTAGGTAGGCAAAGTAGGTACCTAAGAAGTCGAGAAAGGGGTATAGGGGTACGCAGCTTCGTGGGAAGCAAAGATATATAGCAGCAAAGACTTCCTCAATACTTATTTATATTGGGATACTACCTATGTACCTAGTCATCAAGGCTCAAAACCCGCCGTATACCTAATCCCACCTCCCTCTCCCCCTCCCCCTCCCCCTCCCTCTTCCTCCTCCCCTGCCCCCCTTCCCCATCGGCACATTCGCCACAACCCCCTCTGGCAAATCCGCGACCTTCTCCCCATCGCGCCACAGCACACCCACCCCCTGCCTCCTCCCCTTGACCTCCTTGAAGTACTTGAGCGGGACCACACCCTCGTCGTTGCCGTCCGTGAGCACGACGCCGTTGGCGCTGAGCCACCACCTGATGCCGCCGTCGCGGAGGCTCTGCTGCACGTCGACGAAGACGACGAGCTCGGCGTCGGAGCGCATGCCGCTGATGACCTTCGGTTTCCCATCTTCCCCAGCCCCAACGTCGTTGCCAGCGTCGGCGGGTAGGAGTCCGGTGCCGAAGTGCACGTGCTGGCGGGCCATTTTCTTCAGGCCGCCCGAGGCGAGGATGGCGGGCCAGAAGGCGAAGTAAGTCCCGTGGACGACGATTTCCGGGACATTGCCCGCCTCGAGGGTGATGGCTTCGTGCACGGACTCCTCGGCGAGCTCGATGCTGTGGCCCTGGTTGGCGCGGATGAGCCAGGCAGCCGGGTCGTCGTTGTCGCCGGCGATGGCGGCCGGGTCCTTGGGCTTCATGGCGAAGCGCTGCTTCTCGTTGTCGGCGACGGCGTGCCGGATCTCGTCCATGGACGGGTTGAGGGAGCGGATGCGTGGCCATTGCAGCTTTTAGTCACACCCCCCCGTCTTGCTGTTAGTTTGGTGGGACTACATTACGGACTCCCCTTTCTTTCTTTTTTTACCTGACCCCTTACCTACACACCCCGAAGAGCAGAAAAACAGAGAAAGCAAAATAATGAAAAAATAAATAAATAAAAGAGATAGAAACTCACCACCCGATCCAGCGGCGCAAACCCCTCGACATCAAGCTCGACCCCCGCCGCCGTAGCCTGATGTCTCAACAGCGACGACAGCGCCTTCGAGATCATCATATCGCGGTCCGACTTTCCTCCTCTCCCTCCCCTCCCCCCGCGACGCCCCCCTCTCCCCCTAAGCGCCAGATCCCCCATGCGTTCCGCCGCTCCTTCGTCATTATCCGCCATCACTGCTCCTTCCCGCAGACTATACAAGCCACTACTAGCAGCAGAAAGCGTAGCGGCAGCGGTGGTGGTGGTGGTGAAGAAACTGGTGGGGGTAGTGTGCCGATGATGGTGATGATGATGCACCGGCGGCGCAAACAGAAGTGGCAGGGATTCGCACTTGCACCGGCGCCCGCACCGACGCCCGACTGAGCAGCGTAGAGATAGAATTTTGAAGAGGATGGGTGGGGAGAATGTGGTGGTGAGGTTTAGATACTAATAAGAGTATCTATTTATATAGGAGGCCTTAGAATGAAAAGACAGGAATTTGGTTAAGTTAATAAATACCATGTGATTTGATGTCTGTTTGTAAAATGTGAAGTGCTTGAAAAGTGCTAAGGTTAGACTAAGTTAGCGCAGCGGGAGGAGTGCTTAACGAGCCGCAATGTGCTTGTTTGACATATTAGGTACTACTAGTAATAGGTACCTAGTACTAGGCACCGAAGTGGTTTTACTGGGTAATACTACTAGATACTGCTGTATCGCCTAGTTAGCACTATTAGCTTGGCAATCCACCTGAGTCATCGGCTTCAACCTGCCTAACCCAGGGACCTTCCCTCACCTAGCCTACCCTCACCATATAAATAACCATAAAATAACCATATAAATACTCTCTCAACACTTTCAACCAACACCCTTCTTCACTTCAAGCTTGCAACAAACAGGATAAAGGTGTTATGGTTTTTATCTTCATTTCAAACCCCTAATATTCATACATTATTAGGAGCCATCCCTTCCTCCAGGCCACCTATTTACATAGTACATTGGTAGGCGACTGTACCAATCAAGCCTGCCTTTCAGAGCCTATGTCGTATGATGATAACACAACGCCCTTAAGCCTCAAGACCGGCTTCGTATCGAAGCAAACAATCCCCCTTTCTTGGGCTCCCCCCAACCCCCTTCCATTGCCCTACCAAATACCATATGCCATATACACTGGTCCTCTGGCTTTTATATTCCTGATCCTTCCTTTTGCTATACAGCCAACAATGCTTTCCGGTGCACGCCTCGCCAATGACGGCCCAACAAAGTCGTTAAAAAAAGAAAGAAAAAACATCTCGCAACGGCGGAGGGGGTATTATACCAAATAAAAGAAGTCCCAACCCAAAAAAACAAATGGAATCAATCCGTCCAACCCCCCCGAGTTTCCTACTCTGTTTTTGGGGGGCCGAGGGGGAAATGCCTTCGCCCAAACGACCTTCTATAATTACAAATGTCATGAGCCTGTCGTGATCCTCCTCGTGGCCTTATCGATAATTGCTGCTCACGGGAGAGCTTGCAACCAAACCTGTCCGGTTCGTTCGCTTGTCGATACTACCGTGTCGAGCACGAGCTATTGCGTATTGCCGCGGAGGAGGTCTTTCTTCAACAATCCTTTCTGCCACGTTATATATCTCACGGTCCGGCGTTGTTCGATCAAAGTAACGACGGGATGGTGTTGTAAGACTGGTCGACGTAGTTGCTGGTATGACTAATTTGGTATTGAGTGCCGAGGATCCGAATCGTCGTCGAGGTAAAGCCGAAGACGCCAGAGCCTCTTGTTCTCTTGACGGAGCCGCAGGTAATTGTGAGCTGTACTCGCGACCTGTTCCGGATCGGCTTCCTTGGACTTCGGTAATGGCGCGAGGGGGCGGGAGAAAACGACCTTCATCATCTCTGTTGTTTAGCGTTCCACGACGACCCCTGACAACCACCGGTGGCTTGCGGTCAGAGAAGTCTTCTGGCTCCTCTGTTGTAGCGCGCCGAGTTCGTAGTAAAGATGACTTACGCCCTTCCTCCGGTTCTTCCGTCCCGGCTCGACGACTCCGAGATATCAGCAGTGCAGTCTTTCGCCCAGCTGCAATCGCTGCAGTGGTATCGGTTGGTGTAGGTGGCGCAGTAGAACTGTAAGTGGTGTTATATCGTGGGGCCGCTAGCGAGCTCCCTGCAAGTGAACTACTCGTATTACTTCGCCTATCCTCATAGCGGGACAAGGCTCTCGGGCTCATGTTAACTGTGATCGTGCGATCTGCAACACTGGGCCGCCTTTCGGCGGCCATCCCCGAGAATTTTGTAATGGTAGGGCTGGCCGGGGGGTTCTCCGGCGCTGGCACGGTAACTTGCTGCGTAGTCACTTGCTGTGCCTTGCCTCGTGCTACCCCCTCACTAAGGGCCAAGCATAGCTCTGTAAGACTGCGGCAAATACTATCTGCCTTTCGTCTGAGCTGGCGGTCGGTGACGGTGGTACCACTACCAATACTACTTGCACCACTGGCAATAGGGCCTGGCTGACCAGGCATGCCCATCATTAGGGAGAGGGCTAGAGCATCATTGGCAGCTGTTTCTAGGGCTTCAAAGACTTCCCTACTAAGAAAATCTTTTGATTTAGTCAACGCCGAGTGGAGTAGTGGATGAGCCTCTCTCTGCGTGGTATTCGTTTCTGGTGGTTGCACAGCATTTCCGGAGCCACGTTTGGGGGAGGCAGAGAGGGTCGTGGCGTTAGTGTGGGCTGTGGGTGGTCGCTCCTCGTATGCCCGCGACATGGCGGCGCCTGAAGTTGGAGGAAGTTTGCCAGTTAGTTCTAGACGGTGGATGCGGGACTTGAGATCATCGAGCTCATCCCATACTGTGGACGGGGCGGCAGTCGATGTGGTAGAATTTGTCCCTTCAACACCATGATTAACATCATCTGCATGGGAATCGTGTTTTTGAGATTCTGCTGGCTTTGGTACGAGAGGCGAGGAGCTGTAGGTACGAGGGTGGCTGTAGTTGACATTAGATTGTTTTAGAGATGATATGCGAGACGGGGCGCCACTGCCATTGTCGACAGAGCCTTTCCTTCTGTTGTAAGCGGAGCCTTGCTCAGAGGGTGCATCTTGGAAGGTCAACGATCGCGGCGTCAATGGAGAAGCACGAAAGGGAGTGCTAGTGCTTTTAGGTTTAGCCTCCTCAGAAGATCTGTCCCTGACGGCTCCTCTGTACGTCAGAGTACGAGCAATTCTCTCCCCTGATTGATCATCACTAGGACCTCTTGACCGGGAACTTTCCTGGTCGGATAAGCGTCGCGTCATCTGGGGAGGTGACGATGGTTGGTATGAAGAAACCCCCATGGAGAGAGGTCGCCGACTACTTCGGGAGACGCGAGACTAAAAAAAAGAGGTTAATTGAGGAGAAACTTATTAGATGATTATCAAATAAGAAAAAAAATGAAGTGGCTTTAGTATCAAAAAAGCATTGATAACAAGCAATTTGCGGGTAGATGTATAGTAATCTCTGGAGCGCGACGATCTTGAAAGCACGCGCGCGTTATACAAAAGGCAGTAGTGGCTAGTGCAGAGGGTAGAGGCATATCCGGGTTGTGCTATGACACTTCTGTGCGCTATGAAACAGAACAAGGGGAAGAGATAATTAATTCAACTTACCAGGGCGCTTTGATTGTCCCCATAGTTTCCATTCCTATTTGCACCGCGTCGTAAAGAGTCCTCCCGAGCAATCTTTAGAAATAGATCTCCGCTATCATCACCATCTGGACGATCTCCTGCTGAGTCAGGCGGTGTTATTTGCGATGCATCTTCGTAACGCCTTCCTTCTAATGCACGCAATGTTCTGTCGCGATGATTTGAATCACCGTAGTCATCGCCCCCATCGTAGGGACGAGCGTTGCGGACATTCATGTCGAGTACAAGACTCCGTCGTTCGCCGGAAGATCGGAATGATCGAATAGGTGGGATAGATGTGGTTCCGCCTGAATTATTGGAACTCGCAGGCGGTTTGTAAGATACAGGTGGTCTTCTCACCATAGAGCTCCTCCTTTCATCTGTCGCTGCTGTTTTCTGAATGGTCTTTGGCAGCAATAGTTCCCGCTGCCCGTGCGCTGGCCCCTTACTTATCTCTTCTCCTGATATCGCAGTTTGACTATCATCAGTCGCATGCATTCGCTGAGACGACGCAGTCCCGTTTATCGAACCGCCCACGACAAGGGCACGTTTATGACGGGGTCGTCGTGCAGTGATGATGGTGACTGCCGAATCGGTGGGCGACTTGCCGCTGATCGCACTAGAGGTAAGTTTGTTATTGGCAGTAGCAGCAGTCGTGGCAGCGGCAGTAGCAGTAGAGTCCAAGGAAGCGGATCTTTTTACGTTGTGGGATGATGTCGATGTGGCAGTCAATAGGGCAGTGGGGGATTGGAAGGTGGATGCCCGAGACCTGGGAGACCTGAGAGGGCTCGATACGTCTTTTGGCAATTGTTTGGGTGAGACAGAGTCAGTATCGTTACCAATAGTATGACCAGTATTGCGATGATTATGTGCGACTGGTGGGGTTGAATCCTGGACGGCGTTTGGCTGCGCAGGTTGTACTGGTTGCACTGGTTGCGCTGATTGCGCTTCGGTGTATTGCTCCGGATCAGGTGAGACAGGCGAGGGTGGAATGTGGTGGCTTTGCAGAAGCGAAGGCAATTGTATGGATTCTTTTTTCCGATCGGCAAAGCGAAAGGCGGGGAGTTTAGAGGAATTATGACTTTGTCGGTGTGCGTGTAGAAGAATATTGTGTTGTTTAGAGGGTGTAGAAGAATTTGTCGGATTTGTGGACGCGATAGTGGGAGCGGGAATAGAATTGGAATTGGTGGTTGGAGAAGGTAAAAGGGAGGACGCGCATGGGTCAATTGTTGCTGATGCTGTACCTGTTTATGCATAAGATTTATTGGGTTAGTGAAAAACTTTGGTGGCTCCAGTCACTGCTGGGCAAAGATAACCAAAATTGAAAGAAGAAAGAAAAAAAAAAAAAAAAAGGTTGCGCTTAATGTTTGCGCTTGCTTTGCGCTGGATAGCGCTGTACTGATAACTGTGATACCTACCTACCTACAGTACCTACCTACACTGGTCCTACAGTAACCTACTGGGTATACAGTAGGGATGATGTTCCTGCCGAGTGCACACTATACAATAGAGTTTGGAAAGAACAAATAAGAAAAACATAATTAACAAGTAAGAATAAAGCAGAATAAGAATAAGAAAAATAAAAATAAAAAGAATAGGAAAAATTAGGTAGGGAAAAAACAAAGATGGAAATGACTACCTACCATTACCATTAGAGGCTTCGATTGCCTCGGATTTAGAATTCGATTCCATCTCGTCCTTCTTCCCTCGTCCTTGTCTCAACTTTTTAAACTTCTTTTTCTTCCCTCTTTCCTAGCTATAATGCGTGCGTATAATGCATACAATGCTATAATATGCCAACTATGCTTTTGGTATTCGTCCACCGCTTCTCATAAAAAAAAATCGAAATGCCGTATTATTATTCGTCCAATAGGGTCGGTATGCACTAGTTAGCTCGTACTTCAGAATCGCCAGGGCTCGAAACGCTGTTTTTTTTGTGCTTTGCATGAATTAAAAATCAAGGAAATCGATCGATGATGTAGAAGTTTGATGGCCTTATCGCTCTGCGTAGGTCCCACAGGTTATCGTCGTGATCACGGAAACGGCCACGACAAAGAGAAAGGAAATGGAAGGAATGTAGTTTTGCAAATAATGAGCGACTGGATGGTATGAGAGGACCGAGGATCGATTCTAGTGCTAAAGGTTTTAGGAGAAATCCAAGAGTGAATCGGGATCCTCGATCATATTCAGATTCGGCCAGGGCAGGGACACACAGGTAACAGCACGAACGTCTAGCCTAAGCCGGGGTGTCATGGGAAGGTCAAGGTATGATGGACATTGCACATGGCCCGTTGGAGGTCAAACCTAAGTTAACATTGGTATCATCTATTGTTCAATGTTTCCAAGTTACCAGAACTACAATATCCAGTAGGGAAACCTGTTTAACATGTATGTAGGTATTATTTAACCCCTCTGGTCCCATCTGGTCCTGCCCACAGACCATATACTCATATGATCATGCCCTATTACTTGCTCTTTTCCTTCAAGACATCTCCTCTCTTTGCCCAAATTAGGCTAGGCCGTACATCAGGATTAGACGTGTACATACGGAGCCGGACTCGCAGTCATGACTGTCATGGAAAGAAGAGTTATTACAAGATGAGCTTGGAGCGCCAGTATGGAAAAAAGAGGCACTAAGAAGAAACAGACTAGCTGTGGGACACAAAACCGCCGGGAAACAACCACACACAACCACGCATCACAGCCGAGTGCCACTAAGAAGCCACTTGGATGCATGGGTAATCTGATACCTAGATGAGGTCCGTGACCATGAGATTGGCACCATCATCATAGCCGTCCCTGCTCCCTACATTAACTGCTTAACTGCTTCCTTTACATTCGGGACCGTCTGTGCTGCCCATGTCGGTCCCTAACGGAAGGATCTGCGATGTATAAGGACGTACAAAGTATGGTTCAGGGGCTCTCGTCAATAATGGAGAAAGATAAAGTACCATGTATGCTGTATGTATGTGTGTATGTAAATACGTACATATAAAAGTGGTTTACATTTATTAATATACATGTACAATACAAACTTCGTCGTAGTTCAGGTATAAGCGACTTCCCTCATATTAATTTGTGTTCATTTCACTTCAGCCAAAGTTGGCGGTGAGCGCCCAAACCTGTTGGTGGAAAGCCATATTAGCATATTAGCATATTAGAACTTAGAAGGGCTTGGGCTTGCAATAGTTCATCCAGTTCCGTTCGTACTAGCTTGGAGTAGGTTACTGCTAACTACTGCTACATGGTAGGTAAAAAAGATCAAGCGAGCAAGGCGAGAAAAAAAAAAGCTCCAATCATAATGGCTGTCGGGTTTTAGATGTCGCGCGTGCGAACGTGCGAGTTGTAGGGGCCAATCAAAATGACGATATCCATCTAGGTAATGAGGAGGCTGGTCATAGTTAATAGAAGGCGTGTGTGTGAAGCCCCCAGACTCTGGGTTGAAGGCTCTTGCTCGAGCTTGTAGCCAGGGGTTGGGACACACATATACATGGTACTAGGTTGGTAGTTATCTACCATGTAGTTACGAACAATACGGATTTAGCCGTCAACGACTCAACGTACATAAATCTGTGCCTACTATGTTGTGCTACATATATGTGAATCTTGGGAGGAAATATGATATATGACTAGGGACACAAGAAGATTATCTCTCCGCCTTGTCCTACAGTTATTAGCCTCATGACTGGTTAATGTTTGTCTACATATGTATCCAACACTGAAGGCATACATGTATATATGTAGAACGCTATACATACATGCACTTGGTAATCACCTAATCCAGCGATTCTGGCCAACGGACCTAAGAATGTAAAAACCTGGCTGACTTGTTGGTTGGATACGATCGATATATGGGATGTATGTAGATGGTTGCGGGCTTGGTATTTTAGTTATGCGGAGTCCTGCAAGAAATTAACGGTCGGTTGCAGAGGTCCAGAGGAAATCCCCTCAAAAATGCCCCCCTGGTTCGTTACAGGAATTTTGTTGAACCACGTTGGCTGATAGACCCATCGTAGGTGTGCTGTGCTGTGCATTGCATTCTCCCATGCCTGTAAGCACTAGGTTAGATACCTACCTACGGTCTATCTATCTACAGTACGTCCACTAGACATAGTCTGGTGGTCGCAGATGCAAGGAATCGTCTTGTCAATCATTGCGGGGTTGGACTTGTCGTGCCCAACTGGGCTGTCTTTGCTGGGTAATGGATCGAGAAGGCTTCCTTTTCATTCTACCACGATGTATTTTGTCCATGGAGTTCACCTTATTTTGGGGAAAATGGGCGAATGCATATGCACATGCCTAGGTTCACATTAATGTACGTTCGTATGTAGTCGTTGCAGCCGTACCAGATTTTAGTATCCGGGACCGTATTATTACGAGAAATGGCAATCTTAGATAGATTGTAGATACATATGAAGGGATTCCCGGATTAATCTACTTACGACTATAGCAGTATTTGGGCCCTGAACGGAATGCGTCTTATTTTAAGAAGGGGTCCTTACAGCTTGTGGATCCCTTGCACAAAATATTCAAAAACACGCTAAAAAAAGAACTTAACCTAAAAGAGCACCTTTTTTTTTTGCACAAATCTCTAAGACCCCTGTCATTAGCTTGTACTACGCTGTAAGACCTATCTCTTATTTTATGCAATGTACTGTTTAAATCGGGTCCAAAGCTAAACTATAAGGGGTTTAGCGCCCCACAAAAGAGCTCTTATTTTCCTGTATGCAAGACAGGTTGATTTCAACCTGTCTTGCTTACAGAAAAGCCTCTTACAGCGTCGCACAAGCCCTGACAGCCCTTTTAAAGCCCCACGCAGCTGGCAAACAAGCCATTACAGCTGGCAGGCCAACTACGCAACTAGCTATTTTCAAATATTAATACAATTACCATTCAATTATTACAAGTGTCTTTTAATAATTACAGCTGTTATTTTATTTCTTTCCATTTTATTTAAATTACTACAGCTGTGACAGGTCTTTACAGCTGTCGTCAGCTGTTGGCTAGGCTAGCCGTATTCAGTTTAGATTGATTGCAAGGGATAAGGAAGATACATTTGGATTCATAAGATTTTATGTGTGGGGCCAATGTATCTTTTTAAGAAGAGCCCTTAAAATAAGACGCATTCCGTTCACAGCCTTGGTATATTTACATACCTAGTATGTATGTACATTGCATGTACTACATGTAATACATGTAATACATGCAATACATGCAATACATGCCTCCGTAGATACATACGGTAGGAGAACTACCAACGGTTGATCAGAGTAATTTTTGGCGGAGAGCCACAAGGGTCGCCGGGCTCTTGAAATCGGGAAGAACAATCGCGTGAGCCGCATGCGGAAATCTCTCCATATGCCTGGAGATGATCAAACGCCTTGGCTAAGGCGACAAAGTCCGTGGCAGCAGGGGGGGATAACACTCATTTAATCAAACTTTTTACACGAACTGATATGGCTGATATGTTTCAGGATGATGCAGAGTTGAGCCTCAATCAACGGTATTTACATACTATACCTAGGTAGGTGTGTTTGTCTCGTATGCCGCCCTGGAGCAACTGATGATGCTCTTCAACGGGAGTATGGCATCGAACGAGGATCGCTGCAGAGGCACTGTGCAATAACTACCTATGTTTTAGGGGACATCGTTAGTGATCATCCCGGGATGATCCGTCCAAATCGGAGGCCTAGTGTAGTGTAGGCCGGGAGGTGGCCGAGTGCGGATGAACTGGCTCGATAGAGCACTGGTGGCCGAGGTTACGTATGCACCTACTACTGCGTACCTACCTGATAAATGTTAGGTAGGGTACGACAGATGGCTCAACTTCTCATTGCTCAAGTAATTCCCACTTTCCAGCAGATCTGATTACTATAATTTCATCAAGCCTTAACCAGTATTCCGGGACTTAGTCGCATGCTGGCATTGTTGGTGTTGTTAGATCCCTGATGGTTTGAGTACTATGTAGGGAGAGAGATCGAAGACCCAACATTGAGGTTATGATTTCGAGTCTCCTAAAGAGTGGAGGGCCGAATTCTCTTTTTAGTGGCTACTACGGAGTAGATGTTCACACAGTCTACATATGTATAAGTACATGGCAGTAGATGAACTAGCTAAGAAAGCAACCAAGATAGCCATAATTTTGACCCAGATGCGCTACGAATCCTGAAGTTGGGATGCTTCATTAAATGGCCGTTAGTCTACCTATGTAGTAGGTCGTGTGAGTGCCACACGCCGAGGTACCCAGTGAGTGACCCAGCAAGTAGACAAACAGTAAACCTATCCCATGTGAAAGTGGACTTTAACTCAAGTTATCTATTATTAAATCTACGCACATGTGCATGTAAACATGCAAGCATCGTCTCACTGATCGAAGCTTTAGTAGGTCAGTGGATATAGGTGCTTAGATAACCCACCAAATCCTCAGACATATTTGAATGAGAACCATGTGATTTAGATCAGACAAAGAGTTCCAACTCCTGGTGCGGTAGTCGAACGGAATATGATTTGCGAATCTGACTTTGAACTGATCTTGACTTGGACAAGTGGCACGGCAACAGACAACATTGAATAACGATACTTATGTATACAAAAATGTAGTTATACAAAAATAAATATAATCCTATTAGCGCCGGGAGTCGGTATAAGGATCCTACCCTAAGTACCCTAGGTCTGTAAGTTGGTACACTACTTTGTCACTAGACTCACGAGTCACTACTGTACTAAGAACTAAGATCCGTTTCTAGTTCTGACGAGGGGGAAAAAAGAAAAAAGAAGTCAAGGCGCGGTCGTTTCAGGTCTGCCTAGCACTAGTAGCACCAGTAGCCGAAGCAGCCAGTGATGTGGAAGTCGATGCTAGCCTACTACTAAACTAGTAGTATTCCCAAACAGCGCGCTTGGACGTCAACACTGACAATCGCAATTTTCACTTCCCACTTTGTAGATGTAAACCTAGCATGCCAGCTAGATGAGTACGAAGTAAGTTTACAGGCCCAATATAATAGACACAGCTGTTTGGTCAACATCTTCCAGACAAGTGCCCTTATTGACGGTTCCAACATCCAGATGTCCAAAACAGATAATAATCAGCCTCATTAATCCACTTACGTGCTATATTTATGACCATGTGTGATCATGGAGCATAGGCCATAGACCATGGATATGTCGACTAAGGGGAATCGCCACAAACATGAGGCTCTGCTGCACTTCGAGTGGCAACTTATGATTCATATGCTTTTTTTCCTTTGTCAACTCTTCTGAATGAATAGGGGCTTCACAGCCATAGCTTTTATAAACCTTAATTATTACATGATTGGTCACCTGCTTTGTCAAGTAAAACGACGGACGGAGACTCAGACTCGCGTCCCTTCGTTCCTTTGTCCCTTGCTTACGTAGTAAAGATGGTAAATATAGCAAATGAGGATTTTGCGTGGGTATTCAGACTAGAAGGAATCTTGGAACCTAGAGCTAGATGATCTTGAAAACCCCAATTTACCGGGAGTATGTAAGTAGATAGGTAGTTACCTAACCGTTAGGCAAGTTGCTATTTACGTTCATCTTGGCATTTCAACCTACGTACATAGTAGTATAAGGATAACTGCTTCAAGTAAGGGCATATAGGTTCATAGGTTCCTCGTTCTTGACCGAAGTGTGAAGTCCTGACGGATTTTAGTCTTGAGGGAAGAATAAATAAAATGGTAACTATGGAGAGAGAGGTTGTAACATTTTATACCTGCTTACCTACCTAGGTAGACATCCGGTCAGACAGTTGGATCAATCCCATGAAATGCCTTGACATGGTTATATACGACATACTAGATAGGGAGGTAGGTATGTATAGATGTATTTACCTAAACTAGTAGATACGTATTAGGCCACCTCCCTAATACTACTACATACTAATACATAGTATGTATGTAAGCGACTATCCATCTTGCAGGTTATTCAAGATTGAAAGAGCCGCTTGCGGCCTAGAATAGATAACTATGTAGAATTTGCCATCTATGTAGTTACATACATACATACATTATTACATAGTATATCATATACTTACATAGAAACTTGAGTTATACAGACATCTGGAGTATCGCCGCATTTTCATAAATTGGCAAGCCACATGCGCCAATTCCGGCTTCTGCTTGGCATTGAGAAGAAACGATTGGTGAAGTGAAATTATCAGCTGCATGGCCAAATTTGGCACCAGTCTCTTGATTGGCTGATCATCGGCGCCTACTGAGCTGCAGACCTCTATTAATAGAATACCTAGTATTGACCATCCCTGTCTCGGCCAATGTCTCGTTTCGCAAAGGCAAACCCCTTGTCCAAATAGACCAGTCAGAATGCAATACGCTTTAACTGTTAGTAACTTAACGAACCACCCGCATCTTGTAGACAACATACAGTTCAGAACTCGCATCTCACCCTAGTTGTGAGATGTACATTATGTGTCAAGGTGATAGTGCTTCATCAGCAGCAGGAGGGCAACCGCTGGGAAACATTGAGGTAATAATTGATCTCTCTTACATATTTAGCGCAACATTGAACATCATGATTAAAAAGTACCTATTACATACTTATAGTTACATACATAGGTACATAAGTAACCGGGGATACCATTAAACTTGAATGTGGGTTCCATGTCCAGTTATGTACTATGCAGTATGTACCTGGGTATAATATGTAGTTAATGTACAATACAGGAGGACTCCACCCTCTGCAGTTCAAAAGTTTGAATGTTTGTTAGCGCTCTAGGCCAAAGACAAGTAGCGAACTTGTTTCAAACACTGCCATTGTCTATAGTGGCTGTACCCCAGTTCTACCGCCCTTGTAGGCCTTGTGCTAAGGCCAAGGGCCAAGTCCCGGTCCCCGTCTAGCGCAATCTCAATCCCATTCCCATTCCCATTCTTTTTTTCCTCCTCTCTCAAAAGTTCGCAGTTCAATATTCAACTCTTCTTACACTTAACATTTTACACCGTCTTCCAGCGCCGCCATCCCGTCTCCTCTTCCTCTTTCTACCTGCGCCCATCTCCGGGTTTTTTCTGTCCTCTTCTAACCATTCTCCCTTTTCCCCTTGTTTCCCCTTGTTCCTTGTTTCGAACGACTTGCGCGCGCCAGAGTGCAACAGGTGCTGGTGTCTGTCCCTCTGAACCCGTTTGTTCACCAACCGATTTAATCAATCTTACCCTAACGATTCTTTAACCCTCCCTTCATATCCCACACTGCCGCAGTCGACCTTGTATCGCCAACCGCCGCACTGCCCTACTAACCGTTACTTAGCCATTTGCAAACGGTCAATTCTTCACACATTTTTATATTTATATTTTACATTTTTACATTTGACATTTGACATCGCCTAGGTTGACATCCCTGAGGTAGTTTGGCTTAAGTGCGCTTGCTATCTTCCTGATGGCTATTGAAACCTAGCAATTCTAGTTGAGAAACAAGATTCGCATACTTTCCGTCCTTTATTAATATTATCATATATTCTTTACAATCCGCTCATTAATTCTATTTTCCTCATTTGCCTTCTGGTACTGTTCTACCTTCAGCTACTTCCCAACAACGCGACTACGAGTTGCCTCTTCAACGGTTGTCTCTTGTAACGAAGAGGGCATGGAACGTGTTAGTTTTGGATTAAGAAAAAACAGTATACAATAGGTTGACTGGGCACAATTAGCTTGGTGGTTACCATACTGAAAGAGAAGGAGAGAAGAAAAGCAGAAAGAAAAAAGGAACTAAGCGTAAGGAGAAAAAAAAAGGATACAGCAGGGCTGTACGTACAAAGCTTTGTCCTCACCTTCAGACTGCGACATCTTTCGTTCAAAAAACGTTGTTTCTTGTGGGAATTATTTTGACCTTCTGGACTAATTCAAATACGGCGAAACACTACGAAAACACGGCTCCCGTCGAATAACCCAAGAATTATCGAATTAAGAGGTGACGAAAGATTAATTGTTTGTGTTAAAAAAAGAAGGAGTAGAAAAGAGTGATTCTTGGTGTTGTCGGAAAATGCCGTCGGCCACAGCTAGACGGATGTATGAGGATCAAATACCCTCATTTATGTCCATATTCGACCCTGAGGCTGATTCACACATGGACGAGAGAGAATTGGTAACAGTGGTAGACCCCAAATTAATGGAGATGGAGTCGTCTTGTGTGTCAGGGCAACTTGTCAATAGGTTGCCACAACAACATTTGTTGCGACCATTACCTGACTCTTCGCACCGTCACCAAGAAAGCACGTCGACTCAAAATTCCGAATCCGCAGATTCTTCCCCCACAACAACTTTAACCACCGATACTTCTTCACTTTCCGATCCCTCACCCTCATCATCTCCAGACTCACCTGTCAATTTAATACCTCTGAATTCATTCCCAGCCACCAATTTCGGAGGCCTATCATCCACAATGGGTCGTTTACCGTCAACGCTAAACAACTTGTCTGTAAATGATCTAAGCAATCGCGAGAGACCAATGACTTCTCCGTCTCCTAGAAAGAGGAATATGAAGGGCTTATCGATACAACCGCCTTTCAATAACCCGCTAACTTCAAACCTGGTATCCGAACCACCATCGCCTGTTTTCATCAAACCCAAGATTCCAGGAATGAAGCGAAAGCCTAGCCAGCTCAGTCTCCGAACTGATTCGACAGGACTGAACATTCAACCAACAACCCTCGAGGTACCCAGTTCTCCTGCTCTACCCCCACTTGCGCAGCGAAGATCTCTCAAACACTCAACGTCGTCCCCTCATATGCTTTCTGGATTGAAGTCATCAACCTTTGGCCCATCTGGTGGTATGACTTTCCCTCCAGTCCTTGAGCGTGGTACTTCAGGCTTGTCTGAGATGTTGCGACCAACCAAACAAGGATGCCATGGTCCAGGCTTTGATACCACCATTCTCGAAGAGGATTCGCCTATCAAGACGCAGCTAGCTAACCGTGCTGCGATGGATTTTGAGCCTTTCATTGAGCCCGAAAACAACGAAGATCAGAAATCCCCAGGCTATCCCGATGGGCCGATTGCGATTTACGAGGACAATGTCTACCTTTATTTGGAACCGACCGCCGAGGAAGCGTCAAAATTTGACGTAGTGATTAACGTGGCACGTGAAGTGCTTAACCCATTTGAGGCCGTCGCCAAGAATAATCGATTGGGGAATCATAAGGCTCTACAACTAGAGTCACCTATTCCAGACACCGCCATGACCAACGACAGTTTTGCAACGGCATTCGAGTACCCTCCTTCTTCGGACCACAACATGACGGAGACGCCCACAACTCCGAAGGGTACCTCGTTCTCTGAACCTGAGTACATTCATATGCCGTGGGAGCACAACACGGACATTGCAACGGATCTTATGATGCTATGCGAGACAATTGAGCGTCGAACGAAGGATGGAAAAAAGGTTCTTGTCCATTGCCAACAGGGCGCCAGTCGTTCAGCTAGTTTGATCATTGCCTATGGTCTTTATCAAAACCCTGGTCTGACTGTCAATGATGCTTATTACGCCGCGCAGTCGAAGAGCAGGTGGATCAGTCCGAATATGCGTCTGATGTATTGTTTGCAAGACTTCCAAAAGGAAGTATCTAAGAAGTTGCCTCGATCCGCAGCAGGACCTCGAAGTGGAAGAAGCCCCACGAAGCATCGCCTTACCCTTTCTGCAAATGCCATTGAGTTCCCATCGAAGGAACCGTTGACCGCGCCGTTACCTGATGATGAGCAGGGAAGTGGTAATAGTCTCAAGGGAGATCGCGGCCAGAACCATTCCCGTGGAAAATCTTCCCCAAACCTGGGAGCGATTTCTCCAGGCCCTTCGTCTGCACCATCAACCTTTTCCTGGTCCGAAAAGGAGGACGAGAATGATCCTGGGAAACCTGGACGGTTCAATTTTGGCAACTCCCTCGAACCACCCAGATTCTTCGAACCACTACCGGCACCGGCAGTAGTCGAGCCTAGCCGAGCGTTACGCCCTCCGCCTACGCCGTCATTTTTCAAGCCGCCTCCGTCTCCCGCATTCTTTCAACCTCCCCCAACACCCGGATTTGGTCCAAGCCATTTCGGACATGGGCCGCAGCATTTTGGGTTCTCCAGCCTAAATTTTGGCCAGAGTGGATTCGGCCCGAGTGGATTTGGTACGGAAGAGCACGGTGGTGTTGGTGGTGCTGGTGGTGCTAGTGATGTAGAAGTTGTCCCTGCTTCGCCGGACGATGATGCCCTCATGTCACCAAGAGCCGAAACCATGACCAACAACCCTTTACACGACTCTTACACGGAGATGACAGGATTGAAGTTTGTTGAATCGCCCCCAACACCCAACGAGGGGCTCTTCTCTCCACGGCAAACGATGTTTCCAAGGGATCCATTTCTCCCTTTTGGGCGACCATCTCAAGTAGCCGATCCCAGAAGTCCTCCGACCAAGGGGGAAACTCCTATTGTTCGATCAATCGACGACGTATTATGATCCAATCAGATTTCCATGGGAGCTGTACGCAAATTCAACGAACTCGTACTATCAGTATCTAACAAGACGCGGCCCTTTTGTTTGTTCTAATTTCCACCGCCGCAACCATACCTTAATTTATTCAAGCATCCTTCCATGGCAACAGCAAAGCTTTGCATGGCCTATTGGATTGTGTAAAACAGCCTGACCACTTCGAATTGGACATACCATTCGATTTAGGATCATAAACGTGACACGCGACCACGCAATACGAGATTTGCAGAGTCTAACCCCAAACCTCAGTTGGGATAACTCAGCCCTTTTCTCTTTTGTTTACACACGTTACACTATTATTGCTTTTCCTTGTTCTCTCGCTTCTTTTTTTTATTCGAGTTATTTTGTTCTTGTTTTTCCGGTGTTGATTTAGGGGCACACGGTATGATAGCAACCAAATACCCGGACGGTTATCGCGATACTTCTTCTGAAAGGGTCGGAGAGCTCGCTGGATCGGTTTTGTTTTCGGTTGGTCAGATGGACTCCGAAAGGATAATTTCAAGGATAAAGGCAAATTCAATTTCTAGGTGTGTCCAGGAATACCTACATCATACAGGAAAGAAAAACGGCATGGATCCGATACCAGGACATACGGACTGCTACTTTACCCTCGCTATCCCCTACTTTCAATAGCAAAACGTTGCTGAAAGTAGGTTTCACTACATATCACGATGTTCGGTGGCAACAATACGGCCTTCGCACGCGACAACGCGTGAGATAGTAGAGGGCACAGAGCATGCAGGCAAGCAAGTAGGCAAGCAAAGCAATGGCGTTGCAAGGAGTTGAAGGAAAAAGCAAGGGGAGAATTGGGAATAAACTCGGGAGAGGGGATGCCGCCCCTACCAAAAAATCCCACCATGTAAATATAATACACAAACGGCAATCGAGAAAACGACATGCAAATATTTTGCGTGTCTGGTTCACGAAATTCATTATGAGTAGTTCGTTCTGTGATGGCGAGGGCGAGGGCTGTTAAGATCAGTAGTGTACTAAGCTCTCTTCTTTTTTTAAAGGGCTTGGATCACTTGTAGAAGTAGATGGATCCCAACAGTAGTACATAGGTAAAATAGGTATACCATCACAGAGTGGCTACGATAATACTTAATAATAGAGATCTTGAATCTTGTACTGTTCGTTCCTCGCTGGTTCTAGGTATGCTATCGACCTAGGTATGTCGGTTGGTTATTCTCATACATGTAGAGGTAGATACCATATACATACATACATACATACACATATACACATACTATACAGGTAGGCAGGGTATATTTACAATTGTATTTGCCATTCCCACTTTCTTCTATGTACATAAAATTCAATGGCATTGATTGATACGTGACATGTTACACGCCACATGTTACATACTAGGTACCCTCTATCTACGTTCACGTCCACATCCTGATGATCCATGTACCAACACGTAACGCAAACGCAAGCTGGTATATGAAGGTAGGTATCCATGCTACCGATTCTAGGTAGCACTTGGATGATAAAGGGCCAAGTATCATATCATACACGAACATGATCGCTTTTGTTCAAGTCTGAAACCATACATTCAATTCCCACAAAAGGGGGGGGGGGGGGGGGGGGGTGTTAAATAAGAGTATGTAGAAGCAAGAGCAGCAAACGCAAAAAAACAATCATAGCTCCTTCTTCTCCCCACCTCCAGCCCGCTTCTTAGCCGCCTCCTTCGCCAGCTTCTCCTGGCGGGCGATGGCGGCCTCGACGCCGATGCCGCCGAAGACGAGGCCGACGCCGAGGACCTGCATGCGGGTGAGGCGGTGGCCGAAGGCGACGACGGAGAGGATCATGGTGAACATCTTGCGGGTGACGGTGACGGTGACGAGGAGGACGGAGGAGAAGGTCGCGAGGGTGTAGACTATTTGATTTGATATTAGTATATATCTCATATACGTGGTTGATATCGCTGGAAAGGGGGAGAAAAGGGAGAGAGGGGAAGGGGCTAAACTCACAGATAAAGACCTGCCCAACCGCACCGCACGCCGCGAACCCCAGCACATCCGCCCAAACGCTCGGGTGCCTCGCCATGAAGCCCAGCGCTGCCTCGAGCTCGCCAGCGCTGCCCGCGACGTCCATGCCGAGCCACTCGCCCACGCCCGTGTGCACGAGCCAGGGGCTCAGGACGAGGTAGGCGGCGGTGACGGCGGTGCTCATCAGGTTGTTGGCGCACATCATCTGGGGGCCGGTGTAGGGCTGGAAGGCGCCGAAGATGTAGTCCTGGGTGCTGTTGGTCAGGCCGTCGAACAGCAGGTTGACGCCCAGCAGCAGCAGGCCCCACGTGCTATTGCCGTTACCGCTGCTGCTCTTCCTAGCCTTCCCCGAATGCAGGGTGAAGACGGCGACGCCAGCGGTGACGGCCGCGACCACGAGGTACTTGTACAGCGGGTAGCGCCGGCGGAAGACGGTGATGTGCAGGAACATGACGGGCAGCAGCTTGCAGCTCTTGGCGAGCAGGAAGGTGATGTAGTCGATGTGGGCGAGACTCGCGTAGCCGAAGGGGGAGGCGAGGGAGCTCGTCAGCGCGACGAGGAGCAGCGGCGCTAAGATGCGGCGCGAGGGGATGATGGGGGGCACGGCACGGCCGGCGGGGGTGCTGAAGTAGAGGTAGACGGCGCCGGTGGCCGCGGCAAATAGCGACTGGATGGTGTTGAGGAAAACGGGATACTTGAAGACCTCGGCTGCGCCAACCGGGCCGTGCGGCGTCGTCGTGAGCTTCTCTTGTAGGTATGCCCAGGTCAAACTACGGTTCTAGCATTAGCAACACCTTCCTCTTCCACTAATCGCACATTGTCGCAACTTGTCGCAAAAGGGAGTCGATACGTACAAGGACCCGTAAATACCAGCGACGGCAATCACCAATTGCGTGACGCCCGCTTCCTTCTTCGCTGATGTCGCTGTCGCCTTTTCAGCGACTCCATTGGACTGTGACACCATCTCGTCCCTCCTCTTAGAAGGCGTCGACTTTTGATCCTGGCGCGTAATGTATTCGGTCGATGGTTGGCGCTCAACTGGCTTAGCCTGCTTTATACGCGCCATGACTACCTGTGTACTTTTTAGGTGTGTACCTGTGGAATGGAATAAAACACGAAATGGAATAAGTGAATGAAGGACCGAGTTTGACTATTTAACTAACTAAAAATTCATCATCATCATGTTACATGCATGTGCTACTAATGTTGGTGGGAACATTGAACGATGCGCATCTCGAAATACTTAAAATATATACTTACGAGTTCACGAGCTCGTAAACTTTATGGCTGATGACAATCTGGCCACTAAAGTAAATACTGCCGGCAGAACTACATACTTTATACCCTAGGTAACTACTAGGTATTGTACTACGGTACAATACATACTACATAGTATACCTACATAGGGCGGTGAGAGCCGCCCCGCCTATTCTATGCATGCTCTAGGCACTTGTATTGTATTGTACAATACTTGATACCTAGTAGTAAGTACTACCTACTGTAGGTACTAACCTTAGGTAACTACAGTGTACCCTAGCATCTTCGAAGTTCGTACATTAGGTACATAATTATACTATTTCCGGGACAGAGCTTCAAGTTCAATGTCGCTTACATGCTACGCAATACACAGTTGTTACTTGGAGAATCACATAAGAGAGAAACCAAGAGGTTAAGTAGCTATATATAGTTAATGGCCATGCGCATGAATTCTTTTTTTTTTGTATCAAGTTATTCCTCTGTCTATTTGCTAGATACTCCTAATCTAGACATCTCTCAGAAGATCGCGCCCATTCCTCGTGTGCGAGGTTGAAGGAATGGGTACTGACTAAAACGTAATAACGGGTCCAATTCCCCCTTTTACACGTCAAGAATGAATGAATTGCCTTCTAAGCTAAATGCCCTCGTCCTTATGCTATCATAGAGAACTTATGGCACCACACCACCCCGTTCCAAATATGTCACCCCCTTTGCTGAGCTGCTGCTTAGGTTGGTACCCGGCCTCTTCAACAGTCTTTGCCTTGACCGAGGCCAAACCCAAAGACTATGTGGGATGTGGGGTAAGAGCCGACCATAAGATATAAAACACCGTTGGAGTTGTTTTTATTTGATTTTGTGAAGCTGGAGTAATCTAGAGGGGTATTCCGGATTAATGACTAGAGGACAAAACGAGGGAGTAGAGTTGTATTGTGGCAGGAGGTTAGTCGGAGTCGCCTAAGAAATGTAGAGGTTGATTATGATCGATGTGTGTAGTTTGTAGTCTGTAATGTAGTGTGTAAGGTGCATGAGTGAAAAGCAGATGGTGAGATTAGGCCGTATCTCCTATGTTCGATGGAAGTCGATACAACGAAGATGCTGACGCATGGGGACGGATGTGTCAGGTGAATATGAGCTATCGGAAGCGTTGCGCAAAGGTGAGATGTCGAGTAGCTACCGGTAGTTTGCCGTGCGTCATGTGTCAGGACCCACGTGTCCGTAAGATGTTGGGGATGTTGGGGATGTCGAGGAAATATTAAGGAAAAGGAATTGAGACGAGGCAATAAAGAGGGTTGCCTCTGATTAAGGAGAAAATCATCGTCATGTCATATCGCGGGAACCACCCAGACCAAGGTTGGTCAGCCTTGCGGCAAGTCAAATCTGAAGTGCCCCTTAAACGCATTGTGCGTTGCTAAATCAGACCCAACACTAGAAATACTCCGGATAGATGTTATGAATCCCCAGCCTCTTCAAGCTGGCCACACATTCCATAGTGACCACCCAAAGATTACTCAGGTGATTGTGCCTGGCTACGGCGCATCTTCTCGGCTTCAAGATTCTCGTACAGCAGAAAAAGTGCCGATTCGTTAGCCTTCGCGGTTCCCATGATGGTGAACATTCGCTCGCCGGTCTCGTCATGCGGTGCCTATGTAACGACGTCAGTAATTAATCCATTACAGATATCTGAAATCATCATACCTTAGCAATGGAGATACGGGCGCCCGAAGTCTTGCGAATCTCGCTTATCTTGCTCCCACCACGTCCAATGATGCAGCCAACCATGTCTGCAGGAATACTGATGTTCTGCGTTTGGATCTCCTCACCGTTTTCATCATGCGTCGGCGGGCCGCGGGTGGCCGCATCAGAGTCCGATCGGCGATTGTATGGGCGTGTACTCCCATTGCTGAAGTCGGCGCCGTTGCCTGTTCGCATCACACGTGTGTTACCATACTCGCCTCTGGATGCGCCATAGCCCAAATTGCCAGAACCAGCAGTATTGCCTCCTATGGAACCTGTACCACCGGGAGCCGTTCGGACCACAGGGTTGTAAAGTACAGTACCAGTACCACGCTGCCAGTCGTCAACCAGGCATTTGCAGATTTCCCAGACGGCTTGTCGGATGCCATCGGGAGTTCCTTGGACCTCGACGATTCGTTCGGTAGACTGCGGCAGCATCTCTTTCTGCGCGACCATGCGCACATTTGAGATATCTTGAATATACTTAATCTTTTGGCCCATTCTGCCAATGATAGTACCCATCTGGTTGTGGGAGATGAGAAGCTTGATTTCTGGGTGGTGGCAAATTAGCATAGTGCGCAAAATAGTAGCAAACCGGGAAAAACTTACGATGGGTGCCACTGGCCTGGATAACACCGCCCATTCCTACGGCCGGAGCTCCTTCCGCCAGCGAGCGAGCGACGTTGGCGTAAGCTCGGGCAATGGCATCGCAGCCGCCGGAGATGGTTAAGACGCGATCAGGCACACCTTGCACAACCTTACTCACGCCAGCTCGAACGCCGGTTTCGTCGCGTAAATCGGCGACATTCTTGCCTCCCTTGCCAATAATGACACCGGCTTCCTTGGAAGAGACGATGGCGCGAAGAGTCAACTGCGCTACAGCATATTCTTCGTCGGTCTTAGGAGCGGGTTCGCCGTCTGGGCCCAAGCGGGGCTCGTTATCATCGAGCTTGAGTTGGTCAACCGGGGTAAGTAGGTCGTTGCCATTTGGCGAAAGTGCGTCTTGAGAAACAGACATGTTGATGATGATTGTGTTTGGTGGATGTGTGGGTTTGCTAGGTGATATGTCAGCTGCATCCGACTCGGCGATACGGGCCGGGTTGATCTGAAGAACTAGCACTTCAAGATGAATCCCGAAAAGATACGGGCGCAGAAGATCCTGTTGGGTGACGCTCAATGGGGGCGGGTATACATAGAAAAGTGGTACATACAGGAAGAGAGTGGGTTGCTATAAGCTCCGGATCTGGTGTTTAAAAGACGGGCTGCAGGTTGTTAGCTCTGATAAGCTGATGTGGCTGCGGGGAAGTTATCCGTTGATGGATTATGTAGGAATGTAGGGGTGTGAGGGAAGAATATGAGGGAGTGAGGCTCATAGGTTCATAGAAGAGAAGATGGCCAAGAAAAGGTCGAGACGCGATTAACAAACAGATCTTATCTCGTCAGAGGCTGTTGCATCTGCACGATTTCGACATGTGGTTGTGAAAATAGGGAAAAAAGGTTATACAACCAATGCAGGAAGAAGCATTAGGAAGAAAGGAAAGGCTATTATGCGAAACTGGGGCTTGAAAGGCGGGGCACTGCATACTTGACTGACCTTTTGCTGCAGCGCTGTGTGTCTGTGCTGCGCAGTATTATCCTGTTGCTTGAGGTCTTTTCTATTGCTCTGTTCTGGCTGGGTCTTGGTGACTTATGCGGGGTGGGAATATTTTTTCTTTTCTTCCCTTTTCTTTTTTTTTGTTTTGCGCTTGATCTACTAGGGTCTTGGTGTCATCATCCACGCGAGAACGGGGACTTTTTTTTTTGATGGAGACAAGGACCGTTGGCGGCTGGGTCTCGGTAGGTGGCCAAGATGGTCTAGGTAGGTAAGGGTACACTCGACCAGGGTTGGATAAGCGGTGATGAGATGGAAAATCCTCAATGAGGTAAGGTCCAATGCTTGAAAGAAGGTGAACAGATGTATATCTACCTTTTCTGATGAGACTTCGGATTCGATAAAACGAAGAAGCGCGAAGAGAAGAGGGGATTGTATGAATTGGAGAAAGAGTCAACGGTTAACGGTTTGTGGATAAGGAGGGGTGGGAGAGGGGAGAGGAAACGGAAGTGAGGTGGAGGATTGAGGGTGAAGGGTAAAGGGCGGAGGAAGAGGGAGAATGAGTACGGTCAATTGTTGTATAAGAGAGGACGAGAGAAGTTGAGTTTCTGGAGTGAGACCGCTTATTTACGAAAAGGTTACGAAGAAGTGTGAGAGAGACAGACGAAAGGAAGTGTGTGGGAATAAAGAAGTGTAGGCAATTTTAAGGTATGGAACAACCGTGACTGGCTAGTTGTTGACGATTTGGGACAAGGTCGGGTGCAGCAAGCACGTTCTTCAATGTTGTAGGTAGTAGCACCAGAGGTTAATACCTACTAGGTAGTACATGCCTACCTACCTACCCATACGGCGTACATATACCTATATACTGGGTACCTAAGTAGGTACCTACCTGCTTTTTGGCATACATACTTGTAGATGATAACATCAATGAGGAAGTATTGATGGATGCACCTGCCCAACTAACTAACTTAATTGCGCACTTACCTCTAGTGGTTCTACGTGACATAACTGAGATGATGTATACATATTTGCGGGTTCAATGTCGTATACTTACTACCTATGTAGGTAGGTACGTATTTGTACTTTCCTACCTTATATTTCTACCTAGTACTATGTACTCTTACCTTATTTACATTTTACTTCCTCGACAATCCATGCGCCGTTGTGCCTTCCTTATTACATGTACTTTGAAAACAATGCTCATTGATACAGCACGAGTAGGTATTGTATGTCATCGACATGGATGTATTGTTGTTTTCGGGCCATTTATACTTGGAATGCTTACGTACCTACATAATCGGTAGTAGGGTATACATGTATGCAGATATCCAGTCTATATAGTTAGTGGCTGGCATCAATGCCAGCTTTATCGATATCTTATTGTCTTATTAGCAACAATAATTTCGATATTACATATGACATGTAGGGATCGGCAATCAACATGTGACTTGAAATTTATTCAAGTCAACTCATTGTCATTGCCTCTACACAGGTATCATGCATGGTTGCGACGACCATACGTATGTAATAACTAGAAACAAGACAAGTTGTAAATATACATGTCTATACTGAGTAAAATAAGTTGTCGAGCCAATTATAAAGTTCATATCGGGCAAGAAAGAGGGGGTTTATAAATCGAACCTGTACCGTTGACATGCTTATCATGTTAGATACCTACATGCATATACTGGTTACCTATTAGCTTATGTACTAAGGGCATGTATTGTATTGTACTATACATAGAATATATGTATATGTGCCCCTCTATTATGAGGGGTACATACATGTATGTATGTATGTATGTAGGTCCAAGGTCACGGTGTGTATTGGCAAAATTAGCTGGTAGCTGCGCTTCCAGCTATTCAAGGCAGCCCCGTTCTTTGATTGCCTTGGTGACGAGGGAAAACATAGAAAATATGTCAACTGTTGCCTTCAATGGCACCTACTCGCTCCAAGTCTCATGATCGAGCTTCGATGCACATAATCGGAGCGTTCCGTCCTAAGTTATCGCAAGTACCGTGACCAGTAGTGTCAACTTTATGTAGCATGTAGTTACGTAGGAAGTAGCAGACTAGCACTGTCTAGCAGTGGGAAGTTTGTACCTGCCCCTCCATCTACATCATGATCTTATCTGCTTCCCTTCAATATTTCTCAATCATTGATTATCTAATGCATATAAAACGGGTATACATTTTTTATGAATTATCATGGTTTGACTTATAATCAGGCAACGCCGTGTATTTATGTAGCTCACAGCCTATCAATCTTTATTCAAGAACTTCAGATCTGTATGAATGTATTAACCATAGTACATAGTATGCAAGTACATAATATGTACCATGTATGCACCCCACGGAATGCGTCAATGTGGGATACATATGTATACTAAGTACTACTACAGGACAGGACATGTAGGTATCGCGAATGTACGTGGGGTTTCATTGGGCAAGTACCTGAAGCAGGTCCAACTCAAGCATGATTGTAGTAATCACAAGAAACAAAGTTCACGTTTACATAGTGGAAACTGTAACGGGGCGTAAACTACTAGGTACCTAGGGTAGGCATGTATAGTATGCACATATCCTAGTTCACGTGACAAACAATAGAAAGCCCAATATAGGAACATCGAAGTACTGCATTATAGTTGTACATGCCTACATATATATCTGATTGATATATACATATGAATTCGGCACTGGTCTCCTCAAGCTTGCTACCGAATCTACTATACCCAGTATTCTACCAAATATATACCTCGTACAACGTGGTGTCCACGTCGACGGGTTCACCCCGGCCGAGTGTGTAGTCGGCTATGCAAGTGTCATGCTCGAAATCCAGGCTGATAGGACGACACGGACAACTGCTTAAATAACCGAAAACTGACAACTGACGGTGGTGGCAACTTTTTGTGAGTTTTGGTCTCTGTATTTCGGGTTTCAGATACAGTCCAAACACACACACTTACACGCACACCCCTCAAATGAAGCCCACCTACATAGGTAGGTAGGTACAGGTTTTTCTCGCTACCATATAATGATAAAGTCTTTAACATCGTATTGGTTGCATTCTTAGAATCCCAAGGCTAGATAATCTTATGCCCCCTCACTTATTCACTGTAAACATGCAGCTCGGGATCTATACCTATACCTATACCGCTTCACGGCTAGTTCTTCAAGGGAATAGGTACGGCGTTCGGTGTCAAGGCGCGAAGAGAGTCAGTGCGAGGCGCTTCCTCAAGGACTCGCTTCGTCCAAAGAAGTTACACCTTAATAATTACAAACGATTTAGATTTGGGGACATTAGCTACAAGTTGAAGTGATCATTAGTTTGGTCAGGATACCTGAGGATAGTGCTTATAATCCATCTTTTACACCGCGAAGCTTGGATTAGATCGGATATCGAATCTACTACCCAAGGGATGTAAATGATGGCAACTAAGCATTCATAGCTCTGTTACATATGAGTATCCGGTCCTGTGTCAACACTCCGAGATCGCGCCGACACCTTCTATTTCCTATTCACCTGAGTCGCTCAACTCCTGCCAGCAGTACATTTCCATGAATAGAAGGAAGGCCATAAGATGTTGTGTGACACGATTCTGCACGTCTCCTGGCGCGGAAAAAGCGAACGGATAGCTTAGTGACGGTAACCGGTCAAAAAAAATGATAGACGCAGCATTTTGTCGCAAGCCTCCGTTCCGCTATCCGGATAATAAACCCCACTTACCGTGGTAGTTGACGAGGTATATTGAGGTCTTGAAGGAGAAACCTCCGACATGGAGAAGGTGTTTGCTGCGATGCATGTCATCGAGAAAGTATGGACCCCTTGTCTAAAGTCACTAATTGGTCAAGCATAAGACTATTGGTAAACGGCTACTCGTCGTTCGCTGTGGGGTGACAGCCTCAGAAATGTTGCTTATTTAGAAGCGCTGGGGTACGTTTAATCCTCATGTAGCTTGCATTCCAAGTCCGGCTGATCAACCCACGCAGTCTCTGATTCGTCTATTTCTCGGAGTCGCATGTTAATGAAGACTGAGGATGCAATCTTAAAGCCTTGTTTAGATATTCGATTAGGATCATGTCCTGTACTAGGCTTTATCTTGAATCTAGAGGTTAGGCGCATTTCTAGACACTACCTGCAGCCATTGTAGCCGAAATTGGCGCCAGATATTCAAAGGGGTAGATCAAACACGATCTGAGGGTCTGCTATAGCTAAGAGAAGCTTGCAATGCTAATCCCGGCATGCGACTGGCTATTATCTCTGGCGTAGGGTCTTCTCATGCTGTACCCAAAACCTCTTACATCCTAGATGGCCCCAGTGATCAACCCACCATTCGCCAAAGCTATCTTCGACTTCGTGGTCAACCTTGGCGACCCTCTCGTTGCGTTTTAGACCACATACGAGACAAGCTTTAGGCGCAGTAGGGGCTACCTTCTCGGTTTGGATCTGCATCGACTCACTGATCTCCGGGATCTTTAGTTGCTCCGCATTATTCTTGATTGATGAGTTGGCAGCAGCCACCGCGGATCGAAGACGACCTATGTGTTCTTTCCAATTGGCTACAACATCGGCTGCTTCACGGTCCTCATGAGCAGCCTGTGTCTTATCCACGCCGGCAAGTTTCATCCCTTTGCTTCCCGCCGCCGAAATAGTCATTCGCTGTGATAGGAACTTGTCCCTATGCCATCTTAGCTTTCGACCGGCGATGATCCGGGCTGCGACTGTTGCTAGAGCCACATAACCTTTGAGGAACTCGATGGTTTTTGGATTTGATAAGACGCGATTCTTTATGGAGAGGGATTGTCCGCCAACAGGTTTATATAGTGACGTGTTCGCTTGATCGAACAATTGTGGAAACATTGATAATAGTATGGACGGCGGGGGAACGTTGGTTGGCGGTAAGTTGTCCTCAGGGCGATCATTCTGTTGTTCCGTTTTTATATCAACGGGATCGGGATCCCAGTCCCAGGTTGAATCTTTAGGCTTGGGCGCAACTGCGGACGCCTGAATATTTGCCGGTTGCGGCGGAATGGGTTCTTCGGAGTCCCAATCCCAGCTCGAGTCGCCTTGTTTTGTATTTGGTCTTGTTTTTTTATTCGAACTATCAGATGCGGCCCAATCACCGCTAACGCTGTCGCCCCCTGCCGACTTTGTGGGATCAATGGATGGCCATGCAGTCGTAGGCGAGGTCAATGGTTCGTTTGCGGGCTCTTTCTTTGAGGCCGGAGCGATTGCAAGTCCGGGAAATGGGTTTCTTTCCTGGAACGATGGCGATCGTGGTGCTTGAGGATAAAAAGCAGGTTTGCCTAGATTCAAGCCTTGTGGTCTCTGAGCGGATTGTATTTTGGTGTTCCCCGGTCGCAAAGATATGTCATGCGTTAAAAGGTCTGGACCTGTTTGTATTGGGGAAGCCACTGTCTCGAATTCTCCAAAATCATCGTCGTCATCCCCTTCATCTATCTTCTCTCCTTCAAAGTCGTCTGCGTCAAACAATACGTTTGGGTTAGTATTAAAGGTTCGCTGTGATGATTTTGAGGGAGCAACGGTGGGTGCTGGGGCCGGAGCTGGGGCCGGAGCTCTGGTCTGCTTAGGTGGAGCTTGTGTCCGCGATGGCGCGCTCGCTCCATCTCTCCATGCAGATAAACTATCAAGTTCAAGGAGGTTATTTGTCATTAGGTCCATAGTTGATGCTCGCACAACCCTGGTTCGTTGCGACTGTTGAGTCGTCGGTCCCGACAGAGCCGGAGCCGGAGTCGGAGCCGGAGCTGTTGCTATTACTGGCGTCGTAGATGATCTAACTACGCTTGGTGCGACTTCAAAATCACCCCATCCATCATCGTCATCATCATCCTCCTGAGCCTTAGACTGAGTAGGCTGCAAGGGTGTGCTTGTCCGAGTACTTGAACTTAACGACTGCTGATTTTTTGGCAGCTGACCGCCCCAAGAAGCTGTTTTATTGTTCCATTGCTGAGTAAATGGAGGTTTGTTTTGCTCAGGTCGGGAGCTAGTGTTTAGAGCATTTCTGACTACTGAAGAGAATGGGTCGTTTGTGAACGGAGAAGCCTGAGAAGAAGCCTTAGGTGGCTGTCCCTGTGGTGGAGGAGGCTTCTCGACATCTTCGAAGGCAGCGAAAAGATCAGCAGACATATCAAAGCCGGTGTTAAGGTCAACAGTTGACAAATTACATGCGTGGTGTCAGAGTATAGACATTAATTTCATAGTTGTTCATCGGTTCAATGGTTAGAAAAGGTATAAGAACAAACTATGCAAGAAGAGATCAATGATCAATGATCAATGTTGTGTTGGTTGAGGTTGAGGCTGAAGCCGAGAAACTGGGGCCGACTCAGTGGTAAGTGGTCTTGATCAGTGGCAGGGGTTCCAAGGGGTGGAACGGGTGGACCGGATTATTAACCTTAAATGGCTAGATGGAACTTGACTAAGGTTAGCTTCATAGATCGATCCCCATTATGGCATCGATACTATGTACTTGTACCTTGATATGTACCTAGCAGATACATACATAGTACAGTAATATGTCAGAACACAGGCAGTCACGCAACACAAGCTTGTTCTTTAATTAGATCAACCAGATTGCATAAGAGCTATGCGGCCACCAGGTTGCATACACGCATACATAGTATCTCACAGTAGCAATGCCTACACAACTAAATCCAGTGGCTTGGGATGAACCTTGGCCAGGGGACGGCTGGGTGTTAACTGAAGGCTTTATATAAAAAGGTGGTCATTCCTTCAATGTTGTGAAAGGTTGTTGGCATATGCTGGAAGCTACGATTGAACTATGAGGTTATATGTAGTTTAATATGTACATATTTATCGACGCACTAAGGTACAAATGTAGTACGAAGTATTGAATAGAGTTGACTGACGTATGTAAGTAATTTACCGCGGGGTCGGTGTGGGACTTCGATAAGGCCAATGCTCTTATCTTGATGGATACCTAGGTAATTGCCGGGAACTTGAACGCTGTCAGCTGGCTGCCAGTCTTTCTAACTTTGGATAACTCTTTCTCTCCTTTCTCTCCTTTCTCTATTCTGCCTCTTCTTCAATCTCTCTCCTTCTCCCTTTCTCTTGTCTCCCCTTTTCGCCAAATAGATGGGGAGGACGAGCCCCCCCTTTATGCTAATATAGTTATCGGGGGCATGCGGGGAGAGACATAAATTGCACCTACCAGGTTCTCTATATCCAATACCTTCACCTTGCCCATACAGACTTGGGCCTTCATAATGAGATCTCTAGCCGACTCGACGTGAGTGGTATCTCTACTTCTTATACATACTTGCAACCACATATATATTGATCCATTGCCTTAGTCAGTCAAAGCTAATCTCATCTCATTTAGCATACGGTGGCAAGAAACTCTTCAATACTGCACCAGCCTCGCCGATCTACAACGGGCTGTTAAGGATAATGGCTTCAATAGTCCATGTATCTCGGGATGCAGATCCCTCTGCTGGAAGGTGAACTTCACTCACACTCACTGAAATATAGGCCTAGAGCAAGTATACTAATATCAGTTGAACGCCAGGCCTTCTTACTAACCCAGACCACGAACACCGCAGATTGGTCTCATAGCCTATCAGAATCACGAAGTACATATTCTTCTTTGAAGGACCACTTTCTGAGATATATTAAACATCCGGAAGATCTCACTTCCGCCTCTGACGATCCCTTAGCGGATGATGCCGACGTAAGATGATTCTTCTGAGACCATGGTATAAGTCCTAACTTAGTCTAGTCTCCTTGGAATACCCTCCGTGTAGACGAAGTGCTTAGGGCCGAGATCCTTCAAGATGTTCAACGTTTACCAGATGAGCCTTTTTATCACCAGGCTCATATTCAGACGCTGATTTTGGATATTCTGTTCATCTATTGTAAACTCAACCCAGACGTGGGCGGATACCGCCAGGGTATGCATGAACTGCTGGCGCCCATCGTTTATGTTGTAGCCCAAGATGCTATCGACCCTGCCAACATGGCTTCTGATGGCACAACGGACTTGAGAATGTTGGAATTCCTAGATGCCTCTTTCATTGAGCATGATTCCTTCGCCCTGTTCTCTAAAGTCATGGATAACGCAAAACCATTCTACGAAGTGAGCGAGGCTGCGACCAATGCACTTTCTGCAACATTAGGTCAACACTCACCAGCATCCTCTATCATAGAGCGAAGCCAGTATATACACGAGATATGTGTATTCAAAGTAGACCCTGAACTTTCAACTCACCTCAAAAATATTGAAATATTACCCCAAGTATTTTTAATGTAAGTTATCTATTACTCCTCGAGGATGAGTTACTAATGTATTGCCTCGTCTACCGTAGTCGTTGGGTCCGTCTCTTATTCAGTCGCGAATTCCCTTTTGACCAGACGCTCGTACTTTGGGATACCCTCTTCTCTGTAGACCCGTCCTTTAAACTAATAGATCTGGTTTGTACTGCGATGTTAATTAGGATAAGATGGGATCGTAAGACTCACATGCCTCTAATCAAAACTGTCCTCCAATTCTAATGCTATATAGTTCTTGCTGCGGACTATACTGTCGCACTGCAATTATTGCTTAAATACCCTCCCCCTCAACTGCAACATGGCCCACATACTTTCGTGGATGATGCAGTCTATCTTAGGGATCACCTAGATTCGGCTGGTGGCTCTACACTAATAGCAAAATATACCGGGAAACCACCTTCATCTTTTGGTGGTGATTCTGGGACGAGCACGCCAGGAAGAACTGCATCAAGTTTACGGCGGAAACTTGCCGGCACTAGGTCGCCTCTATCCCCTCCTCGCTTCAGGTCTCCGCAAGTTGGTATGGAAGCGCTCTTGCAGGGTGCGGCTAAGGGTGTCCTGGAAAGAGGAGAGAAGCTCGGCATTAACCAAGCAGTGCGTGACGCCATGGTGGAGATACGCCGCAACGTTCAGGAAGCTAGGAGTTCTATGAAAGCAGGCAAGGACCTCCTCGCTGAACCTGGATCCAACACAACGGCACGAGCGGTGGCGGTGATGGACCGGAGGAATAGGCGGCTAGCCTCTTTGCTAGACGAGTCTATTTCTACGCTGAAGACTCTCGCCGGTTCCGATTTAGAAGACAAACAGAAATTCCAGGAGACTCTCACGCTCGCCGCTGCGAAGCTACAGTTTGTCAAGGTTTACCTTGAGGATTCTACTATGGCTCTCCCGGATGAGGAGGAGCCTGCGTCATCGCTGACAACAGTGGGGACTCTGGCTACTGACAACGTCATGGTCGATCCGGAATCCTTAAGCGATGCCGTCGCAGCCATGGCCCTTGACCCGTCAGCGCCCTTACCTGGAAACCAACACCAAAAGAGCACCACCAATCCTTCAACCGTCGATTCGTCTATAATACCGGGCTTGGATAGAATGGACACCGACGACCCGTTAGGCGCCGGCACACCAGCGACGGAGAAGAAGCTAGAACGTCCGCAAGCGCCCATTCCCACACGCTCATCACTCGCGCAGTCCTCCTTCTCCTGGATGCTAGAACCCGACGTCAACTCTTCCTCGTCATCACTATCATCGCCATCCCATCAGCAGCCACCCATATTCCCCTCGAAAAAGCCAGCGTCGTCATCGGGCAGCGGCAGCATACCACAGCGCAAGAGACCTTCCGTAAGCGCCACCCGCGAACGCACGGCTTTTCTCTTTGGCGAGATCTCGCCAGGTGAGGGGGGTGGCCAGGGCGTTCTGCCGGATGATATCTTTGGGCTGGAGGAGATTCAGAAGAGGAAGAGTTAATAAGAGGTACCCAGGTAGGTAGGGAGGTAGGTAATTATCCAAGGAGGTTTTGAGATTAGGCAACTAGTACCTAGGTACCTACCTACCTAATAGGTATACCTAATCATGAACGTCCTCGGCTCCCGTGGTCGACAGTTTTGCATGCATGGTAATTGGAATTTGAAGAGTCTGCTTCTGAGTAGTACCTTGGAGTAGTTTATATAGTTATGTGCTTGCTTGTTGGACGACGATGGGAGAAGCTTCAATATACCCAGATCAAGAGACATACATACATACCTACCTACTGTACCTATGTACGTACATACCCAACTACCGAGACATTATGTACAAGTGAATTATCATGTTGGTCTCAACACGATTTTGACTCTATTTATCAACTATCAATCAATCAATCAACCTCTGCTAGATTTTTTACGAATGCCGTGTATTTAGATGTAGATGTAGATGTAAGCAGCTACCTAGCCTAGGTGCTTAGCTAGGTTACTCAGCCTATACATGTGTAGGTATGTTGTAAATCCCATTCTCATGCATGTATCCAATCTAGTCCCCAAAGAAAGACTGACTTGACTGACTGACTGACTGACTGACTGACATAAAGATAGGTACCTAAAGGTAGTTATCGTATCGTGTCGTATCGTATCGTATCCTTGATGTGTATATGAATGTATTTTCATTTCATCTTTCATTTCGCATATCGTAACTCACCCCCTACCTAGTTAATCTACCCTCCTTCACCTTCACCTTCACCTTCACCATTCCAACCCTTCCCACCTCTTTCTTTCCTTCCCTATTCGTCTTCTTCACCTACATGTTTATGTGTATATAGTTAATGTGCAATATAGCGTAACGCACCTACCCACTACGCAACCAATCAAGTTCATCCCGCGAGTAGCTATGTAGCTACCAAAACCCCTTGACTTTATGAAAAAAAAAGGGGGGGAAAGGGATGACCATGGTCTATATATATAAGACGAGGAAACAATCAAAAAGAAAGACAAAGTGAAATAATGAAAAAAAGGACTAAACCGCCGAACGCCATACCCCAAGATATTCCAATAGAGGAAGAATTTATATAAAAAGGAAATCCCCAAACTCATTTGTACCGAAACCTGCCGTTCTTGAATTTTGTGTATCATCGTCATGCCTGTAAGAAGAAGAAAGAATAACAACTCCACGCTAGAGCTTGTATGCCATATTCCACCGAAGCAGTTGAAATTTGCTCTGATGGGGGAAAAGAAGAAAAGAAAAAGGAAATCAAGGGAATAACCCAGCATGTATACCAAGTGTAATTTTTCGTGTTGGTTCCTACTCCCCGAGTCTGTAATTCCTAAGAGCTGGGTATCATGCTGTAAATCTGTCTTTCCTTCCTCTCCGACAAAAAAAAAAGTGCGAGCCCCATTTCCTTCCCCTCCGAATTCTCTTTCCTCCCTTTCCCTAACTCCTAGAACCTCATCGGATAACCCAGCTTTCCCTTCCCATCATCTTTTCATCTTTTCAATCCATTTGACACCAGGGGTGCTGAATCACCTGTTCAATGTCATATCGTGCCAAGACATCGCGGTTCAGCATGCAGCGGATCAGATCGATACTTTCATCGCTGATTACGTAGGGTACTCGCAGGTCGCGGTCCATGATCTCATCGATGCTGTAGAACGGGTTCTCCTTATAGATGATTGTATAAAGCAGAATTCCCAAAGCCCACACATCTTGCTCTTTGCCACCGTACGGGTGACCCCCCAGTACCTCCGGAGCCGCATAATCTACAGATATCAGATTAGTCAACATAATCAATGGGAGTCTGGTAAAAATAAATAACATACCAATGGTGCCGACGAAAACATCAAATGGCCCACTCTTGATATATGCCGCACTTCCAAAGTCGATGAGTTTGATGTTTCCTTCGCCATCCAAAATAATATTCTCATCTTTGATATCACGGTGAACCACCTTCGCCTTGGTATGGAGGTGGTGTATTGCCCTAGCAACCTGGACGAAGATGCTTCGGCACTCATCTTCCTCCATATTTGTGCGCAGCTCGATATAATCGAAGAGGTCCATTCCTGGATATCCATGGGGAGCCATTTCGATGTAATAGTTCGTCTCGTCCTCAAAGAAATCCTCCATTTCTACAATGTTGGGGTGTTTGTACCCATCTCTTCGAAGGTAATCCAAAACATGGATCTCGAGAGGTACGGTGCCTAGGCGTCGGTCTCTGGTCCAAGTATCAACAAGGATCCGCCGCTTCGTCACGTATTTCAGCACAACCTTCTTTGCACTGTTGTTTTTGTACCTTGCTAATTTCACTTGACCATAGGCACCTTGGCCCATATCTTCTATTATCACAAAATCGTCAATCGTTTTTTTCCGGGGCGGTGCGTCGGCCTGAGGGTTTGCTGATTGTGTTTTATCTGAGATTTTCGATGCTCCAGAGATCTTTGCGGCTGCAGTCATCGCAACTACCTTAAGTTGCTGTGATAGTGCTGAAGCGGCAGAAGTAGGACGTGACTTGGATTCCTCCGTATCCGAGTTCATGTCCTGTGGCGTATGTGCTGGTGTTTGGCCAGGCGAAGGCTGATGTAATGGCGACGCTGCTCCAGAGGCTATCGGAGATCGTAATGCTGCAGCACCTGATGATCTGATGTTAGATGTGTGCAAATGTCGGGAGTATGTGATCCATAACGCATAAACTACTTCTGATTCGACCGCCGTCACAGCCACGTCGCTGCTGTGTGACTCATCGTCGCTTGAGCCCGAATCGTGCCCAGATTGCGCCTCACTCTTGACGACCCTCATCTGAACGTCAATTTTCAGCTCTGAGCCGTCGCGGTGCTTAGCTGGCAATCCATCAGGGTTTAGAAACGTAGCAGCAGCATCTAGGTTTCCGCTGTGTAGGGCCAGCAGAGTCGCTGCTTTCCTAAAGCTATGTTCAGGTATCACAATACCGTCTTGAAGTTGCACCCCATCGTGGTTAGTTACGATCTCGAGGACTTTATTAAAGTCTGGGATGAGATTCTCGATTGACTGTCCCTCTGGCTTCTCGTACCCAAAGAGAGCCCCACAAAATGCGGAATTTGAACTTTTGATTCTGAGAGTATCGGGCGAGACCACAATGATCCCAGCCATATGAGGGAAGCTTGAAACACGAAGTTCTGTCTGACCTCTTGTCTGAGAGACTATGGCGGGGATGTTGACTTGGTCACTGTGCCGGCAGGTGAAGTACTTGCGCTTCGTGATCTGGGCATAATCGATTGCACCATACCGTGGATCGATACCTTGACGCGGTACACGTGGAATCAACTTGCCGATATCCATACCGGGTTGCAAATCTTCATCTCCCCACATGGGCCCCGTATCTCCCGAGATATTGATAACTACCCCGTCATCATCAAGCCTCAATAGAGCTACATCTTCGTGAATCTCCTCGAGAACCCAAATCAACCCAACTTTTTTTTCTTTGACCCACAGGCTCGCAGAGCCCGTTGCACCGTTGCGTTTCTGGATAGGCACAACATCGCCACAGAGCAGTACTCCCCTAGATTTTGAGCTCCGGTGGCTTGCAACTCGGGATTTCGATGGCGTTGTGTCCCCACTATGAACAGTCTGTGCGCGTCGCGTTGGAGTTTTCGGGGGCTGTGACCTAGAATTAGGTTTACTTAAAAGATGCGCTGTGATACCACCGCGCCCCCCTAACAGTGAGGAGCCAACGGAAGATACAGGCGGGGGCACGGTTTCTGCAGGTGATTGGCTCACGTCGTTAGGGTTGGAATGTAGGAGTTTCTGCTCCAGCCATGCCCGCCTCTCCTCTTGTACAACTTCCAGAATGCCCATCTTCCGAACCTCAGCTTTCGTTACACCAAAGACGAGGCAAGCCAAGTCATTGGCGGCCAATATCGTCCATGGGGGTTTGGACTCTGTCGTGAAGATAGCCTGCGCTGCAGGAACCCATCGAGTTGCATGACCATGCACTGATGGTCCTAGAGCTCCGGGCGTGTTGAGCGATGAACCCATAGCGTGTGACGGAAAGATCGGAGACATCAATGCCTGAGGGTAATTTTCTGTCGACGCGGAAAGAAACGGCTGTGCCATGGTATCTATAAGTTTTTGCTGAACCTCTGCTGAACCTATGTCTGTTATTGTCCTCCGTAAACTTGGGGGCTTGGACGTTGGGGGTGATGTCTTGGCGGTAGTGCCGCTCTCATTCGTTGGCGTTCTCGAAGAGTTCTCAGACTCTGTTTGATCTTGTGATGTATCCGATTGTTTCGAAAGCGATTTCGACGTTGGATGGTCCTTTTCGCCCCTGGTAGGCTGCACCTTAGCAGTACCTACATCATCGGTTCCAAGCTCTTGGGTAGGTGAAGGGGATATGAGCGGAGCTAAGAAGGACTCGGGGCTGTTCGTCCGTGGTATGAAGTCTTTCTCGAATACGTTATCGTGAGACATTTGAGCAGGCCCGCTCAACGGGCCGGGAACGAGGGAAGGATCAAAATTCGGCAGATTACCAGCTCCAACGAGTTGGGCCCTAGCTAGTAGATCAAGCATATTTTGGGTTTCAATATCGCCGGACACTCTGGCCTGGGCGCTGGCAATGCCAGCATTAGACGCAACAGACCATCCCATGCGATCCTTCATGAACTCTATAGACCTTTTCAAGACATTCTGGCGGTTGTGTATGAAATCTTCGGATTGGTGCGCGAAGGAGAAGGAGTGCAGTGACTCGGAAGGGAACCGGGATAGGTCTTCGGTAAAGTTGGGAGAGGAGGGACCGGGAGTTAATGGAGTATGGTGCCCCGAAGGCAGCATCATAGTCATCGAGGTAGAGCGATGGATGCCGGTGGATTGGCTTCGCGAAGAAACGGCGGTCGAAGGCATGGTAGGCGTACGCGGGCTAGGATGTTGACGGATGCGTCGTAAACCAGAGATGCCCAAACCATGGTCGTGCTCAGTGATTATGGAAGATCTGTCGGTTTGAAACAACCTCGATATATTAGCCCACTAGTGACTTGCAGGTTTCTTTTCTTTTCTTTTTCTGTTTAATAACCCATTTGCTTTTATGGGCTTGGTACGAGACTTTCGGTGTGTAGGTGCATATGTATGTAAGAGAGGCTGAGCACACAAGCATGTGACAAGGTTGAGGTGGTGTAGGCAGGTAAGGTCATGTCAGGTACTTGGTAATACCTATTTCCCTCCATCGTGACTATATGCCTGTTCTCGGATTGGGGGAGGGATCCATACAATAAATAGGCTTCACAGTTTTTAAGAAAACGTACCTTGTGATTTGGTCAGATTCGGCTACACCTGATCCGGAGTCGAAAGAGAACCTCAGCCTGGGTTTCTCGGGACCCTCGGCCACGATAGCGAGGTTCCCAGTGCTCCGGTTCTTGGGCAATCGTAAAGGTGCAGAGAGTTTGGAGCTCCTCGTGGAGCCGCGTCCGCGTTGTGGTTCAGGGTCTCCATCCTGCTGAATATTCTCGACGCCTTGTTGGTTGGCAGCAGGATCAGCGGCCATAGGCATGAATATACGATGCGTTGGTTCTGCCCTTTTGAAACTCACCACAGTCCTGGTTTCCACCATGATTATGTTTCATAATTGATGGATATCGATGCAAATTGTGCTACGACCCGCGCGCAATAATTCCGAATGGAGGGTGCGAGTGCCGAAGAGGAGGAGAGGAGGGGGAGAGAGAGGAGAGGAGAAGAGAGAGAAGAGAGAGAAGTGAAGAGTGAAGATGAAAAATAGAAGGCTAGAAAATAAAGATAAACGAATAATGAGAATAACGAAGAGTTTCAAATGTTGTTAACGAATTGTACAAGTTTTAAAAAATAATAAAGTACACAAGGGTAGTAGCGTTGAACAATACGTAAATACCTTCCTTGTATGTACAGTACTATCTACCAACTTGAAGTACCGTTCAAGTACGATAGGATAGGATAGGTGAAAGATGACCGAGCGGTAGGGCGGAGGTTGGCGCGGGGTTAAGCAAAGAACATTGAATTTGGAAAGGAGTGACTTTCTAAACAGTTCGGGATTCAACGTTGAGAAGCTTCAATGTTCAAATGTTGGAAAAATGAGGGGGAAAATATGATTTAAGTTGGTCGGCTTTCTTGTTCCTTCCAAGATTCTTAAAATTCTAAAATTCTAAAATTCTAAAATCCGAACGAGTAAATGACTAAAATGATCATTGACAATTTGAGAGACTTGCCTAACCTTAGGAGGTAGCCTGCGGGCAGTTACATCGGTTTGGGCTGATAGTTAGTGGGGGTTTGAGGTCCGCTTGCCGACTGTCGGCTTCTACACAGGCTATTACACCCCCGTTTTTTCTGCTTCTCCTGCTATAAATGTGGCGTGCACTGTTGTTTGAAAGCTGGGGAACCCCTGGGCCTACTAGTAATGCACCTAATTATGTACTTGATGGGTATTTTTCTCTTTTCTGTTACTACATCAATGATATTAGTAGCTGCTAAGACCTAGGTATACTAGGTATCATATAGTTACTGATATGTCTGGTGTATGCCAGTACCTACTTGGATATTAGACATTAGATAGATATGTATTGTACCTAGTTATAGTATATATAAGCAAAATGCATGTAAATAACTAGCTGGAGTATCGTAGTAATCATACAAGCAAGTTGGCTGACGTCTTTGGGTCAAAGGGAACCAACCCTCAATGGGAGTGCCGGAAATTGTATTCAATGTTGTACATACATACATACCTAACAGGTCCTAACCTGCCTACAATGTAGTTACATGGTTCTTCTCTTCGTTTAGGTACAGAAGTGGATATAGGTTTCAATTACTACCTGCATAACTATGTAGCTAGGCAGTTTGATGTAATCGAATATGATCGACTTGAAAGAATTCCCAATCTTGCTATTCTTTTCCCTCTTCCTTTCAATGTTCTTTATTAGCTCAAATGAATTACATCTAATTGTCATCAATTCAATAAATCGATGAACCCTCAAGGGTCCTTTGGAGGTTACACAAACTTGTCTATTTTCTTTAGGTTTGATGCATGCTTGCATGTCCTAGTATTTCTATTTCCACATGGGTAGGTGCCTACATACAATGGCCTAGATGCAGCTGGTGTAAAGGGAATAAAAAGTAAAAGTTCAAATAATTTTTAATAACTACCCCCCTCGGCTCATATCCAATGAGAGCTTCTTATGATGTCAATGCGCAGGAGGATATAGCAAACATCTCCATTGCTAATTGGTCACACTTCTTACACATTTCTTAGTCTTCTGACGAATCTCGCGCATCTGGCGGCTCTATCACCATTTTGCAGAGCTCCAGATCATTATGTAGGTAGGCAATGTAGGGTTGTTTAGGTAATAATAATTTCACTTTGTCTTTATTTTTTTTTCCTTTTGCCTTGTGCTTTCGTATACTCGTACATGTCGTTCAAAGAACTTTACAGAAGTGAACATATGGGAATGACGATCGATCCCTAGTCAGCTCACCCAACTGGATTTCATACAAAAAAGAAGCTTCTTGAGAATCTCTCATCTCTTGTGCCTTCTTGCTTTGCATTCCTCTCCTCGGGGGCCTCCTATGAGACGTAAAAGTAGGTATCTCTCCTTAAAAGTATATAACTTTCCCCTCGCCCTTCCTACCTCCGAGGCACCTAGAATGTGAACACCATTGGTTTGCCCTACCCCGCCGTGCAAGCCTCTTCTCAATAAGAGGCTGCAAATTCCGGTCCCTACACGAGACCGTTTTCCTGAACGCCATGCATGCATCTCCGGTAATGTAACTCCGCCGCCCTCGCCGCCATTGGCTTCCCTACCCCTCAAGCTTTCCAATTCTCACTGTTCCCCGAGACTTTGGAAAGCCACTAGAATTTAGCGTAATCGTCCCATCGTACTTCACTAGTATACAATATATACGTTTGACGAGAAATCCCTTGTTTCTTTTGTTCCGATTTGCAGCTCAGGTTATCGCCACGGTGTCGGTATCGGTGTCGGTGCTGTCGCAAATAGTTGCCTGATTCATAGGGAATAGAACTCGCAAGCAAGATGCTTCGTTGTCGTTCGACTAATTACAGTCGTGCGTCCAATGCGTTCATGCTTCGTACGTGTCATTTTGGTCCCTGGTTCATCACGTCCAGCCTCAAGAACCGCCTGATGATGGTGAACTAGCCCCCTTGTTTCTTCGGAAAAATGTCGAGACGTTCATCTTGAATCTACTCGTCTTTTTCTTGAGCATTTTCTCTGGCTTAAGCGCATGCCCATTAGGGTCATCCTCAAAATGGCTAGGTTCAAGAACCGCCATCCGTGCTGTGGTGCGGCAATCCGGGGTTGTGACGGTGGTGGTAGGGAGGCCGCAGTGCTGTTCGAGGGATTCTTGGCTAACGATGCTCGTACCTTGGGTACTTGGCGAGATGGGCATCTTTCCCGTAGTCGCGCTCGTAGCTTGCGATTGCCAATCTCCGGGCGGCACCGAGTTACTGCCATCTGTTGTTTCGCTACAGCGTTGCTTTCCGTTGTGCCCAATCACCCTGTTCTCCGATTCGTTGATATTGAACGAATCGTTCGCTATGTACTCTGCAACGCCATTGAAGCCAACCGAGATGCCGCTGACCTCTTTGTATTGTCCTGGTATACTAGGAATATGATGTTGTTGTTCGGGTGGTGACGAGCTGGCTTTCTTCATGGCAGCGTGGTTCGGAATCATGGCACATTTTGCTCCGTCTATCGCAAAACTACCCGAATCTTCCGGTTGCATAGCGAAGCTTAGAGAACGAGGCGAGGGCACGCCTTCCGTTAACCTTTTCTTCCGCTCTTCTTCCATTCCTGGGATTTCTTCAACCGTCTTTTCGAAGAGTCTTCTGTTTGTCTCAAGCTCACCAACGGTATACCGCATCGCGGGCAGTATGTCAGCAACTCCTTGAAACAGGGGGATGGCGAACATGTTCATGAAGCCCAACTGAGCCTGGGCAAGTGAGAGGAGATTCTTTTTGGGGGGCGCAACCAGAGATGATGCAATGCCGATCTCATCCTCCATCGTCGCTTGTCTCGAAAACTCGTCGCAAAGGATGTACATCCATTGCAGGGCAGCATCGTGTCTTCTTGCCTATGAAAATCGTTTAGTATTAAGCACATACAATAAGATCTGTGGCAAACGCGACACGTACAACGTTACTAATATCAGCGCACTTGATGATTAGAGAGCACAAGAGCGCCGTTGTTTCTTCTATCATACGCCCATTCCAGCCATCGATAGAATGATTCTCGGTCAACTTATCCTGAAGGTCGCCGAGTTTCTTCATATAATCGAAGTGTAGGCCCATATCCGTTGCCAGAATCGAGCTGATCATCAGAGTACGCATCTTGGTGTTTTCGAACACTGAGGGCCAATGTCTCCGGAGTATTTGTGAATAAGCTGCGCAGTGAAAAGATTCCAAAACAGATCGGTCATTATACAACTGCGCAAGGGGCGCATTGAGTACAATTAAGAAGCCGTTATTTACGCCAGGATGGCCGACATCGTGACCGATCGCTCCTATGAGAAGAGTTAATGCCTCGAAAGGTCTCAGCAACGTTGCTAATGGAGATTTCGGTGGAACGGAAGAGTTGGGCTGGGGAGGATAAGGTGGCAAGGCCCCGATTTGCACCAGGAAGTTGAAGGTAGCTTGCAGAACGTCGACAGCGTGTCGGAAGTTGTGATAGGGCACAAAGGTGTTATAGGCTGCACGGGTTGCGACAATAAATGACGTTAATTGCTCTAGAATTTCGCAACAAGTTAGTCAGATAATGGTGATGATAAACACGAATCGTTAGCTCACCAGTAGGTATTCGCCATGGTTCCAATTCCGGCATAGAAAGGGCATGCTTGAACATATAGACGGTGGCGATGAGAAGAGCATCATTACTGAAGTCGTGGGCACAGAAATGCCATCGGCTAATAGCCTCGGCAATTTTAGATCGTAGCTCTGATGAAACATTGATCTTGATATTTCCGACGTGATCCTCGGGTTCCGTATCCGAACGACATATCCCTCTCATCAACCCAGACACCATAGCCTCTCTAAGATACGAGTATGGCTGGTCTTCATGCACGCCCACCCATGATCGTTTACGGCCCCTTCGAATCTCTAGCTGTGCTTGCTGTTCCCTAGCAGCCTCCTTGTGGGCACGGTACGCATGGACTTCGAGCGTCGTCAGAGTCTTGACATGCAGCGGGCTGGCCATCACATCCACGGCGCCGGAGTCCAGGCATCTCCTCAGTAAAGCGCGATTAGTTAATAATCCGTTAGTAGCATCGGGCACCGCAGAGAGGTAATCTGCATAACTCGGTGGTCCTAGGTTGTCGCTCGCGCCATCGTTGGTGGGTGGTGTTCGCAGTAGAGAAAAGTTGATAAGAGTAATAGGCACGACCAGTCTGGAGAGGCTTCTCGTATGTGTCTCGTAGACAATCTGCTCGAGTAGTCTGATTCCATACAATTCTCCCTCGGCATAGTCATCACCTAATTCGCCATTCGAGACTTTGGAACAAGGTGAGTAATCCCTCTCGGGAGATGACGTTTCCAGCACTTGTTCGTTATGTGGTGTGTCGATCAGTACAAGCGTCGGCTTAAGCTCTACCATAGAGGTATCATGTAAATGAAACAGTTCAGATACACAGGCAGCGCCGTTAGTACACACGTACACTATGCAGAATGTCAGTAGTCAGATCAGAGTATGAGTTTCGCGCCACGAACTAACCGTCACCAAAAGCGTTCAACAGGAGTCGAAGATTATGTTGAAGTTCGGCAGGTTCGGGTAGTTCCGTGTTAGAAGACTCGAGCAATCGGTCCTCATGTACGTTACGATCCACGTAGATGACATTGCATGTTGCACTATCCATCACGGCGGGTTATGGCATCCAGTCTGACGACCGGAGCACTTCCGCCAACGAAGATCTGTCTTGTCACAATTGGTGTCGCAACCGAAGCCGGACTGCAAGAGTAAGTGAATTGTATAAAAGAAGTAATCAATTGAGTCACAAATGGGAGTTGAGCGATGTCTTAGCTCGTGGTCGATTTAGTATATCGAATGTGCGACAGTAAGGAGTGATAGTCGACGCGCAAAAGAAGTCGTAGGGTAATTCAAGAATAACAGAGGGTGCCTCAATGGGCTGCCACTCCAGATTAGGTCACACTTCAGGTTCAAACATCCAAGGAATCGGAAAAGGGAAAAAAGGCAAAAAGGCAAAGGGCCTAAGGCGCATGCGACAGAGTAGGTGCGCCGTAGTTATTGATTATGCGGCTTCGAAGCAAGGTGTCGAGAAATGGTGCAATAGATTAGTAACATGGGACCTCGGGGCAGGCGAAGATGCACATAGGCGTGCTGTGGGTGTTATGCGTGCTATGCGTGCTATGCGTGCCTATCTCTGTGCTATTCGTGCTATTCGTGCTACTTTTGATCGAGCGTGTGTGTGTGTGTGTGTGTGTGTGGAACGGAGCCGAAAATAAAAAAGGTGGTCGCCTCACACTCTACTGCAGGTTTCTGGAAAAAGGCACGACGTTACACTCGAACGAAAATAGCGATCAATGGATGATAGGTGTTTTCGCAATAGCGTCTTAAGAGGTAGAGATAAAAAAAAGACGTTTCGCGGGTTGTTTGGTTGGTAACTGGTATGTCGCGGAAAAAAAGGCTGGTCGTGTTGATCGGGTCAAAAAGATAAAAAAAAAAGTAAAAATAGAAAAATAATGAAAAAAAAAAAGAAGAAATAATACAATAGTGGTCGAGTTGAACGTATTGATTCCGAAATTACTCAGGTTATAACTAATTATGAAAGTTGAGGGAGGGACGTTAGTCGATGGACGGACGAGAAAGGGATGGTTGAATGGTTGTAATACAGCCGGGTTGGTATATGTGACCTCGACAAAAAAATAAAGTAAAATAAAGGCGGGAGGAACAACAAGTATTTCGAAATAATCGAAATAATCGAAATAATCGGAATAATCGAAGTGACAAACAATGACTGGAACCCTGAGAATGACGGAACAGAAAAGGGCATAGACTAAAAATGTCCCAAAGTGGACTGACTTGTTCAATAAGGAGGGAGGAAAAGAAGGGGAACAAGTGAAGTTTGCGATTAATCGGGTGTCATTTTTAGTGCGACGGCAGTGAGGTGCGTGCTTGGGAACTCAAAGGCCCACTAACTACTGCCTACTAGGTACTAGGGTAGCCTAGTAGACTTACCTCAAGTGCTACTAGTACTTAGTCTAGTAGTGGTAATAGTACCTAGTAGGTACTAGGTAGGATAATGCAGTGTACAGTACCTAGCAGTACCGGTACTGCTAACCGGTACACACGTGTCGAACACCATATGTACCTACCTGCTTTTAAACATTGACTTTGAATACATATACCCATACATAAGGCATTACACGCGTACATATGGGTATATGTACATGCATAGGTAGGTACACATATGTAGTTGACACATGCAGTACATACATGTATGTATGGTAGAGGATATGGAGGATATGGAGGAGCAAGACACTAAACCGCATGTAGCTGTATAGCTGGAGATTTGCTAATAAATTCGGCGGCAGGATCGTAGGGTGCTACATAACAGTATGTAGGAGGTAGCATACCTACCTGCCTCAGCTACCTAGTTAGCAGGCAATGAATTTGGGGGAGACCTATGAAGGTGGTTGGTAAGTCAAGCCTCATGGGCTGTTGCTAAGCTAGAAGGAGTGTAGTCGGTCTCAAGGTATATACTTGCCATTACCACATGCAATTGATACTGTGTAGATATAACTATGTACAATACCTATTGATCTGATCAACGATATATAAATAAAGTACATGGTACCTGGCTATCAGTATACGTATGCCTACCCACGTAAGGAAGATAGAGATTAATGACGACGATAGGTAATGATGTAAAATATAAAATGCCGTGGTGGATGATGTCGGTTTTAAGATGCCTATTTCACATGTATTGGTCGCATTCTGCATCAGAGTCTTGGATCAAAAAAATGTAGATGCGCGGAATTGGGGGCCGTCAAGTACTAACTAGTACCTGATACCGAGTGGTATGAATCGACTTGTCACTCCCATCTCGAATGCGAAAGAGAGTCCTTGGAAACCACGTTCATACCTGGTAACAGGGGGGGAGGGACATGGTTTACCGTACAAGTAGGTATTAGTACAGGAAGATCCATGAACGCTATGTGTGATGATACGCACTGTATCCATAAGATGTCAAGTGCGTTCAATGTTCATACATGCATACACTAGATAGTAGATACACTACATGTATGTAGATATGTATTCAAAAATGTTATCATATGTAACAATTCGTACCCCTCATATCGAAGCAAGGTATGTAGATTTCCATGTACATATAGTTATGTAGGTATGTGTATGTAGGCATGTATGTACCTTCCCGACCAAGACCAAGGATTCATTCAGTCCCCTCCACCTGCCTTCTACAGTCCGCAGAGTTCGTGATTCAGAGACGATACCAAACAATTACATTGCATTGATACAACAGATATCTACTATACTATAATACTATCTAGGTACTACTAGTATATGTACCCAATGAGTGGATACTACATAGTATCGTTATCTGTGCTCTTCAATGTTGGCCTATGGTTAGGGTACCAAATAGGCATGATCGGCTAGGCACTATTTATCTATTATGTCCCTACGCAACTCCCAGCCAACAATCCGAATTGTGCGGCTGATGCAGTTCATTTTCGTAAAAGAGCTGCAATGGGAATAGCTCATTAAATGATTGAGATTCCCGATTACCTATCACAGCCAATAAATAGAGATGGCGAAATTGATACGTACTTACAGTAGGTATTGCGTAGGAATGTATTGTACATAAGTTGGAAGTTGGAAGTTGGAAAGCTTGGAGGAGGGTGGATGTAAGTGTATATGTGCAGAATGAAGAAAGAAGAAAAGAAGAACAGAAGAACAGAAGAAAAGTTCCAATCGTACAACAACAAGGTTCGGGGCTGCCGTCCAGTAGGTTGTCGAGGACCGATTCAGGTCTGCTTACGTCTTTGGATCCATGCGTGGCATCGTAAGCAAAACCCGCTAAAAAAGACAAGCTTCAGGGAAGAAGTCGACCTGACTGGTTGCGCCATTGAATTTCCCTGTGTGATGGTCCGGGAACCCCCTGTCTGACCGAGCAACCACGGGTATTCTTAGCAAGCCTTAGTGGGGCTTCTAGTCGCCTTCCAAGGCTTCTCTAAGGCTTCCATCAGTCTTCTGGAAGCTGGTAACGAACCATCGAGAAAAGCGGAAAAGCGGGTATTCAGCGGGAGAAGATGAATTCAGCCATCCAATCAAATGTGCGATAACCAGCTTTGTTAGCCTTGTACAGTACATGAAGCACATTACTAGAGACTCTGTAGAGTAGGTACCTAGTTAGTACATTATGTACATCTCATGAGACTCCAGACTCATGTCATGCTAGACGCCCTTTTTACCTTTTCATCTTTATTAGCTGGGCTCTTTTGACTCTCTTCTTTGGACTTAACATTTGAAAGTATTTTGATGAATATGGTCGTCAAACTGATGCGAGCTCGCGCAACCCCATAATAAACTACCTAGTATGAACTTTATAGAGGTAGATCCAATTACAAACAAGCAGTTGACGTACATGTATTCATCATCATCGTCAATCCAGATCCCAACCTACCCAAGTAGTAATACAGACATACAGATTATATAGTAAGTTGGTTGACATGACAAAGATAATTTGTTCTGGAATATAGGCCGTTTGCATTAGGTTAGGTAGGTTAGACTGAAGACTTAAGAGTCAAGATCTGATCTATCACTTACTAACCTGGGTAATAGATCCATTATTGATTTAATCCAAGCCCTTAGATGCATATCATTCCATGTCATGATGTTCCCTTTGGAAGTTCCGATTTCTTTTGCACTGCCTCTTTTTAAAACCCCCCTCCAGCCTATGCCCCTTTTGCTCGATATTATGTCGTTGTATGTCTCATTTTCGGTTCTGTCTTTCCCCAAACAGCAGCTCTTCCCGCATCCTCTTGGTGACCTTCCCTTTACGGTAGCAACTTTTGTCGCGACGAGCACGTACTTGTAGATCTTGGGGTTTTCATACAGAAAACCCCACCAAGACGAAACATTGCGAATGCTACTAGGTCAGGTAATGAATTATTGTGAATATGTATATTGATGTTAGATAGGTATATACATCAATTAATACTATTTATCACCTACATGTAGGTATGGATGTATGTGTATGTACAATACCTAGGTAGTTATGTACATATGTAGGTACGGAGTAAGGTTATCAATTAATGTGAATAGGACCCTAGGCCGAGTTTAAATGTTTTACCTTACGAAGTAGCTACCCTAGGTCTAGTTATCATCCAACCTACATACATAGTAGCCCTGGAGGTACCTGTAGGACGGTAGGACCTACATGTATTGTACCTCCATACCTGACAGGTGGGCTGCTAGGTATGTCAATAAGCTTAAATGATCCAAACCTCCCTGCACTATACTACTAACCTAGTAGTATGTACCTACATAATACATATCCGTGAACATCACACGTCTCTTAACCTACTAGGTTGGGTATATCATTGATGTAGCGACCACAGACCATATCATAGGTATCTACATTAGTACCGTTGACATTGATTGATACTGCCATACTGGTGACATCTATCAATGCCCACTTCACAGTTGTACTACTTATCTCGGCCCGTGTCTTCAATGTTGTATAGCACAATCGCCTCTACTGCTACCCTTTTGGATAAATACCTTCTTCATCTGGCGGGGATTGACAAAGCAACAAGGCTAAGTAAGGCAAGCCTTATCACAACTACCAGGTATACTAGGTACCCTGTATTGTATCAATATGATCAATGCTTCTTGATGTGGTAAGCATCGGGTTCATTCTGCCGGAATACTTCCCCAGCTTTCACAAGCGATGGATGAAGCTATTTTAATGAAGCAGCATTGTCTGCCTACCCATCCACTAGCTGTCCAGTAACTGTTCTTTACCACCATCGAAGCCTACCTAGCCTACCTAGCTAGGGACAGTTCATGTGGTATTGGATAACATGTATAACATGTATAACATGTAACGGGGACACCCCGCAGCCTGATCGCCTTGCTGCCTCGGTGTAACCCCGTTTCATGCCCTCCGCAGCCAAGAAGAGTCGTATTCCTACTTCCGCGACTCGTCAGCTGCTACAGCTGGATCACAAAACCTCAACCGAGATGGGTGAACCGGTGTGGCCTATAGGTATGGTTGGTTTCGTTGTCCCTGCATACCGACGACATAGACCCGAGGCTTCGGTGCTGGTTACTCTTTACTATCAGCAACGGCTCATGGAATACCACGTAACGCATAATATCCAGTTGCCATGTGGAACAAAAGGCCCTCTATGAACCGACGTTTCTTTTTATATTCTACCGAGAACTCTGGATAGAGAGTAAGCCTCAGCGAGAGATATCAAGGTGAGCGGCGAATAGCATCTAACGGTTTACACACTCGAGCCGCAGGGCCCAACTCGCATTTGAATGTACCGACAGCGAGTCAAAAATTCACATGTATTTTTTCAGTTCCGAACTTACTACTCATCAGCCCATCACCCTCTTAAGATCAAACAAGCCTCCAACCTGCTAATAGCACATACATTTACTCACACCTTAATTTTAATAACGTATGGATTCCTATATCCTACTTGTTGATCGTTAAGACTAAAGTTAAGAAGAGTTTCTCTCTCTCCCCCAGTTGATAACTTATTGGAACCCCCCCTGAATTACCTATGTATATCATTTCCTGGATGATAAGGCGTGGCCGAACAGACAGGCATTCAGAAGACATGGTCTAGAATAAGCCACACAGCATGTCATCAGCTCAGGCATGTGTATGTACCTTACGTATATCGGTGTTACTTATACAACAATCCTTAGGCACAGTCGTATCGGAGTAATAATAATATTAGAAAAGGAAGAGAAAAAAAAAGGAATTACCTAAAGCTACTATAAACATATCATGAATGCCGGGGGCGATTTACATGTAGGCATGCCTGCTCACGAAAAGCATTCTTCACATCATACTCCTAAGGCATTTTCGAACGAATAACGTATCTCATACACAGCAAACATATCCCAGACCAATAACGCGCGACTGTACTATGTAACTATGCTTTCCAACATTACATTCCCGCACCATTCCGAAATCTACCTATCAGCCGCACTTACCACCACCACCTTTTCTGCGAATCATAACTACCTGCCTACCTATTGGCCAACTCCCCAGCCAGCCAGCCAGCCAGCCAGCCCACTTACTTACCTCAACTCATATAACTCCGAAAAGTAGTTTAAAAAGGGTCGTGTAATTATCAGAAACGCCCACGTCAAGGGGACACATAGGTTTTTCTGACAAGTCACTTGCATCGACAACATTGTTCTCCTACACTTACACATACTAGGTTAGGTGTTAGGTAACTGCTAGGGTACCTATATGTAGACGTATTGTATTGTACCTTAGGTATTATTGTTTTTCCTTAGAATAACCTACATGCCTACCTAGCTAATGATCATCAATATAATAAATAATACGCCTTCGACCATTATACTAGGTATTATACGAAGCTAGGTACGTACGTACGTATGTATGTATGTATGTATGTACGTGACAACAACAACAAAAAAACGCCAATAAGAAAACAAAGATTAACTAGCAAAGAAACAAAAAAGAATTATAAAGCCCCCTTTACTAATAATACCTACCTCTTACCTAATCTAGCCAGCTGGGAACAGAGATCACGCGCTCGCTCCTTTGCCTTTGCCCACACAACAACAACCAGCTCTCCCATGTGACCATAGAAAAGAGAATCCTGCACCTACGTTAATACTTACATGCCTACACTTTTTTTTTTTTTTTTTTTTTTTTTTTTTTTTTTGAATATTCCTTCCTTCATTCCCCAAGGCATCTTTCTACCGCTCTTTCGGCCTCGCCGAGCAAGTTGGTTTCCAGGCTGACGGTACGCGCGCAAGCAAGTACGCACGTACGTACATAGATACCTAACCTACCTAGTGATGATACCTTTTATCCACCAAAAGAAAATCCCCCGTCCGAGGAGTCCGGTTGGTCCTCGAGGGCTTTTTTTGCCCCTTCATGATACTTCGTTCTCCGTGATGATATGATGCCTTGAGTAGGTATGTATAGGTATAGGTATATACAGTCCATGTTCATATCTCGTGGGTAGGTAGGTATGTATAAACTTGCACACTTATACATACACATGGACCTTGTACCTGCCTACCAAGTTACCTGGGTGTCTACGCCACACGCAACGTACGCTGTTCACGTAGGAATCCAAACTTAGGGGGTAATCAACAGCGAAAGGCGTACCCTCTCTTCCTCTATCTCCGAAGACCTGACACGCAGAAAACAATGTGTCCAGGAGCTCCGTGACGGTTGAGCCCTAGTAGCATAGCCCACCGGGAGGAACTGAAACCCATCACCACCTACTAAAGAGCGGCTCACTCTTGTCCAGGTATTTAACAGAGATGGGTAGGTAATTTGGTTTAGTAGAGTCTCCTCCAGGGCCACAAGAACAGCCCTAGGTTAATCGTACGTATTAGAAAGCAGTAGTTAAGAGACACCACACAAACATAAATCTACCTGACATAAGTTCATAGCACAACTTCCCCAACCTACGTAGATACTTACATAGGTACCTAGTCATCCATCCGGCGACTGAGTCACTTGAACATACAGAGGCACAAACACATACGTATCTTAGGCACCTACACACATCTACCCATCACCCACTCACGCAAACACAAGCACAAATAAATCAACACCAAACCCATACGCAAATCTGTTGAATAATCTATCTATTCAACGACACCCTACTCCCTACTACCCTACCACCTCTCCCATCCCCACCGCCTCCATCCCCATCGGTCTCTTATCTCCTATTTTATGTGATTCTTCCAAAGCCCCTTTCCACATGACCCATCCCAACGACCCTTATAATCCGGAGACTACTTAGGGAGACAGGAAGGGGGGTTGACGAGGGAGAATTACATAAATGCGTTTAAAACAAAAACAAAAACCCAGGGGTACTCAAGGCAAACCTGAACCAAGTAAAAACACACAAGGCCAAATGCAGACCGTTTTTATTGGGCGGTACCGTTACCATGCATGCATACGCCTCTCTTAATGATTTCATTCATCCTTTGGATCATCTAGCGATCCATCTAGTAGACCTATCTTCATAATACTGTCCTCATAATCCATGTTCTTCTCGTATTTGATGGGGTCCAGGGTGCTGTCATGTGTCTCTATCATGAAACTACAGCAGGCCCCATCATGAATGGTTTTGTTCTTTGCCATACCATTCAAATATGGCCACGTCCTGCATAACTGGGTCACTTCGGCTGCTGATAAGCCGTCGTCTACCAGATGTCCCATGAATCTGGATGTTAACCATAGCCCATCCAGAGTATAGAAGTGTTACAACTTGGGCAACGGCGTCTGATTCGCGTCGGACATGCCGTTGCCTGCAAGAACTACCCGCCATCGGTATGACTTATCCCAGCTTGATCTTATCACTTTCGTCTAAGTGGATTTCCGCGGCGTCTTCAGATTCCTCCCCAGCTTCGCCCTGGGGCGGGATCTCGTGGATTTGTAGATCATCCAGAGTTACTTGGCCCTGATAGTCAGGAGCGTTCTCGCTAGTGTAAGAAGGCGGGTTGACGTCGGGTTGCGGAGACAGCTGGTAATTGGCCATGCCCGGATATCCCTCGACATCTGAGTCAAAATCTAGCGTACGAGGGCTCATAACTCGCTCATCGCCAGAGGAATCATGTTGCGCTTCATCAGAGGCGGCACCGGAATCGAAAGGGCTTTCCGAAGGGACTCGTTCCATGTCCTGGTCATCCTGGTTCGGGATATTGCTGAAGTTCCAAGTATTGTTGGTTGGAAGGGGCTGAAAGCCTGCCCGGGTGGGTTCTGTCTTATCCTCCGTTAGATCGATGCCTTCGTCCTCTTCGATGCTTCGATGGACCCTGGCGGCCGAGGATGAGTTTGTATGAATATCGTCGGCAGCCATAGCTTCTTTAGAATCCCAGTCTTGTTCTTGGTTGTTTGTGGCGAACTCAAACTTCGAATCACCACCACTTTTTGGATTTGGATATGGGCGAATAGCTCCTGCTTCTTGGAAAGCGCTCGACGACCCATTCTGGGAGAAGCCCTCGCCGAGACGCTGACCTTCCCCCGACTCTTGGATTTCATCATCAGACTCATCGTCTACGAACTTGTCCAAAATTTGCTGGAAGCGAGGCCCACCAAGAGGTTTCTCAGATCGTCGACGGTAAAACAGCAAGTATGCAGACTTGTCCACCAGTTCCTTAGACGATGGAGGCCGCACCGAAGAATCTACTCAAGTTAGTAACGAGACAGTGGCTTGGTAGAGAACTCGCACTTACCATTGTACAAATACCATTGGTTATCCACGAAGTTCTTCGTGTGAGCAGTATAATGGCCGCCTCCTAGGCCGCCCCAGTGAGAATCAACCCCAATGAGATCGTAGACCTCCAACTTCCCGTCTTCCTTGTGCAAGACGCGAGAACTAATGTCTAAGTTCTCTAGAGGGAATTCTACTTGAACTTCCAATTTGTCTCTTCTAAAGCTACTGGAGCTAAATCTCTTGAGGTGTATGATCAGGATGTCTGGGGTCTTCCATAGGTCGAACTTCTTGCTAGCACGGCGATGCTCCTTACAGCGAGGGCAGAACCACATATCTTGTTCCGAAAGAATCTCTTCTCGCTCAAACTCGTCCAGGCACGACTCAAGCGTAATGCCGTGCTTTTCCCGTCTTTCGCGGTTGGCCTGGGCCTTCTCTAGCTCGGGATCGGGAAGAGTTTCGCAGGAATCCCACGTCGTCAGTGACGGATCCCGGAATGAAACACTGCTGCCAACAAATATGCTGTCATAAGCTTGTTCGGACCAATCCACAATAAGGGCTTCCCCTAAGCGGACGAGGGGACCGCCATCGTAACGAACCTCGTCCGCGTTAGAGGCATCTTCGACATCTAAGGCATGCTGCTTCCCCTTATTCTGGCGTTGCTGCTGTTGTTGCTGCTGACGCCCCTTTTTATTGCCTTTTCCGTATTTACTATACGTTTTGTTGTGCTTTTGATGTTTACCCTTGGCCTTATTTTGCTTACCGTGCTTGCTGTAGCGGTATTGCGTCTGGTTATGGGTCAGCATAGAACCAAAAAACAATCCAATGTGCCAAGTAGTTTTGGACATTTTGATTGTTCTTCTGAAGCCACTGGGTAAAACTTACTCTGGAAATTACACCGGTATCCTCATCGTTACTTTCATCATTCATCCGCGTGAAGGATTGGCCCGAATTCCGCCGGGGAGCTTCGTCTGAGCTTGAGTCTTCATTAGAGGCTGTACCATTAGTGATTGTATCACACTGGTCTTCCGACGAAGGACTTCCAGGCGGGGCTCTGAGGGTGATGTTCGGATACTCAATATTGTCGTTAATGTTATTCATGCCGGTTGGAAGCCGAGTACCGCTTTCACTGTAGATGGTCATAGTGAATAGGTTTTGAAATTGAGGGGGGAGGAATTTTTCGGAATCTACCCAGGCTGGTCTCCTCCGGCAGAATTGGTGCTTCACTCGAGAGGTACTACGTTATAGGTTAGTGATTGTTTTTATGGCTCCGAGACTTGAACCACATACCTTCGAGCATTGTTGGCGTCTTTCATTTGAACGTCAACCATGTCATCTTCCCCCTTTACTGACTGTGCAATAACTTCATTAGAGGAACCCTCATCGGAGCCGCCGGGCCCTATCATTTCTGGTTCGGTAGTATCGGAGCTGTCGGCCTCCTCTACCCTAGAAAAGAAGGAGCCCCTAGTAAACGTCGCCACCTTCTCTAGGATTTTGCGACGAATAGCGTCTTCACTCCTGGCCTCCTCGGGTGTGACAACGATAAAGTGTGGTGCACAAGCTGTAGTCCACTTCGCTGAAGAATAGTTGTTCTTCCCGGTTGTTGGTCGTCGATGGAGGATAGGAACGAGCAAACTTTCGGCCTCTTCGTTGTCCCATGGCATTGAAGGATTTTGCTCGCCCTCGTCTACCATGGACCTCACAGCCTCTCCGAGTTTCTGCTGCTTTTGCGATTTAGCACCAAGGTTAGTAGGCTTAGCTTCTAGCTCAAAAAACCAGGCATTGTCACTGCCCCCAATGTCATCCGAAGCGCATGAAAAGTCGGTGTAATGCTTGTAAAACCGTCCTTTCCACTCTTCGGCGCCGAAAAGACGATCAACAGATACGCCAGTTCGGACAGAGATAAACTGTTTGAGACTCTTAATGCTCGCATGTTTGTCTAATTCAACTTTGATGTCGATCGGTCGGTCATTGAGCGGGAAGAATTTGACCGTGTGCGTCCACTTAGTTGACACGGGAAGGGGTAAGGTCAAGTTGTTGAAAGGGTCGAATGTGATGCTGACCTTCCCACACTCTGGGCAAACCAGCGTTGATTTGTATAAGCCAGTGAATAGATCTGCAATGACGGAATCGTCGCGCTTTTTGGTAATGTCCCAAACCTTCTCCGCCATCTGTCGGATTGCATCCGCGTCATTTACCATCTCGTCCGTAGAATCCGGCTTTTCAATGTAAGGCTTTTTCTTAATCCGACTAAGATCTTCCTGCAAACCATCAAGTAGGAAGCCCAAAAACTCTTGGGAATCCTGCTGTCCATAGCCAGAAAATCCCGTCGAATATTTGCCAATCGTAGTTTTAAACTGACGGGGTGAGACGCAACCCGGCGAAGGGTCTTTGTACACTTCCTTAAGTAGCTGGGCATATGCGGCAGCCACGTCGCCATTGTGAGAGAGAACATTCTCCCGGTTGAGCTCCCTCTCCCACTCGCCTGAGAGAAAGTACTTGGTTAATTCTTCCACGTTTCGGACGCATTGAAGGGCAGCATTCATATAACATGAATTGCCCAGGTTGGTTAATCCGACGCATCCAGGGACCCGTCCTGATTTTTGTGACCTTCCACGAGTCAGAGGTCCTTGGAGCACAGGGCTAGAACGACCGCTCTTGGAATTCCGATTCACTATAGCCGAGCTTGAAGTGTTTCTGGAAGGCAGCGATGTTCGCGCTTGAGCCGATACCGAGTTAGACGTCCAGTTGGTACCAGTCTCGTTCAGATCCAGAACGATTGCCTGTGGTTGTAGAATACCAAAGAAATTTAGCGTTTTTACCGATTTGGTGTCCGACTGGTTAGTGCGATCACTGAGATCGATGAGTTCTCGCTCCGAGTTCTTCTCAAGTGCCAGGAACGTTTCAACATCTACAAGATGCTTCCACGCCTGAGCACCGGTTGGCGGTTGCGGAACTGTCCAGACTCGGACCCTCGTCTCCAGAGCAATACCTGAAAGCATCTTTGCCTGCTTTAAGAACGTTTGGAATGATGTACTAGCACTGCGGACTAATCTCATCGGTCCTGGGTTATTGGCCTTCATAGATGCCTCGACGGGATGCACACTCATCGCAGACCAAAGTCGATGTATGCTAAGAATAGGCGGATGCCATTCCCACCTGATCTCTGTGCCATCCTCTTTTGTGGCATGAGCCTCACGGCGAATTGGTAATTGGCCTTCCTTTAGTCCAGGCCACTGCATAAGTAGATCCCATGCAGCAGGAGGAAATGCTTCAAATTGCTCCGAGTCGTATTTCGGCTTCAAGCAAACAAACTGCTTCTTTAATGGGTCGATGGTACTACCAACGCAGGGATCTTCAATGATCTCTTGGATGATATCTGAATTATCGACTGGCGGTATTGCAGCCAAGTCTTCAACGGTATGTTTCGGTGATTGTTCGTCCGGTACCTTGGCGAGCCAGGATTTCGAGACCAGGTAACACTCCTGGCCGTCCTTGAGTGGCGAGCTATATTGATCTTTAAGTAGGGTCCTGATGGCCTTTACGTGGGCCTCAATTGATACCGGGAATTTGCATCCTTTGATGGGTCGGTCAACCTCATGAATCCAGTTTGTGTCGGTGGCACACATACCTGATGGTGAAATGTCCATTGGTTCCCCGTCTTCTCTAACCATTTCGTTCTTTGGTTCGTCTGTGATAGAACAAGACGATTCAGCAGTATCAACTTTTTCGGATTGCTCCGACTTGGATGTGTCCACGGTGTCTGACGTGGGCGCAGTAATCATATCGACATCTTCGTTTGCGTCTTGCTCAATACTGTCGGGTTCCATGCTGGAAGCGCGTCGCTTCAAGGGAGACGAAGCTCTTTCTGGAAAATCAGCAGCCCCACCCATCATTACACGATGATGTGTGTTTCTAGGAAAAGGCGAGGACTCTCGGCCAGGCGGAAGTAGACTGATGGGAGTGGAGGCAAGGTCCGGGGCGGGAGTATCAGCACCGCGGTCACTGCTGATGGTTAGATCTGCATAAGCACCCGATGGTGAGCTTTCCGCAGAGGCGTAGTCAACGTAATTGAAAGAATTTGTGTTGGTTTGCAGTCGAGGTGGAAGGCTCGAAGCGGGAGGAATAGAGTCAGCACGGTGACTAGCGGGCGAGAGGGCAGATAAGGGACCAAGGTTGTCGGACTCGGCAGAGAAGGAGAAGCTGATATCAGTGTCTTGTTCGCAGGATTGGATGGGCGTGTCCGAGGGACTCGTGCTATCTAAGTTGTTGTTTTTAGCAGCAGCAGCAGATTGACGAGATGAGATCTTCCTTTTCTTTGATGAAGACGTCTTGGCGGCGAGCTGCGTAGAGCAGCTCTAGAAGGATAGTGTAGAATACGAGTACACTGAAGTTGTGGGAAGGGATGATGAGGGAATACAGTGTACAATAGGTAAAATGACTGAGGTATAATAGGTATAAATCCTATGAATAAAGTCTTGTTTGTTTCGACAGTGCTTGTAGATTGTGCACCTATACTTTTTCGGCTGGCAGTCCTAGTGCCAGTGTGCCACACGTACGTGTCGGAAGACTCTGTAGCCACAGGTACCTACTACATATACCTATGTAGTACTAGGTAGGGTATAACTGGAGGTATGGGTAGGTAGGGACTATGTCGGTGTCCGTTTGACAGGCTCGTAGTTTAATCGAGCCCGTCTAGTTGCGGTAACCTTCCGTGCCGGGTGGGAAAAGGGTAGGAATATATCTTCGGAGAAGGTGGTGGTGTTCGAAGAAGAATTGGTGCACCGAGGAATACCTATGCTGTATGTTGCGTCCTACGGTGAGAAGGACTGGTTGGTCCTAAGTGGCTCAATGTTTGTGGTGGTTTGTGGTGGTATTATGTGGGCGGTGATGCGCATTGAAATATTTGGGGTTCGCCGCACGAAAAAAAATAAAATACCCTAGGTAGGTAACCGTAACCAAACCAAGACCAACCCAAGCCCAGTGGAGGTAACTATTATGGATGTGTTAGTTATTAGTTGAGTAGCAGCACAACTAGGCAACTATAACAGCACGTTCCAAGATTGACCAAGAACAGCGCAGTTACGGCGTAGATATGTACCTATTGTATTTGATGACTGTAGTTATGTACTAGGTAAGGTAGGTACGTTAGTATTGCTTGTATTGTACATATATGTAACCTAGGTACAGTACAATATGTACTTACTCGATGCTGAAAGTATGTAATGGATGCAATCAATGTGCATGTGGTATTGGGTATCGAGAAGTATATGTAGCCCTGAGGGTACATACATATATCTTTGTTGACTGGAACAATCTAATGTTTTGATGAGTTAGCATGTAATGTCAAGTGCGTTACTGTATGTATGTATGTATGTATGTATGTATGTGTATGTAGGTATACACATGCATGAGTGTATTTGCGTTGGAAAGGTTAGCTCAGCCTGATCAACCTATAGGAGATACTCGGCATTAAGGTTTTCACCTCTCTGAACTGTGTACTAAACTAACGTACCGGAACTTTAATGGCCGGAGAAAGGCGTAGCCAGGTACCGCCGCATTGAAAGAATGACGAAAGAATATGTGTCGAAGAACCGAAGAACCGAAGAACTCCAGCTACTAAGGCAACTAACCCTAAGTAGTAGACCGTGACTAATGAAGATGACCTGTGTACCTAAGTACAAAATATTAGTGCGTTAAGAACTTAATGAGTTGCGAGGTTATGAAGATGATAAGTTTTCCGCAAGCTTGAATATTTGCGATGTAAAGATGAAGAGTTCAAGATGAAAGGAAAAAAAAATATTATTATTGTTGCCGTTCCTAAGGAAGGCACAAAACTTACCTTAGGTCCTTAGTACTTAATAAGTACAGTGCATCCGCCTAATGAATTCTTCTTTTTTTTTTTTTTTCGGAACCTTAGGAACGCAAAATTTAGTACTCATCTGCGTTAGTAGGAGTGATTTAGTTATGTACATGTAGGTTTAATAGTAGGTAGGGCCTGGTAGGCAGGCTAACGTGGGTAACACAACGCAATCGCTATCTGGAGCGAAAGTCAAAGATTGGCAAATTACCAGTCGCCCTTTCTACAGGTCGTGAGATATAAATAAACATCCATGGATGATATAGACTTTAAATAGGCAGGTACATGTGTATCACTGTATCTTCAATATGCACAAACATCAACTACACACATTGTACATACCTATGTATGTATTACTTAGTACATCTAGACATACATACTTACATGAATCTTCTAAGTGAATCAAAAATCAAGACAGAACACTTTGAACGCCTATATACTGTTAGGCCTCTTTTTCCTTTCCTTTAATTAATCATCAATATTCACATGCATGGATGCGTCTCTGATTCCAGTCTCATCTTCTTCTTTTTTCATATGCCTGCTGTATTTGTCTCTAATCTTCTACCTCTAAGAAGGTCGGTCTCAACTAGCCTTCTCGGGTCAAATAGCAAACATGGCCTCATCAACCTACTACTGTGTATGCACCATTTCCAAAGGGTATCCTCTGCAGATCTAAGAAGCCATAGTTCCATGACTCTCAAGTGACTCGGGTCTCACTTGGAGAAACACCAGGCTGCTTTTGCGCTCTCTCTCTCTCTCTCTCTCTCTTTCAGCCCAGAACTAAAACATGCTGTAACGAACTATATAATCAAAGGGGGTATAGTTCTCTTGCGTTCTATAATCTACCACACGCTTCCCTGCACGACTGCCTCAAAGCTTAGAATCTATCTCTTCGAAATCGCTAAGCTCTCTGATCGGACGAGCCCCTGAAGTCACTGAAAGTCTTGCTTTGTAATCCCGTACGCTTCGGATTAATTCTGGTTCTGTGCCGTTCGAGTAAACAGCATCCGTGTCGCCATTGCTCAGTTCCTCAGCCTCCTTTATTTTGGGGCTGATAGCTTGGGCAATCAGTTGTACTACCAACTTGGCCCGTGTCGGTGACGTGGGGTTGATGTAGGTAGAATAGAATTCAATCACTTCTGCCTTTGTGAGCTTCTTGACTTGTGCAGCGTCTCGTTGAGCTAAACACAATGTTAGTTGATGGGGTACAATAATAGAGAGATGAGGATGTGTAGCCTACCTGATTCAAAGTCGTAATATTCATTACTGATCTGCGCCCAGTGTCGCCCAGTTTCCTGGTCCAGATTCTTAACTTTCTCAAGACGTTTGATGATCACGCTTCTCTTATGACTTTCAAAGTCCACGTCGCTCATTTCTTCGAGCGAGGCGACCTGCGCAGCTAGGAAAGAGTCAATGCGAGATTCTAAATACTCTGAGGGACGCTCGCTCTGTATGATGAACCGGAATCCATAGGTAGTCGCGGAACTTCGGAGGCCACTGAAGACGACATAACCAAGTTGCTCCTTCGTTCGTAACTGATCAAAGGCTGGCTCATGAATAATCTGATCCAGAAGTTGTGTCTTAGCGCGAATTAAGCGGTCCCCTTTGTCACCTATGTGAAGATAGTACTCGATACAGTGGTTGATGTTAGCAGGATCTCTCAATGTCTTCTGGAAGAGAAAATTTGATCCTGGTGGGAATTCCAACGATCGAATTATGGGCCATTCCTCCTTTGGTAAAGGACGAGGTTTCAAAATTTTCTCGATCATGTCTGTCAGCTTCAGGGCGTCCTCCTTGTACACATTTCCATGTACGTAGGCTTCGATATGCAATTGCGACATGATTTGCTTATAGAACTGCCGCACATCATCGGCTGTGATTCCAGGTAGCACGGCCACTAGCTGCTCAACAACATAATCATGCTCAGATGTTAGCCATGACACATAATCACCAATTTGTGTAAATGGTTGTTGCAGTTCGCAGTTCTTATAGCCACGAGTCAGCCGCTCTTTGATGATCTCGAATCGCTCATCCTTGACTTCCAGGTCTCGCATGGTGATGAGGACCTGCTCCAGCAGTACAGGTAGTTTGTCATTATAACCAGATACCTCCGCGAACAGTCCGCGCGAACCAAGGCTGACGTTATACTGCAAACCTGCTAGCTCGGCGTCATAAGAATACTCCTCTAACGCATCCCTAACTAGATCGGTGAAGAGTTTCGACTTGACCGAATTCTCGGCCGAGGCAAAGATGATGGGGTTTTTGAGAGTCACTATCAGATTCGCCTTTGGCACCCAGAACGTATCGTCTTTTTTGTACCATGTGCGTGCAATCTCGTCGTTTCGAATAACTCGAGGCGCCAAAGTTGGTCTCTCAACCTCCTTCTTCTCCACTTCCAATTTGGTGGGAATGAACTGGTTCTTGTGCGGGAGATGGAGAGCGGGCAGACGTTCTGCCTCGGTGCAATGAGCAGCCTTGGAAATCTCCTCGAGAAAGTCCTCCGGAATCTTTTCAGCCTTATACTCAGTGCCATACCACTGTTCCTTCTGATCCCACTCCCCTGGAAATTCGCGGGACACTATGGTCATTCTAAGATTGTCAGGCCGTAAGAGCTCCACACCTTTGACAATTGCTTCTGGGTCGAATTTCCGGATGCGACTTTGCCCGCTGAGTAGCCACTCTCGCGGCATTGGCCTTTGCATCACAGCGCTTATCTTGCTCGTGAAACGGCTCGCTGGTGTCTTCTGCTTGAATTTGAAGTCGACATCTGCCATACCCTTTTGTTCCTGGAATATCCATTCTTGGGGGGGTGTCTGCTTGAGGAGTGAGATATACTGGAAAACCACCTTGACAACTTCTTTGTAATGCTTAAGACCCTGCATCGCAAGATTAGATTAGACAAAACATTTCCAATACATTGATATTGCTTACCTCTTTTGTCAAACGTATTTGGCAGTCGAATATCCCAGGCGTGCCGGGGCAGACGGTGTAAGAACCAGCACTCAGTGAATTAGCCCATCCTCTAGACTTGAGGTATGCCATTATACTCCCAGGGCCCTCATGACCAATTAGGTGACTGATATATCGACTCGGTTGGGTCTCGTACATGAACTCTTCGTCAAGGAATGGAAAATAGAGATTTAACTCTCTAGAATCCATTACCGGCTTTGCGAAGCATTGCATAGACAAATGCTCTTTCTTGAACGGTACTTCAGCCTCCCAACGGTTCTGTGGAAGATCCTTGTTCACAACACCAGAAAACAGCTCAGCGACCCATTCTTCAAGGACATCGAGAGGCTCTCGACCTAAGACACAGAGCTTCATTCGGTTGGCAGAGTAGTGTTTTTCATGGAAATCGATAAACTTTTGCCGTACATCTATTCCGTTAGATTCGGGTATGGTTTTGAGTACTTCGAAGTTCCCCGTTGAGAAGTGGCAATAGGGGTGCTTGGAATTAGAAAGGGTCTTCTCTAGCTGGTTGAGGCGCCACTGGTCGCTCTGAAGGTTTTTCTTATTTTCTGAGTCGACGGCGCGTAGCTCCCGATCTAAGGTTGACGGTAGAAACAAAGGCTCGATGAAGAACTGGGCAAACCGATCTAAGCCACCATATAAAGGAGACAAATTTGTCGCAGAGGGTTCTTCACCATTGCTAGGCTTGGCTGCAATATCGAAGAAATAGTTGGTCGATGTAGCTGCGGTATAAGCATTTGAGCTACCCGAATGCGAAGAGAGGTATACGTTGTATGCGTTCTCCACAGGATACTTCTTTGTGCCCATGAATAGAAGCTAAAATTTGTCCCCTGTTAGCGAATACCTTGTGTCTAAAATAGATTTCTGGGAACTTACATGTTCCACGGCATGGGCCATGCCTGGCATGTCATCCTCGTCGCTAAAGTTACCAACATTAACATCGAGGGCAGCGCTGGCCTTGTCTGTCTCGGGATCATGAACCAACAACGCTTCTAGTTGGTTAGGCAGCCGTATAACGCGGTATGATCGATCGTCTAAGGAAGGTACCTCCAACTGATCAGTGACTCGCTCAACCGGCTTTTGTTGATCCCGCATTGCGATTTCTATCGTAGGCATGTGCTGCGACGGCGTGGAGTCCATGGCGAATGGCAACAATACGTAAAGCAGGACACTGGATCTTTGCAAGAGAAGATCGAAAGGGAAGACCGGGTTCAACAGGTCTGACCTAGGCGACTACCAAACTCGAGGGGGCCGAGCAGAAACGAGCTTGAACTTGGTGGCGGATGAAGTAACGACTTTTAATTCGGGCAAAGTCGACAGATAAAACGGACGACGGGGTAGTCTGTGCAATGGCTTTGGTGGAGACGCTAACGTGGGCCTTGAACAAGGACCAGGTCGTTACCAATGACTTGGGAGAAGTTTAATGTGGAAGTAATTTCGCCTCGTTCCGTCCCTTGAGTCTGTTGGCTGACTCTCAAGCCTGGGTTCGTAACACAATTTGACAACTAACACGAGTCGGACCAGTGGTATCGCTTGCTTATGCGGGATACCTAAAATAACCTCTACCAACTCGTAGAAATCGTCTCTGAATAAGCCCCGTAAGAGGTCTCTCTCGCAAGCTGGCTAGCAGGTGATTTTGTGTAAAGTATTAGCAGCTGGCTGCTGAGCGGCTTTCTATATTGAAAACCGTTGACGACTACTTAGCAGGCCACACACCCAGCGGCAAGATTGCAGTGAGAAGCAGATCGCTTTTTCTTCCTGGATGTCAATATAGACAAGACAGGCAGGCCACTTCCCAGGTTAAAGTGTAAATTTAGTTGTTCGTTATTTCTTTCACCCTGACTTCTGATATTCACCTATCTACTAGGGCTTGAAGCACCTATATAGAAAATGCAGAACCAATTCGTGATTCTCACTCTGAGGGTAATCCAAACGGTACTTGCAAGAATTGACTAGAAGCTGCAAGGGACGAAAAAGAAGACAGACTCAAATTGAGATCCAGAGGACCAGAGGGCGAGATGACAGTCTACTCCGCTGTATTGTCAATATTAACATGGATGGACAGGTTCCCAGGGAAAACGGGTAATATTGGTATGGATCAGCAACAGAGATTCGGGGAGTCAAGGGTGCTTGATGTGCGTTATGACTGGCGTGTCTAGTGGTAGTTTACTTACATACAATACAAGTCGACAAGCCGGCTTCGTAGATTGGCCGGGAGCCCGGATTCCGATTTGTTTTCTACTATGTAGGTATAGTATCTACTATGTAGGTATGTAGGTATAGTAGCCAGGTATAGCAGCTAGGTATAGTAGATTGATATTACCTACCTAGGTAGATATCAGGCGAGGTTGACTCAACTGGACTGTTGAGTGACTGCTGAGTAGACAGGTAAGAGGTTAGGGGGATTATATGATCGGGTCGCAATTAAATAAAATGTTATTTGATGAGGTACAGTAAGTAAGTAATATCGAATAAGTCAATAAATGCAGTATATGCAGTATAGTAGTTACCCAAGGTAGTTCGTCGACTAGGTTAAATACCTATTAGCACTAGGTGAATAAAGTAGATACTATGTAGGCAAGGGCAAGGTTAGATAGGTATTTTTTTTAAAAAGGGCAGGTACAGATAGTTAATGCGCGGGGGCCGGTGGCAAGCCGACGTTGAAAACTGAAAGCTGGAAGTAGGAAGGCGGGATACAGTAGTAAAGTAGTTGAGTAGTTGAGGAATAAAAAATGCAAGCAAGCCCTAGTTAGCTACCACAGGGTTTAAGACTCTTACGGCGGACTAATATGGCAATAAGGCAAAGTACCTAGGTACTTAAGTGCGTACTAGGTAGTGCCATGTGCGTATCAATTGACAACATTGAATTGTTCAAGTTCAAATGTTGTACATATGTACGTAGATAGGTACCTAGTACTAGGTACCCAACGACAATTGACATGTACATATGTACATATAGATATCATACTAATAGATGTACTTACCTTCAAGGTTGTATGCAATGAATGATGTGTATCAATTCAACATATATGTAATGCTGAATGTTGTTGTCAAATCATTGTTGAATATCAGACATTACGTACCTACTAGATTAATAAGTATATGTATATGTACATATGGATATGAAGGATCTTGTGTATGTAGCTTTTCTCTCCAGACTCCAGAGTCCAGTCCAGTCGATTGGGTCCAAGTCTCGGCCCAGAAAACAGATAATGTTTTGATTCAATGTTCCGAAGCCGGTGACGTATTTTCTGCAGATGGTGGCGGTTGATCAGTCAGATCTCATTACTGTTCAGAGATTTATGAGAAACGGGGACAGACGGAAGTTTTGGGGGGGATTGCAGGAGAAGAAAAAAAAAAAAGTACGAAGAGAAGACCGAATAAGAAGAGATTTATATAGGTACCTATACATAAAATATAACTAGATATCAGTCACGTAAAAAGGAACTGCACTGTCATTGTCTTACTTAGTACCTACATAGTAAGTAAGTAGTACTACTCTATGTAGTATGTAAGTAAGGTAAGGCAAGGTAAGGCATTTGAGTATACCCTGAACTAACTGACTAGTTGTATAATACCTGTAAGGCGTTCTTGATGGTGAGGAATGAGTTACTAGGAGAAAAACGATATATGATTTATATTAATACCCTATATAGTAAGAGATTGACATATATCATCAATTATATCTACAAGTAGTACCCAATAATGAATGAGTGATGATATAGTATGTATCCTAACCTACTACGCACACACATGTGCGGTTGTACATGAGTATCAAAATTGAAGTCATGAATGTGAGGGAATGAACACTATGTACAAACATACGTCGTAAGTCGACGGTAGCATATGTAATGTATCCACATGGATGATCGATCTAGGTGCTATTAGTTATAGCTATATGCATAAACATGCATATAAGTAGCCTTATAGACTTTATAGTAGCTTTAAATGCACTTCAACATATCATTACATACTTGTAGGTACTAGGTAAATAGGTAGTACTCAACAGGACGGTATGTATATACTGGCATGTAACTACATATGTAGTTACATGTTGCTTCAATGTTATAGCTCCAACGTTATATATAGGTCTATGAGACTCAATGGCAGTATATATGTACATATACCACTTCAGGGATTATAAAAGGCTATAAGTTCACTACTACTGATTATAAATCTAATATACCAAGACCGGTGAGATTTAAGGAATATAATCCCCCTTTCATATACTATCTAGCGAGAAGAGCACATCTTGTTGAGCTGTTGCGTTGCTTTGTAAGATAAAAAAAGGTGGGGGAGTTGGCTCACTGGAACGATATCTACACATGAACTGAAAAGCTGACGATGATCTTTTCTCAGTTCAGGTAGGCAGGCAGGTGTGCCCTTCACTTAGGCTTTAAACTATTGGCGACCTAACCGCTGGACCTGATTTGATATTTCTCGTTTGGGCAAATTAACTACTTCTAACGCGTCTAGGTCAAGCTGACCTTCTGGCTGTTGGGTTAGACTAGACCTTGATTAATTGTGTTGGAAGCTCAAGAAGCCCCCCCTCCAAGAGGATAGACATGTCAACCAGACTCAACCTGAACGGACAGCGCCAAAAAGCCCCAAGACCGACGAACCTAAGTTTTATGTGGGCTGGATAAGATGTCTAACCTAGATTTAAGCGGCAGCTGAAGCAATTGAAAGCCACAAAGGGTTGAGATAATAATTATGGTCTTTCGGAAAAAAGGCTGCGGCAAGTATGTACATAGTACGCACCTACATATGTATGTACAAGCTTCATGAAAGGCGAATACGGCATCGACGCCCATTGACCTTCAATTTATTGACTCCTAATCAAACCGTACCAATTCAATCTTCAGTTTGTACCGAGGTCTGCTATTCCCCGAATGAGGAATTGGGTAAGGTGATATCGCTGCTTTATTGATATTGTAAAATGACATGAAATATCTGCCTAGGTTAGGTATTTCAAAAGAAGGCCCATGTTATGTACCCAAGAAAATAGCATCGAAGACTAGGTACCCATCTCTCCACGTTTCTACATGGATTGGCGGCAAATCACCAGGGGCCGGGTACAGTCGAATATTCCCGGTTGGTCACCGTCCCAAGACCCTTGGCTTTTTCTCAGCCCAACCGAGGCGGACGGAAATATTAAGACCTGACTACCCGTGATAAAGCCCATCTTGTCTCGGCCAGGCCTTTGTGGTAACTAATGTGGTAACAATGCTATCTACCTAGGTAAACCCATGCCTATAAGATGGACTTTCTATCAAGACGGGGTAACATGGAGTTTTGGTAGCGGCACAGGTTAAGATCCATTAGGTAGGCAGAAACCAGGTGGCGAGTTCTACTGTATTGATGTGGATAGTGTATCGGCAAACTACTACACTAATACATATGTACTGTGCATATGCCATATGTGTCTGTGTACGCAGTATGGGGCAGTGGGTGTTAAGTCCGACATATGCGCTAAGAAGGTGATCTAAACCACTTCTGCTAATCAACATCAATACCGTGCCACATGCAGCCCTGGAATATGTAAGTGGTAAGCGGGATCTGTGCATCATGAAGTTACGATTTACCGCACCACGGACCGCTTGAACATGGGCTTACGCGCCATGTCTATCCACTCGTCCAGCGCTTGTCATGGTCTAGAAGGCATCTAATGTCACCTCATGATACTGGGAACTTTGCCAATCTTGAGGTTGGATAAGATGACTTGGCGGATATATGTAATTGTATCTTCATCAAACTTCTGGTAGTACATACATACCGTACAGCTCATGAGGCCCCGATCCAAAGTGTCAGCAAACTATCGAAACGCGTTGATACGCCGGGATCTACGACAAGAAGCTAATCATATAGGCTCGCCAAAACGCTTCTACTATATTGAACTACACATAAGGTAGCTTATATATAGCTTATAAATCCGTCCTACTGCCATAGTATGAAGATGTGGATAGGTATCATACCGCTCCACCTGCTAGGTACAAAAGTTCGAACTCTAGCGTATGTATGTATATGCATGTGATTTCAAGATTCTACATAGCGAGATTTGGGATCTGCTAGCATGGGTATATGGATACATGGATACCATGAATACGCACGTTGAGTATGTTGGTGACAGTGCAGCCCCAGATTTCGTATAACCATTGGGGTTGCACCGCGGCCTGTACGGTATGGCTGTGTTCCAGTATGTGGTCTTATATGGTCCTACTCGGCATCCATATCAGCCAGTTATGAGTAGCCCTTACCCAGATGTAAGGAGTGACTAGGGGGTTCACAGTTGTCAAACTCGGCTGGCCGACGAGGGTCTAGACGGAGGTGACCGGAGAAGACGCCGAAGCCCAGTAGAAAATTACTCACCTAGGTGCTGGCCACTCGCTATTCGCGAAATTTTACAGAGTACATAGTTATACCTACATAGTACATATATATATTATGTATTCCCAGCACACCAGTGTGTTCCTCCTTCTGTGAAATGTTGGCACAGCTCGGTATCGCAATCTACTCTCACGGGTGTGGCGACACAGCTACATGCATACAATCTCTTGCTGTTTCTGTCGTTGTTCCGGGACCATGAAACAAACACGCAAATCATGTCTAAAAGAGCAAGTTACAGAGTAGTAAAGTAAGGTTACGTTTGTGAGTTCTCATTCCTAGCGGGTTCTACCGAAAAAGGGGAATAGGCGAATACCTACCTAGGTAGGTAGGGTCACATTTCGAGAAACAGGCCCAAGGGGTTGTTAAGTATGACTTCGCATTAATGTTGGCTATCAACTCCAACGAAAACCTTGGAAACCTGCATCGGTCTCCGAATGCACCTGGATAGGTATGACATGGGTCCGAGTTTCAGCGCATATTATGATCAAAAGCCCAGTGGCTCATCGTGCTGTACGTTTAGGTGTATTCTTGCAATCTGCAATCTTGTGTCCAGGCATACCACATCGATGACAAGTAAAATTCATGGCCTGTCGAGCTGGAGTGCTCCCTCCAGAGGAGATGGAAAGCAAGCCACCAGAGGTGGAGGGTGAGTTGGTGTTATTAAGCCTGACCTCCTTCTTTCGGCGTTTCTCGGCAAATTGTTTAGCCTTTTCCTGTTCAGCACTACGTCTGCTTTGTATAGCTGTTCGGAGGGGTTCCGGTCTGTTTCCATAAGTTTTTCGTTTTGATCCATTTTCTGGGGAAGACGCGTCGGAGTTAGAGTCGGAATCAGAATCAGAACTAGAGCTGGAATTGTCACTGTCGGAGTCGGAGTCGGAGTCTTTGGATGTCTACGTTCGGGTAAGTAAAGCAAACACAACACAACACTACAGGTACTTATCGCAAAACGAACTGAAACAACTGCTTACCTGTTTGCGATCCATGTTGTATCGCCTGACCACTGGGGTTCTAGGGTAGGAGGTGTCAGTTGGTTCGGCATCAAAACCTGCAGCATCGGAGGAATCAATTTGGGAATCAATCTGAGCAAAGCCAACTTGAACCACATTCAGTGTCTGGATTTTACGATTGGAGGCTGCATCCTTGTCTGGCACATCCAGTACCCAACGCGCATCTCCTAGCTCAGCAGCGTGTTTTACCAAAGCCTCTTGACGCTTCCTCTCCTCTTCTGCAATAGCTGCCTGCACCGCGGCCTGATCTATATGTATTTGCGCGAGCGAGTCTGAGAAGTCGCGTTGAGTAGAGCTCTTAGGTATAACTCTAGATACCTTGCGGCGTTTTGCAGGTTGTTCATCTGGAGTTGGTGTAGTAGGAGATGAGGCAGGTGATGCAGCAGCCCTCTGCATGAACTTCATAGTTAATAGTCTCGAAGACATGGTCTTGGGCGGTGTTGGCGTCGCCATTCTGTCAACCTAAGAAGATTACTCGACAAGCAGTCAGTTTCTTGGGATTTACGTAAATATCTGGATAGATATGTAGATTCCAAGGGAATAATTGATGTTGATGTTGATGTTGATGTTGAGGTTGAGGGATACAGCTTGAAGTTTAGTTGCAATGGATAACATTGAACACTTTGAACACTAAAAGCTCGACACCTAAAGTGTTGAAATTAAAGAAGTTGGAAAAATAAAAATAAATGATAAAATAAAACTGGGCCTAGTTAGTTAGTTATCAAGATTCGAGCTTTAAGCATTATGTAACCAAGTACTACTAGTAGTATCCACTTACAGAATTGGCCCGAGCTTTCCATTCTGCCAGCCTCAAACCTCATCAACCTCTATTAACATTGAAAGTTCAATGGTTTTGGTCAGTTCCAAGGCCAGTACCACTATCAATTGACGACAACCATACGACACCATGTTTTCGCGATTGGCTATTCGAAAATCTCTACAGCTCCCTCAGCGAGCCTGTGTAGCACAACGTACTTTTGCGGCCTCCGCGCAAGTCTTGGACACTACCAAACCCATCGCAGTCAAAGCCGAGACTACCCCGGAAACGAAGAGCGAGGCAGAGTCCCTAGGCATCAAAGAAAATGAAGAGAGAGGACTAAAACAAGCACCAAATCGAAAGGAGATCTGGTCAAGGAGTCAAAGACCGAGGGCGACGGCTATGACAGGTCCACGATTCGAGCAGACCGATTTCGACCTTCAAGTAAGATAGATAGCACAACTACCAAACCCAAGCACTGGCAGAAAGAACTGTAGCTAATTATAACCCAGCCACAATCTAGAGCAGCTATCGAGCTCATCCACCAACAACCCGTCCGATGGACTCATGATCGAGTAGTGGCATGCGATGGTGGTGGTGGTCCTGCGGGACATCCTAGAATCTTCATCAACACAGACAAGCCTGAGATTGCTACTTGTGGATATTGTGGTCTCCCATTTGTAAGTCATATTCTACGCGATTAAGACTTAGGCTTCGTGAATAAGGGAATCGCTAATGTGTTTTTACTATTTAGGCAAACGAACATCACCGAGAACACCTGGAATCACTACCACGGCCTTCTTATCCGTTGGCATGAACACAATCGCCAGCCTAATGGACTTTAGTTCACTAGTCTCTTTGATTGCCTAGCATAGATGTTGAACTAATTCAACTGTGTACATACATACAACTTATATTACGTTTGGCCAGTCAGAGAGACCTACTAGCTTGCACAAGTTAGACGTAGCCTTATGAAGGTCAAATAAAAGCACGTAGTGTGCTTTGAATTACTTGCGGTATACCTAGTGCCGTCTCCCCCGTATCCTTTGTAAATTCATAAATAAACGTTGATGTTATATATAGTATGTACCTAGTTACATATCTATCTAGAAAACATATCCAGGCACTATATTCATTTACCCCCAGGGGTGGAGCACACCTACAGTGACCTACCTAGTACCCAGTAACTAACTGTATATTACCGCGGGGCACCCCACTAAAGCTCACCCAGTCCACCCAGTCCACCCAGTCAAAGCATCCGCATTCCCAAATGCAACAACAAATTATTATTCCTACTACCTACTATGCCGTCATCTAAACCCGCAACCACATCTTCTTCAACTATCTACCACAATTCCCTCTTCGTCCTCCTCCTCGCCATCCTCCTGCTATCCTTCTTCCCCGGCGCCTTCCACTACATAATCACCCTCCCATTTTCCTATCTCTCCCACTCCCACAACACCAGCCCCAGCCCCAGCCCCGCTACCCCACCACCACCGCCAACAATGTCGTGGGCGCAGAAGCAATTCACCCTCCCGCCGCGGTCGCGCGGCTCCTACCTCGTCACCGACCACGTCGTCAGCGCGGTGCCCGAGATCCGGCAGTTCAAGGTGGGGCTGCTGAACCTGTTCGTGCAGCACACGAGCTGCGCGCTCAGCTTGAACGAGAACTGGGACGACGACGTGCGCGCGGACATGACGGATGCGCTGGACCGCATTGCACCCGAGGCAGGGCCCAAGGGCGAGGAGCTGTATAGGCATAGTGCGGAGGGGAGCGATGATATGCCGGTAAGCTTAACACATTAACTAAACTGTCCTAACCTGCCTATTCCTAAGAGGTGTATATGCTCGTGGGGATGAGTTGGTGCGGGTGTGCTAATGGGGAACAAAGGCACATATCAAGTCCGCGCTGATCGGCGCGAGTGTCACGATCCCTATAAAGGATGGGAAACTAGTAAGAAACCCCTTTGACTTGAAATTTAAAATCCTTTTTGTAAGAAAAACCCTAAGAGTACAATTACTAAACCGCCCTTTGAAGGCTACGGGAACATGGCAAGGCATCTGGTATCTCGAGTTCCGAGACGTCAAGCACACAAGGCGGGTAGTAGCTACTATTCAGGGTGAGAAGGCATGAGCAATGCCTACCCAATGGGTAAAAAATAGTAATACAGGATCGATCACCAGATAATCAATATTATTCATTGTCCATTCCATTTTTCTTCAAACTAGAAAACCTAGCCCATATGCAGCCCAATGGGACATCATGAGCTGCCTGAGACAGGGCGGTTCTCCTCAGTACTCCGAGCACCATTCCATCCTTGCCTAACTGTTGGTGCGAGACGGAGGCTTCCTTCGAACGGGTAATTAGGTGAGTAGCGTGCACTATAAATGCCATGCTACTTTCTCCTCAATCTTCGTGTGTCGATGACCCTCATTGTTTGTCGGCTTCCATTGAATTGGTTGAGGATTGCAACATTAATGGGCAGCAAGGACCCTCGTCTTGAACTGAACCTTTCCGTGTCGACGACGACGTCGAGGTCCAATGTTCCATGTTCCATATTCACCAAGTTCTCATTATCACAACGTCACTTAGTTCGTTCCATTCTCTCCCTTCACATCATCCATGTCTTCGTCGCCTCCCGCAAGAACCTTCGTCTTTAGGTCGAAGCCGTCTGGCCCTAGGCCCGGAGTGGCGGCAACGATCTCGCCGCTCTCGTTGACGAACTCGAAGTTGTATCGGCTGAGGAGATGCGGGATCGCAGAGAGCTGAGGGCCGTATCTAGCTGTGTTGTCGTAGAGCTCGAAGAGGGGGACGGCAAGGAGCTTCATGTTCTTGGGCACGCTAAGAACCTCTGTAATAAGAACGTATTGGTTAGTAAGCTTGTAACTTGTGCTAAGTAAAGTTAGGGGGGTTTAAAACGTACTGCTCTCTGGCAGCTGGATAAAGTAAAGCTTCTTGCACTCCTTAGGTCGCGTGACGTGGGCCGGGATGAACGGGTACATGAACGTCTCGAAGTTGGGTCTCCACCACTGCGCGAGGCAATCGCCGATCTGCCAGTCGCCGGGCTCTTCACCTTCGCCTAGCTTGCCAACGGGAGCCAGTCGCTCGTCCAGTCGTGCCTTGAATCCTTCTATCTCGTCATCCTCTGGCTTGAGGTAGTCGCCGGGTAGCTTGAAGAAAGCATTGGCGATCTGCAGCATGAGTATGTGGGGATGGTTGTGCTCGTGGCAGACGAGGATGCCCTCGCAGGTTCGGCGCATGCCATGGGCATTGTAGTGCTCCTCAAGTCGTCGCAGGCGAGCAATAACGGACGGGTCCTCCTCGGGCTGTGTCTCCTTCACGCCAAATGTGTAGTTGGACAGCGGGTATAGTCGGATCGTGTTTGGCTGGTTTCCGTTGAACGAGAGGGGGATGATGGGGGGGTATGCGCTCTGCAGCGCCGTTGCGGTGACTGTTGACATTATTACTGGTGTTCACTGGAAAAACAAAGTAGCTAGCTAAGCTAATAGGTATGCGCAAGGCTGGGGTGAAGTAGTGAGAAGCAGCAGGGCAATAAGGCTCGATAAAGGTCGTAAAGGATATTGCTATTGACTTTCGAGGCTTCGACGAATGTGTCCGTTCCTAAAGCTACCTAGCTAATCAAGCTCTAGAAGAATGCATGTATCGTTTGGGCGTGTAGAGACCGTGAAGTTGCATCTACCTGGGCACATAGGTAGGTACCGGTGGTCTAGTATTAGGAGGTAGGCTGCGGGAGTGCAGCTAGGATTAAGGAAAGAAAATAAAAAATAAAAGAAACAATGGATGGTTTGCTTAGGAACGCGACAGTTGTGTTCGAGAGGAATCACTAGTAGCTACCTAATCAGGTAGGCGGTGACATGATTGGAACACGATTACTTACATGTACTGGTTACATTGAAACGGTATGCAACAAGAGGTAATCTTTAACTAACGCTAATAATTGTAATTGCTATATCGCGTTCCTGTTAAACCGCATTACATAATTTATTCAAGCCACTGAGGTGCTTCGTAAGCACTATTATCCTCCTTCAATCTTCTTACATGTACTACTAGTAGTATCACCACTCTTGTCAACTACATCTCATCTTGATGCTACAATTCACATGAGAGGGCATACACACCCGACTTTCATCAAGTAACATGATAGGTAGGTACCCAAGGTTAACTTCTGATTCTATAAACTACATCAGTATGGATTGGCCTTTGTACCTACATGTACTCAATAACCTTCAAGTTCACTTTGAACTCTTCTCCTTCTTCCCAGGGCAGTTCTCGTCACATCTCACATCGAGTGTAGGTACATACCAGGTAGGGGCCAGGCAGTATAGCCTCGCAACTTTTCTTTTTCTATGTATGTGATCTCTCAATATCACATCACATCCTCACCTCTTCCTCCTCTTTCTTCACGCTTCTCTCCTCTAGGTATTGCGTCACCCTATCGTCTGTGGTTTCTATTTAGTTGGGAGCCTTCTCCTCCTCCTTCTCATTCTCTCTTGTCATTCTCTCTTGTCTTAAGAAGACATTCGCTCTTCATACTCTATTTCCTTCAACGCTGATATTTTACAACTTACCTCTCTTTCAAAAAGCTAGAAGACAAGATTCACTACGACAGCAGCTGTACAAAAGTCCTCTATCTATCTCACACTGAAAAAAAAAAAGCATTTCCTATTAGTTATCTCATACCACCTTCGAATATGCCAACTGAAAGACGGAGAGCAGAGGCCTTTGATCGGCCTGTAGCTGCCGTGCTAACACCTAAAGTTACCAAGAAAACTAAACATAATAAGCAAGGCAGTGCTCAGTCCAGTGAACAGGGCATCTCTTATAGCCAGGGGAAGATGCCAGCCAAGAGTGATGTGCTTGTTGACGTGGTACCAGCAACGCTGTCCCGCATAGATACCTCAGTCATTCCCTTACCTTCTCACTTGGCAACTTTTCCTCGCCTACAAGAAGCTGCCCTAACTAGATCAGGGGAGGCTCTCAGCCATTGCAAGGAAATTGGAATTGGACTTCTAGGCGAGATCTCACTAAAACTAAGCCAGATTAAGGGCACAGACGATGCCATTAAGCACACAGAGACAATCCAAGGCCTTATGCGAACACGGAACCCAAAGATTATATTAGGAATCGTTGGTTCTACTGGCCATGGGAAGAGCTCCCTCATCAATGCACTTCTGGATGAACAAAGACTGATCCCGACTAACTGTGTTCGAGCTTGTACTGCAGCAGTGACGGAAATATCATGGAATGATTCTGACGACCCAGAGCGACGCTATAGAGCAGAAATAGAATTTATCTCTGCAGAGGAGTGGCTCTCCGAACTAGAGATCCTTTTCCAGGACCTCACAATGTCTACCGGGGAGGCTCTAGCAGAAAAGGTAGATGTCGATGCCGAGGTCGCATGGGCTAAGGTCAAAGCCGTGTACCCTAACATCAATAGGAACAAGCTTGCTGTGATGGATGTAAAGGCGCTTGTTAACGACGCTGCCATATGCAAGTACCTTGGATCTATCCAAACCGTGAATGGGGGGGAAGCCAAGCTTTTCTACAAGAATGTGATGAAGTACATTGACAACCTCCAAAAAGAGCCAGGTGTTGAGGATGCAGAGGGACATAATAAAGAGAATGCAGGCCAACTTACTATGCAGCTCTGGCCGCTCGTGAAAGTCGTTCGAATCTTTACTAAAGCTGATGCCTTGTCTACAGGCACGGTGATTGTTGATCTAGTAAGTCTTGGTAAGTTGAGTCTTACTGGAAGTTGTTGCTAATTTAAGGGTATTAGCCTGGTGTTGAAGATTCCAATGCTGCCCGTGCCGCAGTTGCTGCAAAATATCTTGAGAAGTGTAGTGGAATTTGGGTTGTGGCCCAAATCACTCGCGCAGTCGATGATAAGGCTGCCCATAAGCTTCTCGGTCAATCTTTCAAGCAACAACTCAACTATGATGGTAATTACTTGGGACTCACATTTGTTTGCACAAAAACGGATGATATCACTTTGGCTGAAGCAGCTGATGTTCTGGGACTCGGTCGGGAACTGGATGTTCTCAACCGGAAAGGGGAGGCTGTTCAACACTGGGAAGACCATGGTGAGCAGCAAAATGCTACTGACCAGAGTCGTTCGAATGCCCTATCTTCCTATATTAGCGAGCTTGATAATCAGCTTTCGCAATGGGAGAAATTAGAAGGTAGCCACCGGAAAGGAGAGACCGTCACAGCATCCCAAGTTCGTTCTAGAAAGCAAAAGGCCACTGCCAGAACATTCAGACGAGGCAAGAGAATCAAGACAGACGGCCCTGAGGATGACAATGGCCTTTCTTCGTATGTATCAGCTAGCGAATTTTGGGATGGTCTAAACAACGATACACCCAAGGTCCCGGATGATGATCCTCTACAGGTGGACCAAATCAGGTCAATTATTGACCAACTGAGGGCAAAAAAGCACGTCGCGTGTGAAGAGAAAGAAAAGCTTGACGAGAAGATTTACGATGAGCTTGACCAGGCTGAGGAATTGAGCGATGATTACGCAAATGAGCATTTTGAACTATTATCGCTGTGTATTCGCAAACGGAATGAGTACAGCCGAGAAACAATGCGTACACAGTTTGCCCAAGGATTAAGAGAGTAAGTACTATGGGTTAATATGAGACTCTGATCTACATACTAGGTAGATACAGCTCTACATGAAATGCTAACCACCTCAGACTTGACCATGATAACTCACAGCGCGACAATCAGGATGACTATGACCCCGACGCCAACTTCCGTGATTACGACAAGGCTGCCCAGGCATTAAGTGTCTTCTGCGTCAGCAGCAAAGCATATCAGGGACTCAGTGGCCGGTCGAGTAAGAGGAGCCGCAAAGTGGAGGGATTCAGCTGCCGTGAGGATACAGAAGTACCACAGCTAATAGCACACGCAAAGAACTTCGCCGAGAAAGCCCGTTCAAGGAACAACATGTCATTCTTGAATGGTCTACTACAAGTGTTGAATTCGCCATACGTGTGGTGTTCTATACAAAGAAATGGGACCATATTCTCTGACACTGAAAAGGAGACGGAGGTGGCTCACATAAGGGCTAGCATTCTCAAGTTGACCGAAGTAAGCCACTCCTACTTTGACAAAAAGGTCGAATCACTAAGTAAATGGGAAACAGGACATGCGTGCATGCTCAAAAACCTTCACTATAAGGTACAGACAAATCATAACTAATCACCTCTTCGCTCATCTCGATATTGCAGTTATGGCAGCCACTAGACGAGCCCCAGCGACCATCAGTCGTTGGCCTAAACGATGCAGGGAGGATCAAGGCTTGTATTGCAATTCTTATAGGCTCGCTTGTCGACGCCGGTAAGTATCAACGTTGATTTCACTATTACTACTGAGAGTTTAGTAGGTATGATACATGTTCAAAGTTGTCTAACCTTTCTAGGGGTGTTTATTCTGGAACGGCAGGCTGGCGAGATTTCAATGAAGGTAAGAATTTATGCTCAACTAAAATGACTTATATCATAAAATGGGCTATTAAGCTTATTAACTATATGTATAGAGTTGGTTGATCCTCTCAAGCGATGCCTAGCTCAAGCATGGGAGGTCTCATTTCAACAGCAAATCCCACAAGCCCTGAGTGAATTCACGCGTGCTTCCGAGAAGCTACTTTATATGTTCCATTGCAATATGAAGTCCCGTATCCAAAAGAAAGCAAACTTCATGATCATGAGCGCCCTTGAATCACAACTGGGGACTCGCATCAATAGCACACGCCATATAATCGACGCGGTTGGCTGTGAGATCACAGATACGCAGCGTGAGGCCAGTCGAAAATTCAACTCGTCGGTCAAAGCGCGATTGGAGACAACATATTCCACCTGTGCAAATGAGGCAGGCCCAGGGTGCTTCAAGCGTATTCAAGCCTACATGAGTAACGAAATCGAAAGCAATGCGTCGCAGATCCTTAATGCTGCAGCCACCACCGTAAAAGAGGACTTGGAGAGTCTATGCAAATTTTTATATCATGGACTTGAGAAAAGCATTACCGAAATGGTATATGTCATGAGCAATGATTACTTCAATGTGATCAATATCGAAGTATTCGATGAGGATACCAAGAAGGCACTGGGTGAATTGTTGGATTTCCTCAAGCAGGCCGACGAAAGCTTCCAGCCGCCCCCTGACGATCGTGATGGTGGCCTTTTTGTGGATCCCGCCGCAGCGCCTGTATAGGTATAGGTGTCAAGAGTTCGAAGGCTTGGACGTAAGCTGACCAGCAAGTCGAGGTCAGTCAGTAAGTAGTGGGACAATATCTGGCAAGTGTCACGGTATTTCTACTTGGTATAATGGGGTACCGATCAAGGAGATGGAGCAGGAAAATGGCGAAAGAAAAGGAGAGAACCAAAAGGTATGAATGTGTTACTTTTCCAGACGGATGACTATAGCAGGGAAATTGCTTGATCTCGGTCGGTAGGTATCTACGCAAAGGGGGTTTGATGTTGCTTCACACTCACTAGGCTTGATGACTTGATTATGGATACTAGGTACCTGCCTCTCAGGTAGACGCCGCAATACAAATTACCACATTCGCTTCATTAAAAAGAAATGATCCCATTCACCTTTTTGTCCAGATTATCCCGCTGCCTATACCTAAAGACCATTCTTTCTGCTCTTCCTGCTATCAAGTCACTGAATCTAGAGCAGCGTTACCGGAAGCCGTATATCGGACGCCGTGCAGTTCTCAACGTGGTATCCGCCTAACTCCCCGTCATCGCCACAGGCCATGTCCAGCGTCGCGTTCGAGATGCCCGTGTATGCGACCCTATGTAAACCTAGGTTAGGGAGGCGACTGAGATATGGTATACCTACATAGGTATACACAGGAGTATAGATTATATGATAAAAGAAAAAGGGGTGGGGGGGACTCACAACCGCCCACCCTCATCATGACAAAACCACGTCTGGTTTACCGCAATGGACCTCGTCGACATCGCGAACGCGGCCCCCGTCGCGATCGTGAAGCGGTGTTTGCCGTCCGTGTCCTTGCGGTCCGCGCACGGCTGCCACGACGCGTCCTCGATCCACCTTCCCCCTCCCCCCCCGCTGGACAAATGCCCCAACGGAAACGCACAAACGGTATAAACCCCATTCGCCTCGTTGGCCACCGCAAACGACATCGACACCAGCTGCGCCGGCACCAGCCCCGTGTCGTCGCCTTGTCCCGGCAGCGCGGTGTAGTTCCCGTAGCTGATGAAGCTGAGGGCGAAGGAGGTGGAGAGGGAGGAGGGGGCGCAGTCTACGTTGCCGGAGATGGCCTGCTCGGTGAGAAGGAAGGGGGACGGGTGGGGGGTTAAAGGGGGTGGGCGGGGAGAAGGAGAGGATGGGGGTGAGGAGGGAGAGTAGGGGGAGGAGGGGGAGGAGAAGGGGGAGATGGGTATGGGGGAATGCGTGGGCTTTATTGTTCATCGTTGCGTGTAGTATTCATTCAAAAAATAGTGGTAATTTATTGTTTCTTTGTTAGTTACAGGATTGAAATGAAGGTCGTTTAATCTAGATACGTAACTTGGATATGAAGACTGAGCTGGGCATTTTTGTTTCCTACCTACCTAGTAGGCATTCAAAGAAACTCCTTTCTACTCTTCTACCTACTGCCTAAAGTCTTCCTCCCCGTCATGACGCGCAGAGAAGGCAAACAGCCCAGGGTGGCCTCATTGCGATTGTCGCGGAAGGGGACCTACAACTAACTATATGCTCATTTGTTGGAAGATATCGAGACGGCTCCACTGGTTGATATTGAGAAATTGTATTTGTGCCTGCTCGCAACCCATGGGCGAGGCAGGGCTGGGACGAGGATTTATCCATACCTACCTAACCTAGGTAGCTACTAAGTACTACTCAGGAGCCTTGTATTTACCCGCTTGTGATGGCAGGGGACGTTTCTCGGCAGGGCAACCGAGGGTTTCATTCTACGATATATGCGATGGGGAAATCTTGGCAGCGACATCACCAATTTATTTGATGTCTCTTCTTTTTGGTAGTGGTGTTGTAGTTGTCTTCATTATCTATCTGCTAGGTTCAGAGACCACCTTCTATACCTAGGCAGTGAGCTTTTTTAGAGTCTATATATACCTAGTATGTTATATCCATGACGACGGCTTCACTCAAGAGAAAGAGTGTTAATCTGGCGAATGAACGGGGTGGGAAACGAACACCTATCTAGGAGCCCGAATAACTTCACAGCCTCTTGCGTCAACTCTATATACCTAGGCAATCATCTCTCTCCCCCTTAATGTAATATTACATCTTAACCCATCATCTCCTCTTGCGATACCTACCTACCTACTTGGGCATTTGATCCCCTTCCCATCCCATCACAAGCCTCCCTGCAAGAATCTTTCGTTCGGCACCTAAGTAGGTATGTGATGACGGAAAGCAAAAAGAGAGTTTTGTAAACAACACTGTAACCTTAGTACTGTCTACTCAGTATGAGGGATTTTCCCACGCTTGTCATGTTTCCGACGAGAGATCTCGACAAGGACGTGGATTGATAAATTTATTCGTGAAAGGGACCTTTTCCTCCTCCTTCCCCTTCTCCTGCTCCCCATTCCTCAGCCCGCCTCGGTATTGCGATTGTGAAAAGAAAAAAAGTAGGTAGGTAGGTAGGTATACTTCGTCATCCGACATATAGAGGCGAGAGGTGGGAGGTGGCTTAGCAGCGAAAGGGCCGAGGGCTTGAAAAGCCAGGAGGGGGAGTTTGTTTTTTTTTTCGCTTATCTAGGAAGGCTGTCCAGGTATGTGTCGTTTCATTTGCATGATCTGGCTGGCTGGTTGGCGGACAGCCCCCATTTTCAGGGGGCGTGCGCGCGAACAGCACGGCCGTTACAGAATAGATTGCTGTGATGCCTATCTGATCGAGGTACATCCGTTGTCGAGTAGTGGCCCTAGGTAGGTATCTATCTGTCTATCTCACTAACCTTGGGTTATAGTTATCATTCTCTTCTTCTGTTTTAATTCCCTCACCAAATGCAAGCACTTACCTACCTACATACCATGACTCATGATGTGTAACCAGCAATTCTCCGTACTTGCTGACTAGAAGCTCAAAAGGAGAAGGTGGGCAGAACGCCCGAGGTTATTACGGTACGATGCCAGTTTGAGGGACTTACGTACATATAGAAATTACATTCCCTGTGTCCAAGAAACGCTGTGTTACTTACGCGGTTCAACGCCACCTGCCCATCCGTTACGGTGCAGCAACAGCGGCGGCGTCCTCTTCATCATCATCATATTCATTGTCATCCCCGAAGAAAGGAAAGGGGGAAAGGAAAAGCCGCGCTTAGGTGCCTGGTCTGAAGGGGGAATGAATCCAGTGGCCTGCGCATACGCGTCGGGAAATGGCAAAACCCCCCACGTGCGGCCGTGGCACACATTGGAATAATGACAGGTCGCCTGCAGCGAAAGTCTGGAGCCCTGGGCGTGCGCCATCTTTGTGGCAAATGCGCTTCTGTACCTCCCCTAGGTATTTGCCTCCATACCTATCTATCTAGGTATTTGTTGTGTACCAGCTCTGAGTTGGGAAATCCCGTCCACGGGACGGCCTCTATCGAAAGGACCCGGCTACAGAGGTTGTGCATGCCGAGCAACAAGGCGGCGAAGAGAGAGAGAGAGCCGTCTTGGAAGGAGGATAGGTACACAGAGTAGATGGGGGAAAAAGGCGCCAGCTCGGTCTCGGTCTCGGTGAGAGGTATACCCGTGCTTGTGTTGACGCGGCTGTGAGCCGAGTACCTGCCTACATACTTACTTAAGGTACCTCATAAACATAGCCGTGCGGTTCGTGCATAGGTAGGTATACAGCGCCTAGTGTCAGGTTAATGGACGCCACGCGGCGCCGTGCCCAAAATCGCAACGCCCCGAGCCTTCTTCTGCATCCAATATCCAGGCCAATGGGTCGTCTTCGTCGGAGTCGACTCCGAGCCAAGGGGGGTATGGTAACGTAAGAGCCTTACATACTAGGTAACTTAGCCGAGTCCACCGGGGGACCGAAGTTCGCATGTACACCGGTATTCACTTATTTCTTTCTTCTTTTGCTCGCCCTTTATCTTCTCCATGGAGAATCATGTTTTAATCATACATATTTTATACGTTTTATTATTATAAATCTCTCTTTCTTTTTCCTTATCACGATAGGGGACTTGGTATTGGAGTTGTGTACCCTACCTATGTAGAATAGGTATGTAAAAGAGGAATATGATCTTGTACGCACGTTTATGACTACACTTTAGACAGACGACAGAAAACGAGGGAGAAAATCGATGGAAGAAGAATAGCAAGAAAGAAAGATAGAAAGAAAAGCCCCCACGTGGTCTTCTAGCTATGCTAGGCCGGTTGATCGGTAGGTCTTGTCTAAAGGGGAAAGAAGGCTGGGCATTGCATGCATTGCTGGATCGCACGAAGGAGACCGGCAAAGAAAAGGGGCCTGGCGAAAGGGGGAAGCAGCCGTTGCCGCTACGGCTCGGGGCTACACGGAGCAAAACTCAACTCACAGGAGTCCTTCCCCATGGTCCGCCAAGCCCTGCAGCCTGATGCTAGAACCCGTAAAGCCACCCCCATGTTATCCTACACTCAAATGGGGGTCAGGCGGAAGTGTGGGGGTTTATAGGAAGGAAATAGATTGAGAGGGGGGATCTCACCGGGTAGCAGTGTAAGAAGAAGCTGGGGAACCCTGTTCCGCGCGCGGGTAGGGGCATGTAGCATATGTTATACATATGTAATTCGTCCATGCTTTGTGTATGGCGTGTAACGGTCTATCCGGTAGGTTACGAACCGTAAGCAGGGCACAAGAGACAGGAAGCAGGGCCCCATGGAAATAGTCAGAGTCCCATTGGAAGACGAGGACTAGTTTTAGGAAGGGGGGTTGGAAGCTATGTTTGAGGTACCATAGAGGCTGCATAATAGCCGCAGCAGTTATGATCTGCATCATGCATGTCTGTCTTTTTAAGGCCGGAACGGACGACATCCCTTCAGAATATAACGTACGAACGTATGACCGAACGACACTGAGCAAGGCGTTTGAGATATAACGGACGGATAGAGAGACAAAGACGCAACTTAATAGCTCACGTGGCATGACAGCGAGCACATATTCCGGTTCTGAAGAGTTTTTTCATGTTGTGCCGTGAACACAGATCCTGGCTTCCCGACCCTTCAGCCCTGTTTCCCATCTCGATGGATGACGTGGTAGCTTGCGCCGAGCTTGAAATCTCATGAGGCTCCGGGCCGGGCGGAAGGAGAAAACATGTCGGTCGGGCTGGAAAGGGGATAACCTCTTATACTGAGTGAGTAGTTCAAGCTGTAACACGATGAGTACGCGTTGGCTAGGACTACTCCGAGGGGTCACTAAGATCACACTAGGTACACTCCGAAATGCCATGCCCATTTTGAATATCGTTTTCTTCTTTTTGATTTGGCCAAGGAATATGTATGCTCCAGCCAGTTCATATAGACATCTACAAGTGCGTAACAGGTGCGTAGGTACAGTACGGTAACGACAGTTTGCCAACCCTAGCGTGTATCCAAATGCATCCAGATGCATTCAGATGTGTCCTGGTGTATCTAGACTAACAGTGAACCGCCCTCGCTATTCAGGGGTAAAGGAAGAATGTCATCACCAAACGCTGATAGATCCTCTTGTCCGAAAGAAAGAGAGATTTTCGTAAATCCACAGGAGTGTACTATGTTGGACCTAGAATATCCAACTAATTCGGTTTGTATTGGCCCGGTAAGCTTAATGTCGCTTGCTTGGCTTCTCTTTTGGGTCAGACCTCCTTGATGAGGTCGGGGAAGAACCATCTGCGATAACGACGGTTGATTTGTGAGACTTGCTCTTCTTTTCATTTGAATTTGACCCTCGGGTACTATCCCTTTTCTCCCTTTTCTCCCTATCGTCCCGCCGTTCCTTATGTTCCTTATGCCCGGAGGTCCGTGAGCGACTAGTCTCATTTTCTGACACTCCCTCTTTGGTATAATCGGCCTTTAGCTCTCGCCCTTCGAACTTGCACCCATTGAGTCTTCGGATTAGTTTATTGGCCGCTTCTTCGCTTTGAAACGTGATTAGAGCGTAGCCTCTGTTCGATTCTTGGCTGTCCGTTAGGGGCAGGTCAATATGTTGAACTTTATCAGCTTCGGATCCGGCTTTTTTGCGAATGAGATCATGTACCTGGTGGAAATTGACCCAGGGCTGAAGCTGCTTGATGATAATCTTGCGTTGCCTCGTAGGAACCATAGCATTAGAAGAATCGCCCATTCTCGTTGTCTTGGCCAGTGGAGCAGGCATAGTGCTGTACATGGCATACGCATTGTTCTGGTACTCGCCTACTTGGCATTGTTGTGGATATCCTGTCTCGAAAGGATATTGTACCATTGTCGGTGACGAAACCATAGCTGTCTGGTCCACGTAGCTGCCACCTGATGTGTCGTAGGCAAAGCAGCTGGGCGCGTCGTTGTAATCATATGGCATAGTGACTGGCATGGAATAAGTTGTAGAAGCAGTAGCATATGATGAATTCGACGTAGGAGACGTCCACTATAAAACTTTAGTCACCATGAACAGATAAAGCTGAGCTTTGTGTTGTATTGGTGGTTCCTACCTCCCCGTAGCTTGTAGGAACTGGTGAACATAACAATGGTGGTGTGCTAGCTGAGTATTGAGTTGAAGGAGATGTTTTATATCTTGGCGTTTGAGGCGTCCTCGATGAAGCAGAGCCGTTGGTTGTAGAGGTCCCTACGGGCTCTCGAATCATGATCGACTCCGTAGCATTTTTGCCCTCTGCAAAAAGAGGACGCCCGTTGAAAACACCTCCGTCAAGAAGACCTGTAATTAACATTCAGCCTCGCTTTCTTATCGAGATGAAGCTCGGAATCAATTTTACGAAGAGCGGCATCAAAATTTTCTCGGCCACGAACCAAGACCCAGCCGGACGTGCTCTCGTTGAACACTTCGACCCTCTCAGCCGTAGCCACTGTTCGCACATGGTCTTTCAGCTGTTGCCAAGACGTTTGCCATGGTAACTTCCAGCAGCGTATCGTTAGCATCTAGATGCTATCCAAAGTGGGAGGTCGCACGATATCAACCCAACTTAAAAAGCTTACGTTCGAAACCAAAATATAGTACAGATTCGTTTGATTTCCAGGGAGAACTTTGGTTTGAATAGTCCCATTAATAGGGACCTGATGGGAGAAGGTTTCCGAAGACATCGTGAACGGACAGCTGCAGCTTTCTAAGAAGTTTGCTTGCAAATAGTTGGCAGGGCACCCTTGACGAGAGTCGTGTGAAACGAACACAACAGTGTGAACGACCCGACGGGGCTCTTTATATGCTGTACGAGGATGCCGTATGAAACGAAGTACGTGACAACGGGGCTCTGTTTGTTAACTATAGAAACGGCACTTGGAGTAGTACAGGATAGGGTTTGGTAATTGAGGGTATGATTGAAGGCTAGATCTATGTGCTATTATGCAGGATACGCCAGTGAAATGGATAGATCCTGCTCGTGTTGAAGACGCCTAATGGGCTTTTTTTTTGGGCCAACAGGAATGTAACCTGGGCCACCGATTGGACCTGGAGGTCTCTCTGTAGGATACTCATCGTTATGAAGGTACAGACCGTGAATATTATAATTATGCCAATCCCTTGAGGTCCAATAGGCATCTGCCGGTGTGCTATAGCCACTCTCCACCGACTGTATAAGCAAAAGCAACGTGTCGTTTGAATTGTCCTAGAGGTGAGGGGAATTAGATCTGGCTCGTTAAGACCAATAAGCTATCTAGGCAGGCCTGCCTACTATGTAGGTAGACACCTAGGGTATAACAAACGACAGTAGCTTGAAGAAGTCATCGGTACCCAGTGACGAGTTTCGGCACAGAACTAACTACATACATATGCAGTAGTAATGGATAGAATGGAGCGATGGTCCCAGAGTAGAGATTGTGTTACAGGAACATGTGTAAACCACAAGGTCGATCCATTCCGAGAAGTATGTAGAAATGACGGTCTAGTCTACTGTGGGTAAGTCGTTAATCCAAATGCTTTTTCCGATCCCACAAACCCGGTAGCCCTGGGATACCTAATATAATAGGTAGTGAGATGGAATTGCATTTTCATAGCTGCTAGGTGGCTCGAGGGGGGGCGAAATAAGCTTGAGATCTCTGATACAACCCATCGAGCTTCGAGCTCTACCATCAGAGTATCTGCATTTCTTGACTATGTTGGGCAAATGCTAGGATCTGCAGACAAGGGGGATCGTCTGGAGTGGCGTACTCATAGCCATTGAGCGTCGCTAGGGTGGCTGTTCATATAGTCTCCATGGTGTAATAGTACTTTGGGTCAACATTTAAACTGCCAAGTAAATTTCATTAGCCTAGACCAAGTACGTTCTAAATTTGGAAGAGGAAAAATTAAAATTTAAAAAGAAAAAGGAACAAAAAAAAGAAAGGGAACATGGGCTATCCTATCTAACCTAGGTTGATGGATACCTGGGTAGGTAGACTGTCCATGAGCTAACAAGTCGCAGTATATTGGAACTTTTCCAAAAGCATTGATATGCATAAAGTCAAGTAACACAATCAAGGATTATGCGTACTCACCGGTATAAGCCGTTGGTATCCAAGCTACCCTCCATCCTACCGGCTCAGCCAACTAGACTTAGCTCGACGCAAGTACTCCCAACGGAAACCTCGTCAAATAATGTCCATGGTTGCTGAACAGGTGAATAGGGCTTGCATACTGCCTAGGCATCTCCAAGAGCTGAGTACCTTACCTTCAGGGTGTTGCTATGCTTCTCGGTCGGCCAAGTTCTAAGGTAAGCCGTCTTTTTACTCGGAAAAGGTGAGCCTGCCTCCGCGCCTAAGCTAATGGCTATAGCCATTACCGAGTATTGAATGTTATCTCCCAGTCGCAGGGATATGACAGATTGGAGCGCCATGCATCTTAACGGCCAACAAATTTCCTGAACTGAAATGTGTCGTCTGGGCCGCTGGCGTAGTCATCGCTGTCAATTTCGATGCTGTTTTCATCGCTGTCAGAAAACGACGCAGGCCTTGATAGACGTGTACCTAAGTCACTATTGTGACTGATAGATTCGATAGGCACTGAGCTATCTTGCCACGGAAGGACATCGCCATCCGTATCTGCAAGTGATATAATCATGCAGGTTGAGTTGTCAGTGAAGAATATTGCTGCAGATTCTGTGGTTGTCAACCAAGTGGCGTATGTCTTACCACTGACGGTTCCTGAGAATCGGTGCGTTATATCGATCGGACGCGGCCCGCAGCTCAGAGGATCCCACACGAACACGAGACCCCCATAGCTGCTGTCAGCCTCGCACCTCAAAAGGAGAAGCTCCGGCTGCACAGGATGCCATTCTAATTTTGTCACGTTGGCATGGAACATTAGTACAGCCCGAAGATCGGAAGTGGGGATATCCCAGATCCAGATCGTACCTGGGGCCTCCTCCAACCTCGTGGCTAGGAGGGACGAAGAGCTGTCAAATTTGGCAAGATTGCACCCAAATATTAGGTCATGGTGACTATTTGGGGTTGCCCACTGGGGAGACACTGCTTGGGTAGCTCGGACGAATGTCGGTGTCGAAAATGAGCCAGTATTTGGGAAGGTATTTTGTTCTTGCCAAATCTTCATAGTTAGCAGGGCTTGCCAATTCCCCCCATTGATTGGAGAGGGATAACTCACTTGCAATGTATCTTTGGGCAGGATAACTTGGGGGTGATGGAGCCGCATTGCTTCAGCCATGGATGGGGTGTATAAAATGCATATGCAGGTAGAGCCGTTAGCGATGGCGGCATGCCGATTATCTGGGCTGAGAGAGACCGTTCTGATGCCTGTGTCCTGCAAAAGATCCATGTCATGAGGGGCATGCATGAGAGGGCCTCGCCAATCCTTGAATGTGTGACCATCAGAGGTGTAAAAAATGACCCTTGGTGCTTGCGCAGATGATTCCCACACCGCCAACCATTTCCCGTCCGTGGTCCAAGCTAATCCTTGGGCGTCGATGGTATCTGGGTACCAGGAGCGCTCGATCTCCCTCGTCTCTGGCGAATGTATACTAATCATGTCTTTGCCAGCCGACCTTGTGAGTAATGCAAGGTGGTAGGTGCCCGCACGAAATGAATACCCATTTGCTGCAGAAGTAGCATTGTAAAATTTAGGGTTGGTAATTTCTACTGCTCTCGAGGATGCAAAGTTAACTAGAGTTAGCTTGATGCCGAAAGACGACCAAATGCAGACTTCGCAATCAGTAGCCCCAAATCTGACGAGGGTGGTCTTGGTAGTTGACGAAGGAATCTTGACAGTTCCATGGAAATCACCCTCTCGGACCGAGAAGACGTGTACCAAGTCAGCGACTGCAACCAAAACCTTCGTAGAGGCAGGAGACCAGGCGAAGCTCGTTACACCACCAGCAAGGCCTTGCGGTAGCTTGATGGTTCGGGAGATGCCCAAAGATTGAACAGCCCGTACGACGATGCTCGAGGGGAGGAGTGTAGCAATAAGTTCGCCATTTGGACTCGGGTATGAGTGAGGCGATGCTAAGTATTCGAATTCCAAGGTTAGTATCCGAACTATGTCGTGTAATCCAAGCAAAATAGCAAGAAAGAGAAGTGACGATATTTTAGGGTGGAAAACAAGGAATTTATTCTTGTAACCCGAGATAAGACGGAGGTAAAACTGAAGTAAAACTGAGGGTAATTCTCCTACACTGAAGGGTTTTTGAGAATCGCATAGTAACAATAGTGGTTCAATCCTAGAATTCGAACTACTCAGCCCCTTTTGCCTTGGGTCTGCCAGAGGTATTATAACGCGGTGGGCTAGTAGGGCTGAACAGCGAAACCGGTCAGAAAAGCTATCGTGAGAGTTAAGTCATAACCACGTCAGAGTCAGTCCTTGACCTGATCGTCAAAGTGTAGGACCAATCGCACAGATACCCAGCAGTGAGTATCAAGTAAAACCCGTACCTAGTAGTAGGAATGCTTCAACGGAATTCGGTGATTGGATAGGCTAATCAGTCAGAAACACGGGATAAATGTGAAAGACAGGTCAAATTGATTTGTTTTTGTTGACTTCTGACATTGAGAAAAAAGGGAAAAGTCTAGCGTTGGACCAGCGTCATCCAATGGACTTTGTTCCGCGTTGGTCTAGTGGTAATTTTTGGTAATTTTGGTACAAATTTATTTGGTATCAAACCCTGAAACACCCCGCGAAGACCCAGTCTTTTTAGTCTTTTTAGCTGTCTGTTTAATATGCACATGCACGTGTAAGTTTAATAATACATAGTTACATGCATTCAGCAACTTGAATGAGCTTACTAACCTTAAGTACTTGAGTACTTGAGCAATAACTTAAGGGCCGAGCCGCCGAGGAGATAGGTTAGATAGATAGTAGTATACTAGTAACTAACTATGGGGCAAATAGCGACGATAGCCGCTTCAACTTTCCTTTCACTCCGATTCATGATGTATTTCCAAACTCAACCTCAAACCACTTCACCACTTCTTTTTGGCTCATTTGAGTGAATTTAAAACAAAAAATCGTGAAACTCACAGACAAATTTCTTCGACTAAATAACAAAGAATAAATAGACATGATGCATAGTGTTCCTTGATTTCTCGACTCGGCGGAATTATTTGTCGGCATGACACAAAAGGCCCTCTCGACTTGTCGAGCATGGTTTATAGCAAGCGGTCTGCGGCCTTTTCTAGGCGATAGGGGCCATCAATTTCACTCCTCCCGACGAGTCGCTACTGCTGTTGCCGCTGCTTCTGCTACTACGACAACTCAAATTATACCCGAGCCGCATAGCCCAATTCCAGTGCCATCTGCTCGACCCTCCCGCCGGACACAGTTGAAGGATGCGAAGCCATTTTCGGACTTTCTTACAGATACCTTTAATCGGGAACATGACTACTTGCGCATTTCACTCACAGAAAGATGCAATCTCCGATGTGTCTACTGCATGCCGGAGGAAGGTGTTCCTCTCTCCCCTTCAAGGGAACTGTTGACGACTCCTGAGATTGTTATGCTGTCATCCGTATTCGTTTCTCAAGGGGTCAACAAAATTCGCCTCACGGGCGGGGAACCTACCATTAGAAGAGATATCTTGCCACTCATGCAGCAGATTGGTGCTCTTCGGTCGTATGGTCTGCGGGAATTATGTCTTACCACTAACGGTATAGCCCTCCACAGAAAGCTCGACGGAATGGTCGAGGCTGGCTTAACTGGCGTTAATTTGAGCCTCGACACTTTGGATCCCTGGCAATTCCAAATTATGACCCGACGGAAAGGATTCGACGCTGTAATGAAGAGCATCGAAAAAGTTTTTGAGCTTAATAAGCACGGAGCCGGTATAAAGCTCAAGATCAATGCAGTTGTCATGAGAGGAATCAACGACCGGGAGATAATTCCATTCGTCGAGATGACCCGCGAGAAAGATATCGAAGTAAGATTCATAGAATACATGCCATTTGATGGCAACAAATGGAATAAGGGCAAAATGTTTAGTTATGCCGAAATGCTGGATCGTATCCGCGAGGTACATCCTGGTTTGGAAAAAGTACAGGATCATCAGAACGACACGAGCAAGACCTATAGGATTCCCGGATTCGTGGGCAAAATTGGTTTCATCACGAGCATGACACATAACTTTTGCGGAACTTGCAATCGTCTTCGCATCACAAGCGATGGAAACCTGAAAGTTTGCCTATTTGGAAATGCGGAAGTATCGTTGCGAGATATTTTAAGAGAATCAAACTGTGGAGAGCCAATAGATGAGGAAGCATATGAGGCATTGAAAAAGGTCGAGGCGGATAGGCGACAACATACTTCAGACCATACAGCCAAGCCTAATTTGTCACCGAACGAACGTCGGCTTTTAAACGTCATCGGCATGGCTGTGAAAAGGAAAAAGGCCAAGCACGCAGGTATCGGCGAACTAGAGCACATGAAAAATCGGCCCATGATACTCATAGGTGGGTGACCATTCTTTGCTCTCTGGGGAAAACACACAAGGGATCATGTTCCCAATTAAATATGATCAAGAATCAAGGTGGCCATTGAAGAGACTCGAGCTGAATGGGGTATCTGCTAGATTCGCGGCGACTTATACCAGCTAGTTGTTCACAAGTCAGAAGCCCTCAGCATACACCTCTAATCGCTACACGATTTGTCCCTGGGCTATCTAATATACCGGCTACCTTTACACAAGGACGGCAAATGCGGCTGTTCTCGCAGTCAAGTCAGAGAAATACCAAAAAAGATAAGACCGTTGGTCTGACACATGTGTCTGAGTCGGGTTCCGCCCACATGGTTTCTATCTCAGATAAGACGCCCAGCAAGAGAGTCGCCAAGGCAGCCTGCAGCGTACTTTTCACCAATGAGGTTGCATGCAAACTCATAAAGGAGAATCAAATCAAAAAGGGCGACGTTTTGGGAGTTGCCCGGGTGGCCGGGATTATGGCGGCAAAGAGAACGCCGGACCTCATCCCGCTATGCCACCCTATTGCCATCACTAAAGTCACGATCGATCTAGACGTGCGTGAGGATGAGACTGGAGGAAGCCGAATCGAAATTGAGGCCACTGTGGCCTGCGATGGAAAGACGGGGGTAGAGATGGAAGCTCTGATGGCCGCTTCGACGGCTGCGCTCACGGTCTACGACATGTGTAAGGCGGTAGATAAGGGAATGAGGATCCAAGACCTAAGGGTGACCGTAAAGGAGGGCGGGAAAAGCGGCCGATGGGTTGAGGGTGTTCCTGATAATCTAATGGGGGTCGAATAGATCACCTTATTCGTTAAATTAAAAGATTAAAAAGGGCACTCTACGCAGCACCTCCATTCACCTCCATTGGCCGTGATCTGTATCCTCCTCACCGCATGAGGGGAGATTACGCTTGTGCTTGTGTTGGTTGTTCTGCATGATTACGCCAGCATTGAAGGATATATTTGATTATTTGATTATTTGATCCTCTGTCTGTTGTTGATGATTGATGATGTGCTCTCATGAACACGCAATTCTGACCATCTTCAACAGCAATCTCGCATTTGGAGATGGCTACCTACCCTCTTACTGCCTCTCTATCCATGTGTGTAGGTACCCAACCCAACCTACTGTAGGTGAGCTGCTGCTAGGTAAGGTAGATATGTATGTAGGTAGGTAGGTACTGAGTCATGCCATTCATATCTTTCTTTCTTGAATTGGGTTGCGGAGGGGTGTTTTTTTTTTTTTCTTCTTCTTGGATTTTCGGGATACCGGTACCGACCCCGCCAATGCCGGCGCTTCGCTGCGTTGGGGAATAATCAAAATCAAAATCAAATCAAATCAAATCAATTGGAATGATGGATTTCTGCCCAGTGTGCCCCCTCCCCACCTAGTTAGTCTACTAGGTACGTACTAAGGTTAGGATCGTAGCTACATAACCTGGAACTGGGAGGGACCAATCACAGCTTGGCGATAACACAATTAGAGTCAGATCCACCTCAGAGGACCCTTATTGTTTTTTTTTTTCCTTCTTCTTTGCGTGTGTGCTCTATTAAGGTTAACTCTCCGCGGGGCAAGCTACGCTAACTAGGATGGGGGGATGTAGGGTACGGTTTATTAGTTATACCTGGATCCACTTTCCTATAGTATTGATGTTATACATACCTAATAATATGTATGTATGTAAGAATGGTATATGTAGTTAGTTAGTTATGTATGTACTGTACTACGTAGTAGGTCTGGTCTGTATGTATTATGTGGACCCAAAAGGCCTCACTGTGTGGAACCTAAGCCCGGCGCTTCTGCCAATAGAAGTCGGTGCCAATACATATTGGGTGCATACTACACCATGTAATGTAGGAAAGAGAACGTAGGATATACTACTGTAAGTGTGTAAGTGTGTATGTATGTATGTACGTAGGAAGAGTTAAATCGAAAAAGGGCTTTGCTGATCTTCCAGATCTTGCATCTTACTCGATCGGCGGGAACATTATGTCAAGCGAAAACTTGCTGGTGAAAAGGTGATTTACATACATACCCAGTTAGGCATCTTGGTCTATCTGTATGGATTATCCGTGCTTTTTTGTGTGTACCCGATGTGTTGGGTGTTTGGTTGATATGATTCTGTATAGTTATCTGTCAGGCAAGATGATGTCAAGCCATGACCATGATGTCAAACCACGAGGGCTCGCGTTACCACTAGATAGAAGGCAGTTTGTCAAACTTAACGCTGTGTCCTTCCTATCCCTCGTACATACATGAACATGAAATGAAAGCGGATAAATTCTTACACGTGAGGAACGTGGTACATCCCGTACATCCCGTACACACCTACCTACGCAGCAGCGACATGGTAATTAGAAGGCAACACAAAGTTCAAGGTTATCACTTTTTAGCCACTCTCGTGAGGCACATACATACATACAATTGCATTCATTAAATTCGGCGGTCAAGCGGGCCCTAACACCCTAACCTAGTAGGTATGTTGTAAGTTATTGTTGTACAGAGACAATGAAGATGAGCCTCGACCTCAATGGCCGAATATCCCTACGTACGACGGGCATTAGTGCCGTCTCAACATCCAATCAGCATAGGTCCAAAGATAAACCTGCAGAATCGCAAACACTGTGCTAGACTGTGCTCGCCATCGCTACGCTAAAAACACCAAGAAAATGATGGATGGTTGTTGAACGACAGAGTTTGAGCCGTCAAGTTCAATGTTATTCTTGGGTTTGGTTGGCATAAAAGATCGCGAGCGAGAGCGTCGGATGTTATGCACTCTCTCGTGATCAGAATCATGCGCGTTTTGTAAAATACCATTGTGGCTCTTGGTACGGTCCTGTTTCAGCTTCAAAACGAAGGGGACTATACTAAGAGGAGGAGAAGGAGGAGAAGTAGTGCGGGTGGTCGGATCGTGAGTGGGGCACCGAGGACTTATGTAGGTAGCACCTACGCCATGTAGATAGTTGACTAGTTAGATCTGCATTGCCGTCGTTTGGATCTGAAGAAAAGAGCGCACGGATCCTGTAATGCTTGGATTGTGAAGTCATCGTGGTAGGCCTTTCGCGGCTCTTATCGACATATCGAGATGGCAATCGATAAAAGGTAACAGTTAGGATCTAATGCATATACGTAGGTATGGTATGTGTGTACGCTGATACGACAACATTGAACATGTCTGCGTTTATGAGGTTGTACGCAAAGCCGGTTGCATCGCGATATATTGCTCTATGCGTACCTGTTGTAGTACCAAAACGTAATAAAAGACGGCTGGCGCGCCGGCGCCTCACAAACTAATAATTCAAGTACGGAGATTTTTGCGGGACATCAACCGCAGCAAGCATCCATGAATTCTTTGCTTGCACTCTTTTTGAGTGGTTAAAAGTAGGATCGCCCACATGGTTGTCTCTTCGGTAGCTACTAAGCTGCTAGGGACCTAGTAGCTTAGAAGCCTCAGATATGTAGCTATCAATCCTCCGTCATAAGTTTGCCGAGGAGTATCCTGGGAAGCTGTAATGAGACTATACCGTAGGTAGTAACGAGAGAAAAGGAAAGGCTGGCTGGAAGAGTCCAAGGATATAACCTGACGTAAGTTACCAGCGCCGAACATCGGTAATCCTTAAACATATTAGGCAAGAGGACAGACGAGCAGAGGCATACCTAGCTACTACACGATGCTAAGTTGCTAACCCAGGCATGTACACATGTATACATAGCACTTGAGGGTTAATGGAGGCATTGGAGGGTCTTGCATTGGAGGAGAGAACAAACATCTAACATACCATGTTACATATATACTAGGTACGATTATTAGTGGTACTGAAATTGGATATAGAAATATCTCCAGCTATATTTATTTACCTGGGTAGTTACAGTATATGGTAACTATACCCAGGTATATATAGTGTAAAGGTAGGCAATCAAACAGTTAGGTATCATCCATAGAATAAAGGGTGTTTGTTTTGTAGTCAAAAAGGTACCAGGTCAAGAGTATCCATGGATCATGATGGATGTGTATAAATGGAGGAAGGAGGATGGAGGGTTAAAGATAAAAAAGCAGTAATATTAAAATAAGAACATACGAGATGGTGATGGGAACATCGTAAAGGTAGGTGCGTGCGTGCACATTGCTTGCACATGCGTCGGGTAGAGTAAGAGGACAAGACATGACAAGACAAGCACAGTACGAATTGAATCAGGAAAACTTAACTAATTCCCAGTCAACCAATCAGAAAACAATGAAATGCCTAGGCAGCTGCTAACTACCTAGCATTGGCTAGCAAGTACTACTGCGTAAGTGGACGCCGCTTGGATTGTATCGAGGGGTTCCTGGTCCACCAGCCCAGTGGCCACCAATGCCACCAATGCCACCAGTTCCACCAGAGTTCCACAGCGGCCGGTCAACTTATGTATGTATGTACGTACATAGTATTATTGCGTCGGAGGAGTGCTCTTTCTGTATGTATGTTGTGTTATTTTGACAGAAGGTTATTATCATATCAGCATCCCTCCTGCACCTTCTCCCTGAGTCCCTCCTCATTATCATCTATCGATTTCCTTTTTCTTTGATACCAGTTGAACTTATACTCTATTTCTATACTATACCTTATTTTGAAGTTCCAAGGTTGTTTTCTATTCCTTTGAACATTTGAAGTTGGTACAATCAATGTGCAGTACTGTACATTCAATATATACCTAAGTACCTAGACCCTCGACCATCTCCAACTTATCATTATTCACTTACACTTATCGTCAATTTCTACGATTTTGCCATACCTGACTTGTCGCATTCTCCGGGTGCCCGCTCTCAACCCGGGACGTTATCCGCACTCTACCTCACCAAAGTACTCTAAGTGCTTCTTATCTTAACTATTCGTGCACCAACAACACCTTTTCCCCGTCTTAAAGTTGAGATCGGGCACTTTAACACCATCCCAATTTAAACCTAATCATTTTCCGACAATAGCCTTACTATATTCGCTGCTCTAGTACTTATCTAAGTATTTGGGTAAACAACCTAAACAACCTTTACGACTCATACGCAACGTTTTCATTATTACCAATTATTTCAACTGCAGGCCAAGCGAAGGGTTGGTCGGAACTGTCATATGCTTGGGCGATCTCAGCTATATTAAAGGGCATTTTGGTCCAACAAATAAATATTACCAAACGCTTTTGGTTCGCGCAACGGCAGACGCCGCTTATCGCACCTCTTACATTGGCCAGTCTCGACAATCCTTATACTCAGCAACCTCCAGTAGCAATTTAGGTACCTAGTACCCTACCCTTACTACTGTCACCTATCGCCCGCCTACTTCATCACCACCCCCGGAACTTCCTCGACTTCGGAACCTACCTCACCCATCCATCCCCATCTGTATATCTGTAAGAAAAGGGATGATGGCAACCGAATTTGTTATGCCTAGGCTATCCGAGCAGGCACAGGCGCATTTCTTCCCATATCACCATATATCTGTGGCAATGGCGCAGGCGCAAGCGCAAGCGCAAGCACAAGCTCAGGTTCAATCGCCCACGTACCCGTCTCAAGGATATCAGTCTCAACAAATCTCGCCGCTGAGTACCTCGAATAATGGCTCACCAACATCACCTAAGCCATATCATCGTCAACGACTGCGACCTCTCTACATGCCTGCCGTTCTACGACCCACCGAACATTTTTCCAAAAACTTCATCGGAAGGAAGTCAGAAGTACAGGAAGATGACGATTCGTTGCCATCAAACAATAGCTTCATCAGTTTGACTGGTCTGGCCGCACTTAGCCGATTAAGCCGCCGCGCCACCGGGGACAGCGGAAAATGGGTTGATGGTGATTGGGATTGGGATATGGATATGTTTCCCAAACCTACGGCAATGCCCACACGACTTCACTGGAAGGTATGTCCGAATCTGCACCCCATGTCTCAGTTATGCAGCCCTGTCAAAAGGTTGCGCTACCGCAACACATGACGTTTGCATTCTTGTTTCCCTCGTGCTACAGAAACAGCAGCTGACTCTTCCTAATTCTTTTTAGCCCGATCCGGAATCTTCCATCTGTGACGAACCCTCGTGTATGCGCCACTTCAACTACTGGACACGTCGACACCACTGCCGAAAATGTGGCAACATCTTCTGTGATTCGCACTCGGCTTTCGACGTCCCCCTTGACCAAGACGCGAACTACAACCCAAGAGGCACCCCTAGCCGGGCATGCTCTCACTGCTTCTCGGAATTCAAAATGTGGCGTAGTCGAACAAACAGCCAGGCCTCTAGTGAAGACTCGTCCTCCGGCAGAGGTTCTCAGACGACACCAAACAGCCCAGCAACCGCGACGGCAATACAGGGCCAGCTCGGTCACCATCAGGACATTGCCTTGAGTGTTCCTCGAGACTGGAATTGGAGCACTTTTTAAAGTGACCTTATTACATAGGGCAAACAGGAGCCCAGGAGGCTTTTTCTCCTTCATTATAATCCCAGTGTCTCTGCAATCCGAAGCAGAACGGAGACCTGGTCACCTAATTACTATCATACACGACGACACAACAATACTTAATCACGACGGAAAATTCCTTACAACGACGAAAGGAATACTCAATCATCACATAGACTAGATGTTCTTATTTCCAGGATAGACTGGATCTTTTATGGCTAGATCCATATTGGCACGATTTCCCATGCATAGCACAACGGTATCATTTGAATTTTATTTTCGAGCTACGATACCCAGCACTTGATGCACTAATTTCGATACCAAAATTTTATGGAGTGAAGGGTGGGAAGCGAGGGCGAGGATGAGGACGAGGCAAGATGATCAAGGGATTCAGGGGTAGGAGGAGGAGCAGTATATCATTTGTGGCCTTGCATATTTGGAGCAAGGTATTCACCAGGTGTTCCGGAACTTAGATGACTGGACCAGAGACTGGACCAAAAGGAGTGCATAATAGGCGTCGGATAAGGGATTTTATTTTTGGTTTCAGCCCTGGTGTTGAGGAGTTCCCGGGCAGACGGACATGCAGCAGACGTCGTTGTGGTTACACGGCGTTTATGACATGAATGATTCCTCACCATATAGGTTCATCGGACTGAATTTACATTTGATATTTGATCACGATGGCATCTTTTAGGTGTTGCCAGGTGTTGCCCCCTACCACCAGTAGCCTTGAATTTCTAATAACACGTATGCCTACCTACCGTGGTACGTGCCTACCTAACATCTGTATGGACAATACCTATTATTCATTGTACATGTGTAGTGCATGTGTGTAATACGTACCTACCTAGGCCCATACTAATGTATGCAAAGAAGCCCTTTAGCCCGGTCTACGAACATTCGGGCCACTTTCTATTTCGACCCTTCTTTTTTTGTATAGTCCATCTGGATACTCGTGGTTGGTTCTAGATATAGCCTCTCCTGTCACTATGTCGGTTAGTATAGTATATGCCTAGGTTAGCTACATACATATGTAAACACATGGATGGATATTGACTAGCTTAGCTAGAGGGTCAATAATTAGATGACAACACTAGCGTAGGTAGGAATATGTAGCGGCATACCCTGTATGGGTTACCGGCATGGAAGTGGCTAATACGTAATGACACGCTCCTAGCTCGGTGAGTTCTCCGAGTCTCTCTTTTTTTTTTGGCCTTTTACTACTAATACATGTGAGACTATGCCTACTAAAACTATGTAGTACATACTTCCTTCTACTTCGCGCCTATACTATGTAACAATATCAAACCTTGAACCCTTGTCGGCAAGCCCGACTACGCCACGCAATGTGAAAACCGCTAAGTATCTTTATGGTAGGTACACCCTGTTATTATTACTCGTAATGTATGTAACTACTATCGTGTGCCTACAGTTTTACCTACACAGTACATACCACATAGATCTAATAGCGTGGGCCCAGAACGGTGGAACCGGCAGTAGCCGTCGCTGGAATAGGACTCAAGATTCAACGTTGCTTACATGCCGACTAACTAACTAACCTAGTATGTTCATACTACATAGCAAAGAGAAACAGGTGCTTAACATACTACATAAGTTAGTACATAGTATAGCCGAACATGAACTAACTTTAATAATTCTTCGAATTCTTCATCTACCCATCTAGTTACCTACAGTACCTACTTCGTATATATCCCTGCGCCTTTACAAATCTCAACATCCTCAGCTCCCTACCTACCTAATAATACCAAGTCCCTTAATAATACCAAGCCCTACATACATACATACATACATACATAGGTACCCTGCACAGCAGCGTGCAGCGTGGGATGTAAACACATAATAAGCGGATCCAGCTGGTGTTAGCCGGCTATCGGAAGGCTATCGGAGATGGCCCTACACAGCCAAGCGCCACCACCGAACCGGGGGCCCACAATAAACGGGATCGGCGTCGAAGTTTCTTTTGCGTTTTTTTGGTTTGGTTTAGTTAGTTACAGTTAACTAACTTATCCCGCACGCGATCCCGCACACCCTGCCCTGCCCTGCCGTGTTCGGTTTACCCCGAATAGTTAATTGAAGAAAAGAAAAGAATGAAAACCGCCTCCATCCCCACGCTGAGCCATGCTTCCCGGGAAAAAAAAATATAAGAAAAACTCAAAATTGTGGACTATTAATGAGTCTAGGTATTCGGTGGCGAGAAGACTGTCTGGGACTTCTCAAACTTCAATGGGTAAGTACTGTAGGTAGGTGCTAGGGCTGCCAATTACCTACTGTATGTAACCCAACCAAACCGCATCCGGCCTGCCTGCTGTAGCTTGCGGTACCTTACCTAACCTAACCCAAAGTAAGTCGCCATCACGATCTATGGGTTCGATTAGAGCCCTATGATGCTCTTACTTATCTTTTCCCCTGTTTACATCTCTATCTCTGCTTGTCTGTGTGTCTCTCTCCCTATCTCCCCGCCATTTCGCCATCGCTGGGTCTGGGATTGGGAAACGTGGAGATGGGCGGAGGCGGAGATGAAAAATCAGGGGGTGATGGGGTAGTATTTACTTACTATGGATTGGTATCGAGATAGCCGGATTGGATGCTTGCTTGCGAGATGACGTCTAGGATACCGGATCGCTGGGTTGCGAGTACGGGGGGGGGGTTCCTGACTTTGCGACGTAAACCTACGTTCGTTTTATCTCTTCTGAGGTTTCCGAGAGGAGGTTTTCCCCCGTCGAAGATGATCATACCTGCTTCCGGTGAGCGGGCTGGTAGGAAAGGTTTCCCGGGCGCATCTGGAGATTTTGTTTTGCTTGTCGATGGATGGATGGATGCTCATGACGCAGGTTCAATGGATTTGCTTGTGGCGATAAGATGGCGAGACGACCGTATACATACTTCCGGATAGGTGGGTAGGTGCCCGGGCAGATCGCCGGGCTTCTTATCTTGCCCGCTCGCTCGATCCGTGAATCTGCGGTCTCTAGATACACAGCGTCGAGTTCAGCTCAGGGATGAGTCAGAGACTCAATGAAGAAATCCCAGTCAGTGTTTTTGTGGGACGGGGATATTTCATCAGTTGGTATGGCGTGGCCTAATTCTAGCATAGGATCTGTTAGCTACGGGATGTAAGTACAAGCTTACCTATGCAAAGCGGCTTTCACGAGATTTGGCTTGGTACAACTGGGTAATCCTTTCTATTCCCAATGGGACTGTATGCCTTAACGAGTAATTCATGTACCCAAAGTAGTCTGCTTGTAGAAACTCACTGGGTCATATAATTCTATCGGAGCAGAGTCATGTGACTATTAGATACCTAGAAAATCACGTGATACCCCGAGGAGTCATTCTTGTGTCTGGTAGGTACGCGACCCCTTTATCAATATCATAGAGGAAGCACCCCCCTACCTACCTCCTTCCATAAAGGTAACACTATAAACAGCATATAATGAAAATTGGCTATGATCGTAAGTAGGGGAGATAGGCTGACACATGAGCTTGTCCTCGCTTGAGGAAGATAGGTGTGCATATCCTGCCGTCCAGGCGTTGTCTGCGTACGCTACCTACTTACCTAGGTATCTACCCAAGCTGCAACTCCTAAAGGTAGGTACGTAATAAGCACTACCACCCCCCCCTTTTCGATTTTCATCAACGAGAAGCTGCTTCCACATCATACACCCTCACCTACCACTAAATGTTAACCTAGAGCGTTATTAAGCACCTAAACCCGGACTTTTCCCCCTTTCCCAGCACCTCTACCTAAGCCACTTTAGCATAGGTAACGACAATAGGAAGCTTTGGCAGCTCGACGTTCTTTACCCCAAGTGACTGCTAGCCAATTCGTCGGCCTGTACGCGGAACAGTGCCTTGCACTGCCAGGAGTCGTAGGAAGAGCTGGCCTTATCCTTTGCCTAGGTAGCTGTCAGACAGCGGAGGATGCAGCGCGCATGTGTAGGTAAGGGGGGGCGCGTACCGCCACTTTTCTACCACCTGATGATGTAAGACCTCTAAACACGGGATAGGCCGTAGCGTGGTTCACACGACGGTAGACCGATGCATACCTAGTCATACATGGGCACGTCAAGCGCGGTGCGGTGCTGGCGGCATGACCGTCTTACCCCCGCCGGCGTCATCGAAGGAGCTCCGAACGGCACCAGACAATGCTATTGGCAGAGAAACTACGCTTTGCGCAGCTGTAGTTAGTTAGTTGGGTCGGCACCGTTACGGATTCGACGTGGCGGGTTCCAGCTCTCGCACATACATACCTCTGGATGCCCGGTTAGCCGCGTAGGTAGTGGGTGATGATGTCTGTGCCTGCCTCGAAGCAGCATCGAGGAATGGGCGTTGCCGAGAACGCCTAGGTTGCCTAAATAGGCTGCGAGATATCTACCAAGCACGAATGTCACCTTCCCATTGTCGACGCTGAGCTCGTTTGGCATGTCGTGCCAGGCAGTGGATGTGGGCAGCCCGAGTATCCCACACCGAGCGTGCGCGAGGGGGAGAACAAGTTGCCGTCACAGGTAGCCGGTAGAACCAGGCAACACTACCTAATCATGCCATTCATCATCTATGAGCAGCCATAGCTCCTGGGGTGCTAGTAGGATTTCATCAGCGTAGCCATGTACAAACGTGTCTTTTCACCGTTTCTTATAGGTAATTTCCACAATGAGAATCTAGTGTCGCCGTGTAGAAAGAAAGAAAGCAGTTCGCGACGCGAGGTGAGTGTTCCTGGGCCAAGTATCACGAGCGTACGCGAAAGCTCGCCTAGCTTCCCTCCCTATGCCACCCCCCCCCCCCTGGGTGCCCGGGTAAGGCCTCCCCAGCGAGGTCGAAATCTCCGTCCTCTGTTTGTCCAGACAAGGGAGGGGGTAAGGCTTGAATGGCTCTCTTGCCGATTTCGAGATGGGCCAGCTATGGGTAGGTATAGTACGGGTTGCAGGCAACTGATGATAATGTAGACCCCGTAACTTGTGAACATCAACCCAGCGGGCAAGGGATGTTCCCGCTGCATTCACTTTGTTTTATGCCAGCAGGTGATAGGCTTATATACCCCGCGGACGGACGAGATAAATGTGGTTTCGTTCGCTGCTAGAAGGCTACCTAGGTACCTAGTTGGCTCAATATAAAGATCTGGATAGTATTTCTCTCGCCATGCATCATATAGGAGGTATATAACCAGCTTCTTCCTGGAAATCTTGTTCGTTATGATTGCTTTCATCCCGTCTAGCCCCTGACTCAGGTCGCCAGGATCATAACACATTGTCTGTTCTATTTGGACATTAACTATCGAGACGTGATGAGTAGGTAGGTAGGTAGACCTCCAAATTTCCATGCGTAGTGCCCACGTACGCAGCCTGATGCATACCTAGATAGTAATTGAGTCCCGTTTCTACCTTGATACTTTGGTATGTCATGAGCCAAGAGTTTGCTATATAGGTAGCTCCAGTATTTTACCTTGAAGACAAGATGACACATGCATGACCAGGACAATAAAAAGGGGGGAGGACATTTCGTAAACCACCAAAGAAGCACCGATTGTGATAATTCACATGCACAATTCAAGAAAATCGAACACAGAAGGCGGTTTCAACTACTAGGCAGATTCAATAGCACACCGACATTACCGATATGTATCATACACTTTGCTCACTTCACACGCCACACAAAACACTCAAGTCCCGAAGATGAAGTTTAAAGAGTTCAATGTTCTATGCCGCTTTTTGGACCATGTATACCTATGTAGGCACCTATTGTAAACATTGTAATTCGTACTACTGGGTACGATTCCCATTTTCCCGCTGCCATAAAACTCCACCCATAGATACCTAATGAATCACTCGAACTTGTATCGCTGGTAGTGGATGTAGCGCTTCATTCCAACCCAATTAATCATGGCCTTTTTTTTTAATGAGCTCTTTCGTATTTTGATTCAAGGGTTTCTTTTTTTTTCCCGCAGCCCGGTTTGCTGCAAATCCCATTAGTCCCGGTGGCGCCTTGGGCTTTTGTTTATAATCATCGTCACAGCTAGCAATGAAGCTTGGCTGGTCCCATTCGTGGGAAACGTTTAGTACTTGGTTGCTCTAGCGGCAGACGACGGGTGAAGTCGGCCGTTTCCAGTAGACTCATCGCTGTCTTCCACGACCGCGCCCTCGTTGCTCTCGCCGTACACTTCGCGCTCGAGACCCTTGGCGGCATCCCAGCTGGCCTTCTCTGCCAGAATAACGTTGCTTCTACGTCGGTCTGGGTTGCTCTTGGCTCGCACCACTTCGGCCTTGCTACGCCGTAAGTAGCTTGATACGAAAAACGACCCAAATAGATAGGTGAGAGGAAGCAGGTAGACGACGTTGAGCCAGATAGCAAAGGTGGATCCGCTGGTGGTAATGCAGTCAACCTTCTGGTATTGGGTCGCGTACTCGATAGGTGTAGAGTGAGATCCTGAGGGAGACACCACGGCACCTGCACCGGCAGCTCCAGCTGCACCGAAAAGCATCTTCATCACATTATCAACGACAGCATTAGATGCGCTGGTTGCATTGACAGTAGGGTGGGAAGTAATGATGGGGGCACCAGCGGAATGAGCGTCGACCTGGACGGGTACCAAGTACGAGATGAACGAATGAATCATGGCGCAAGAAGCGCCGACGACGAATTGAGTGATTTGAAGCGAGGTAAGAATACGCTTGATGAAGGTGGGGACGCGAATATTGAAAGCAGTCACAGTGAAATATGTGTACTGTCTTGGAGTTAGCAGTTGCTAGTATAAAAAACGTTTGGGTGGTAGGAGCGAAAACTTACCATGAGAGTATGGATGGCCGAGTTAAAGAATACGAAAATCCAGATAGGGGTAGCCATATAACGAATACCGGCCCACATAGCCATCATGGCACCTGCGTGGTGGTAGGTTTGAAGTGTCGAGCTGAGCTTTCCCTTGGCGAGAATGATAAGTGTATCAATAACCTCGTAAAACTTGCTAACATAGAAGAGCCAGCCGTAAAAAGCGAGGCCCCCGTTCCAAAGTCGTCCGGCATCATCTCGGCCAGGAGCACCATCAGCTCCCAAAGAGCCGACCCCCGATATAGAATCCCAAGTGCCCGAGTTGTGGTTGAAGCTGAAGGCATTTCCTAGACCAGCGGGCCCGTGGAATTTGCAGAGACTGTCGACAGTCCCAGCCCAGCCATTAGGGCCGGCAGGGCTCACTAGTGCACTTCGAAGAGCGTTAAACATGCCAATCCAAGTCCATGCCGAGTATACGGCGAGGAAGACATTGTGTAAGATGACGAAGACGCGGAATGCTCGAGTCTTACTGATAGCCCATGGCTTCTTCCCCGTGGACCTGTTGTATATGTTGAGTGCCTTGGCGGTAACAGCGTAGACAGTTGCAATCGTAATTGGAACCTTGGGATCTAATGCATTGAGGTATAAACTGTCCGGTATGGTAAAAGGGTAATCGGATTGTAGTGGAGGAATAGTTTGCGGCTCTGCGTACGGAGGGAACTGGAAGAGGCTCGCCTGAGGAGGCGAGAGAAAGACCAAAGGCGAAGCCATATTGTTATTAGAGCTCTATATCGTTTCGATATGTCTCAAGATTCAATATCTAATCCTGATACCGAGACCCGAGACTCGAGAATGTTACTTGTGTCTGGTGTTGAGCTGTGCGCACGACAAGATGTAATAGTCGTGTGATATCTCTAACAGGGTTGGTTGTGTTTGTAAGTTGATATGCGGAAGAAGGACTAGAGTGGTTAGAATGATTAGTATGAAGAGAAGAAAATGGGAAAAGAAACAATGTTCATTTATCGTGATGCCATCAAGTACATATTAACCATCAGTAGAATTTCACAAGGAAAGATTAAATAAAAAAAATTATAATATATCAAGGGATTATGCGTGTGTGCCTGCATCATTGAACCATTGAACCATTGAACCGCGGTATTCAACGACCCTGGACACGCTAACAGCAGGGTTGGGAGCTGGGGGCCCCAGTCACAGGGCGATGAAGGCGCCGTTACGCAAATTCCTTCCGTGATACAGGTACAACAGGTACCACAAGGCCCAACAGTTGAAAGGCGGTGGTCCTTTCGTAGATGTGTCTGAAATGTCATTGGCTTATTCGACCCGACTCTTCCAAATCGGGTATTTAACCCCCCTTGTAGATTTTCGGGTTAGAAGGGTTCGAACTCAATCCTATCGCGATTAGGTAACGCTTGACGTATTTTAGACGTTTTCCTTCCTCCAATTCTTCCAATCTTTTTTTGTTGGTGCTCCAGTTCAAGTTGCACCTGATGCACCTGATGCACTTAATGCCCTCAAAGCCCTCAAGCCCATCATGCTCTCCAGAATGCATGTTTCGTGTTAAAACGGCCAAACGGGCAGTTGAGACAGCATATCCATACCAGTGACCTTACCAGTGACCCTACCAGTGACCTTACCTACACATGGTATCACTTGAGAAGACATGTGAGATCCCGACTCCCGAGGAACCCTACATACCTGTCTTAGTGGAGCTTTTAGTTATTGGTAGGAATATTAATTCGAATATTGCTTCTTCGTATATTTGTTGTATACGCCGGCCGACGTGCGAAAAGCGGCATTGCTACCGATGGCAATTCAAGACCAGAACGATCCTTGTAATAATAAAATGCCTAACCTAGATGATTATGATGTGATCAGATATAGATATGTATGATGCGGTGCGAAGCGATGCCTGGGTAGGCGTGGGTAGGACAATCCAGTCCATTTGGGCCGTTTGGGCCGTTTGGCCCGTCTAGCCCGTCTCTGCCTTGTGAAGATAATTCATCTTCCGTTGGGGAGGTTTCCAAACCCAAACCCAAATATCGGTGACGGAGTCCTCGGCGCGCGCATCTAGCCATGTAGATCTAGTATAATCTAACCTAGGCTAGTATACTCTCATCTACTAGGGAGGCATAGTCGTTCGTTGTTTGTTACATAGCTGCATGCGCAGTTGAGAAAGTTAAATTCAACTAGGACAAGGTGACAAGCGTTGACAGATGTTTATTCTTATAATATTCCACAGGGAATGTGTAACAGTAAGCAAGTCCAGTATATGAGTTGAGGTTGATTACTCTTACTCTTGAAATGGTGGGACTCTCTTACCTCTCTCACCTCTCCCTCTCTCATAAGGTGCATAAGGTGAATAATACAGCAATGATATATCTACCTACATATGTACTATGAAGGCAGTCTTTGAATCTGAGACAATTGAAATCATTAGCGTAAATGAGGATGCGGCAACGTACATACATAGTATAGTACATACTACCCAGCTAGGAAAAGCTTCTAGATGGATTCCCAACAAAATACTATGTATGTTTGACTTCCCCTCATTCTAGTTATACAACGGTGAACTGTACTTGTACTATAATATGTACCTACATATAAATAGCCCCGCGTTGTGGCCCCCTTCTTTGGCCTACAATAGGTTACTATGCAGTTTAAATAACTGTTTAATCCGCCATATGCATTCTACAGTACATAAGTTATACAATACCTACATATGTCATACATAAATTCTGTACTCCCTAACGCGTCAGTGTCGACGCGGATTTTGATGACACTGAGTCTTTGGAAAGATAAGCTGTCACAGAGCCTCACAGAAGCTACATACCGTATATCTGGTACATGGGATTGCACATGTCACGAATGTTTATCAAACTTCAAGTCATACCCTTGCATACCTATACGAATTACCTAGTAATGCACATTCGAAGACTACTACATACATGTAGTTATGTACTACCTAAGTATGACTTACACTACCTAGTACCCTATTCAAATCATTCATTGATACACGTTTGATGTGGCAAGTTTACAACATTGAAGTAACAGGTTTGCAAGTTTACAGCTGTACAAGTCAAAAGTTGCCCCCTCCTCAACAAATTTGAAACCTACCTAAGGTACCTAAGTAGGTAGGTAGGATTCATTTTTGTCTTTTTTTTGTTCTTTTTCTTTATATATAACTACCTAGGCCTAGGTAACTATATATATATATATATTTTAACACGTGGGTGGACGGAGCGAACGGAATGTCGGCTCAAAACCCATGCAAGTAATTCTTCGATATACAATTACATTCCCATACCTTTTCTCTTTCCCCAGGTTAATTAATACCTTGCTTTAGTATTGTCGCCATATTAGTCATCCACACCTAGGTAATCATCTGACATCCATCCATGGATAATTTTAGTGCAGGTTTTCCCCGTACACCTAGGTACCTAGGTACATACTATAAACAGCTCTAAACTGTACAAAGTAAACTCCATCTGGAGTACCTACATAAGCCGAGATCCCCAAGGCTTCCCCAAGTTTCCTAACCAAGGTAACCAAGGTATCTGTTTACATACCCCGCGATTGTAACCAGTTTACCAGCCTCCAACTGCCAAACTAAACAATAATAGGTAAAGAGTCATGCACGGTTCAGTTATATCTCTATTATTTCTACACATTCCTAGTCGACGATCAGACTCAGCTAGTTGACGAACTGACCATGTCGCTTCAAAGATGTTCCCAAGAAATCGGCAATTCGATGGCAATTCAAGCCGTGGTAACTAGCCATACCCATTTATCTCGAGCCAGTTATCCACTCAGTCCACTCCCATTTATAACCTCAAGTGATTCATTTCTTGTATATAATCAATCCATCATTAGACGAATCAATCTTTAGAATAGACGTGATGGGTGTTACTCACCATCTCAGCGCTCCTATACCTCTTCAGCTTCCCGAATTAGGGCCTGACACATATTTCACCCAGACACAATGGAAAACCCTCTTCGCTCTCATAGACGCCGTGATCCCCTCCATTGTAGCCGAGTCAGCGGTAACAGACCGGAAAGCTCAGCTAAAAATACCCGAGTCCCAGTATGCAGAAACGTATGAACAATTTAAGAAGTCTATGATATCTCCGCCATCTTATGATCAATTTCAAGAGTACCTTAAAGCAAGCCCGCTAGACAACCCACGGTTTATAGAACAGCTCAAACGTACCTTTCAGGGCATCCCGGCCGGTAGTCAGAAGCAGTTAGCTGGCATGCTGGATCTGTTAGAGTAAGATATAGCCTCACTCTGCCATACCCGTCGTGAACATTGGAGTTACTAACGAATTGAGAAGAACTCGTATCGGGGCTTTGGTAGCCACGGGATATTGTACCCCCATACACGAACAACCTGTTCATGTCCGGGAAGGGATCATTAAGTCATGGAATGCATCATGGGTCACCCTTTGGCCAACCGTTGCAAAATCCATCATGAAGATGACTAAACTTCTATTTGCTCAGACCAGTCCTTTGCTACTTGAGCTTAATGGCTATTCAGGTATCACCGAAGACTACCGGCCGAGCGAGGCATTTGACTTCAATTTCATGCAATTTGAGGCTGGGTCCGAGGTAGAGACGATTGACACTGACGTTGTGATTGTTGGCTCTGGCTGCGGAGGGGCTGTATGCGCCAAGGTGCTCTCCGAAGCTGGACATAAAGTCATCGTCGTTGACAAGGGCTACTACTTTCCCCCATCTCAGCTGCCAATGACTTTCGAGGCGGCCGGTGAATATCTCTACGAAGCAAAGGGCGCCTTACAGAACGCGAGTGGGACTATGCCAATCCTTGCGGGAAGCTGTTGGGGAGGAGGCGGAACCGTCAACTGGAGTGCCAGTCTCCAACCTCAGGGGTTCGTACGGCAAGAGTGGGCGGAAGAGGGGCTTGGCTTCTTCCTCACCCAAGAATTCCAACACTGTCTAGACCGTGTGTCCGACTTTAGTGAGTTCTTTTCCTAGCTCCCTAAAATCTAGATTTATGCTTTAGGGAACGGAGTTGAAGTTTGAAAGCACCTGATCCTACCTAGCGATGTCGTTATTCGATTTTCTGGAACAAGAAAGTACTAATCGGATATTGGTAGTGGGTGTCAGCGATGCTCATATTCGCCACAATCATAGGGCAAATGTCCTTCTTAACGGGGCAAAGAAACTTGGTTGGACCGCGAAACCGGCTCCTCAGAACACTGGAGGCACTGAACATCATTGTGGAAGCTGTGGCTCGGGATGCAGCTCCTCTGGGAAGAAGGGCCCCAATGTGACCTGGCTTCCAGCTGCTAGCGAGGCAGGCGCAAAGTTCATTGAGGGATTCTATGCTTCCGAAATACTCTTCGATGATACCCAAAAAAGAACAAAACGAGCCGTGGGTATTTTGGGGACATGGACGGCACGGGATAAAGACGGAAATCTTCACACACCCGAGTCTGAGAGAACAAAGAGACAAGTCCGAATTAGAGCGAAGAAAGTGATAGTAGCATGCGGGACACTCCATAGTCCATTGTTATTGATGAGGAGCGGACTGAAAGTGAGATCACACCCACTCATATACTTCCTAAGGTACATACCTATTGTATATCGAGCTAACTGAATACTACCAGAACCGTCATATTGGCAAGAATCTCCATCTACACCCTGTCGCTCATGTCAACGCCACCTTTGACCAAGAAACCAAGGGCTGGGAAGGTAACTATCACTCCACGCCGGCAGCACGGTAGCTAAGCTAATGACTTTACGCACCTAGGGGCCATCTTGACGAGTGTCTGCACTAGTTTTGAAAATCTGGACGGCAAGGGGCACGGCGTCAAAGTCGAGCCAGGTGGCATGACTGTACGAAAAGTTCCCCTTTTTATCATATTAATCTTTCTTTGACTCGATCTCCCAAGCTAATATTTTGGCCTATCCTAGCCCTACTTGTTGTTGTACGATCACCCGTGGCGGAACGCATTGCAGTGGAAGCTAGACGCACTAAAGTGTAGGCAAATGGGAACCTGGATCTCCTTAGCCCGCGACCGTGACACGGGCCGCGTGTACGCCGGCCCGGACGGCCGTCCCGTCATAGACTATACGCCATCAGCCTTTGACCGCAAGCACATACTCGCTGGCATCGTCGCCACCGCCAAGCTATGCTATATCGAGGGCGCGACCGAGATATGGCCATTAATCCAAAACGTGCCCTCGTTCGTGCGCCCCGCCAAGCCAGAACCCTCCACCCCCGAGACGGAGGTGGAGGGGCACGACTTCGACCAAGGCATCAACGACCCAGCCTTCGCGGCCTGGATCCGGACTCTCGAGAACACCAACTTCGACTCTCCCAACGTCGGCTTCTCGTCCGCGCACCAGATGGGCACGTGTAAGATGGGCGCGAGCCCGGACAAGGGCGTCGTGGACCCTAATGGCAGGGCCTGGGAGGCGCAGAACCTGTACGTCGCGGACGCGAGCGTGTTCCCGTCCGCCAGCGGCGTCAACCCCATGATCACAAACATGGGCATCGCCGATTGGATCGCCAGGGGCATCTCCCGGGACCTCAAGAAGGAAGACTCGGCCGTGCTGAAGAATGTACTGTATGAGGAATGATGGGGTGTGGTGACGCAGGTGTAAGCTGTAGGTGCCCACGCATGTTTATATTAGTATTCTAGTTTGGGCGTTGAGGAACGTTGTGGATATTTTTAGCTTAGGTAGTTATTTCGTTGACGCGCTCGTCACTTATTTCTCATGCAAATAGGCACATACAAATATTAGGTGCATATCTACCTACCTACCTACCCATTTCTCTTCCCACTATGTACAAAGCCAGTGTGTAGTTTACAAGCACCCCCAGTGAGTCAGATATAGGAAGTTTTAAAACATAATACTACCAATACACGCCTCTCTTACCCATGCCACCACATGTTGCGCATAGAGATCATTGCATCAAAGTCCTACTTACTAGAGCCTCACTTAACTCATAGGAGCAGGGATCTGCAAGTATTTACACACCCTGCCTTGAAGATCCCTAGGCTAGTGCCTACACTCGACTTGAGCTGAGATGTCAGGAACGTAGTAGATATGTTGTGACACGATCCATTCATTCATCTCTCACACACACACACGCACCCCACCCCGCGAAGTCCTACGTACAACGATCTCTCAGCACGGTTTGAGGGTTTTTGAAGAGTCGCCGATAGTATGTATATCAGATCTACCTGCCTATGCCTCCCATCTCGGTAGATAGTTGAGTATCACAGACCAGTGGCTCAGGGGGTGGTGTCAAGGTAGGTAACCCGCACTAGGTACCTAGCCAAAGGACCGAAAGGAAACGGCTGTGGGAAGAAGTCTGCGTCTACTTACCTAGTACCTACTTATTAGATAATGTACTATCCCCTCCACTCAACGCAGCGGTATGTAGTTTGGGGGCCCCCACGATGTCGTTCAAATCCCGTATTACCTAATAGTATACCTAGGTAGGTACCCTTCCTTGCTACGCCAGCCCGCCCCGAACGAGGAAAACGTGGTGGAGATTGCGTGCAACCTGCAACGTTGAGCGTTGTAGGGGCCGAAACGATGCGGCCGGCTGTTGTGCGGCTCATGTAGGGATAGGACGGTAGGTAGGTAGGTAGGGAGGTAATGCTGTCCTACGCGCACAGAACCAGGTACAGGTAGCCCCGAGATAGATTGCTTATGGCACATGTAGGTACTCTTAGTAAACAATGATAATGGGGGCCGAATAGACGGAGGAGCTATGATGTTGAGGCTCGAAGGGACGAGTGCTACGTGCCTAGCTAAGTAGCTAGGTTAGGTAGGTAGATTCCCCGAGCTTGGCTGTGGTATCATGAGAAGGCCCTTTTCGGCGAACGTGCCCACCGAAGTATGTAGGCATGACTGAGCAATTCGAAACGGCTGGTAGGGCTGATAATCGCACGGCTTTCTTTCCCCCAACGCCAAGTCAACGTCCATCCAACTGTTCGTGGGATGGTAGTGGCAGTTATCGTGATTTATTACGCTTAGAATGCACCTGTCAGCAGCGTGCCTGCCGGTATGGTAAGGTAGGTAAGGCTGGAGTTACAAGACAATACACGGCCTCACCTCGTGCAGATAGATTTGATAGTCTACATGATACCTACCTACCGAATATAAGTAGCCAGCCAGCCTTCTTCTTCTTCCTCCGGGGTCGTGTCTGCCTTGAGCCCGTCAGTCTGGTCTATCGGAGACCACTTACCTCTTCACTACTACCTAAGCTAAGCCCGGGCCAGGTAGTAATCTTCAGCAGCCTCTATCTCGGGTGGGTTGGTAGTCTAGAACAAACAACAGACGGCGAGGTCCTCCAAGCGTGACGACAGCCTTGTGCACTTGTGACGTTGGTTCATGCATATATATATATATATATATGGCACGTCTCGTGCCCGCGGCTACGGCACGCTGCTCCGAATACTGAACTGGGAATGGTAGCGGCCATGCCGTTATCTGCACGATACCTACCTACCTACCCAGAAACTGGGGAAGGGTCATGTCTAGGTACTTAGGTGGGTAGATAGGGAGGTACTGGTACAATACATACTAACTGAGGGTCGGCTGTTGCAGATATTTATCTACCTAGGTAGGTATGTATGCTCAATAGGGAAGATTCGGGTTCGGCACATAGAAGCCGTAGGCATCGCCCCCAACATTACATTGAATGCCCCCCTAACCAGATGTCTGTCAATGTAACTTAGTACCAACCAACCTACCTACATACATATATGTATATGGTAGGCAGTAGGCTGCGAAATAGTCTGTATGCAGCACGAGTCTTAGGTATCACCACATGGAACACATGGCGAAACTTTTTTCGAGCCCCCCCCAAAAAAAGTCCGATGGTAAGAGATCCATATGACATATGCGTATGAAGCTTACTTGTTTGTTTACTTACTGTACCGACATATGTATTGGAGGTCTGGACTGAAGAGAGAAAGATACAGAGTTCGCGATCCGGCTGGTTAGGACCGTTAGGTACCTAAGCATGCATCAGATTCAATGTTCCCTTTCTACTCTTCTACTTTATATAGGTATTCGTAAGGCAGCCAATAGACATCGCTGACGCCATCCCAGATTGACTGTCGTGTTCGGGTCGTAAAGAAAGAGAGATCATGCAAAAGAACTGGCTTGGCTGCTCGAATCTGTAGCATCGTATGTATCCAACCTTAGTAGTGTGATAATTTGTACTGCAGTAGAGGCGAAAACCAAAAAGGGGGTTCCAGATCTCGTTCTTCAGGATATAAATAACTCAGCCGCACCAACCACCCACACGCCATGCAGTACGCCACTCTATTCCATCTCTTTTGAACAAGATATATCCAGGACTACCTTAGGTACTTGGGTACTAGGCTTATAAAAATCCACGCTGTGGCCGTATGTAGGTATCTTACAATATGCCTCATGCATTCAGCATGCATCTTCTGTCGTCAGCACCTTTGCGAGGCGAAAAAAAAAAGAACCACGAAAGGAAGGATGGGTAAGCAATAAAGTATGCGGGAAATAACATCTTAATGCCGTCGTACCTAATAAATATGTTTCTGATAAAACACCGGAATCTACTCAGGTTCCGGTGTTCTATACCAGGTCAGGTAATCGGAAGGTAAATCCATACATCATCGTATTCGTTACACGCGCGCATGTCATACCATCTTATTACATATATGTGCTCATGCTTTGAGATCCTTCGATACACTTACGCCTTGTAATGGCAAGAAGATTGATGCAGATAGGTAGGTAGGTATCAACCACGCCGCCTCCCTTGCGGTCTGACGACGCTATGTAGCACCGCATCGTGGGTTACGAGAAAGAAGAAAAGAAATAGAAGCAAAGTCCATCTTGACGAATCTGGAGGAAACAGCAAATCCATACATTATGTATAGGTAAGTAGGTTGTGGTAGGGGGTTAAAACTAACATGCCGAAGAAAAGAGGCATCCAACCAACAACCTACACCTAGGTATGTATGTATGTACCCTTGGTACCCAGCCATATATCGCATGTATTATAGTTAGCTATGCTATGGTAATGTGTGGCGCAGTAAGCACATGTCAATTTCTACCCTACCATAACTACTACCTACATACCTACATACAGTAGTTAATAGGTAACTAGGTGACCATTCTCTCACCAACCCAAGAAGAAGCACGTCCTGGAGATCCCCCACACCCGACCTTACCTCATCCAGAACCCAAACCACCTCCCTAAACCAAACAACAAGCCACCTACCTATTCCGCACAAGAGCGGAAAAAGGAACGAGATCTGCGCGGAAACTGCTGGGGGAGCCCTATCACTCACTGCCTAGGTGCCTCCGAAAATTTCTTGCTTGCCTCGATTAGGCACCTAGGGAAGTACCGAGAATACCACACTACAACTAGTCACGACTACAACATTATCTAGTAACTACCTATCTATTCATCGCTACTATCGTAAATCCAGTAGGTCGTAAGCCGCCCTGTCCCCCTACTAGTAAAAAGTCCCCCCCCCCCCCCCCCCCTCTAACACCACCCGAGTAACATGCGATGCGATTGATCGTCCGAAAACAAATTATAAAAAAAAAAAAAAAATGTCATGTCCTGTAATATCGTGCTCTGGCCTTGGGACTGTTTCGGCATTAGGTACTTGAATACCTACCTACCTACCTACCTAACCTACATCATTGCCTCCTTAAGGTAAGTTACCTACCTACCTAGTAATCCGTAGTTCGGTGATAAAACACCTGCGATCTAGGTACCACCGCGACCCATCTCACTCATCACAAGGAGCCCAGGGTTCCCTTTCCCCCTTTACACCATTCTCACCCTGTAACCTACCCAAACTACCTCCTAGGTAACATATCTATGCTGACATGAAGGTTACATAGGTATTATCGTAGGTGCTACAACACAGCGGAGAATGGTGACCGGAAAGTAAAACCAGCTAGGTAAGTCGGTACCAAACTAGATAGGTACCTACCTAGAAGATAGGTATCAGCCGAGAAAAGGCTCATGGCCCAGCACGCACGAACGCATGCCACCGGTGTTACGTTTCTTTTTTCTTTTTCCATTTCCATCCCTTCTTCCGCGTGGTCTCCACGCTTTCATTGAAAGGTACATACGTACATAGTAATCAGAAAACATAATCACATGAAAATTCACACAAGACACCTAACAAGCTGGCACATTGCACTTTATGATGTTTAAATTAACTACTATAAGTGACTTTCAAACTAAGCGAAAACGCAAAGGGGGTGAGTTTTTTCTTTCTTCGAACCAAGTCGGCAGATTGCCTCCAGGGCAAAAACTGCACGACATAATAACGCCCTGATAATCCAGCGCCTCAAAGGCATACTCGGGTTGAGCGAATACATTGCACGGCAATGCATTCCCCGTGTAGCCCACCCTTCACCCATATCCCGGGAAACGTTTTCGTTTGCGCCGCGAGGTTCCGGGTGTATCGTAGTGAGACGATGCTACGAGTTACCGCACATCATTCCTAACCCTATGCCCCTAACGGAAAACCAAACAACCAAACCCCTTCATCGGCTTTTGCAACAGACTACAAGTCTTGCTTGTCGTCGCATCGGTATCTAACTCGACGCGGCGCTTTGTAGAGCCTTATTAGGGGGAGAGGTCTTGTTCCGGGGTATCGACTGATGGACCTAAAATGATGTGGGTAAGGACGGCGAGTAAAGGGCTCCGCATTTCCCTGCTCAGCAGGTGTTTCCAAATTATGCCCAGCTTCTTTGATGTGAGATCGTGAGATCTTTCCCCCCCTCTCGCATTCAAGTCCTATCTATTGCGTCTCCGGATGGTCGCCGATCTTGCCACGGCTCGAAATCACGGAATGGCGTAAAAGGGCCTAGACGCTTTGACAACCAGTGCCAGCCTCTGACAGCAGTATCTCAGATAACCTGCGATTTTTGTCGGTCGGTTTCGGAATACAATGAAGAATCGACCGTGGAAAAAAATGCAAACTTGGGAACCCAGTTCCATGCACTTTTCCTACCGAATAAGTCCATTTTCGGCTTAATGGGTTTTCTTGTTTCGAAGAGAAAGGTTCAACGTCGAGTCAAATGATGTCCTTTTCGTCGTGAGAAGCCGTCATTAAGCTCGTGGAATATTCATTATTAAAGTCGTTCGTTCATTCGTAACGCATTAAACCGAAGCCTAGGAAAATATATATATGGATATATATCCTTGAAGCGAGTACGCGGATGGAGGATCGAATTTGTCGTCCATAGTGTCGCGGATGGTTGGTCGAGGGGGTATCTTTGTCTAAGAAAGCCGCTTTATGCCGTGTATTGACAGAAAATGAAAAACAAACCAAAACCATCGCAATCCAACAGATATAAAAAATAACTAAAAAAATAAAAAAAAAAATGCTTGTCCTGTCCTGGTCTTTGCCGGGCGATGATCGGGCGCATTGCTGCTGATACCTCTTATTTTAAACATATAAAAAAAAGGAAATCCCGGCCTTACATATGTCGAGGCCCTGCTCTTCTTGTAAATGCAATCAGAAACCCACCCAGTCCCAGCCATGATGAGATGAAAGGAATATAGCTTGTGACCGAGCCAACGGTTGTAAAAATTGAGAGATATGACCCTCAGAAAAATCAGACGCTTCGCTTGTTAAACAAAAATACGTAAAGGAAAACCAAAATATTATATATGCCAAAAGATCGAAAGTTCGCTCCAACTTGATGCAAAACGCCGGGATGCCTTGGGACGGGATGGGATCTATGCCGTGGATGCCTTGTTTGAATAGGGGTGGAACAAGAACCGAAATCGCCATAGGAGTTAAGGACACTGCTACGAGGTCGTGACCACTGGATAGCGATCTCCCGTGGTGGGCGTTGATTGTCATATTGTCGTCGCATATTCCTGGTATCGATCCCAACCGAAGCCGCCGTATCCTACACCTACACCGCATTGCGACGCCAACATGCTGGGAAGCGGTAGTGCCGGAATAGGTGAGGTGACCATGGGTGAACTGTAAAACATCCCTGCCGTCGAATACGGTTGGCTATAAGGTACGGTTGGTGAAGGTACTTGAATCTCATGCAAGCTCATGTTGGCCCATATCGGCGTTGTCGACTCTACCGAAGACGTAACACTAGGGCTGGAAGGCAGCACACGCCATGGCTCAACCGGAGCGGGAAGCGCAGGTGAATGGACAGACTGCGACCACATGTTTGTGCCTATAGGCGAACTAGGCAATAATGGCGGTTGGCGGACGACATCGACAATCTTCGGCGGCGGCGGCAGCAACGGCTTATTCAACAATCCCATTATGTTGTTCTTGACTTCCTCACTCTTTCCACAAAGTAATTCTCCCATTCCCTCCTCTTCTAGCCCCTCAAGAGCAGAAACGTGAGTCCGATAAACGAATTTGTTGATGGCCTGAACAAAATCTTCATGCAATTTCTTGGCGTGTTGCTCTTTCTCGGGCCAGTCATAGGTGTCTGCTTTAGCATTGACGCAGTAGATTTCCTTGTGATACTCGATGAGGGATTCTATCGAGTCAGGCGTCAACTTGTAAGCAACTTCATTCCGCAATACCATGTCGACGTGCACGATGTAAGCCTCTATGTGTATGAGCTGGTAGTTAAAGAGGGCCTCTATCAACGGGTTAGAATCTTGACGTAATTCCGACTCGGGCGCTTTAGGTAACATCATCGAGGTCAAAGTCCAAATAGCATTCGGCGACGATAATGTTTCTGTTAGACATCTTTGATGTTGTGGTATGCTGTTGAGGGGCCTCTTGACTCGGTTTATGCGCTTGAGGGTTTGTGTTAACCAAGGCTCAACCTTTGATCCCAGGACGACGTTGACCGATGATGCTCGGGGCGCAAAAGCGGCGGCCGATGCCGGTAACAGTTGTGGGGCCATCGTATGGTAGTAGTGGTAGTAGGTAGTAGGCTCCTCACGAGGACACAAGGAAAAAAAATAATAAAGGTGACCAGGGAATATTTTAGGGTGGTGGAGAGAGGCTTTGCAAAATAGATAGAGGAAGGGGGGGGTGGTAGTTCAGTCAGATGGGAAAGCGAATAGTAATAAAAAGGACGGCACTGGAATTAGGCGTTCCCAAAGGACTGGGAATTAGCGTTTACGCCTACAACCGCAAATAAGAAGAAGAGAACGGTGGACGAGTAACTTCGTGTAGCTCGTGAAGAAGAAGGAGGAGGGTAAGAATCTCGTGTTGCCGGGTGGTGGGGGTTGTGTTATAGCAAATCCGTCTCGGTGCCTTTTTTTCCCTTTGCATATACTATAGCAGAGAATTAGCTACCATAGTGTCATTGAGAAATCGTTCTATTCCTCTTTTTATTAATTTTCTCCCTCTCCCTGCAACATCTTCTCCAACTTGTCCCTCACAAGCCCTCCTAATCCATCGGAGCATGCCTAGCTAGGCTGGCTGGTAATGGGATGGACACCCGGGCAGGTCTGGTTTTCCATGGTGGCCCACTGTCTTGCATTAGGTAGAATACCTAACCACCATCTCTAACTCAGGTCGCATCCGCAGGCGAGGCAACGTAAGTTGGCGGGTTAGAAATGGGTTGGCAGGGCCTAAGGGACTGGCAGGCATCAGACATACAGAAAGAGTAGAAAGAAAAAAAAATCCACCGATACCACGGCCGAACAGAGATCCTAGTCATGCGCGGCAAAGAGGAGCATGGTGGTAAGTGGGCTGTGTTGCGACTTGCATATTGTCCGAAGAGCGTAGGCAAATGGGAGGAATGGGTACAAGTTGTAAGTGAACAACCAAAGCTGAAAATGATGCAGGTTGTGGCCAGTGCAGCAAATGCAAGCCGATTGCAGCGCCACCCTTGTGGATGTATGTACCTACATATCAATCAATGATGTATGTAGCAGTACTAGTACCGAGTACCTGTACATTGAATTGATATCTTCAATGTTTCAAATCATACTAAATCATACATACATGTCCTATTATCATATGTACCTAGTACTATGAATATGTGTGCAGATGTACCAAGACCCACTTTAGAACATGGAACGAACACTGAAGCTTCAAGGTACCCACGTACAATGGATACAATGCCTACTAGGTAGTACATGCCTACTAGGTATTGTACCTACAAGGCACTGACCTACAAGGCACTGGGCCCTACAAACTGTAGGTAGTTAACTAAGGGCTTTCCTCATCCGGCACTTGATCAGGAAACATCCACTAACCTTATGTTTCCCCCTATTCTTTTTCGGAAAGGGGTGAACATGTCGGCGTTTCCTGATATACGACCATCCGCTCAATCAGGTAAAATACAGTCAATACAGTCACAGTCACTGTCAATACTCAACACAGTCATTACCAAGTAGGTACATCCACAATGTATCTTATGACAGGACTCAGGAGATCCCCAAATGGATTCAATTATTGGTACTAGAGGCAGCTTATACAGATCTAGCACTAAGGTATTGATTCTAGTGTATGGAGATTAGGAAGGGCCCACGGGAAACTGACTGACATCGCCGTTATTCCATCGGCCCATATGCTTGCTATTGAAGCTAGATCTATATTGGAATTCTAGAATGATATCTATCCCTTGGCTCGGTGATTCCTTTGAGATGTGATGTTCACATATCAACATCCCATTGTAACGTAGTCACTTTGACGGGGACGTTTTTGAGCCCCCCTCCCCTGAAGGTGATATCGCTGCCGGCTCTTGTGTATCAGATGCATTTTGATGTTGCCAATGAAGGCTCCGTATATCTGCCGGTTTCCTTGCCATGCTAGTACATACCTACATACATAGTATAAACATCTCTAACGAACTACATAGTCAACCTCTGCCTACCTACTTGCATACCTATCTACATAATGTCATGCAGGCTCCAGCTGTATGCAGATGTGCAGCAGCCCTGCAATAGCCGATGTCTCACTGAGTTGCACTTGTACATTTGCTGCTTCTACATAGGTGCAGAATGACCCATGAATCCATGTGGTAACCGACCAGCCGACCAGCCGAGAAGAGTACGCCTCACAGTTGGCCGATACCAAGCAAACCATTCGCGGCTAGGAGATTATATGCAGCCTTCGAGTATCTTTGGAAATTGCCGTATCAATGCGACTTACTACCGCTTATTCATTGGAAGGAAGCTGAAACGGGTTGAGAAATGGTCAGTACACATTGCCTGATGTTGATCGTCCGAAGGTATCTCCTTTGACGATATATACATCTTCACGAACAGCCAGTAGGACTTGTCAACATCCTGGAGCTACAATACGATGCTGCAGTTACTAGCTAGCTCCTGATGACTTGCATATGAGTGAGTACCAAGTAGGAATAGATTTGACGCGTCGTTGCCCCGGCAGGTAATCTGAAACCTAGTAGACAAGCTATACGCTATACATATGAAATAACGTCTCGACCTCGACCAAGACTGGCGCTAAGTCGAATACCATCTTCCTCTTATAGCAAGATGCAGACACGAATATTCCTCTCGGGCTACTTACCGACCAGAACCGGACGAAAGAACTGGGTTAGGTTCTCTTATGTCTGCCTGGGGTAAGTACGGCATCCCTAACCAACCCCAGAACTGCAAGGGAGCACAACAGTAATCTTGTAGTCTCACATGGAGGCGCTTACAGCGTCAGTTCACTAGTCGACGGAGCATAGGACATAAGTACAGATATGAGGCATCATAAGATGGGAACCCACATCGCGCGTGGATTTTGCCGAGTAGAGAGTAAAGACGAAGAGAAGGCGAACCCATCTGACAAAAGCCAAAGCAATGTGGACGTCGAATGAGAGCCAGTCGATGGCATATGTCAAGGTTGTTACCCATGCTAGTGGCAGAAGGTGAGTTGAGGTGTGTAGGTGCAAATTGGTCACTCTATATTCTGATTGGCCGAATGGCTCAAGTAGGAAAAGTATTGAGGTGGAGATAATTGTGTCGAGGTCGAATTTCCATTGGCTCTAAAATCAAAAGAATCAGGGAACACCAGGACGATTTTCTGGAGACGTTTGGATCTAGATGTTAGAGAGACGAATAATAAAAGTAGGATCAGGCGAATGATAATTTGAGAAAATAGACTCGACTCATATATTATCAAATGAAGTTCAGGGGTATTAGACCAAAGGAGTTACTACTCCAGCCCTCCTCTTTGGATAACGTCCATATCAGGAAGACAGCTTCACACCCCATCACGGCATCCGACCAACCCTAGAGTTAGTTCCCGTTCCGGACTATCGGGCTTATCATTACTCTCAAAGGGTATTTTTGCTATTGTCCAGACCATATTCTTATCATCCTTCCTCAGGAACTAGCAATTTAGTCGTTTGAGTTGACTTATCATCTTTGAGAAGCCTTCACGAAAACAGGTCGATCTTGGGGTCTCGAAACGCGTCAAAAATTGGCCACTCGGGCAGTCGTTGGATACCGCGGCTCCTCACAACGGCATTGTCTTTTTCGGAAGTATGTATGCATGCATCGTACTTCGAATGCATATCACCAAAGCCAAGCTACCAAATAATGCCGAGCCTAAGCTTCTTCTGCGAAGAAATTGAGTCATGTGGTTAGGACCTGAAGCACGCATCCATGAGAAGATCCGTGAGGATTGAAGATCAGCATGACCATCTGATAGCTATTGGGAGATACTGCTAGCTTAACCATGCCAAGCGAGGTCTAACAGAGAAGATATAATTGGCTAAAAAAGACGAGGACGAGCACGATTTGACTACAATTGATGATTGGGAAAAGCCGGGGACACAGCGCCGGGAGGAAGAAAGGGGACACAACGTCTCGGTTGCCGAAGTCCGAAGTCACTTGACGATGTTGCTGAGAGACCTTCTGTTGTGGTCTGTGCTCTCTCTACATCCCAGCGTATGCGTGCGCTTGTACATTGAAGTCTACCTACATATGTAGTACTAGTAGGTAACTACTTACCATATGTACTTGCTTCTAGGTTACATGTGTAATTCTAACTGGCTACAACCGGCCTCTCTATCATCTCCAGTTCCGTTCCTTGCCGCCTCACTTTCGTCATATATGGAAATAACAAGCCACGTCGGTCCTACTTCTATGCGTATCTATCCGCCGGATCCTCATACCATTCAATAAAAATTCAGGTCTTTTAGGAGGACAAATGGTCTGGTGACTATTATCAGCTATCCTTCGTCAAGGATCAGCAGCAGCTTGCAGAGTATAGGAACTAGAGACCCAAAGGTTGGCCAAATAAGAGCAACATTTATTGGTAAAGAGTCGCCATCGCCTAACTTTCGCCTGTCAGCAGTTTACATACATGGCGTCATGGCGTCATTAGATTTTAAGGACATCTATTTGTAGGCCCGAAGTTGGCTCAAATTTGACGCTTAGGGGCAATATCAGAGGACAATACCAGATATTGGCGGAGGCTTATGCTGTAGGAGTAGCCGCCAGACAACAGTAACATACCTAACGTACCTAACATGGAAGTATCAAGTTAGATCTAGGCCACCTTTCCACTTGTACAAACACATGAGGACGCGCAATACCAAGTTTATCAAGAGGAGAGCAATGGCCAGTGAAATCTATCGCATTGAGATACTATATTAGGTACATAATGTTCGTTAAGAGCTAAACCGAGCCTCCAGGGCTCTCTGAGATAGTCGCCGCAATATAGCTTGGCGCCGGCCGCCCTTTACCGAGCCTTTGGTCCTTGCATGGATGTAGAACATTGAACCACAAACATTACATATTTACATGTGCTCCTGTCTTAAGTCAAGGTATGTACTATGTAACTATTTTGAGGAGTACTATAGTAACTATAGTACTATACTACATAGTATGTACCTATGGAAGGCCTCACGTTACACAATGGTCTTTCGGTAACTGGGTACGTACTACCGCACTACAATGATTACATGTAGTACAATCAAGTAAAACGTGGAGTATCAACTGTGGCTAGGAATAGGGACGGCACTTCCAACTTCCGCCGGGTAGTCCATCTGCCACCTGGCAGTTACTACACTGCACTACGTACTAGCTCTACAGATCCTTGTGGCTGTGGCGCAAGCTTTTCAAGGAACGACAGACCCTTACATACTTCAACAATGTACCTACAACAATGTAGAGGTACTTGTGTGTATCTTGACCTTGGAGTGTGGGGCCCTGTAACTTAAAGCTGCATTAGGGGAGCCAGTCACCAAGCACCGGAATTCAGAATTGGGTAATAATGCTACGGGAAAGTTTCAAAAGGTGACTCTTAATTGCAAACTAGTCCTGCAAGATCGGGAAATCAAGCGAACACGCACATAATTACCAGATTTTCATAACCCTCTCCCTAACTCCCTAATCCATGAAAAGCTGAATGATAACCTAGGTACATAACTATGTATGTATCCGTATGATGCGGGATTTGTGCGGGGCCGGTCGATCATGAAGATAGTACAAAATTTGTCATCCTGGTTGAACTCTTAGGGGGATCAATGTGTGGCTGTGTCTTTTGCTTCTCAGTGCTGTGGCCAACGCATCATTACTAACCTTGATCTAGCTGTTTACCTACATAAGTACGTGGACATCATAATTGACAGCACTTCAGTGTTGAGGCTGTTGAGGTAAACGTTACCTATTAACGACCTAGCCACAGCCACTTCACCGACTCGACAACTCAACAACATTTGAAGCAATCTAGTTATCTCGTTGTGCGGCGTACATACATACCTTGTAGACATACCTTGTAGATAAGCGAAAACTATGACCTCATCAGAAAACTTGAACCTTACGAGGTAACAGATCCATAACACGGTGCAGCCGAAACCCATCACTAAAGCCACTTTCATGCCACTCATGCCACTCATGCCACACTTTGCTAAGGTGAGGTTTTGGAAGAGAGGATCCAGGAAATCCCAATGAGCGAGTAACGTCACTCAAAAAAGACTTTACAAGAAATACGAATGTCTCCACATTATAACCTACGCAACCCTGCTACAGCCTACAAAGATATCCATGGATGGCATTGGATGCTAACTTTGCTAACTCATCAACCTGAAATGCACTAAAACTGTCACTAGAACTGTCACTAGAACTGTTACTTGTACCTTTCCAAATCCATTTTGCCTCTTTTTTTTATAACTTAACTGGATTTTGAGGCCTGCGATGCAATGTTGTATCAACGATCCACTGACATCGCCGAATCTTTTAATAGCGGTCTGCGATATACATAGATAATAGTCTGGAGGCCTCTCATTCCAAGCAGAAGAGAAAGGATGACTCTTTTCTTAAGTCGACGCAAATCACGGGAAGTCAAGTCTTGCTAGCGAATTCATCCATACCACCGCAAATGAGTAACGACTGAAAATGCCGGCTATTAGGCGCCCTCCTACCATGGCTCTCCACCGTGGTTGTGCGGAATTTTCGCGTCAGGCCCCAGAAACCAATTGACATCGCACATTCACCGCTTCTACGTCATTTTCGTTTGTCGGTCAAGGGTGTCCGAATCACAATTTTTCGGGCTGTCACAGTCGATCCCCAGCCCAGGCTTACCCCGATGTCGCCATCACGCCGGCACCTTTCTTTTAAGTCGAACCTGTCAGCTGTGTGGCATGTTTATGAAGCCCTTTGTGAAGCTAGCCGGTGTGAAATCCCTCTTCTTGGCAGGATCGTGAAAGGTCTTGTGCTCGCTGCTAGCCCAGGTACTGGGCGGCACCGAGGCATAGCCCAATGTGATGAGATTGGGCCTCAAATGGCCTTTTTCCTTTTTCTCACAAATCCGATTCCACACTTCCCTCTTGGGGAGAGAGAGAGAGGGGAATATATGAGTGATTTCTGACGTGGTTTGACTCATGGAGTATATCCACAATCCTCTTGTGCCGTATCTTACCCAGTCTGTGCCCTATAGGAAGTCTTGTGGTTGCCTGGGGTTTGGATTCCCATAAAGGTGAGCATCGCCAAATAAAATTTCCATGAAGTTGTCTTCTGTCCTGTCGGAACTATTTGTCATATCGTATCACATCTTGATCTTAAACACCCGCCGGACTTTGTAAAACACTTATAGTACACTACTACTTGTGTACCTACCTATACTCTCTTCAAAGATCGTATAATCCGTGATCTGATATTTGCGACTACGTCAATTATCACATTCACACGTGATAGTCACAACGTCTGCCTCAACACCTACCATATCTCAACTCCAAGATATAATCAACCGAAAACATGACGCGCTTGACGGATGCCGTTGCCAAAAGGACCTCATCATTCGCTGGAATGTATGCGATGGCTTGGATGTAAGACACACCGTCCTTGATCGAATGAGTAGCTTTGCTGACCAAGATATCAGAGATGGAGCCTGGACTAAGATAACTCACCCCGTGAAAAAGAGCTCTCGGAGTCCAAGCCAGAATACTACCACAACGACGAGGTCGACGTCGACGTCGACTGAGACTTTCGTTGAGAAGCGATGAGTCTAGTCAACGTGATACTGCCCGTGTATCATGCGGTCAACATACATACTAAGAAGCGACACGACACGACACAACACAACACCACCGCCAGGCTAGGGCTCTCGTATATGGACTCTAGGAGAATCTCCCATGATTCGACTAGAGTATACGACTGCAGACCCTATGCATAGCTACACATCACCGATCGGTCCAGCTAGGTGATAGATATACCCTTCATTTGGGTCGGGGACGAAATCTTTCGTGTCAAGAGGGAGGAGATTATGACACGAGTCCACTCGTTCTCACAGGGCTTGCGGTGTGGTTTCTTGCGCAATATTCTCTACTTCTTTCGGTGCTGCTAGGAACAAGGAATATTGCTTGAGAAGAGAGGACTAGGTTACAGATTACAGGAATGGATCTAGGTACGGGGATTCAATATTCGGGCTCGCGCCCAACGTCCAGATGTGTGGTGGATATGGTGGATATGGTGGATAGATAGAGATTATTAGGCAACTATGATGGAAGTCACGAGATGTTATGAGAGATGAAAATTCACCCTATTTGAGTTCTTTGAATGCCTACTATCGTGCACGTTGATTCTTGCTGTGATAGTTGTAGAGGTTGATATTGCCTGCGTAGGTGATAGTTATCTTGGCATGCATTCGATATCATTACATACCCCTTGTAATCTATATAATCTTCTTAAAGAAGCTATTTATGGATGAGACATTTACTGGAAATAGACACATTCTTTAGAGGTCCGTACGGCGTATCTACCTACGTAGGTGCCTATACTTATGTAGATCCCTTTGAAGCTGGAATCCTTCTTAAACGGGGTCTTCAACAACTATCAACATCAAGTCCTACCCATAGCTATCATCATGCTCAAGCACCGACTAGGTAGGCAAGCACCTGCAAGCTACGAGTATATCTCGACGATGCCATTCGAGTGAATCCGCGACCCTCCTTTCGCAAAGCGACTATTCACATGCCGGTCACCACAAAAACACCCACCCACCCACACACACACACACACACTGTCTTTACTCGTTATCGGGACGGGTGGGTCAGCCGGGTGTGGATGTGGCACGAGTGACACAGTCAGGCGATCTAGTTCAGAGCAAGGGGTGCTGCTGTAGATCAATCACAGAATGCAACCTTTTGATTTGGGGATCTTTGGGTTTTTCTAGGGGGGGAAGGGGGGGGGGGGTTCTAGATTTTGGGGCACACAGTTTGTTATCTTGACGAACTATCGCGAAATTGTTCAATGTTCGTGGTTAAGTACCCAGGTAGCGCTTCTTTGTAGGTTACATAGTATGGAGGAGTTAAACCGATAAGAGACATCGGACACATTATGTGAGTGATGCATGTATGTATGTATGTATGTAAGTAACTATGTAAGTGGTGATAAATAAATATTACGGCTGGAGCTCGGGAAGTTTCGAAACATGATGGCTGAATTACAGGTATTTACTATTTAGCCCCATGGCCGAGCCCTGGTTGTCTTCTAGATGCGGGGAATCCTTGAATAAAACAGCCTTACTGAATGCACAATTGCTGCTGAGAAGGGCTTGACCTGGACAGCCTGGGTATTCACGGTGTACGGTGTAAGTTAGTATCATATGTAGGTAGGTATTGTAATAATTGTACATGCCTACCCTTAGTTACCTACATTGTTGATACCTAGCACCAACACACATGCATCATAGCACTTCAAAGTCCCAGCCTTGTTCCTAGATACCGATAAAATAGCCATTCAATACTACCGCACTTACATAGAACAAGAGCCTCACAACCTGATGACTTCTGTCACACGACTTCCAAATATGGGGCTCGCAATGCAGGCAGTGTGGGTGGGAGGGAGGTTTTTATGTAAGACCCTAAACTACCTAAAAGTAAGGCCCGCAGCTGTACGAAGGGACCATTTGCATCGATGGATCATCTTCAGCTGCGACTTTACTGCAGGCTAGGCTAGCAACTTGAATAAACACGAGCTACAAAAGCCTAGAATAACTACCACTGAAACAATCCCGAGTCTCCTTATTTTTCCTCTTTTTTTTTTCTTCTCCTTTGTTTGGGCCAGCCCCCCTTTTAGTCTTTCCGCGTTTAAGTATATTGGTCTCCGACGCGTACATACTACATAGTAGTTAGTTAGTATGTAGTAAAGATCGGAGGGGATGGATGCGAAACCACTGGGCAACTTGGATGGGGCTTATGGAGATATGTAAGACTTAAAAAAGAAGGCCGCTGGAATTTTGCAAAACGTCCACGGGTCCCAAGAGTTTAGGCATTGTCTAATGACAAAGCTACTATAGATTAGTCCGAATGGCAGTCCGTTTTATGTTCCCAATTTAGACCCGGGCCACCTAGTACTAGGGATAGTAGTGAGTTAGTAAACGTTGAAGTAAACGCCTAGGTAAGCTTAGTTAGGTCCGCACCGGTAGCAAACACGAACCCCTTTAGATCGAGAAGTCATACAAAAAGTCATACAAAGGAAAAGGAAAGACAAAAAAGAAAAGGGAAAGTGGAAAATAAGGGAACTGCTTATGCGTATGTACTGTAGCATCTAATGTGACACCATTTCCTAAAAACCTCTCAGCATTGTGCCACGATGATTAGATCATCTTTCTTGCAGGTAGTTCGACCCAATGAAGTCGGCTACAACTCTCAATGCTACTAGTACTACTTGTAGTAGAAATGTCGCGATAATTCAAAATGGGAAAGAATCGGGATGCTAAGGCCGAACTACCACAGTAAAAAGCACCTAAAGGTTTTAACCTAGAGCCTACAATAGCAGTAGAGTAGTAGCCGAGTAGCAGCCCCCAAAATATCTTCAGTGGGGCAGTATGTTTAAGATGTCCACTAAAGACGAGGGGGAATCGACGCCGGTCAGGGGTGTTGGATCCATTTACTACGGCATAGCACTACTTTAGTAGTATGGTACCTAGGCAGTATGGAGTCTACTATGGACTTTGTAGATGGATCTGGTGAGGGGTCGAGCCGCTTTGGCGAGTGCAACGAAGAGGGGTCGAAAGGGCTCTACGATAAGAGCCCGACCCTTGAATTTATTATGGGGTCTCACATGGGCAGGTCAGCTAAGACATGTTGTGAGGGTCAGCGCAACCCTCTTTCTGTTGTTCCTTTCCTGTTCTATAGGGTAGTTATTAGTACATCGAAAAAAAGTGTTAAGTGCTGTTTGACATTCCGTTATCTTGCACAACCCTTCAAGTTTTTAACTTCAACACCTACCTGCCCTCTAGCTAGTGTCTACCTATCTACCTTGACATATTACATATTACATATTACATACCTAGGTACATACAGCGTACCAGCACTGGTCTTTTTCAACCTTCCGTGAAACTTAAATGTACAAGGTTTGCTTTAGTTGATCTTGGCTTCAATGTTCAAGATTTCTCCCTTCATATTTATTTATTAATTCCAGACCACTGAGTCCTTTGATCTTTTCGAGTCGCATGTTTGTTCTGGATCAAGTGCTTCTTCTTCCTCCTCTTATCAATCCTCAACGCAAACCGCATTAGGAAATCTGGCCGCTACTTCGCTTCCCACCTAGTATCAAAATAGTATCTGTCTTCCTCGAGCCGTAACAGCACTGTACGGCTAGCTAGACCGGACTTCCACTCCTTTTTTCAATATACGATTCTAACCTAGAGGAACACGGCTAGAAAGTCGTTAAAGTTGAGCATACACACACATGTATGTATGTCGATTACATTGTTTGCTCTGCTCAACACGTCACTCTCCCAACTACTACCGAATTGTAGTTCCATGTATTACCCCTTTCTAGTCATCTTAATTGATCTACTAGTTGATATTTAACATCCCCGCACCCTTTAAACGACATTTTCTGGAAACAAACAAGTAACAGTGCTTGCGGCGGTGGAACGTGAAATCTACAGCCTTGATCGATTCGCTTTTGCCATTTATCGTATGGGTACCTGAAACGACATACTTATTTGCGACAATTTCCTTCCCTATAGTGGTGGTGAGAACCTCGAGTTCCCAACCAAGAAGCCATCCAAACTCGGACTGACAACGCCCGCCATGGCTGACATCACCCCACCCAACCCAATTGACGAGGAATCGCCAGCGGTTACGCCACTGGAAAACCAGCCCCCAAAAGACAAACGTCGACAAAGACTGCTTCAAGGCATTCAACGAATATCCTCTTCTCCCTCCTTAGTCCAAATTGGTCGTTCTCGGTCTGCCAGCTCCCCTTACAGCACCCGGGGCAGTTTGTCATGTGTGAGTCTCACAGCAACGCCCGCTTTTGGGCAGCATGCCTCCAGCAGCAACTCGCCTGAGTCTTCGAATACCAACTCTTCTCTCCCTGGTACCCCGATTGTCGAATTCCCCAAGTTCGATGGCATTGAAACCCGCATTGCTCGCAAGGTTACAAATGTCTCCACGACACACTTGAACCCGACTACCGCGTCCCTGCCAGCTGAGGTCGCAGCTACAAGGTCGAGATCTGGCACGGCCCGAAAACTACCCTTCGACTTCTGGGCGAGAATACCCTACGAAATTCGAGTCCATATATTGTCGTTCCTCCAGCCACGAGAGCTCATTCGTATCTCGCGCTTAAGTAAAGAGTTTCATAAACTTTGCTTCGACGGTCAGCTGTGGACCCATTTTGATGCCACCGAATTCTATATGGAAATACCTGCGGAGGCTCTAGCTAAGATCGTCATCTCGGCAGGCCCCTTTATGAAGGACCTCAATATCCGTGGTTGTCTACAAATTGAGCATTTTAAACGGGCTGAGGTCATCGTCACTTCTTGCAAGAATTTAATCAACGCTACACTTGAGGGATGCCGGAATTTCCAACGAAGTTCTTTGCACAACCTCATTAAAGCCAACGAGAAGCTTGCCAACCTCAACCTCACAAGTATAACAGCCGTGACAAACAGTACATGTAAAATTATTGCCCAACACTGCCCTCAGCTCGAAACACTCAATGTATCCTGGTGTAAACACATGGATGCTCGAGGAGTTAAGATGGTGATCCAAGGATGTCCAAGGCTACGAGATTTGAGAGCCGGGGAAGTGAAAGGATTCCAAAATTTGGCGGTGGCAGAAGCTATCTTTGCTACGAACAGCCTAGAACGGCTCGTATTGAGCGGATGTGTGGACCTTGACGAAGATGCCTTCAAGACCATGATCCACGGCAGCAGACCTGAGATAGATATTCTCACGGACCGACCAATAGTCCCGCCAAGGAAGCTTCGGCATCTGGATCTCAGTCGATGTTCACAATTGACAAGCGAAGCTGTGGCGGCATTAGCTCACCTTGTCCCTGACCTTCAAGGTTTACAACTGAACGGTTGCACAGCCTTGACCGACTCAGCTCTTCAGCCAGTTCTTGCGACAACCCCACGTCTTACACATTTGGAATTGGAAGAGCTCTTGGAGTTGACTAATGATCTTCTCTCGGAGCATCTGGCTAAAGCACCATGTGCGCCAAATCTCGAACACTTGTCCGTGAGTTACTGTGAGACCCTTGGCGACGTTGGCATGTTGCCGGTCTTAAAGAATTGCGTGAGCCTTAAGAGTGTTGATATGGACAACACACGAATTGGTGACCTAGTGCTCATAGAGGCTGCGGCTATGGTCCGGTCTCGTGCAACTCGAACGCTGAAGCGTAGCTCACGTCCCTACGTTGGACTCAAGCTCGTGGTATATGATTGCCAAAATGTCACATGGACCGGTATTAGGAAGATCATGTCCTGGAATGCGGAAATCCGACCATCTCGCGGTAGCGCACTATCGTACCCCACCGAAATCATCAGTCTAAAGTGCTTCTATGGATGGCAACAGACGGTGGAGCAACATACGCTACGTGTGCTGAGAGGCGACTTTGCTGCTGCTTCAAGATTAGAGAGCAAGTGGGCAGATTATATGCAAGCTGTCCAGGAAGCAGGCGCTGCTGGTGCTGGCTCTCGGCGGCGGCGAAGACGCGCCCGCGAAGCTCAAATATTGCACGCAGACGAGGAGGGAGGAGCTGTTGCTGCTGGCCGTCGGCGTGCGCGGACTGTAGCATCAGCCTGCGTTGTGATGTGATGACGGTGTTATTCATAGCGTATTGGCGCATCCATGATATGATAAATTTGCTTATTTGCTTGCGTACCTACCTAGTAGGTATGCTGACGGAGTTTTCAGGCGTCGGGCTAGGAACAGCTGGGCTTGGCCATTTCACTGGAGTTCATCTACACTTGTCTTATATGGCTGTTACAGGCAGGCGTTATGGACAGCGTCTCTTTATTTCCGTGCCATCAATCCTGGCATACTTACCTGCCCAACTAGGGTAGCTATTGGCTTTTCGTTTAGGAATTAGGTAGCTATGTAGACATGCTCTTTTACGTCTTCTCTCCTTTTCTCTCTATCTCGAGATACTTTTTACAAGCATTTTTGGTTTTTCTATTGCTCTTTTGGCTATATCGAGTCCTTATCCTTTCCTACTAGGTGGCTGTAGGCTGGCTGTGGTATATGTAGTGTCGCGTCGTGTCATGTGGTGTGTACCTATGAAAGGTATCTACCGATTAGTATCCGTATCTATATATCAATAGAATGGTCAAATATGCTAGGTTATATAAATACCCCCTTGGCATCTACCTAATACTTGCCTAGTACTGACTATATATCTGGCACTGCGTCTGGTCCTTGAGTAGGAATCTAGAGTATATATCGTCTACAAAACTACATGATATGTGATGAAACAGTTGGTTAGTCCCTAGGTAGGAGTAGAGTTACGTATTCATTCAATCTTAAGCATCACCCCTTCATAATCAAAGAAACAGTTGACCAAGCATTGCACTATATCATTTTATGGGCCATGTAATGTAAGGCCGTTCTAAAGTCTATCTATATAGGAGTCAGGTAACCTAGACGACGAGACAAACCACGAATATAGTAAACACAAGTGCGTGAAGTTCTTGACTACCCAGTACCTAAGTATCCAACCCATCCCGCCGCGAGAAAGGGCAAGGAGGATTTCGCGTGCGTGGTTGGCAGGCTACCTTGTCTCGGATGACCTGGCGCAGCTCCCTGTGGTAGTACCGCGCGTCGAGCTTCTCCTGCGCCAGGTCATCCGAGACAAAGGTAGCTTGCCGGCCCGCCACGCACGACAGATCCTCCTTGAGCATGCGTGCGCGGTGTGGAATGGAGCAAATGCTAGTTAGCAGACAATGGCCCGACGGCGAAGATACCGACGCCAAAGAGAGAAAGCCCTAGGACGGAGATGAGTTGTTGACCACTTGAGTCTTTTATCCATTCTTTCGCTCGTTCGTCCAGTTCTTCCCACCTTTTCTCTTCCTTCATATCCCCACCTGCCAGTAATGCCTAGACAGTGCCTTTTGAACAAATCACTCCTTGCAAGCCCGAAACAGGCCGCGATACTAGCATCTTCGTGTTCATGGATGTGTTCCGGCTGTGCCCGGCACTGTTGTGTGCCGAGAAAAATGGTTTATGGTTTCCGCGTATGTCTGTACACGGGATAATTGCGAAGGGTTTAAGTTTTTTATGACGGTTAGATTGGGAAAATTTCGTGAAAACGACGCTACCTGAATGCAGTTCTCGTCTTGACCAGACATAGATGCCGCTCATTCAAGACGATGGTGATCAAAGCGACGAGATAGCGCGAACGGTGGTGCCCCGGAAGGGAGCAAGACAACGGCGTGCAGGGAAGAATTTGGGTTAATACAATATGGTCAATGAGTAGTGATGTGTTGAAGAAGTGAGGATATGGTCAATGAGTAAAAATAAGACGGTTGTTGTTTTACCCTCCAACAACCAAGAGGCCTGATGATTTTCTGGGTAAGCTATTGCTACCCTTCGGGTGAACCGGTATGGTATTGGGTGTGCGTGTGTAGTCAAACATAACTTCCCGCCCCAACCCAGGAAATACTGGGTTAGGTACTTAGTCACTGCCATGTTTTCGTAGTCTGGTTCCGGTTCCGGCTATAGAAAGAGAAGGGTGAGGTGAAGATTTGATAGTCTTGTTTCGTTGTAGAGAGGAGAAAGAGTGAAGACAAGAACGCCGAACCTCTCTGAAGGGAAACTTGACGTTCGTTTCCCTTTAAAAGGATACATGACGTCCGAAACGAAACGAAAAGCTGGGGCTTTGTAGGTTTGCGGTAGGATAGGACACGACAGGACAGGACAGGACACCGGGCCGTCATCTCGGGCATTTTTGCGGGCGTCTTTCCTTCTCCACTCCCTTTTCTTCTCTTCTCGTTTTCTTGTGGATGCGTATTCAATACCTAGGCAGGTGCTTTAGTTCATGGTTCCGTCAACCCACGAGAGGTGGTATAACATATAGTTAGACACGAGAGCGGAACGGGATGTGGGTGGGACGTGTGTCAGGCCACTTCCCCGAGCGAGTGAGCAAGCAAGCAAGCAAACGAGCGTAATACTCGGGGTTTTCCTGCTTGCCCGCTCGCTCGTTCGGGTGGATGGAGACCCGCCGGGTACGAAATTTGCTAGAGGCGAAGCGGCGAGAGAAAGGTATGTGGTGGGGGTCAAACTGTTCGGCAGCGTTGTGAACACTGGCATTGTCGCTGATGTTCATCGAGGCGTCGGAGGTCTGCCAGGGGAGTATATGGAAGGTTGGATCCGTGTAGAACCAACACAGCATACTAAGTACATGTATGTGTTGTTGGAATGCAGCTCCTTATGACTAGTTTTCATAGGTATGTATCCTCAGGGGAGATGTCGGAGATCCTCGCGCAACAACGAACGATGCTCGGCCTGCTTCTTCTAGGTAGAACTAGGTTCCGCCTCGTGATAATGTGATTGATGCGACTGCTGAGCCTGCTGCGACTGTTCGGGCTGTTGCGGCTGGCCGCCGCAGCAGTCACCTGGGTGGGTCCCGCGTACAAAGCAGCCACATACACAAAGGGCACCCAATCGACCTATCTGCCTACCTACCTACACACCAATGAATGTGCAGGTTGTATAGGTAGACAGGCAGATAGGCCGAGGAGGGCGCCCCTCGTGGCCCCGTTTGCCCATCCTCGCGATCCGCCCTCTTGACCGACCCCTTACTTTTTCCAACCATTACAGTAACAGTAGTAGTAGAAAGCAACAAAGGCCAACATGGAAGTGACATGTTAGCCAAATAACAGGAACAGGCACCTATGAGGTACCTGAGTGAGGTACCCGACAGGCAGACATCCACAACGATTGATTTACCCCTTTCAATTTGCTTCCTTTCCCATTGCCGTGGTGGGGGTATACAAGATCTCCAGGCAATCCGATGTGGTTGTATCGACAGAGCTCACTGCAGCTCGTCAATGCCGCCCGCGCGGCCACGTGGAGATTACCAGAGTGGCAGACGACGTGAAGTTCCATTTCGCTAGGGTAGTGCGAAGAGAAGGGATTAGTAGTCGGCGATATTCCACCTTCACCTGAGATAGGAGATTCACGCCGGCAAGGTGGGTGATTGGATCTACCCGATCTACCTTCCATGTGGAGAGCCGGTCAACAGGAACCTGCCGTATCTAAACCTGGATAAATGCCCGATCATTGTTGATACAGCACAAAGCCAGTGAGAAGGCGGTATGGCTGAAGTCGCACTTCTTTTCCGCAACATCAGAGGCGGAATATACGGATTCCTTGTAGTTTCTGTATGTTTCGTCGAAGGTCGAAGGGTCCAGCAAACGCGGCTGGAGCATCAAATACTCCCCTTTTATGCACTCCACCGGCCGCATGGGTACCCGACCCCGTGTGATAGCCATCCTCGTCACTCACCCAGGGCGAGTACATATATACTCTTCCAAGTTCTTTCCCTGGAGGAAGTCCTGATTCTCGCTTTCAAACTGAGGGTAGTACGGGATAGGAAATGTCATAATCTATGCGTAGACCAGAATGCATGATGACGAATTGAGGATCATCATGCTTGTCGCGGAGACAGCGATGGGGCAGAATGCCTTCCCCGCCTTTGTCGAACGCTGCCGCACATGGCTTGAAGTGTTGTCACCCGAGATAACTGGACATATGTCGTAGTAAAGTCTGACCCCCCCTTTGCCTTTCTTCAACGTCCAAACCTTGGGCTTTGTAGTCCATGATTGCAAATGTAGGGGTAAGAGTAAAGCCAAAGCGGGTGAAAGGTCGTCCAGGTCACTTCGCAGTTGGTTTCAAAGGACTGACTTTGGAAGGGAATAAAGGTAGGATTACAGGATCCATTCCAGCCAGGTGTATGTCTTTGGTGGAAGGTGGTGACATTAAAATAGCTTTGGGAGGGTGTATCAACGCAGAGCGACAGCAGAACCGTCGGTCATTCTGGGTATCTTCGCATTCACAAACGACGGAAAGTTTGCTGCTGCGAACGTATTGTTCCAGCCTGTCTCCATGCTGAGGCTGAGGCTGTCTTGTTGCCATTACCACTACCGCTTCCAATACCAATTTCGTTGTTGTGGCGAGGGAGATAAATGCCCTGCTTCTTCAACCTCGTCGTCCCACTGGAGCTTGCTGTTCCCCGTTGCCGCCGCCCACGCGGCCACGGGGAAGCCCTCAGGTCGAACTTCTAGATGCTCCCAGAGGCGGTTGCGACAGCTCATCGAATAGTAGCTAATGAAGTCTGAGGTCAAGTAAAGTAGAATAGAGTAGAGCCAATTATCATCTGGGGTATTTGTGCATGCCCGAGCGACGAACCAATCTGCTATTGCTGCTTCTAATGCTCATCCCGGCCGGTCCCCACGCTGAGGTCATCTTGTCAGTGCCGTTGTTGTTGCCGTTTTTATTACCGTTGTCGTCGCTGTGGCGAGGTAAACAAAAGCCCTTCATCGACTTCATCGTCTTCGTCGTTTTCGTCGTCCCATGAGAGCTTGCTGTCGCCCGTTGCCGCCGCACATGCGGCCACGGGGAAGCCATGGGGTTGGAACTCGATGCTCCCCGAACCTACGCCATCGCCATCGCCAGCGGCAGCGGTAGCGAGCAGCGAGCAATGAGCAGGAACGGATTACTAGAAGAGATTCGGTCAAGCAGACCCAAGCAGACCCAATCATCTTTTGGGTGAGGTATTTGTGCATTCTTGAACGACGAACACTTTGCTGTTATGGATACTTGCCACAGCCCGTTTCCACGTTGAGAGGGTGTTTCTGGTTATTGCCACTTCCATTGTTTCCATTGCTGTCGTCGTTGTCGTTGTCGTTGTCTTTGTCGTTACCGTTACCGTGGCAAAGAAGACAAAATCTTCGTTGGCTTCGTCGTCTTCCATTTAACCGGAGGAATGCCGCTACTTGCAGGACGTTGTCCTGTTCGGATGCCATCCTTGATGTGGCCTTGGTCACGCGCAGCCTGACTTGTGCCGGGTCGGACGCAGGGCATGCCAAGAGGTAATGGGAGGTCGCAAGTTAAAGTGGTAGGTGAACAGCGTGCGCGCCCGGATAGTGTCGGACCGGACGCAGGGCATGCTAGAACAGATTGGCAGGAGGTCGGATTGAAGTGGGAGTTGCACAGCGTGCGCGTCCGGTCCGCCACCCACCGGGCGCGGGGCAGGCTGAACATATGGTGTGAATATGTGATCGTAGTCTGAGGCTTAAGAATTGGTATGGTTTGGGACGCGCCTCAGGAGAGGGTGCTACCAGTTGTAGTTTACGATAAAGTCGTCCGACCATTGGCGGCAGACCATTCTGTTTGATGTACCGGTGTCGAGGCACACGGTTGACTTCTCGCCTTTTTCGTTGGCGACTTCAAGCTCGAGGTAAGAATGGTAGCTCTGCGCCAAACCGAACTTGGTTGGTGCCCATTGACGTTGCCGCCCACGCGGCCACGGGGAGGCCGTGGGGTGGCAGTGGGCAGCGAGCAGCAGCCGATGGGAAATTGTTCAAGTAGACCCAAGCAGAGCCGAGCAGAACCGACGATCGTCGGGGCTTTGGGAATTCCCGAACGACGAGCAGTCTGCGGCTGCAGAGACGTCACGACCTCCTTCACGCTCTGGGGTAGCTTCGTTGTCGTTGCCATTGCTGTTGCCAGTTTCATTGCGGTTGTCATTGATGTGGCTGTGGCGGGGAAGACAGAAGCCCTTCGTCGCCTTCGTTGTCCCTTGGAAGTTTTCTGCTGCCCGCCGCCGCCGCCCACGCGGCCACGGGGAGCCATGGGATGGTTCTCCGCTGCTCCCCGAAGCCCCCATGTTTGCAATGGGCGCGAGCAGCAACCGATGAGGTTGGCGTTGGGTCGAACCGACGCTAACGAGTCTGTGTTGCGGCTACACGATGGATGACCAGTTCAGTTGGTCTGCCGCTGGGGTTGTTTGTCCTGGCCTGTCTCCACGTTGAGGTGGTGTGTGTCCATATTACTGCTACCACCATTTCCCCTTTTTCCCTTTCCATTACCGTTACAGTGGTAAAGGATATGTTGGCGAAACTATCCGCAAGCGGAAACTCCCAGTTAAGAGCAACTTCATCGCCTCGTCTGGCCCCCAGAGGCAGACGGCCGCGGGATGATGGGACTCTTCTTCAACTTTATCCTTGACAACGCTTGAAGTACTCCTTCTCGCCCGCGTCGATGAACCCGGGTGGAGAGGACGAGGATGCCCACGAGATATCTTCGGACTCGGGCTGGAGTTTGAGTGAAGAGAGTGTCCTGAGCGAACTGTGATCTCAATCTCAGAAAACCGCGTTTGCCTATTCGCCGAAGTTTTCTTGGTCTGAGTCACTGTCCTCCTCTTCATCTTCACTACTTCCATCAAAGCTATTCGTCGGCTTCGTCTCTATCGTCCCACCGAAGCTCCGCTGCTGCTGCCGTCTACGCAGCCATGGGGAAGCTCGCAGGTAGCTTCTCTGGGGCTTCCCCGAGGCTGTTAGGTCATCTTCTTCAGCGAGGAGCAGCGAGCAGCAACCGATGGTAGATTTGTGAAAGGAGACAAGCATAGTAGAGCCGACGACCATGCGACGAATGATTGACATTCGCAAACGACGGACAGTGGGCGGCCACAGTTTCTTGGTGCGGTTTGTGGGATTTAACGGGACAGACAGGGTGCATAGAAGAGAGAAGAGAAGAAAAGCCAAGGGCCGTCAGCTGATTGTGTGATATCAGCTGCGTTTTGGGCTCAGCCATTGTTTGACTTGGATCATGGCAGCGGATGCAGAACACCCGGCCTTGCCTCTGCTGCTTTCTTGGTTAAGTAAAACAGCCGGTAGAAGGAGTGCGTGTCGGTGTCGGTGTTGGTGAGTTGGCCGTCTCCGAGTGAGTAGTAGCTCGTGGTGATCTCGCCATTGTCAAGAGCGACGCCGTGATGCGCATGTTGTCATCTGTATCTACAGTCGGATGCAGATAAGGTAGGGTTCTCAGGTAACGCTTATTGTTGGAGTCGTCTGAGACTGAGAGCACGCACGTCTGTTCCTCTCCTTCCAAATTGGTGTCGCAGGGTGCTCTACTTTGCACACTCAAACAGCTCTTCGTCATTGCGACCGAGGCCATGGTCGAGGGTTCCGCAGTTCTTGCCGTAGGACACCATGTAGTAGTGCTGGCTGTATGGTGTTTTGAACGCATCCATGAGGACGAGGACGCCGATGCCTGCGTTCAAATGGCGATTCTGTAGCCGGCCCACGCCCATCAGGTGGTGTGTGAATGATGATGGTATCAGGAGTAAGGTTGAACAACGGCCACCACCATGCCTTGGACATTGTAAATGGCTCCCTCCGGAGCCCGGTGTGAATGGCGCCATTTCTTCCGGCGCTCCACTGTCCATAGGTGTAAGAGTATGATTGGGCGTTTAGGGATACTAGCTGCTAGTCAAAGGTGTTTTGCTGATGAAGAGACGAGAGAGACGACAATCCAGGCCGGTTATCTTGATCTTTAGTGGTTTTTGCTAGAGTCGTGTAACTTGTTTGATTCTTGCCGCATTTGTGAAGACAAGGAGTAGCTATCAAGAAATGTTATTGAGGGCGAGGCGAATTGTTAGAGTCGGTAAGTGATGTTCCTCGTACTTTCGTCTTTCTCAGGTGTGATATGATTCAGAAACCCTAAGCACGAGTGCCGGAGGGTTGGAGCTCAATCATTCACACATCGTATAACGTGCTTCCCGAGGAACAAGCCTCCCACAGCCGTGTATTGCGGTGGGAGGCTTGTGCTTGGCCATCGTTGGCTGATGGCCCTCGGGAACATTCTGTGTCAGCATTGTAGCTAATTGGAGAGAGAAGAAGGCCCTTCATGCTTAGCTGCCAGGAATCAGCAAGCATGTTGAAATCTTGTTTCGCCTATCCACGGGTTAAGTCTGGATAGTGTATGTATACTGTCTTAGCCATGATGGACAGGTTAGACTTGATTGGGATCTTTAGATGTGCGGTAGGTTCACCAGACTCCTCGAAGAGGTGTAAGGTCCTCGGGCGTTTAAGACATCTCTGGAAAGTCTGGGGTTGGCAAGACTTTGGTGTCAGAAGAGGACGGCCACTGTCGATGTGGCCCTCCTCTCAGGCCATAATACACTTGCCCTATTGAGGGATTGTCAGCACTAAGAGTCTTTGCGTGTTCAATACCGAGGTAATGTACTATTTACCCTCTTAATTGTAGAGAGTAAAATCATGGGGGAAGCTAGATGGGGGAGGTTTGTCTATGAAGAAAAGGAAAACGTACCTTGCTCGCCGGCCAGCATGATTGAGATGGAGATGCCGGCCAAGTACTTGTGTGTGAGGAAGTCGACGTTATTCGTGAGGTTCCATCAAACTCGCAAGACTCTGTAATGTAGAGAAAGCAGCGAAATTGATTGAGGACGAAAGATAAATCTCTACATAAAATAGAGGTTAAAGTCAATGATTATTTCTACCTTGTTGCTACCAGGCGCACAGGCGTCCAAGGCAATGTGAAGTTATCAATGTGAATAGAGACGGCTGAAAATGGGCGAAAGAATATCGGGATTGTAAAGTATGTGTTGACGCTTAGGTAGTTGTCAACACGCTGATGGGGGAGAAGACGAGAAGAGGCGACTGAGATTTAAGGTAAACAAAGAAACTATACCTAAGTACTTACCTATACCTGCGTCCTATTCAACACGCATGTTGATGCGGTCGATATTTGTGTGCTGCTGGAGGTGTTCACAGCAGAAGGTCGCGAAGTTCTTGATGAGGCGAATAAAATTAATATCCGCCCACGTCGGTGAACGTGAACGAGAATCCAAACATATTGGCAAGCTGAGGAATAGTGTGTGATTGTGTTGCTGGTCACAACGACCAAAAGAAGGAAAAAGAGGTAAAAGAAAGGTTGCTTCATTCCCAACGAAGCTGGCTGGTGATGTGTCAAGATATATATATAAGGCTGCTACAGGGCTAGGGCCATGGCCCTAGAGACCCCGCGCAACACGTTATAGTTGACGGAAGAAAGGTTTTTATTAACAAGAAGATGAATATATATATTAAATTAATAGTTTTGTGCCCTAGGTACCTAGGCAGCGTAGCGAAGTTGATGCCTGGTTTGATGCCTGGTTCGACGCCTGGTACGGAAGGTAGGACACCTAATAGGCGTTATAGACGGAGCGATAGGGGGGTTAGGGGGGTTAGGGGGGTTAGGGGGGTTTAAGGGGGGTTAAGGGGGGTAGGGTGGGTTTGTTGGTGTTGAAAAAAGAGAAGGAGGGCGAAGAAAGGCACCTACCTCAGGTTAACACCACGCAAAGAAACGCTTATAACATGACAGACCCCGACCTATTATACACCAATGACTAACACATACCGTCTCCCTACCTTGAAAGCTAATTAAAATAAATCTAGAGTAAATAATAATACCAACCAGGACCAGTAGTAAGTCAGTATAGGGGTAGATACACGCTTTTTTCATCTTCAATGCTGATAGTTTATATACTAGACTTAACACCACAAAGGACTTTACTATCTATCTAGGCTAGGTAAGTACCTATGAAGACAAATGTTTCTTCATACTATGCATAGACTCAAATATCTGCTAACTAGTAAATAATCATCAGCTATAGAAAAGGGGTTATATGATAGGCTTAGGTACCATCTAAGTCAAGTCACTAGGTTAGCTGACCTTCCCTTCCTTCCCCACCTATCTCCCCCTCTCTAATACATAATCCAACCCCCAGTATCGCAGCTAGCTCAACAACTCTCCCGTCACACACCCAACAGCACATGAGCACCGGTATTACCATGGCCTCCGAAGACATCAAGCTCGACTTCTACCCTGCCCTATACCCCAACCGCACCGGCGTCCTTGTCCTCCCCGGCGGTGGCTACGACTTCATCTCCTACGAGAGGGAAGGCCTCGCACCCGCGCGATGGTTGATCTCGCGCAACATGGACGCATGGGTCCTATCGTACGCCACCAAGTCCCCCGCAGCGCCCGACCCCTCCGCACCCCTCTCCCCAACCCCGCAGCGCGAGGCTCTCGAGGCAGTGCGCCGCATCTGGGCTTCGGGCCGCCTCGACCGCCTCGGGGTCTGGGGCTTCAGCGCGGGCGGGCACCTCGCCGCCATGATAGCGACGGACGCCGACGCAAAGCTCGACTTCGCCATCCTAGCCTACCCCGTAATCAGCATGGCAGCCGACACGACGCACGCGCGGTCGCGGCGGAACCTCCTCGGCGACTCGTGTCCAGCGGGCAGCGAGGCGGAGCAGGCACTGTGTGCCGAGAAGCGCGTGGGCGAGAACACGCCGCCGACGTTCCTGTTCCACACGGCGGACGACGACGCGGTGCCGGTGCAGAACACGCTGGGGTTCGCGGCGGCGATGGCGAGGCACAAGAGGCCGTTTGGGTTGCTGGTTCTGCCCTCGGGGCCTCACGGGTTCGGGCTTGCGCTGGGTGATGAGCGGTGGGGATGGACGGGGGAGTTGGAGAGGTGGTTAGGTGGTTTGGATGCGGGTTCTTGATGGATGATGGGCTTGGTGGTGATCTCGAGTATTCATTGCACTTCGGCACGCTTCTCGACACTAGAAGTACAACACGATTGGGATTAACGGCATTGGCCTTGGCCTTGCGAATCTCGGGGAGGTTGCTGTGCCATTATTGCCAATTTATTTGTTCATTGTGACAAGTCTCCTGTGGTTTCGTTGTCCCTGCAAAGAAACATGCCTCGGCAAATGGCCTTTCTCTTACAACATTTGGTGGGCTGCAAATCCTCAACGTCTACATGCTCAACTTCTTGCGGGGCTCTTCGCATTTGGTTTACAAAAGGCTCAGAAAATATCGTGCTATAGTATATACCGAGTGTGACGTTGAATTCCTCGGCCGTCGGAAGAATACTTATTAGTCCTTGTAGTCCATAATAAGTATATAAGATATTAAGATGTCCCGATTATGCCGAAACAGCGACTGAGTTCATCCACAGACAGCCCGAGAGGCAATGCATTCGACTAGTACGGAAGCGAACTCCTAGGTTAGACATTTTCCAAGATCAACAATTTCTTGGGAGATGTGCATCCGGCTGGTTCCGGATGGGCCACGATGTTGTCAGAGGTTCTCTGGAAGCTAATCGACAAGAACGGCAAAAGTGACGCCGAGCGGCCCTAACTAGTTGATGGCGTATCAACCGACAATAGATATCTTGCTATGAAGATTATTTTAGATGCTATAGCCCTGTGCGTTAGTTACCTCTATTATTAGTTTCCAGAGTTCTCTCACTTGAGGACAAAAGAGCTAACGAAATCCATGCCCTTACCTAGACAACCTTGAACCTCTATTCACCCAGGCTCGTGATGCTATTCTAGATACTGATCTAGCATTTACTAGTGAGCAGAACGCTTGTGAGGTCTAGAAAGGGATAGTGGAGCGTGGTCTTGGACGGGATACTAGATATCCGTATTGTACAGGAACTGAAAGGATGGACTCACTATTCATCATAATATATCTACATAAGTTCTACTAAAGTCATAAGATCTACTAAAGTGTATAAAGATACTAGGTAGTGTGTTGAATCCATTATAAAATGTACCACTGCCATAGCCTTCTGTTAAAGTGATATATGCAAGTACCCGTACCCGAGCTATCGCCAAAGAGTTCCATGACCAAAAAGAAAACACACCATAGTTATCTACCTAGTACACAGAAACTTGTCCATTACATGTACATATCTCTCTCAGCCCAACAATTGAATTCTAGCCTCATCTTCCTAAAATTATCAAACTTGAATGAACCTTCAACCTAGAATCACATCCATGCGGACTTAGGTACTCAATCATTGATATAACCACTTTCTGCGATGACGTGGGACGATCATTCGGTATTATAGTATTACGGTACCTATAGCAAGATGATTGCTCTATAGAACTTCCACGTACTAGGCATGCATGCCAATTGCGCGGGAGGGGAAGGAAGCAAGAGAAAACGTCGACGCCGTGGCACGGCAAGTATTGCCCACCACTTCAGATGCTGTCCAATTCGATCAGGTTATATCAGAGTGGCACATATTGCAGAATACATACATTCAACAATGCAGTGTGACCATCTTTTCCGGCCTCATAAAGGGCCACCTAATTTAACTTGACCAACCGAGACAAGACTCAGGTTCGATTATGTACTCTAAGTATCTACTTAGGCCTACCTACCGACCTACATATGTACTACCGACCTAGGTAGGTATTGCCCTGTTACCCGGCCTCGTGGTGTTACCGTGGCCCCCTCCATCTTATATACGGTTGCGAGCGTGGGAAACCAGACTACCGGTACCTTAATTGCCCCTAGTTAAGAAGCTTAAGCCTCATACGAGAGAATCCACCAGACACGAGAAGAAACGCGGACAGAGAGAAAAAAAAAAGACGAAAACTATTTAGATCTAGCCTAGGTGCTAAACGACTAACTTGTCTGTCTACCTCTTAGTACCTAACCTACATATAGGTAAATATAGACAATATGTGAGCTTCGAGAGGCGAGAGGCGTACTAAAAGTAGTATGCAGCTGTTTCCGCCCTAGAGAGGGAAAAGGGACGACAAGACACGGCTGGGAGTCTTGGACTAGTTAGACGGGTGAGGCCCGGTGTGGAGAAAGCATTCGATTTCACTGGGCTGTTGGATTGGCTAGGTGCTGCAAAATACTGCAAAAGCAAGTTTTGCTGATTCACTAACAACTGCATGCCGTCACAAATCCATCTTGTCACCTTACTGGACGCCTATTATCAACAGCACGCAGATCCTGTCATGCTCGCTAAAGAGCTAGTTGCCCGGACACGGACACGAGCTTACCTGCTGCTCTCTACTGCTGGTGGTGGTGCACACAAACACCCTAGCAACCGCTCTATGACGACCTATAATCCATGCTGCCATTCTCATGCTGCTGCCGTCAAAATTTTCAATATAGGTCCATGCGTTTATCTACCCAGATATGTACCTAGGTTGGGTACTTTACTAGGTATCGCTCATACCACCCATAATCTCGATCGCAAGAGCTACCCATGGATGTTAGCATACCTATGGAAAATTTCCGGCCATAACCGCAGTCACCGTAACATCGTGGTATCCCCGGAGGACATGCTCAGCGCGACAAGTAATGGGTGGCACCTGTCGTGAACTATCTGGGGTATCTAGACTCAGACACCAGCGTTCATGTAGTCATCACCCTTTGCCACGTATTAACTATCACTGAGTAAAAGTTGGGATAGTTATACGTAGGTGTGCTACAACCAGACGACTTTCTCCTGGATCGTTGCCATAAGTTCGTTACCTCATATCGGAATATGGTAACTAGTGGCCAACCCTAAAGGTCCATGTGGAACTTGATGGTATTGTCCTGTTGTCTACATACTACCTACCTTAGGTATTAGGTAGATACATACATACATGTATGTAAACGCCCTGCATGCTCGTTATTACGCAGGTTCTAGCGGTGACATCCTATTTGTGTAGGTACATACATACATACCTACATACATACCTCACATAATCATGTTGCTCATGAGGGGTTGGGTGCGTTGTCAGGTCAGCGCTCTTCCATGATCTCAGCCTCGACTACATCATTGTTACCGGCGGACATGGGTGACCCCCGAAACAGATCGAAGCTGTAAACACCCTGGTGCAGCAACCAGCCTTTCCCTTGCATCTGCGATATCGTGAGTCTTGGCTGCATTAGGTAGCCGGAGACCAGACCTACGTCCGTCCTTTCTAGCCTTCCGGTTGCCGGAATACCTGGTCCACCAACACCAAACCAGTTCTTACTATCTACACCACCTAGGTACACTACCTACATACACCACCTACATACATAGAACTCGACCGATTACATACACTACGTCTTGAGTGGCTTTATCATAAGTGCTAGGAGTACGAGGAGTGCTAGGTAGAGTGGAACGATCAGGCTGATCGACAAGGTCGCCTTCTAAGATCGTCCGTTTTCTTCCCAGTTGAGCTATGTTTAGTGAAGCTTGGTGAAGCATGTTTTTCTTTGGGCACCATCTCTATCTTATGTACATGCTAATCTCTGAACTCCGTAAGCATGTCGGCTCGACCCACTCCTATCTCTCTTCACTGTTTCTCTACCAACTGCTCACTGTCCACTGTTCGACATGACAGCACTCCCCGAAGCAGACCCTCCCCGCTGCGTTCGTAAATTGGCCGGGCACTTAGGCCGTGTGAGGATGTCATGGACTCATGGCAATGCCACTAGCGACGCCGTGCAGCTCTCTTGCATGTAGGGTAGGACGAGCATATAAGGAGTTCGCCCATCCCGTCTTCTTTATGATCCTTCCTCACCCATCATCACCAACCTCTTCCCAACCTACTAATTTCTCAAGAACCTCGCTATCAAGTAACTCGTTCGTTAAGGTTACTTAAGACTCTCGTTGAGCCATACTAGCTTCACTCACATTCACTACGAGTATCGCCAACTCTACCATAACTCTAATCAATATGAGGGGAACTATCGCTATCTTGGCTTTGGCCACTTCCGTCGTTGCCAGAGTCGGCAAGAGAGGATATAATGTAACTGAGCCGGTTGTCACTGCCACAACCTATGAGACAACCACCGTCTGCCCCATCACGAACACGATCACCTACGGAGGATCGTAAGTTACTACCTGACTCTCCACTGTGGAGAACCAATGCTCATAACATCTTAGAACCTACGAACAGACCACCCTCACTACCTCGACCATCACTGTTACTAAGTGCCCTGGTGGATGCGCAGGAGAGGCTACAGTAACTGCACCTGCCCAGACTGTTGGTACCACCACCGCTGTTGAGGTTACCTACACGACGGTTTGCCCTGTCACTGAGACGGTTACTGCCCCTGGCAAGACCTACCTGACTACATACACGACGACTAGTGTGGCTGTTACTCACCTCGAGACCACACTCTATGCGACTGTCACCGGAGCTGGAGAGACCAAGACCACGGAGGCCGTGGCTTACACTACTCTAACTTCTCTGTGCCCTGTCACCGAGACTAAGACCATCGAGGGATCCAAGGTCGTCGTTACGTGGACTTCCACCTCTACCATCAAGACCGCCGTTCCCACCACCGCCACTGAGTACACCTCGTACACCGTAACCGAGAAGGTTTCTACTGAGGTTTTCGAGACCGTCACCTGCCCGGAGACGACTCACACCACTGTCTCTGAGGGAAGCACCATCTACGTGACCGAGACCGGCACGGAGACGCTTTACCAGACCAGCAAGTACACTGTTGTTGAGACTCTACCCGTCACCAAGACCAAGGAGGTTGGCGTAACTGTCACTTCCGAGGCCTCCGCCGGCGAGACCGTCACCTCTGTCCCCACCGTCTGGATCACCTCTAGCGAGACCACCGTCGTCAGCAAGACCAAGCCCGCGACGACTGTGGTCCCCTACCCCACCACTGTCTCCACCGTTGTCCCCGTTTCCTCTTCCGCTGCTACCTCTGTCGGCACGACCTATATCCCCACCACCGTCTCCACCGTCTCCTCCGCGGCCCCTGCTTCCACCAGCAGCGAAGTCGCAGTCCCCACCGGCCTCGCCCATCGGGCTACCCCGGCCGCGGCTGTCCTAGCTCTGGCTGGTCTTGCCATCCTTCTATAAACGAACCAACTTGCTTTGCTTTGAAAAACAAGCAAATCACCAATTGGGGGGTCTAAGGATTTAACGCGCACATGCTTAGTCACCTAAAGGGATATTGGGGGGCGTAATTTATGGTATGGGTTATTTATTATAGAGAGAGATATGATTCTTTTCAAATCTCGGGCGGCATTCATTCACGACACAAACATGGGACGGGAACACGAACATTTTGAGCTTCTTTTCACTTTATTTCTTCCCCCTTCTCTATCTCTGATCTCGGAGAGAAGGGGTGTGGTAGAAACCTCTTTACGATTTTGATTCGAACGACATAGGAAATGGCCATTTTCTACTAATATTTAGTGGTAAAAAAAGCAGGAGACGAAAGAGAGGATTTCCTGGATAATCTCCAGGAGACTCTCGATTGTGTTTGTGTGTAGGCATGGTCTTTTTTGGAAAACTTCTTGTATATACATTTTATTCATCAAAAAGCCTTTCTCACGAAAGGTTTAATTTAATTAATTCACAATACCCTTTTCCCCAATGTGTCTCAAACCCCCTGAATAACGAACAGTCTTAGCCTCCTGATACCTCAAAAAGTAGAACGGTTCGCCGAGTTTCTCCTCTCCCTTTTCTTTTTCTTACTTGTGTCTCTTAGCTCCCTTTGGTCCTTCTCCTTCTCTATAAAAATCGGTCTCAACAGTCACTGGTAGGTACTCGGCATCACCTACCGCCGGTTTATGGAGCCTCCATCATCAACTAACCTAGGCTTTTTTTCCCCTAGTGGCCCATCTAGCTAGCGTCTCTCACACAACACCCACAAACCGCGTGTTGCACCACGCAACCGTTCACGTAAGTGTTACTTATACGTAAGTGTCTATTTCTAGCCTACCTATCGTACCTATCCGAAAAGGCTGGTTTTTTTTTTTCACGCTCCACAAGACACACATCGCACCCCTCCTTCTTTTCTTTTCTTCCCCTCTCCTTGGTGCAGGGATTTTCATAGATCGAGTTGAGTCTAAGATACACTTACATCATCGACCAGGGCTGGTAATACTAGTATATCGACTCTCCCTCCCTGTTCAGATCTTTTTTCTGTCGGGTTCGAAGTGTTTATGCACGTACCTTGTTTATTGAGTCAAGCTTGTTGTCGTACATACATATGTAGTACTGAAGAATCAAGCCCTGCAGATAATACATACATAGTACCTATGTAGGGATCCTGTACGTAACCACTTCTTCACCTGCACGTAGATATTAGGTACACATATTTATAATATCTCATAGCATATGCACATGGCAAGCAGTCTGCCTTTCAGAATCAGCACACATAGCCACCTACACTATGTACCCAGCATATCGAAGCAGACATACAGTATCCCTCTCAGCCCTACGATAATCACAAACAAATATAAACAAAAGCCCTACGACGTCGGAAACTTGTACCCGAAATTAAACAAAAACGTCAAAGACATCATTATATGCAGAGTATACTACCTACGTGTTGTACATCCCACTTCCCTGCCGAATTTTCCCAGGCTTCAATGTTGATAACTAAAAAAGAGTCTAAGACCCCCCACCCATAAACCCAGGTCCTTCCCTACAAGGAAAACCTGAAGAGAAAAAAAGCAAAAGCAAAAAGAAAAAACAAAAGAAAAAAAAAAGGACCCCAATCGTTTGATTATAGCGGTCCAAGCCGCTCTCTCGGGATCTAGGCGTCCGTCCAGGTTCTTTTTGTTGCTGTGCCCTGATTCGAGTGCTGTTCCTGCCGGCTAGCGTACCTATTTGCCAGCTATTTTTTGCGGTTACACGGATTTCCTAGGGCCATAACCTGCCACTAGTTAGTAGTGTACTACTCACTTCAGTGCCTAGCTTTAGGTGGGTAGTGTGAATTTCAACTCGGTTACCGGCTTCTATGGGCCTAGGCAGATGCCAGTAATAAGTATAGATGTCACCTTACCTCATTCACTGCTAGTAGCATGTATACAGGCAGTAGCAAAAGCTCCAGCTAGCCGTACATACATACTTGACATATTACTTGTCCCACCAATAGTCTAGCAGCTATGTAGAACAAAGAAAAGTCGGATCATGACAGTCGAGACTAAATAAGAGCCCTCTTCTACCCGTATACGAGCGTCAACACCTGACTATCTACGTACTAACACTACGGTCTACCTAACCTATACATGTTGAGCTAATTACTGACTACCATGTTGATCTGCCGAGGTAGGTAGCCAGCCCAGCCAGCCTCCAGGTAACACAAGCAGCTTGCTGTGATCGTTACCTGAACTAATTACTGTTGTTACTTGACAGTTTGTTTACTTTGGCGGAGATCTGCTGCGCAGGAACAGAATCTGCCTGTCTACCTAGGTAAACAAAAGTGCCGGTGTTTGAATTGCTTCACCTAGGTAAGTAGCAACACAGATTAGATAGGTACTGTGCATATCTCGACTATAGTGCAATACATATGATCACGATGCGAATAAGCTTACATACTTACGTAGAAGAGGAGAGAGATAGAAGTACCTATTCAATTTCTAGGTAGTATACACAAGGCTGATCTGCACGTCGGTAATTAAACAAATAAGCAGCCTCTCTTATCCTCCCTTTTCCTTTTTTTTCTTTTTTTCCGCTTACACTATGTATGTATGTACTCGCCAATGTTCTGACGCCTACCGAGGTTGCTTATATTGTATTCACGTACCTGCGCGGTGGTGACGACAGAGGCTGCTGACGATATTCCTCGAGTCTTGGAATGATAGGTAGATGCCACACCACCCTAACTACATCGCCTCATGTACATAATCGCATTTCAATCTCTTGGTGATACATACCTACATACTATGATACTGTACATGTACCTAGCAGCTGTTTTGAAAACAAGTTCGAGATCCTAGGTCACGAAAACACCATTATCATTATCAACCCCCTAGCGCCATCCCACAGCAGCCTTGGAGCCAGTACATCACACCATCTTACTTCAATGTTCTGGCTACCATTGTAGGCGAGCGAGCACAAGGAGCTTAAATCTGGATTGACAAGATTTATCCTCCTCTTTCCCTAAACGTCGAGATCTGAATGGCGTAATATTATCTTGTCTCTTGTGAATCATCTCGTCGTGATATCTAATGGCGTACTAAACCAGCCACGAATAACAGGTTTCCGTGCCGATTGTATACTAGGTAGCGTACATAATATCATACGTGCTTCCTTACCACCGTTGCCCGTCTTTGTAATCCGACATGTACACCCCCTATTAGATACACGAATTGAGTGATTACATAGTAGAGGTATGGCTTTGCAGCTTGTCACAATGCGAGGGTATCAGTATTGAATCACTAGTCTCCCTCAAACTATCTTCTCTCCTCCTCCAGCTCCCTCTAATTCCTGATAAGTCAGGTACCTAGGTAACTACGATTTAGACCAAAACGACTCCTAATCGCCTAGAGCTTGTAGTGCCTGGTTGAGGGGTACGACGCGAAGACTGCGTCCTCGTTTTAATCCAGTGCTCACGTTCGTAACCGTTGGACTGTCAACGTCACGCCATTTACGGAAGACACTCTTCATGTCTCGGGGAATACCCTCGAAGACAACCGTCGAGAACGGAACAAAAGGCCTGTCCTCCATACCCGCGGCGAGAATTCCATACTCTTGAGCAAATTCCAATGCGTTATGGAATGATAAATACTGGGCCTGGGCACGGGAGCCTACAATGATGTACAACTCGAAGAAGGCGTCAAGTACGTAGATTGCCGTGGGGTGGAGGTCCCCCTGCGAGAAAGGAGATATCTCGACGATCTGCGGGGTATCAAGCGTCAATACATACATGTCTGTGTGTGATGGTGGAAGGGGAGCGTGTAACTTACTTGCTGCTTGGAGGCTGCATTCGAGCAAAACAACCTGCAGCAGTATTGATCGTAGTTAGATTTCAGACGCCAATGGTCGGCTGATACGGGCTTGGAATTGGTAGCAAAAAGGCCCCAGAAACTTTCCGGCTCATGACCGTCCTCGATTTCTTCAGGCGCATATATGAGGCGTGCGCAGCTTATCTCATCAACCCCACTACCCTTACCCTTCCACAAGTAACATTTCATACCCGTCGTTACAACATACGGGAATCCGGAACATAGGGTTGCAGGAGTGAAATCAAGCTCATCGAAGACAATATGCCCGTGGAATCGCCTTCCGCATAGCAAGTGCGGAGCTAGTGAATCGAATTTGTTACTTGAGCCTCGCTGGAAAATGACTATACCGCCCAGTGCTTGAAGAAACTCGGGTGTCTCCTTGCCCTGTTGAAGCCTTATTAGCTTGCCGCCCAGAGCCTTTGCTTCACGGGAGGTATATGCTGAAGCATCCTCTACATCCGAATGAGGGACGTCGTCCCCCACCCAGAAGTAGACCTCTGTAACTTTCTTGCCTGACTCTTCTTTGAACGTATGAGAACAGATATACATCTCACGTTCAAATAGAGTCCGTTCGTAGTGAGTTGGGACTGGCACTCTCTTGCCGTCTGACAAGAATTGGAATAACTGGGTGTTCAGTGTCTGAATTTTAGTTGGCGCAACGTTCGGCCGCTGCATTAGTAAGTCAGCAGCGTCCACGTCATATGTCCCTTTGGGGCGCTCACGGCCGAAGAAATCACCAAGTAAAGTAGATGCATCATGTAATTGCTTGGTGGGAGAGCGCGTAGGCGATGGAATAGGTGGTGATCTTGGCCCCCTTGGCTCTGCTGGCAATGGCCGGTTGAGTGACGGTAAATCTCGTCCCAAAGTTGGTGGGACGGCGGGCAAGGGTCGTCCACCCGAGGCGACAGTACTTGGGGGCCCGGAGGAAGTAGTAGATTTGATGGCATCAACAGATGGCCGTCTTGGGGACGCTAAAGAGATAGATTCCTGCAATGGTGTCCTCGGCTTGTTCAATGAGGGCGATTGCGGCTGACTTTCTAATGCGCTTGGACTGGGAGGTTTGCCGTAGCTTGACTTGGGTCTTCCCGCTGAGGGTAGATCGATACTTTTCTTAGCATCATTGGGTTCCTGATCGCCAATTTTTCCAGCGACTACGTTGGGGTCGTCAAGAAAGCGCGACATTCGCTTCATGTCTAACTTTCTCGGCGAAGATGGCTGTGAGGTAGATTCCTTAGGTTCCTCGGAAACTTTCGTTGGTGATCGCGGTCTTCTCTGGACAGGGAATGCAGCTACCTGCTCATGGATTTTGCTGGGGGACGTTGAGACTTTGCTGGGGACCTCTTCTGGGCTTGGCTCGAATGATTTCTTAGAGGCGCTGCCTAAAGAAATGGGCAATGGCCTTGGTCCCGTTGGTGCATCTTGCCCTATCCTCGAAGAATCGGCCAATGGGGTTCTGGGAGGATTTGGCGTAGAAATAGGAGACTGGGCCGGTGGTGGTGAATCTCGGGTAGGGTTCTCTTTTGGTTCGATTGAACCTGCAGGCGCTACTGAAGTAGTAGCGGCGGAGGTAGGGGCTTTCCTCTTTGGTCCTCGGGCACGACCCTTAGTCATATGTGTCAATTTTGGTGTTGAGCCAGATCCGGTGTCGTCTGCTCCAGATGAGGTTATTGGTCGTGAGCTCGATATCGACGTGCTACCAGTCGAGGATGCAGGGGCAGCCCCAGGGGGTCCTCTAGCGAGCAGACCGGCAAGAGCAGGGTTAAACCGATTTGCCAAAGCATTCCCTCCAGGCTTTACTTGGAATCTTCCGGGAGTGATTGCTTCCTTTTGAGTTGCAGGGGGTGGATCGCTATCCTTGGAGGCGAGTCCCACCAGAGCTGAGCCCCTCCTCGGGATGATCGGGCGATCGGGGTCCAGAGCAGGATCACGATCCTCAGCACTATTAAATCGTTGCAGCCTACTACCAAAAGGCGGCGCTTGTAAGGGCTCGCGGGTTGGCGTCACAGCTGGCTTTTGTGGATCTACTGTTTCCGAAGTCGCAGAGTCTCGCCTTATCATATTCGATCGTCCAAGTTCGACTCGTTTGAGTAAACCTTCAGGAACTGGTTTCTCGCTTGCGGAGCTATCGTTTCGCGCGACGCCACGACCTTCTGATTGTGCCTTCTCAAAATCCTTCTTCCTTGCTAGAATAGCTTCCCTCAATTCATCAACACGCTCTGACTTCTTTGGGCCTCCAGTATTATTGAGTGATGCCTTTCCTCTCAAGATATTGCCCTTAAGTTCATCAGGGGCAACGTAGTTCTGGGTCGTAGTTTTTCGAAGCTTGCCAAAGACATTTTTGAACTCGGTATCCTCACCACTATTCGGGGTGGCTGATGGTTGTCTGGGCTTCAAATTGGCCCGAAAATCCAACTTACCTGGGGCCTCTGCCAACTTGGCCGGGACCTCTGGTTTTGGCTTGGTGATAGGCAAGGCCGAATCCATAGGGTTGTACTCCGGACTGGGACTCTTCACCTTTGGTATCATTGGGCTTTGCAACTCTTTCGGGGCGCTGATGTTCTCTGGCCGGGTGCTGACACTTGGTGAAGTGATACTTGGCGAAGCGATACTTGGCGTAGTGACACTTGGTGTAATGCTTGGGCTGGGAAGACCAAGTCCAACTGGCTTCGCTGTAGTGCCAGGCGCTGAGGTCCTCATAAGCCCCCCAATACTCACCTGATGTCTATGCCCAACAGTTGGTGATCTCTTTCTCTCTGCGCTAGGATTGGCTGCTTTTTCGGCTTTTGCTTTCTGGATTTCTGCCATCCAAGCTGGCGGGCTAGATGTGGTGTTGGACCTCGGCTTGGGAGACTCCGGCTTGTTTAACGCAGACTCGAGCCAGCTAGACTTTGTAGGGCTCCATCTCCTTGAGTCCATGCTCTTGGATGGACTAACAGGAGGCGTAGGTTTGCTTACATCTTCCTCCTGCGGCGCTGGTGCAGGTTTGATCTCAATCCTAAGCGATTCGGCAGGCTTCTCCGAGGGAAAAGCCTCCTCTCCCTGCTGCCCTCCTTCCTCCTCTGGGGGTTGGCTCGGCGAAAGGTCTATTGAAGTGCCACGAATCATACTTGCTGGCCTCGACTTAGAGCCTCCGGTACGATGAGACACAACCGGCTCTGTACGCGGCACGCCAGTGGGCGACTGGACGCTCCATCTTTTAATGCTATCTGATCGCTTCATCATAGCACTCTGTACAAACCCTCCCATGCCCTTTGTTGGTGAGCCAGATCGGTCTGCCCTAGATGGCGAGGTTCGCCCGGATGTAGGTGACATAACGCCTGATTGTTCTTGATCGAATTCAGTGTCCGACTTGGCGTCACTGATAGGAGGATCTAATTTCTGAGGGCCTGATAAAGACAAGGGTGACGCCAATCTGTTCGTTATGGTAGGGGAGGCCAGTAATGGACCAATATCCTCTTTTGGTGCTTCGCCAGACGGAGTACGTGGCGTGCCCGATTGCTGAGTTGTTGTCACAGAAATATCTGCAGTTTGGCGGGACCACGAGGGATCTTTGAAGGACAGTGCTGAAGCAGACTGGTCTCTAAAGTTGGGTTCGGTTGCCGATGTAGGCTCAAGAGTGGGGTTCCGAGCCGCATTCTCAGCTGCAACGACAGACAATGGGCGGGTTCGTGAGCGTTCGGAAGCCTGAGAAGTAGGTCGTTTTTGCCACGATAAGCCTCTTGATCGTGTGGGGGAAGTCTGCCCAGACTGTTTGCGATCCGAATCAATTGGAAATTCGTTCTCTTTCGAGGCTAAACTAAAATCTCCTGGGGCACCCATTTCTTCGGCCTTAGGCGGAGAATGTGAGCGGGGACTTGGCGGATCGAGGATGGGAGACGATTCCAAGTTAAGGCGGTTGGAAAAGGAGCTGTGAGAAAATGAGGTGTTGTGATCGATTCGGTGGGATGAAGGCGGTGGGGTATTTGCTGGTGATGATTTCTGAGGTGAAATAGATCTGGCGCGTTCTGCAAAAGAAGAATGAGTAAAATTGCACCACACACCACACAAAATCCATAGATAATGGACTTTAAGGAGTAGTCAATTGACACGGTATACGAAGAGAAATGTATGCATACCTGCGCGGCGAGCTTCTCGTTCTTTTCTTTCTCGTAATATTCGTTCTTCCAATTCTCGTGAACGGGCCTCATCTTCTTCAATTCGCCGGTCTCCTAATTCTTTAACCTGCATCAAAAATTTGGATACGTCCTCGGACATTTTAATAATTTCACCGACAGGTCCAAAGGGTAACGACAACGACGAGGAATAGATCTACTACACGGCAACGAGTGACGAGAATGAGAGTCAAGCTTGTCTTCTTCTTTTTCTTTTTCTTCCCTTTCCCTGATTACACCGTTTTTCTTCGGTGGGGGACACAATTCGTGGGAAAGAAGAAAGGTAAAAAAGGGAAATAAAAAAGTTGAATATTCGTGGTAATTGTAGCAAGCCTAAAAATTAAGAGCCAGCCTTAAATATCTAAAGCAGTCCGAACTTTATGCTCAAGGACTCTTGACAGAGAAAATAAAAACATCCATACAATACATATGGACGTTTACTGTAAACAAGGACGGTGTCGGTAGTGGCTGCGGGTAGAGGCATAAGAAGCATTGATGTGGGCTCGTGTTTATTCGGTTGTCATCGTTTAAGTCCCTAAATCCCTGCAGGTAGTCGTCTCCTTGTCAGCTTGTGCGATCAAGTGATGTCCACCCTAAAGGCCACTCCAGCCAATGACGAACCTGTTACGGCCAATCCTGGCAAGAGCCTGGTGCCCGGCGTCCACTTGTATGGTGCCTGACACTTGCCGCAGCCTGATGAAACTTGACCCAGAAAGCTTAAAGCTAGACTATTCCTGGTTTGGTGCTGACGCTTGGACCAATATTCAACCCTACCTAATCTTTTTATCTCCATAACCAGGTAGTGGTAGGTACTACTAGTAGTGTACCAACACCGTAGACTTCAATGTTTGAAGTATTTCCGGTCTCCTATCTCTCGATATGATGCATAAGAATAAAACTCTACTACCAATTCAATTGATATTTTGAAATCTACATTGAAGCCTTGTTCACGGGTATAACGAGTTTCATTTGTCTCCTACACGAGCGGGGAATTTACCCGTCTCTAGCCTCCTCCTTATCCCGCTGTCTAATCCAAGAAATATACTTGGGCGGTACTAGGTAACGGGTAACGTGATTCGGAGGTCGGCAACCTCCAGTGATAAAGTTTAATCATCGATGTCTTAAAATCTTCAATAATCCATCACATTCGGACTCCGTATAATACATACATTTTATACGTGCCTCCCTACCTATACATGTGTATAATAATGTAGGTAGTACCTACTAGGCAGTATTAGTACTACTATGTTCTACGTACGCAGTGCATAGTAGTGCCTTGGGTTTTTGTTCTTTGCACCAAGAGAACCCTCGCCTATCAATATAAGAACAATCTGGCCTTGGCATCCTCAACTACCCACGCCAGTCCCTCTTTGAGATTCTGCCCCGTCATGGCACTACACCGCAGGATATGCCACTGGTGAGTCCGGATCGCCTCAAGTTGCAGTCCCTGAAGAATTTCGGCCTCGTCCATACATCCTTGCACGTCGGTCTTATTCGCGAATACTAGCAAACTTGCTCCCGACAAACGCTTTGGTACAGAATTTAGTTAGCCTTCATCCCTACGAAATTAACAAGACGGTAGAAAGAAATAGGTACGCAAGCAAACCTCTTCTTGCAATAGGCCATGGAGCTCTTCCCGGCAGTCGTCGATTCTCAGCCTATCCGTTGCGTCCACGACCCATATAAGGGCATCGGTCTTCTCAAAGTAATTGCGCCAATATGATCGAAGCGTTTTCTGGCCGCCAACATCCCCTATTTTTATTCATATCCCCTCAATTCATTAGCCTCCACTCTTCACAACTTGCTGGGCAGCCTGACGTATTATTGGACGAGTTGGAGCGGCTTACAAATATTCAATTTATACCTATGGCAAGTTAATTTTTGGAGTTATGGTACGTAGGACGGGAATTCCCTCTCACCCTTCATAATCGATAGTTTTGATGATAAATCCCAACGTTGGACTGACTGTATTGACGTCCTCGTTCATTACCCTCTTGACAATGGTGGTTTTGCCTGCATTGTCGAGGCCCCTATTCACTGACCGTTAGCACACTGTTCCATTTGCAAAAGCCACAGACCAACCCGCTCTTTACTGTTAATTGGGCAAATCTTACAACATCAAGATCCTCATCTCCTTATCCTTCACCCGTGCTTTTCGGAGGATCGACAACATCTTGAAATTGACTTTCCTTCGAGAAATTAGTCGTTGTATTTTTCTTTTCCTGGAAATACGACGCTGATATAAAATAGATGATGCGTTGTGCTTGAGTTGTAATTCGACTCGTCAGACCTCTCCATTAAAGAAATTCGTTTTCTGGTAGCTGGTTGCCTGGCTTGGGTCAATTCACGTGATGTCCCCAACTCGACACCACTACATTCAATCCAAGAGATTTCCTTCACATCGCATGTTCAAATCAGTCTTTAAAATCGCCCGTTTTTCTATTGAGCCGTTATTTATCTATTGAATTTTTTTTTTTAAAAAAAAGCTACCGGCCTACTAATGCTAACGCCAAGTAATGCAATTTAATTGATATCCAAGCCATTCCGGTCTTTGCGGATTCTTTTGCCTCATGGGCTTGATTTATGCGATTTCCTGGACTTTTTCGACTTCTTCAATGTTTCCCTCACGATCGCCTTATAGTTCTCAACCCTCTGTGCATCGGCATAATCACACACGTGTACTTTGCCGGTAGACAGTTGAAGCAAATGTCGTTCCCATGGACCCATGTTCTCCTCTACCAGCGTTCGAACAAAAGGGGCACCTACTTCAGGACCTATGTATTCCCAAACCCAACGCGGCTGATGCATTGAGTTCTCTGCTTGCGTCAATGAACCTGTATCAGTTTCATCTCTTTCCCTTGTGTTATGAACTACCGTATCCGGAGTAGGAGTAACCTCGTTGGTCCCTCCCGCGGCCTCGTTGGTAGCAAATATCGGAGCCTCGCTAGCCTTGCCGGTTTTTGGACCCCAGCTGGCATTAAACGGCACAGGGTCTGCGATTTTCTGAACTACGCGACGCGGACGCCACATCCGTAGCAATGCAGGGCATTCCCAAAGATTGGAATCATTGAGGCCCAGTCCTTCGCAGGCCAAGCGGACACGTACCGAGCTATGAATGCGCTCGTTTGTATCCTCGAGATAGGTGCGTAAACGGCCGCCATGCTTTGGGTTAGTCTTTTTATACATACCGGGCAAACGCGTTACCTTTCCAGCGAGGTCGTATATTGGGCTATTGACTGATTGAATATTGTGTAGAGACCAAGGGCGAACTGGCTTGTTCGGGTTGTAGATAGGTGTTGCTGCCCATGGCAGGGGTTCCTTCTTTCCCATGCCACAACAGCAGTGACAGCAGCATTTGGCGCATTTCTCGCGTTTGCTTCTGCCTGGCTTCAGACTGTGATAGTATTGCACATTACGGTCGTATAGTCTCTCGAGGGCGTCGGGCACGAATTCGCAGCCCACAGAGGAGAGCTGATCCATCATCCCTAGGTGCTCAGCCATGTTAATATTTGGTCACTTCACAGAGAGGAATACTGACAGGCAAGAGTGATATTAGCAACGCCCTGGTCGGCCCAACCACCGCCGATATTTGCATGGCTTCCAGGGAACCAAACTTGACGAAGATCTGAAGTATCCCGATAATCTGGCTGTCGCTCCCACAGGGTTGGGCTGAATGGACCCCTGTGTTCATCTAAGGCGAGAGCGTGAAAGCCATGCTCGATCTTGTTCGACAACCTAGTGTTGTAGAACCGATACGTAGCTAACTGTCAGTTTATAGCCAAGCTGTGAATGGAGGGCTATACGTATTCTGTGTTGCGCATTTTGATCCCGAGACGAGCTAGTATCTCCCTTGGTTTCCCCTGGGGGATTCCTAGGGAGCCCACAGTATCCCATACGCCTATTGAGAAAGTTAACTTCCTATGCGTTAATACAGCGTAGAGACACTCAGGAACATACCAATGGCTTTGACCTTAATCAAATCACCTTGGCCTTTCCTTTGATGCACTCGGGTATACCCTTGCTATTCCTTATTAGCAGGCACGAAACACGAATAAAATAACGGCTGGACGGTACCTCCACAAGCCTCTTTCGGTACTCGTCCATAGCATGTGATCCTTTCGGTTTGTCGGGAAATGGTATTTGAGGAAATTGGTCCTTATAGTCGGGATTCATCCAGTTCTGCATGTCCTTAAAGACCGGGTAAAAGAATTCCATGCCCTCGCGAGTGAGCAAGCCGAGGTCTGATATCATGCCGCCAATAGATCTTGCCGTAAAGGCTCCACGACTGAACCCGAGGAGGATGATATCATCCCCATCAACATAGTTGGCACATATATAAGCATAGGCTTCCCGGATGTTCTAGACTCGTGTCAGTCTCAGCCCACTGGTGGAGAGGAGCGATTATTTCCAGACCTCTGCTATGCCTATTCCAAATGCGCCGCCGAGGACTCTGTCGATGATGCCTGATCTACTACCCACGCCTGACTGATAGTATACAATTTGGAAAGTGCCGTCGGAGCAGCCCCTTTTGAAGGCCCTGGAGATACGCGTTACGTTCGACGGAATTTGGAGAGTTGGAATTGGATTGGAAGCGGTTGGCTTTATGTAGCCATTATCCCTAAAGGGGGTTAGATGGTGAGTTTGATTATAGGCTACACAGTACGTACGAGTTTTGCCATGTGCCATCGCAGCACATGACGATGCGCTTCTTCATGCTGGAATGAGTTTCCACAACAGCAAACTGGTTTAGGTACTGTACACGAGGCGGTAGTCCAAGAAATCAAATAGACATAAAGGACAATAAAGGATACCAATACTGAATATGTTTATAGTCTTCAACCAGGTAGCCAGTATCCCACAGCCAGAGAGGCCATGGTGAGAATATATTGCCACGCAAAGCCTTGGGAACACAAGGGGGCCGAAACAACGAATGGATGAGGATGACGGCCAAGCCCCCCAACTCAATTTCGTTATAGTCCCGTGTGATGGTGAAGGAAGGTCACGTCCAACGGATGAAGTCATCGCCTTGCACAGAACTCAATTCAATTCATAGCAGGTAGGCACGAAATTTGCTCTTACCTAATAGCACCTAAATATAGTTCCAAGGCAAGAGGCGAGTTAGGGGTCTAAGATCAATGATACTACACACCTACCCTCCTTCCTGCCCTAGGTAGGTACTAGGTAGTAGGTGTTATGTATTGAGTAAGGTGCGTATCACCTAAATAACGAGCGTGGCCTCCCTAGACCCTAGAGTAATCAATATTTCCTATTTACCTACCCCATACAATCTGACATGTACGGGGAAGCCGCCATTAGAAAACATGTTGCACTAATCTTGTTAGACTGTCCAGTCTGTAGCAGCCCCTGAACTTTATTCTAGGTAACCAACTTCAACGGCGCAGCGAGTAGGATTTGTCACGCGGGATAAAGGGGTTAATACTTCTTCTGACTATTGATGCCCATAATATTATTGATTGACATGTATCACTTAGCACTTAGCACTCAGCACAAAGGTACAGAGTAACTTTACAATTTATTTACGACGATCCTTCACATGAGACCTTCGCGTATGCATACCTAATTAAGATAATATGTTTGAAGAAAGACGAAGACTTGAGATCCAGCGTTGTCATATCTATAACTCTATGCTGAAGCATTATTCTCTTAGAAGCATCTGCCATGTGGTAAATGAATGATCAGCTTCCTAATAAGTAAATATGCATTTAACCAAGGCGGTCACTATTTAAAAGATGTATTTCAATTCTTCAATAAATATCCGCTCTTCTACTCCTTCACGATACTAGAAAACAAAGATCGACGTTAGTCTTTGATGGTAGGGCTGATCTAATACTTCTTACACCTTGTCAATTAAAGCATCATCCAAAACTCCAATAGTTGTTTACCTGACTCAGAAATACTAGGTACCCAGTCACATTGCCCATTATTGGCCGTTCACCTACATATGTAGCCTTGATGAGAGATGAACACGAAACGGCTCGGAGATCATCGGGTAAACAGTAACCGGCATAAGCAATGCTCAGCAAAGGTAGTATGGAAACCAACTGCCTTTACCTACCTAAATAGATATGCACGTTCATGCATAGCCGCCATGGCATGCATGATGGTGTTATTGTCCTAACCAATCATTCTGAGCCTCAATGCTGCACATAGAGCAAACCGATAGCGCGATCCTTCAGCGAGGCACGCTGTAGCACGTGTAGTGAGCTCGGCTGAGGCCCCCGGATTGAGCATCTCCAACAGCTGTTTTATAGCCCCAAATTGTGTTGACGCGAGGGCTTATCAGCCATCGTTTTCTTTACCCCTCATCCAGCCGTCCGTTCACATGGGTTGTTGGCTGAACAAGAAACAGAGTGAACTTGAGGGATATATATGACTAGCTAAGTCCTGCTCCTTCGCTTGCGGTTGTCTGCACCATGGCTTTATTCTTCCGATGAAAGCTCTCATCGGTATACAAACAGTAGTACTACCTAGGTATGTAGTACGTATGCAGCAATGGCAACATGTGAACCAAGAGACTCCGGCGTTTCACTCACGCCATTTTTCGACCGCTGCAAGCTCCCGCCAATTGTCCAAAATGATTGCGATGCATACGTCAAGTTAAAGTACTCCGAGCCAACACGAACCGCCTCGTTCCAGGGTTATTGCTCATACACAGTCTTTGTTGGCGAGCAAACGGTTGTCCAATTCAGGCCGCTGGCTCATAAGCTCGATGTGGAAATCTCTAACACCGCCTGCGAGATCTTTGGGTCGTTAGCTCCCGAAACCGAGTGCCTCGGGGAGTTGGAAGGCACTGGTCTTTACATTTATTCTATGAGAAGGATACCGGGCGTGTCACTGGCAGACTTTCGTGCAAAAGTCGACTTTCTGCAAGTGAGATCCCAGCGGGAGCTAATAGTCCGAGATTTTGCGCATCTGCAAGCCACTGCTTGGGACCATGCGATAAGTCATGAAAATATCTCGAGGAGAAGAACGGTGGGCTCCTCGATTCGTTGGCGGTTAGAGCTTATGGCCAATAACCTACCCCTTCGCTTTCGCCGCATCGCAAAATCTATCCTTCTCGATCTTCCAGAGATAGAAGCCTTGCCCTGGACATTAAGCCATGGCGATTTTCTTCCTTCGAATATCATTGTAAACCCAACGTCTGGAAAGCTTTCGGGACTGATCGACTGGACGGAGGGAGAGTTCCTACCCTTTGGAATTGGCATGTATGGGCTGCAAGAGCTCCTGGGAGAGGACAGGGGCGGCCACTTCGTCTTCTACCCCGACGCAAGACAGCTTCGTAGATTATTCTGGAGCGAGCTTCTTGCAAGCCTTCCGGACCTGGCTCGAAAGCCTAAAACTGTTGCGCTTGTAAAGAAGGCACAAATCTTAGGTATATTGCTGTGGCATGGCATCGCCTTCGACAACGGCAAACTGGACCGTGCTGTTGAAGAGGGGAAGGATGACGGAGAGATCGAGAGACTAGATGCCTTCCTATTATCCCCTCTGATGACAGGAACTCGCAAATTAAGGGCTGTTCGTCCACGTATAGAAGCACCTTTTTCGTTTCTACGTGGGCTTGTATTTGGTAAAGCCTGACAGTGTATAACAGCGTACGCTTATCAGGGCTTGTATCTGTAAATTGGCATCCACGGATATTTTAATCACTAGTACTCTAATTCAGGGCAAAGACGAATGTAGGATATGATCTTTGGGGGGTTCACGAGTCTATTTGTTCGATCTTTAGCATTATGCTATCAGATATTGTATATGAAAACAGCCTCAAGTATATTGACCGAATCATATAGTGTGTCTACTCATTCAAACCTCAACCCCTATTCGACTTGTGGACTAATATGCTATTTCTTGCTCGCCTCAAAAGCCTTCTGCCAAGGCAACGGCTCTTTAGCAGGCTGAACCGGCCCCAGCTCACCAGCTCTGCGTTCCTGCCAGGCCGCGATATCCCTATGATCCACAAAGTTACCGTGAAAGCCCAGTCTCAGTTTCAGCGGCAAGTGCAGGGTCGCAAGGGGACCTTTAGCCAAGTCCAGCGCGTCCCAGATAACCACATCATTGCGCAGCTCGTCGAGGTTGTTCTTCAGCGCCGCCAGGTACCCCTCGCCCTCCTTCCCGCCGTCCTTGGGGATGAAAACCGGCTCCTGGAACGTCGCCGTCGGGCCCGCGAACCAGACGTCCTCCTTCCCCGTCTTGTTCTCGTCCGCCGGGTTCCAGGTGTAGTGCGCCATGCAGTTGAACAGGCCGCCGGCGGGGGGCCCGCACTTGGCGAAGTCGTAGGGGCGCGTGGGGTCGACGCGCAGCTGCCAGAAGTGCTCGTACTTCTTCGTCACGTAGCGGTCGTCGATGCGCGAGAACTCCCCGCTCGTCGACCACTCCAGCAGCGGCTTGTACCGCGTCCCCGTCTGGTCGGACGGGTTGAACACCCACCGGCAGGTGGGGCTGCTGAGGCGGCTGCGCGCGGCGAAGTCGGGCCGTTCGCCGTCCGGCGGGAACCAGAAGAATACGTTGCCGTCGGCGACGGTCAGGTCGAAGATGATGTGTCCGGCGTCGTTCTCGTAGCACCCAGCTATGTGGCCGTGGAAGCCTGTGTTGTTGCATGCATCGTCAGAAACCAATGCTCGCTGCTGGATATCTCGTTATCTCAGTGGAAGCTAGGTCAAGTACGTACCGTTATCAGCCCGGAACCACTTGACATCCTCGGGCTTCCCGCCGCGCCTCGGCACCACACCGTAGACCTGATCCTCATTCGGGTCCCAGGCGAACTTATTCCCGCCAGCCTTGAGGCGCTCGAGCGACGACTTGAGCGGGGTGAGGGGCAGCACGATGTAGTTCTTCGAAACGCCACAGTCGTGGATCATTCCGGGGTACGGTGCCTTGAACCAGAGCTCCTCCGTCTTCTTGCCCTCTGCGTCAAAAGTCCAGGTGACGATGTCGACGCCGCAGTCGGAGCCGTCGGACCCGGCCTCGTACGCAAAACACAGCATCTCGCCGGTGTCCGGGTCGAACTTCGGGTGCGCCGTGAACGTCGGCGTGGTCACCTGGCCCTCGAAGTCGTAGCGCCCGATCGTCTCCAGCGACACGGGGTCCATGGCGTAGGGGGGCCCGTCCTCTTTGCTGGCGAGAAGCATGCCCCGCCAGAAGGTGATGTTGGTGTTGGACACGGTGCGGATGACGCCGCGCACGCTCTCGTTGTCCGTGAACGGGTTCCGGTACCGCCCGAACAGCGCCTGTTTTGCTTCGTCTTCCTTCTTGAACTTGTCTGTGCGCACGTACCGCTGCTTGAAGTCGGCGTGACCGTCTTGGATGCGGATTGCGGTTACGCTGCCTATTTCGTTTCCGTTAGTTTTCTTTTTTCTTTTCAAAAAAAAAAAAAAAGGGGGGGGGGGGGGGTTCGATCCCCCCATTTCCCCCCTAAGCGTAGGCAGGACAGAATCTAGGGGTTAAACGAGTTTGTTTTCTCCTTAAGCGTACCATCTCCATTCTATTGTCGAAGTCAGCGTATGCGTCGTCATAGCAGCAGCTCAGAGGAAACTCCCAAACAGAGAAAACCTACAAAATGAATGTCATCTTCGAAAATAGGCGGGAACCGATGATCCTGCACTCATATCAGTACGTCTCTACCTTCCTCTCGCCTATAATCAAATACATATGCATAGATTTCTCCTTACAGGCTGCACGCGATAGAACGTCCCGTTAATATCCTTGGGAATCACGCCCGTGACCTCGAGATCCGTTATATCTCCCTCGAACCGCGACGGCTTGTTCATGGACGCGAAGTCGGCGGTATTCGGGAACTTGACCCGCGAGCCCGTCCGCTTGCCATTGGTATAGGGGTAGAGCGAGACCTCGGGTGCGATAGCTTCAAGGTGAGCCATGACTGCCTACATGCCACTAAAGTAATGTTGATATGTAGGGTAGGTAAGGTGGGTATGCAGGTTGGGTTGTTGGTTACTAATCATGGGAATACGATTGGGTTGTGGAACCGCGTTTTTCAGGGAGGTTGTTATAACGTTCTCCTACATCGTTGTATATGCCACGCCCTGGCCTTACATATCTCCGACCGGGTGCGGACGCAACCGATGCGAGGTCCCGATCATGCGTTACAGAACAGTTACTCCATGTTGTTGCTTCGCTACCTAGGCCTGGATACCTACCTAAGCCGTGGGGAGAGACTTTGACACGATCCTCTATAGGTCGGCAGTTATGAATTGACATATGACCGTCCAATATGATGATGGTTTTTACGCATGCAGTCTAGTTCACATTGATCGTTGTATAGAAATAGCTTGCTCGGCGTTGGGGAAGTGGAGTCAGTTCTATCTGCAAGGACTACGCTACCCCAGATTTTATCAACCCCCTATCCTCCTTTAGGCTATACGTATGCAACCCAACTTTACGACTTCTCAACCAGACTCGGCAGAACCCTGACTGCACCCTCGCTTGTCCACGTCTTCCCCGCTCCAGGTCGAGTTTGCCCTTCCGGCAGTGCCAAAGTGAGTGGTCCAGGGGCGGTGCTCGCATCCTTACCATAATGCGGCGCGCGTAGGTCGTCGTCCTTCGTTGGTATCCCCGTAACTGGGTGTGGGTAATGGAAGGGCACCACGCGCGTGTCTGGCCAGAGCATTCTCTGCTCAATGATCTCGTCAGGCCCTAAGGGGTCCTCAGGGAATGTCGTTTTAGGCCAGGGGACATAATTCTCCTTGGTCAAAGACCATCCCTTCTCGTGCTCGGCGTGCCAAAATGGGAAGTAGCGATATCTGAAGAGCTTCCAGACACCGTTCTCCTTGATATACTCGTTCTCATAAAGACCGCCTTCCCACCATTGAACGTGTCCGCGCGGATGAGTGTCCTTGACAGATTCGTGCGTCCCGGCCTGCATCAACGCGCGCATGCGACACCAGGCATGTGTACCGCTAGGGTCAACATCAACGATGTCTTGCATCATGATGTGGTCGAGTAAAAAACCATGGACGGGTCCATTGCGCCCGTTAACGAAGGTGTTCTGGAAACGGCCTTGATAGAGCCGCTTCACGCCTGCTTTGCCCCGATATCGTGACCCGAGAAACTCGACATAAGTATCTGGGTGGTCTGCAAACATGTCCACAACCTAGATTCAGGTTAGTTGGCCAATCAGTGGCAATACGTAGGATCATGGGTTGTTTAATCGCCTACCTCGTTATAGAGACATTTGTCAAGATAATATCCATATTTGAAGTGGACTTTTCGTACTTCGGCCTCATCTGAGACGCGTGAGACTTCCTTACGAAGTAGAGCGACCTGCTCTTTCAAATCTTCAATGTCAGTTGACATGGTGGGCGTAAATATATTTCAAAGGCTCTGAGGCTATTAGTTGGGCATATGCTTTTTCGTAGGGATCTTCGTGTGATGTTTAACTTGGCCTCATAGTTAGCTAAGTAAGTAGGCATATTTATACCCAGACCTTGTCGTTCATGTCCTCTAAAAGCCCTGTTCTGTAAGCCTTCGTCGTAACGGCTAAGTCACAAGATTGAACAAGCGATAGCTAGTCTTTAGAGCTCGGGTCGGCAGATCTTCCCCAGCTATTCAGTACCGAGAAAAACCATGGCTCAGATGCGGGGGCGCCGTTTCAACCCCGCGAAGGATTGAGATGTTGACGAGCATTCATGTTCCCCTTGGAGTTTGGAGAAGGCATCGATGCCGATGCTTTACCTAGGTGGATATCTTGATCACTACCTAGGCACCTAACCTAGTGCCTATTCTTCATTGGGGGAATGTTGACGAATTAGGAGTCTTGCTAGACTCATGCATATCTCTTTTGCCCCTTCAAGGAATATACATACCCAATGGTTGGTTAGTCAGTGTTGGAGAAGTCAAGGTTGGAAGAGGAGTACATACCTAGAGTACCTAGAGTAGGTAGTAATTAGGTATAGAAAATGATCTCAGATGGATATCGGTAAGTAAGATTTGCCTAGATACTCACCTATATAACTAAATATCATTGTTAAATGCATATTGTATTGTTAAGGGGTAGGAGACGGAAGCAACTTCCTTCACTTCCAACTCGCACTTTCGACACTTCGTCTCACAGTTACAGATTTAGAAGTGGCACCCAGTAATTATACCTGAGAGCCTTCTTGTTCTGCTCAAGTAGGAAAGAGCTTCACAATAAAAACCTTGTACCTCTATGCTTACCTCTATACTTAATATGTAGGTACCTACCTAACCTAGTAGTACCTACTATCAAACACATAATCTCAACACATAATCTCAACACATCTCTCTCTGTCTGATGTCTGTTCTCCAACTTTGAGTGTCTTTCTGGAATGTCAAGGTCTAGGCATTGAGTACAGGTCCTCATTGATTAAGATCCAATGTAGCATCGTTTAACAAGTTTATTAACAAGTTTATTATTCGGCGTAATATATTGCCTACATCATTCATTTTATTGACTCTCGCTTGTTCATCTCCCAGTCTCAAAGACTCTGACTCTTCCACCCTTCGAGGCTACTCACTATAACTGCTATTAAATCCACCTGAAAATTGGAACAACTTCACGATGATACCAATACATTTCGCTTGGGGACTCATAGCTACCGCTCTGCTAGCATGTCCTCGCATAGCCGATGCCGCCATAGACGAATGTAGAGGAGTCAATGCTACAGAGGTGAGATTCTAGTTGGCTGCATATACCTAGTAGTAAACTGACAAAGAGCTGACCAGAGACCACAGTCACTTGCCGTCATGGTTAATTCCGACTCCCTTCTCGGCCACCTAAAAGTGATACAAGACAAAGCTCTCAAGTGCGGTGGACACAGAATGGCTGGCTCTTTGGGCCATAACCAAACAATTGATGTACACAATATTGAGCCCATCCTACATATTGGAGTCGTAACGTGCTACAACTAACTCGTTGATACAGTACATTCAAGGCCATCTTCGTTCCCTGGGATACTACGTCGAGGTTCAACACTTTCAAGGTTTGATGCAAGTTGAGAACGAGGTTTTTCTAAAAGTACAGAACAGGGTCATTAAAGCTGAAGCAATGGGATGGTCCCCGAGCTGCAACTTGGCCAATCGTCCTCTGGTATCTGTGAATGGAACAGGGTGCAAATCTGGTGACTACCCAGAAGAAGCTGTTGGGTCGATTGTATTGGTTGGTGGAGGCGATTGCTCTCTCTCTACCAAGTCGATCGCCGCTGGAAAGGCGGGTGCTAATGCTCTCATCCTATACGATACCACTGAACTCACCCCAAGCCTGGGAATAGTAGACAACAATCATATCCCGTCAGCAAGAATATCAGAAAGAGACTCGCAACTCCTACGAAATCCCAAGGAACCAAAGTGGGCAAGTAGTTTTCAGATAACAACGCGATATGAAACGGTCTCCAGGTAAGCAACACCAAACTATAGAATACCTAGTACGTGGCCAATTAACCTGGAACAGTTACAACGTGTTTGCAACCTAGGAATATGGTGACCAGGACAATACGCTGTTGGTTGGTACCCACACCGATTCGGTCAGCTCGAGCTCGGGCATCAACGACAATGGTAGTGGTATAGCTAGCCTCTTGGAGGTAGCCACCCATCTGGCAAGGTACAAGACAAACTCAAGAGTCACGTTCGCATTTTGGACAGCCGCTGAACCGTGCCTGCTTGGTTCCAAATATTGGCTCACCAATGCCCATCCAGAGGAGACTCGAAAAATACGTCTTTACCTCGATGTCAATATGCTTGGGTCACCCAACGGCGCGCTGAAGGTATACGACACGAATGGTACCAATATCAAAGCCCCGCGTGGGTCTGAACACGCCATGGGAATCCTATCAGATGGGTTTAAAATTCAGGGAATCAACCACGGAAAAGCGGAGGTCAGCAATCGCAGTGATTATGCCCCTTTTTTCGACTCGCATATTCCATTCGCCGGCCTCTTCACCGGCGCCAATGGTTTCAAGACTGAGGAGGAGGAGAGAATATTTGGGGGTCAAGCTGATGCTCCATATGACTCTAATTACCACCAGCCAGAAGATGATATTCGGAATGTCAACATGACAGCCCTGACAATGAACACCAAGGCGTTGGCTTACGCCGTCGGGTTCTACGGTGGTAGAAACTTCGAAGGCTTCCTGGGATTGGCAACTAGACAGCATGAAACAGCTATGAAGCGCTTGGTTTCTATGGGCCTCGCATGGACTGCTTACTGGTTGTTCTCATAAGCCATTGAGCAGGTTGTATTGGATTGAGGAATGGTTCCACTGGCACACTTATTGTCAGAGTGCTGGAGAGATGACATGATGAGAACGAACATTGTTAATTAGAATACTTAGACTAATTGCATAATTAATCCTACGCTTGGCAGCTCTTCACAGAACTGTATAATCAACCCCTTTTTAAGTAAGCTATTTAGGTGATGAGTAGGGAGGAGACTAACATATATGAGGGCACCGACTCACATCTAGACGTGGAGATCTTGTGATTATTTAACGCGCCCCTGGCATTGAGTTAGTTCTCATTTGACATCCTACATAAAATTACGTCTCTTCCAAGCAAAATCAGCATCAGGATGGACCTCAGGCCTCTCAATCCCCTTCCTCAACTCCTTCTTCCGCCTCCAATCCGTGCCAAACCTCGCATCGCGATCGCCCACGACTTTTTCAAAGTCGAACTGTCCATCAGCCGTGAAACTAGTCATCAACTTGGGCTCGCCCAAGGGCAACGCGTCGCCGCGGTCCGTCTGCCACAGGTGGTACACCTTGCCGTACAAGCCAATGACATGCTTCATCTCCTGCGTCTCGGCCGCCTCCCAGGCTTGGACGGCGCCAGGAAAGGCGGAAGGGCCGGGCATGATGAGCATGCCGGATGTTACCTCGTACGCGTGCGAGTGCCAGAGCTGCCGCTCGGAGGCGGGGAGGGTGGAGTAGAGGCGTGGGGTTATCATGTACTCGACCCCGATGAGGCGCGCGTTGGGGCCGGGGCTGTCGTAGAGGATGCATTGGCGGACGTCTGGGGTTGTGAGATGGTGGTTTGGATATGGGTAGGGATGGAGGGAGGGGTGGGAGGGGTGGGAGGTGTGGATAAGAAGGGGAGCGTGGAAAAGGGGGAGAGGTGGGAAAGGGGTTGGTACCTTCAGTTAGGTGCGCACAGTAGTGGTTCGCTTCGACGAAGCGGCCCGGCTCGTCGGCGTATGTGTGGAAGGCGTTCAGATGTGCGCATAGCTGCTTCGTGGGCTGGAAGTCTTGGATCATGGATGCGCCTGTCTCGAGGATCTTGTCCTCGAGTGGGAGGGGACCTCCTGGTACATGTGGGTTTGTCGCCATGAGAGTGTGAAAGAGGATAGATTTCTCTCTTACATAGGTAGTTGTGCGTACGTAGGTAGTTATAATTAATTACCTGAGCTTCATACATACTTATTTAGGTATGTGGTTTGCATTGTTACGTAGCTATCCGGTTACATTCAGCCTTAAGAGAAGCCGTCGGCAACACAAGTCGACAGTGTTGATGTCATGAATACGTGGATTCCCTGCTAGATCAGGTACGCCCATTGGCCTGTTGTATTGTACAACACTGGAATAGACTTATTCAACTTTATCAATCGACGGAAAGAGCTGTTAAAGTGAATTATCACGTGGTAACCATCGATGTGACCATGATAATACGGTATTAATACCCCCCACGGTGACCCACTAGACTTGGCCATAGCGTTAACTAGCTGTATCCACTAACAACCCGAGGCGGGCCGTCGGTTGTTACATGTTACACACTGCCACACTGCCACACTGACACACTGATCATGACATTTGATACATCACTGGGCAATCATCCAACTTAATACACCATTGCATTGCATATCTTCCAACCACACCACCATACTAATTAATTCCTAACACTTGCCAACCTTGAGTTCAATCACGAATCACAGTCGGACTACGAATAATACAGCTGCAGGTACTGTACAACTCAAAGATTGAACAATTCCGACGACAGTAACTCGATAAGGGACCAACCACAACCATGGCGGCATCGCGCCGCGGCAAGCCGGAGCTGCAGGTCAGGCTTCCTACCTCGCCGACCTTGTTACCTGACCTGCCTCCCATCTACGCTCTATTCCTGATCGATTTCGATGTCAAAGCCGGATACACTGTCTCCTGGAAGGCATCTAAGCCTGGCGTCGAGCTCGAAGGTGTCGTCGAATACAAATCCCTCCCATCGGGGCTCCATACCGTACCCGAAGACCTAATATATTTCGTGCATGATGGATATGCCGGGCTAAGTGCATTTATAAACACACCCGTCGAGGATAGCGAAGCCCGTAACGCCCGTATGTTGGCCGTGGGTGTGCTTGTTCCCTTGAGTTATGGTCGATTGGGGAGAGCATGGAGACACGCCGAGAGTCTGAAGTCAATGGCATCGGCATTCGCCGCGAATGCCAAGGAGACAGGTTTATTGGAAGAGTATTGGAAGAAGCATCAGTTCCGGGAGGAAGGTATAGAAGAGCTAGACGTCGACTCGCCATCCACCAACCTTCAAACCCCTTCGAAGCGATCCCAAGGCCACGCTAGGAACCGTTCGGCCTCTGACGGAGCTTCGTTGCTACCGCCTGGCCATAGATTATCTCCATTCCACCCTGCCTGGAGTCTTACCAAACTATTAGATACATTTGGACCGCTCATCTTCCCTATACACCGTGCTGCATTACTGCGCAAGCGTATATTAATATCAAGTCATGCTCCTGTGCAAGAAGCTTGTAATTTTGGTGAGCTTCACTCTTCTCGTATTTTGTATACTCGAAGCACTATGTTTACTAATGATAAAGCTTAGTCTACGACATTTCTATCCTATCTAATATCCCACAACCAACATTCGACCTCCTCTCCCCTAACTCACCGTCCCATCGCTTACGACCCTTATTCTCTATCGGGGTCCACGATATCCCTTTCCTCGTCGAGGATTCGAAGCCCCCACCAAACAGTGGCGATCAAACAGGAGAGGCACGCAATGAAATAGGGACTGGATGGATAGCATGCACGACCGACAGTATTCTCGCTAAGAAAGACACACTGTGGGACTTGCTCATAACTATGCCACCAGCCTACTCTTCTCAAGCAAAACGCCACGCTTGGCCTAAGATTCAGAGCTCGACCGGCGTACCTATCAAAGCTACTCAGCGTGATCTACGCCGCTATCGGTCCCTCAAGACCGGTCTAGCCCGCCTCCAGGCTAGTCCAGGCAATTCTCCTGTCACGCCCACAACAATAACCCCCAAGGATACAAACGACCCATTCCTTGACGAGGCCGAAGAAAGGGAGGTGGTCGAGCCCCTGAGCTGGACCGCCCTCGCCTACAACGGTTTCATGTGGTGGGCCTCGGCTGGCGAGCAGGCACGCTCCGAGCAGGCCGAAGAATCTGCCCGCGACGCTGAGCTTCTTGCGGACCTGTCCTCGTCCTCCGTGCGCATGGAAGTTCCCCGCTCAGCCGACTTGACGACTTCCATGGCCTCGCTCACACCACGCCACGCTTCTACATCTGCAGCTGGCACAGCTCCCCTAGGTCCAGACGAGGCGCGTGTGGAACTTGCCATAATAGCGTATTTCCACCGCCTCACCACGCAGACCCTGACCACCCTCGCCGAAGTTGTCGAGAGCAGCGGTGATGTCGATGACGATGACGATGACGATGACGATGACAACGAGGAAGCTACCGAGCCGGAAGACCCGGACACGGCACTACTTGCTACCGAGGCCGGGGCGGAGCTAAGTGGTGGTGGACGGGGCATCCGGATCAGCAGCGAAGAGGTCTCAAGGATGGGTCTCGATGTCTGGAGTGAGACGGACGCCGAGTTCGTCAAGGCGCTCGCGAAGACGTACTTTGAGCGCAGCGCGTATGTTGAGGGGAAAGGGGTGGAGGTCTGTGGGGTTAGGGTGTGTTAGTGTTAGGGCGAGAAAGTCGGACAGGGCCATGCTTGCCTTGCGGTTGAGGTATAGGCTGTAGGTTGTCGATACGGAGGGGGAAATAGGAGGTGAGACACGTGTACATTACATTTTCCTTGTCGAGACAGAGAGCAAGGAACTGAACTCCCAAGGTACCTAAAAAAAAACAACTAGGTACCTAGGTAAAAGGGGAAGGAGGGGGATGGGGGTATTCTAATCACGAGTTGGTCGATCGATCGATCGATCGATGGGATGAAGGACGAGAGGACGAAGAAGAAGTAGTCAGTTAGGTATACTTGAATTAGGGGGGGGTTAACCACATAGTACTATCAGGTATACATGTATTTGACTTACCTAACCTAGCCTACATACCTAGATACCTATGTACTATGAAGAGCAACAAGAGACCATGGATCTGGGGCCGGTTTTGTACCAATACTACAAGAAAAGAAAAGAATAAAAAAATATGAACATTCATCGTGAGAAGAGTATTTATTTACCGTCTACTGGTGTAACATACGGAGTATCTAGAGGCATGCATGTGTACCTACTATGTATGTATCATACAACGTCAGGGGGGGTGGCTAAGTAGGTATCTTTACATGCATTATAACGTAGGTAGGTAGGTATTCTTCTGAGCACTACCTGTATATCTACCATGGGAGTCTTACGGCAGGGAGAAAAGGTAGTTTGAGCGCAGAGTCGGCCAACGACGAGCATCCACAATGTACGTAGTATGTAGTTCAAATTAAAATGTTTCATAGTACAATCAGAGCTTTCTTTTTTGGTGGGGGGGTATTCTATTACATTTCCGTTGATTCTACTACGACTCGGGTTCCGTGTCGGTATTCGTCGCGCTAGTGTCGCTTTCATCCTCTTCAGTGCCACTTTCGTCATCATCCTCCGAGTCTTCGTCTTTCCGCCTCCTGGGTTTGGTTGTGCCCGGAACACTGCCACTACCCTTGAGTGCGCTCATCTGGCCAGCCAAGGAATCTACAGATCATGTTAGAAAAATAGAACACAAATGTTCGTGGGGCTATATAGGGGGAAACGTACCTTCATCCGGCTCACTAATCTCGTCTTCCGCCGTCATCGCTGCAGCTTTGCTAGCATCCTCCACATTAAGAGTGACTTGCATCCTGGAGTCAAACCCAATGAAGCTATCACACACAGCATGCATAACAAATGTGTAAATTCCTGCTTGAGGTGGAGCAGCAAATTGCGCTTTCAGGGTCTGCATGTGATATGTCGGCTTTCCGTTATCAGTAAATATGGGCTTATCAAACGTAGTGAAAGTAAATGGCGGTACTGCCATTTTACCCTGCTTGCTATCCGAGAGAAACACGTGCCATCGCGGCGTCTGGTCGCGGGCGTAGTAGGGCGCATACGTAGTCGGGGGCGATACCGGCTTGCCCTCTTCTCGTGAGGTTATTTTCCCATTTGCATCCTTTACTGCCTTTTTGCGGCCCATCAGAGCATCGAGATCGTCTTCGGCCGGGTCAATATCCTCCAAATCAAGTTCGTCAATTTCTGGGACATCGGTTCTTCCAGGAGGAATGAATCGGCCTTTTACAACGAGGGTAACCAAAGATGATGGGATAATGAAGCGTTCACCAGCAACCTTGAAGAAGGCCTTTGCGACTCTGAAGTACGGGAGCTGTTGTGCGACATCGACGGCTGTCGTGTATTGCTCTTCGCTCAAGAGCCCTTCTCCAACAGCCACACTTCTACGTTGTGAATCGGGCAGGTCCATGAACTCTTGGACAGTGAGATGTGTCTTCGAGTCGCCCTCGATAGCCTTTACTACGGCGGGCGTGAAGTGAGGAAGCTGGAAGAGGGGAGAGGCCTGGGGTGGTACAGCTTGGATGAGTCGTTGACTAGTATGGAACGAAGATAGAATGGGGCCAGTGTTTCCGTATGCCAACGCGATAGCCCGGAAAGAGCTGCAAAGGCTCTGTGCGATGGGCGCAACCATATATTTAGCACTGTCCAAAGCCTGGTCGTCGAGTTCCACACGGCCGAGGTACGCCCAGAGCAGAGAAAGGACCTTTCTTCTTACGCCGCCCTCTATATCTTCGAGCTTCTCCTTATCCTTAACCGATAGTCCACCGGCAAAGGGGGTAATCTTGCCTTCTGCTAATATCCTCGATTCGATCTTCGAGAGACCAGACTCGGCCTTGTCTCCTCTCAGGACTTCTTCAAATTCCTTGCCAGCGCTTAAAGCAGTTACGAGATCTCCCTCGTCCATATTATCGGTGTATTCGCGGAACAGGTTGTTGGCGCTCTCGACAAGAACTCCTTCTTTGGTCATGCGTTGAGTGCCGTACCACCATGATCCGACGTAGTAAGGCAACAGAACTCCTAGAAGCAACGCATAGACGAGCACGACGTATTTCCCGTTTCCTTCGGATATAATGAACTGAGGAAGAGCAATTCCAATGCTCATACTTTGCCTGCCATCGGGGTGTCCATATTGGATATAATTGTTACGGATGTCTTCATCGGTAAGGGCTTGGTAAGCCTTGGTAAGATCAACCCATTTATTATTCAGTATCTCGATTGTCTCATTTTTGGCTGGATCAGGTTTGGCCTTGTCGGGGTGGAACTTGAGACCGAGCTTCCTGTAGTGGGACTTGATCTGTTTCTCTGTAGCTGACTGCAATGAACTGCATTAGCTAAAGGGGCTGATAGGAGGGGTGTGATTCATGAAAATCCTACCTCGGAGATTCCTAAGATGTCATAAGGATTCCATAACTTGGCCGTCGTTCGTTGGGTAGTGATGATCAGATACATCATGCCGGCCATCATAGCCCAGCCTAGCACGACGGCAATTGCGCGCTTGATCTTACGCTGCTTCCGCTTCTGGGCAGCGCGCAATGCTTGTATTAGGTCAGCATGCTCAGGCTGGTACGAGGTCTTCGTTCGTGGTGCGAGAGCAGCAGCATCCTTGGTGGGCGCGAGGAGGTTATAAGTAAGAGGAAGGGTGACGATAGAGGTCAGAGTAAAGACGAAGAAGGGATAGAATTGACCCTGCTCGTCATAAGAATACTCTGAACTCATGGTGCAAGAGTTGCCCTATGACAGGGTCTTTGGACCAGGTGGTTGTAGAATATCCCAAGATAATCCGACGAAGGGTTTGTATCGTATCAGTATATGTTGGGTTGTTATTATGGAAAATAGAATGAAGAAAAGAAAAGGAAAGGGAAAAGGAAAAGGGGAAAAGCCAAGTACAGTACAGTGCAAGACAAGAATAAGACAGCACTGAGAGTTACAGTAGGACTGAGATGTACTGGTGAGTGAGTTGAGTACCTAAGGTCAAATGTGTTGAACTTGGATGATGTTTTGTTCAATGTTCAATTTTAAATTTAGAAAAGTAGCGGCGGCCACTTAAGCAAGCTGTCCCCAGGGTCGTTCTGTCTTGAATCGTGGCCTTCTAAGTTTCCTTGTGGCTAGTTAAAGTTGTACCTGCGTACTAAAGTTAGGCACCGGTGTACAAAATATAGCCTATGTGGGTCTTAGAAGTGTATCGATACTGCATGCATATGTCATCTGTGGCGTATCAATTGATTATAAAGTGCCCGCCATCAATGAGGATTGTACTTGGTACTCATCCCTGACTGGAATATGTAAACCCTTGGATAATGGATACATCCTATGATTCCTATCAAACAGCCAGTGATACATCATGATGCCTATTATTATAGACTATCCATAGTGATATCAATACAGTTTTTACCAATTCCCAATTATGTCCATACTATTAATTCATCCACCCTTAGACCATAACAACGATTTCCGGCTTTTGGATGTCCTGTGCAAGGGGTACTGTGACTCTGTTCATATTATATCGTAACCACCAGCCTTAACGCCATTACCCACATGATAAACTACATCTAGACCACTATGTACATAGTAGTAGTGGGCATATAACCGACTCAGTTTCCAACAAACGGCATCAGTGTCCCAACTTTCCTTTTGTAAATTAGATATTCATCACCGAAGAACCGAGTCAGCAACGCCTCTTCGTGTATTACTCTCTTCGAGAAGAACTGCCATAGCACAACCGTGTAGGCGAAAAAGCAGAATGGGTTCCCCAGCACCATCTGCGTGCCTATGCCCCAGTAGAAGAACCCAAAATACGCCGGGTGGCGCATGAACGAATAAAGCCCCGTAGTAACTAGAGCGTGGGTGTCTTTCTTGCGGTGCTGGACAGTATGGTTGAACGATTGGCCGGCCTGGATCATCGCAGCACTACGAACGAACTGCCCAACAAGCACCAAGATACAGCCCACCAGCAAGATGATATGACCGCTATAGAACAAGGCCCAAGACCGATTCGGAAATAGTAGATTTGTCAAGAAACATTCAAGCATCGCCGCCGTATGTGCAATCGCGTAAGCCGGCCAATTCGCCGTCAACAGAAAAGAGCCAATGCTCACAACGGGGGTGTTGTATTTGGCGGTTGTCCAGAACTCGAGGAAGTGGAACGTCGACAAGGCGCCGATGAAGAAAGGCAGGCGCCACAACGGAGAAGATGTGTAAACAAGGGTCAGAACCATCGTGATTACAGACGAAGCAAGTGCTAAACCAAGGCAGAACGATCGGACTGCGATGCCTTCGAGAGATTTAGTCTGGCCGGGGTAATAATCCCTGTCGGGCGACATCTGAGCGCTTTGCGCGACGGGGCTAAGGAGAGGAAGCAAATGGTCAGCACTTCTTCCATTTGCGCGCGTGTTGATAGAAGCCAGATTGGCCAAGGTGCGACGGCGACTGTTGAAACCGGTGGCCCATGATATATCATCTTCGTCATGTTCTTGGAGAGGAGTAAACCCGATGAAGCTGGGCGTGGTAGGTGTCGGTGTCGGTGTCGGTGCAGCGGTGGCCGTGAGAGTTGGCGTAGGCGTCGACGGTGAGGTAGGATCCGACATTTTAGCGCGCCGAGTTTGAAATGGCTTGTCTAACCAGTTCGGAATAATATGAAGCGTCACAGTCCAAGGTAAATCTCACGTAAACAAGTAGAGCTTCCGTGTTGGTTCGTTGGTTGGTTTGTCGTTCGAAATCCCGATTTGATGAATACAGAAACAGAAGAAGAGAGAAGCAAACTTACCTATCCGGCGGCGACTCCATTGTATTACCCAGTGGTCCTTGTTTCCCTTTTATCGTTTACCAAAGCTTTCCCACTGTATACCAAGGACAAAGACAGTATTATCGGATGTTTCCATCCATAGTGTAGAAGTAGGTTGAGTCGAAGGTGATGACAGCTTCGCTTCGTCCCTTTTGTTCTGTTACGAGTCTAGTCCAGACCCGCTTAAGTCTAGACCCTTGGACTTTCCTAGGTTAACCGTTAACTAAATACCTTGTCCGCCTTATACGCCTGCATAAAACTAAAATGGACCTTGTAAGTTGTCACAGCGAGTTTCAGCCAATCACACATCACACAACCTTAAAACATTAAGATATTCCTTTCATTAATTACTATCATGAATCTGAAAGAAGCAGCAGCAACAGCAACAACAACAGCAACCTTAGAACCAGATTTCCACACCTAAAGATTAACTATAATAAATGCCATACACATGTGTCTCGTAGTGTATTTTCATGGGCTGCAAATGTAATCGTCCTCTTCACTGTCCTCGAAAATAAAGGGGTAACCCCCTCTTTTGGCCTTCTTATCACGTTCCTGGGCTTCGAGGTGTCCTTTATACTTAGCCATGGCTTTCCGTTGGATAACGAGAGCTTCAGTGCAAAACATATCTCCGAACTCTTCAAGGAAGTCCCACTTGTTATTCCGTAGGATATCTCGGACCTTTTCAGCGATTTTATCTGGAGCAACGATCCCATCACAAACCTTGGCTACTTCCCATTGCATGTTGCTTTGCATTAAAACACACCCAGGCATGCGGATAGGGTCTCCAAGAAACGCAAACGCTTTGTTCACTTGCTCCTCGCAGAAGGCATTAATTTCCTGCCATGCAAACCACGCCTTCGTCCCTTCTTCGGGCTGAGTTCCAAAAGGTAGCCTAGGGGGTACCTTGGAAATCCGGCCGAGTTCATGATGACACCCGTTACAGCATAACTGCAATGAAACCACCGTCTTATCCTCTATGCCATCGTCTGTTGACTCCTGTAGAAATTCAAGGGCATATTTCCTGAAGCACTTGGCATTAACGAATCCATATATGTCGGGTTGTGCCTTTCTCAAATCGGCCCTGAAGATTCGATCAGGCATCATCCAATAGCCTCTACGAGCTACCCCAAACTGCCCCAGTTCTGCATCTACCACAGGTCCGTCGTTCAGATTCGGCGTTTCTATTGATCCCCACTCAGTATCGCCCAGGGGTCCTAGCCGATCAAAGTACCAATAAGGGGGAAAGAAGAATGCCTTTCCCTGCGTCTTTCCGTCCCGGACTGCTCGGCCGAATCTCCGCCACAAGTCTGCGAGATCGCCAGATGCGATTTGCCCGAACTGTACTACCCTTTTCACGTCGGGGACGTCCAGGTCGATCACAGGAGGGCAAACGACCATGATTCGGCAAGGAGAGTCCTCTTGCACAAAGTTGTCATATAATAGCTGTCGGTCATTTGGTCGTATATCCGCATGGTAGTTTCGGATAAGGCTTTCGGCCTGAGAAGGAGACAACCCAAGATCCTGAGCTTCGGACATTAGGTACTGGCGAGCGCCGACAACCTCATGTAGCTCGTTCATGTAGACGATAGTCTTCTCAATATCTCGAGGGGCCTTAGGCTTTATCCCATCAAGTAGGAAACGTAATCGTCGGAAATCGGGGCGTTTGCCCTGTACCAATGGTTGTACAACAATAGATATATTGGGTCGGTCGACGGTAGTTTGTATGAAGCACAACTCGCCTATCGAATCACCTTTTGGGCGGAAGCCAGCCTTAGTCAACACATACTTCTCGGTCTTTTTGCTTAGAGTAGCAGTGCATCCAAACCAGGGCACGTCTTTGGGAAGCAATGCTCTCATTTTGCCAATTTTTGGAGTTATGTGCATTTTTTGCCAATCGTATACCGTATGAAGATCGTCAATGGCCACGAACGCTATCTTCTGATTAAATGTAGGATTCCGAAGCAATTTGAGGAAGGGATCGTGAGTTAATTCCTCAGGACTGATGATAACATGGTTATATCGCCCCTGGGTTAAGTCAGACCACATGTGATCATCCTGTTGCAAAGTCAGTAACTAATAATCCATACATAATACCTATCAAGGTACCTAAGTATTTGCGAATGATGTTTACTAACCTTTTTGGTATCGCCGTTTATTAGAAGTGGACGTAAGCCGGGTATCTGACGAACAGTATTGAACTGATCTTCACCTCGTTGCTTTATCGTACACAACGATATGGTCACCTTGTCTTGCATGATAAAAGGTACAGTGTGTAAGACGAGAGTCTTCCCGTACCCAGGCCAGGCGATAAGAATAGTATCACCACGACGGAATACTATACGCTGGATTGACCCTACTTGGGCTTCCTTGGGCTGGAGTCTGGGTACACCCTCAATACGGCGACGGTTCAATAAGGCTTTAGTGACGGCATGTACGAAATCATATTCTAGCTGGTGCACATCGAGCTCACCACCATTTTCGGTCTTGGTAAGGGACTGTATATGTTCGAAAAGGAATTTAATACAGTCCTGGGTTGGGATTCCATCTATGGTCTGATCGGTCAGACCATCCAGCTTCCCAAGTTTTGTGATGAAGAGGGAAAGGTTTTCGAGTGTAGGATTGGTAGGCAACTGCATAATTGATGACATGATCGCTTAAGAGCGATTGAAGTTTTTTCTTTCCCTGAAGGAATCAGATCAATGTTGGGCTATTGAGTAAAAATATTTGTGAAATATTGAACTGGTGGTGTATTAGAAAAGTTCCATTAGAAAAGTTTCATCATGATAATGCATACTACATGTACCTAACCTAGGGTATTCAATCATGATGTTGCTTATATCCAGATAGGTACTACCTAGTACTAAGTACCTACGGTAGTTTACCCCCCCGCTAGTGCGTCATCCCCCGCAGCAATAGTTAGGTAGATATTCTCTTTTAATACATACCTTTCACCACTCTCATCTCATATGTACATGGTAGTATGTACCTACATATGTACTTGCATATGTATGTCAAACATAGTAGTACTACATAGATGCATACCTAAGTGCCTTATGTAGATGAAGACACCAGCACAGGCTGCGGAGGTGTATATACTGCATGTACATATGTGATTAACATTGAAGGGAGCATTGACGCTGACGAAGCCTGCCTCGTTGTAATTTCTGGGTCAAAGTGATTATAACTTATTCTCAACCCGTAGCAATGACTCTTCCCCAGTCCTAACTAGGTGTAGAGTATCCATAGAGTCGATAGAAAGGCAAGTGTACCTAGATAGGTAGATGAGGAGAAACCTCAAGGCTCTGCCATAGCTAATTCAATGCCCATCGTTAGCCATTTACATATATTTTTAACTTTAGGAAAGCAATTCTCACATCTGTTTAAAGCCCGACATGAAAAGCCCAGCATCAAATTGATACTAACACTATCCGATATGTAGTTTAACTGTGGTGGCCGTTGCGGCTCGCGGTATGATAGTAATACACCCATAGAGTACTCCAACTCATACCTCGAACGAGGCACCAAAAAGTTAATAGTCGCTTCAAAGACCTCCCTGGATGGTGAAAGACGAGATGATTAACACCAAGACGTTAATCCATGCCCAGATAAAGGGTATCCACGTTGGCATCTGGTAGCATCCGGAAGTGTAGATAGCGCCGAGTCTAGATATAAACGTCAGGTCCATTACAATTGCAATCGCATATGCGCAAGTACGAAATCGAAGGGGATTACATACACCAGCCCAACAACGCTTCCAGTAAATAGCGCCTCAGCCCCTGCGACCAAGGCAAAGACAAATGGGACGGCCAGCAAGTATTTCCATACCGATCGTGGTTTTCCGATCTGCATCGACAAAGCGATTCCAGTCGCGCCTAGATGAAACAGAGCATAGAGGATCAAGGTCCACAGAAGCGTGTACCGCCATGAGTCCCATATTGTGTATAAGGCGCAGTAGCTGTTCTGGGGAGGCCAGCAGAGGGAGGGAAACGGGGGACTACGGTAGTTCTCGGGGGGGTAATTAAGGCATTCGGGTCTATGATATATCGTCAATTGTAAAGCCCTTATTCAGAAAAGGGTTGGATACGTACGGTGTTGTGGCCATCTGGCCGTTCTCTATAAAGTGTTTGCTCTCTGGGATCAAAAAGATGTTTTGTAGTTGACGTAACGTGGAATAAACAGCGTGGTAATCAGCGTGGTAATCATACTAGTTAATCTTAACATATCCTAGTGGAGCTTCCACTTTCTAAGGTCCATACTGGCATACCAAAAGTAAGGGATACTTGCATTAGTGCATATTAGGTACCCGAGTTGCCGGTACTAGGTAGCACTACCTTACTAACCTTAGTACCTAACCCCTAGTAGCATATGACTGTGCATTGCAGCTACACTAGTAACCTAACCTTCATAGTAGGTTAAGGTTAAATCATTCTGTTATTTTTATATTTCTTCTTTCAAGTTCCAACTTCATGGATATTCTTGATAGTCTCTTACCCTGCCTTTAATACCTACCCCCTTTTTTTCTGATCATATTATTGACTAGCATTAGTTGGGAGTTGGCTCATTGAATCGAGCTATGTACACCTTCACCCCTTGGATGGTCTAGGAGCTAAGGCTTCCTTCCAGTGATGCAGTATTTAGTAGTGTTCAACCAAGCGCCTTTCCGAGTCTCTTCCAACACGAGAGGCAGTAGCCTTTTCACTTCTTTTGCCATCTCCTCATTTTCGGTCTTCCGCGCGATAAGCTCATGCATCAAGAATGCCAGATGAGGTGGCGTTTCATGTACTTCTTGTCTTAACGTCTACTAAACCACTCCCTGAGAATATATCAAGTAACTCAGGGACCCATGTTGGATTCAAGCGCGGATCTTGTGACTTCACGAGACTCATCAGAGCGGCAAGGTTCTCTGACTTGTTCTCTGGTCTCGACTTATCAGTGCGTACCGTTCTGTTGTCGGGGTCAACCCATTGCCAGTAACCACCAGGTTCTGGCGCCGACATATTCATCGTTAGCTTAAGTGCTGCGATTCACAGGATGAGAAAGGATAAGAGTATTAGAACACAAGAATACTTAGCACACGTACTTAACATCGTGACGAACTTATCTATCACAGCAGGAACCTCCTCCCTCAATAGAACAAAGACAAAGAAGCGGACATGGATGATATCAAAGGCACCCACAAGCTCCTCGAGGACCAGACCCTTCACGTTCCATTTCCTAAGGGTGATGCTAGGAGGAAGAACATCACGTGGAGGCGCTGCCTCTTCATGGGTAAATGAGTCAAAATGGTACTACCAGGGCTCGAGGTACAATATTGGTAGTCTAGGGGTTATATGTACTCACGCTGTGCTTGTGCCAATATCTGCTATTCGTAGATTCTCTTGCTCTGTAGAGATTCTAGGATGGATAAGGAATCCGAAATCTTTCACCCAATGAGTGTGCATCAAATTTAAGCTGATGTTATTTAAGAACCACTCCAATCAGTTTTGGTGTCGGGGAGGGAATAGTCAAACATGGCTCAGGGGAAGGGGAAGGGGGGACAAACCGAGAGTTGTCGAGAATATCTCGGGTGAAGACATAATCATCTTTAGGAGCCATGTTTATTAAATCAGACGTGGTTCATACACACTTAAAGAGCGAGTTATAACGTTAAATAAAAATGCATACATACCTACTTAACTACTTTGTAAGGTTAGATCTTTATAAATCGAATTTGGGATTTATAATAATGGCATTAGTGTATATAATTATGCACATGTATGATGTATCATATGGAGGTTGCAGGAACATTCTCGATAACGATAAACTCGTTCACCCCACTATAATCGCGGGGCAATACCAAACTCAGAGCTCGTCTTCCTACATATGTACCTCTAGTAGCATTCCTTCACCTCTCTCAATTCTTCAATGTTACATACATGTAATTGAGAACCTTGGAAACAGTGAAATAATTGGCACAAGATTAAGCCGCAATGCCTTTAGATTATAGCAAATGGGTAAGCATACTATTCTTTTTTTTTTCTTCTTAGGCATATCCAAATAAGACTAACATCTTATCTTACATAGGACGCCTTGGAGCTCAGTGATGACTCCGATGTTGAAGTCCACCCAAATGTCGACAAGCGTTCCTTCATTCGTGCCAAGCAGAACCAGATTCATATGGAACGCCAGCAGCGTAAACATCAGATCGAGACCCTGAAGTACGAACGCCAGATCAATGATGGGTTACTGAAGAGAATATCGAGCCTTCTCAACGCCCTCAAAGCTCACGCTGCTGAGGCCGAGACCCGAAACCCAGCCGAGGTTGCTTTCCAGGCTGTAATGGAATCCGCTGGCAATCCAGATGACGACAAACCACCTCCGAGGCCTGAAGGCGTCCACGCTAATGTAGAGCAGCCCCCTTCGTACACCAAGATGATGGCGACTCTGTTGGACCAGGTAAACAAGGAGCTCGACGAGAAAAAGCCCGAAAATCGCTACAATGCCATGATCGAAGAAATCGGTATACATCTAAAGCAAGTTCAAGATCTACAACAAGAGCTACTCAAGAAGTTGGCAGAATTGGAGAAGGAGGAAGGTCGCAAGATTACGAGCGAGAACCTCCATACAGGATTTGACAGTTCACAAATCAACAAGTCCACTGCGTCTACCTCTGGAACGAAGGCGGCAGACAACACCAAGGTGGAGCTTCTTAACCCTGGTTCCGCATTGTCTAAACCGAATGATTCGGATACAACCGTTGCAGCAGATGGTGACGATGATGATGAAGTTGAAGCTTCCCCAGACGCCCGCAAATTCGCCAACATCAAAATAAACAACTTGCGGGAAAGCAATGCATTCCTTGGCTTGCACCCGCATATCCTCACCGAGAAGGAAACCGATGGTCTTTTAATCATGGCCTTCGATGCCCAGCTTGATGGAAAGGAGGATTTTGCCCGACAGTGTGTTCATCAGGCCTTACTTATACAGTACTGCCGTGTGTTAGGCAAGGATGGTGTTGCGGTCTTTTTCAAGTGCATCACCACCAAGGGTCATAAGGCTCAAGAAGTTTTCTACAGCGACGTGCAAGAAAGATACTATAAGATCAAGAATCGCGTCGCTGAGATAAACGCCCAACGAGAGGCCGAGGGCGAGTCTGGCGGGGGAGTGGAGCAAATACAGCTGCACGCCGTCGAGCCAGGCACCGAGATCAAGATTAAGATCCCACCCAAAGACAGCGAGGATGAGGGTGAAAAGAGAGGCCGCGAAATCTTTGATGGATTCTCCCCAGAGATGCAAAAGGCTTTAGAGTCGGGCAGCTTGGATAAGGTCAACGAAGTGCTTGGCAAGATGAACGTCACAGAAGCCGAAGATATAGTTGGCCTCCTAAGTGAGGTAGGTACTCTTTCTAAATATATTTCTTGTTGCAGATTTTCTAGGACTATTTACTGATAATGCCGCAGGCCGGTGTCTTGAGCTTGGAGGAACAGTTGATCGATGCTACTACGGAAGAGGGCCAGAAGCTTCTCAAAGAGATGGAAGAGAAAGCTGCGTCGGAGTCATATGCGGATGATCCAGAGTAGTTGACGTCTTTTGTGACTAACACATCATTGATACCTACCTATATGCCGTGGCCTCGGCGAACTTCTTCACTGGTGTAATAAGGGATTAATACATGCTCATGCTCTTTTACCATTGCATTAACCCAGAAATTCAAAATTTACCAGGACACGAGAGAGATAATGCTACTAGACTTAATCATGGGCTATTCTCTTAATGTGCCTTTAACCCACTAACCTAATACATATTACATATGTATCATACCTACATGTAGGTCCTAAGTAAGTTGGTGCGCTTTACTTATAGACAGAGTGTGGCAGGTTGGAAATAGGACGACATGAGCTCTGTATTTGTAGCAATGTAATCCCGAGCGCAACTGTTAACGCGATACTTGATCTTTATACGGGGGCGTTGTATATTTAGAAGTAGAGTGCTAAGTTACATATATGTAGGTTAGTAGTGTTAATCTGAGTTGTACAAGTACAAATAGGGCTGATGATTGGAGGTGGGAAAGGGGAAACACGATTGAAAGACTTGCATCTGACATTGGACTGGTACATATGTATTAATCACGAGCCTCCTCTAACGGTGACTAACGGTGACTAACCCAGTCAGCCAGTCAGGCTTGGTACGATGTAGTTTCCCCATACTTGGTGGCTAGTACCGTCCTAGTGATACGCTAAGCAACGGTAGTTCCTGAAACACCTGGTCTTTGCGTAACCTTTCAAGCCAGCTATTTTACATAGTTTCAAGGTTCATTTTAGGGGTTTCCAGAAAAATATCACTCAACCTTGCAGAACCTTGGAAGCTTCCAAGGATTGTAGATAGAACCAAGAACCAATAAACAACCTAAAACCGCGGTACTCCTACAACACCTGGGCATTTGAACCCTTATTAAACCTTATTAAACCTACAACTGTATTGTATTGTACTAGTCGTACATACATGCATACATGCATACCCCTTACGGCCATTTCTTATTTCGTTTTGTGACTTTTCACTTTTCAACTTACAATTTTTAGTTACAATTTACGATTTACAATCTACAATTTACACTTTGCTGTTTTACACTCTCAAGTGCTTTACATTTTTCATCCTTGATCCGAACTAAAAAGTTCCCCATCCCCCTCTCCCGTCCAGTTCTGTGGTTCTGCATCTGTCTGTCCACATTTGTTTATGGCGACTCTTGCGCCATTCGCTGACGGCGAAGCTAGCTCTACCCTACTCCCCCCATTCCAGAAGCATTGAGCAATAATCCCCGAATCTTATTGTTGATCCGTTGAGAGGGGTATTTCCCTACATCTCCAGGGCCTATCTTTATTATTGGTTACTACGAACCGCCTTTTTCGGACCTTTGATCGATTTCCACTGACTCCTAGCTGACTGGTTGGCTGACGGTGACAACGAACTCTCGACTGTTCTAGCTCAGTTCGGGTTGGTTCTGTCATCAATCTTCTTGGACGTCAATCGATACTCGACGTGTTGTTTCACATATTCGACAAACACACACCAACAAACACATAATACACACATTACGCACTCCTAACTTTTCCGCGACTCGTTAGGTTAATATCTTGATGATAATCTATTGCCCGGCAATGAATCGTGTTCCATCCTGTCTTGAGCTACTCGAACTCTAAACCACTTTATTGACACCCACCCACTCGACACTTGCTTGATCGCTTCAATACTTCAAACCCCTGACGTTCCGGTCCATCTCCGATTTCCTATTGTCGATAATAATAATCATTCATTTAATCTCAGCCAGACTATCGAAGTCGGTAATCTAATACTTAAGAATATTACACTCGGCGTCGTCACGCAACTTTTTTATTCTCGACGCGCTACTAAATCTTCACGATGGCTGAGACAGCGACTCAGTCCGTTCCTGATTCCACATCAACAAATCTGCCAGGCCGCGGCGCGACACTGCCTACCCCTCCCTTATCTGCCATGGCTGTACCTGCAAATACCCAAGTCAATCGCCTCCGAAGTCACTTTGGTCTATCGGCAGCCAACCCGGTCAACCAAAATGGTAGCTTCGAGTTCGATCGTGTTATAAAGTCTGGCTATGTTCAAAAGCGCACCCAAAAGACAAAGGTAGATGGCTAGCTTACTAATATCTTATTGTAGCCTACATCATCATTATCGTGGACAGATTGTGCTAACATTTATTGATTACGCAGACCTGGAAATCTGTCTTTCTAGTGCTCCGGCCCAGCGAGCTCTACATCTACAAATCGGATAAGGAGAGCAAGCTTCGCCATAAGATCTATACCTCGGAGCTCTCGGCCGTCACGCTTCTTAAGGATCCCAAGAACAAGCGCCATAATCTCTTCGGTCTGTTCTCGCCGTCGCGAAACTTCCATCTTGAGGCACCAACTCTAAAGGATGCTCAAGAATGGGTCGACTTGATTAGAAAGGACGGTAGAATTGAGGAAGAGGAGGAGGAGATGTTCTTAGCAAGTGCCGTTGTGCGCCGACAAACCTTTGCCCCTATTAGCATGGCTCCAAATAGCTCGGGATCCACAAAGACCCGACAGCCGGACATCGAGAGGCCGCTATCAAGTTCTCCCTCGTCTACTGAACCCCCTTCATCTCGATCTCTGACGTCAGCAACGAGAAGATTCTCCCATAATGACTACTCCGGGATGTCCGCAAACGAACTGGCTTCGCATTCCGATTTCTCCGACAATGATGGCCCACGAGCTCATGGGGCTTCCATTGACAGCTTCACGGCTCGTTCTCCCGGCATATCTGGTTTGCAGCTAGATTCTAGCTCGAAAGATCGCCCAAGCCTAGTCAACAGAAATGCTAGCCAACTAAGTGGCCTGAATCTCGAGAATGACCCGGATCGCATCGTTTGGCAAGGCTGGCTCTGGCTCCTGAACAGCAAGCGTGGCGTGAAGCAGTGGAAGAATCGCTGGGCAGTGCTACGGCCGCGAAACATTATTCTCTACAAGGACGAATCGGAGTATAAGGCCTCCTTCATCCTGGGTCTCGCGGTTATTGTTAACGTCGTGGATATCAACCCGATTAGCAAGAGCAAACTGCATTGCTTCCAAATCATCACGGATGAAAAGAGTTACCGTTTCTGCGCTCACGACGAAGAAACACTGCTGTATTGCCTAGGTGCCTTCAAGAGCATCCTTTCGAAGCGCAGAGAGCTGGAAGCACGCGCAGCTGCCTCAGGGAACGTGGCGACCCAGTGAGCAGGCTAACAAGCTAGCAAGCAAGCATACATGGATGATCTTGCCAGCAAGTCATTGTTTTTCGTGATACCCTAGGAGTCAATATTGGTGGGACCGCATTCGGAACGTGGGACGGTCAAAAGGCACGATGGCGTGAGACTTGTCTCTGCGGTGTGCTACGGGGCTAGGAGTATATTATTGTTGTTGAACTTCGTACAGGTAACGGGGGGTTTTGCTGGATTGCTTACCCTTTCACGACCGGTTTACGATACAAAAAGCAACATTTTTTTTCCCTTCCCGTGTATTACGCATGTATAATTGCGTTATGATAATGACGGAGACAGATACAGAGTTGTACAGTTTAATAATACCTACACTACCATTAGACTTTGTAATCCATAGCCATACGCTAATTTAATGATTCTGTATTCCTTATCCACATGCCTAGGTTAGTGTACTAGGTTAAGTATATAAGAATGATGAACGTCCTCAGTAAGATCTACACCTGATGACTAGCTAATAACTAGTAGCTACCTACCTAGGTAGAGAGCTAGCTTCAAAGTTCATACTTAATCGTGGTCATACAAGGTACAGAGGGATTCTGGTGTTGCGGCGCATTCAGCCCATTGTGGCAGGTTAGTTATCTCACGCCGAGTCGACTGAGGATGTTCGGTATTCCGTTTGGAGACGTTTGGAGATTTGGACTATCGATACAACGGCCCGAAAGTTGAGATACTGTCATAATGCCCTCCTAGGCAGGATGAGCATGGTGTCATGCACATGCTTACAACTTAACGGCATAACTATCCCTTGCTGAAGACCAGCTCTATGGTCTAACAACCTACCTAAAACAGGTAGTTGTCGATCCTACTTCCTAACCCTGATGCTAGCTAGCGGCGTAGCCCGACGCTACGGATTTGCTACTGCTGTGTAGACTCTGTAGAGTAGTTATAGGATATGGGAGTGGTGCCTGGTGCTATCATGTTTGGTAGGTATTACTTAACTATATGTACTGTTAAGATCTTTATGGGATCCATAATTCCTAGCCTAGTAACTACCTACTAAAGTATTTCCTGTCGCGATACCCTCAGAGACGAAAAGCGACCCTCACTTCGCGGTGTCGCATTCTACGGTCAGAATTAAGTTATTACGTACAACTGTACAGAATCCGCAAAAGGGGGCGCTTTGTGTAGGTCATATGGACACGACCTATCAGATGCGGTAGTTGCTTGTATGGGCAGCTGCAGGTAATGTGATGGATTTCATGGTGATGTCCCCCCCTTCGGGTCGGTCAGTTCGATGGGTAGTCGATGCAACGATACATTTTCATTACCTGCCCAGGCTACCCTTCTGTATGTGGCACTTTCAATGTTGTCTCTTTACCCCCTCTCTCTTCCTCTCCAAGTGCTGTAATTATTAATACTGCGCTTCTCTAATCGCTGTCAGCCACTAGATTCCTATTTTACATATGTTAGGTCCATAGTAGGTAGTATTCACATCCATGGATATGGCATAGTACTGTACCTACATGTACATACCTATCTAGATCGGCATGTAGTGAACGGCTATCCCCTGACGCCCTCCCTTGGCGGGACCTTGGAGAAAATACTTGGCTTTCTTTTTCTCCGCTCTCTCTTCTCACTCACTTCCACACACACTCTCTGCCTACCTCCTCCCTCCCCAATACCACCTCAGTCAACCTTAATCCACCCTCATTTGTAGTATACTGCCCAATCATATGTCTCAGTCATGCGATCTTCTATATGAGACCCCTTGTCTTAGCTATTGGATAGGCGCGTCCATTGCCACTTGTGGTGTTATCTAGATCTTTAACCTCATATTTTCTATTTATTTTTCTATGTTCCCCTATCCCCTTCGTTCTGCCAACCTGCTTGATTGGTCTCTAGTCCCTGATCCTGCCTATATGATAATTCCCCCCAAATATAGTAATGCATTGCATCCATGTGTATTATCCTGCGCCCAGAGGCGAAAAAAAAAATAACATGCCTGGCTTCCTACCTATCTTCCCTCCTCGAAATATGGGTGAATTCTCATGTTCTTGCGCTCTCTTTCGGGGCGTAGGTAGAAGACCGCGTGAGATTTCCCTTTAGGCCGGGCACGAGTTTCTTAAAGACATAAGAAAAGCCTCCCCAGTCTTTCCTGGGAAGCCTCTCTCGGCTCAGGCCGACCCCGTGGCGGCCAATATCTGTTCCTGGTCCGGGGGTGTGCCGTATATCATCTGGTTGGATCAGGAAGGTCAGTAGGTCGGTGTATGCGGGCAAGGTAGGTCAGGCCCTGGAGCCGAGAGCTTCATGGGTGAAGGAGCCACACTTTCGTGGTCCCCGACAGATCATACTAATATGTATTGTGCTCTCATTAGTCCATCCATCCTACCGATCTAGCTTGTCGTCATTATATATACGACGGGTGCTCCTCATGTACATCTGCTTGGCTTGCCTTTTGCGATCCTGGTATCTGGCTTAAGCATCCTTAGATTCGCCATACCCTTGTTGATTATAGTAGTCGCTGGGCGAGCAAGGAGTTATACATATACCCTTCACGCCACTCACTTGTTGCTTCACTGTGATCCTCATTGGATTACTTAACCAGTCTTTTACACGACGTCGTCCTCTTACATCTTGTTGTGAAGCTATCCGAGCCAGCTTAGAGCCAGTCTCGACTTAACGCTTGAGCTCTTTCTTCTTCTTCTGTATATATTATATACTATATCCACACAGATACGACTGTACATTACCTTCTCTATAGATCCCTACCTACCTCATCATGAGGCTCCTCCCGCTCCTCACGGTCCTCAGCACCGTCGTGCTCCCCGCCGCCTTCGTATCCTCGCAAAAACTGCCCCTCTCCACCACCTCCCGCTGGATCGTCGACGCGGACGGCAAGCGCGTGAAGCTGCGGTGCGTCAACTGGGCGGGCCACCAAGAAGCGAACCTGCCCGAGGGCCTGCACAAGCAGTCGGTCGACTACATCGCCGACTTCATCGCGCAGCAGGGCTTCAACTGCGTGCGCCTGACGTACTCGATCGACCACGCGCTGAACCCGGACGTCAAGGTCGCCGACTCCTTCGTGGCCGCCGCCCAGTCCGCAGACGTCAGCGTCGATGATCTGAACGGTGTATACGCTCAGGTCGCGGAGAAGAACCCGTTCGTGGGTGATGCGACGACGCGGGGCGTCTTTGAGGCGGTCATTGCGGCGCTTTGGAAGAGGGGCGTCATGACGATTCTGGATAATCATGTTAGCAAGGCCAGCTGGTGCTGTGAGTTACCCCTCCCCCCTTTTCTTCTTTTCCTTTTTGTTTTCCCAAAACCTCCTAGCTCGTAACAAGCCCAACTAAAGTAACCGGCAAACCATAAGCCATGTGTATGTGTAACTGACAAGAAGTATGTACAATAAACAGGCAACATCGACGACGGCAACGGCTGGTGGGACGAAGGCTTCGGGTACAACGACATGAACAGCCGGTTCTTCAAGACCCAAGACTGGCTCTCCGGCCTCGAGAAAATCGCCTCGTGGTCCGTCTCGCAACCCGGCGTCATCGGCATGGGCCTGCGCAACGAGGTGCGCGAGTGGCTGCTACAGGGCGCCAACGGGCGCGAGGACTGGTACAACTTCATGACGCAGGCGGCGACGCGCGTGCACGCGGCGAACCCGGAGCTGCTGGTCGTCATGGGCGGCACGCAGTCGTCGACGGACCTCACGCACATCCGCGCGAACCGCAACATCGACTGGTCCGCGTGGCAGGGGAAGCACGTCTGGGAGTGGCACGCGTACTCGTTCACCGTCACCTTCGCCGCCGTCAAGGGGAACTGCGATCTCTTGAAGCAGGCGTACGGCCTGTTCGACGGGTTCGTGCTCGAGCAGGGCAGGGACTACACCGCGCCGCTGATCCTGTCGGAGTTCGGGTTTGGGATGACGGGGGGCCCGAACGATGGGCTGTCGGATGATGATAACAGCTACTTCCAGTGCCTGAGAGATTATGTTACGGGTAATGATGGCGAGTGGTCGCTTTGGGCGGTCCAGGGCTCGTATTATCTACGCCAGGGCACGGTGGATGCGGAGGAGAGCTGGGGGCTGCTCGATAATGATTGGAAGAACTTGAGGAATGCGAAGGTGCCGGAGTTGCTGGCAGATATGTTCAAGGTTACCCAGGGGCCTTGAGCATATATGTGTATGTGTATGCGGGTTTGGTTGTTTCGACGTGTATATATGAGGGAGTGGTTAAAGGGTTTGTAGTATGGAGGGTCGTGTTGGATATTTCCAAGTCCAGGTATGGTCGAAGTTGGTTTGGGTGGTTTTGATACCCCTATTTTTCTTGTATACGATTGTTACGACTTCTGTGTTAGCTATTTATGAGTCGATATATGTTACTTAGTTTAGGTATATAGTAGTTATAAGACACCATAATACTAGGTACATTTTGTACATACAGACAAAAACTCTCTCTATGTAGGTATGATGTCTTTGGGTAGCATGTATCAGTCCATATATCGAAAAAGATATGCCCGGGTAGGTAATGGCTTCGACTAAAGTCCTGCTAGCTGTAGAGGCATTCATGGGCACTGGGTACTAGGTACCTAAGGTAGTGTGTACTACTAGGTACTAGGTAGGTATGTACATAGGTACCTAGGCACCCAGGCACCCAGGCAGCCATACCAAACCTCACCGTCGTCACCCACCCACCTATTTACCCACCCTGCCCCCCCGAGTAAAGCTTAAATAGCTTAAAAATGTGATGCCTTACAACCCCGATTTCATACAGCAGTGTCAATCGCCACTTGGCGCAGTGGTATGAGACCTGACAGGACCATGAAAATCCCTCTTTCTCGAAGGGGGGGTTTTCGTAAGGCGAGGGTTCGATTCCGAGGCATGGCGGCAATTTGGCTGATTGTTCAGGTCAACTGCCTCGGATAGAACCTGAGCCTGAGCTTTTTGTCATTTTTTCCATTATTCTTTTCTTTTTATTATTTTTTTTCAATTATTTTTCCATCGTCCTTTCTACTCCTCCTGAATATGATATGGCTTCATCATCATTTTCTCATTCTACCTAAACCCTGTTGATGATACATCATTCTCTCCTATTCAGCACACTCCACCCCCATTGCACCTTCATGAATTACCATAGTAATAGATGTTTTCTTTTAGCCAAGAGTGTATAAGTAGATAATGAGGCACCGGAAACACGTCTGTTACAAATATTGAATATGTTATTTTAGACTACTCGAGTCGAGTACTAGCATGTTTACAAGGCGAACATCTTATTGAGACCTTGACAACTTCTTCGTGTCTTTATATGATTCTAGAAGCTTCCAAGGTTGATGTATCCATGATGATAATGACTGCTTGTCTGAGCATCTGGTGTAGTGACGCCAGAATATGCTTGCTACATATCTATCCATTTACCTTCCACCATTTTAAAATATCACCCTTCGTCTCGGGGTATTAGCAAAGTCTGTAATTTACCTATCCTACTCTTGGAGGAAGTATGCCTCGTCAAACTGCGCCATGTCCGTGTCGTTGTTATCAAAATACATCATGTCATCGAACGTGCTATCATTGATACCACCACCCCCTAGATCAAACATGTTATCGCCAGCACCACTATCACCTAGGTTAAAAAGGTCATCAAGGTTTGAGTCATTCTTGCCTTGTTCCTTTGGTGGCGGCTGTGATGCTCCAGTCGTATTCTGGCTGCTTGCTGCTGCATTGCTGGGCTTAGAGTTGTTGGGGGGAACCTTGCTGCTCTTATCTTGAGGTGCGAACTTCGCCAGATCAAACTCGGGCATTGGAGCTGGAGGCGCACCTGTGGTCTCCGTATTTGAAGGGGCAAGAGAGAATTGCATGTCTGTGAAGCCCAGTGAGTTCCTCCCTCCCACCGCGTTAGGATTGGCTTCTACAGCATTAGCCGGCATTGACATGGCGTTGAGAGAGGCGCCCTGGGTTGTCTGGGCTGCCTGTGCGGCTGATGCAGTCTGAGGCGGTCTATTGTGATGTACGTTAGGTGCGGTCGGTTGAGACTGGGGGTTGGCCCCTGGCCCTATAGTAGCGGGTTGAGGGGGCTGGAGTCGAGGGATCTGCGGCGGGGGGACTGGGGTCACTTTGGGAGGTTGGCTGATCTTTGGCGTTGGCTTGAATGTTTGCTTTGGGGAAGGTTTTACTTCGCTCTTAACAGGAGGAGTCGACTTGGCTGGAGGTCTGATAACACCACTGGGAACTCGTGGTGATGGCTTCTTTTTCTCACTCGAAGCTAGGTCAACTATGCCGGTAGACATGTTCATGCCCATAGGCGTACCCATACCCATACTCATGCCCATGCCCATGCCCATGTCGGGGAACGGGGCAGCTGTCTTCGTCTCCTTGAGTACAAAAGCTGGTGAGCTCATGGTATGAGCAGCAGAAGACGGCAGTTCCATCATAGGCGCCGGTGGTGCCATAAGCTGAGGAGCCGGAGCCGGGACCGGGGCCGGAATAGGAACACGCGAAGCGCGCAGTTTCTCTAGATCTCGGAGTATGACGGACTTAGCCCTTATCTACAGCTGAAATTAGCCTTAAGCGTATGAGATTTGTAATGCGATTAAGACATACTATCTCACTCTCGAGATCGTCTAGAGCATACTGATAAGTAGTCAACGATTCTGACGTGTTGGCGCGGATAGCGCTGTTTGCGCCGGGCGTGTTATTCTGGCGATCCTTGGTAGTTGCTCTCAGATGCTTTCCAGTTTGTACCAGCTATAGATATAACTTGGTTAGCTAGGTATACTATTTGATAGCCGATGTAGGTATAAACCACTTACAACTTCGTTGAACATCTGGTCCAAGATTTGTAGGGGATCTTGAGGCTTTGAGGCTGCCATTGCATTCGGCGTTCTCTTGTACGAAAAATGCGAAAATTTCACAGTGGGTTATTCAAAATTCATATATAGATACCAAGTAGTTTCCAAATGTGGATGTGTGTGTTGGCGTTCATATTTTATTGTGAAGAAAGACTGAAAGTGTGAATGTGTGAATGTCGTTCTGACATTTTGATTTGGGACATTTCTAGTTTGTAGTAACCAATTCTGTACCCACATAAATTAAGGTTATGGCCTACAAACTATGTAATCCCCACTGTGTCGCTAGCTGACTTCAATGTTCCATTGTTCCTAGGTGCTACTGTGTACATATGTACTAGGTAGGTAGGGACTAGGTATATTCAAGTTAGGCAGACTCTAAAATGCTAGAACGACCCTGAAACTTAAATCCTGCATATGTATCTTCATGTTGTTAACGATCAAGAAGTCTATCAAGTTCATGAGATGAACAGATGAAGAAATCAGCTTATATACATAATTACTTAGTACCTACATATGTACATACTTACATCATTGTATCTACATACCTAGTAGTTATGTACCTAGGTAGGTAGATACTAACGGAAGTTTCTTTGGCCAACATTGAATTGAATGGCATTATGTGTTTCGTCAATGGTACAATCCACTTGTTATTGCATGTTGCATGCATCGTAGGTAGCCCTGCAATTTAGAGCTACCGCCTATAAGAAGCTGTAAACCATCTAGACGACATGATCCCATCACATAATCACTTTGTAGCATACTATGATATGAGCTATATAATATTCACATTGAACATATATCGAAGAGTTGAATTACCTAGTACATATTAGGTGAGGGAATATGTATATTTATGTACTTGTACCTAACTATATCACAATGTACGTCGTAGGTACTACTACTAGGTAGGTAGTAGTACAATAACTACATACTTACATGGCATAGGGCATTACATAATGAATCTATCCCATACTTAACTTCACTATAAGTGACTAACTACCTAGGTAGTAGGTAAGGTAGCTGCGAGACGGGAAGCACCTGGATTATCCCCACAAATTTTGTCAAGGCTTCTCCACCGACCCAAGGTACCCATCAAACTCTTGTTCTGAAAAAAACCCAATCCCACACGCCGCATCTTGCTTAGTCCCCGTTTGCTTTTCCTTTCCCTCCTCCCATCTTCCTGTATCGTGTGCAGATTAATCTTCACGTATCGTCGGTGCCGTGTGTTGAAAATCGGGGGACTCCTCCTTTTAAGGCAGTTTCCTTTTTTTTCCTCTCTTCCCTCTTATCTTTGTTGTCGTCTCGTCTCATCTCGTCTCGTCTCGTCTCTCGTCTCTCGTCTCTTGTATCGTCGTCACCGTCCCCTCGTCGTCCTTGTCGTCGTAGTCGTCTTTTTTCCTCCTCGGTCAAGGTTCACTTTTTGTACTTTTTTCCCACTGTCGCCGGTTGATTAAAGTGCGTGTTGCAGCTGCATATTCTTATGTCCCTGCTCCCCCTGCAACCTACACCCTACCGACAGCAAAAAGTAAACGTCGCTTGTCACTCGTCACTCGTCACTCGTCACTTGTTGCTAGTGGTCTCTTCCCTTCGGTGGCCCATATCGTCCTTAGGTCCTTAGGTTGTAAAGAGCTTTGCCCTGCGCGTCCTCGACTAGAATCGCATTGTATCGGCGTCCTATTATCTCTCGTCCATATTCTCGAATAAGTTCTATTTGAGATAACCATCTTCTTCTATTTGAGCTTGCGTCCTTAACGTCTCTTAATCGTCATTGCGCATTTACGTCTTGCTATTTGCAAAATACCAATACCGATACCGATAGACCTCGCCGACAACGAGCGCGCGATTGTGAGCAACCAATTTGCATTGAGTTCGATTTTTACAAAAAAAAAATAAAATAAAAGGAAAACCGCCAGGCTGGGAAACAATAGGACCGGATCAACCCTTTCTCACGTACCCCACTTCTATCCTCAACTTTTTGTCCACGACCCGAACGAAAGCTACGACAACTTCTCCAAGGCAAGATATTGGACCCTTGCGACTAATTTTCAGATACGGCTGCACCCCTCTTTTTTTCGCAAGTCGAACTGGTTACCTTTTTTTTTCTCGCCTGCTTAATTTTATTGTTCTTCTAAAAAAACAATTCAATTTTGCGCGACAATTACACATTTAACCTTAGACACGACAAGCACTCACTATCAACAACCACCAAAGCAAAATCGTACTCGCGAAGCCATCAACCCGCTCACAATGGCAGATACTTCCGCACCTTCTCAGCTTCCCCCGCCGCCGCAGCCTAACGCTGGCGCGCCTGGTTTCGATAACCAGAATGGCAACGCTAATCCCGCGCACATGCCGCCGCCTCCTCTCCACATCCCGCCGAACACCAACCCCATTCCTACCGCCATCACCTCTCCAATGTCGGCCGTTGACAAGAACAATGTCATGTCTCCTACCAGTGGTGGCCCCTTTACGCGCCGTGCTGCACCCGAACCGAACAAGCGTGCTCTCTACGTTGGCGGTCTTGATCCTCGTGTCACTGAAGATGTGCTGCGCCAGATTTTCGAAACCACTGGTCATGTCCAGAACGTGAAGATAATCCCCGACAAAAATGTAAGATCACCTTGAGACCTACTCAAATATGATTGCTCTGGGATCATAGATCCATGAATTATTAATGAATACGCTAACCGCGGAACAGCAAAAGGGTTACAATTACGGGTTCGTCGAATATGATGACCCCGGTGCAGCTGAGCGTGCTATGCAAACATTGAATGGACGACGTGTGCACCAAGCTGTGAGACTGCTCTCCCATACTAACGCAAATCCATGGCTAACTGGGATTGTAGGAAATTCGAGTTAACTGGGCCTATCAATCTAACACCTCCAACAAGGAAGACACGTCCGGTCACTTCCATATATTCGTTGGCGATCTATCCAACGAAGTGAATGACGAGGTCCTTTTGCAGGCCTTCTCCGCCTTTGGAACCATCTCGGAAGCTCGTGTCATGTGGGATATGAAAACAGGCCGATCTCGTGGGTATGGTTTCGTGGCGTTCCGAGACCGAGCCGATGCCGAAAAGGCGTTGAGCTCGATGGACGGGGAGTGGCTAGGGTCTCGTGCAATTCGATGCAATTGGGCCAACCAAAAGGGGCAGCCTTCGATGGCGCAACAGCAGGCGATGCAAGCTATGGGCATGACGCCTACTACACCCTATGGTCACCACCATTTCCCGACCCATGGGATCCAGAGCTACGACATGATCGTCAACCAAACTCCCGCCTGGCAGACGACTTGCTATGTTGGCAACCTGACTCCGTACACAAACCAGAACGACGTGGTTCCTCTTTTCCAGAATTTCGGTTACGTCACTGAGTCACGCTTCCAAGCCGACAGAGGTTTTGCGTTCATCAAGATGGACACCCATGAGAATGCTGCTATGGCTATTTGCCAGTTGAACGGGTACAATGTTAACGGCAGACCTCTCAAATGCAGCGTAAGTTGAACCCCTGAAGTCTACCAGAAGAACAACATTAACATGATATTACAGTGGGGCAAGGACAAGACCCCTACTCCTCAGGGTGGTGGTGCTTTCGATCCGTCGCAGCAGGCATTCAGCCCTCAGAGCGCCCAGGCAACTGCGTACCCAGGTACGCCCTCCACTTTCTTCCCACAGTATGGGGGTGAGTTTTCCTAGATTATTTGTCCTGTCTGAGCGGTGGTGTTAATACATATACAGGTCAGTATGGTGGTCAGCAACAGGCTTACGGCGGTCCTCCGGCACAGTCTCCTGCGGGCTATGGTGCTCAACCCATGGGCTACGGCGGACCACCGAGCGCCGGTGGCTACGGTCGTGGCCAGCAGCCACCTAACCAGCCGTGGACACAGCCGCCCCCAACCCAGAGCTTCAACAGTGGATACCCTGGATACCAGGGTTAATGTATGTAGGGAATGTCGATTTTCTTCAGCGGGGCATCTGATTGAAATGGAGGCTCTTCGGATGTGCACACTGGCAGTATTTGTCTCCGTTTTGGTTGCTCGTTCGGTAGTCGCACGCACATATGAGGGTGGACCTCCCAATGTGTTCTGATGGAACTGTACCATCTGGAATTTTTCTCTTTAGATCGATGCATTCCAGTTTTTCTTCTTCCTCCGTCTTCCTTATTTTTTGCTCTTCTCTTGTTGCTGGCTCTCGTGGTTGTGATTTTTTCCTAGCTCGGATTCTTGAAAAATATCGAGTGCTTGCTTATCGTTGGGAATTGTTCTGCAAAGAAAAAGTTTCTGGCATTTCCTTAAAATCTTCTTTTGATACCTTGAAGCATTATTGATATCAGCCACGGCGACATGTTTTTCTCCACCGTTGAGCTTGACGAAGTTACGGCACTACCTACTCTATTTTTCACTTTAACGCAACCCCCCCTTTCCCCTATCCCTCTCCTCCCCACTCCCTTTTCTTTCCCCCCAAAAAGGGCCGTTAGAGCAGGCTTCCTGATGGTCCATGAGGAAGAACACACGAATCTCCCTTTTCCCAGATTAAGGTGAAAATAAGACGAGGCAACGAAGGTGGTGTAACGCTTCGTACTCCAAAGGGAGTAACAATGGATGATGTATGTAGTCCCAAGTCGAACGGACTGGTTTTGGTGGTAACCAGTTAGTAGAACTCATGGATTAAGAAAATGATGAAGAAGTTAAGTTCAAAGTATCATAATCATGGTGATCATGAGTAAATGCCTCTTGTTTTCATGAAGGCTTCCAATGCCATACTCAATATATCTACGCAAATACCACGAAATAATTATGGAGGTGCTAAGGTATACATATGTATATATATATATATATATATGCCTGGGTACCTACTATTACTAGGTAAACATTGGATACTTGAAGTTCAATAATACCTAAAGTTACCGTTTTAGACAAGAGACCCTGTGGCGTTTGTGGCTTCTGCAACATTAACAACTTGAGCGATTGAACATACTAATGATCGATGATATTAATCATGGTGTATGTGTATGTGTATGTGTATGTGTGTGCTGTGTTAGATAAGCTTAAAAGCTCGAAATGGATCGGGCTAGAGTAACGAAAACTCTAGAGGGAGTCAGGGACAGAAAAAAATGAATTTGACTTTGATATCCATTTTGTCCTGAGCTGAGAAAATGTGACAACCCCCGGCTAAATGACGAAAATTGATCCCCCTGATTCCCCCATGTTCATCTGGCGTCATTTGGGCTCGGACGTTTCGATTATGCCCAACTTTTAGCTGGTGAGAAAGGACAACTACAATTTTCACAGTTTTACTTCTTTAAAAAGGACCAGGGTTAAGAATGAAGAAGAAGAAAAAAAAAAGGGAAAAAATTACTTGCGATTTTTAACATTGAGATCAGACCTCTATAGTGAAACGAAAAAGCATATCTGGTGACAAAGAAGAGGGGATAAAGATAGTAGGTTAGACTCCGTTAGGGGACATTATAGTGAAGTGATACTTTGGGCTTGGCACCGGCCGGACCGGCACAAGAGTACTAATGGAAAGTTAGATATTAGACAGATCGCCGAGGATGCAGGACCCAGGTAGCCTGTAGGTGACCCAGGTAGGTAGGAATGTATTGTACCTAGGTTAGATGTAAGTATACTAGTTACATAGGTATACATGTATCAATTGTAATATTATACGATACCATGCGGCACGCAAAGTGTGGAAAGGATTGATGATTTGGGTCTAGGTATATGTAACTAAGGTTAGGACCTATGAGAACGCTCAGGTTTGACACGACTTTCTCGTCGCCACTCCTTGCTTGCGTTGCTTGCGTTGCTTGATTGCTTTGCTTGCCTGCTCGTTCGCTGATTCTGCTGACTCTAGGCTATCTAGTATCTATCGTAAGACCCGACTATAAAAGCTTATCAATGCGAATACAGCGAATACAGCGAATAAAGTTGATGTGAGCGGCGATGATACGGAGTTAACTTCGAAGTTAGTTGTGCTTGACAATGCTCAACGAAACAAAAAAAATGACCATGGTATTGATGCTTTCATCTGATTGTCTGGGTTGGAAGAGAAAGACATATATGTATTCTTGCTTTGTCAATTGTCAAGTGCTTCGCGTAGGAATATGTTACACGTCTAAAACCTGGGTCTAATCCACCAGAATCTCAGTCAATATCACATACAAGGTCATAGTAAGACGTACATGCTATTCAAACCTTCAATCGTAAGTGTACGGAGTAACGTCGACAGATCTGGATATGTATGAACTGACCTACTCTGTGCTTGAAGTAATTGATGTTATGATATGTATGTCAAATGCTGTATGTACAATACATACATTGCATGCACGTAACGTGGGATACATAGTCTAGGTACGTAATACTTGGAGTCTTGGACACATGTGCACTGGATTTGCTTCAAATGGATGTACCAAGTTCAACGATGATGTTGTTGAAATGGGGATATCCCCTTAACCGTCGCAAGGCAGCAGAGGCAGCAGATTACTATTATTAGTAACAGATACATCTTTTTCAACCCATTATATCCACAAATACCCATAGCCCCATATATTGATCCATATTTCATTTAGATACAAACGCGGTACAGTATCGTCGTTCAAAGCTGGCCGACGCTATTAACTTAAACTTAAAATAAATCTTATTCTAGATGAAGCTATTCCCATTTACGGCTCGTACGTAAATGCATATTAACCTGGAAGGTTCAAACTAACCTTTAAACTTTAAAAGGGATAATTTATATGGCAGCTTTATTAATCGCATACAAGCTAAAAATAAGAATACATCTTGGTGTCAAGCTTGTAAGGGAAAAAATATTTAAAGACGTTGTTGCCGAGGGTTAAAAGGAGGCATATTCAATACTAAACATTAAAGGAAAAAAGACGCGATCCTTTATAATATGGCATTATATATTTCTAAATACTGTTGATACAAATAGCGTACGCAAAGTTAGGTAAGAAAATATATACCTACCAAATAATTAAATTTTATTAGACATTAAAAATATAGAGCGATAGGGAAATTAGCTTAGCTGTATCTTTTTCTAATAATAATAATCTGTTGCCTCTGCTGCCTTGCGACGGTCAAGGGGATACATGACATTACATGTAGGTACCTAGTAGTTAGTACCTAGTATCCTACTTGGGTATCTCCAGGTACATTAAAATATTTACATGGTTCAAGCATCAGATCAATCGTAAAAAAAAAAAAAGGGTTCCTCTTTCAAGTTGAATGTTCAATGCCTACATAGTAGTAATAATGTACCTCAATACTAGGTAGCACTGTATCTACCATATGTAGTTACATATCAATCTATCTGGATCCTCCTTCCCTCCCCTCCCCCCGCCGTATTGCGCTCACTTAAGCCTGGGCCTCCCCCCCTCATCTCCAGTTCCCTCCCCAGCCCGTCCAGCCTAGAAAGTAAGTCCAGTGGTTCAGTGCCTTATAATTAGTACCCAATCCACCCAACCCAATAGCCCTAGTATTGTAACCTGGAAGTAGTCCAGTACTATGCATTGCACATCCAAACTGTGAACATATGCTGGCCCGGGCTTGATGCAGGTCACCACATACCTACCGCATACCTACCGCTGGGCACTTACCATTTACCATTTACCACTTACCACCCATGCCAACCCATGTCACCCATGCCTGAACTTATCTTGTGTCCCTCATTAATACTTTTCTTCAATCTCTCACACAACCTTTTCTTGTCCTGCTCTGACGTACCCGCCATTCAATCTCCAAACCTCACGACACACAAGTCTAACTAATCTGCTCTCCTCTTTTTTTTCTTTTTTTTTTTCTTTCTTTCTTCGTTCCTCTCTCTCCCTTTTTCTCACACACATCCTCATTTAGAAGAGAAGAAAGGAAAGGAACGGTGGAAGTAGAATCATATCTACTGAACCTCTTATAAGTTGTGTTGACGATCATCATCATCATGAATACCTAAAAAAAAGAAAAGAAGAAATCCTACTCGCATCCAGGCCATTGTACCAAGTACTAAGACTACCGTATATCGCATTTGGGTACATAACAACAACCGCCAGAACTCTTTCGCCCATTCATCATCCTTGTTCCTTTTTTTTTTCTTCCCTCTCTCCCCATTTTCGGCCAACCTTTTTTTGTTGTCCTGCCTAGTTCAACACCTCGAACAAGTCAGCAAGCAGCAACCTGAACGGTCGACCGGTTAGCCAAGCCCACCCTCCCTGTGAGCCTTTGCTGCTCGCTCCACCCTCTCTACTAATGCGCGTCTGATCCAGACCCAAACGACGACAACAATCTCTTGGCCAGAATTGGCTATATCATATTTCTCCAATTCATCTCTATCCGAATTACCTCCTTATCATCTTCAACAACAACTTCCTGAAATTGTTGTCCCCTTTCATCGTTACCGCCCGCACGCCATGGATCAATGGCAGGGCTATTCCGACGCCGCCGGCGGTCGAAGATATAATGGTGGTAGTCAACTCACGCCTGGTAGGGAATATGGGCAGCAACCTCCCCAAGTCCAGCCGCCCGTTGGTTTCAAGTATGATCAATACCAGGGCGGCTTGAGTGCGCATTCATCACAACAAAGCGCAACCTCGCCCATCAACACCCCGCAGTTACGCGATGGAAACGGCGACGTTCCTATGCAGGACGCCCATGACCCTTATAGCGCTATGAAATACCCCATGCGCCCTCATCACCAGTCGCACATTTCCGGCGGCCGCGCTGCGGGCCTTCACTCACCTTCCGAACCATCGGCCGCTGCCCAACGATATTCGCCTATGGAAGTACTGTCACCAGCATCCTCATATGGATCCAAGTCGGCGGCGAATCAGGCCCAATTTGCAGCAGCGCTCAGTCAACGCCAATCGCCTACTAGAGCGGACTACCCGTCTCAGAGCCCTTACTACGGCCGACAAACCTCGCAGCTCCCTCCCATTACGCCCTACGTCAATTCTCAGGAAAACTACCCTTCTTCTGCCGTGACTCCATTGGACGGAACCTATGCTAATGACCCCAAATCACCTCGGAGGACGCTTCAACCTACTGTGAACATACCTGTTGAGAAAAAGCCAGTGCCTCAATTTAAGAAGCTCGGGGCTGTAACGGATTTACGGCCTAAGGTCAATTCCCAGCCGGCGTTCCGTCGCGCAAACCCAGAAGGAGGTTTCATAAGTGTATGAAGACAATGCTATCAAGTATTTACCCAGCCGTGTCGGTTCTAATCATATTTTTTTGTAGCCACTTCAAGCCCTCACGGTTCATTTGCCTGCGACATATCGCATATGCAACCCCAACTTCAAATACGAGTCCTCCCGCAATCCTCGTCGGGTGCTGACTAAACCAAGCAAAGGGACTAAGAATGATGGGTACGACAATGACGATAGCGACTATATCTTATACGTCAACGACATTCTTGGCTCGGAAGAAGCTGGACATAAGTGCGTTCCACATTTGACTATTATCTCTTCAACTATGCTAAACATCTTTATAGGAATCGATATCTCATTTTGGATGTTCTTGGACAAGGCACCTTTGGCCAGGTCGTCAAGTGCCAAAACTTGAAAACTCAGGAGGTCGTCGCCGTCAAGGTCATCAAAAACAGGACGGCGTACTTCAACCAAAGCATGATGGAAGTTTCTGTACTGGACTTGGTGAGGATCAAACATAAAGTCACGAAGCTTCCTTTCCCTCTCGGCTAACAATTTGGTAGTTAAATACGAAACTTGACAAGAACGATGACCATCATTTATTGCGTCTTAAAGACACGTTTATCCACCGACAGCATCTTTGCTTAGTATTCGAACTTTTGAGTGTAAATCTTTACGAGCTCATTAAACAGAACCAGTTCCGAGGTCTCAGTACGACACTCGTGCGAGTTTTTGCACAGCAGCTCCTCAATGGCCTTGCTCTTCTCAACAAGGCGCGACTAATACATTGCGACTTGAAACCCGAGAACATATTGCTCAAGAACCTTGAGAGCCCGATCATCAAGATTATCGATTTTGGCTCGGCTTGTGATGAGCGGCAGACGGTGTACACGTACATCCAGTCTCGATTCTATCGGTCACCCGAAGTATTATTAGGTCTTCCATATTCTTCGGCAATCGACATGTGGTCCCTCGGCTGTATCGTAGTCGAGCTCTTCCTGGGATTGCCACTGTTCCCCGGTTCATCCGAGTACAACCAGGTTTCAAGAATAGTCGAAATGCTCGGTAACCCACCGAACTGGATGATCGAAGTTGGCAAGCAAGCTGGCGATTTCTTCGAAAAGAGGCAAGACGAGTTCGGCCGCAAAACGTATCATCTCAAGAGCATGGAACAGTACTCGCGTGAGCGCGGAACGAAAGAACAACCTAGTAAGAAGTACTTTCAAGCGAGTACGCTTCCGGAGATTATCAAGTCATACCCGATGCCACGGAAGAATATGAAGCAGAGCGAGATTGATCGAGGTAGGAATTCTTCTGCATATCCCCATTTTATTCAATCCTGCTTAGCTAACTGTGCATCTAGAAATGAATAATCGTATTGCGTTCATCGATTTCGTGCGAGGTTTGTTAACCATCAGTCCCCTGGAGAGATGGTCTCCACAACAGGCGAAGCTCCATCCGTTTATCACGCAACAAAAGTATACCGGTCCTTTCGTGCCGCCGATGAATTTGAAAGCTAGCTCCCTCAACCGGTCTCCGGCACCCGGAACTCAGCAGCAACAGCAAGCTGCCGAACTCAGCAAGCAAAGAGCACAGCAAGCGCAGGCTCAAGCGCAAGCAGCCGCTCAAGGAGCCTACGGGATGCAGGCGACTCAATACCCTCCTGCCCCACATGCACAAGCCTCACTGTACCAGGGCAATGGCATATACACTCCTGGAGGTAGCCATGCCGGTGCGCCGCCGCCATACGCTGCTCAGCAATCACCCTACGGTCAGATGGTTATAAATCAAGCACCTGCGCAGATGCCACCTACGAGTTACGGAGCCGTCCCGCAACCGAACCTATACCAGCAAGCTACGGTTCGGGCGGGTCGTCAACGTGCATCGACTATGGATCAACAGCAGAGTGGTATACCTGCGGCTATACAGAGAGTAGCCAGCCACCTTGATCCGAGCCAACCCATTAGACTGCAACCAAGCCCGGCATACTATCCTCCTCCTGCTGACGGTATGGGCCTAACAGATCCTGGAGCAGGTAGAGTGGCTGGGAGGAGAGACAGCAGGGCTCAGAGAGGAGGTACCAGGGGTAATCGGGACTTCATCCGCAACTTGGAAGAGAGGACACTCGAAGAAGGATTCATGGGAGGCAACGGTCAAAATCAAAACCCGTGGGCATGATAGAGGATGTCGTATGCGAAAGCATCTTGGGAATAGCGGTCCGCATGTATCGGGCTCAGCTCGAGGTCAGCTTCTAGCTGGATGATGATTCCCGACCCAGGCATCAACTTCAACGTCCCAGCTGTGTCACTCACTATGGCATTGCCACCGAAGCTCAGCTCGAGTGCTGCATTGGTTTTTCGCTAGCTAGCTAAACAGCGCCAACTTTTTTTTTTTTTTTTTGCAAATGTGTATGATACCCACAGGACATAGGGTTCAACCTAGATTGCCCACAAAGCTTCCTTTCTTGCTCTTCGCTGCACAACGCGGTTCGAAACTGATGATATCTGAGGCGCACATGATGCTACATAGGGTATTAGGAGTGGGCATCTGGAAGTTGCTTCGGCTCTGACACCATTCACAGGTCGGCCTCCCGCGCGAGGATGCGGTACGCCGTGCCGCTACGGACTCTTTGACTCTGATAAGGGGAGACTTTACCCCTACAGCGCCTTAGAAGGGCGCGAAAACTCTCGGGGAGAACTCGATGCCCTATCTGGTGGGTTTCCCACGCAAATCCGTTTCCTATCGACCAAGATGGGTAGGCATGTCCGACGAAAGGCTTGGGCCGATCCGAGAACACGACGAAATACACGCATCGCATCCCAAAGTTCGAAAACTGGCCATGTGTAAAGGGAGGAAGCGTCCGCGAAATAGCGACGGCGGTTGCTGCTTTTTCTTTGTTCTATTCATATTTTTATACGCGCAGGACTAAGGGAGCGAAGGTGGTGGTATCGAGCAAGAAGAGTTGCACGGCGTGGCGCGTGGTCTAGTGTACGTGCCCATTCCCACTTATTATTTACGTATGATGGGCGGACGAGACAAGACGAAATGAGGCTACATGACATAAGACGACACGACACGACACGGCTACGACCTACTTGCTTCGTTCAAGGATCACCACATCTGAGTTAAAGGGGAGGGGCAAGCAAACATGGGGTTGTGGGGTAAGGGAGGGTAGAGATATCTACCTACTACCTGCCACCTGCCATCTACGTATCAACGCAAGGTGCATACCTAGGGTTAGGGAATTCAGGTTTCGTAGACCTGGTTTTCAAGCAAGTACATATCAGATCATCAGATTAGTGAGAAAATGCAAAGTTCGGCGCATTACGGACGGCAATATTGTGGGTTTGCTGGTAAACGTGCTTTTTGAAATGTGATTGTTGTTGTTTGTAGTTTTGACCAGTGGGCGATATCTAGGTAGGTATGTACGTGGTGGTTTGCGTTGGTTGGTGTGTTGGTGTGTTGTTTACCTGCCTATCATAGACCTACATACGTGGCTACCTACCTGCTATGTGCTTAGGATTGCCTGGCACTTCATTCCTTTTGGGGGGCTGTTATTTAGTAACTTATACGTTGGCAGATAGGCGTAAATACCTACGTGCCTATTATTATCGTTTGAAGCTTTACCGTTTTCATTTCACAAAAGAGTCGGACAGAAGAGTGATTCATACGGTAGGCACTCCTAGGTAGGCAGGCAGATAGGTACCTTGTTCACATTTTACTAGGTACAGTGCACACGTCCAGTCCAGTCCAGTCCAGTCCAGTCCAGTCCAGTTCAAATTTTGGTTTCTCTCGTTATTATTAGTCTGGAAGCCCAAGTCCATCTCAATCCTAGATACGTAGGTAGCTAAGATACCCAGGTTATCTTTATGACACTTCCCAGTTCCAAGTGTTGCATGAACTATCCCTTTATCTCCATTTATCTGTCCTCCAATGTCTTCTAGTATGCTCCAATAGGATGGTACTAGGTAACAGACGTACGGGACGTATAATACCCTAGGTAGGCTAGGCGATTGGTTGGTATTGGTACAGGTATTAAAAAAGAAACCCCGGCAAAAGAAAAACATATGCATGCTTTCTGCATCATGCCTACATCTTCCCCCCATATCCTCCTTTATATAGGAGCAATGGGGAAGATGCTACATGCTTAGCTTCCTTCTTCTTGTGGGCCTATGCGTCAATGAGAAGTTTCCCTTTTCTTAGACGCATGGATGCGAGTATGTAAGACTTTTTAACTTCTTAATTTCTCGTTTGGTCGTTCCTTCGTTGTATATCGTGCACTCTCGCTAATGCCAGAGTCGCATCTTTCTGGGTTACTTGGGTCAAATATGACTCCCACAATACTGACAACGAGTAATGTAAGGTGGGTGGTAATGATCTGGGTATAAATCCTCAAAGGGTTGGGGGGTATCGTCTCCTTGGTATGTAGTTGTGCTAGTATTGGCCTCAATCTGGGTCTCCTATCGTCCAGATCGGAAGCCTCTACCCCGGCGGTTACCATTGCGTCCGCTTGTACCGTTGGATTGGGTTGGAGGTACCATGTTATCACTGTAGAGGCCTCCGTTCGAGTAGCTGGGGTCAGCCGTATCCGTATCCATCGCGTCACCAAATCCCATCGAGCCGTCAAGTACGACGCTGTTGCTACCAGGTCGAGTCTCGATGTGGCGATCGGCGCGGGGACCTGTAGGTGGAGCGGGCCTGTAGGGGCCAGCGGGCTTCAAGTATACGTGCAGCGTTCTTCCATCAGCCTATGGGGATAATTAGATTGCTGTAATGAGTTGGAGGGGGGGGGGGGGGGGTAACATTAAGGAGAGGACTCACGGTCTGGTTGTTGAAGGTCTGGATGACTTGATCAGCGCTCTCTTTACTCTCGAAGACGATCTCAGCAATCACAATTGGGTGCGTCTTGACTAGTCGGCAAGCGGTAGCAACACCGCCAACTGGGGTTACAGCGCTCTCGATATCGGCAGCCGTTGTACCTGGCGCAAAGTTTTGTGCCATGACGACGAATGGACCTGCTAGGCCTCGGATTGTTATGCCTTGGCCTGCTGGCTGCACTGGTCGTCGCATATTCACCTGTTGTTGCAGAGCAGCAGATGCATTGCTGCGCTCGAAGGCATTTGCAAGTTTGGCAGTACGAGCGGGGCGGGCGTTGCGTACGGTAGGTAAGGTGGTGCCTGGAGCATGAATTCGCGCTGCGAGCGAGTTGGGATCTGAACGTTGGTTGCCACGTCTGGCAGGTGCGTTAGAATGGAGGTCATGAGTCCATTCGCCATTGATGTTGCTAGTTGGAACACGCGCCGCCGACGATAGTCGCTTGTTGGGTGCCTGAAATAGCTGAAGTATTAGCCATGAGGGTTCGAACAACAAGGAGAATCTCGTCAAACAGAATTGTAATTGTTAAGGTTAGGTAGAGAGGGGACGGCCATACCTTCTTAACACCAACTCGGCTTGCTAATGAGCCGGCAGCGGGGGCGCTCTGTCGGCGCGGATTGTCTCGCTTGAAGATACGTGCAGCAAGTGCTTCATTCTTCTTGCGCTCACGACCTGATCAAGTTGAATGATATGATTAGCTTGATACTAACTATGTTTATTCTGTAGATGATAATTAACATACCGGCATTGATGATCTTCTCGAATTCGGTAGCGTGTTGTTTTTGCGCCATTGTCGCGGTTCGTTGTGATGGCGCGGTAAAGAAAATGGAGGATGAAGAATGAATTGGCAAACGGAAATCAGGAATTAATTGTCGGATATCGTTCAAGTTTAATTATTGAATTGATACCGGGTAGGGTACGGAGGGGAATATTTATAGGTTAAAATGCTTTGCGAGCGGTCACCTAGTAGGTACCTACCTAGGGTAGGTAGGAATAATATTAGTGAAGGTGGTGGGGTGATGCGGTGATGCGGTGATGCGGTGATGCGGTGATGCGGTGATGGATGAAGTTTGGAATGAGTGAGTAGAGGTAGGCAACTTCAATAGTGGTAGTTTGAATGTTGAAGTAGGAGCAAGCATTGATGTTGCGTTAAAAAGTTAAGAAGCGCGAAGTTGGCCCAATTGACACAGGGATTTAGCGCGTTTCTTTTTTGGGGTATCTTATCTTATCTATTAGTTACCTTTATCTACCTAACTAATTGTACATACTGTACTGAATTGAATTCATAAGCTTGGACCACCTCCAACCTGCACCGTGGGGAAAAAAAGAAAAGATATGGCATAACTAACTAGTACGAAAAAAAAAAAAAAAGATACGTACCATGTACAAGCGATTAGGGTCAAGTTGTGGAGGCTCCAACCCACAATCTTCAATGTTCTAACATCCAAGGGAAAATTGTCGGGTCTCTAATTTCGGTCACTTTTTCTAAATTTCTTCAATTACCCAAAACATCATTTCTCCTTCAACATTTCGAATTACGCACAAATAGACCATCAAGATGGGTCGCGTGGTATGTTTAAGTTATATTAACAGTTAATTCTTCCTTCAAGTTGCCATTTACTAATTATTCGCAATCAACAGATTCGTAACCAGAGAAAGGGTCACGGTGGTATCTTCAGTAAGTATTCGCTCTTCGCTTCGCCTTCGCCAACAACAACTCTCCATTACAAACGAACAAACAATCGCACCGATTCCCAGCGACACCCTCCATACCTCAAGTGCAATTGAACCTTTTGAACTCACAATTTTCCTTCTTTAGCCGCCACCACCCGCCTACGAAAGGCTCCGGCCAAGTTCCGCTCTCTCGACTTCGCTGAGCGCCACGGATATGTTCGAGGTGTAATCAAGGAGATCATCCACGACCCCGGTCGTGGTGCTCCTCTCGCTCGTGTTGTCTTCCGATCTCCCTACAAGTTCAAGCAGATCACCGAGACCTTCATCGCAAACGAGGGCATGTACACCGGTCAATTCATCTACGCCGGCAAGAACGCCGCTCTTACCGTCGGAAACGTTCTACCTCTCTCCTCTATGCCCGAAGGTACCGTTGTCTCCAACGTCGAGGAGAAGGTCGGTGACCGAGGAACCCTAGCCCGTACTTCCGGCAACTACATCACCGTTGTCGGCCACAACCCTGACGAGGGCAAGACCCGTATCAAGCTCCCCTCAGGCGCCAAGAAGGTCGTCAGCGGTAGCTCCCGAGGAATGATCGGTATCGTTGCCGGTGGTGGCCGAACTGACAAGCCTCTCCTCAAGGCTTCGCGTGCTAAGCATAAGTTCGCCGTCAAGCGCAACAGCTGGCCCAAGACTCGTGGTGTTGCCATGAACCCCGTCGACCATCCCCACGGTGGTGTAAGTAGAATTGACTCTTGTGGACTTTGCAGAAGAAGATTGCGGATGCTAACATGGATTCACTATAGGGTAACCATCAACATATCGGTAAAGCCTCGACAATCTCCCGATACGCAGCACAAGGTCAAAAGGCGGGTCTCATTGCGGCGAGACGGACGGGTCTGCTACGTGGTACCCAGAAGACGAAGGAGTAAAATGGGTTCTCCAGGTCATGGTTCATCAAGGCGGTTGGAGTTTTACTTGATTGCGCTTTGCATCTCTCTAGGTACTGGCGAGCTACGATTATGAGATAGGCTCAATGGAAGTACCCGGCATCCGATTCTTTCTGCTTTCTGCTTTCTGCACCGGTTTTATGAATCATTGTCTTAACTACCTACATCCTATTGAGTGAAACTTGAGATGGGTATGTGAGGCAGAGACAGAGAGAGCCAGCAGCCCTGGAGTAGTAGTAGTAGTATAATAGGGCATTGCATGGGCAAAGAATCCGTAAGCTGGGATAAGTGGAACTCCTTCAGATGGTGATGAATAAGAACAAAATTAAAAGAAAATTATAATTAACAGTAATATGTATCCCGCGCGATGCCGATAATGTATGGAACCATAATTAGGTACAGCACTAGGTTAGGTGGGTAGCGAGGCCGGCTTCCGTTCAGGGCATGATATCAATCATACGATTTTGCAAATCCACCTGAAAGGTAAAAGGCTTAGTTAAAGGATAATAAGTTTAAATACCAGTGTGTCTTACATATATATGTATTCTTGATTCTGTCACTCCTTCTTACTAGGTACACTACCTATTACTACAACAAGGTACATACCAGGTATAATAAATACCTAGTAACATTGAATTAAGTTGCCGATAGTACTAACGGTTAGGGTAATTGGATGTAAGCCTGTAAGGCCGCTGTCCGAGATGCCGTTCCCCACTTGTTCAAGGTCCTGCTTCAGTTCGGGGTTGATTCCTCGGACAATCTCAAAAGCGCAGCGTTTTTATAGTGACCCCACCATCAGTGGTTGTACTAGTATTACGTTTGCCCGCTCCGCTTCCTCTTTTTCTCAGACCCCTCGTTATAGGTATAAAATCTCACCCCGCCAAAATTTGGAGCTCCAGGGTCCTTGTATAACATCTTCATCGCATACTTTATCACCATCACTACCTTCACCTTTCGCTATCAGGCAACAATTCCTCATATCCACCATGGCATCGAACCAAGAATACCCTCTCCTATGTCTAGAGAACCCTCTTCTCGGTATGTTATTCCCAATTACTACCTACCTATGTATGCTTACCACGTCAGTCATATAGACATCCAAGCTGTAGGAACTGAGGAACTACTCAAGAAATATAACCTCAAGGCCAATGATGCCATCTTGGCCTCGCCTGAGCACATCCCACTATACGATGATCTGTTGAACAATTACGATGCGATGCTAATCGCTGGTGGTGCCGCCCAAAATACGGCCCGAGGTGCTTCTTACATCTTGCCCGCTAACAGTGTCGTTTACCTGGGTGGTGTTGGTGACGATAAATATGCCGCCATTCTTCGTGACGCTGTCAAGCAGGTTGGCCTGCGGGTGGAATACCGCGTTGACCCCAAGGAGCCTACCGGCCGTTGCGGTGTCGTAATCACCGGCCACAACAGATCCTTATGTACCGATCTTGCTGCCGCCAACCACTACGATCTTGACCATCTCAAGAGCCCCGAAATCTGGAAGCTCGTCAAGAATGCTCAGTTCTACTATGTTGGTGGCTACCACTTTACCGGTATGTCCTTTCCACCTCCTTCCCCCATCTCATCCGGATAGGCGGAAGCTAATGAGCGATCATATAGTTTGCCCACCAGCCATTCAGGCCCTCGGCGAGGAAGCTGCTGCTAACAACAAGACTTTTGTTGTCAACATCTCGGCCCCCTTCATTCCCGAGTTTTTCAAAGATCCCCTTGATGCCTCTTCCAAGTACTGGGACTATGTCATTTGCAACGAGACCGAAGCCGCCGCCTACGCCCGCTCCCACAGCCTAACGGCCGCCGAGACCGACGTCCCTGCCATCGCCAAGGCCCTCGCCAATCTCCCCAAGGCCAATGCCAGCAAACCCAGAGTCGCTGTCATTACGCAAGGCACCCTCCCAACGGTAGTCGCTGTCCAGGGCCAGGACGAGGTCAAGCAGTACCCTGTCCACGTTATCGACTCCTCCAAGATCAACGACACGAACGGTGCTGGAGATGCCTTTGCCGGTGGCTTCGTCGCCGGTCTCGTCCAAGGAAAGTCCCTGGAAGAGAGCGTCGACATCGGCCAATGGCTCGCGCGGCTAAGCATTCAGGAGTTGGGACCTTCGTAAGTTTATTCCCTTCGCTGACTTCATACTTTTTTACGTCTTCAACTTGTGTCCCCGGTTACTAATGCGCAAGTTTCTCCCACGGCAGATACCCCTTCCCCAAGCAAACCTACCAACCCTCCTCATAGACTGGCTCATAAAGTTTGGTAGATTCTCTTGATCGATGGGCAGTAAATACTTCTAAAGGTATATAACCTGTCGATAGACTAAACGCTTTGACGTTACTCAACTTTACGCAAAGGCCGGCGTTTTTCATTAGAGAATGGGAAGGGTTAGCATGATTATATCCAGATGGCTGGGCATTTACTCGATTTTTTTAAAGAAAAATCAGCGGCGAATTGAATTTTCTATTTAAAGGAGAAGATAAAAGCATCTATGATCCTTTAAAAGTGGGTTTCAACAACTGGGGGAGAGGAATAGGGATGGGGAAACAACGATTATTACTATTATTTTTCCTTTTTTCCATCACGTACCGAGAGAGTAGGGAACTTCAAGTACCTAGCTTGCCTCCTACCTATGTGACTTTTGTCGCGTTAGGTGTACATATACGTAGGTACATAATAGGTCTGATCGATTACATAGTGGTGGGCCAGACAAGAACACCACGGAAACCTCTCTGTCCAAAAAAAAAAAGATATTATAGATCAGTCGATCAATATTATGATAAAATATCTACCTAGGTACTCATATCTAAGTACATACCAACCTGCATTAGGTAGTACCTATTAAGTTAGGAAGGAAGTAAGGCATCTTGCGATTTTCCCCTTGTTAAAGGAGAAGAAACCAAAAACGACGGCGACGACGATAGTAGTAGCAACGGAATCAACAAGCTGTGCGAGAGAAGAACTCAAAAACCTCAATTATTTCTCTTGATGATCTTTTTCTCCCCTCTCCTCCCCTCGTCTCTCTGCCTCCTCTCTCTCCAAAAAAAAATGTGGTGAGTCTCCTCTGTGTATGTACCTAGGAGACTCGGCATACGTGTTTGCAAAGGCTTTCTCTCATTCTCATTATCCTTATTCCGGTAGACCTAGAAGTCAAGGAAAAAGAAAAAAAAGAGGGGGGGTGGGGAGGAAGAGCAGTAAGGTACTAAAGTGAGTGAGCCTTTTGACATCGATCAATCACATGATATCTGTCTGAACCTCCACCGCATCCCTTCCTTTGCCTTATCCCTTATCCCCCCCTCTTAATAATCAAATAGTTACCTACCTGGGTAGGTAGGTAGGCAGTCAGCCCCTTAGGCCTCTTCTTAATCTTTCACCAAGGCAAACAAATGGCGATAAAAATGGGGAGCAAAAAGGCTAACCCTCTTTCTCATTCTTCTCTCTTCGCTTCGCTTCGGTGGGCAGCCCACTACTCAATGCCTCCTAAGTCACTTCACAGGAAATTCCTCAACTGAATCCTAGGTATTCCCCCGAGGGCGCTGACACTGTGAATTTCCTCGAATGCGAATCCCTTCGCGTCTGGATTAGCGCCATATTATATCATCAAGACTTGTTCGTCTTATCATTAAGGATGATGCATATAGTTGGCTAAAGGAGGGTTGAAATATATGGGGCGTTAGAAAAGCTGTAGTGGCAATCCCTCACAAAGTATCAAGTGTGAGCTTGGGTATCAATAATTTGTAGGCAAAGGATACCTAGTCCATAGCAAACGGTTATGCGAAACCAGAAGCGATGACTTTCCCATGCGCGTTATCATCTCACTCAAATCACTTTGGACGCTGCTTCTTATCGTCTTTAAGCAGGGCAGACTCCGAAGCCTGCCTGTTGTACGAAGGAGTACCGATGCTTATGGCACCTTGAAGCTGATTTCGGAAATGGGTGTAATCCTCTCGATTATTTTGGACGGCACCAAGTCGGCCGAATGGGGTGCCACCGTCAAGGCTGCTAGGATGAGAAAACCCGAAGCTGGAGCTGCTTCTTATAGGATCTGGGGCCCACGGAGAATGCTGCTGTTGAAACGGGCCTGGTGCGAAAGTAGGTGAAGGTCTTTGGCCCGCTGGTGGAGGGAACCCGAATTCGCTACTGTTGGGACTATTCTGAGAGTAGTTGCGAGCATCTTGAGATCCATTGGGCTTTCTAGTCGGCTTACCTTGCCCGATCGGACCAGGACCCGATACATTTCGTTGACCAGCCGACCGCTCCATATAACCTGGCCCTAGGTTGTTTCCAATGCTATTTAGGTAAGGGGAAGAATTTCCAGTTAGGTACGGCGACCTTGAAATTCCCGGAGTAGATCCAGGTGGCCTAAAGGAGCCAGCACTCATACCGCCCGTAAAAGCATCAGATTGCTGTGCCTTATTGGGGGCTAGGCCGTGTTGGGCAAATAAAGCAGAGGTCAGTGTATCAAGAACCGCACTTCGAGATACTTCTAGCGAATCACGGGAATCCTTGCTCTGATGGCTATGGTGAACTGATCCACCTTGGGAGAGTCTCGGCGATGTGTACGTGGTGGCTCCGCCAGCATGGAGACTCACTTGATCTTGAGGCAATGATGCCTCGAGTTCACTGGGTAGGTAGGAAGGAGGGATATAGCCATCGGGTTGACGGTGGGCACTTCTGGGTACATAATCACCATTCGAGGCCAGCTGGTTGTTTCCTCGACTATCCGAACGGTTTGGAGTTGGTGCATAGAAATAATCCCATGGGAGATTAGGAATGGTCCTAGATGCCGGAGAGGGTTGTGCTGATCCTTGTGCTGATCCAGCGGCAAATGGACCAAATATTTCATTGGCTGTAGCCGTATTCATGCCGTAGATTGTATCAGCTTGGGCTTGGCTCGATTGAGGTCTACTAGTACCAATAGGATCCAGGAGCTTGTTCACCATGTTCACCATTTCGCTATCTCCACTCAGATCGGTGTCAAGTAGTGAGCTTGGTGCTTGTTCCTCGATGGACTTTCCCTTGTCCTGTTGCGGAGACCCAAAACTCATACCATCGCCATTGTTGTCAGACAGTGGTGATTCTATCGAACTCAATGCTGAGCGCGTCGAGTCTGATCCTCGCACCGCTGGATTCTGCGATGCAGCGTCAGTATCACCAAGCCCAAGCTTCTTAAGCATATGTGTCATGCTCCTCTCATCTAAAGAGATTTGTTGCGAGGCTTCTTCCGTAAAAGTCCAGCACTCGGTTTCAGTATCTTCTCGATTTTGGCGATTCAGTGATAGAGCTAGCGGGTAACTCGAACTCCTAGCTAAGAGTATCCCACAATATATAATATCTCTCATCCGCCAGACGGCTTCGATATGAGGTTGATACTGACGGCCAAATGCTCTTTGGCGAGGCTTACGAGCCTTGGGGTTTTCTTGCGATTCCAGGTCTGGGAAGGCCTTTGTCTGTACAAAGAGCGGCAGGTTCTGATTGCGAAAGGGTCTAAGCCCAAGTGCTTCTGTATCTTCCACAAGGAGATACTTCGATGGTGTGACAGTGACAGCCTTGTCGGTGAGCTCACCAAGCAAAGTTAATACTTCGGCAAGAGTTCTGTAAACGTCGCTAACAGACGGCTCGAGGTAGTCTCGGTAACTATGGATATCAGCACTACAGACGCAGATCCACGAGATATAGAGGCGGAAAAGGGGGAGAAGTTTCAGCAAGGTTTGACTGAATTGAAGAGGGCATTCGTCGTCATCCATATCGTTCCCTTCATATACGGGTATGGCGAAATCATCTAGAAGTCCCAGCTTCAGCAGACGGAGAAGCACCAAAATCGTCTGAATATTGAACCGTAGTAGGAATTGGGCGGATTGAGATCCTTGAATGGTCCAGGAAGCTTGAATCGTGATTAGCATACGGCGTTCAAAAGGTTGAGCATGTGTAAGTCGACACTCACCTTTCACTTTCTCGAGAGCAACATCATAAGCAGATATGTTAATGAAGATCATCTTACGCAAGATAGCTTCGTCCGTATCTGACTTCATTGCCATCTCTATACGATGTAGCACTTCCTTTTCCAACTCCGACTGTGCGGAAAAGGGCTCCCCCTGAAAGTAATACGCATGCAGTCGAAGGAACCAAGTGATCATAGTTTGGCATGGATCTTTGGCAGTACCGTTACGAGCTGCAGGTGCGTTATCTAGCCCTTTGAATGCTCGTTCAAGGTTGGCAATGCCAAGCTCATGCGGTTTCGCGATGCAAACAGAACGGTGGAAGTGATAGACAATGTCGAGATGTCGGTTCTGAAGTTGGTATAGCACGGCCAGTTGGTGGTGAGCAGAGCCGTCATCTGGATCAATGGTGTTCGCCAGGCCATAATATTCTAAAGCCTTCTCAAAATTCACATTCGAGTTCGAAGACTTATCCGACATCTGACATCGATACCTGACTAGATCTCCAAGATGAACTAGAGTAATCTGGCAAGATTTCAAAATCAGAGCGCCGAGTTCAGACGGGGGCTTCGAATCGGGGGCGGGCTTCTCTGTCGGCTCGATGTCTGTGCCACGGGCAGCATGGTGCAGCTCCGGAATGTAAAAGCGCCCAGAAAGTTGTTGTATATAGACACGGTAGAAGGACTGAGATGTTCTCAAAAAAGCCCGATACTGTTTCTCTAGCTTCCGTCTCACGACGACCTGGTTCTGTGACATGAGACGACTCATGACTTTTCGGTACTCGCCGTTTAGAAAGATGTGGGCATGCCATAGAAATGGCTCGACATTTTTACCAGCCGCATACTCAAAATCGTGGGCGATAACATTCATGCAAGCTAGACGGAACCTAGAGTAGAGTAATCGTCAGAAATAGCACCTGACAATGCTTTTTTGGTAGTATGTCGGGGTCGTACTCAGCCATGGTCTGCTCAACCTCTTCGAAGCGAGAGGTCATATTCGTAGTACCACGCTCTTTTTTTGAACTTGAAATCTTCCCCATTATATCGGCGCGAATCTTCTGGGCATCCCTACCATCCATGTTAGCCAACATGCCAAATTAGTATGGCCGTGCTGTTAGGTTCGGCGCATTCGAGGACGGCAAACGTACACCCAGCTCGCTCTAGCTTTGTCTCGCGGGTTCTCCATCATGGGCGGTGTCGGCATACGGCCGTTTGAGAAAGTCAAGGTAGGTATATCGTACGGCAGGTGTGAAAGACCGCCGGCGCCGGCGGGCGCGATGAGTAGGTTTGGCTGGGAGAGTGTTGCGACAGCTCACAGCCAGGAAACAGGATCACACGAACTCGAAGTGGGCGTGAGGTTTCGGAGGATATCCATAGCTCGACAGAGGCAAGGGGATAGGCAGAATGTGCGCCGTAGAGATTTGGGCTGGGTTAGCTTTCTGGGAAGAAGATATCGGGAACATTTGCGATTAGGTATATGGAGAAGGGATGCCTCTTGAAAAGAGATCTCCAGTACTAAAAGATATGTGGGAGAAAAGTGCAAGATACCGAAAGCGCAAATATAGCGGCGTCGGTAGATAGATGAAGGGTCTAAGCCTAGCACTTGGGGTGACAAGAGACGTATTATGAAAGAGTTTATCGGAAATAGCAGGATCCTACTAGGTACTACTCAGACTACTCAGACTACTCAGACTGCTCAGACTACTCTATGGTTGAACTAAAAAGTAGGAGAAAGGTTGAGGTAGTAAAAGTAAAAGGTCAGGTCAGGTACGGTAAGGTAAGGTAAGGTAATTATTTTGATTGGGAATGGAATAATGGAACGAGCACTGAGTAGAAGAAGGTAAGGCGGCTGGGATGAACATTGAATTGATTTGATTGACTGATCAGTGATCAAAAAAGTTCAATGTTCAATGTTCCCAATTGTCGATCATAAAAATAAATAAATAAAAATAAAAAGGGCTTCCAGGGCTTCCAGGGTTGGGCTTAAGGTTAGAGGTTAGAAGGGTAGGTACATAAAATACTATCCGTAGTAGGGTCCTTTGGGTGCGCCGTGGGCAATAAGCATGGACTCCTGGGCAGGCATAGGCAGGCATAGACAGGCATGGGCAGGCACGGCAACGCTAATGATGTGCTAAAATCTACTAAACATCTGCGAGCCTGCCCAGTGCCCAAGGCCCCAAGCACTGGTAAAGTACTACATACATACAGTACCTAACCTAGTAGCATGTACAGGACCCCTCACCAGAGTCACCACCAACCCCGGATTAGTTAGGGGTATCTTGCTAGCGCCTCCAGGGCTTTCACTGTCTTCAATGTTTTACGTTTTCAACAACTGAATTGCCTTAACACACACCATAAACCTTGTCCCGGGCTCCATGCAGCAGATCAGAAACATATCACTCATCACTAACTGGCTGCGTTCGTTCAAGTTCAGCGCACTGGGCACAGCATTGAATGGCACATGCATGTAAATATACTACCTACTACCTAGGTTAGTAAGTATGTAGGTACCTGAAAACTTAATACTTAGGTAATTTACTGACCGCCTTCATCACTACAGTGCATGCATACATAGTACAATACCTTGGTCCTTTTTCGAGGCTCGATAGTCAAACTGTCAAAGAGAGTGTTTCCACCGGCACAAGAAGACATCCATACTTTGACTTTGGTCTTGAGATTTACCTACAAACTTAAGAGCCTGATCGACTCACTTCTCAAACTCAGTTCAACACTGCCAGACCATTTAACCCATGAAACCATAAAACCATAAAACCACTGATCATTGTCTTCTTCGACCCAAGAAAATAAAGCATCACAATCACAGTCAACTACTTGCAGGAGTTGTTGAGTTAACTGACGACGAGTTTTATACCTATTAATGTAAATTGCCCTAAATTCTGAATTTCCCGTCAGAAGTCATAAAAAAGACAAGCAAACATGAAACGCTCACGCGAGCCTGAAGACGAAGCGTCCTCATCACCAGGACCCGACTTTAGTTCAGATAAAACGTCGAATGGCCCGAGCCCGACAGTAATAGAAACGTTACCACCCACAAAAATCGCCGGACTCGACGAATCAGCTGAGGAAGACGACGACAAAGATACAAGCGCCTTTACGATGAGATGCTCTCTTCCTCCCCACCGAGACGTGTTGTCGTTCAAGTCATATGCTGAGTATGAATCCCATCACAATAAAACTCACATGAACCGATGCGTAGAGTGCGCAAAGAACTTCCCGTCCGAGCATCTCTTAAATATTCATATCGAAGAATGTCACGATGCCTTCGCAGCTGTGAGGAGAGAAAAGGGCGAACACACAGTAAGAGTTCCATCCCTTAGGGAAATAAATCATAGTGAGACTAACTAGTATAAACAGTACTCATGTTTTGTAGAGGGCTGTGATCGTAAATGTAGAACGCCTCAGAAGCGACGTAGCCATCTCATCGACAAACACATGTATCCGAAAAATTACTTCTTTGCCGTTACCAAGGAGGGTGTCGATGGCAGACAGTCGTTACTCCTCGAGGGCGGGCATCGTCGGCGGAGGTCTTCTACGGCAACCAATGCTGGTGGGACCAAGGGGACGGCAAGAAGACAGAGTCTCCGACAAACGGAAGTGCCCAAACCAAGTACAGAGGAGCCACAGGTACAAGCAGCAAAGGATGGTTCTTCCCCGGTTGAAGTCCCGGACACTGAGATGGAAGATCTGGCCGGTGCAATGTCAGCATTACAGTTTGTCCCTACGAGCATACGGTTTGGTCATAGGAAAGGGAAAACGGGGTTTGTTAGACGGTAAGAAGACAAACAAGACTAACAAGACTAACGAAGATACGCAAAAGCACACGAAAACCAAGATGGATGAAGATATGAGACAACGATATCATGAATTTATACCTACGTAGCATCAGGGGCGAAATTTCATATGAAAATCAAGCACTCGCCAGGGCAGTTTCTTGAATTGACATTTAGTCTATTTTCTGGTTCCCCTGTAATGTCCCAGAGAAGTTCCCTGATATCGTGCAGCCCAATGTGACAACGAATCGCCATACTCCGAACAGGTATGCTAGAAAAACTTGTAGAATTAACCCGATTAACCGCAATGCCAACAAACCCCTAACGCCACGGTGAGATGAAACCCAACCACCAGAGAGAACAAGAAGTAAGTGATTGTGATCTAGTCGCTGGAAGCGCAACCCCTGCAGCCGCAGCCAACACATTGTACGTCCTGTTCATCCTTCAGCTGCGTTTTGGGGACTCGGCACACGCACGTGGACTGGAAATTGGTCTCCTTGGTCTGGATACAGCGAAGGCAACATAACTAAGCACAGAACAGATTAAGTCAGCGACGATTGATATTTCCCCAAGCCATCTCCGATGATAGAGAATTCAAACATACCTTTTCATACCCCTGCTTCTTCCACTTGGCGATGAGCATGGCATCCGCGTACCCGTTCTTGAGCAGCCAGTCGTAGAGCTGCCTGGAGATGGCCTCCTTCTCGTAGTACAGCTCGTACACGTAGCGGCTGCGCTGGTGGGAGATCTGGAAGATGGGCCACTGGGCCTGGTGCTTGGGCACGCCGTTCGTGGGCGTGTTCTGCGCGTCCTTCATCTTGATGTTGAAGATCTCGAGGTCGTCCCGGATGTCGTCGAAGCCGGCGGGCGGCTTCTTGGTCCGCGACGCGTGCGAGCGGATCGCGGGCATGGTGGCGATGGATCGTGGTCGCTGGTTTGGCTGGTTGGCTGGAGAGTTTGAGTTTTTTAGGAGGGCGTGGGCAAGTGAGTGAGTGAGTGAGTGAGTGCGTAACAAGAATAACAGAAAGGGAAAGAGGAAAAAATTGCGACGAGGTTTTGCGATTGAAGATTTAATTGTTGATTGATGTCTAGACAGTTACTAACTTAGTGGGGCAAGGCAAGGCTGAGAATTACTATCACAGTAGCTTCCAAGGTTCACTGAAACCTTGAAGCTTTGACGTTGCCGTCGAATTGGATCTGAGACTAGTTAATTGATTGCATGCATAGTGACTAAGCATGCATGGGTGTGTAACTACCTAGTTAGTTATTATCAATAGATGTGGCATTTGTGGCTGGTGATTCTTTGGGCTCCACTAAGCGATTGCAGTGATCCACTTGCATGAGACCCACCCGCCCTCATCCGAGACGAACATTGAAGCTTCCAAGTTGGAAGTGTTGAAATGAACCTCATCGCTACGACAAGCAGTCTACTTCACCTATCATGGCGGTGACACCTACACAATTTGCGCGCACGACGCGGACGTGTAAGTATATATCCTCTGTATACCCTATAAACCCTGTCTTGTGTTTCTAACATGGTTCACAGCGGCCAATTGGAACGACTCAAAGCGACGAGTTATTGCGGCTTATCGAGAATGGATTCGAGCAGTATGACCTCCCCTAGGCCGAGCACGTCATCAATCCGCCCTTGTAGCAACACTTTCGCTCTATTCTCTGGAATTCAAGGATGCAAATCAATACTAATAAATGTTGTTCAGGCACCCGAGATCCAGACCATGTACTCGGTTCCCTTCCCAGTCTCCAAGATTCGTACCAAAATGCGACAAGAATTCGAGCGACATAGATTCGTGAACAAGCTACCTGTAGTCGATGTGCTACTTTTGCAGAATAACGCGGAGTATCAGGTCAGTGAACCCACGACTCTTCGTTGATATATGATCAAAGAGGCATTACATGAAAGAACGTTGGGTGGACCGAGAGAGTGCATTTGCTAAATGATGCTCTATAGGAAACCATGAACTTCTGGAAACAAACTACACATGTCATGTCTTATTTCAAGAGCGAGAACTTCCGCGGTGCTGAACGACTACCAAACAGTTTCATGAAGGGTTTCTTGGAGGCAAGTATTCTTATCACAGCCTACGTGTAGAAACTACCGGCTAACGAGCATGATAGGGTCGCAACTAGATATAGGGTATTGTCCCATTATGTTGTACATAGGGACTAAAAACAAATTCACCAGTCTAGAAAGTTGTCTGGCTTACTCCAAACGCCGCCAATGCCTTTTATGATCCGTAATCTGTGCCCAAAAAAAATTTATAGACCTAATTCCGCCCGTCTTCTCTCTTGCTCCTCCTGCCTCTTACGTGACTGTTCGGGGGTTGCTTCGAATTTCTCCCGCTCAGTCCAGAATCCCTCTTCAACCACATCACAGAGGTCTTCTAGGTCTTGAAGACCTTTGGCTAATGCAGCAGCAGCAGTTGTTGTGTCTATGAGAAAGTCAGTGCCGGGTAATGAGGTGATGGGATTTCATGGGTATGCTATTACCATATGTTTGGATTCTCAGGTTCATCTTGTCTTCGGAAGGATGGGGAATGGTGTACGCGCAGAATTCCACGTCAGGGCTATAATATGATTAGTTAACCCCTCTACCGAAAGTCCAAGACTTGAGATGGAAATGGCAAACGTACTTTTTCATAATGATGAATCGGAGGGCATTTCCCAGAGTATGGCCCTCCTTCAGGAACTCGAAAGAAGCTGCTCTTTCGGATGATCCAGGGAGCTGTTTTGTTTGTCGCAAGTCTCGTTAGCAAGTGAACCTAAAGCAGATTGATTCGCCGGGATATTGATTTTCAATCAAACGTACAATTCTGACACGCTGTGGCTCCTCTTCCGGTTCGGCTTCCTCCTCGCCCTCAGGCTGGTCTTCATCCATAGGATCACCACTTTCGTCTTCAACAAGTGGCTGCGCCGAGGTGGGAGCCTCTTGCTCCTCTACCTCTTCGGGCGTGTCGCCTCGAGCCTTGGTTCTTCCCGGCATTGTGCTTTTCTTTTCTATGTTTTCCTGGTCGTGATTACTGATTTGTGTCGGTCGCGCGTTTGCCAGTTATTAAAAGTGGTAGGTAGTTACTGACTGTGCAGTATTGACATTGAAGTTCAACTTTGAGAATTTTAGTGGGGTTTAGTTATCACCTAGGTTAGAATCTTTTAAGCTCTGGCGATAAAGTTCATTACTATGTAGTTAGATACTTTTGTACGAAGCGCTAGTTAACCAATCAGGTCTAGTTAAAAGTGTAGTTATGCTCTGATTGGATCCAATTGATTAACCTAGATCTCTGGAAGGTCCGATGATTTTCCGTTGGCCTCGAGATTTATGTAAAGTTCATGTAGGTACTTAGGTACTTCTTTCTATAGCCTGGGGTCATATTATTGATGTTGTGATCTCACGATGTGAGGAGTCTGAGGACAGTCCAGAACACCATATACATGTATCTCATTCCTACATAAATCTCATCTTATACACCTACAGCACATCGCAACTTAGCTACAGCCTTCTCACACTCCGGTAGCTGAACTCGGCGAAAGAATTCTACTCGAGTTCCTTCATAGCCCAAAACATCCTGGCTGTATGCAGGGCGACTGGGTTCGGCGGCAATAGCTCGGATGCTCCACGAAAGTGGCCTGGATCTAGGATGTCTATGCTGCAAGATGCCAATCGCATTCTGAACGTCACGCTCCAGAATCCGATTCTGCATTCGGGGGTTGACGAAGACTGCATCGGAGCTGTATAGGGGATTCTTGTCGTTGCAGACAAAGGTGAGCTGCTCCAAGTTGGTCAAGTGTTGATAAGCTTGGCGCAGAATCTTTTCGGCTATGAACTGGGCGGCGCTTCTATGGCCCTTTATGAGTCCTTCATTGATGGCAATTCGATGAACCTGGGCCAGATCCTCCGGTTGAACCAGAGACACAAACTTTTCAAGGAGTGTTCCCGATGCCGTGAGTTTCTGTCTCGCGCCAAAGTAAAGTGTATCCTTCCGGGCGTCAAAGAAGACTCGACCAGGCTGTGGGGATATCCCAAACAACAGCCGATATTGTTTCAGTCCGTACAGCCGAGATTCCCTGCACACATGCAAGTTGACTGGGATAGGCGAGGTGGATGTACAGACGATGCGCCTATTGTCGTCTTGTCCAAGCTGAGACGTCAAAAGTGGCTCAGTAGAGTCAGTACTGCATTTAATCTCTACGATACGTGGGCCCGGAAGATTGTAGCTCCATATTATAAGTCGGAGTTCAATCGGTAATTGGGTGAAAAGATGCTTTGGAGATTTATCAGTGTGCCTGCTCCATGCTTTTCCTGGAGGGTTTTTGTTACAACTCACAAAGGTTTGTGGTAGGTCACCCGTAACGGATGTCCTCCTATGCCGAATTGCCATCGATATTACTTATGTATCACAAAAGAAGGCGTTAATATGTTCGGTTGACCCAGTGGAATGGGTAACTACGCCGCCAAAGCCCAGGACTCTGGTAAATGGTAGAAGCGCAGGGAAGAGTGTGGTATTGGACAAAGGAGTCATTACTACTATAAGAACTTGGCCCAACTACGCACAATCCACATGGCCGGGTGCCTCCAAGATAACTAACCCAACCTACATGTAGGTGCTTTCCCGCTAAGCCAGCAACATGTGGACGGTATCGGTCAGAAAGCGTAACACGATCGGCTGAATGACTGGAAACTGTGGCACTTGCGCTTCGAATTATCAGAGGACACACATTTGGCCCACCAGATGTATGTATTTGCATACCTAGCTACCTACCCAGGACCCAGGTAGGTAGGCCCCTTACACACCCCCATCCCAGGTTTTTTGGCTAGTTTACCGCAAAACCTTGGACAACCAGATTCTCTACTCGGCAAGATGTACGGGAATGATGGCATCAATTGGAGCTATTAGAGAGCTTACATTTCTACTTACACTAGCACAAGCTTCTTACGGCATGCCTACCTCGGATTAGTACACATTATACGCAGTATTACAATAATATTGACAACCTACATAGGTACAATACATGTGTATCATTGTATCAAGCATGTGCAAGGGTTAGCGTGGCCAGAAGGATCCACCTGGGCCCGACAGTTCGGATACGGCACTTGAGGCTTGATCCAAATAGGCAAGGTTTGCTTTATGATTGACATGGTACGATACCGACGATACCTGCCATACAGTGGTAGTAGTAACACATCCTTACCAGGCTTACCTACCTACATATGTTTTTACAATACATCATTGATGGTATGTAGGCATGTACTTTCACCCCTCCATCCAATACACGAGGTTCGGAATTCGGTTAGATTCCATCAGGGGAGACATCAAGGATATAATCTTCAAGCAGGGTCCTGAATCCATACATATAATACATATGCTTCTAGTGCTTCTAGAGCAACAAACACCAGAGGGGAAACACAATTTAAATGCCCTAACCTACATAGATAAGGGTCTGCTCCGTTAAAGCAGTACTAAAATTCAGCTGCAACGAGAAAAGTGGACTTCAACATAAGGAAGCCTGCCGATCACCTCCCTATTTTCGTCACTGGCACTTTAGTATATGGCATTCTAGCTTCGACTGGGCGCCAGTAGATGCAAGATACATAAGCTCCTACATACCTACTGGCCACCAACATAGGCTATGTAAGAACAAGTATCTCCTATCTAGTAAGTATAGCCTATGTAAGTACATAAATGGTTGCATGATGTAAGATATATGTAGGTATCTGCTGTTTACATACAACTCTCAACCGTCTGGTGGCTTGCTCCCGGCCATGGGACTGGGAGGCCAGATGTGCAACCTGCAGAATCTACGATGTTGGTTCCAGTGCGTTGGTAACAAGCCATCAATCATACATGCATACGCACGTACGTATATAAGTACATACGTACGCAACGACGATAAAGGGAAGGCCTCGTGTCTGAGTTATCACAGCTCTTATGTAAAGTGCGGAATATGGAGCAATATGATGCCTGCCTAGGTAGATGTCTAAAGGGAAGTAACAGTATTTTAGACCGGTGAAATCCCATTAATTCGGCTTTTGTTTGGTCGGTAGCCTCACGCACTCACACTTGATACTATCCTAATAGGAAACTAGCCTACACATGCCCAGGTAGTTGCATATGTAGTTCAGCATGTTAGTAGGCAGGCAGGCAGGTAGGTTTCATACCGCAATTCATTGCCGGTCGAAAAGATGCTCATCAACTTGTCCCCTTACAGGAGACTAAACCTATTCGATTGAATCGGGGATGGAAGCTAGGTATGAAAATACTCATGTGCCGTTCCTTTCCACCGAAGTCTAATATGTATGTATCTGATACTATGTAGATAGGTATACAGTGACGGACAGATCGCCGACTTATTCAAATGATAGACTGCCGCGTATGATATTTGATGTTGTAGTACGACATATAAGTAATCTGATTACACAAGTAGCTTTTAGTAGGACGGGAACGGATGCCAGTTCTCGGGCCCGGCGCCGGACCCCACGCATATACACGGAAGTATTACATAGGTATCCGATGTCTTGTTCCAGCCCTTTGCAACCAACACCAACCAAATTTGTTTCTCTAGTTGCACGTGGCCCACGTTACAGTCCTACATATATACCAATATAGAATCTACATAACTAGTTTTACAGTGCTATAAATACTTATACCTTCCTACCTCCAAGTATTACCGTTAGACAATCTGACAGACAGACTGAATGTCTTACCCCTCTCCATATCGATATCGAGCAGGAAATCAAAACCATTCCTTCAGCCGTAGCCGAAGCCCAAAAAGAGGGCGCGTACCCCCCAATCACGAATCTCCCAGAAGCTATGAATGCTTCGATCTATGTATGTCGTGCATTCACCCATCCATCCATACCTACATACCTATGTAAACCTACCAAACGTTTTATCACCCACTTAAGCGCAAGAGGTTCAGATATGCTTCCTAGCATGCAGTGCCACTTCATTACATGTCCACAGGAAAAAAAGAATCAAAAAGAAAGACTGAAAAAATAAAACTCCCCCCTTTCATTTCATTTCACGCCCTCAGCCAATCCAAAACCCTCAATTTCTATAATCCCCTAAAAAGCAGGTTCACGAGAGTTGCATACTTAGATAGCACCCTACTGTAGATGTAAATATGTAACCTAGAGTAGTACCGAAGCTACCTCTTAGAGGGGCAAGCATCTCTTAAGCGCTCTCCCCCATGATTGGTCCTACATATGATATCCTTAGTACCTATGTACGTGCCTCCATAATCCACCACACCTTTTACATACCTCTTCCGTGAAATGTCGTTCTCTCCAGAGTCCAGGGCTCTCTAAGCGCCGGCCGCGGATTCTAAATATGGGTCACGCCTACCTGACCTACGGTAGCTACACACACTATTGTCACTGTAAGCTTTCCACCAACCAATCCGCGGACAGCTGTGCCTCCGAATCGTCAGCGAATTCCCCGACACCCCTGGCTCTCTACCTTTTCCCAATAGATAGGTACCTACATATGTAAGCTAGACATCTTCAATCACGCCTCAGCGTCTAAACGCTTGTCACTCGTTCGTTAAGCAGGTAGGTAGGTAATAGATGTATGTTTCTTCCTGCCGGGAAGATAATAAATGATACCTATTATGGAACAAGAATTAAAAACGGGAGGGGGAGGGGGAGGGGGGGACAGATGCACGGAAAGGTGGCACCCGGAATGCTATCCTTAGCAACACCCTCACTCCTACCTATGCGCAAATCCAATTCCCGGAAGCGCTGTCGCGGTAAGGATCCATGCACGCTCACACGGAGCTAGGTTCTAGACGACTAAATGTCTTCGTCGACTGCATATTATAATCGAGCTGCTAGTTAGGAAAGTAGGTACTGATTAGTCTGAGAGTAGATATCCTTCATATTCAGAGTGTGTTCCGCATTTTAGTCGGGTTCGTTAGACTGCTTCTCTTCACTTCTCATAAGAACTTCGTGTGGAATTCCTATTCCTTTCCTTTCTTGTTGGATATTTGGGTTGTTTCTTGTCTCCGTTCTGTTGCCTATCTTTCTTCCCACCTTATTGTCGACTTTCCGTGAAGGTTGAGAAGGGCCTGTACTATTACACCTACCGATTCTTCAACAAACATGTCTTTCGATAACAAAGGGTCCATTACCACCTATACCGAAGTCGATCCCCACGATGTCCAACACCAAAATCACATGAAAAAGATTCGCTTGATTGACGGTGTCCGCATAGGCCTCACCGGGCTTGCTCTTCTTTGCGGTCTTACTGTGCTCGGTACTTCAGCCAACACCCTGGCTGTGTATAACACAACCCACCTATCAAGCGATTTCCACCTACCATTGTGGCCTGATCGATTTAATGTTCGTCCTACGGTGGCGCTCGTGGTTGGCGGAACCCTGGTGGCCATTGCCAACATCGTGTCTTTACTGTTCAGCAAGACCAGAGTGAGTACACCCTCGTCAGGTTTTCTCTATTGTAAAGAAAGAAAAAAGAAGAAAAGAAGAAAGACATCGTACTAAATATACATCGAAGCTTCGCAACCAGGTCTCGATTCACTCATCCGTCGCCCTTGCTGCACCCTTTGTGGGTTTCACGGCTGTCATGATCAGCATGATATTCTTTTATGTCGTCAATGCCTCGACGACAGATAACACACTACAGAGCTGGAGCTGCCTGTGGGGCTCTGCGGTTTTGAGTGCAAAGCCACACTTCGGCTCGTTGTGTAATGAGAGCCAAACAGCTCTATATTTGTCCATTGTGCTGGTGCCGGTTGAATTGACCATTCTCACACTCGCTGGGTATCAGTCGATTTTAGAGAGAAAGTCTATCAGTGCCAGGCCATTGCCAAAGTCTGGCAGCCCTGTGCCATCGTCGTAAGATATGACAGGTCATGGCGTCTTTAGCCTAGCTCTAAACCTGCACATGGCCGTGTGCTAACGCCCCTACAATAACACGAGGTCCAATGTTTTTCTTTTCTTTTTCTTTTTCTTCCAGGATCTTCTTTGACAAACTTGGAGGTGGGCAAGAGAGTTCAACTGATAGGCCGCGGGCGATAGATGAAGCCGAATTACGGACGGTGGTAATCTGTATAACAACTGTAAGAGTGCAGCGGGAAGAAGTGGCGATGAGTTATATGTTATCTAAATGGATGGTGCGGGTTGACGTTCTGGGTCACGTCCAATATATACCAGAGACAGAGTGATTGGTGCGATATTTCGGATCTCGGTAGCGCATAATAACGTTTAATTCGGTTTTCACTGCCTCCCTTAAAGAACGCTCGCGTACATGTGTCTCGGGTGCGCAGGTGCCTGATAGATTAATAGTATGTAGTAGAGCCGTCACTTGGAGCGGAAAGCTGCGGCTGTCTTTGACACCAGCCTACCTACATAGTACTTATATACTTATGATAAGGAATCCTATGCACATGTAAGTAGGAACTTAAATACGACTCACACGTTGCTTTTTAATGCAAAAAACGTTATCTCGACATATCTACTGACATGGAATCAGTGGGGGGCACCGTAGGCAAGTATCTGTTGGCATCGATTGATCGTTGATGTCTACATATACAATGTAGGTAAGTATAGATCTCTTATCCGCAAAGAGAGATGGGCAGGACAGTATAATGCCGCTTCCCTCCTCACTGCCATCACCAAGTGGTGATTGGATGCAAGAAGCCGAAACAGGCAGGCTCGTGGTCTCGCAAGCGAGGTTGTGTACATACCATAGCATCTATGCTGATCGATTGTGGGTTTTTATGTTCTACTTTGTTAGATCTAGGTAGCTTGTTGTGTGCACCATGCTACAGCCACGGCCCACCACATGTGCAGTTGAAAAAGAAGCAAGGAATGTCTGAGAGATGAAACTGGGGAAAGTGAAGGGCTTTAGAGAATTGAGACTCGGCGATCTTGATAGAAAGAAATGAAAAGTTGAAAAGTTGAAGAGTTGAAGAGTTGAAGATTGGCAAGTGCGCAGGATTCTGTAACCTACTAACCTACTATTAGGTATTGTACAATACCTTCAATCAATGATGCTACTATGTACTATAAGTAGTTCCTACCCGGAAATCCGCAACCTGAAGGTTTGAGTCTTGAGATGCTGAGGAAACTGCAGGGTACTAGGTACACAATGCAGTGGAGATACATGTAAGTACTACTATGTACTTGACGGTGTCGTTGCAATTGCTTGGTACCTGCCTCATGCAGCTTGACGACAACGTGCCTAACGTGTTTAAAATGCTCAAGTGCTCTCAATTATGTACATATGTACTAGGTATCAATCATTGAATCCTACAACAATAAAGTCCAGATGTCCCAGAATTACAATTGCAACTACATACAACTACATACAAACAGTACTGACATAAACTCGACCGGGTTTCCCATCGCCACCGGACTTATAATTCGGTCAAGATTGAACTCATCTGAACTTGACTTGGTTAACTACTTACACAGTACCTAAATAGGTAAACTCGGCCTTTTTCCCCCTTTATAATTCTGCTGTACTTTTCTGTTTCTATGCTTCTTACATCTGCTTCCAAGATTGAAGGCTTCCAAGGTTCTCAATCTGGAATACTTATAAGACAAACACTGCAAACACTCCAATACTCCAACCAACAATCCAATCATCCCACCCACTTACACACCCACTTCAGGATTACTCTGCCATCAAATAAGAGCTAAGACAATTCTACGGCCAACCACTCCCTTTATGTCATATTAAACCTAGGAGGTCTGCGCCCACGATCCATTCCGGGTTGACAAACTAGAGATAACGTCTATATCAAGACTAACCCCCTTGCCCAAAACGGAGAGGCTTGTCCCCACGTCTTATACTGCTTACCACCAATACGAGTACCACATGCCTTAGGTTCATGCAAGACAGTTGCTTCGACGGCTGACAAGCTACCCTCATTACCTGGATAGGTAGCTAAACCTGCCAAAGAGACAAAGGGAGCCAAAGGGAGCCAAAGGGACTTAGAAGGCCCAGAATCGCTTACATTATCATTATCACTGCCTACACTACTTACGCTTGACCCGACGAATTGAGAGACTGCTAGTACTGGGTATTCATTCGTGTTTATTAACGGGCCTTAATACTTGTGCAGCTATGGCTCGCCCAGACTCCTTGCCTACTAGGCTTCCTCGTATAAGCACACCCTCCTCCACGGGTTATCACAATTCATCTACTGTTTCTACCACATTTTCTGCCCAACGAAACCTCAATTCTTCACGGCCGTCAAAAGCACATATAGTTGAAGGTAACAAAATGATGCGCAATATTGATCGCCCCCCGCCCGGTGATCCGATGACGACCCGCAAGTCTCAATTACACCCGGACCTCAGCAAAAAGAGAAGCGCCTACTTCGAGAGTGAATTTGCAGCGACCAACCGAGATCCAGATCCGGTCAAGGCTCGTGTACAAAACGAAGCCATTGTCATGGCCGATTTGAGAACGAATGTCATCGTGAGTTATTACATCCAGTACGCCTTCATGATAGCGTACTTAATATGGTGTTATAGATCAAGGACGAGTTCTCTTTTATAACGGATCTTTCATACCACCTATCCAACAGATATCAAAGGCCGATATCTTCCATTGTCATCAACGTAAATCATGGTTGCTGTATGATGTTTGGAGGAACCTTCGATCCGGCATACACCTTGACAATACACGCACTTCCCTGTTTGGTCCAGCCGACCACCAACAAGAGGAATGCGGCACTCATTCAACGGCATGTCCAAGAGACATTAGGAGTTATCAAATCTAGGGGCTACGTGCGTTTTGTCGCTACCCCTGAAGAAAATGTCGCCATCGGAGGCAAGACCGTTGCTGCCGAAATCGATGAATCAAGTAATGCCATGATCGAGGACAAGCCTGCCGAGACTAGAAAGCACGCCAAGTCAAATAAAAGAATTGGCGTCAAGGTATTTTCCTCTTTCTTTTCACTTGGCCCGGAGTATCAAGGGCCGTTAGCTTACATTGTTGTAGTCTTTTGGTGGGTTTAGGTCAGCTTCTATGACAGAGCTTGCCAAGGTTCCTACGCCGCCACCAAGTATCTCGGACGAGACTACACCCATCACAACAATTCCGGAAGTACCTCCCACACCGCCCGAAGACGACAGGTTGGGCGAATTAGTGGAGCAGAAACCGGTGAAGACGGCGCCGCGCCGCAGAAGTCTCCGATTTAGCCTCTTTAGTGGAAAGGCAGTGGCCTGATAGAAACGCCATGAACGGCCAAGACCATTTGAAGGCTGAACTTGAAACATTTCTTTTTTACCATTCCACAACCCCGGTCTCAAAAAGTAGATGGTAACGTAGCTTCTCACTATGGAACCATGCGGAACTTAAGTCGGCATACGTTGCATTGCATCACCCGGGGAAGCAATGCGCTGGAGTTGAGGGAACAAGCATTTATCCCATTCTGTCGGACATGATATTATGGCTATCCTTTATATGCTCACGTGATGAGCAACGACTGTGTATGATTGATTGAGCCATGAGCTAGGATATGTAGGTATTGTACCTAGGATGGCGGTTCAAGGTCTATTGGAGGGGGGGCATTCTGGAGCAACATACCGAATTGAATCACCATAATATCAGGGTCGCTTATGTTTGCATAAGATGGGAGGGATCCAAAATCGACAGGTAATCCATCTTACCAAGAGACCAACAGTTTTGGCGTATGGTGAAGAGTACTTGAGGATGAAGTCGCTGCTGTATCCGCCGTATTGCACTACTTACAACAGAGTAGGTAGCTACCTAGGTAGGTAGTCAGAAAACCCGGCTTGATACCTTTGACGCGATGTGCTTATCAAAGCATCAAGCAGCTTCTACTTGCAAGTACCCCATGATTGTAGCGTCCATGTTTGACGCTACTAGCCTAGGTTCGGGGATAGTGAATGGAAGAGCCGTGGAGCTCTCATGACGACTGAGAGCCTCATCTGAGCTCCGAACGGTACAAGCTACATACCTAGGTACGTAAATATACTAGGTATGTTACATATCTAAAAATGAGGCTTGTTGCGTAATATTCAACACGCGGCAATGCCTATTCCCGAGGTCGCTATCATTGTCCGTTACTGATCGAGTTTCGTATATGAAAGTATTCCAAAGTTCTTAGCTCATCCTAAGACGTGTTTTGATTGAGGTGATTTAAACCAGGCGCAAGTTGCGACAGCGCGTATGTCCGAGTACAAGTTGCAAGTCGTACTCGTTGATGAAATCGTGAGATCGCGCGCAAGGGGGGGAGACATAAATGCCCGATAATATTGAAGGAACATTGAAGGCTATTGATGAGATGAGCTGACATACATCCAGAATGATGAATATGTACTGGATAGTACTACTAGGTATGTATGTGTATGTGTATGTGTATGTGTATGTGTATGTAGCCTACATGTAATATGCACATTGATCGCAGTACATACATACTTAGTTATGTAGTACAATGCCACTATGCAAAAATAAAATATAAAATATCAATATTACGTAGGTACCTACATGCTTGACAGCTGAAGTGGCAGGGATTTAAAGTTATCCGCAGCTGGCAGAACACCAATCCGCAGCTGATTTTAACTTCTTTGCTCCACAGTCCACCGTTGAAGATGCCGATCGCCATCTGGTTCTTAGCTCAACTTTCAATTAACTACTTCGTTCATTGCTTGGTGGTCTTTTATGGCTCGTTTTAATTCCATATAATTCCATATTAACAAACATTGACCTCCCCGTCTCCTCGTATACCGCAATAAATTTTTATCTTTTTCTTTCTTATTTCAAGAAAAAATACATATCTAATTTACCGGGATTTGCCAAGAATCAATTGGCGCAACATTGTGTTCAATTAATTCCATCGATCTCGGAATTGGGCTGTGTCACTTCAATCTTGAATCCAAAGTCCGTCCGACATTGGATTGCTACCTCTGCCTACCTGCCTGCCTACCTACTACTATCTTAGTATCTAGGTGGTGACAAAGCAGAGCTGAACTGATTTGAATTTGAACCTGAATTGGAGGAAAAGAGACTATTACATCTACATACTCTCTACCGAAATCACTTGTCGACGCCGTGCACCTTCGCTTGTGAGATTCTTTGCCGCTATTTATTACTACCACTAAGACGGACCAGAGCACTGCATAGCAATACGCCCAAATCATTCACAGCTCAGCTTCGTATTGGTGCAACGGCTCCAGGTGAGTCAGCCCGCGCCAGACAGTTGGCTCTGGTCAAGCGACTTCATTCGTCGCCGTATTGAAAGCTGACTCAGAAATCCTCATCTCACAGGCCAGAGCACCACTCTAGCCGAGCACAACGTCCTCTCCTCGTCAATCATAATAGGGGAAACCTCACTCAACCCTCCCTTTTTTCTCTTTCTCGTCCATGTCGCCGGGGGTGAGGGGTGGAATAGGGCCGTGGCGAGTTTGATTACCTAGTACCCATAACTAGTACCCAGCGTAACGGAAAGATCCCGGGGATTTTTCTACTTACCTAGGATATCTGGAGGTAGTTACTACTAGTAGTGATACTTTTATTATCATGGAGGTGAGACATTGACTTGCCTTTTTTCTTTCCCTTTTCCTTCAACTCTTTTCTAACTATTTCCTTGAATGTTGCTTATGAATCAAAATTCCGTTTGAGCTGGTATATTGCTCAGTGGCACACAAAATACTGCCCTGTATCATCGCCGACATCTTTTGTTTTTCGGAAGGTGACCAAAAGTCCGTTGATAGCATACGGATACACTTTGAGCTGGTTAGAATATTTGCCGCCGCTGTTATACATAACACTTGCTTTTCTGTCTTCTCCCCTGGCATGCTGCCTCTGATACGCTGTCACCCTGTGTATGTGCCTAGTTGGTCATATCAGTTCTAGATACAGTATCATCGCTCTCATTTTTATTTTTATTTTCCTATCAGGCAGACGTCAACTACAGGTCCGAGCTTCTCGCCAACGGAGATTGTCATGATTTGATTACCATTCACCCGAGCTCCCCTGAGCGGAACCCCCGAGTCGTTTGATTTGTGCGACGGTGAGATCAGCAATGAAATCATCCCGCCCCCTTCTTACAGCTCATTAAGAGCTGTATGCCCTGTTTTTAACCAGCCGCGTATCCCAGACCCGTGGCCATTTCCCGTTGTGAGATTTGATATTCTGCCCGGTCAACTTCGTCTATCTGCAGCCACCCAGTCGTTGCAATATTAGAGACCTACGATCTTATATTCGTCTACCCGATACCGTGGATTCGGCAACCTCGTTTGCAAGTTGTCTCGCTCGCTTCTGCTCATCGTCGCGTGTACAAATTAAGAAGCAGACTCTCCGGCGGTGTTGAAATACACCGTCAAGAACAATCAGAACGACCCCTTACATCCAGGCAGTGATGAACCAGGGACGGTTATTGTATTCACATAAGGAGCACGCCTGCTCCAACTTACCCGATCCTTGATGTATCTAGGCCTAATATTTCTTATTGACAAGCGTCCTCTTACGCAACTCTATTTCTCATCTCTTAGTCCTTATTGTTGCCATGTCTTCTCGGCTTCGCGGCGTGGATACTTTCGATCTTGAGGATGATCAAGAACAGCTACATGGGACACCATCTTGTCCCTCTAGCCCAGCACAGCAAGCTCTAACACGTGTGTATCAACAGGACCAAAGGCAACGTAAAAATGGCCAAAGAGCGCCTGAGCAACTCATGGACCTGTCAACGAAAGGGAAGCCTCGGTTGCTCTTGATGGGACAGAGAAGGTATGTCGGTCATTGTAGGTAAGATATGAGATAGCAGAACTAATTCATCATAGGAGTGGCAAGTCGTCAATATCTAGTGTGGTATTTCATAAGTTGCCCCCTAGCGAGACGCTATTTCTCGAATCCACAGCTCGCATCCAGAAGGATACTATGCCGTGAGTACTCCCCAAGGCAATGCCAATCTTGGGTCTTTTCTGACCTGAATCCGAAAGTTCTTTCATGGATTTCCAAGTGTGGGATTTTCCTGGCCAAATTGATATCTTTGACAACCCAACTTTTGACATCGACGCTATGTTTGGTGAAATTGGAGCTTTGATTTGGGTCATTGATGCTCAGGATGATTACCTAGAGGCTGTAGCACGGTTGAACATTACAATACTAAACCTCCAGCGAACGTACCCAAACATCAAGATTGAAGTCTTCATTCATAAAGTGGACGGCTTATCAGACGACTATAAGCTGGATATACAACGGGATATCACAATACGAATCCAAGACGAACTTTCGGACCACGGTTTCGAGAACGCTCCCGTCACGTTCCACTTGACAAGCATCTATAACCATAGCATCTTCGAAGCGTTTAGTAAGGTCATCCAGAAGCTCATCCCTCGACTAGGAATACTTGAAGCGATGCTTACGAACCTGTGCCGAACATGCCGCTTCGAGAAGGCGTATCTCTTTGATGTTTTGTCCAAGATATACATTGCCACTGACAGTGAGCCGGCGGACATGGCAAGTTACGAGATCTGTTCCGATTACATCGACGTCATAATAGACGTCACGGAAGTCTATGGTAGCTGGCCTCGAAGCCAGAGGTATCGCGAAGGTCTAGAGGGGGCCCCGTGGAACCAGAAGATAGAAGACCAGGTCGCGTCGGTCTCCGCCGAGAGCTGTATGGTGCTGAGCGATGGGAACAAACCCATAATTCTACGCGAGGTTGATAAGTACCTCGCGTTGGTAGCCATCATGAAGGAAGATAGCTACGATAAAATGCCGCTGGTGAATATGAATGTTGAGGTTGTCGTGCAAGGAGTGAAGGAGTTTTTTGAGATCACGAAGCCCAAATAGGTGGTAATCCAACCCTTTCTATCTAAGGATGAGGGGTATGGTTTGACGGGGCATGGCTTGGTGTAGAATGAGTTTAATGGCTAGAACTGATGAGGTGGTGATCAACACAAACGTTGCAAAGCAGTCTCGGGCTGGATTATCCTACTGTGACTGTCTGGTGTTCGCATTACCTGGTAGTGATCCTCAGCTAAATCACACACTGTGAGGTCTGGATGATCTATAGTTCAGCATGTGTACGACACTGCTTACTACATAGGATGTGTAAAGGGTCTGGGGAGGTGATGCTTCACATATATCCACCATGGATCGTCGTCAGGCATGGGAACGAATAGCCCAACCTCGGGTACTTACCTAGCCTTTGTCATGCCGTCCGTGTCTTCCCCGTATGTACTCTACTGCACGGCAGTAGCGTTGACTCCTGTAGGTACCTACGAAGCAGACCTACACGTAAGCCACTTTGCAGAAAAGAGGCCCCTTGAGAGAGATCCTTGGGCTACCTACTTGTATCTTACGTCCCCGGTTTTACGTATAGGTACCTAGGTTAGATAGGTACTCGACCACTCAGGGTTCGATCTGGCCTATGTACGTGGTTCTTCGTCTATGTCTGGGTAGGGATCTAGTAGTAGGCAACTACTATGAGAATAATGCTTCGAGTCTCGTGAAGTAGTAGCTATGGACAGCCTGATCATATCGCTACGCAATAGATCTCATAATGCTTCTTGCAGACTTGAGTTTCCTACATGCATACTTACATACCTACCTACCTATGTATGTATGTAGATCTAAAGGTACCTACTTATATCCACGATGCTACGGCGTGGGGGGGACGAGTGTCTGGTCTGGTCTGGTCTGGTCTGTACACTGATGATGACGTGCATCCAGAACGGCACCATTTTGCCCCTTCTCTTCGAGGCGCCGTTCGCACCTAGGTAGGCACCTAGGTCAGACAGCTGTTGTATGATATACCTAGGAGTGTACTGGATATGGCGTCTTTGTACTTTTTTGGGCTTGTTAGAACTCGTTGGGTATAGCACATGCTGTTGTTTGTAGCTAGTAGCTATAGACCTACCCAGTGTACGTATGTAGGTACAATACGTTTGCCGATCGCGGCAGAATCTAGTCTGAGTTCATGTACATATATTATATCCCAGTTATGGATAACGAGTTATTCCTATCTAAGCGCCAGTGGCTGGAATCACTGCAATCCTATTCCTACACTAAGGCACATAACATACATACATAGTTATACGACGGACTAGTTAACTAACATAAAAAACGACCACCGTTCTTCGGACCTCCTATTCGATCGATTTCAAGTGACGTTGCTGCCGGGACGGGCCGGCCGATGGACGCATTCAAGTGGCGTTTTTTTTTTCCTTTTTCCTTTTTCTTTCTTGGTGTTCAAATTAAGATTGACCTAGGCATGCAGTGGTCTAGAACGCCCACGTAGAGTTTTAATAGTTTTATACGTTCATATGTAACTACATAGGGATGCATGGTATTATTGCACAGGACCTTTGGGAGGGGATAGGGGGGGGGGGGGGCTTGATTTAGGGCTTGGAGGATCTTGGGGCGTTGGTTGGTGGTGGCGGTTTGATGTTCACCAGCCTCCTTTTTATAACTATGTATGTACATACTTAGTAGTTACCCAGGTATTCATCCATTGATCTCAAGCCCTTTTTGGGTTTTTTTATTTTCCCGAAGGCTTGGAAATACACTACACTAGTAGTTAACTATTTTGAAGCTAAAAGACGTCACACACATCACTAACTGTACCGTAATGCTAGGTTTTATGGATGGGTAGCCGTAATTTCTGATGGGGCAGTTTTCCTCTGAAAAGTTTCAATGTTGGTGTTGGAACATGCGGTATCTGAGTTCAAGTTACTAGGTAACTAGTTAGTTATGTATGTACCTACTAACCTAACCTAAGGTTAGGTAATTATGTGATGCATGTGACGGTTCCTGGTGGTTTCCTACTACGCCGTAGTGTACAATACATAGGGAGTCTACAGTAGTACATAACTACAGCATACATCCCTGACCAGTGCCCACTATTTGTGACGTTGTAAGACCATATCTAGTAGGTGGGGGCACCTGGTTGCTCCGCAACGGTTCTTTGCAACCAATACAATCCAAGATACATCAATAATTAAGCTTAGAACCAAGACATCACACCTAAGGTAAAGACGTGAAGCCAACATTGAACGCGATTATCCTGTACTTACGCCTCTCTCAAGTCCCCTTTTCCATTCTCTTTTACGATATTATTCTCCGAATACAATCACAAACATCGAACCCGGTTTTTTCCATTTTCCCAAAGCCAAACGTGACTTGACTTGGGATTCACCGATTTTCCTAACGAACCATATTCTTTCGAAAATCGTTTCTACTTTATTTTGATCATTAGGATCTGAGACAAGCCCTCGGGTAATCTTGGTCGCGACAATGGTGAGTAATGAAAAACCCACTTGGCAGCGGAGCTCCCTGCATCGATCATCTCTCTGTCATGATACTTGATTGGAACGAAAAAGTTCTGACCGTACGTAGGCCACGCCAGCGGGATATAAGCCATCACCTCTTGGTTACGGCTCTCCTCGAAGTTCCCCTTTCCGTCGCCCCGGCTCCCCTGCATCGCCGTCAACACCTAAATACACCACTCCCACGACCTCGCCCACCAAGTCCAGCGCCGTGCACACTGCCTCTACTCCCTCCAGATTCGCTGCCACCGTAGAGTCGCCCACGAGCGATTCCGATAGTCAGACGCCCCGCGGGTTGAGCCAGACCGCCGATATGGCACCATACCGATCCCTCGCTTCCCCCGCCCACATATCGTCAGCCAGGTCCCCACCGCCGTTGCAAGGGAACGCCCTCTCCCAGCTACAGCCGGCGCAGGTCAGAGTGCTCAGAGATGGATTCCAGATCTTGGATAGAGACAGTGACGGAGTCGTGAATAAAGAGGACGTCGCAGACATGCTCAACCAGTTAGGTAAGCAAACCATGCCATACAAACCCATACCATACCATACCATACTATACCCTATTATTCTATACCATATGACGGGGTCTCTCGTCTACGTTACACCAAACAAATCACGATGGATGAGATGATAATGAAAGTAACCAACCAAACTAACCATACTCACCACAAAACAGGCCTCCCCTCCAAGCCCTCCGACGTCTCGCAATTCTTCCCCGCCTCGGGGCCTTACACGACAACGCTAGCCGTATTCCTCAACTCGATCGCATCAACACTGACGGCGATGTCGCCGCCAGCGGAGCTGCTGTCGGCGTTCGCGGCGTTCGACGAGGACGACAGCGGGCAGGTGGACCTGATGGAGCTGCGGGACGCGCTGCTGCACACGGCGGCGGAGCCCGGAGAGCGCGCGCTGACGCCGAGCGAGGTCGACAAGATCATGGGCGGCTTCAGCGGCCGCCGCGCGTTCAGCAAGAGCATGGCGGGCGGGCTTGGTCGCCGTGGAGAGGTGTTTCGATACCAGGAGTTCGTCAACTCGATCGTCGGGGGCAATGGGTCGTCGGAGCCGAGCTCGAATGAAAGTTCGGAGGGGTGAAGGATAGGGATTGTGGATGCGGATGCCCATGTGTACCTATGTGGGGGTGTATGTCGTGTATGAGTATGAGTATGAAGTCTGATGATGAGTACGACTAGTCTATGGGGCAGGTATCAAGAAAGGAGTCAGTCAGTCAGTAGGTGAAAGAGAGGATAATTAGTATATTATTATGGGGGTATAGGGAGAGAGAGAGGGGCGTGGGTATGATGAAATCGCATTCATCCCACCTTGGAGATCAAAAGTGATGGCCCTTCTGTTGTTCTTGTGTTTCAGGACCTACGGTGTATGTAAGGTGAACTGGTGAAGAAAACACACACAAGTCCCTGCATGAGATTACAGCCTTGGGAGTGGGAACTAGACATAAAGTGTCACGGTGGTTGAATGAATATGGAAGTGCCTTAATTATGTAGCCAATGAAGTATTCGATGTTGTATGGATATAAAGAATAATACACATTACGTAATTAACAGTCTGGTATATGCATATGAATGTATCATAGTATAGATTTATGTACATATATGTATGTATGTACATAGGACTGTTCAAGGTATATGGTATAGTAAGATGTGATTAATGATTTAATCTAGTTATGTATGGTATTATACATACATCCAAGTTAGTACGACGTACACTAATAGGTAAGGAAGGGTCCAACACCGGGGAGAAATGTGGCCTGGCGCCGGTTTGCTGTACTATGTCGTACAAACAACGTTATCGGGACCCCTGAATTCAGGTACTGTACCTGACTGAACTTTGCGAACTTTGCAATCAATCATTGATGAAGATATCAATGGCACCTGCCACATGCACGTGCGTTTGATTGGATTGCATATTAACTAATAAAGTTAAAAGTAAATAACATTGAATATTAATGAAAGTATCAATGATATAATACGGCGTAGGGTACATATGTAGGCTAATAGGCATTGTACCTAGATATGAACAACATTGATTGAACCCAAAGAAACCCCAACAAATCACGCGGTGTGCCATGTGGTTGCTAACCATAAATCTGATATTTATGTACCAGTGTAGCGTCAAAGAGCGGGCTGGATAGTTGAAACACATCCACTTTCTGCCACACTGCGGGAACAATAGGGACAAGAAGGGACAAGAGGGATAAGAGGGATAAGACTCGGTTACAGTCACAACTTGGCATCCTTGGCGCGCCCAGCCTGCTGCATGCTGCTATGACATGACTGTTATGACTGCCATGACAGCATCGGTCCCGCTGGTCCAAGCGCCCAGATACCTGCGACTCTTACATCAGACTTCAGACATGTATGTACCCTTCCCCATGGAAGCTTCGAGAATCGGTGGGATAGAAAGGGGTCCATTGGCTGGAGAAGGGGTGGGCTAGGCTGTTTGGTTGCAGGGACTGCATGCCGCCCTCGGAACGATCCTTGCTACCCCTGTTCATCTTTTCATCTCGGCTTGCCAGGATGGAGGACTCCGCGCACACAGTATCAACGAGCCCACTACCACTACGTACATACATATCATGCAATCAATGATTGAATGATATCAATCTAGGTTAGTTACATGTACTGTACAGTAGGTTGAATGGGATTCTTGTTGGATGGAAGAGATACGAGGCTAGGAAATAGAAAAGATAAAGAGGGAGGGATAGTATAGAGAGTGTGAGAGACAGAGACAGGAAGGGAGGATAGAGTGCTAACCTAGTCTGAAGAAACAACAAATAGTTACATACAAACAAGCATTATTATCAGAGCACAACGCAGTGTTCAGCCTTTTCTTATTACGAGATGGACAAGAAGATTGGCCTGACAGCCTGGTATGATGTTACATGAACAAGCGTTACGGGAATATATAACCATTCAGAATACCGCACTTATGCTGTAGCCGCTAAAGACTTGTAAACAAAACCAGGTTTCTGGATTGGCCATTGGTTAACCGAACATAGAGGCACACTGAATCATATGAATACGGGAAGGATGTTAGATAAATACTATGTAGATGGGCAAATTATAATAATAGTTACCCAGGCAATGGTGGTGTTAGTGATAGTGATGGCGATGGTGATGGTTAAAAAGTGGTGAGAGCTAGAAATTATAGTGGGCAGTATTATAGAGCAACGTTGAATGCCCAGATGGTTTTTACGGTATTAGAGATCAAAGTTGTCCAGGGTATGGGATTATGGATAGGTAGGTAAGGTACCTAGGTAAGGTACCTAGGTAAGGTACCTAGGTAAGGTACCTAGTTGAGGGGGGGCTGGACAATGACGGCGGCGACGGAAAGAAAGCCTAGCAGCTAAAAATGCCTTATTAAGTTCTAACCCTAGGCATTTCAACGTTGCCGTATCGTACCTACCTACCCAGGCTACCCAGGCTGCCAGCCAGGTAGACACTACTATGTAAGCAGGTATTCTGTACACACTTTACAGGCCATGGCCAATGCATTCAATTACATTGACCCGCTCTATGACCAAGTACTCGGGACTTCTGGCAACTTGGATCATTGATCTCTGGGGGTTTTCCAAATAACTACACATGCATACGTACTTCGTACATATGCACCCATTTCACAAAATTTCAAAAATCAAATCCCAGCCTGATGATTTTATTCCTCATTTAACAGACAAAACCCGTGAAATTTATCTGTTTTTGTGCATACCTAGTTGGCTGTTGCACCGCCGTCTTATTCTCTATATACGGATAGTAGTGTCTGTGTATGCCAATGCAATAAGGCAACAGGCTGATAAATCCGTTACCTCACTGCATACCTAGTACCTACCGTTGTACTTCACATACTACTAGTACTACCTCTACCCTCTACTACCTGCTGTCATCTTTCACGCACTTCTTGAATTTGAACTTAAACCATCTTCTTTTTTAGTTCGCTTGCCTTTCACAAACGCTTCTTAAGGTTGCATCCTTTTTTCCCTTTATTTCCCTTTACTCGCGCCGTTCCTCTTCCATAACGGCCTTCTTTTAGTACTACTTCGAATTATCTGGGGCCGTCCTACTTAACCTACTCCCTACCTAAGTAGGCCAGTCAACCATTGAGCGCTCAGGTTCAAGGTTCTCCCAAGCTTAACTTATAACCTTTTCGCGACCACCTGGATACCTATTAAGTTAATTGGGCTTTTAAATCAGCAATCACATTGAATACCAGACGGACGACATTTTCGTTTTGTATTCTGCGACGCATTTGAATCTGTTTGCTATTCAAAAGAAAAGCTGGCAGGACAAACTATTTTACAAGTTCGGCGTCCTTCGCAGTGTAAGTGCGATCCCTCCCCCCCCCCAATGGCGCGTCACCGCAAAGCTACAGTACCAGACCTTTTTCAATCCAAAAAAAAATATTTTATTTTATTTTTCCACTTTCTACATCTGGCACGCCGAACCTTCGCTATTAAACATAAACCTTAGCGGCATTGGCGCAACACTTGTCTTTTATTCTTTATGAATCTCACTAATTTTTTTTTCTTTCGCACTAGGATTAACCGGGATCCAGCACCCAGCAGAAGGTTGTCGAAGGGGCGTTTGAAGCGGAAAGGTTCTATTAATTGCCTGCGCCTTAGGTAATACATGAGGAGTGGGAACCTTTGAATACGTACCGCACCGCCTATTGGATTGCATTTTGACCCAAGTTTTTTTTTTCTTCTTAAAAAAGGAAGAAAAAAAAAAGATACTTGTATTCCAAATGAAGGGTATATTCAACTCCAAAAAATCACCCAAAAAGACTTCAGGCGAGACTAGTACCGAATCTCACCGTAGTCCTCACCACCACCAGCCGCATCTCTCACAAGAGAAGTTACAACCACAAACCCCTCGGTCGCAGTCAACCTCGCCTGTTAAGCCTTCGTCCAGCTCTTCAAAGTCGCCGACTAAAAAAACGTTACGCCCCGCATCACCCAGCACGCGGGAGCAGCCTAAACCGCGAAGCTCTCGCACCCACGCGAAACATTCCACCGAGCAAGGCTCTTCTCGTCGTAGCAAGATTGACCCCAACACACATCCTCTCAACTTGCCTCCCGAGGAGATAAAGCGGCTTTCTGCCCAGTATAACATGAGCAACCGAAACTCGGTCGACAAGATGGATGTCGATAAAGACACCTCCGTCCCCCCCACCTCACCACCTCCTGTGCAAACCCAGGCTTCTTTCACCGTCCCAATCAGCACACCCCCACCTACCAACGGTGTCAAGAATGGAGCAAGTGACGATTCCGAGGGTCCCGTCCCGGCTCCACCGCCTCATCGGTCTAACCCTTCCAGTCCGGTTCCAACTGATGCCGAAGCCGCCGAGGCGCATAAGGCGGACGGTAACAGATTCTTCAAGCAGAAGGATTACTCGCGGGCCATTGCCGAATACACCAGTGGTATGGTTTTGTAATATTGATTACTAAGGATAGTTCTTGAAAGCTGACATAATCTCTAGCCATCCAACTTATGCCAGACGAGCCTACGTATCTTAGCAACCGGGCCGCCGCTTACATGTCCGATGGCCGTTTCGAATCCGCATTAGAGGATTGCTCGCGAGCTGTTGATTTGGACCCCCACAATGCCAAATTTCTCTTGCGTTTGGCTCGAATCTACACTAGTCTTGGCCGCCCCGATGAAGCCATGACCACTTTCGGTCGAATTCAACCTCCCGCCTCTGCGAAGGACATGGCTGCCGCTAAGGAGATGCAGCATCACATGAGAGCGGCCCAGGATGCCCTTGACCGTGGCACTAGTGGTTCTATGGTTCTACATGCTTTGGACCAAGCCGAAAAGTTGCTCGGACCCGGTGCAGGCAAACCCCGAAAGTGGCAACTGATGAGGGGAAATGCTTATCTTAAGATGGGTGGCATTAATGCATTGGGCGAGGCACAGAACGTGGCCATGGCTCTTCTTAGATACAATAGCCAGGACCCCGAGGCGTTGGTGTTGAGAGGACGTGCCCTATATGCACAGGGAGAAAACGATAAAGCCATTCAGCACTTCCGAAAAGCCCTAAGCTGTGACCCCGATTTCAAAGATGCCGTCAAGTGGCTTCGAACAGTCCAGAAATTGGATAGAATGAAGGAGGAAGGCAATTCCGACTACAAGGCCGGGCGATGGCAAGCAGCATTTGACAAGTACTCGTCTGCTCTGGAGGTAGATCCCGCCAACCGAGGAACGAACTCGAAGTTGTACCAAAACAGAGCCCTCTGCCGGCTTAAGCTGAAGCAGTTCAACGAGGCTATTGCCGACTGTGAGCAAGCCATTGCGCTGGATTCGAGTTACACCAAGGCCAGAAAGACCAAGGCCAATGCACTGGGCCAAGCAGAACGGTGGGAGGATGCGGTTCGTGAATGGAAGGCGATTCAAGAGATCGACCCCGAGGATCGATCCATACTCAAGGAAATACGAAAGGCCGAGTTAGAGCTCAAGAAGAGCCAGCGCAAGGATTATTATAAAATTCTTGGTATTGGCAAAGATGCGGATGAGACGGCCATCAAGAAGGCATACCGTAAACTTGCCATTATTCACCACCCAGACAAGAACCCCAACGACGAGGAGGCCGCCGAACGTTTCAAGGACATTGGTGAAGCTTACGAAACCTTGAGCGATCCACAGTATGTACCTCCTTATATAAAATGATAGATTCTGCTTGGACTGACGTATCGCAGGAAACGTGCTCGTTATGACAGTGGTGATGACCTTATTGACCCTGCTGACATGTTCGGCGGTGGAGGTGGCATGGGAGGAGGTATGGCCGGTGGTATCGATCCCGAGATCTTATTCAGCATGATGAACGGCGGCGGATCTTTTGGAGGCTCCCAAGGCTTCGGTGGTGGTGGCGGCTTCGGAGGCCGCACACGAGCCCAGGGCTTCCCAGGCGGATTCCACTTCGGTTGACAATCCAAGTCTGATGATGAAGATGATGCTGAAGATGGCTCCTACTATGATGGAGACTCTAGCTCGGGGAGAGAGCAAGCACCTCGGAACGAGTTTGAGCACAGGTCTTCCCGCAATGCGGCCCTAGACGCCACTATTACCCGATTTCGCTGGTCTCTGTTGGTGATGGCTATAGCATTTGTGTGCTTACCACTAGAACTAGCAGTTACACTGCTTGTTCTGTATATGTGCGCAGTGCTGACAAAGTCATCAGGGGTGGTATGAGTGATTTGTAACGAAGACCTGCGAGATTATGGATAGATGCTTCATCATTGGCGGCGTTAGGGAGGGATGGACATTGATCCGATTTGTGTAGTAGTCTCTCAAGATTATTGGGGACTGGCAACGACAGGGCATTCACAAAGGATCGAGCAAAGGCTCTGCTTGTTACAAAAAGAGAGAGAACTAATGCTAGACATTTCCGACGACAGATGGATGCATTCACTTGTTTATGATGATACTTCATACTACTCTTTATAGAGTGTAAATAAATCCCCACGATCAACAGGAGTATTAGGCGATATAAGAGCAGTGAAGTGAAATACATGTTGTCTTATCTGTCAACTGAAGTCTGATGCTCTCTACCCTATGTAGTACCTAACCTAGGTAGATACATAAAAAGTCACGTAGTACGATATGTAGGTGGTGGCTTGTACTCCTTTCATCCTTTCAGCCCTATGGTAACAAAATGGTTGTATTGTCATTTGTTGCAATGCTCTGAGGTTAGATGGTGATACTTAGAAGTTGTGTATTTATGTAAATTTGTATGTGATATCATACCTACATCATTAGTACTAGTAGCATCCCTGTAAGCCGGTACCTGTAACCGAGCCAGGGCCCAGGGGAGGTTTGGGGGGGAAATGGTAGGCGGCTTTGGAGGGGGGACCGGCAGGTGGTACTAAAATAGAATAGGCCATTAATAGGCCATTACCTCTTTAAGACCTAACTGCCCACCTCTTTTCCACATGTGATACCCCAGACCGGGATAAGTAACCACTGCGTTACTTGAACTATCGTAGTAAATTAGTGCCCATTTGCATACCTGCCAACTACAATTCGTACCTGTCCTTCTAACCTAATTTCTTCCTTTACATCTTGACTGCATACCATCTGCTGGGTAGAAGATGTAACTTTCGCTCGTTTATTTGCTTCTTATTTTTCTCCTTCTTGAGAGTTAGTTAGTTATTATCTATTACAATTTATGTAGTATAGGAGTATAGGTTATACCGAACATCCCGAATCAAGGAGCCAATTCAAGTCCGAGCTATTCGACGCGCGGCTATTCCATCCGAACCTCCGCCGCACCATTCACATTTACCAACCATACCTGCCAACCTACCTGCCAACCTACCTGCCAACCTACCTGCCTTGAATGAAGGCGAATCACCACCACCACTCATACCCAACTCGCCCCTACCTCCTCCTCCTCCTCCTCCACGATATCCTCCGAAACAATGGCACGCTCCCGCTTCCTCTCGCGCCTCCTCCCCTTTAGCCCGTCAGCGACCCCGCTGCAGGCCGCGACCTACCTCCTCGGCATCGCCCTCTTCAGCATCTCCTTCCTCGTCTTCCTGAACTCGGCCATCTCCTTCGTGATCACGGACCTGCTGGGCGTGAAGACGGGCGTCGGCGACATCGTCGGCACCCTCGGCTTCGTCGACGAGCTCGTCGCCCTCGTCGCCTGCCCCGTCTGGGGCCTCGTCAGCGACCGCCTCGGCGTAAGATGGGTCGCGGTTATCGGGTACGCTATCATCGCTGTTAGCCTGTTCGGGTTCGTGCAGGCGCGCGATGTGTACCCGAGCTTGGTGCTCGCGCGCATTGGGTTCGCGCTTGGTGCGACGGCGGCCGCGACGATGGTCACGGCGATCTTGCCCGTGCTTACCGGGGGTGGTGGCGCGGGCGAGGAAGGGGAGGATGAGGAGGGGGAGGGGGAGCAGAGGGAAAGGGATAGGGATGCGCTTAGTGTGCGGAGTGCAAGAGCGAGCAGCGGTACTGGTACTGGTAGTGAAAGTGTGAGCGAAAATGAGAGCTCGCGCCCCAAGTCGAATCATAATCCGAGGAGTAGCCTGGCTTTGAGCCTGGAGAGCGATGCCACGATTACTCCGGAGCGGTTCACTACCATAGAGCGCAATCTCAGGAGTAGCGATGGTTCGGAAGATTCGTCCGACGCATATGGTAGCGTGGAAGGCAGAAGCGGTAGACCATCTGCTCTAGCTGGATACGTGGGCTTGTTCACAGGTTGCGGTGCTCTGGTCGCACTCGTCCTCTTTCTGCCGCTGCCGGCGCAGTTCTCCAAAAAGGACGGCGTGACGCCCGCGGAGGCCATTACACATAGCTTCTACGTTGTCGGTTCTGTTGCGCTCGTCGTAGCCATCTTTGTCTTCTTCGGTCTACGGGGCTTGAAAGGTGAAGAAGGGAAGGGGTGGCGCATGCTCCTCGGTCTCCGCCTGCCGCTAGACGCGAGAATAGCTTATGATCACAACGCAGATGCGGCATCCTCATCCTCCTCTTCGCAGCAGACAGCCACTGGAAGAACCCAAGGTGGACCTCTCCCATACCATCGGCTACTACTGTCGTCGCTGCGCCTCGGTGCCACAGACCCGCACATCGCGCTCGGGTATCTCGGTGGTTTCGTTGCGCGCGCCAGTACTGTCGCTATCTCGCTATTCATCCCGTTATACATCAACGCCTTCTTCATCGGCAACGGATTCTGCCGCGGCTCGCCCAACGACCCGTCGCCCGAACTGAAAAAAGAGTGCCGCGCCGCGTACGTCCTAGCCTCGATCCTAACCGGCGTCGCACAGCTCGCCGCCCTGCTTTGCGCGCCACTATTCGGGTACATCAGCAGCCGAACTCAAAGGGGACGGGGCAGGGGCATCGGCGTGGACAAGCCGCTCGTCGTCGCCGCCCTGTTCGGCGTCGCGGGATACCTCGCGTTCCCGCACCTCGCGAGCCCGGAGTACCACGACGTCAACGGCCGCGGCGGAAGCCCCGCCGTGTTTTTGATCATGGTGCTCATCGGCATCAGCCAGATCGGCGCTATCGTCTGTAGTCTTGGCTCCCTCGGCCGCGGTGTGCTGGCTACCGAGGGGTTCGCCGCCTCCACCTCCTCCCTTTCCTCCTCCCTCAGGACCGAGGAAGACGAGGACGAAGGTAGGGGAAGGGCACGTGAAACCGACGCCTTACTAACAACCGCCGAAGTCGAATCCGGTGGTGCTAGCGGTGCACCCATCTCCCGCGTCCACCTCAAGGGCTCCATCGCAGGCGTATACTCGTGGTGCGGCGGCGCCGCTATCCTGCTGCTCACGAAGCTCGGCGGGTACTTGTTCGACGTTGCGGCTCCGGGCGCTCCGTTCTATATGATGGCGGCTTTTAACGCTGCTTTGCTTGTTGCGAGCTTGGGGATTGGGTTGGGGGGGCTGGGGTGGAGGGGAGGGGAGGGGAGGGAAGGTCAGAGGCTATAAGGAAATATTTCGAAAAGGGAAAAATTAAAAAAATGGAAATGGAAGTGGAGGTGTAGGTGTAGGATACCCATGCCCGTGTATATATAGATCTGGATATAGGTACCTGCGTAACCTAGAGAGAAGGTGGATATGGGTGTACTATCATACTACTATGTAGGTAGTGTTAAGGTATAGGCACGTAGGTAGGGTAGGTGCCGTGGTTAAGGGGGGAGATGATACGATACGAAATGAAATTATATATCATTCAACTAACCTAAATGAGTTATATGTACCGGTATGAATATACTAACTGACTTCCCTTAGGTAGGTAGGTAAATATCAATCTTTACGCACACCTCTGTCCTACACTTCTCTTCAGCTTGAGATAAGGATAGAAACTACAACAAATCAACAGTCACGCAGCCGCATTTCTTGAACCTCAAAATCGCTTTTTCTATCTACCTATTTATGCCTAAGATCGATCGCTAGGTAGCCGAGGTACTGATGCATAGATATTAATCGATCCAAAAGGAAAAAACACCACATCCAACCTCCTTTTATCCCATTTTCCCATATCCAAACACCAAGTCTTCCGGGGCAGCTGGGCACTAGCTCAGCGCTGCGGTGCGTGCTTGATTAATAGCCATCGTCTTCGCAACGGAGCCATACTTGGCCTGCCATGCGTAGAAGTAAACGAGAGCAGCAAAGGGCTGGCCGAGGACGGTGAAGGAGACCCAGAAAATGGAGTTGCCGATGAGATGGCCGTGGGGACCCGGCATCTTCTCGAAGAAGCGTGTGAACCAGATCAGGGGAATCTGAACAAGCATGCCCAAGAATGCAACGCCTATTTCATCTAGTAAGCAAACATCCTTCTGACAATCTTTAAGAAAGGTTGGGAGAAAATAAAAAAGGAGAGAAAGGAAAGGGGATGAGGGAAGACGCATACCAATTACATTCTTGGTCGGGATTCCGACGAGTAATTCATGCAGCACAGCTGAGACGAAAAATACAGCAATACTAGCCGACGGCATGCTCCAGCCCCTACTTATTAGGGGCGAGAAAATGTGCCTCTTCATAAATTGGTACACTGGCTTGTTCCACAGTCGCCAATATTCGCCTAACCCAGCCGAATTCCACCAGGCGTCATAAAATGAGCGATCACCAAAGCGCATGATTTCGGCCAAAGCGTTGAGAGCAGACTGAAACAAAGCAAAGAATCCGGCTAGCCATATGATGAGCGATATCGTGGATAGCTTCAAGAGCCGCTCAACAATCGACACTAAATCCAGATGGTCTATTTTGTCCAGGGAGTTCCATAAGACCGGGGCCGCGTATTGGGCGCTGCAATACCATATGAATACGCTCAAGCAAACCACCTCGCCGAGCCGCTTAAGGACGAACAACCATCTAGTAGGTCCCGATCGAGGATATATTGGCTGATAAACCAGCGTTGGCGCCCACCAGAAATATGTTATATTACTCATAGTGATATTTTGTGGATACGGGCACTGAGCATACAGGTCAGGGATGACGGCCAGCTCGCCTTTAACGGGGTGAAGATATGCATGGCGCAGGTCCCTGTTTGTCAACGCGTAGGAAATAACCTTCATGTAGACAATGATGACATGGAGTTCCGTTATGGTGCCGATGAGAGGGTGGTAGATATGGAAATACACGACCCAGCTATGTACGGCCAGGGCCAAAGTCGCATTGAACAGGTGAGCTTTCCGGATACGCCTCCAAGTCGATTCGAACTTGGCCTGCTGGTCCTCGGTTGGGCTCGATGATCCTCCCTTGTGTAGAGATTGAGCCCGCGATATCCGCGCTTGCTTGGCGGCATACCATTCGAACGAGTAGGCGATGAAGAGGTGACAGGGTACTAGAATATAGAGCAGAAAGCCGACTATGACGTCTTTTTGTCCGAAGTCGTGACACCCTAAGCATATCAAATTGCCATACTATCTGCAGTGTAAGCGCGTATCCGACATGATATCGGATCACTACCAACCTTTTGCATATTTTCTATCACCAAGCGCAAATTTCCCACCACTGAAAACCGTTAGCCCACGCTATTTGACATGTGCCATAACACAACGGCGGAATTATACCTAGGACAATGACCATCAAATTGCGAAACCCTATAAAGCTAGGAGGGGCACTAGTATCGTGGCTTAAGGTCGAAGGTCTCGATTGCGAATGGACGGCCGTAATATGCCTGTATTTTCTAAAAGCATATGTCGACTTCTCTTTATCTTTGGGTTCGCTCGTAGCTGGCACAGCAGCAGCAGCAGCAGCATTAGAACCTGTTGCGCCATCGGCTCGACGAAGGGATGCGGTGCCGGCGGGGGATTCGAGACTTGTAGTGGTGGCCGAGGTGTCCATGGCGTCCATGTTGAAAATAGGCCGTCGAGCTGAACGATTGTATTATCTCGGTGTACACAAAAACTGCATTGAAGATTTCCCCTATAGCCCTATTTCCCTCGAGAAGTGGGAGAGGAGTGTTGCAAGTATATCGAGAGCCAACAGCTACGTGACTATCAGCGAAGAGTCCCACAATGCTCAATGATCCTCCAGTAGGAAAGTCTCATATTGACAGCGCCACACTAGTACAGGTACGGTCCTGACCGCCAAGGATCAAGGAGGAATGACAACTAAGACATAAATATTATTGGAATCAACTTTCGAAGCCGATATAATATGCCTATACTAGGGAATGGCGAGAGGGAGTAGCACGTACGGAGTCTTATATCTAACCTACCTAGTACTAGGTAGGTACCTTATGCACCAGATGTATTCGAGCCTTTTTTCGAGGGAGGGGCAGATGTCATTTTCTGCTGCTATTACGACTGGTTCGTATTGATATCACAAATTGGATCAATTGGAAAGTGTTGAAGGTGTTATAAAAGTTTTAGAATTGGAAATCATAAAAATCATAAAGTGGTAGAGAGAAAAATGAACGAGAGTTAAATCTTAAGAGGGACATCAGACTTCTCGGCATACTAGGAAGTTAATAAAAGCGAACGGCGGTCCTTGCCGAACATACCTAGGTTAGATCCTGCCTACCAACCTACATACTATTCCGTACCTAAGGTTAGGTTAGTACAATACATCCTTATGACGGATGCAAGTAGACATCGCCATCATTGCATCAGAGACCCTGCCAAAAAGCCCTGTCGATCCTGGGTAGTTAGTGGGGATAGGAGAGCTCTGTTAAGTGGGCCGAGAGATGCAGACATTATTGGATATCTTGATATTGGATATCTTGAATGTTCACATACATACATTATCACATACATAACATGTGAAGATCCATCACGTATGCACATACGGAGTATACATCTGTGGCTTTACCTTAGCTTCAGCCTCAACCTTCCTGCAGGTTACCGAGCATGGGGCAGGTACGACTTGGAAATGGAATTGTGGCTAAAAGCTCCCTTGTCACTGTGCAATCAAATTACGCTATGTAACTAGGCACCTACATGTAGGGTACCTAGTAGTACTACCTAGTACCTACCTAACCTAGTAGTAGTACCCAGTACCTAGTACATAGTAGGTACTAGTTACAGCCCTGAGGCGTTCAATTCGGCGTTGTTGATTGTTGCCGCCTTTGACCTTTGACCTTCATTGATCTTTAATTCATCAACCACCTCTTGCCAAACAAGGGAAATTCTATTGATTAAGCAACAACAACCATTTAACCAACCCTTTCCAATCACACACGACTTCCATTTCCTACACGAATGTTGTGATAGTTTAAACTATGGCTTACGATCCACGTGGGGATCATGGCGCGCCAGGTGGAGGGTATGAGTCTGGCGGCTTTGCCAGGGCCAGAGGTCGACGTGAGTATTTTACTATTCTACTATTCTACTATCTTGCTATTCATTCATGGATTTTATACACATCATATATCTACAAGCCGTTATTGGTTTCGTGGAAGAATTATGATGCTATAGGAAGATATTTTCCATCTTCTAGTCTCTACCATGAGTATGATATATATATGCTGCCTCATTCTCATTCTCATTTTTATTATCCTTAATACACCAATAACTTGTCATTTATTAATGCTGGAATATAGGCCCGGTTACTGACTATGGTTCTACCCTCGCGCACTGGATGCGCAATCGTAAACCCCGATTCAAGGGGGGCTTCCAGGGTGAGGCTGAACGCCCAAGTGCGAGTTACATCGTTGATGTAAGTTAAAGAGCATCCATCGGCATGATAGTTGATAGTTCCATCAACTGTACTAAATAGCTTCTAGATGCTACCACCACTGGCAAGAGTCACCAACTCTGCTGACACTATTCCCACCAAACACCTTCATTCGTCTCTGAACAAGATCAAGCATCCGGTCAACGTTGTGCGCTGGACTCCAGAAGGTCGTCGCTTGTTAACGGCGTCAAGCAGTGGTGAATTTACACTCTGGAATGGTACTGGATTCAACTTCGAGACAATAATGCAAGCTCATGATGTCGCCATCCGTGCCTTGGCCTATTCCCACAGCGACGACTGGTTGATATCAGCCGACCATGATGGCATAATCAAATATTGGCAGCCAAACTTCAACAATGTTCAGGTGATACAGGGCCATAATGACCCTATCAGAGACTTGGCTTTCAGCCCTAACGACTCTAAATTCGTTACCGCATCTGACGATTCATCCCTCAAGATTTTCGACTTTGCTGGAGGTATTGCCGAATCGACTCTGCAGGGTCATGGCTGGGACGCAAAAAGCTGCGACTGGCACCCTACCAAGGGATTAATCGTTTCGGGATCTAAGGACCACCTTGTCAAGCTTTGGGATCCTCGGACTCAAAGATGTTTAACCACACTTCACGGCCACAAGAACACCATTACCAAAACAGTATTCGAGCGTGTAATGGGTTGGTGCCTGGCAACATCAGCACGAGATCAGACGGCAAGAATATTCGATATACGAATGATGCGAGATATCTGTCTTCTGAGAGGGCATGAGAAGGATATCTCTACCGTGGCCTGGCATCCTATCCACTCGAATCTACTAAGCACTGGTGGTAGCGAAGGATCCTTGTTTCATTATCTATTAGATGAACCTAACACGCCAGCTGGCCAAGCCATTAGCACGGCGGTCTACGAAAGTCCAGACCCAGTAACAGCACCCGCGCAATCTATATACCCAACACACAAACTGCCCTATGCCCATGACTTTGCCATCTGGTCTTTGGACTGGCACCCCTTGGGCCACATCTTAGCATCGGGCTCGAACGACCGCATCACAAGATTCTGGTCTCGGGGCCGGCCTGGCGAGACGGATATCTTTCGGGATAGATACCACATTGGCGAAGCAGCTGCAGAAGCGCAGGGCACCTGGGACCGACGTGGTGGCCGTCGTCAACGGCAAGAAGAAGAAGAACAAGAACTTGAAGATGAAATGGAAGGCCTGGTCGATCAGAAAATGCCACTCAGACAGCCCGGACTCACCTTCCCCGGACTTCCAGGACTTTCTTTGCCCGCTAACGGCGTCCCTCCCCCACCTCCCATCCCAGGTGTTACTGCTCCTCCAACGCTCAATGCCGCGCCACCCCCTCTGCCGTTCCCGATTCCTGGTGCTCCGCCGCCACTGCCCGGTGGCCTAGATCCTAGTAACCCAGCCGACTTAGCCAAGATAGCGGAGATGATGCAGAAAGCCGGTCTACCTCCTCCACCTCCTCCGGGCATGATGCCGCCTGGATTTGCTCCGCCCCCCAATTTTACCATGCCACTAGGATTTCCGCCACCCCCGCCCCCCGTCCTCCCCCCTGGAGGCGCGGATATGCAGGACGGCAGCAACGGTCGAAGAAGAGCACCTCTTCCGAGTCAAGAAGAGAGTTTGCGAATGGAACAGAAGAAGGGGAATTACACTCGAGTGCGTTAAGTCCCCTCAGACTCTACTGCTTCTCAACTCCATCTGCATCCGACCACGCCGTCCTCTTGCGGTCAAAATCCTAGCCTAGAGGGACCAGATAGTCCCGGACAAGCGAGAACAGGGGCTTTTCCAGTCGAGCGAGTTTACCGCGGTCGCCGCTAGTACCCAGGCTCCGAATTGTCCACTCGATCGCGTGGAAGGGGAAGACATTGATCAAAGTATCCGAAGACTAAGCCGAGAAGGCGGGATCTGGTATGCAAAAGCGATTCCCTATTTAGGTCAGGGAACAATATGGGCGTAGTACCTAGTGTGCATACACTAGCAGCCTCGTCATGGGAATGATGAGTTTTGGTGCGGATGATGCTCCTTAGCAAAGAGGGCAGATACCCCAAAGGCGTTTAAGGCGTTCTCCTGGGACAAAAGTTACCTAGGTAGTTGATAGCTATGTGCCTATCTAGGCAGATAGATAGATAGATAGGTGTGGGCATGAGTTTTCTAAGATACGAACGGACGAACGGATGCTACTTCTATGTAGTTGTGTTTGCAATATATGTTTCCAGACAACGCTTGAACTTGCACTGATTTACTTTGATATCCATCTTCTTGGTACTCATACGTGGCATCTGCCTTAGTAGTATCTAACACTAGTAGGTATGTATTGTATTAAGCATCCAATATATCCACCGTGTACCAATAAATACAAGAATACCTGAATAGCATATAACTACATGTATGTATATGATATTGAGTTCCATATGCAAATGCAAGGCGTATGTCCCTATGTATATATATATATATCATCTATTCATATCAGCTCAGCATGATTAGCCCCCCTTTCCCACCCTTGAGTATGTATTCGCCGTAACCCCCTATATGCAGTATCCCGTGTATGTGATCGGCATGTTTAGGCCAGATGGCTTATAAAGCAAAGTTATGTACGTATGGTATGTATATGTCTATCGATGATTCGTCCTTTAGATACCGTGGTAGGTAGGTAGGTAGGTAGGGATCTAGATGGCAGAAATGGTTTTTTTAGCATCTATCATTCCTCTAGAATTTTAGGGTGTTCTTTCTTTCTTTCTTTTCTTTTCTTTCTCTCTAGCTTACATACATTTTTATCGCGAGGAACATTGAATTGGCTACCTGTAGGTTAAAAGCACCTGACCGACCGGCTGGGCCAGCACCGAGAAGTGGACGTAACCGACTTGGTTGTACTACTGTACGTGTCCTCCTCCAACGTTGCAAACTAAAGCGGCTTAGCGCTTCTCCGGCTTGGCAAAGGCCTTTTGCCGGTCCGCGTATTCGCGAATAACCAGCGCGCAAGTGGTATCAGTGCAGAGGCGCTTGCGGCGCTGAGGCGGGAGCTTAGCGGCGAACTCGAGGCCGCTGGCGCGCTCGACGGCCTCGATGGGGACCTCGAAGTCGGCGAGGGGCTTCTCGTTGGGGATGCGGGCGTTGGGGAGGACGAAGGCGCCGATGGCGACGTTGCCGCCGGCGCGGCCGTCCTCGGCGAAGATGACCTTGTAGAAGTGCGTGGGCACGGCGACGTTGGGCGGGTTGCCGATCACCTCGTACCGCACGTACCACTTGTTGTCGGCCGGGTCGCGCTTCGGCAGGTACAGGGGGCCGGTGACGATGCGCACGCTCGGGTACCGCCTCGTGAGGCCGCGGCAGAAGTCCTCGAAGTGCGCCCAGTAGTCCCGGTTGAAGCCCTCGCCGACCTGCGGGCACATGTTGGACAGGTAGAAGGTCTCGTTCATCGCCGTCTGGCTCCACTTGGCGTCGGCGGCGGGGACTTGGTGCCCGCGGTCGTAGCCGGAGCGGAAGTAGTCCTTTAGGTGCGCGCGGAACTTGTCAGGGACCCCTTCGTCTTCTATGAAGACGCTGTGCTTGCGGTCGCCGTCGCGCAGGGCTAGAGAGGCGGGGGTGATGTGCTCGACGACCCAGTGGGGGTTGCGCAGGCGTCGGTCGTAGGAGGAGACCAGGGCTTGCCGGGTTGCGACATCGGCGATGGGACCTGGGAAGCCATATTCGAAAAGGCCAGAGGGGTCTACAGGACCTAGAACTGGGGGAGCCGAGGTCGAGTAACCGGTCTGGATTGCTTCTTGGTTGGGGGTGAAGATTTGCTTGGCGGGAATAGGTATCGGTGTCGGGGCAGTTGGTAAATTGGAGGTGGTGTTACTGGTAGATATAGAATCGATCTTGCGTTCGGATTGGGATCTTAGGGAGTACATGGTGGCTGTTATAGCAGCGCCGGCTCCAGCACTTGCGGCTGCGATGACGGCTAACGTGGTTTTGGACATGATGGGCCAAGAAGAAGACTCCCTATAATGGGAGCTTGGCTACAAATTGTAGGCTTCTTATATGAGGATTATGAAGATTATGAGGAATAAGAAGGTCAGGAGGTAGGAGGTAGGTAGGTTGTATGAGCAATATGCGGCTCACGAGGGGGGTGTTACATATGCCCTCGTGGTGGTTCGGCGTGCAGGGAATGTCTCAGATTCGGGTGTGAGGAAATTCCGAATATATTTTTAAATGACATAGTTAGGTTAGTTAGTTAGTACTCAAGCCCTATCGATAATACATGTCCATTGCTGCAAGGTACAATTACGCACAGACCAACCGTTTATTCTAGCTCAGACCCCTGTCCTCGTGGTTCTTGTCACTGTTGTCAGACAATGTCAGTTACTGACAGTCAATAACTACTTAGTACTTGCTTATTAGTCAAACCTTCAACTTTGAACTGCCTGCCTAGTCTCATTCTCATTCTCATTCTCATTTGTTCCTCTCATTCATTCTACACAGCCCCATCACTACTGTTAAAAGATGCGCGTGTTACTATATCAAATGATCTTTGTTTGGTAAACACAACTTTTAATAGCTCACGCCCTGTTCTCAGGCGTGCTTTCAGGCGTCCTCGTCAGCTCGTGGCTTTCGGAACTTTCTCCATGCCGTTCCACATCACTTGCTCTACCGACCCGAGCATCCCGAGTATCCCGAGTGTTGTCTATGCCTCGCTTCACTTCCTGTATAGCTCTGAAACCTTCTTCCAATAAAGTACCCGACTCAGGATCTCGGTCATCTGGGAATAACGCGTACTGGGGTCCATATTTCTTCAACCCGTTCTCAAATTTCAAGTACGCCACACCTTCATGAACCAGCTGCCCGATGGCGAGTCCAAGCAATATCGTGGCTGTCGTCTGCCCAAAATCCCAAGCGTTTTCACTTTCCCCCTCCAGGTACGGTTGATTCTCGATTCGTAGCTTGATCATCATATACAGGTGTAGTGGGAACTGCAGCCCGCTGAGGATCAAGAGCGGTCTTCGGAACTTGGCTGAGCAGAACAACGCACCCAACATGACTAGTAGAAGCCATATCGCCGTAGTAGCTACGTATCCCTTGTCTGATACTGGATGGCCTGCGCTTGACATCGAGAGTCCGGTAGTCACGTAGCAAAATCCGGGCTCCTCCGCCGTTAGAGACCATTCGTCGAGTCGAATTTCGAGGAAGATGGTCAGCGCTAAGAATAGAACGGCGAATAAGTACGAAACGCGGAACCGAGGAGTCCAATGTGCTGGCATGAATCTGTGCAGTCGGTCTTTCGGTGCTTTGGTGTTCGTAAAGGTGTAGCAGACAAGTGCTGCCGCGTTCGAAATGCTGTATGGCCACAAAAAAGATCAGCAACCTTGCAATGCAGGTAACGGTTGGGATGGTTAACACTTACCCGACGAAACTAACGGTCTCGAAGACCAAGCGTGTGTGGTATAGGTCAATAGCATGGCCATGCGCAAGTGCCGTGATGATGAGCGCGATACCTTTCCAATGATATGATTCTCAGTCAAGTTGCACGCGGAGTAAGGGGTCGAGGTACGTGGATTGGCATACCGGTAATCATCTGCAAGTCATTTCCCACCATCAAAATGGAGGACAGGAATCCCAAACGCTTCTTCGTACTCTCATGCTCCGCGGTACCCTCCGGGTGCTTGACATCAAGCCGACCAAGTTTCGTCCAGAAAAAAACCCAGATCGATAAGCTGATGGAAATGAACGCCTGCACACTGAGACCTAACAAGACCTACCCTCCCATCGAGAACATAAGTATGAGAAAAACGTGATCACATTTCAAGAATCAAGAAGGAGACTTACGCCAAAGCCTGCAATGTCAGGCATAGCCTCGCCAACCTTCTCACATTGCGTCGGCTCCCCTTGCAGTCCCGAGGGCTCGGCCGCCTCCATCGCTGTTCCTTATTTCGCTTCTTCTTCTCTATTCGAGTGACGGATCGGAGGCAGGTATAGGTAGGTAGCTTAAAGCCGCAAACCAAGACACTTGGCGAGCGTCAGTAGGGCTGAATGATCTTAGATTGCCAAGTTCGCCAAGTTGTAAGTCGATTGGCGAATGAATGTCTTACGAGGAGACGATACCAAGCTTTCCCAAGCTTTTTTGGTGGTTTTGATTCTCTTCCTTTTTTTTATTTATTTATTCATCTTTTTGTTTAAGCAACTTCTTATATAATCTCAACATCTTACATACACGATATATACCATGTTTTTTTATATGTCTGCCTGCTGCCTATGTATCCCCGTTCCGAGAAGCCATTGCCGATCTGATACTTTTTTTGTGGTGGCTGGTGGGGGGGGGGGGGGGGGGGGGGGGGGGAACCAGCTGAAAAATCCAGGAGCCTAAAAATGATGAGCTGGCAGCAGCCTGGAGATTATTACAGGGGGGGTTCTTAAATAAGTGGCTTCTGCAACTATCGTAGACTTTTCTCTTGAAACTTTGGATCGATTTTGTTTCCATGAACGAATAACTAGAGGTGACGGTTGCTGGCTAAGCTGAGCCAGGCCGGGGTATGTATGTAATAACTAACGGGTGGGAATGATGGGTTAATAGATAACTACCGATGAGTTGTAAACGACACATTCGAGCGTCTGAGTGCCTACTTACCTACTTAGGTAGGCAGGTATGGAGATTGCTTCACGCGCGAGAATCCATAAGGGCCCACGCATTGTTAATTTTATTTTCCTTTTAGTTGATCCTATTTTATAAGAGGAATAGAGGGTATCACGACTACCTACTAGGTACCTAGTACATTCCCTACCGCTTACTCGTCATCATCCTCATCATCTTCGTCCCCCTTTGCCGCCTTAGCCTCCGCCTTAGCCCTTACCCACTCAGCAGCCTTCGCGCTAACCTTCTCACGGCTCTTCGTGTCACCGTTCTTCACCTCCCAGTCCGCCCAGCGCTTGAACCACTTCTTAGCCGCGCGAGCCTTCAGCCCCTTGACTTTGGTGGCACGCTCGAATATGTCGCGGATGACGGTCTTGTCCGCACCCGGTACGTCCTCGTGGTCGAGTAGTTGGTTCCAGAGGTCGAAGCGCTTGGGGAAGCTGGCCAATAGACCCTCGAACATGGTGCGTCCCAGCTCCGGGTTTCGATGTGGCGAGGTGAACTCTAACGCCGCAAACTTGACCATAAGCGGGAAACGCGCGTGGTTCGGAAGTGCTTGCGTAGCACGCGACAGCAACGCGCGCGCACGCTCGGGCTGGTTCTGTACTGCGTGCAGCCAGTGCGCGTAGTTGTACCAGACTTCGGGCGACTGGGCCCCAAACTTCTTGACGAGGGCCTGGAAGAGCTCGTCGGCTTTCTATAATTATTGGTCAGCCTAAGTTTCTAACGAAAGGGTGAATATGAATGAATATAGCTTACCCCGGCCTTATCTTCCTGAATATAAATACTTGCCAAACGCTGGTGAACTTCCTGTTGGTCATTTACTTGGCAGGCTCGCTTGAAAACTTCATCGACACTGTCTTGGGTTCCGAACCGAACCTCCAAGTTTAGATAGGCGATCCAGACGTTGAGCTTTTCTGTCTCTTCAGTGCTGTTAATAGTCGTAACGGCACGATCAGCTACTTCGCGAGCCTTTGCAAGCTCACTGACTTGCATCTGATGAGCCATGTACTCAATCCATAATGCGGACGAGTTGGGTTGGCGATTAAGGAGCTGCTCGTAATCGACCGCTGTTCTTGGGCCAAATGCATCCAAGTCACCGCTCCTGTCCACTTCGATCTGCGGCTTTCGTCGCTTCTTTTTCTTCTGATCTGTGTTCGCATTCGCGTCTGACTCATCATCCGCCGCATCAACATTATCAAGCGCTTTTGCAGACCAGTCAAACCCGCCAGCGTCGAGAGGGGCAACATCATCATCCATCTTGGTATCTTCATCATCACTTGCCTCATCTTCATCATTATCAGTTCCTTTGATGATCACGGTAGCCCCAGCATCTTCCATGTCAGTATCGTCTTCACTGGCTTCATCTTCGTCGTCGAATAATGCAGCGCCGGCCTCATCATCCTCATCGCTCTCGTCGACGTCCATGCCATCGTCGTCCTCAAAGTATGAGGGCTTGAGGCCGAAATTGATCCGTTTCTTCTCCTTATTAAGCTTCAAGATGATGGCTTTGACTACGTCGCCCTCGCTAAAGAGCTTCCGCGCATCTTCGACAGCCTTCTCAGCCATTTCGCTGCGATGGCATAGCCCGCTAACGTTCGCGGAGCCTTCAATGACGATGAATGCACCAAATTCCTCAACCTTTCGGACTTTCCCGATAACTATTTGGCCTTCACGAAGGTCCGACCAGTTGGTGAGCGAAACAAACTTATTGTCGACCACCGAAGACTTGAGGCTCATCTGCACGTGGCCCAAGGTGGTGTCGACTGATGTGATGCGGCCCTTGACAAGCTGGTCGATTTGGTACTCGTCCATCCAGTCTTTTAAGTATTTATCCGAAAGATCGGATATTTTAACCATAGCCGTAACATTTCCACCAAGACTCACGAACAACCCCTTGTCAGAAACGTTCTTCACAAAACCTCGTAGGACGTCCCCTGCATTGACTTGGGCTGTTTTGGTAACCTCACGGTCTTTGACAGGCAGAGAAGAGTTCAACACTCTTGAGGGACGTGTCGAGAGTCGAAGCTTCTTGTTGCTTTTGTCAACGTCGACAATTGATACCCTGATGACATCGTTCTTGTTATATGACAAAGTGTTTGCCTCGTCATAATCATCACTGATATCAATCAAGTGAACCGGTCCAGAGATAACGTCACTGAGTTGCACTATAACCTGTCGTTCATTGATCTTGGTGACGCGAACGGGAAGGACCATGTTCGGCTTTAATTTCTCCCAAGTGAGGTTTGCCGAGGAACTAGAAGAGCGTGCTGAGAGGTCTAGACGCCTTTCAGCCGCGTTCACCGACAGAACGCGAACTTGTAACGCCGATCCAACTGGGAAGGCAGATGCCAAATCGCCAAGCTGAGATACGTCATCAGATATTTCCATGGTGTTGATCCTGCCTCGCACATTAGGCGAAAGGGTCACCCATAGTGAGTTTTTCTCCACGTTGTTTACGAAACCAAGATGCGTAGAGCCTAGTTTTAGATTGTCGTATGATATTGTTAGGGGTGAATCTTGCTTTAGATCGCTTGGCTTCGCGGATAACTCGAGGACTGTATGAGACGAACGATGCGTGATAGGCAAAAAGCGATGATTCCTGGCATCGTGAATACCCAGAACCCGAACTTTGATGGTGTTATTTGCTCGGAAAGAACTCAATGGTGCCTTTGGATTCGATATTTTCTTCCAAGAATCAAATACTTGAGAGGCGTCTATGCGACCTTGTACATTGTCGGCAAGTTTGACGTTCAGCTGTGTACTCTTAACAGATGTAATCTTCGCCTTGGTGACTTTTCCGATGAACAGGTCATCCATTGATGAAATGGTTTCATCTACTGGGTTTTCGATCTTGTTTGATAGATCAGAGGCAGCGCTGTCTTTGGGGACTTTGTCTCCCTCAAAAGAAGATGAAGCAACAACAATTCTGTCATGGTCCGTATCGATAGAATCGATCTTAACAAATATAGGCTGATACTTTTCCAGCCCGAAGCTCTCCTTCTTCTGATCTTCCTGTAGCAATTTCGACTTAGGTAGTAAGGCGGTAATATGGCCACAGAATTGAATGAAAGCTGCTGTGGCGGTAATATTTCTGACGAAACCTTGTCGAAGTTCACCAACTTTAGCTTCCTCCAGGGACGTAAGAAGCTTCCCATCTTGGCTGGCCTTGATGAAGCTAGGCTTCCTTGACAATGCTATGTACCGACGACCTTCGTTCTTGTCCAGTACTACAAGATCATTGAGAACTTGTCCAACATGGATGCGTTTCAAGGCAGATTGGCACTTGCTGGGTCGATCGGCTAGATGCCATATTGGCAACATGGCCTTCAATGAACTGCCGACTAATTCAACAAACACGTCATCTTCGGTCTTCTGAACAACTTTAGCAGAGACAATTTCTCCAAGTTTGAGCTGCTTTAGAGCTATCTGCTTGTCGAGACCGAAGGCAGATGGGTCTTTGCAAGAAAGGAAGAGCTTTTGAGCCTCGACGTCAAAACTCAAGACGTGGACACTGACAACTTGGCCAACTCGGAAATGTTCTTTTGGGTCTTGAATGTAGGCCTCGCTCATTTCCGATACAGGCAAGAACCCGCTGAGAGACCCGTAAAACTTCACAATGGCACCATTGTTGAGCACCTTGATGATTGTACCCGGAATTTGCAGACCGACAGATACCTCATCGAAGGACTTGAGAGGAGTTGTCTCAGAATTAACGAGGGTTTTCTTCAGTGTGAGCTTGACCTGTCTTTTAACTAGATCTGTCGACAGGACTCGGGCTTTGACCTTGAGGCCTTCTCGAAATTTCTTTTCTGGATGCTGTAGTCGAACGTCTGCCATGTGCATTTCCGGGACAAACCCAACAATGTTTTCTGCAAGCTTGATGAGAAGACCACTAACACCGTCTTGGTTTATCATCAATTTCTCAACCTCCCCATGGACAATTTCGCCAATGGGTATGTCTTCAATTCGTAGGAAGGGCTGCTCTAGAATATGTTTCTCGAATGATAGGTGAAACATGCCATCGATGGCGTTGTATCCTACCACCCGGCCGCGATGTATAGAGCCTGTTTTGAAGGGACCAGATGACTCGGAAAGAATATCGACCTTGCCGTCTTTGACTCTAGATATGTGCACAAACCCAGGTACTCCTTCGATGCCAATATCGACAAATAGACCAATCTCTGGATCGACCTTAGTGACGGTACATTTCTCTACCACTGAAGATATTGGGAGAGCTTCCATGGGTAGTTTACTCGAAGAAGTCGACATTGAACTCAAGGATACCACGTGATCCAGGAGAGAAATGCCTAGTTTTGGGTCTTGGGCTGCTGGGAAATTGCATATTACGCGGGCCTTGTATTTCTTCCCAACCTTGAACTTGGATTCTAGATCTAAGGCTTTGGGACCAAGGCCTGAATGGATCAAATCAGCCGTGACATCTAACGATCCCATGATCTTGCCGATTATCCCACGTTTGGCGATGTCAGATACCATGAACTCTACTGCGGATCCTGGCAAGAATGAGTTGATCGTAGTCGCTTCCGACGGAAAGTTCTGAACCTTTCCAATCTTTTTGGGGAGAGTGGTCAGCTGCGCAACCTTGCTGTTGGCGCTTTTGCCCGTCACGAGACAGAGAACAACACCCCCAGGCTGCATTTGGGAGTCAGAAATACCCTCGGCCAGCTCTTTCCGGGGTAAGAATCCACGGAGATCTGAATCATGAAGCCCAAGTTCCATGACGAAACCGTGGTCCTCAGAACTAACGACCGTTGCCATTACTGTGCAGTTCGGGACAACATCCTGGCTACTTAAGCCCGTATTCGTGAGATCTGGACGTAGCGATAACCCAATATGTTTCCTAGGTTTCGCGGAAGTGGCCGTCGACTCTTCGATGGTTGATGTGACATAAGCGCGGAGGTACTGGCCGATTTTGAACATGTCCTTCAGGTTAAGACCATCATCCTCAGCATCATCTGCTTCTTCCTCTTCGTCCGCGGCTTCGGCTGCTATCTTGTCGTTCAAAGCAGGAGAGATGGCCGTAATTGGCACATGACCAGAGAGGTTGTTGGGTAGAGCGAGTATTAATTCTAATGGATTGATTTCGGCGACTTGACCAAGGACTAGAGAACCTTTAACCAATCTCTGGATATGATTGTAAGTATATAATGAATGAAATTGGGAAGAGGAATGAGGTTGAATTAGAACATACCTTATAGTTGAGACTTTCAATCTTTGCACCTTCTTCATCGTCATTGGCACCTCCAAGTTTCCCGTCCTTCGAGGGCTTAGATCTTCTCTTCTTGGGGGCTCGTTCTGGCTTCTTTATACCCTGACCAGACTCCTGCTCGAAGAGAACATCCTGTTTTGCCTGTATTGATATCTGCTTATGTTCAAGGGGCGTAAGGACGCTACCACCACCACGAGGAAATAAAGGCTCTTCTTCTTTTAAGCGCGAGACCGTAGTTGCAATTGCAGGTTTGGGATTCGTAGTCGGTTTCGCATCTTTCGCATCTTTCGGAGCAGATGTCTTGTCGGACTTGGATCGTTTCGACGGTCGCGAATCACTTTGCGCTTTGGGTGCTTTCAACACTGAAGATGCTCCAGGGGCATCTTTCCTTTTTAGTGAGCCCATTGATACGATAGAATGGACATCAACTTATGTTAGGTGTATATTGGCGCTTGTAGTTAGGAAATCTGCATTAGAACATTTCTGGCCCAGACATCTAATAACTTTTTTTTTTTCCTTAGCTGCTCGTTATCGGTTATCGATAGACTTTGAAGTTAGATAAGACTAGTTACATAAATTTAAGAAGGGGCCCACTCACCCCACCGTAAATACAACTGTACTATGCCGTATGAACCTCCAACATCGAAGGCTTCTAGTGGCAATAACTACCTAGTACCTAGTTAGTTAGTAGTTAACTGCCTAGTAGGTATTGTACATTTGACTTTGGCTTTCAGGGGGGTAAAGTTAGCATGCTAACGTCCCACCGGTCCCACTACAGCTTGCAGCTCCGAGGCTCAGGGTAGGTTTAGCAACTGGAAGGTTGGTATGCAACCTATTACGAGTAGACACCTTACTGCCTGACAATCTCAAACCTTTTTTAACAGGCGCGACGCATAAAGGATTTACAACTTAAACTTATTAACAATACAAAATAACAAATAACAATAACAAATAACACACAAATAACACACAAATAACACAAACTTGCTAACTTGACTCAAGTCGGTCTTTTACGGAGATGATAATACCTAATAAGCATGAGCCCTCGAAAGCGTATAAGGCCAAATCCTTCTACTGAAGATAAGAGTAATGCCACTTTACCTGCGACTTTACCATCACAGGCCAATAATTCCATTGCGTCACTATCCTCGAAGTCGTCAAAGTCGTCAAAGTCGTCCAAATTGTTATTTTCGCCTACAACTCCATCAATGCCACCCGCGAAAAAAGATGGTTCAAACACGCCTTCATCTTCTAGAATCAATGATATAAAGCAGGTCTGTAATCTACCAGATGATTTATCCATCTATTCATTCATTCATTCATTCATTTATATGATTCGTCGTAAAACCAATAATCCCCAAAGAGCTCCTTGCTGACCGAGGCATGCCATAAACCTTAGGTGCGCAAGTCTCGGAGTTGGTATGGTTCCTGGCCTCGAGTACCCAAATCCTCTGCTTCGACCCAAGTATCTCATCAAAATATCATGGGCGGCACACTACGTCCCGATGCTTCTCCTGACTTTAGCCGCTTTGACACCAAGAAGAGCGACACTTCGAGCATTCCTGATGACCAACCTACGAGCACACCTCCTAAGATGTCCGAGACGGTCGTGCAATCTGACCAAGAGGGTAGAAACTCTACAATAAAACCTCAGGAAGCGACCAAGTCTGATAGTACTAATGGGGCGGATGCACCGAAGGATCGAGGGACACCTAGCACAGCCAAAGGCAACGAAGAAGTAAAACCATCGGTAGAAGCAACGCAGCAACCCCAGGCCTCTGGCTGGTTGGGATGGCTCGGTATGTCATCACAAGTTTCACAACCGCCTATGGCAGACGTACCGAAGGACGAAGTTATGGAAGTTGATCCGCCAAAAGAACCCGAAAATGTGCAACCAAATCCGCCTGAGCAAACATCTCCCGAACCTACACTCGCGCCGGGAGATGATGCTGGATCTACAAAGCCTGCAACATCATGGTTCGGCTTCTGGTATTCATCAGCACCGGCCACGACGGTACCAGTACCCTCGGCGCAAATGACCACCAATCTTGAAGTATCAGCCCAAGAGTCTGCCCCCCAGAATACGGAGGATGTGGTCATGGAAGATGCTCCACAGACAAAAGCGTTAGAAGTTGCCAGGCCGTCCGGAAGTTCAACCTGGGCGTTCTGGTCAAGAGATACATCAGGCCCAAAGGATGAGGCGAAAACAGCTGGTGCCTCGGAGCCTGGCGAGCTTGCTATTATTGGAGATGGGTCTGAGGCACACCCAAAACGCTCAAGTAGTGCCGAAGTTGATGGGAATCCTTCGCTTGTGAAGGAACCTTCGAGTATGCCGAAGGAAATTCCAGCCAAGGCAATTTTATCTAAGCGGAATAAGAGGGTGCGACCACAATCTATAGACATAGATAATCCGATTTCCAGACCAGGCACTCCGCATTCCGACATATCTACCAAGACGACACCGTCGAGATCAACTATTCCGACACAAAGCAAGTCTTCTGCACAAAATTCGCTTCTACCCTCGTTTCGTAATACGTACCGGATGAAGAACAACCCATCTATCATTAAGCAGATTACGCAGCTACTTCTACGAACCCAACAGCCCCCCGCAAACCACGTTTTCCTTGTCAAGGAGCCCCCCAAAATAAAGAAGGCTGTCGCTATTGGTATACGGTACGTATGGAGATTTATCCATTTGGGACTCGTCCCAAAACTTGGCATTTAGTCTTGCGCTCTCAGTTTTGCTACCTTCATAGAAGCTAACGTCTTTGTAGTATGTCGCAACGTTTCTATTTTGTGTATCCTTGTCTTATCTTGCATGATGGAACATGTGTTGTTGGGAGTAAGTTTCGGGCTTTTGATCAGGGGACTAACATGAAGCAGACGGTCTTTTCCCAGCCTCATATCTCAGGCCGATGATAGGTCAACCCACTGGAACTTCTATTCGTTTCGCGAACCATGGTGCCGACGCGATTAGAAGATGGGCGGATAGCCATGGCTGTGGTGACTGCGAGATAGAAAAAGTCGCTCTTGAGGGCGAGGGCAAGATCGGAGAGAGGGTCGACAACCTGTGGAAGCTTCTTCTTAACTGGGTCGACCACATCCGTGGCGCTGATCTTATTGTTCTAGCCTGCCATTCCCAAGGGGTCCCTGTTGGTTTAATGCTACTCGAAAAGCTGATAGACTTAGAGATCGTAACCCGCTCCAGAATCAGTGTGTGCGCTATGGGTCAGTAAACCATATCCTTAATAACCAACGCGGTACTTATGACTGACCTTGGAAATTAGCGGGTGTTTCTCTCGGACCTTTTCCTGACTACAAGTCCGGTATGGGTAGTAAGTAATTTTGAATCACTTAAATCCTCCCGTACTTTTCTTTTGGGGCTATATACGCACCTTGCGAAGCCTATGCAGGTTTCATTGCCTAAGAACAGGTCCCCAAGGTATGAACAATCATTATTGACCATAGGTGCTGCAGTGATCATGGGTTCGGCTGCCGAACTTTGGCAGTTTGCAGAGCCGGACAGCGACATATCCAAAAGATATCAACATGCGCTCGAGGTGGTTGTTGGCTATGGTGCACGTATTACAGTAAGATCTTCCGATTCTCAGCCCTTTCCTTATCACCGTGCTATTTTATTAGATGCTAAGGATTGTAGTATATTGGTAGCATCGACGACCAATTGGTTCCATTAGAATCTGCGATATATGCGCCTGCATCGCATCCTTATATATATCGTGCTGTATTCATAGATGGACGAGTTCACGCTCCAGATTTCATAGCCCATCTAGTTGGGTTCGCACTAAAACTTCGGAATCTGGGAATCTCCGACCACGGGCTCATCCGTGAGCTTTCCGTGTCGCTTGCTGGAAGTCTCTATTCAGGAGATGGCCATTCGAGGCTCTACGACGATCAACAGGTCTACGAGTAAGTCCCAAGCAAAATCGTTGCGTACATGAAGATTACTAACCTACCTACCAAAGCCTGGCCCTAACGCATGCTCTCGAAACAACTGATGTTTCTGGCGTGCCCTGCCGAATTCAAAAGCCAGACAAATTAGTGAATCCCAACCCCTTTTTGCTGCCGTGGATTATGCGTGGGCTATTGGAAGAAGAGTTTGTCAAGACGGAATTATACTCAGAGACGGCTGAATTGCTTCAGCAGTTTGATGATTGGTCACCTAGCACCAAGGCACTCAAGGATGTCAAATACAGACTTGAGGCTGTCCGATCAAGGCTCTAGCATATTTGATCTACGCAGTCTGTTTTCAGCAATTCAAATAGACTACGTATTATCTTGTGGAGTTTGGGCCGGTTATTGGAAACATTGGAGGAGTCAGGCGGTCTGGTTTACCTATGTAGTACATACCTTTGTGCATACCTACATATGTAGGTAAACACGAAGTGGATATCCTCTTGGGTCACGATAGTTACTTCGTACCTAAGGTCAGAATGTATTATGTGCGTTGGCATACATTGATGGGTCGGTGGCGATATACATGCATAATTCTCCGGGCGTTCTACTCATGTACAAAATATTTAATTTATTCAATCAATCTTAGCTTAACTCCTTGAGAGTCGAGACCTTTACACACACTATGTATTAACTACATATGTATTTACATATCCACGTACATAAAATGAAATGGGGACTTGAATATTAAGATAGACAAATTCATTGACTAAACGAAAGGGCGGAAAAGACGGGACGGGTTCAACCGAAGTTGGCTCATTTCCTATCAGATCAATGCTCTTGAACGAGACCACGCAATAAGTAAATGAGTATTAAATTATAAATTTATAACTAAAAACCCGATTCAATGTTCAAGTTGTATACCACTACATCAAGGGGCTGTTGAAGTATTAGTTACATATGTATGTATGTATGATTAAACTCTTTCACGAACATGTCAAATATCAGTCAGCCTTGGATCACAAACGTTTCCCTGTCAGTGGATTTACTCAGGGGTTATAATTGGTGATGCAAGTAGCACTAGTATCAGGCTACTAACCGGTGGTACCGGTCAAAGGTTCGAATTAACTGTAATAGTGCAGATTATGTTTTAGCGCATGCTTTCCACCAATGCGGCTGCTGCGTTGTGACGTGCATACTACATTGTATCACTACCTAGTAGGTACTGTACAATACCTATCTGATCCTATCATATTTCCTGTAATAGTGGCAGGTACCAACTAGCCAGTCAGCTTTTTCAACGCTGTTCAAATGGAATACTAGGTAGTGTACATAATTTACAGCACCTACAGTACATATGTAGGTACCTACCTATCTATAGTAGTACCTAATCTCACATTAACGATCTTTTTATTTATTTTTAACTAACAACGATCAACGATCCCTCCCGCCGGTGACAGAACTGCACATGTGTGATGATCCTAACGTTAAACAACTTTGAGGCTCAAGCTTAAGCTCAAAGCTCATGCTTACCTGCGTCGTACCTAGCCGGCTACCTCACCATTAACGGGTCCACGTCGCACGTGCATCTAAGTGCGTAGGAATTTCAAGGTACAATTAAAAAAAAAAAGAGGACAAGTGCAAATTAGGGGAGAACAAAGCCTACATAGTACCTATTCTTACATCCCTTAACCAACATCTTACCTCCTATCCCCTACTTACCTTACCTACCAACCAACTTCGATGTGCAACGAGATGAACCAGCCCCTACTTCGAAGACTCGGATGATGCAGGGAAAGCAAGAAATCAACGGCATCATGTACGAATAAAACTGCTGATACCTACCTCCAAGTGACATACTAATCTCTTATTGTAAGCCAGCAACGCGGGACGCGCCTCGCCTAAGGTGCTTTCGTTATGGCACTCCTAAACCCGACCTTCATATTCGGCCTCCTCCTCCTCCTATACCTATCGTCCTTCGTTCTCTTTGCCGCGCTTCGCATATTAACCGGCATATCCATACAACGAGTTGGATACTTCTCCCTGCGACGACTAGCCTATACCCCTAAAGATGGCATCAAGATCCAGATTCGTGGCCTCGGCCTTAACCTCCACCGCCCAACTTTCTCTCAACCAACTTGGCTTAGCATTGTCGTGAGCGAATTGGTTGTGACGGCGGACATCAAACAGCTTGAGGGCCGCAAAAAATCAGGAGTTGACTCCAGTGGAAGTGAGAGTGAAGATGAGGGAGATAAGGGACTACAAGATGACAAGACCAAGACTCCACCTAAGCATTCCAAGCGGACTACTCCGAAGGACACTCGCAGTGCTACTTGGAAACAGCTCACAAAGCTAAAAGAACGCATAAAGAAGCTTCACCGAAATGTCGATTGGCTTCGCATGGTGGATATGGTGGCCACCGACTCAGCGGTTCACATTGTGGATGTTGGTAAGGTGCAGTTCGGTAGCTTCACCATGGCCCTGGATACACGTAATCGTATGGTCGATCGCGCACGCTTTTTCTTCCAGACCAGATCCGACAAACTCCGGCAACAACAGTCCGCTGAATGGATTGTTACATTGCGAAGTGTCCTGTTCACGGCTAAGGGAGGTGAGGCTATAGAGATATTGGATAGTGCCACCCTCAACATCCATGGATTCCTATACGATGATCTCGACGGGCTTCGAGATGCTGCCATTGCTCTGAAACTTGGGAGAGTCCATATTCCTTACGACGATATGATAAGCTGCATGGAGCGTTTCCAGAAATCCAGGGGTCCATACCAGGCAACCTACAAGCAGGTTGAGTCACTGGAAGTGGCAGTCGACAAGGTCATCCAAGAGATCAGCACGCCTGGCAGTACCGATCAAGAGTTAATGCAGACGGTATCCGATTCGAAAGAGTTTGTGAGCTCTATACTTCGAGGAATCAAGGAAGTTCAATTTGCAGTAAGCTTTGTTAGCTTTACCAAGGAGATAACTGGCGTGAAATCATCAGGACTGCCTTTACTTCTGAATGCCTCTATGAAGGAGGTCGGTATCGACTTGCATCGGTTAGATCCTAAGTCTCCAGCTCATCGAATGTACTTTCCCTCAAAGGATATTGCACATGAAGCTCTGGCTGTTGCGCTCTCAATCTCCGTCGGATTTGACGATGGCAATGGAAAGCCAGAAAGGGTGATATATGTTCCCATGGCCACCACAACGGTGAAAACTACTCTGCCCTCGAAAACCGTAGAGCTCTCTGATGTGGGAAGCGCTGAAGAGAGGAATGCGAACATCCTCTTCGCCAATTCTGTTGTTACTTCACCTTCTATTGATCTAGATCCAAAACATATTCCAGTGCTTCTTGCTCTCCTTCGGCGCCAGCCCAAAGCACCAAAGGCTCGCGTACAACAGAGACACAGGCTTATTTCTCGCCTGCTGCCAAAAGCCAACATCAAGTTTTCTATGCACGAACCAGTCCTAAGGATATCGCTTCCTCCAGTCGAAAAGACCGACGACCCAGACGAATTCGACTTAATAATTTCTTCGATCTCCTCTATTTCTCTAGATCTTGAATCCTTCCATTCGGCAGTAGAAGACATGCATTACTCCTTAGCGTCGTCTATGCGAGTTCAGACGCACCACCTCTATTATCAGACAACCCAAGGCAATCGCTTTGACTTGATTGAAACGGAATCCTTTGACTTAAAGATCCAACTCTCGGCGACTCCTGACGTCCATGTAATTGCCACCGGCCATTTGCAGACTTTTGCCATTCGTATGACTCGTCCTGAAATCACGAATGGTCTACGTCAGATATTTCGCCAGTTGAAGCTGGATACCAAGCCGGACAAGCAGGCAAGATTTAGGACACAAAAGTCGCCAAATGCCGTTCGCGCCTTGCCGCAGTGGCTGCTTCATTTCACAGTGCAGGTTGAGGACTTCAGTGCCGAGGTGACTGGAAGCGACGATGACTTCCCAGGGCTTACCCGAGGCATAGTGTTACAGATGGATTCGTGGTCGGCTGAGTATCGTGCTCAAAGATTAGACACTGTTAAGAACCGGCCAATGTCCAGGAGACGAACAGTGAGTCGGTCATTCCTCCCCGATCCGGAATTTCTGAGCTCCCTTTCTATGCCGCCGTCCCCACGGAAAAAGCAGCAGAGCGACGGCGATGGGCGGAAACTTACGGTTCACACACGTGGTCTGGAAGTTTTCATAATTGAAGCGCCAGAGAAATGGGAAGTAGAGCCGTTTATTCAGATGCCTCGATTTGAAATAGCTCTATCAACGCATAGTGATGCTCAAGGACCGATTCTCCACGTTCATTCTCATATGAAAACCCTCCTTCTCCGCTACTCGCTCTTCCGCCATTATTCAGTGGGTGTTGCCATCATGGTTTTACAAAAGGCGTTCACGAGAGGACCGGAATCGCAAACGGAATCGCAACGTCCAGAACCAGCAAGCCCAAGGACAGGCTACTTAAGCCCGCCCATGGTATCGCCAGATTCGCCAATCGCTAACCAGATGGACGGTTTTCATCGGATTTCGAAGGAGCTCGTTACGTTTGACATCAAGGCTGCTCTGATTCAGGTCAAGGCCGAAATGCCTGATGATCCGCCTTTGATGCTGCAGATCTACGGCGTGGAGGCTGGTCGGCAGAGGTGGTCGTCCCCATTCTTCTTCTCGAAGTTAATACGTCTGTATGCTGGCGCACCTCGAATGCGGGGAGTTTGGGCGCGTATTGCAAGTATCAAGACTATTCGTTTAGATTATCGCGAGTCACGCAGAAAGATGTCATCAGGAGGTTTCCATGATGATAAAATGTTTGACGTAGTGACTGATGCTATACGACTAGCAGTTCCTCACGAACTGATTATTAGTGAGATATCTGACAACATCATCAATGTTATCAAAGCAAGCGAGCAACTTCACCACCGTTTCAAAACTGGCACAAATGAGTACATACTAGAAAAGCCACCGGAGGGCCCCAAGAACGTCCCAAAGATCTCTTTTAGGACCCGTACTCTCTTGTTTGAGCTTGAAGATGGTGCCTTCGAATGGAAACTGGGGGTTATCTACAGAGCTGGACGGGTAGAGCAGCTGCAGCGCCTCGCACGCGAAGAAGCTTTCCGGGTCAAGGCGAAGAAAATACACGAAGAAGAAACAAGAAAAGATTCGCATCGGCTTCGCAATCGATCGGCGATGCCTAGAGGCAGGACCGGTGCTCCGAACACATCCTTCGCGCGTAGCAAGAGTGAGGATGGCCTCTCCAAAATAGGCCGTAGTCAACGGTCTCATAGCGAATCCCAGAACCCTCGGTATGATCCAGAAGCAATACCTAGTATGAGTGGGCGGGCACACGTGTCCATTCAAGAAGCCAGGGTCAAGCTTCACGAGCACAACGCTCAAAGCTGGAAAAAGCGCATTAATCATCACTATGTAATGGCAAGGAACGGCATGAAGGAACTCCGCGGCCTATTCTGGGGCCCGGATCAGCTCCCCGACGATCTTGAGGACAACGAGAAAATCCTCGAAGTGCCCCAGCGACCAGCATTGATGGGTGCAGTCATAACTGATTTGCATGTAGTGATTGATAAGCCATCATTCCCGATGCAAAAGCTACCGGATTTCCTGCATAGTGTCGGGAAAGGGATGCCAAGGGATATGAAGTATTCCCTTTTAATACCCATGAATGTCCAGGTCAGTATGGGCGAATTACGAGTGAGCCTCAGGGATTACCCTCTCCCTCTACTCCATGTCCCTGCCATAAAGCCCGGCCAGTCGACGAAGCTTGCAGCCTTGTCCCTCAAAACGGACTTTGTCATTGCAGAAGAGTACCGGGACAGCTCGTCAAGCCGTAGGATCAAAGTGCAAATCACCCCCCCTGGCAATGCAGAGCCGGGAGTTCCGAATGGAGGCTTCGCGATTGATGTCCGTCGCACCATCGGACCCGTCAAATCCTTCTCGGACATATACGCCGACATCAATACTGCATATCCCACCCGGATCACTTGGGGCCCTTCATATCAGCCAGCTATCCAGGATATGATGATGGCCATCGAGTCATTCACGAAACCACCGTTGGATCTTTCCGAGCGTGTAGGGTTTTGGGATAAGATCAGACTCAGCTTCCATTCCCGCCTTCGAGTAGCATGGAAAGGGGATGGTGATGTGCATCTAGCTCTTAAGGGCTCGAGAGATCCGTATAGTGTCACGGGCGAAGGTGCTGGTTTCTTGCTATGCTGGCGAAACAATGTGAACTGGAACATCCACACCGTAGATGACCCGAAGAAGTTCATGATGGTGAACAGCGACGAATTTGTCCTCGCAGTACCAGATTATAGCCACCAGGTCAGAGAGGCATCGCGCCAGGTTGGAGATGATGAGAGCATGACAAGCGAAAACAGTTTCAAATCCGGCTCTTCGTTCAAGAAGGTGGTCATGAAACTATCTGGAAATGTCCATTGGATGGCTGGGCTTGTCTTCGAAAAGGCCATTGAAGATGGGAAGCGAAATTACCAGTTTAAGCCACATCACGAGGTCATTATGAAGTCCCCTGAGTACAGCGAGGTGGGCGATGATGGCCTCCCGTATGATGCTTTCCGAGGCTTTAGGAGTGAACATATACATCTTTCCATCGCAGTAAGAGCACCGGCTGATCGAGATTGGGCTTCATCTGAAGTTCAGTCATCGAAAAGCTATAACACTGTGCATCTAACTCCGCGGTTCTTCACCCATTTCTTTGCCTGGTGGTCTCTTTTCAGTGGCCCGATGTCACTTCCTGTTCGTCAAGGGTCTTTGTGGCCTGGAAGAGAAAAGACCAGCAAAAAGTTTGGAAGACATCTCGGTACGATCAAGTACGACCTTCTCTTGGCTCCGTTGTTCCTTAGTCATATATACAAGCATAAAGATGTCGAAGACTATTCCGAGACCTCTGTATCGGCTACAGGCATTAAAGTTCGATTCGACAGCTTCATGCTCGACATCCACCAACGCCGGGAGGAGTTCAACACCCGGGATCAGGGTCGCAAAACGAACGGCAGAACAACCGGCATGAAGATGAACGCAGCTCAGCTCGATCTAGTATCCGCAGATGTCCGTGCCGTTTCTGCTAGTATGAAGGGAACGACAACTGAGGCCATCAAGAAGAATTCAGTTTCAACTCTAATCACGCAACAAGAGGACGACGGTACCGACCTTTCTCATTTCACCATTCCCGACAACGATTTCAGTTGGGTCGACATGGACGATTTTGTTGAGCTTGATTGGATCCTGCCCTCGGAACCTAACCCAGACACAAAGATCTTGCCTTTAGTCTTCGCCCCCCGTGTTACCTACTTCAGACAGACCGACATTGAAGGTATCATAGATGGTGACCCAGATCGCACGAGTCCATTTGGCGACGAACCCACACATCTTTGTATAATGAGCCAAGATGATGATCCTAGGAGGGTTCAAGCTCAGCTCATTCAGTCTCGGTTGGACCAATTACGCACTCAGATTACCGCCAATACACGGAATCTAGGGGATGCTGAACTACGCGTGGTTCGGGATAATGGCAACGATCCAGATCTGAAGTCGGACTTTGAAATGCTTAGCAAACATGCTACCGTCTTGGAAGAGAAACGATCGTTTATGGAAGACATGCTGCAACAAATGGCTATCAACGCATCCAATAATGATCAAGACGGTCCAGGAGGCTACGAAGCTACGAGCAATGAATCTCAAGAATGGACGGACATTGGGGACGGAAAGATCAGAGTACCAGCAGGGGCAGAATTCGCAAGTGACTTCAAAAACAGATTTGTTATCCACAATATGCAGCTGAAATGGAACAACCTGCTGCGAAATATCATCCTCCGATATAGCCACCAAGTGAGCCAACGCCGCGGTTTTGTCTACTACTTATCTCGGCCGGCCGTTAAATTCATCCTGGACATCGTCGAAGAACAAACCAGGGCCAAACAAAATAGCAAGCCTGCCAGCACAGCACCTAACGACACACAAGCGCCTTCATCTACGGCCAGCGGTGGGCAGGCCGGTGATACTGATCCAGATATTGAATATCGCATCAAACAGATTTTAAGAGATGGCAGAAAATATGTTGATGCCGATGGATATTCAGTGTCTGAAGGACCCGTCAATACGAACATGGAAGATATTACTAGCGGCATTGCTGAAGAATTCGCTCCTCAGAATTCATACCACGTCCGTTTGATCGCACCGCAGATACAACTTCAAAGCGAGAAGAACAAGAAACACGTGGTGCTGATCACAGCCAAAGGAATGGACCTCAAAGTGGTCGAGGTTATGGAGAAGGCCAGACTGTTTGATCAGGTCAGCGGATTGGTCCAACGACGATTTTTGCTTAGGATGGATAGTGCACAGTTCTTCGTGACACACCAAAAATGGTTCTCTGGCCAACTTCTAACCATGTACTCGGGTAACACGTATGGTACACCTGCCGGTTCGTCGTGGCCTCCCTGGGTACCCATGGAAGTCATGTACGATTTCCAATCCGACCCTTTCGGGTTCAAGAGAGTTGTGCAGAAGACATCGGCTATGCTGAGATTCGACAAGTTCAATACTCTCAGATTGAAGTATAACGATGAGGTCAACAGCGAATCTAATCCCCTCGCAGCAGAGAGCACCGAAAGCAGGATGGACAACCTCTGGGTAGAGTTTCCTCAGGCTAGGGCTCTCTGCAATTCATCGCAATACTACGCCGTATACGTCATTGTGCTCGACTTGCTCATGTATAGCGAGCCTCTGGAGAAGACGAGAAATGAGAGGTTGGAGAAGATCATACTGGCGTCAGACTTCAGCGACCTCCGAGGGACACCAGAAATGGTTACCAAGTTACAAGAGCGCATTCGGCAACTAGAAGATATCAAGGCGCACTTCCAGGTTCATTCGAAATATCTTGACAGGAAGGGATGGCAAGATAGACTACTCCTAGAACGTGACCTCGCTGCCTGTGAGGATGAGTTGTTCTTTATGATGAAAGCCATCACCACCTCGCAACGAAAGTTCGACAACGCATCGCAGAGCAACGCCTTGCTGAGATGGACTATTTCGGCAAAGGAAATTGTCTGGCATCTCATTCGAGATAATAACGAACCCCTGGTTGAATTGCAATTGAGAGACGTAGAGTACGACCGGACCGATAACTCGGACGGTTCGCATGTCAATTTAATGCAAGTCGGCAAAGTGTTGGGCTTAAATCTCATGCCCGATGCGATCTATCCAGAAATGGTTGCGCCCTACTATGAAGACGAAAAGGCAGCCCTAGCCAGCTTAGATGGGATTCAAATGGTTCGTGTCTACTGGCACATGCTGGAGGCCATTGCAGGTATACCTGTGATGGACCACTTCGAAGTCAACTTGTTTCCTCTCAAGATCCAACTAGAGCACGAGGTGGGGAAGAAGCTCTTTGAATATATATTCCCTGAAATGGATGAGGATCAGGCCGACGACGAGACTGATTCACCCCTCATTTTCAAATCAACCTTCCTTGGTGATGCGGAGGACGAAAATATACCAGATGAAGCTACGCCTAACTCTAGTAGACTTGGTGCTTCGCTCTCTGAAGAGCCTTCATTTTCCACGCGGGCAGGGTCTTTGGACCTTCGACTACGGCCGACCATGACCTTGGATCCACGCCAGTCTGATGAAGGCGACCAGAAGCTCAAGGCAGCTAGTGTTCATTCGGGTGACGGTGGCAGTGTGTTCCGCCTTTTCGGTCAAAAGACGCTGAGCAAGAAGCCATCACATGAATCTCTCCAGTCCAGCAATCCTCCGCAACAGAAGGCGGTAATCGGCCGAGCGGCGACGATTGCTTCAGTCAGCGGCGAGAATAAGAAGGGTGGTCGGTTCGGACTCTCCCGAAAAGCTGCTAATTCCGAGGACAAACCATCGGATGATCTCACAAAGATGATGGCGCGCGCCTCCAGTTACATGACATTTGCGTATATCAAGATGCCATCAGTTGTTCTATGCCTCAGCTACAAGGGCAAAGGCGAACGAAATCTGGAAGATGTACACGACTTTGTTTTCCGGCTGCCTATAATCGAATACCGCAACAAGACCTGGTCCAATCTCGACCTCGCCCTAGCTCTGAAATCTCGTGTGATCAAGGCTCTGATCTCTCATACCGGCGCCATTATTGGAAACAAGTTCAGCAAGCATCGACCCAATATAGCACAACAAAGCAAGTTGAGGGAGCTTGCTACTAGCAACGTCCTACTTGCAACACCGTCTATACCTAACAGCGGCGAAAATAGTGATGATTCGTCAAGCTTGCATGGAACTAGCCCGGCTGATTATTCGCAATCACCGCCGAGAAGCATAACAAGCGCCCATTCGAACATCCCGGGGCCGCAGCGATCGAACAGTCGAAGCTCTAGTGTCACTTCATCGCGCTCATATAGTCGCTCTCTTTATAGCAACACGGACAATAATAGCCGCACTGCACCACCTTTGCCCTCATTTGTCAAGATGAGGCCACCAACCCCGACAGAACGAACGAACACTGGTCTAGGGATTGACTTTCCGCCTCGGCCAAGTACCAGCGCGAGTATGAGCCTAAGTCCATTCCAAACATTGACGAAAAGCGTCACCACAGTCAATGACAAGGATAAACAGAAGTCGGGCAACTCCGGATTCTTCAAGGGAAAGTTAAACGCCTTTACAAACCGGCTAAAGGATCGAGATAACAGTAACGCCAAGAACACCCACGAGGACGAGCCCGAGCCCGAGCCCGAGCCCGAGGGGGCGGAAGAGTACGAAAGCGAAGGAGACAAATGAAAAGACCAAGTTGAATGGAAGGAGATCCTTTTGACAACATAATCAAGCTTCGTCGAGAATATTCGAATAATAATCAATGATACCCCCCAAGAGTTAGAAGGACCCAATAGGTGGTTTTTATAAGTTGGACGAGGTGGACATGTATAAATAATTGGATTCCAACCCCCACAAAGAAACAAAGAACCCCTGGCTGTTTGCTCGAGCTTGGGTACCTCTTGCTGGTCACGATCGCCTTGCACTTTCGAATTCGCTACGAGCAGTCCACTATATACTGTCTTCTTTTTATTCCATTCGAAGTCGGAGACGGGTGGACAGACGATGCTACACTATATAAACCAGTAGCAAACCCCTCGAGACTAGCAGAGTCAAGCCAGAGACACACAGACAGACCTAGTTGGCGAATCCTAATCTGTACGTACCTAGGTAACGCATGGTTCACTATGTACAATACCTATATGTCGATATATGCGAAGACCTGGCCAACTCTTTACCATGATTGGTTTGTTGGTTGGTTAACCAGGCAAGCGGGTAGGCTAGGAGTCAGGTAGAAGGAATGGAAAGGAGAAAAAAGGATGGGATTAGAAAGGAAGAAGAAAGAAAGAAAAAGAAGAAACATTTGCATCGGTGGAAACTGAAAAACGAAGCGTATATGTAATGTGTTCTTGATAGTTCAATAAGTATAATTAATTACTTCAATTTAATGAATTGTGATATTGATTAGGTACACTGCCTGTCTGAATGGCTGTGGTGAATAGTGCCGAGGTGGGTGTTAGGAGTGTTTTTTATTATACGGCTCCCAACGACTGTGTCGTAGAATCAGTAAGATACGTACCTAGGCACCCAGTCGACATGACACTGCCACTCCTGGAAAGCCTTAACTAGAGTGATTGATTGTTTACCCATAACTTATCCGTACCCTTGACCGAATACCTAATACCGAGTTCTCGGTGGCGCCGTAGCTGGTCGAGTGCCCTCGACATCTTACGTTGCGTGAACGCTGCGTATGCGACTAGTTATATAAGTAGCTAGATAGTGGCCGTGGGGGTGTGCAGAGTGGACAATCGAGGGATGGCAACCACTTCCTTCTCGAGTTAATGGCCAATATCCTCATTCCTCTCTGCCTATCAAGATAACTCTTTCTCCGTAATATCCCGAGTGCCTAAGTTACTGATCTCGGTCGACTGGGCAACAGGCTAGGCTGTAGTGGTTCATGTCCTGCAGCTTGGCTTCTCGAACTAATCGATGAATTCCTTGGGCCTAAAGCTCGTTTGTTTTATCATCACCCCCCAGTCGCAACAGCGCCGTCAACATCCAACATGAACCCGGGGCTCCAGTACTCCCACTCAGCAGCCTGCTTATCAACCCAGAGCATGCCCTCGCCAAGGAGGTCGTCAAGCGCGGTCTGCGCGCGGGCGCGGGACCAGCGCAGGTTGAGCATGAGCATGTTGACGGCGACGTAGCCGAGCAGCTGCACCGCCTCCAGCACCGCGGTCTGGTCCGTGTTGAGCTCCTTGGGTATGGAGCGGATGTACGCCTTGTTGCCGAGCCGCACGACCGCGTACGCCGAGCCCAGGGGCTGCAAGGTTCCCACCGCCCGCAACACGTCGTCCTCGCTCACCTCGGGCGACCCCTCCATCCGCCCCCGCTGCAGCCGCTCCCGCACCTCGCGCACGCCCAGCAGGCCCCCGTTCTCCCCGCGCGTCGCGCCGCACACCTCGACGACGCGCACCGCGAGCTCGAAGTAGAAGTCGTTGACCGTCCGGCCCAGCAGCTGCGCCCACAGGCTGCTTCCGCCGCTGCCACCGCCACCGCCACCTCCGGAGCTGGAGGAAGAGGAGGCGAGCGGGTCGACGCCGATGGCGGTGCACATGCGCGCGAACTGCGCGCGGAAGGAGGGGTCCGAGCGGATGTCCTTGGCGTGCGTCTGCGCGAACTGCTGCAGGAGGGAGCGGAAGACGGACAGCTGGTTCTCGAGGGCCTGGGCGTCGCTGGAGCGGAGCGAGTTGCCGTGCGAGGCGAACTGTTTGGAGGTGAGGCGCGAGCGGTCGAAGGCTGCGAGGCCGACGCCTTTGCGGGACATTTTTATTTTTATTTTTTCTCTGCGGTGTGTGTATGTAGGTGGGTGTTTGGTGTTTGGTGTATGTAGATGAGAGGAAAGGAAAGGAGGATGTTTATGAGGTTTAAGATGAAGAAGGTGAGGTCCGACCCCCTTTGGCTTGGTTGTAAGTTACTTGACTTACATAAGCATGAACGGGAGCATTGAACTCAACTTGTCTCCACCGGGAATTCTTCGGCTGTCCCACCATCTTCCCAAACGGGCATTAGCGTATTTGGAGGGCACAAACCCTTTTTCGAGCATTTTCGGCAAAAGTACCTGCCAAAATTCAACTCCCGACCCAATTCAACAAAATCTTTCTGACCAAAGTCAAGTCACGTCAATTCCCGGTTGCGAATCCCTTCAACACCACCTTTAAAATCTCCACAAAGACAAATCCGCAACCATGTCTTCCCAAAGCGTCCAGTGCTTCGGCAAGAAGAAGACGGCTACTGCTGTCGCCCACTGCAAGGTTAGTTAACCCTAGTAGTCCCTTGCGATGTATGATATTTTGGGGGGGAGGGAGGAGATACCAGTTTGGAATGGACAAGATGGATGTTGATCTCGATGTCCATGTTATTGAAGAATGAAATACTGACAAATTCATCCTCTACTCTTAGTCCGGTCAAGGTCTCATCAAGGTCAACGGCCGACCGTTATCCCTCGTTCAGCCCGAGGTTCTGCGATTCAAGGTACGAAACGAATATTCTATTCCATTTACGAATACAACCACCAATCCCTTCAATCATCATCATATTCATCATCATAAACCGATTATTGTCTTTCGAACGTTCTATGCTCTGGTTGCCCGTTACGCGCTACGCGAAAAACAATATCAATTATCTACATAAAAAAGACATGGAAACATTAAACAGAAACTAACAAGATCCTTAGGTCTACGAACCTCTTTTGATCGTTGGCCTTGACAAGTTCGCCAATGTCGACATCCGCGTCCGTGTCACCGGTGGTGGTCACACTTCCCAGGTTTACGCCGTCCGTCAGGCCATCGCCAAGGCCCTGATCGCCTACTACCAGAAGTTCGTCGACGAGCACAGCAAGAACCACCTAAAGCAAGCTCTCGTCCAGTACGACCGAACCCTCCTCGTTGCCGACAACCGTCGCTGCGAGCCCAAGAAGTTCGGTGGTCCCGGTGCCCGCGCCAGATACCAAAAGTCTTACCGTTAAAGCCTTTCCGGGCTTTGGCGGTTTGGGATATTCGGTGCGCGGAAACAGGCGATGGTTTGGGGGAGAGGGAAGGAAAACAAACCACCGGTCTCTCTCTATTGGGGAAGTTCGACGACATGGAATGGAAAGAAAAATGCGGTCAATTCAAGAGACACGGAACGGGTTTTGCCCTGGCCCTCTTCTCCTTTTTGCAACAAATCAGGACGGCTATGGCGGTGGTCGGACCTCTGGAGTCTTGAGAACAGGGAATAAATTCCTTCGCGAGGGCTATATCTCTATGGGTGCCTTCTCGCTTATTATGCATTTGCATGGCCTGGTTGTAAAGGGATTAGGCGAATGAAACAACAAAACTTTTCTAAAACAAAAGTTATCCTCTTAATGACCCCATTAATGACTCCAAAGTAGCCGGGTATGCTCGTTGAAAGTGAGGCGTCCAGGGGACAGCTTTCTCCATCGAGTACTTGACTATTGTCTCGTGATACCCCCCTTAAGTGACTCTAAATTAAGCATAGGATGGACTCTCCTCCCATATTCTCCTCCCTCGCATATTTGTTATGAGGAATACTCGTGATCAACATGATAGCATAACTACGCGTTGTTGTATACCTATCTAGCCATCCAGACACGGAATGGACCCCAACTAGAACCCCATAACCCCAGTCAACATTACACTAGATGATGGCATCTAGGTATCCATTAAAGCCAGTACCTACCCATGAAGAACTACTATGTATAAGCGGTAGGCAGGCAGGCAGGCAGGCAGGCAGGCAGGCAGGCAGGTGCCTGGGGTATATACTTCATAAAAGCTGTCTACCTACGTATTACAAACATAATACAGAATACACAGACGAACCTAGAAAATGGGTTGTCTATAGATTAGATTAGATTAGATTAGATTAGATTAGATTAGATTAGGTAGGTGTTACAGCGAGCATATCACGAGGATATTTTTGTTTCCTCGTACTCGTATTCGCCTACGTCTTCGTCAACGTCTTTATCCTCGTCCTCGTCCTCGTCCTCATCACCCATCCCACGAAACCAAGCCAGCCTCCCTGCCACCAGGGTCCAGCTCGACAACGACGGGCGCAAAGTCGCCGCGCTCATCCTCGTCCTCGAAATCGGAGAGCTCGGCCTCGACGACCTCGCCGTCCTCGAGCATGAGGGTGCCGGAGCGGAGATACTGTCCCCGCAGATCCCAGCCGAGGCGCCAGAGCCAGGACTCGAGGGAGGCGAAGGCGGCGCCGACGGCCTGCTGGTCGGGGGCGATGCGGTCGCCGAGGGCGAGGAGGGACTCGTTGAGGCGGGCCTTGTAGGTCACGAGGGCCTTTTGCAGGGCCTTGGCGTTGCTGGGCATCATCTCGAGGATGTCGCCCTCGAGGTGGCGGTCGTTGTAGACGAGCTGGGCGTGGAAGGTCTGGATGAGGTGCAGGGCGAGCTGGGGGCGGGAGGTGGCGAGGTCGAAGGTGCGGAAGACGAGCTTGGTGGCGTAGAACCACCATTGCTCTAGGCAGGAGAAGTTTCCGAGGTGCATGCCGGTTAGGAAGGCGAAGGAGAGCTCGCCGACTAGGTCTGAGGGTCGCCGGTTATCTATGGAGCTATTTTCGCTGTCGTTATTGGTGTTTTCGAGCGTGTCGAGAACGAATTGGGTAGGGTCTAAAGCTTGCCGTGTCCGTTCGCGACCTTCGGCTGTCGGACTGATGAGGGGTTTGTTCATGGGGAACATGAAGCGAAGTTCTGATTTGTCGCTGGCGTAGAGGCGCGCTTCTTCAGCCATGGTTGTCTCGCCAGCTATGCGATCTAAAGTGGTGACTGGCCAGCTTCTCTGCACCTTGCCCGTGATTCGGTTGAGCAGGTCGGCGTCTATCGTCGACGTAAGCTGAGACCAGATTGTGTCGTTGCTCAAGAAGGATGGAAGATTGTCGGCTTCTTGGTTTGGTGGCGGCAGGAGTGCTCCCGACGTGGCTGCTTGTAATTTATAAGGCGAAAGGTTGCTATAGATCTGCTCTAGCCTCTCCCTTTGAAATCTCTCCTCGGCTTGGCTGGCGGGATCGCTCAAGACCTCGTTGAATTTGTCCCACTGCTTGACGTAAACCTCCGCACGTTCTTTCTCTGCTCTCCTGGGGGTGATGATCCAGTATGCGCTCCGCGTAGATGTCAATTCGGAGGGGGCCACCCATACAAGATGGGTGCCGGGTGGAATGTCGCGAAAGCCCGGGAAGGGTGTTTTCGTCGAGAAGGACATGGTGTCACATCCGACGGTGAAGTTCGCGGGTAAATCATCTAGAATGAGGACATCGCCACCGGTGGGGGAAGCATATCCTCCGGATTCCGTCGCCGCTGGCGATAACTCCATAGCGATATTGGTAGGATGTTTTGCAGGATCTTTAGTAGGATTTTCTATAGGAGGATCTTCTGTATCTGTAGGTCGGTTGACTCGTAAAGAGCCAAAGGGCAAAGCGCCAATGGCAGGAAGGTCCTCGACTGATTTGGCTGCTTTAATGGGATGCAAATTTGAAGAGTTCTGGTTTGGTATCATTTGGGAGGACAAGCGATCGGGAGTTGGAGGTGGATAGATCTCAACCGTTACCCCACAATTACCCGGCCTCGACTTGATGCTATGTGGGTCTACATTCGGGATGGAAGAAAGTATAGTAGCCGTCATCGTTAGTAGCTTCTATTGTACTGATACTCTAATGTTAATTTTACTCGAAGTCCATGATCATGAAAAAAAAAAAAAAAAAAAAAAAAAAAGGTTAAATTTTTAATCAAAAGGAAACATCAGAGCATTTGAAGGAAAACTGGTGATTTTCAGGGTCCTTCCTGAAACAGAATGACGTTGATAGGTATGACTGGAAGGAACCCTGGAGGCTTCGGGAACACGGTATATGATAGATACTATGTAGTAGGTATTACATGTAGTAGCTTCCCATTTACATGCCATAGTAGGCATACGTCATATCATGTAGCACCTACCCCTCCATCGCCTATCCCGCCTACATCAACACCTCAACACCTCAACATCTCAACACCTCAAATACAGTCGTCGTCGTATCGCTGCCGTATCAAATGTCATCATCGTGAAGGAAGACGGTGCGGTCGGTTCGACAGGTGTAACTATACCAATAAATATGATAATGTGAAAAGTGACTGTTCCCCCAATTCTACTCTGCCACGTCGCTCTTTCGATCAGCATCAGACGTCAATTGGCTAGCTTGTTGTGCCGAGGGTGATGATATTGGTGATATCAAGAGGATAGAGGTCCAGATATGTACCTAGGTAGGTCAATTAATTAATTAATATCTAATTGTCGTTGCCCCGGTGACTACCTACACATACATATGTCAGTATCTTGGTACTAGGTATTAATGTAAGTAGGTAAGTAGTACTAGTAGTAGGTACCTACCTACTAATGTACATCATGTACACTGGATGTAAGTATACAAAAATAAGCAATACATGTGCGACTATGTGCGACCCCCCTAAGCTAAGAAGCACGTCAAGCCTCCAGCTCCCTCATGGAACCATCTTATGGAACCATGGTAACCTTGGAACCTTTTTGCGGCCCGCTGCAGTGGCTGGCTGGCTAGCTACGGGAAGACACATACATCATACATGAGATATGTATGTATGTAGGTAAGCGGTTCCAAGCTCCAACGGTGCGTGTGTGTGTGTGTGTGCTAAACTTGCATTACCTGGTAGTGTAAGAAAGAGCCCCTTGTCTAGCCCGCCCGCTGTCTTCCACACACATACACACCCTCACCAACGCAAGCAAGTGCGGAATCTACCTAAACCATCTAACTGCATATAACAAAAGGGTAATCGCTAGGTAATCGCTAGGTAATCGCTTTTTGCTTCCTTTTTTATCTTTTAGGCTTTTATGAACATGTGTACATACTGTAAGCAGGTAGGTAGGTAGGTAGGTACTTACTCCTTAGTGTTTACTATGCGGGGGAGGGTTTGGAGAAGGTCTGTTCGGTTCTTGTTTGTCCGAATTGTACATGGCGTAAGTAAGCCCCCTTAAGTTTGAGACCCAGAGCCTACTAGGTTAGGTACATATACACAACTTGAACCTTCAATGTTCCCTCATAGTTAATACCTATGTACATAGCAAGTTCAATGTTCAATGTTGTTATTGATGGAGTACGTGTAGCCTCCAAGGCCCACAAATGACTTCACCCCTTTGGAGCTTTCCAGAGTTTCCAAGAACTATTCTAGAAAATACTCTAAAGCAACTTCACTTCGTCCTAGTGAGAGAAGGTTAGCTCGATATAATATCTGCAATCCGCCCCAAGCACATAACAGTAGGTTAACCCATTGGGGAAGTTTCGTGTTAGCCTTGCTACTAACTGGCTATTATGGTTCTGTATTACCATTCTAATATCTAGGCTGGTACTACATACATACTACTAGGTACTAGAAGGGTACCTTGCTTGCTCTTAGTTGCATGTTCGGTGTCACGAAGAGGGTATCAGTTTAGCATATTTATGGTACATACATACATACATACATACATACTTCCAATGTTCTAGGTTAGCACGTAATGTATGTATGTGTAACCACACCAAAATAAAATTCCCGAACCCGTGGTCATGTTTCCTTACCCTACTACCTACCTACATACATAATCCACCCTATCTAAGCTTACCTTACCCTACCCCCTATCAACCCACCTAGTAACCACATGTAGCTACCTAAAATACTGCTTAAAGCCTGGATCGAGCCCACAGCCTTCCCGTCAACAATGCGCCGACATTTACCTTCCACACATGGATACCTCGTGGCCTGTGGTCGCACAAGGGACTAAGGCACTCTAATTTAGAGTGTGTCCCCCCCCCCTCCCCTCCCCTTCCCCTTATTCTTTTTTTTTCTTTTTTTAAAAAAAGAACCCTTCTACTGTCTGCACTTTGGAGATGCATGGGTGATGGTGGTAACAATCCAGATCCTCGGGAATCGTGCTAACGAGAGTACGGTAAAGTAGCTTTTACTTTGGTTAGCTAGTGAGCGACCTGGTTCAAAGACAGCCTTGCCGTTTGCAAATATTGACATATCAAACACTATCCGTCTCCAATGTTTTCGTATATATATATAGGTATTTTATGTAGTTTTTCATGGCTGTAATATCACCAAGAAAAGCATAATCACAACTAGTTGATACAATCAAAATAGACCAAAAAAAAGACAAGATTCATAAGAAATAGAAAATGAAAATGAAAATGACAAAAAATACAAGGAGGGCTAGAATCTCCAGATAAGGAACTTCGGCATCATACACTGATTTTGATTATTATCGCGGTACCAGAGACAAAACGAAAGATTATCTCAGACCGGTCATCTTCATAATCCCGTAGGATGCTAATACCTAATGCTAAGCGAGGCCGAATGCATCCCTTTCCACACCCACAAGAAGGAGGAGGAGGAGGAAAAGACAATTGCCTCACCGCCAAGTACATACGGACGACAAAAAATATGTGAAAGAGAAGAAGAGCCACCACCACACCGAGGGAAAAACCTGCGCCGTGAAAAAAGGTAAATTCCCCATTCACAAGGCCTCGTAACTACCAAAGTACCTTAGTAGGCCTTTCTGGGGGGGAGAAAAGACAAAAACAATACCAGATCCGCGCTATGAATGAACACTCAGAGCCTAGAAGCTCGAATCCATTATGTCACACCTGCCTGCCCAGACACCCAACCGAAATGCAAGGCTCACCCCCCAACCTCCTGCGCGCGGCCCCAATGCTATATGCGAGAAAAAATCAATGTTTGGTCGTTAGAATGCGTATGCTCCAAATCATCCACGTGATTTCACTCGGGTAAACTCATGAATGCGATACTGTCGTGCCAGTAACCCCATCATCCCAGAAGTCTACCCTCGTTGAATCAATAGGATCAGATGGCTAAGGGAGGATTTGTTTGTTTTTGGGTTGCGGAGGGAAATCACTGCATATCGTACACCAGGCGTGATGCCGCAGCTTTATAAACCTTTTCAAATTCCATTCCATGAAAAAAAAGTAATGTTAGAAAAACGAGAACGAGTTCGGCCCATCCCGATAAGTTATGTTAGCGAGATAGGGTTTGTTGCTTATGGCTAGTCGACTGAATTGCTTGACGGAGCATCTCTGTCTGGTTAGGGTTGCCCTCCTCATTCTCGCGAACTATACAAGTTCTGGTTTTGCGGTCCATACGGCGATTGCGGTTGTTGGTACCCAGAATACATGTGACCCGTAGGGCTGTACTCTGGCAGTTGCTGCTGCGGTACAGTAGCCGACGGGGGGGCAGGATATTGACTGGGCTGGTAACCGATAGGCGGTAGCTGAACTTGACGGCTGGCCGTGTACGATGAAGGTGCCTGGCCTGAATCACCGCCTTGCGGGTCGCCTCCGTTCTGAGCTTGTGCCGCTGCCGCCGCCGCAGCATGACGTTGGCGCTCAGCGTCCTCAGCAGCCTTCCTTGCAGCATCCTCCTCCTTCTTGCGGGCCTTCCATTCCTTTCGAATTTCCTTGAATTCTATAACAAATATCTTCGTTAGCAAAATGTCCATGTAACAAATCCTATAAATGTGTCATGCAGGGATGTGGTGCCCCTTGTCTAGCACAAAGCTAGGTCCCAAACCACCATGCAGTCCGGCGAACGCCTAGACAAGCAGTGTCCTGCTCCCCGATCCTCGACTAGCAAAGCGGGGGTTCGACTATTTTTTAGTGCAAGCCCAAAGCAAACAATGTGAATTTTTAGACATCTTTATGCTTCGTTTATGCGTCGTTAAAATGCTCCCGCCTCCAGGGAGAAAATCAAAAAGAAAAAAGGGGAAATATTTAGCTATAACCTTACCTTCCGGGGTTCGTTTTTGGCCATGACTTTGCATGGTAACATGCGCGTTTAGATGGTTTAAAGTACCGTAGGCCTTCTCACAGCCATTCCAACCACATTTATACATGCGCTCGATTTCTTCGTATCGTCGCCGAGGCCGCTTGTGTTGCTGTGCTCCAGGAATTGGTACAAATGAGTATACCTGCTGCGCACCATACTGTCAATCAAATCAGCTACTCCACATGTATATAATAAGGTGAAACAATAAAACGCCCGTCTCGATTAGCATGTTCCGGAAACGCCCTCGCGCATCGGAGATATCCTTTCCACCTGATCACCTCGTGGAATCCGGTACAGCTCGCACGATTTCTCGCGGTCTACACACATGGTGTTATCATGAAGGAAGAGAGATTACCTACCTGAGTTGGTCGGCCCGGGGGCGCTGATGTCGGAGTATGAGGGTATACTGAATGGGGGTGGGGGACTGGCGCGCCTGGATGCCCGTAGTTTGCCCAGTCGGGTCGAGGCTGCGCGTAGAGGCTGCCGGCGCTCTGAGGGTAGTTGTGCGACATGTCTTGCGGGGGCGGCGCGTAGGGCGAGTATTGGTTTGGGGGGGCGTACGTAGGGCTGGGCGCCGCGATGGAAGGATCTATGGGTACATCGCTGTCAGATTTGACTTGCTGGGATTGATGGTTGCGCCCATCTTGCATAGGCATAGACGGACTTGTTGGTGTTTGCGCCATACCTCCGCTGCTGCCGCCGTGGTTGCTCGCTGGATGGTACTGACGGAGACTATGCTCTGGAAAAGAACCAGTTGATCTCGCAGAATGCGGGAAAGCTCCGTAATCAGAAGTCGGCGTCGCAGACGTAGGATAGTTGGTTCCTCGCGCTTCCTGGTTGCCGTGGTATTGTGCAGCAGATGCGTGATCTGCAGAGGAAGCTTCAGACTGAGAGTCCCCGTAGGCGCTTGGATAGGGCGATGGCAAACCTGACTGCGAATATTCGGGAACGCTCCGTTCCATGAAGCTATCGACGTCGTATAGGGGAGTCCCGAGGGTCGGTCCCGGACTCTGATTCCCAAGTTTGGTACTCGAAATATGGGAGGTAGTGGTGCGTGATTGTTCACGATCGCCTTCGGGGCTGACGCGTTAACACCAAGCGCATACTACTACTGCCAGGAACGAGGTGAAAGTGAACGGCCCGGGATTTTTAGTCCTCAAACCAGTCTCAACTTCAAAGCAGGGTAGTAGGGAACGGTGTCTTGGATCGATATGGTACTACTTGGGTAAGGAGAGGGAGAAGAAGGATAGAGTTGCACCAAGGGACACAAGCTGCGGCTGCACTGGCGTATTTGTTGGCGGCTATTTGGTCATCGGCGGGATACTGATCCAAGAGAAGATAGCGTAGATCTTCTTAGTTCGTGCCAACCTCTAGAGATGAAATAGTCTGTTCACCAGATCCACTAGCCCGCAGTTTGATAACAGCCACCAGGTTGTTGCTGGAGATAGGCTAGCTGGGAGAAGTGATACTTAGATACGGAGCAGCGCTACTGAGAGTCGCGGTTCCGCCGTAGATGGGGTCGCAAGAAAGCGGATTGGGACCAGGGTCGTTTTAGAGTTCGTCTTTTTAGACCGCGGACACCAACAAATAGTGCAAGTACCACACACACAACAGAGTACCTGTTGCTCCCGCCAGCTGTCGATATAGACAAGAAGTCACACCTTTAGAAGGGAGTGAGGGAGGGAAAAAAAAAAAGTCAAGTACTGCGCGCGATCTAGCACAGGATGCGATCTGGTTTTCCCTTGAAAGGCCCCCCTTGTACGGTGGCTGACCCGAGTTTGACGGCTAACCCGAGGTGGAGAGAGGGTTACTCTAGTAGAGATAGCTCACTAAAATAGTCGGAAGTAAAAAATGGGTGAGGGCTATGTAGATAATCAAGCGATCCCTAAATTTGTCTAGACCGCGAGACCTTAGCGTCTTGTCAGAGATACCAAGGGTTGCTATTGGTGGCAGGGGCCCCAGAAGAGAGTTTAGACCGGCGCGATGCTAGATTTTTCGGAATGTCGAAGCTTGGGAGCCGCTAGAAGAACCCGAGGCCGGCTAGACTGACTCTTTGTTTTTATTTCCCAATGCTGAGTCGGGCGTGTCGAGACGTGTTTGAAATATTACGTATGAGCGTATGGAAAGAATCCATGTAAGAGAATAATAAAATAACCTTGAATGTGCCGAACCGATGTTGCGTAAGTAGACCTAACGGTTTTTTTATTATTTCCCTTTTGAACACGCGACTCCAGGACCAGGTAGGTAAGGGTAAGTCACGTAAGTGATTAGGTCAGATACGGTAAGTATCAATGAGATACCAAATACCAGATACCAGATACACCAGCGATACTAGTAGGGAATACCAGGGAAATGGTGGCCGTAGTAGTGGCGGCAGCGGCAAGGGCAGCAGCAGTAGTGGTAAAGTATAAGAAAGTAGGGTAGTGTAATGTAGTGTAGTTGTAGAGTTGTAGTGTTGTAGTGTTGTAGTGTTGTGGTGTTATAGTGTAGTGAGGTAAGTAAGTTGTTGGTTATTTTAGTCAGTCGACAACCTACACACGATCGCCAGCCTAAGGCGGTGACGTGCAGTTGTGGTGTTCAGGTAGCGCGCAGTGCCTCGCCTTTTGGCGATCGGACTAGTGACAAGTCACGGTTTAGGGGCCCAGTGACGACAGAATTTGCGTGGTGCGCCAAATGGCAAACTTTAGTCTGAACTCAAGCGATTCGCGTCCAGACTTAAGCAGGTTTAGATTGGGCTTAGTGAGAGTTAGTGCCGAGGGGATGGGAAAGATGGTGAATTTTTATATGCAGATGGGATGCAAGCTCGAGGCACGACGCTGCAGTGCTGCTTAGACACGCGTGGAGGGATGATTTGAATGTACGACGTGATTGCCGAACCAGCATAGAAGAATGCCTGGATGATTGAATGGCTGGGTTTGATAATAATGTGTGTTTTATGTTTTTAAAGGTTGGAGAAGAATGGAAGATTCGGAGAGATTTATTGACTGCTTGAATTATTTGAATTTTTTTTTCTTTTGGGCATTGCGTTCTGTGTACTATGCGCAGATAGGTACCTCCCTTCTGTACTGTACTGTGTGTGTGTGTGTTTTTTTTTTCTGGGAAGCCCCGGGAGATCTAGCCAATTAAGACCCGATTGCAGTTACCAGCAATAGACAAACGACAAGAAACTGGGAGAAAGTGGGATATAGAATACAGTTTTTGGTACTACATACAGTAAGTTTGTAATAATTAGGTAGTTATTTTATTTCATTTTTTATTTTCATTTCTTTATTCCTACCAATACGTACAGTTTCCTCCAGGGCTGCCTTCTTTCTTTCTACACATGTGTGTAATGTTCTTTCTTTCTTCGTTGCTTATAGTGCTAACTAGCAATTTACAACTTAGTACATATTATCAAGACTGTTAAGTAAGTGTTACAATTACTATGTATACGAGTGTTTAGAAATCTTACACCCATCCTTACCTTTTCCTCGGGCCGCTACTCGAATGAACACTCAAAATCGTAACCAGCAAACTCTATTACTTTATTTTTTTTTTCTGTGAAAAATCGCCGCATTCATCTCCACCAGAATCCACTATGGGCAAAACTCCCCCTTCGTTATCTACATATTTTTTTTCCCTCCGTACGGCTTGGCAGATTTACCTCAACATAAGTACCTAGGTACATTAGTAGCAAAGCTGAATATTGGAAACCCCACTCTCCCTACTCCTCCATCAGCCCCTCGCCTCTAGCCTCTTCTTTCTCTGCTACACTACAACAATATATTACAACAGAGAACCGCGACTGCTTATTTAGTTTTGCTTACATTACAACCGCTTACCTGGTACTCGTAAAAAACATATCAGGCGCATTAAAGCCACATGCATCTACTAAGAACGACACACATGCCACCCGCAAATTCAAAAGCGTAAAATAACTTCAGCAATGCTAAGTATGTTAAATACCTAGGTATCTACATATAGAAGGTACATCCTACATATGTACCTAAGTAGATAAACCTTCATGTACGGTCGAGGTTTTAAAAAGTCGACGGTCTATTGTGGGGAGGCTAAGGCGGTGTAGTGTTCAATGTTGGTAGCAGGTACATAGTTAGATACAGGACTAGTAGGTACGTACACCGCACCCATGGGAGGCGGCGGAACCACTCTGCCACTCACAAAAGAACCAGCATCCCTGATAAGCTAGTCGCAGTGCCAATCCCTGATCATCTTCATTACCTACCAGGTACATGCATAGTGAACAGCTTGGAAAGGAAATCCCATGTACCATGGATGGTATACTTTGCCCTCTTATGCAAGGTGGATACTTTTGAGTCCTCCGTTTTGCGCCGTCTGTCCAGGTTTCTTGGTAAGTTTTACTCGCTCAAACAAATTTTTTTTTTTACAAAAAAAAGTTATCATCTCATCTGAGATTGGGATTACATACGCAAGCAAAACAAAATTCATACTGTATATACACGCCCGACCTCCAAAATTACAATACTATGATACAACATCATCATCTTGTAAATGGAGCCAAGGTGAGGAGGTATCCCGGGCCTTTTTTTTTTTTTTTTTTTCTCGCCCAGGCTCCAGACTTCTCACGAGGTTTCCATTAAAAAAGAAGTCCACATCGACGATACTCAAACCAAGACGTGGGAATCCCTGCGTTTCCAAGAGTCAAGAGTCGATGCGAAGGGGCATGTTTCGATGCATACATAACGTGCAATCGGATTGCATTGAAGGACTGTGGGTCATTCTTCTTCCCTTCCCCCCCAAGACTCCAACAAGAAGTCTCCAGCAAAGAGTCATGGCCATCTGGCCCCTCCGGTGGTGCTACTAAGATCGCTCACTATCCTGATTCCTTAAGAGGACTATTATACTATCATTATGTAAACTCCTCGACATCCCTAATCCAAGCACGTTCCAGACGAGCCGGGATAGGGACATGATGCTGAGCATGGGTTTAGTCTATGTTCTCTTGACCCCCGGCATTATCCTGACAGCCCTGATCGTATGTATGTACATATGTATGTACTATTATGGTATGTATGTATATATGTACGTATGTAGGTAGCTTGAGTGCTGGATCTTGCCTTCGGTAGATAGACCGTCAGGTCTTTCTATAGCGGATCCAATGCTTATTACCTAGATCGTCTTCCTAACGTGGGGTGACCGACCACTTTGTGCTCTACAGTTTCACGAATTATTGCTTGCCTACCGCTTTGCCTGCCTAGAGATACAACTTGACTGGCCGGACACTCTGAGCCGATGCCGCCGAATTTCCCGCCCCCCTGTGATACACGATGCCAGTACCGTAATCAATCGGTGCTGCGCCGGGGGAAACCCTCATTATAAGCATATCAATCAAGTTCACCATCGGGTCTCGGTCGCCATAATGGGCTCCGGGAACATACTATGGTAGGATGAGACCGGGGGGAGGGGAACCCGTAGGCTTCGTCATAACAATAACATCACGATGCTACAAACTGCGTAATGGAGCTAGGCATAGTAGCTGCGGGGCCTAGGAAAGATGGAAATGAACTAATGTTCGGATTCAGAACCCACAGCTTGCATCTTAGGTCCACCTTTTTGTGGACAGATATTGGGACCACAGTATGAGCTCGGACTCCTTGGACATGCCGCGATGGTGATGATATTGGAGGCACCGAGGATCGTCAAAGTGGGTGGGCAGTCAAATTTTTGTACTGCGTAAGAGACACAAGGAGCAAAAAAAAAAAAAAAAAAAAAAAAAGGAAGGGAAATCTTGGTACAGACACAGAATAAACTTAAGTTCGGATCCGAGCGGTTGGTCGCTGCACATCTGATTCGCAGGGTTAGAGACACACAGTTTACCACAGATACATATATGTCCTGATTTCAGGTTTGAATTTTCCGAACGATCAAGCAGCGAATATGTATGTAGGTATGTATGTAGGTATGTATGTATGTAACTTATGTATAATGACGCTCGTAAGTGTTTGTGATACATTCGGCCTCCATCAACCCGTTCAGCATTCAACCCGTTCAGCATTGTGTATTATTTCTAAACTCTCTTTCAGCCCCCAACATGCTTCATCTTGGTCTTGGTCTTGGTCTTGGTTTTGTTATTGGGCTAATTAGCATTTGTCCAATTATGTAGTTGAGCGGCGGAAGCTCATGGTGATATTTGTAACGCGATAGGCGGAGTTCCCTCCTTAACGTCTACAGGGCTAGCTACATACATACCTAGTACCAACCTGGAATACATAGAAAAAGGTGATATTAGTGAGAGGCGCCTCCAATGGGTGAGTAATCAAGCATGACAGACTCGCGTGGCATGAAGCGGTGATAATGCGTGCCATTATTTATCGGTCATGGGTGGACACTGGGAATGGTGCATGGAACCATGTAAAGAAGTGACCCCAATATGCCCAGTATGACCGTACTAACTCCCTCGCAGGAAAACTGTACCGAAAGATACTTGGTACCATACATTGGAGAATCTGCGACCGTTCTGGAACGTCCACACTTTTCTAACTAAGATACTTGGAGAGCTTCGAAGCGCATAAGTCCGAATCATGGCCAGGCAAGAAGATAACTTCTTGAGCGATCTGTCGAGATTCAGCCTTCTGGAGCTGTTATGCCTACAATGGCCCTACATACCTATGTACCTAACCTAGTACTATTTCAGATAGCCTACCTTTACTATGCAATGTCAATAACATCAACCTCGATTACATATCAATTAACGAGATTGTATATCCACACAAAGTATGTAAACGTAGATACATCCGGTGAACCCATAAAAGAACCGACCGGGTACAATATTCCGGTTTAGAAAAAAAGGCCGACCCTCCCCATTGTGGAACGAGTAATTATCTGACTAATTAGAGAATTGTGTGTCTGGCGAAAGAGTTTTTTTTTTTCATGTCTATCTGGGTGTGTGTGTGTGTGTGTGTGTGTGTGTGTGTATGCAGATTCCTACCTACTGTTTACTAACTATGTATTCAGCTCTATAGTGCGACCATATGCCGTCTACAAATCCCGACGTGGAGCGTGGATGACCCACCAGAAGTGTGAGCTGACGAGATTGCAAATGGGCATCTTGCCTTTACATAGTAGGATGACTTGCAATACCACCGACATTACGTACAGTAGACCTAGTCATTGGGAGTGGAATTGTAGTCGGTGATATTCCTGCTGCGTGAGGAGTGATTATTCCGCGATCCACTGAAGAGTGAGGTGAATTATCACATAGCTGCCACATTGTATAATGAACCGAATTTTGAAAGATCCATTTCCATGTGTATGTTACTTTGATGTAAGGTAGGTTATCCAAAGTATCCATACCTGGGCAGCTATAATACCACATACTATGTATGTATGTATGTATGTATGCACGTAGATGCTACGATGTATGTAGGTCTATGTAGTATCTGTAAGGATGTACTACATATTACCTACTAAATAAGTAGGTACTTACTTACATACGTCTGCCATAGTATTCATCATAGTCTTTCAGGGTTGCTATATGATCTCCCACGCCGTTGGTACCCCATCTTACCCCTAACTAAGAAGTCCCGCGATGTGACATACCTACCATTGCCTAACAACTATCAGGTAGCTACTAGATAGGCTACCTACCGCCTTTGATTTGAAGCTCTCCAGCCACTTACAATCCGTGCTGTCTTTCGGCACATCGGTATTCGGAGTGTACGAGACATCAAGGAGCGCATTGGACAAAGACCGAGCGAGTATTGAAGAAGGAGGAAATGAATATCGAATTCAGCTTCCAGTAAAAGCATCGAAGAAAGCCTGCGGGACTTCGCCACGATGTACAATTTTTTTGCCTCATATCCATAGGTCGTCGGTCAGTTATCAACTATATCCAAGCTGTCCTACATACACATGCATACCTCACAGCTTGCCTAGGTATGTTGCATGTGGCGTCGCAGTCTCAAGAGAATTTCAGGTTTGTGTCACCGTTGCGTCTATTTTCTATTTCAGTCAAGCAATAAATAACTATAGATATATTTAAATAAATAAATAAATAAAATATATATTCTTACATATATATTTATTAGTACATAATAGCAAACGCATCTCAACATGAACACCCCCCCGGCATGGTTCCCCAGAAAGATTTCCCGCTAAGGGTCTAAGGTGATATGTCAGTAGGTTATGTACTGTACCTATTTTATGGCGCCAGACATTGTCAGATCTTTGGTGACCCGAATCTCTGGAATGAACTAAGCAAGCGTTGAATCCAAATTCCTCCCATGCTGCGCAGTCGGATCGAGGCTAAACAGAGATCATTCATGCCCAGACGCGACGGCGTAGCCGTATTTCAACGACATGCGATAAGATTCTATCATATATCATTTTATCATGCGGTAGCTACTGACTAGGTAGGTAGGTAAGGTATGATGTGTACGGTATATACGGCATGTACTATATAGCATACATAAACATCCTTTCGCCCTGCCCGCTGATGCATATATGTACCCCCGTTTGGAACGAGTAACTTTACTTCCTTCTGCGTTCTGCGTTCTGCGTTCTGCGTTCTGCACACGAATGTTGTCGGATGTGTGCTGTTGTTGCCTTCGAACTTTACCGAGTGTCCAGTGATTTTCTCTCCACTCTCTTGCACACCGCCATCCTCCTGGGAAGGCGATGGGCGCGCAGATGTACAGCGCCATCAGCTTTGTATACATGATCCGTAATAACCCGTACATCGAAAGGGCGTTGAAGGGCGAGGGCATGTGATGGATGGACGTTCGGAGGATGACCCCGACTTTGATGTGTTGTGTTGAGCTCAGCCCGCTTCCGCTTGGCCAGAGCTTGGCCCTTTACATATCGACGTCGGTGCTTTACCAGCCCAGAATACGAGTGATATACGAATACTGGTTTAGTGTGTACGAGTACCGAGTACGTCGGCATCCCGCCCTTGGCCCGTAAGCATATGCGAAATACATATCTCCCTCCCTTTTTTTTTCCCCCTTTGGCGAAGATATCGGGCAATTCCTAGGGACCGTACGATAGCGGCTCCCTCCTCTCAAGGTGGATTGGTTGCGGACGATGCGGGCATTGTCGGCCAAATTATTACCTGTCAGGTATGCAAAAGGCAGGGTCTGTTCTTTGGAACCATCCATCACAAACCTCGTCCACCCCTACCCCATTTCCTCCCCCCCCCCCCCCCCCTTCCCACATCCCATCCACACCCCTCCCACATTCATCTGCAGAGCCACCTCAGCCAGTGTTCACGTGGTCGAAAAGCTAGTTTGTACCCTAGTAACCGCCACGGTGGTCCCCAGACTCGCCAAGATGGTCCAAGTGGACACTGTCCAAGCTGCAGAGTGGTTAGTGTAACAGTCTAAAGGAAGCTGGGCTCTCACGCCAGCCGCCTGCAGAGAATATAATATGATATAATACCTGTTAGGTACATACTACAGACGACAGACTATGTAGTATGATGCTACATATGTATACCTAGTATCAAGTAAATACCTACCTACACGCATGCGTATGTACGTGTATGTATGTTTCATTACAATAATACATACCAAGGTCTCGACCTACAAGGTATCCCATCCCAAACCTACATAATACACACGCAATGATTTAATCTAATCTAGGTAGCCGCAACAGTCGAGTACATATATATGTAATCATGTATGTACAGACATGGGTGAGTGACCTACAATGGCCCTACCGACATACATGCATAGTAACTATCGTCAGTTCCATCTTCCAACGGTTTATTGAATAATGTTTCATGGAATACTAGTAGCACACACAGAATTGTGTAGTATGTCAACACCCACCAACATCTACATCAGTCGGTATCCAAGATCTATTTTATTATAATTATCCCGTACTGCATATGTGCCTAGGTATGTATGTAGTTAGGTAGCCAAGCATTATACGCTCACAATACATCATCATCACCATCATCATCATCACATTACCGCATAGCTCCAGTCTTCCAATATTACATACATCCAGTCCATCTGTGAACATCTCGTGGATATTCTCTACCTAACCCCCTTAAGTCTAGGCCATCTCATCCCACAAGTACGTAGGTACTGGACAGATGGGCCTCGGTCGAGCCATGACCCTCTCCCAAGTCTCGGCTATATTTCCGCATTCATCACACTATTCCGCATTCAACCACAACGTCCATGCGGTATCCCCGCCAGAATCCCGGTCAGACAAGCCCGATTTTCTTTTCCCATAATACCAAGTCGACTCAACCTTCCCTCTAGAACTTTTCCAATTCATCATACCTAGCAGCCATGTGCTGTGTACTCCAAACAACATGCTATTATGTACATACATATACATATACATATACATATACATATGTACACTAGGTAGGCGGTCGAATCTTACGTGCATCTCACCATATTAAGTACTTTGTATACACATGGATACCTACCTACTACATACATAATATAGATATTTACATATTACAATTTACCACTACATAGTTACTATGTAAGTACTTATCCATGGATGTATGAATTATTTATGTAGTCATGGTACATGTAGGTATGTATGTTGCGCCCTTTGGGCATTCATTGAACATTCATCCCTCGTAGGATTCAAAGAGTTACGGGAGGGAAAAGCGACAACACAGTTGATATGTGCATGTGGTGATCTACCTTACTCCCCCTTACCCACCCACCCCCTACTAACCTATCAGGTTATGACGATGAAATAGACAAAATAGAGACGCATGAGGAAATCCCAAACGACAAGGCCCCCTCGAGTCGGGGGGTTTGAGATCTTAGATCCATCTCGAACCCAGTGGTCAAGTTCCCAGGCGCTATTGAAAATGCCTACCTAACTAAACTAATGCCTAATACCAATCGATTCGTTCAATGACAAGCCTACCATAGTAGCCATAGTGCCTACCAGTCTACCGACCTACCGGCCTACCTAGGTACGTAGTGTATTGGGGGTCACATCAATTGGGACCTATCTCTTTCGGCTATTTGATTCCCCACAGGCCAAGGCCAAGTTCGAGTACCTAGTCTCACCCGTCACTCTGGTAGCGAGGAAAAAACGAAGACCTCAAATTCGACGACAATCAAGCTTATTGGCGTTTACTAAACAAAGCCATACCGTCTTGACTCAACGATCGTCCAATCAAGGCGCAAATGCCAACGTGCCAATAGGTACATACATACATACATACATATATTTAATACATCCATGATCATAGTACACCGCTGTCTTCGGCACTGCAATTATTATTAATGGCTTGAGGAAATTCCGATATTGTTCTAGCCCAAGTTAGCTTCCACAGCTGCATAATCCCTCGACGATCAACTTTGTAATCTCAAAATATCGAATATACTACTGTAGGTTAATATACACGTACATATCAGATCTCCGAATACTTGATTTAAACACCAAAAAAATAATAAACTAAGGGGGTTGTACGCGTGTTCACATCATGCATGGGGCGTGTACACTATGTTAGCTATGTACATAATGTTGACATGCTTGAAGCTTCCTCTTTGACCAGATACATACGAATAGAAACCTAGATGCAAATCCAAGGTAAGCCCTAAGCCTTAAGCCTGCCTACTTGCCTGCCTGCCTACCTGCCTGTCTACCTACATACATACATACATACATACATACATATGTATTCAGGGTCTTGTGTTGATTTCTGCACGTTCTTGCTACATACCAGGTCTGGCCACGTTTGAAGCAGTGAGTTAGAGTTAGCGTGATCTCGAGCTATCCCGCTGTAAACAAGAACTACCTACTAATAACTACTGTATGTATGTGCATACATGGCAGGTAGGTAAGGTAAGGTATCCATCCATGGGTCCTTGCGTTTCAGTTGCAAGGTGGCCGTGCTATTTCTATACTATGCTATGTAAGTCGGCCAACGGCATATTGCCTCGAGTCCCTCAGGGCCTCTACCAACCTCCTCCGTAAAGTCCGTACTCGTACCTTTCCCTCCTATCATTTTCCCAAAAAGGGATCTTTTCATTATATAATATTATATATGATTATGTAACATTCCGCCTTTGAATCCCAAAATACAATACGAGTTTTCTCCTTGTATTATCCGAATTCTTGAATACATATCACATCTGGGTACCCTAGCTTATCAGCTACATACATAGAAGTTTACATATGTATGTATTGTACATATGTACTACTAGTAGTAACACACCTGGCATATGATATTGAAGCAATTCAAATGCCATGCCAGGCTAATCGATTCACACACAATCGAGAATCCTGGAGAATTAAGCTAAAAACCAAAAAAAAAAGCTGCAGCCCAAAATCATCCATACGTAACTCAGTTCGCCAGCCCTGTCAGTTCTCCATCATCATCAACGATCTCCCCCAATGTGGGTAATATCCCAGGAATAGTTTCGGCATCATTATAGTTCGCCTGATCCGCTCAACCTCTAAATAGGGGTAAAGAAACAAGCACTAGACAAGTCGGCGCCAAATGAGGTGATAAATCGACCCACCAACCAGACAGAGCTCCCCGCCTTAAATACTTATATCCCACATAGGCACTCCAGGCATCCTACCTAGACCCGGACGGCGGTGATGAGAAAGGATGTTGATCGAAGGGGGTGATGCATGTGTAAATGTATTCCTATGTACGTGTAGTAGTATAACTGTATAGTATGTACATATCATACATACATGCCTAGGCACAATACCTACGTTGCAGTACATAGTACATGCCTTAGCTTGATGTCCCTCTTCTTCAATGTTCTTTTCTTCTTTACTGCCATGTAGTTACCACGTACTACATATGTATGTATGTATGTAGGTATGTAGGTAAGGTAGTTTATGTAAAGTGACCAACATCCAAAAGGGAAATCCCAAATGGACCGATGCGGAAAGCAGATCTCTAGCCACCCCTGCTCGCCAAGCACTGCAGCGCCGATCACTCTCAACCAGGCATCTTTCAGCTTTGCAACTTTGGTATTGGTAGCTTGGAAAAACTTGGGCACCTTATGTAAACTGCTGGAAACGGCAGTTTAGATGTCAGTGCCTAGGCAGGTCCATACACACACCTACATATCATACCTACATACACACACCTTACCTAGGCATACATATGTACATACTACTAAGGTAGGTAGGTAGATATTACTGTAAGTATGTACAACATGTGGACGAAAGAAAAAAAAAATCAACCAAAAATCCACTTTGTGGGTAGGCGAAATTTCAAGAAAAGCAGGAAATACAATCCAGATGCTCTTACAAGGGTTAACGATGGGTTTGCCAATGTCAAATAGGAACGTTCTCGGCGCCATTGACGTCAACGACTGCGAAATAACACACGTTTTTTTCTTTCTTTCTTCTTTCTTCTCTTTCTTTGGCAGAAAAAAAAACCCGACGAAGCAAGCCCCCTTAAGCGTATTCGTGTTTTCTTGGGATTCTCCTTATCCCCGAAGGAGGAGCGGCATTGGCTACTGGCTGCGTATGTAAAAGGTCGGCTTAAGGGCCATTATTGGATTCTTCTATAATACATACATCCAATGTAATGAACGGAAATGAAATGAAATGAGTTGAAACTGACGCGTTATATCTTTTCTTATTTTCGGTCATTTTTTCCTCTTTCTATCTTAACCTCAACCATTGCAATTACACTTACACATACCCATACCCATACCCATAACTACCTACTTACCTACAGTACATACATGCATACCGACCTAGTGTATCTAGCTAGGGATTCTTCAGCATGTCCAGTTTAGCAATCTTGTTTATTATTAGACGAGAGCTGCGCTGCGAGGGCATTAATTCTGACATGCCCCCTGCCCACTGCCATCCATCCATTCCTAATCCCATCCCTTCCTCCTTACGACCCTCTTTCCTCAAGTTCCATTCGGTCAAACAACCCGAATTTGCCAGATGCGCATATTGCATTGTTGGGCTTTGCTTTTCACCACACACACACTCACACACACACTTGCCTATGGTCCTAGTTATGTACATATGTAAATGGCTGTGTGTATGTATGTAGGGTATGTATTGTGTACATGCTGAGGTAGCTTAGCATCTTCCTTTTCCAGTTCAGATCGTAGCCCCCTTGTCGGAGTCCATAAAGTGGAGAGCACGACTACTACATACTACCACTACTCCATCACACAATGACACTGTCGAGGCGTTTGACAAGGAACAGAAGCGCGCCAGTCACTACCTGGTTAGCTCGAGTCTTTTTTTTCTCTTGTCGCCCGTGAACCGTAAAACCGTCAAGAGGCTTGGGGGGTTTCCCCCTGGGCTAGTATAGGGCAGATATATGTATGATGTGTGTAGTACATGCCTAGGTAGGTAGGTACAGTAGTAGTGAGTGACACACAACTTTATATTCTAGCTACATATTGACGTGCTCTCACATATAATCGTTCCTAGCTGATATCAAGGTAACCTAAGCAAACTCTCAATAATACCTACACAGAATATCTTCTTAAAAGTTGCCCGGTGAAATTGTTGTGATTGTTGTAGGCTTTTGTCGCGCAGGGATCCCGACGATCAGTATGCCCAGGACGAAAGAGAGGCAGAGACATCTGGAGACAAAGAAGCAAGGAAGGAAGCAATACGTTATTTGCTCGATGGCACAGCTGGGAATTGTGGATTGCCGGTTTGTCTTGGGTTCGAATCCAATCCAATCCAATCCCTTTCCCCCCCTCTCTCTGTCTCCCAATTCAGGGTCGGTTTCATGTCTACCACTTCAATGGGATCGCCCATCGTGGTAGGTAGTAGTGTGGTAGAGAGTTGCGCAGCAGTAGACGGACGGTCGGTCGTTATGTTCAGCCCGTCCTCCCCCACCCGCTTTCCCCCTTTCCACGAAGTCATATGACGAATCGCGAGACGCACGCCGTACATCTAACCGCATAATCCAGATGTCAGCTCCTCTCTTTCTGTTGTGTTACATCAGCTCTCTCTCTCTCTCTCGCTCTACCTTGGGGCCCATTGAATTGTCGGTCAATGTTTCAGAGGTGTGAAGTAACGCTTTCTTACAACCTATTGTGAATGTATGTATGTATGTATATGTAGGTATGCTCGAGGTATTAGCCAATCGCAACAGCTGGCACGCCGCCTGCTTTGGGCCTGTGGCTTGCATGCTGGCTTGACCTACCTGCCTACACTAGATACCTACCTCCAGGCCTACATACACACTTCTTTACTTCTCGTTATTCTATCACAAGCACCGAGCTCCTTTAAAGGCAATACTACTGTAATATCAGTTATCAACCTAGACGCAACAAGAGACAGCAGCCAGCGACTCTTCCAATTTATTTTATTTTTTCTTAAATTTCTTTTGCTTTTTTTGCCCTTTTTGCCCTTTTTTTTTTTGCTTTTTCCATTATATCCCAGCCCTTGATGCAAACATTCTGCAGATTGCAAAAAAGATATCTTACCAACAACATCGCCTTTCTTTTCTCTCCCTTTCTCTTCTCCCTCCCTCCCTCCTTACTAAACGTGCTTCCTAGATTACTAGTCGTATTGGCCATCCATCTGCTCGGTATCGTAGTTTTCCGAACCCCCTATGTAGGTCGGCACTCTCGCAACGGTTGCCTATTTGACTTACTGCTACTTGATCAGTCATATTAATGGGCGTTTAAAAAAAAAGAGATATTTGCCCATATGTCATATTCCGTAAAATTGCACCGTCAGCCACTGTGCGTGAGAGGGCCTCCTACGTACTACGAATATCGCCATTCTCTTTTGTTTTTGCTGTAAAAATCTGTAAGGGGACGATATTGGAATCCCAGCAAATTAGTTTGCGTCGGGCAGTGATGAAAGATGCCGAAAACTCTCCCCTTTTGGAGGGGAGAGAGGCTCATCAAACTGGAGTATTCTAGCCAGGAAGGAGAGATGGTATCGTGAAGTGCGGACAATCAATGCAAGTTACACTTAGGTCGTAGAGAAACGTGAAATTCCCTCTACTTCTAAGATGTTATTGGTCTTTTTGTAGCCCTGGTCCCCTTTTTGTGCTGCGTTGTCCATGCCAAAGCTCTCGGTATTGCAGAGGTCTCTTCAGTTCAAACTGTATATATCTCCTTGCTCGGTGTCTCAGTATCTTGATGACAAACTATCTTGGTTTGCACATGACCATGGCCATATTGTAAGGATGAATGCCTTATGTAGCGTGATCATGTTCATCGAAGCTTCACGCCTGTATAGGCTGCTTATTGCCCCATACACAATAGGCCATGTGCTTCATGGCGCTCGGTGCATGACTCTTGTGTCAGCAACTCTAGGTAGGTAGGTATACTATTACTTAGATAATAATATCAAGATAGTAAGAGGTTGTCACGGGAATAGTATTCCTACAACGCCACAAACATTCACTCCTATAAATAATTCAAGCTGGGGGTTAAGTATAGCATCGATTAATACTCCCGTGCTATCAGACGTACACATGCTCACCCAATCAGCAACACCATATGCCTACTTCGTGTATTTGATGTAAGACCTGTAACCGGTGACAAAGCTAAAGAGCCTACACGTATGCAGGTCAACTACCTAATCTAGATTCCTACGGACCCCAAAGAGCTTTATGCATGAAGTTGGAGTAGTCAGGATTCCCACGTGTTCATAGCTCGAGGACGGGACGTCTTTTGTCCACCACTAGTCTACATAGGACTTTTTTGTCCAACCTGACTTCGGAATATATGCAAAACTGGTAAGGTAGCTTAACCCACCTACTGGGTAGTTCGCTATATACCGAGCCAAGCTATCCAGGACGTGCTCCCTATCCGGGATGATATCACGATCCCGGGGAGATAGAAACTAGAAGATTGGGAGGTTACTGTTTATTCAAGGTTGTTTGCCTACCTGGGTTAGATAGAAATGAAAAGGGGCCAAGGGGTACTAACGCCGTCTGAGCGGACGTGAATACTATTAGGTAACACACATATATACCTACCTATACGGGATAGCTATTCTGCCAAGGAGGAAAACAAACTACGCTCACTCATCTCAAGAGTTACTATCGTTCATCCAGAGACATCATTGCATTCAAAAATAACTATACACCAAGATACCCTCCCCTATCCAACCCAATCCCGAGCCCTTACCCCCCTAACCTCCCTAACAACTAAACACCCCCGGCCCCGCCGGCTGATACGCCTTGCCGCCATTATTATAGATATTGATCATGATGCCCGGGTCCGTCGCCTTGTACGCTCCGGGGAACGAGACCAACTCACCAGGTTCCTTCGCGGAGCCGGAGCCACCACCGGTGACGCGCAGCTGCGCGCAGGACAGATAGAACTGCGCCCCGCCGGCGGATGACGCCGAGTGTAGCGCCACGTGCTCGACGCGGAAGAGGTAGTCGCCCTCGGCGAGGCACTGCGGGACGGTGAAGGGGATTTGGGATTTGCCTGAGGGTCGTGTTAGTAAAGTACCACCTAGTAAGGCTGGTTTGTTGGCTAGGTTGATAGGGGAAAAGGGCGAAGAGGAGGAGTTACCGTTCGAAGGCCAAGTGTACTGTCCGCCGGACGTGGTGGGCATGTCCTGGTAGATCTTGAACCAGACCTTACCGCTGCCGTCCCAGGTAGCGGCCGTCTGGCCCGAGGGGACCTTGGCCATGTAGGCGGAGAGAGCTAGTTAGTGGTGGTATTTCGTTAGCAACTCGACTTTGCTTATAGAGCTAGGTAGGTGGCTGGGTAGGAAAGGTAGGCAGATCTCGAAACGTGAGTGATATATGAGTGTTGATGACATACTATAGATAGATAGAGAGGTTAGCTTGAGATCCCATGGTAACTTGACTTTTAAGGGGAATTCTGATCTTCATCTGAGGGGTTCCCCTGACCACCTACAACGGAATGGTTCATAGAATGCCCAAGGGGAAAAGAATAAGCAAGACTCCATACATACCCTCCAGGATGATAGATATTCGGGTTAGCAACCCAGGTAACCGTGCCACCAGCCTTGACCTCCGTAGTCTCCGCGGCGCCGCCGGTAGCCTGCTGGTAGCATCGGATGGCGTCGGAGTTGACGTCCGTGACGGGGCCGTTGGACTGGAAGTTGGCCGTCATGCGGACGGAGGACCAGTCGGCGGTGCCCGCTAGCTTCGGGAAGGTGTCTAAATCGTGAGAGGGTTCTGGTTAGATATATTCTGAGGTGTATATCATCTCTCTGTCCGTGTATCCAACAACGTCCTCTCAGGGACGACCTAGAAAGGAAGGAATGGAATATATAGGTACATGGGTATATATTTACGTACAATGAGGAGCAGCCCTCGCGCCAGCCGCAAGGAGCGCGAATGCAGCGACGGCCTTCATTCTCGCTAACGTTCTTCTCGAGAAAGCAAGTTCAGGTTTTCAAGCAAAGGTCGCAAAGGTCAGAAAACAAGCACTAGATAATCTCTTATGCGGATTGTATGACTTCAAAGATCCACGACAGACGAAAGTACAGGATTCCCTGCCGGCGACAGGCCGTCATCTTATAATAGTTTTGCCAAGGGGTGGCTGCAGAAGGACCCAAACCGAGACGGAGTATGAGGTTGCGTTTACCGGGTAAGGGGAGAACACCCCCTGTATAAGCGGATAAAAAGAAGTCATTCCCGGTTATATTCGACAGCCACTTAGAAGCCTTTGGAAACCACTTGGGCATACACAAGACTGCCACACCTCAACAATCCTACCACGATCTAGTCGGCAATGTTATGGAATAGCATAGTTTATAGACGCACCCAAAGTTGTAAGCGACCAAAAATAAAGCAGCGTCGTTGCTAATGTGAACAAGCACGATACTCTGATGCAAAGCAGCTGTCTAGAGAAATGTGCTCTGCTTACATCACATATGATCGCAGCCAAAGAAGATTATCCATTAGTTTTTGGTCCATTAATTCATGCTATGTAACTACTTACTCATCGTCTCCTAGTGAGACTGGATGAGAAACTCTACCTAGACATGCAAAGTTGATGAGGGCCTTCAACGGCGCCTCCATACTGGAAGTGAGTCAGTACCTAAGTAAGTAACATACCTCTTCATCGACCTAGAAGTCGAGAATATGGAGACCGTATGAAGTGTCAGATTAAAATACCCCTCTGTAAAACCAAAGCAGACTTGCGTCTCTGGTATCTGATCCATAGCCCTGCACTTGTGGCATCATTGATCGGACAACCATCTCGAACCTGTGTTTTGCTACACGAAATTAGAAGACTCGATTTGGCAACCTCAGTGGAGATGCAAAGAGCTTCGCGACATGTCGACACTAACGACATTATAACATCCGTACCTCTAGACGCAACGCCATCTGTGCATATGTGCAATCAAAAGGAAATCAGAGAAAATGCAAATAATCCGACGGAAACCAGACGACTTTTGGAGTGTTCCATGACACGAGTTTAGATGAGTCAGGACGAAAATCACCATCGGCGATTGTTGATAGGCAGAGCATTTGCACCACCAGCGCCACCACCTGGTAACGTATATTCGTCAGTTACCCGTTCATCGTAAAACTGGGACCGAGGTTATCAAAACCTACCTCGGTGACCACCACCACCACCACCGCCGCCACGGCCGTAGCCTCGTCCACCGTAGCGGCCTCCACCGCCACCACCACCATAGCGAGTCATCTCATGCAGCCGAGGATCAATCTGCTGCTTAGCTTCTTGAAGAACTGCAACTAGATCACGAGCCTGCTTAGAATCTAAAAAAAAGAAAACGGTTAGTCTTAAGTACTAAAAAAAAATCCTTAGATGTTAAACGACTTACTGTCAGCGGTAAAGAGGGTAATGGCAGTGCCCTTGGCGCCAGCACGACCAGTTCGGCCAATACGATGGATATAATCTTCCGAGTTGTTTGGATAATCATAGTTGATCACGTGAGTGATGTTGCGCACATCTTAATAAGAGCATGTTAGCAAAAGCGAAGCAACGGGTCATGCAACAAATCCCAGCAACCGGTGGACGGAGCCTTTTAAGTATATTTTCCGTGCTTTCTCCTCGGAGAATGGGGCTGTCTGTTGCATCAACATGCCAGTTTGGACGAGTTCCAACAATCCGGTCTGGGTCCTCGGAACTGGGAATCAGGAGACAGCTTGACGCACGATCAAGAAATGCCAACTCCGCAATTGTACCATGGGAACGGAAAGGTACAACAGCGGAACAAGGGTATAGCATTACGGCTATACCATGGATCCCAAAATTCCTGGATAGATGAGAACCACGAGACACGATAGGAAGTTAGGCAAATGCGCGCAATCGAGAAAGCCCCTAAACATGAGAGTAAAGCACAGCGGATACAACTCTGCTGAAGATTGCTACGAAGTGTAGAGGGAGGGGGGGGAAGGGGGGATGCAATCATACCAATACCACGAGATGCCACGTCGGTGGCAACCATGATGGGACTCTTTCCAGTCTTGAACTGGTCAAGGACCCAATCTCGTTCATTTTGTTGTTTATCGCCGTGGATGGCTATCAGAATATTAGCTTTGCTTTGAATAAAACCAAGAATGCATATTGAAACTTACAAAGTGCCGGCCAGCCGTCTTGTCGGAGGAATCGAGTAATTTCGTCTGCGACACGTTTCGTGCCGACGAAAAGTAGACACTTGTTCTCTTTGTTGTCCATAATCTTCTCGAGATGCTTGATCATGCGATCACGCTTCTCACCCTCAGACACTACCTCAACAATTTGGGTAATACGATGGTTAGCAGACAAGTCCATGGAACCAATGTTAACCTGGATAAAGTCCGTCTGGAATTCAGAAGCCAACGCACGAACTTCCTTGGGCCAGGTAGCAGACCACATGAGAGTTTGACGGTCGGGTCGAATCTGGCTGATGATTTTACGAATCTGGGGCTCGAAACCCATGTCCAGCATGCGGTCAGCTTCGTCAAGTACGAGGTAAGTAACACGGCGAAGATTGGTCTTGCCACCCTCAAGCATGTCGATGAGACGACCGGGCGTGGCGATACAGACCTCCACTCCCTTAGTCAAGTCACGAATCTGAGGGCCACGAGGGACACCACCGTAAACACAAGTGTTACGGATTCGAGAAGATTTACCAAACTTGGTAATCTCTTGTTGAATTTGGACAGCCAACTCTCGCGTAGGTGCAAGGACAAGGACGATTGGACCATCGCCAGGAGCCAAAAGCGGCTGCGCGTTGATGTGGACAATAGCGGGAAGGCAGTAAGTTAGAGTCTTACCGGAGCCCGTCTCGGCAATACCGACGACGTCGCGACCGGAAAGAGCCATTGGCCAACCTTGAGATTGGATAGCAGTGGGGGCAGGGAAACCTTGGGCCTTGACTTCATCCATGACATAACGAGGAAACCCAGCCTCATCGAAGGTTTCGACGGGCTTGGGTACATCAGTGCCCTGGATGGCGATTTGATGATCTCGGCGAAATCGTTCAACTTCGCTAGCAGGTCGTCGAGCGACAGCGTCGTCCTCTTTGTAGAATGATTTTTCGAATTTTGGCATGGTACCAAGATCTGTTGATAAACGCGTCAGTCTAAGATCAAAAGAGCAAGATATCGTAGATTTACTTACCCCAGGTCTGCTTATGAAGACCAGCTCCGAGGTTGGACATTCGGTCACCACCACCACCACCGCCACCACCGCCGTAGCCACCGCCAGCACCACCACCGCCGTAACCATTTCTATAAGGGAAGAATAATTAGCATCAAATGTAGGGACAGTGGAGAGGGTACAGGATAAGGAATATGCATTTTAAGACGGAAAAGAAAGGCATGGTTCATTTGCTTACCCATAGTCCTGGCGACCACCTCCGTGACCACCACCACCGCCGCCGCCGTACTTATCATGGCCATTTGAGTAACCACCGCCGCCACCACCATGGCCGCGAGAGCCGTAACCGCCGCCGCCGCCGTACGACATATTATCTCTTTTGGGTGTTGGTAAGAACCTAAAAGAGGACAGAATGAAGACCGAGTCAAAAAATGCTCAGCGCAAACGAGGTTGGTATTGGGTATTGAGAGGAAGAAATCGGATTGAAGAAGTGCTCAGAGCGGAAAAAGCCCTTTGGGAAATATTATCTGAGAGCAGCGTGCAATCTGCAGAAAAGGAGCGGATGTTATGTAGATGAGATGAACACTGCAATAAAATGCGCGTGTTTTTTTGATGAAAGGAAGGGCGTGTTGATGAGTTTGGGGAGGATGAAGAAAAAAAGCCAAAAGTCAAGTAGCGGTTGAATAATTTTTTTTTAGTCGCGAGGGAAGGGACTAAGTCTAGACCCAACAACAACTCCGATTGGTGGTCCGTGCTTGGTGTTGGGATGGTTTTTCTTTTTTTTCTTTTTTTCTTTTTGCCTCTTCCATTTATACACTGTACTAGCTGATTAGATAAGACCCACAAATATTAAGTGCTATGCACATTTGGTGCTACATACTGTGGGAAATTCTGGGAATTAAACTAATCACAATATGTACCTAAGGTACCTAGTGGTACTACTATGAGTCGCCACTATCATAAACAATAGCGTCAATGGTAGAAGAACTACTGTATTTGAGAAGAATTCGGCAGTGCCGTACCCGTTTTAAATTTTTTGATTTTCCTTTAAAAAAAATCGTGGACTAAGGTGTCGCTGCCTCCGTATCTACTAGATACGCCGCACGCTTTTAAGGCCTATTATGAAGATACACAGTAACTAGTACATATCTTAGTGCCTGCTACGCAATTAATGAGCAGTGATAGCACTATGCAGACACATCATATGTCATATGTCATATATACATATATGCTATCTATGAATCATGGCGTCTAACTATTCATTGTGCCTGCTATTTTATCATAACGCCTAACATTGAATAATTCTTTTACGCATTACATACGTACCGACTTATGCTAACTTGATGGGAACATCTCCCAAAACCCAATCTCCATCTGTTTCTCGGTTAGCATGCTTCAAAATGTGTGGTTGATTAGTGATATCTTGCCTTGGTAGCATGAATGAATATCTTGACAAGTTCCTCTATCCTAGCTGGGGATTGCAGAATTGCCTTTTGCTCTATAAGAGCTGTTTGCAACACATACATTAGCATCTCGCAAGACGGTTTTATAGTCAAGTGCTCGCTCTCTGGAAGGAAATCTCACCGGATTCGGTCTGCAACGCCTGCGCATCATCGGCGACAACGTAGTTCATAATCCACAGCCAGTATGTATTGCCTTCCTTCTTCGTTCTTGGGTCGGCTTGTAGTTGTTTCGCGATAGCACCGTAACCAAATAGACACGGTGCAAGCGCGATCTGAAGAGCAAGCCAGTCTTCAGACTGTCCAATGTCCAGCACGTATCTCGTATAAGCAGTGCACGCTGGCAGGTCAATCAGCAACTGGAAGCCAATATAGGTATGTGATAGTTCATGAAAAAGCGATTTCGCACCTTGATGTTCCTCGGTCGCTTGTATCTCCTCCTTCGATATACCGAATTCTTTGCAATACTCGATATGAAGATTCATTTCAGTATGGATGTGTGACACTAATCTTGCCCCCTAGAAAAGCCCTGTCAGCATCAGGTTCTCACTCACATGACTGGTAGGTAGTATTCTGTTAAGGGGTTGCATACCGCTTGGATGTCGTCTATATTCTTAGCCTTGTATGAGGCTAACGCATTTGCCCTTGCAAAATGGATCAAATACAGATAATCCTGTATCAGATAGCCTTTGAACGACTCCAAAGGCAACTCCCCACTCCCTAGGCCCAAAACAAATGGATGGTTAATGTAATCCTGCCACACTGGCGCTACGTCAGGTCGCTGCAGGAGATACTCTAAGAAGTGTCCGCTTGTCACTGTTAGTACCATCGTTACATCATGACGTGGGGGCGGGGAAGACTCACGGAGCAAAAGGGAGTGTTAACATCGAATGAAAGTGGTTAATCGGGCCGTTCCCTTTCCCGTATCCAGGCGCGGACTTGATACCTGCTCCAACATACCGGCAAGCAGCCTTGGCCGCCTCGACAGGTTTTAGCCCCCTAGAGAGATTAGAGGCAATCGCAGAAGCAAGAGAGCACCCAGTCCCGTGCGTGTTGCTTGAATCTATGTACGGGCTCTCGATTATGGTAGCCTGGCCCTCTCCGAAAAGGAGATCAACAACCATCTCTCTTTCTTCAGGGGTCGTAGCTATAGTACCGTCTTTCTTAAACGGTACGTGCCCGCCTTTGACGAGCACCCACTTGGGTCCTAACTCGAGAATTCTTCGAGCAATTACTTCCAAGTCCTCCACTCGTCGAATATCGACGGCTTCTTTGCCACCATCAGACATCAAGAGCTTTGCTTCTGGAATATTTGGCGTGAGTATGAATGTGTGGGGGAGTAGCAGGGTTCGCAACTCATTCACAGCTTTCGAAGGCAGCAACTGGGAGCCAGTAGTGGCAACCATGACCTGTCAAGAGATGAGCTCCATGATATCGTGCAACCCTTCAGTAAGAATCGGTTGAGATAAGGACACCTACAGGGTCCAACACCAACGCCTCAACCTTGTAATCCTTCAGTGCCTGTGCGACCATCTCGATGGTGCGTGCAGAAGCTAGCATTCCTGAATAGCATGTTGGTAAGCCTCGAGATGAACAAGGACAGATGGAATACATGGGAGTCTGACTCACCTGTCTTCACGACACCTGGGTGAATGTCACTGAAAACAGCATCGATCTGCTTCCTCACAAACTCAGGAGGAATATGATGTATGTCAGCAACACCTGTGGTATTCTGGGCCGTCAAGGCTGTTGTTGCAGTCATGGCGTAGCAGCCATGAGCAGCAATAACTTTTTGGTCTGCCTCGAGACCACTATGAGCGAATAGGAGAGAGGGTGTTAGCGAAGGTGTTTAAAATTGGAAACAGAGTATTATAAACTTACGCACCACCACTTGAGTCGCTGCCTGCGATGACCAGAATCCTCCTATTGTCCATGATTAATCTCTCCAAAATTGGTAAATCAGCCAAGGTAAACAGTCTCCCCCCTTTTCAAAAAAAGAAACAGAGATTATTGGCCGAGACCAATGAAGAATTCAGCTTTGCGCGCGATTTTACTTTTTTGAGTTTCTCAGGATTAGCACGATACTACGTACCTAACTTAGTATTTAGGTACTTGTGCCTCAGCTATGAGATGCACACTGATGCAGTGTTGCTGCTTGTGCTACTTCGGCAGTCAGCAGTCTAAGTGGGTCCATGCCATCATCTCAACTACTACTAGTAGTATCCATCCACACACCATCCTAACTTACTGTGTTTACATTCAATGCTTTCAATTGCAGTAACTACGACTTCACTAACCCCTTACTAATACACAGTAGGTTCATGTTAGTACTAGGTAAGGCTAAGCAGGTACATAGTACTCAACCCTCAAAGATAGGGGTAGCCCCTATTTTTTAACAGACACCTACATAGTAGGTACCTACCTAAAGTAGTAGGCAGCCGACGAGAGAAACGAGAGACGAAGAAATAGGACGGCGACATGTGGCAGCAACAGAAACAAAATATTTGGCGTCTAAATTGAAGTACCTGGTCTCTCTATGTATACCTCCCCATCAAAGCAAAATGCGTACTCCGAACTCCCGCCTGCCAAAAAATAAAATAAAAAATAACCTACTCTAATAATACTGATACAAGAATCGAAACCCGAATCCAATATGCACATACCTCCAGTTGTTTCTCAATAGCGCCTGCCCTTCTATCCCCAACCCAGTCTTCTTTCTCCCTTATTCCCTGTCCTTACCCCCCTAATCCCCCCTTTTCTAGACGCAGGTCAGTAAGTGACTTCACGACGACAATCATGCCACCCCCCCGGGATCCGGGAACCCCCCCATCTGCCCCTGCCCCATCTGCTCCCCTGCCCACCCCTCCGCGCCCTCATACCTCCCAAACAGCCACCTCAGCCTCGCAACATTACTCCTCAGCTCGTCCCTCTCCCCCTCGAGCGCCGCGCACTCCCTCTCCAGCGCCTGTATGTGCCGGCGCGCCATGTCGAGCACCTCGGCCTTGCTGACGCGGCGGTCCGACAAGTCCATCAGCCCCTCCCCGTCGCCGTTGGGGTTGGGGTTGGGGTTTTCGTCGCACACCTCGCCCGCCTGCATGTTCTCGGGCAGCGCGTCGAGCAGGCTCTCGAAGTGCGCGTTCAGCCGGTTGCGGTACTGCTTCTCGACCTGGTTGTGCGTGTCGCGGCTCTTCTGCTCCTCCGCCGTCGACGGCGGGTTGTGGTGCGTGTTCTTGCTGGTGCGCGAGGCGCTGCGGAGCCGGCTGGACTTGTTGCTGTGGTGGTGGTGGTGGTTCGAGGTGGAGGATGTGGTGCTGCCCGGCGAGAAGACCTGCTGTGCGCTCTTGGACCGCTTGTTGTGGTTGTTGCTGTTGCTGTTGGTGGTGGTGGATCGCGATGATGCGTGTTTTTGTTTTTTGCTGCTGCTGGAGGGGGGTGGGCTGGTCATGGCTACGGCCCCGTAGCCCCCCTGGGTGCTGTACCCGTGGTGGTAGGGCTCTCCGGTGTCGAGGGACCGGGATCCCGCTGGCACGGCTTGGTAGTACGAATAGTCGAAGGGGTCCACGGCGGGGGGGCTGAACGAGGGGGTGCTAGATAACCCGATGTTCACGTCTGGTATGGTATGGCCGCCTGCGACGTAACGGGCGTTTCCCTGGACCGGGGTAGGGGGTAGTGGCTGGCTTTGGTAGCCCATCATATTCTCCGAAGTTACACTTGGTGTAGTGGTTGAGTAGGCAGTATACGAGGCCTGTGGGCCCCCCGAAGATACGTGTTGGTTCCTGTAGTAGGACTCGTCAGAGACAAGCACCGCTGGAAACTGTTCTGATGAAGAAACCATCTGCATATTGATGGTCAGCGGGTAGGTTACTTTTCGGTGTTCTCAATGTCTCTCAAAGGCTGTTTATGGTCTATTGGTTCTCAGGGGCTTTTATGTTGTGTGTCCGGGAGGCTGGTTTTAGTACTGGTCTCAGTCCTGCACTTCTTGGGAGTTTAATGAGACCTGACAGAAGCGATCGCATTATTTCTGAAATCGGCAATGAGGTGGAAACAACAGTAAAAATAGACAGGCTAGGTCTCCTACACCCCTCGGGATTTAGGCAACTTGAAGCACGTACCGGTAAGGTACTGAAGGTAGGGGGAGTGTTCTAGATGACAAACTTACATGAGGTGGCTTATCAACCGGATCGCCACGGTGTGAAGCTTTGTACGACATCCAAACTCATGCCTCGCTTGATAGGAAAGATGGAGGAATTAATGGTAAGACGTGAGTATCGAAAGGATAATTGTAGTCAATGGTGGGTGGCCATTTGCAAGCGTAGGTACCTATGTAGTCTATATAGTAGGTTTAGATGGATGTACTAGGACTGAACTTCTCAGCAGATATAAGCCTTCATCCTCTTTAATAGACATTTCATTATACAGTATTATCTTACAGACCAAGACCTCGTTGTTAAGAAATGCTTAGCCAATCCAAATTACCTTGACAACCGAGTGCTCAGCTAAGGCCCCCTATCCAGCTTCCAACACACACACAATACCAAATTAGGTGCCGAGACTTTAGGCTCCAGAAAAAAAGAATGTTCAAACAACATTTATCTTTAGGCCATCTGCCACGTGCTACCGTGTATATACTTCTTGACGCCTTTGTGCTGTTTCGGCCGTGGTTCCCATAGGGCAGACCGGAGGATGCATGCGCCCGAATAGCAACTACCTTGGAAATCACTCCTGGTTGCCGCTCGGAACGAACCCCGCTCTCCAGCCACCGGGTACGCTTGAAGTAGCATTTTTCATTGTCGAATGCTTCTATATGGAGCCCCTGGGAGTTATTTCCTAACGCGGGAGTCGTTTTCGATCAAGATCCTCCTTAGTCCTCGAAACACCAGGCAGCAAGGGTCCCGATTCATCGACCGTTACCCGAACGGCTTTTGTGCTACAACTAACCCTTGCCATTAAATGCGTTGAATTAGTACACTCCGTTAAATCAGCCTGTTAAAAGGGGTTCCCTATCGTGGCAGGTAGGCTCTGTTGGGTCCAGATCTAGGTACGGCTGAGTGACCAACTAGGTATGTAAGCGACGTTAAGGCATAATTTCATATTGTCTGTGACAACTCCTGCATTATAGAGATATATTTATACTTAGGTGGCGTAGCTGTGTGTTGGTTATAGGTATATGTTTCTAGATTGCAAGAAGTGATATTGTCAGCCATCCCTATTACGGGGTCTTGCCGCGATTTTATCCATGCATATAGATCCCTTTAAATCCGTCATCGGTCCCGACAATCGGAATCAAAGTGATATGTGATATACCACGTAGGCACACATATATAATTAGACATGTATGCGATGGCACCTTTAAACTGAAGCGCGAGAGAACATGGTGGAATATCTGGGTGTTGCCTTTGGTTAGGTAATGCTTCCGACTGCTGTTTCTTAAACCGGCCGTGGTTGGTAGTTGATTCCAGTGTCAATAGGGTGAGAATCACGATCATGTAACAGAGAATTTGTGATGGCTTATTTGATGATACCTAGGTTGAAACTAGAAAAACGACGCGTTTAGGTACTGGGTGTGCATTTCTTACAACTTGGGCCGGTTCCGTAGGGCATGATGCATCGCGGATCTTTTGATTAATTTTGATTTATTTTCTTTTTTTATGATTCGCCCGATAAACCCAAACTCATTGTACCATCCTTTCGTGAGGTGCCCAAGCAAGTAAGATGCAAGAAGGGTTTCATTAAGGAGGATCACCAATCCCGTTGGAGGCATGACTGTTTGTAACGGTGGTAAGCGACGTATCCGTTTTGAGTCCTAAAATGCGGTTCCATTAGGGGTGAGATTCTGGAAGGTTGGGATGGAGTAAGAAACAATATGTACTATATATATCAACTTCAGGGATGTATTGTCATTATTAGACCATTTTAGATATGTTCAATACGTAGGCATCTACCTGGTGTTTACCATCTAAGTACCCTTTCATTACCTTCAAGTATACATATGCCAAAGCTATGACCAACATCCAAGCTATTAAGGATCATCTTTCTCATGGCCATATACTCGACGTTGAACTCCATGCCCTCGTCTTCAACGGGTAGAGAATCAGTTTCTTGTGGAATGGTTCTTCTTGTTACGGTTGCTCTATCGCACTCGCTCAAGTGGGAGATGATCGATGATCCGGGAATACACTCTCGCGAAATAGGGGCTTGCTGGGAGCCCCACGATAAAGCTCCGGCTTAACCTCCTCTCAACCTAAGTGGCAGTCCACACTACTGGGTGCCTTACTAATGAGTCAATAGTCATTCTTTGCCGTATGGAATTGTCTAGAGAATGAGACGCTAGACCTTCGCTCGGACTGGTCATTTTAAAGGATATAGTTGTCAACCAAGGCGGCTCTACCCGCTGCTTGCGGTGTCTTGGTGTCAGGGGTTTCTGTATGATGGAACGACGCCACGTGCATGTGCCAATGCAAGACCGAGAACTTGTTAACGCATAGTACGGATGTTCAAGGAGGGAGTTAGGTAAAAAAAAATCCACAGTAGGCTGCCGACTTATGCTACTCGAGCCTGTTACCATCACCCTCTCTGCGACTCAGATGACTGGAACCTCTATCCGTCATGCGGGTTCTATATCCTATGATGCTGCTTTATGTGAATGGTTCGTAATCGTATCAATCTAATGCGAGGACTGGCAAAACCTTCACACCGATTCCTCAGAGAGATGCAGTGGACTGTGGCTGCCTTATGCTTCTCCTAACGGCACCACACAGCTACGGCTGTTGGCAATCATTCTGTCTCGATTGGCTGCTTAGCTGAGGTCTCGACGAGTTACATACTATTTACAAAGACTCTATCCAACTGGGCTCTATCGGCCCCTACTCGAGCAAAGCCTAAGAATTCACTACCCATCCGAGTGGCAAATTTGATACGCTGATGACACGCGGTGGCTGTTTGACATGTGTTGTCTTTGCTTGACACCTGGACTGAATAGTTCATAGGCTGACAGTGCATTAGGTCAGGTACCAAAAATGTCAGAGGGCTTTTATGCTTATTAGTCGCTATCGGGCACCAACTTGTCTTCAAAGGGGAGGAAGAACCAAGTACTGATAAACTCACAGTATTTAATATTCTACGGCTTAACTGTTGGTAATAGGAGTGAGTTACATCGTGAACGTCCCCAGGGGTTGGTTGGAACGATGGCCGACATGATTCTCCAACGAATGAACTTGAGATATTCGCGATGGCCGCTCAGTCCCGGAAATGAGATGCTAGAGTCGTCGTCAGCTTTGTGTTACGTTTACCAAGACTGCTTGGGTAATGGATTCCTTCCGATCGACTACCAAGGACATCTCCATCAGCTTACAGTTGTCTGGCACTGCTGTCAGGTCGAAGTTGGTAGCGCATGGGATTTGGGAGGTGCCAACACTTCATTCATCGCCTTAATATCACTAATAGAATGCCCTATGGCTAACTATTTAGGTAGGGTAGTCTATATCTGCTCTTTATCAAAGCGAAAGGGTGTAATGAAGTCTGTGACTGGCTAAGTTCAGCCCCTGGATATCTCAAGGGGCTGCTACATCTTTGGAGTCGTCACGAGACACTAGCGCTGCAGTTTTATACTAACAAACATCGAGTCTACCTCGAGTCTATATCATAGTCTACTCCAGCAAAGATATACTAGGCTCACTGGAACCTACAAGGTCATTCTTATTCCTATGAAGGCCGGATTACTTCCCTATGAAACCCTCATGCTGTCTCCTAGGACATCGTACTTGGCGAAGAACCAGTGCTATCCCTCTCCATTTTGCCGAATATAATTGAAGCGATTGGGCATATAGAGTCTACAACATACGATGAGCATACAAGACGTTATCCTAAACTTAGCTTAGGCGTCATGGTTGGGCCGTGTTAAGAAAACGCCTCATCATTACCTTGATACGCTCTTGCTCTCCGTGGATAGATATATGCTTACCTAGGTACCTATAACCATCTACTGACCCCTATCAGGGTTTAGACTGGGCGCCGCCTTTTTAAGATAGACCACGCCCATGCTGGAAGAAGGTAATAATAGCAAGAAAGGCATTGTATCTTCTTACTGTGCTTGATAGGCTTCATTCGAACAAATCAGATATCAACTGCGATGAGATTGGTATCCAAATACCGGCCTAGCTCTCCCTATAGATCCTATAAATCTCACTTATCCAGTATGAAAAGACTCAATGGTCCCACAGTGACACTCAGCTTCACATGACTGGCATCCAATTGGGGAGTGTCGACTCAGCTCGGTAGGATTTACACATTCGATCACGACGTCATAAAGGGCGGCAAAGGATTTGGCGAATGGTGCCTCATCCCGCAGATGGCGCCGATCGCACGAATCCTATTCAGGTGTACCCCTAATAATTATATGGGTGATACAATAGGTAGGGTCCAGTAGTAAAGCAGCTGGCAGTTGGCAGGTGCCCAGTTGGAATTGATCATTGGAGTGATTTTCCATGGGCGATGCTGAGCGTTTCCATTAGGAAGATTTATACCCTACCAGAGAAGATTCGTACCTATCTACCTAGTACCTACATAAGTACGTTGGCTGATCTGAAGAGGTACATAGGCATATACCTGAGCCCCGTTAGCATTTGAAGACATCAGATTTAGAATAGAGTGATGATGCGGTCCACATATAATAGTATCTGATACTATAAGTAGTGTTTTGTCTGTGAGGCACTACTACCTATGTATAACATCCATTAAGGCCCTTTTTAAGGGTTACGGCGTAGGATCTTCAGGATTTGTAGCGTGGGAGGAATAGGTAATTCGATCCTTGCATATGCGCACGCATGGTGGTAGGTAGGTAGGTAGGTATGTAGTAGTATACCAAGGTTACCGCCTTTCTTACTACGCAACGCTACGCTCTCAAACCAAGAGCGCCCTTGTAGAATGGTAGTATACCTATAGAAGGGCAATCGAAGGCAGCATCGTCGCCGGCATTGCCGTAACATCGCAACCCCAAAACGAAACCAAGGAACCAAACTGCTGGAGTTGCGCTACACTGGAAAGAAGAAAAAAAAGGGCCAAGACGCTGCTGCAAAAGCACTTCGCAGGCAAACATTACAGGGCCTGCAGCTCCCTCAAAGGGAAGGTGTGTAAGGGGGGCTGAACTCCCAAACGGACCAAGTACCTACTGGGTAGGTATGTAGGTATGTAGGGTTGGTACCGACCGAACCGAACGACCATCACGAATTTTTCACGTGGGGGAACAGGAATACTTGTAGGTGGTCCCCAATCCCACTCATGGCCCATTCTTATGGCTACCTTCCCATCCCAGAATAACATCTTGCAGTCGCCGATCTACTCAATTCATGCAAGAAGAAAGTGATACCATCGTCTCGTACTATTTAGTGTAGACTTGGTGAGGATGAAGAGTGGTGATCAACTCGGGTTCGTATAGTGATTACCCTCACAGCGCACTTGTATAGGTAGCAATAGCAAATGGTGTCCAAATTGGCGGGTATGTCTACCCAGGTTAGGCAGCTGATGCAACGCTGTAATGAAATGATGAAGAAAAGTTGGAGATGAGGGAAAATAGAGACGGGACCGGAACCGGGACGACCGGGACATTTAGTGAAGCCTTAGATATGTGACCACCACGTTTAATGGTGCATGATGCGCGCGTGGCAAGAATTAACTTGAGTTTATATTTAACGTACCTACTATGCCATAGGGGTCCGAATCCCGGGTTCCGATGAAGAAGGGCTGGGAATTCTGTGCCGGTCCGCGCCACGGATGTCTCACTAGCATCGGGAAGGGCTGTGGAAGGAAGGGAGCCTGCAGCCGGTTCGTGTTGTGAATCTTGTGATAGAAGGCCTGATTAGAGAATAGGGAGAGCCAGAAATGCGAAGAACGAAGCCAATTTTACACCGCTTGTCTCCCGAGTTTCCTGCGTCATGGCGACTTTACGATATTGTCATGGAGTCGAAACAAATAACTCCTTACGACAGACGTTCGCATTCCTCGGTATCGAAAGGACAACGGACAAATGACCACCAACGTTTGAGGAAGGGATTCCCTCGTTTTGGTAGCGAATTGATCGCCTGTATTGGAGAAGAAACCCCCTTACATACGAGTCGAGCCGAACAGAACCTCGCTACTGCACAGAAGCTTCTAACCTAAGCACCTTGGGAGCCGAGATGCAGAATCGCTCGTGGTTATTAACAAGGATCTTTGAATGCTTGGTGTACTTGGTGTACTTGGTACCTTTTTTCATAGAAATTGAGAGTCTCGCGCACAGACAGGTCGGACGCATCTTCCTTGCATGTCTTCTTGAAACTGCCTGGGTAGAGAGAAAGAGAAAAGATCAAAAAAATCTCCGTGGGCTGAACTTTCAAGGTTGATAATAATATCTCCCGCCTCCTTAAAACCATGAGCTTTGAAGATCTCCAGCTGTAGGGGAGGTCGGTTGTAGGTCGGTTGTAGGTCGAGACAACGGCACTTACGGCAGATAGGTTGAGGAAGGATAATGCTTGCTGCTAAGTAGTATTAACGATATCAGTGGACGATTAGTTCATTCTTGTCATGTTACGTAGTGTTATATTATTGATGTAATACTATGTAAGTCGTGATCGAGACGCCTAACTGTCTGAAAATCACATACATATGTAGGTATTCTCTTTCACTCGAGCCTTGTTGGTACATGTACTGTATATCTGAGATAAGAATCGACGCAATGGTCACATGGTGGTTGGTACTGTGCATAGATCTCTGGGGTGATAAACATGCGACTTCTTTCGTGACTGAGATCTTGATAAGCTCTTTTTGGTACATTAGGTAGGCTTTCCCGCCTTCATCGGGGAATATATTTGATGTGGTTGGACCTATAGAGTTCCATTCAAAGTAGGTCTACGCTCAGTACGCTGCCGGGAATGGCTGGTTCAAGGTTTGCTCTGATGTTTGCTGCCGGGCATGTACGCTGGCCTACCTGTAATGGGCAAGATTACATAGAGGCATTCTTTATTGAAGGAATCGGATCCAATCCAAAAGACAACCAGGCTTTTGATTATTGTGGATCTTGAGATGAGGTCGATGTCGGATGAACATTTGAAGGTGAATAGTCAGAATAGGGAAGTATTATTCAGAAGTCTTTCGGCGCTAGTTCTGAATGGGAAGCTGATGGAGTTGCGTCAGATCTAGGTCGCAACGCTTGTATTAGGTCAGACGTTCCCTAGCGAACATGTCGTCGATCATATCAGGCTATCAGCACATAGTTACTCGGCAAATAAGCAAACAAACATATTATGCTTGAATAGGTAGAACGGTATTGTTACATAGAATGTCTTTTGTTAGAGCAGCTTGCCAGCTTGGCAGCCTGCTGATAGTATTGATTACCTAGGTCAACTACCTATGTACCTACATATGATTGATGCTTTCGTTGGATCGATCTACTAAGATTCCGACGGCTTGGAAGCGGGCAACATTTCTCCCAAGCGAATCAACTTCCTGCGGTCGAAATATCTAACAATTTAATATGTACGATGTCATCTGGGAGAGTACATATGTATGCACGCAGTAAGGGGTTCGGACATCGATTCTACTTGCAGAAAATATACGTCAATTTAACGAAGCGATTCGGTAATGTAATTTGCCTCAGGCAGTACGGCGGTATATGTAGTACATAGGTTTGCTGCAAACTGCAATGCAACTGTTCGTCAAGCTGATCATGCATTGATATTTGTATCGTCGGTCTGATGCCTGTATGTACGAGCCGTCTTGCCGATTTGCTACGGGGTAGGTGTGTGGCTTCCGACTCCCCTGCGCAAGTCATCATCTTCTGAAAAGTGTGCGTTTGTATAGGTCCAGTATGCAGCAACTAGTAGCTACTGTACAATACATGTAGGTTGCTGTAGCCTGTAGGACCAGTGTAGGTAGGAGGTAAGTCAGGTAGTGAACATCACGATACTACAAACATGCATATCCCTTGATATCTGGCTGTGCAAGCTACTCCTAACTCCTCCAAAGTCGAATAGCCTGTTAGACATACTTTAGTGTGGCCGTGAATACCGGTTATTACTGCAGTAAAGCCAAGCACACGGACTATAACTTCTCGACCTGCGTACATAGTACTATGCCGTATAGCGTGGACTCCGTGGACTCGTGGAGAGCAATCAACGTGGAGCGCATCTGGAGAATATGTATTTCGGGGAGGACAGGGTTCCAAGGACCTTACCTAGTACATACCAGAGATTGTCAATCTAAGGGGTATTTCCTAGTTGATGCCTAGGATGCATAGGATACCTACTAGTAGTAGTACTGTACGAAGTAGTAGACTTGTAAATTACTTTAGCTTGGCTGTATGACACAATATTCAACCTTGGTAACATTGCTTTGAGTACATAGTTGGGTATGAATTATGTAGTAACTACTAACTATGTAGTATGAATGTCTGACTTCATGTTGTCTTGTCGCAGTATGTTTCCGTAGCCAAACCACGGAACCCTGGTCCGCCCAGCCCTTCTCTTTTTTTTTCTTTCTTCCCTCCCGTACAAGCCCCTCTTGAACCACAGCGGCATTTATAATTAATAGTTAATGTCTGTTCGCTTTCCAGCTCAAGGGCTCATACACACATACATACATACATACATACTTACTGCGTATACAATATGCACAATGCCTTATGTACAATACCTAGCTGGCTGCTGAATAGCATGTGTGTATTTATATATTTATAGTACAGTATTGTTACTATTGTACATAAGCCTGTAAGTAATAGGCTGGAGCCTCGAGGTAAATAATAAATAAGCAAAAGTAGGGGTATCTTAAAAGCGAGCAGGAAATAGGAAATTTTGTTCGACTACTACCGAGATTGCGTGTCATAATGCAGTAAAACAAGCACTAAATAATACCATGTATGTACTAATGTAATAGCGAATACGCTTGTTATGTAAAACGGACCCAGACACTTGGGTCTCTATGAGTCTATGCATTCTTGCTTTGTCTGCTTTGTCTGCTTGTCTGGACTCTGGAAGTTCCGCGGCGTTAGCACTTGTCAGGGAGCTAGGTTTCTATTCTATCCTATCAAAGCTCCCAGCTCTTTCATTATTATGATTGGTCAATTCGTCAAAGCGTTACGCATGTCCTTTAGAAAGCTCTTTGTGAAGTGAGCCTCATTTGCATGTATGTTTCAGTTGGCAGACCTCTCGGATGCATGTATTTACCTACCCTAGGTAGGATAGACTGGATAGTACAGTTAGGTATCCTTGAAGAAAGATGCGCATCAATCAATTGAAGTTCAATGTTTGCTCTGGCGCACATGTGGAGAGAAGCGGGAGTTTATGTACTTGTTATTATCGTGTACGAAGTACATATATGTAACTACACATACATGTATGTAGAATCAGTGCAGATGTATGGAGGAGATATGTATGTACAATACCTAATAACTACTACCTATTAACCCTATTAACCTTACATATTAGCCCTAACCGTCATACTACATAAGTAGTTATGTACTACTACTAGAAAAGCTACCTTACTATTAAGGTTCAAATGCCCCCAGGGGTCACTGGTTCTTCAGGGGAAGGTCTTGAGGGATGTCGTATAATCGTATGTATGTCGTACTACTTACCTATCAGTTTAGCTTTTTTGGACCAGCAGCTAGTTAATGTTCCTAATGTTTTCTTGAGAGAGAATCTTATGAGACTACTGCAGTACTAAAGGTATGTGCTCACTTAGGTAGTTACCTAGTAACTAGTAGTGAACTGCCCCTAATCAACATTTGAAGACCCACGGGTAGGTACCGGGTAACCTAGGTACTTGAGCCACCAAACACCGTAGTACCAGACCATGCCATCCGTCCAGTGACTCCAGTCTGTGCCATCTGTGCTAGTACATAGTTACCTAGTACCTATGGATATTTTACTGGATATTTTACTAAAATCTTCAATATTGTTTTGCCGTGATGGATAACTACAAATTATGTATTGCTAATCGTAACCCCGTTTCTATTCTTGATCCTCACATATGCACTTCAAGTTGTTTCCTTTCCCCGTTTCTCTGTTTCAATCTTTAAACTTGTGTCTCCTGAGAGAAGAAGAAGATCGCCAGCTCCATCGTTATCGAGCTTCACCATTCAACATCATCGACTAACTTAATTACTCCAAGGCCGAATCCTTCACCTTCGAAACGAACTACTATAGTACTACCGAGCTACTAGCACCTCCACAAAATCGATCACCGATACTACGGCACAAGTGACCCAGGTCAGAGAAGAAAAGAAAGTACCGAACAGGCTGGCCTGTGAAGTGAAGTAAACCGTGGGTGAATTATACCGGTATCCAAACGCAGACGCAAACGCAGTCGCAGTCGCATCGAAACCAGACACTCTTTACTCTTTACGTTTTACTCTAGCATACTAAAATACCTACATTACGTATTCCTTCTTTTTTTATCCGAGAGGCCCTTGAATCTACAAGCCACAGAGAGAAACCTATCGGATATATGAAAACATTGTTGGAGCTCTTGTCGTCTTCCTCAACTTAGGCGACGCAGGCGTCATCTTCAACTACATACCTACCTAACCTAGGCAAATCTCATAACTTCAAAAAACAAACAAAAAACAGAGGTACGCACATGCAAGCTCCTAGTCTATAAAATTGTCTTCTATTATATGCTATTTTATCCTTCGAATCAGTGTCAAGTGTTTTGGTTTTGAGCGGATTCAAGATGGGCTAAAGAGTTGTGGACTCTCTTGTTTCGAAATAGGAAGGCTTGCATTCTGCATTCTGCGTTCTGCATTCTACATTACAGTCAGTACCATCATCCATGAGTAGCATGTGGCCGTTAGCCAATCTGCAGTGTAACAAGGATTCATCCTCGGTGGAGATACCAAGGCTGCAGGGGGCTGTTGAAGCCATGAGCCCTGAACGCTGGTCAAATTCTGGCGGGTCTTAAAGCTGACTTGGGAGTAAGAGATGTTGATCAACTCGGGAGTCTATCCAGCGAGCATCACATCCTCCGTTCCTACAATACCAATTCACCTATGTTCCTATTCATGCTCCTACCTATTACCTTGTACACGCCCCAAGTCGAAGGAGCCCAGATGGCCTGAGCGTAGCCGTCATGATGTTGTGCACGAGAAGCCAGAAGACTCCCCACACTATCAGATTACAGATGATTTGAGAGAGATCGGGTCTTTATATTATTGTCATGATTTCGAGATGCCGCTTTACTGTATTGAATGCTGATCCGAATCTTTGTTAGCCTAATCCACACCACACACATACCGGACGGTGCTGACTAGATCAACATCCACTCCTCGAAGTCAATCTTCTTTTTTTATCTTTTTTTATTTTTATTTTTATTTTTCTTTATCACTATACCGTCTCACCACCAAGCCATCAAGTCATCAAGTCGACTAAACTGTCTGACAAGACAGATATCCGGTTCGGAGCTTGACGGGCCATAAGTGAGAAAAGAAGTAAACGACTATTAAATATCCATCCCGAACCTGCGGGGGAAAATCAAGACTACAGCGGTCTAATTTTCCGTATTTATTCACCTACATCCTATCCACCGCGGTATACGAACGGTTCCTGGCCTAATTTGTAGGCCCCCGATTGTACCTGGATTGTATGTACCTGCAGATTCACCGGCCAATCCTTCAACTTCAAACCATCCTTTTAGGAACCATATGCCGCTACTAAGAGGTTAGTGGGATCCAGTTTACCGTATTATCTTTAGATCTCAACCTTGTTGCCCTGCCCCGTTGCCCATTGGACCCGAGGAGTTTCCATGCTCTAACCGTTGTTGTGCATAGTAGTTGGAATTTGACGGCATCTTTTTATGTTTATGCTCTCCGAGACTACATACACTAAAAGCAGCTTGAACCTGGAAAGCAACTTGAGTGAATTCTCTATACATAGCAGCATTAACTAGGTACTTACCTAAATATCTGCCTGCCTATCACTGAATAGTGTTCTCTTATTCACCCATTGAGCCTGTATAACAAACTTGCATTGTATAACAATACAATACAATACAAAACAGTACAGTACGACAACGGCCCTGTGGAAATTTAGCTATCAACTTTGGGGCACAGTCAAGAGGATCCATGGAGACGTAACGGTCTTCTCACTTTTCCCGAAGACAATCCCTTACCCCCTCCCCTGTCTTTGTACATGTACCATATTACCCTTGTTGCATTTAATCCTACCCCCGAGTCGGGCCTTGCATGATCATACAAGGTACCAATATTGGCAAGCATCTCCACCCACCCCATCGCGTCAGTGTCAACACTGGGATTCTTTTATATCCACAACCTACCTCCCTAACGGGACAAAAGTTGTTTTTACCACCCCGTCTCCACAGCCTTCTTTCTGTGTCCGCCTGCGCTCTGGCAGAGAGCCCCTCGTGATAATCGAATAACTTTCAACCGACGGCGACCTGGGAAATCCAGTCCCGTGCTGAGTTTTCGAATTATCCGAACGTGGGAATAGTTCAATACGACTCTCGACTTTCGTGTCAAGCTTTCTAACGACAGGTTGCCCAACATGAATTCAATCAGCAAGGACCCGTGGCAATCGTCCATGAGAGACGAAGTGCGTTATCCCCCTGAGAGGACCGGCCGTTCGACTTCTCTCTCAGTAGCACCGGTAAACCATCGACCTTATCATGGCATTGATATCCTCGAGCCAACCAATGACGAACCGTCATCTCCGGGGCGCCTCCGATCATTCAGCAGCCGGGTGAAGCGAAACTCGGCGACTGACAAGCATGTCAGCGAAATTACGACATCATCAGGCTCATCGTCACGCCTTTCAGCGACATCAGATAAAAACTCGTGGAACCGAAGTATGGAAAGTTTGGGTTTATCACGAAATCCATCTCAACGGTCTGTATCCGCTGCTGTACCGTCGCATGATCGACCTGATAGCGCGCAATTTTTTAGCAAGGGGATATTCCACCGTAGAGGCAGACTACGCAGGGAAAGTAGCGACCAGGGTGGCCCGAATCCGACTCCCAATCCCAATCCCAATCCCAATGCCTCGCAGGATACAGCTGAGATGCCAACTGATACTGCATATCCTTTTATGCAATCCGTGTTCTCACGACGGAGGGCGTTAAGAGGAGAGCAGTCTGGGCTAGCGACCTCGAAGAAGTTACAGATATCAGGACCTTATAACTTTCAGCATCTCACACATACGCGCAAGGATAGCGTACCTGATTTAAACCGGTCGAATCGAATGGAGCTTGTATCGGAATTTTCAGAAATGCGGCCACGACGACCTTCCATGGAAAGCCTTCAACATGAAGATTCACCATTTAGGAATTTCTCTTCCGAGTCATTTTTCCGTCAAGACGATTCAGCAGGACTAAACAGTAATGGATCACAATCACGGGAAACAAGGTTACAACAACCGCCACCATCACCGCCGTCGCCGAAAAGCCGGGTGAACCCAATACAATCACAAAATCAAGGCCGCCCTCCACGCCCACCGAGATCTCCAACCGAGACTGATTTTGGACCGCCGATGCAGCACCCGCCCCCGAGGACATCTAGCCGAATCTCTACGCGACATAAGCGATTTGATTCTACTGCCACAGCAGTCATAGACCGTCCAGGCTCGACTACCGGCTTCCGAAGGCCTCAGCCATTCACGCCCTCTTCGCCTAATAAGCTACCAGTACCGCCTAGCCCCCCGCGAGCCTCATCCAAGAGTTCATTGGACCAAGAAATGACCACAGAACCGCAACAAGAGTTGCTCCACGCCATTACTACACCCGATGATGAGGCTTGGCCTTTGAGTAACAGCATCAGCTCCTTGCCCGATGTGCCTGAGGAGGAAGAGCATCACGTTCCAGCACGTGTAGGCCGCATGATGAGCGTCGTAAGCCCTTCCTCTTCTCTCAGAGGTAGTATATCAGCCCCGTTACTTCGACAGATGTCCATAAAACATACATCCAAACGATCGCCTAGCAATGCCTCTGATACTTTGGGGATATTCGGTACCAGTGCTCATTATGCCTCTCGTGGAGATATCTACGAAGACTGTTCGTTTGAAGAGACAATATATGAGGGCTGGGAGGATGACATTGATTATTGCTACGAGCATGAGGCCGAGGCGGATTGCGACTTCGCCTGGGAGCGACCATCATATGATGCAACCCGGGGACGCGAGATGGGAGGCCATCGAACCTCAGGAACCCATACACAAACCGTCTTTCTCTCAGGCCGTCTTTCGTCTGGACTGCTTTCCCCTGGGAGTTTCTTTGATCTCCCTGCGCTGAGCCCAGCAAGCCAATCATCGAATGGAACTCGACATGAAGCTATAACGCCCACGAACATGGCTGTTCCCGTGACGTCCAACTTTTCTCTTCCACGACGGGAAAGCTCAGCACACCATCTTCGCGCGGACTCACGTGCTCACTCACCTGAGTGTAACTTCAAGGAGGTTCAAGGGTTTACCATATCGCCGTCTCTCCTAATCCCGAGTGATTACCACCAGCAGATGATTCAATACGAGCGGGACGAGTTGGAAGATAGTGATAATGACGAGGACCTCCTTATTCAAGGACCGTTGCTCAACGAGGGGCCTATTTTGAAGTTTGGCAATAGCCTGAAACCATCGAATGCTCGTTCAAGCGCATCAACCACTGACTCTGTCTATTCTGAGCACTCGTTGACATCTAGCCGCCACAAGTCGACGAACTCGACCTCGACTGCTTATACTCGCTGGACTGGCAGCAGCACTTCGAGCTGGCACTCCACGAAACCTACCAGTGACAATGGACACGCTGCTAATGTCTCGCCTGCCAAGGTGTCAGTATTCCCCAAGTTTAGTGACGAGGCCGTCTCGCCGCAAGACTCTGGCCGCGAGAAACATTCGAGGACGCAGTCACATGCGTGCCTTCTAATGAGGGCTACCCCCGATGCGGTATCTGCTGCCGAGTCAAAGCCTGCAAAAGAGACGATCAGGACTCGTGGACGGGCTCGAACCACCAGCCGAAGCCACACTGCCCCTCAGTTTGCTCTCTTTCCCGCTGTCGCCGCTGCACCAGGTGGTCGTGTTTAAAGGACCCCCAAGTTCCATATTATCTCCCAAAACTGTATCTTCCATCTTCTGTCGTCTCTCCCAGCTATAGCGAGCTATACATTCATTACGCTATCATCATTACCAACCGACCACTCAGGTCTCACACCAAAAGCTTCTTGGTTTCGGATATATAGACTTCTTCCTATTGGCCTGGGAGCCAGGCGTTATCGGGTATACTAGCCACCTGTGCTTGCACTTTTCTTAGACCTGTCACCATTCTTACCTACCGCCCATCAACTTCGACACATAGACACTGGCTTGCTTGGATATTGGATATTTTAAAGGATGGAGGGGTTGCATTATTTCGAAAAACTGTCGTTTCCGGCGATTCGCCTCGTTTTTTTTTTCCCACTACCAATCATCACCATCACCATCATTGATCACCAACCCCTTTATAGGGCGATTGCTCTGTTTCCTTTTTTTTGCCATTTGTTTTTCTCTTTCTGTTTTCCGCCCTATTTCTTTTGCCAAGCATCTTCTTTTCTCTAGATAAAAAAAATTATGGGCTTGAATGGTCGAAAAAAGCTCGGTGCGCGGAGTATCGAGACAATATTGCTTCGGGAGTTAATTTACAATTGCATGTTCTGGAGGGATTTCCCTTTTTTTTTTGTTTTACATTCTTCAACCCACAACAACCTCTCTTTCTTTCCCCGGGTTGACGATGTATATAAAGCAAAAAGGGAAAACGGGGGGTTTTAACTACTCATGACGGAAAGGGGGAAGGGGGAAAAATGTCATGTATCAAAGGAGGATTCGCACATACAACAATACCTACATCATCATATTTTTGTATATGCTACCAAAAGGTATCTAACCAACCAACCTCATCTAAAACCTACTTCACCTAAGTAGGCATGTACCTATATAAGCTGTACAAACAATTTATACCGGCTTCAATGCTTTTTCTTGCTACGGAGGAATAACATTGGAGCATTATACATTGTCTCTTTGTCAACTTTGCCTTTTACCGAGGCATCCCTAGAGAGAATAAGAGGAAGAGGAGGAAGAGGAGGAAGAAGAAGAAGAAGAAGTAGGAGAAGGAGAGGATAGAGTTCAGAGACCTGTGCCTAGAAAGGGGCTGAAGCCCGTGTTTGTTTGTTTGTTGGTTCGGGGAGGATTCAAGGAGAAGAAGATGTCAGCTTAACTCTCAACTCATAGACCTACCTACCTACCTACCTAATCCACCATGCCATACAAATTTCACCCCTTTCCCTCCCCCCCTCCCCCTCTTCGTCTATGCAGTATATACAACCTAGGCATGCAGTCTAATCTATCGTGCTTGCAATATGCCGTATTCGTTTATCTTGTGTGTCTCGTGTGTGTGAGCTCGGCTCCGCGAACGAGGTCAGGTCGTGTTAATTAAATCAATGTTTTCGTTTCGGCTAGCTTAGATAGGTATGTATGTATGTATGTATGTATGTATGTGCCTAGGTAATGTATGTAGGTACGCAAGGTGGCTTAAGCTATGTACATTTTATCTCCTATATACATACATACCTCACTCACCTCGCCTCGCCTCGCCTAGAAGATAAGTCACCTAACCTTAGGTAGGTAGGTAGGTAGGTAGGTAGGTAGGTACTTAAGCGACCATAAAACAAAAAGGGGGGGGGGGGGGGCGATGGAGGACGGGTAATGCTCTCCAACGGTTATATGTGTGTGTCTAGGTAGGTGGGTATGTATGTATGTATGTATGTATGTTTCTGCGTATTCGGACATATTGAGGCTATCACGATGCTGCCGCCGGTACAATCGAGAGCTGCACGTAGAATCAAGGAAGGCCCCATGCTTGTTTTTTTTCTTCTTCGTCTTGATAGTACATTGGTTAGGTGGACACAGGTACCATATGTATAGGCATATAGACTGCAATGGCTAATAGGTACCGGCCCATAGCAGATATATAGTAGGTAGTGGCCATGTCTCGAGGTAGTATCCCGTGGAAAAAGACGGCCCATGGTACTACGCTGTGGCATGGGGAATGGAGAATGCCTGAATCTAACCAAGATCCATGATATAATGGGTATATATACCATCGAATCTACAGAGCCATACCGGCAATATACGGGTATGTCGAAAAATAGATTAACTCTTAGAACGTTATAGATGGATCCTTGGTTGGGGCACATATAAGGTAGGAGGGATATCTCAATTAGAATATTCAATGAAACTCTATATAGCTTTTTCAAAAAAAAAATAAAAAAAATACTACTCCATGTATGTAGGCAAGTAGTGTGTTAAGTTCATAGACGAACCTTTTCTTTCGTGTGATGAATGGAGCTGCGCATCTGGCAATAACCCCAAGAGACGAGACAACACCTCAGAACTCCTATCCAATGCAATGCCAGCCACCCCTGCTTCAACCGAAAAGAACCAAATAGGTTGGTTGCTGAGCACGTTCGATAATGCATCTCTATCACCATATATCTGTTTTCGGAATTCGCCCGCGTTTTCGGTGCTATGGTTGGTCAAGTAGTGAAGTATTGCTGCGTTGACTGTCGTGATCTATACCTGGATCCTCTGGATCTGATATCCTTCTTCTTTTTCGACCGAAAAAGTCACCTAATGCACTGCTTAGGCTGCGTGCTCGTCCTCGGAAGGTCTTTTGATCATCTGGCAAGGGGTCGTCCTGATAAGGCGGTTCCTCATTCTCCCGATCGCTTTGTAAAAGTGGCCCAATTGCAGAGCTTACACCGTCCTCACTGTGTGGAACGAAAAAGCTAGATCTAATGCTAGGCCTCGCTCTCCTGATGGATCTCCTTCGCCCTGATGGATTTTCCTCATTACGTAGGAGAGCATCTGCCACCACGGCACTGACTGTGGAAGACAGTGGGGATGGAGAAATGAAGGCATTGGAAAAATGATGACTGTGTTTGGAAGACTGAGCAGCGCGTGGAGTCATAGGCCGATCAGGGGTTGGGGGTGGGACGGATGGTTCGGGGAGGCTGATATTAGACTGCAAAGGTTCGGATATGGGGTTAGAAGCGATAGAGTAAATTGTTGGGACACTATCCACTGACGTCCTTGGTGGGAGGCCCGGGTGATCAGACTGCTCATCCATCGAGTTTTTCCATGGATTACTAAGGAGTGGTGAAGATTCGACCGCAGTCGGAATTGTGATTCTAGAAGTTGATGTATCAGGTTTATGGGTTGAAGGGATGATACTATTTTGCGGAAGGCTGGACGGATTTCCACCCGTGCTTGCAAAGCTGATTCGCGAAGCGCGCGACGACCGCCTTGATGATCGAGCCGAGGCGCCTTGTTGCTGGCGTTGAACTGGCCTGGGCTGCTCGGCTCGGTTAGCGTAAGGGCCAGAGGCCTCTTGATCTCGAAGACCGATAGTCTCTTCCACGTTTTCATCGTCGGACAACTGTTCCTCATCGTCGTGTCGCGGCCGGCCGCTAGTGATCAGAAACACACCAAAAAAGGTAAGGAGACAGCCTCCAATAAACTTGGCAGCCTGTCGCGCCGTTGTACGCTCGAAGTCTCGGTATAAGATAGCGCTTCCGATGATTACTGACAAAGTAAATAATACAAATTGGATAGGAATGACCTGTGTCGAATCGAATCGTTGTAATGCTTTGTTTACGTATCGAACTTGCATGACAGCAGTCCCAAGTAGAATGACTATGAGGCCGTATAAAATCGGGTTGGTGAAAGCCCTAAAGAGTGTTGATGAAAGCATAGATGAGACACCCTTGGTTGTTAAGGCAGTATACCCCCCTTGACAATATGTTAGCACCAAGCTGGCTACAAAGAAAGGACGTATAACTCACCAAATAAGCCGACAAGACCAAGATCAACCAGAATTGTTCGGTGGCCATACCTCGGGCTTGCCCACATAAGGACGATGATAAGAAAAATAGAAACACCCATGTAGACTTCGAATTCGATTGTTGCGATTGCATCCCAAACATCATGAGGATCCAGCTTGGTCTCTTCCTGATTGGCGCTTAGTACGACAGTGACAGCGCCGGCGACGGCAATAACAACACCCCAAAAGTCACGCGCCCGAAATATCTCGCCGAAGAACAATGGCGCGATGACACAGTTTGATATCAGGGCTACGACACCCAGTGGCGACACAATGGAAGCTGGCGCAAAGCCGTACGCCAAAAAGTTGCCCATCTCGCCGATAGTCATCAGGACCTGTCCTGTCCACCAGGACGGAGACTTCAGGTACGTCGAAGTAACCTTGGAGCCGTCGCATGACGGATCGGTCATGTTGGAGTCTACGGATTGGACGGAGTGAGCGAGAAGGTGAGTACTATCTAAATCGGTAGCATCGTCGTCGCTATTATGATTCTGCGTATTATCGACCGACGTTTCGGTGGTTCCGTAGCCATTACGATGGCCATTTCGAGCTCTCTTCGAAGCTTCTCTCGCTCGCTCACGAGCCTCGATGCGCACCCGATGGAGCTGTATATGCGCGTATCTCTGAACATTAAGCGCAAGGGCAATGAGGACATTGCCCACTATAGCGGTTATGATACCGATGAGGGAGCTCCAGTTACCTAGGTTAGAGCCAACCTTGTGGTCGCTCGCCTCGTTACTCGCAGCCCAGCCCATATTGGTGTTGGTTGTATTGTCCGAATGGGCCTAATTCTGACTCGGGTGTAGGCGGCCTGTAAGGTGTAAGGGGTGGAGGTGCGGTAGCCGTGGCGGATTAAGTTGTAATGAGGTTCGAGATAGTAATTGCCGTGGCTGTGCCAGCAATTGAAACGCGCCAGCTATGGCTAGTTCGTCCGTGTGAGCCGGTAGTGAATGGATTCATTGGGCTCCGTTTGAAGCGAATTTCCAAGTAGCATCTAAGCAGGAAGATGAGGCCTTTAGTGATTTGAGTAGGCTGGTAAGTTGTTGTCAAGTCGAAGTTACTACCTACCTGGGTAAGTAGTAACCCTAGGTATGTGGTGAGTGACCTATGTATTGGATGATCGGCACAATGGTTAGGGTGGAGAGTCGTGGGATTCTCGATGGCACATAAGCGTTCGGCAAGGCGAGGAAGTTCTACGGCTATTAGATGATACCCAACTTAGAACTTAGTATCGCATTATAGTATTGTGGATGGACGAACGGAATATCAATAATTTGAATGCTCATGGAAAGAAGAGCTTATAATAGTTACTAGTAGGAAAAAAAAAGAGATTAGCTATTGTACCTGGACAACAGCCCTAAAACGTTTCTGAAAATTATCGATTATTTCGAGTATGTAGATGGAAGAAAAAAAAGTATAACATAGAAAACGATAAATAATACATCGAAATAAACAACTGTAACTGATGTCAATAGTTGATAGTCGATAGTCGCCATGATAACTACTATGTATGTAACCTTAACCCGGACCTTTTAGTACTACTAGGTACATACCTACCTACCTATGTATGACATTGTGTGTACTCATTACCTAAAGGTATTTGTAGAATTTATACAATATGGATACAACTTGAATTAAGTTCAATGTTGCACATGTGGTACATCAACGATGGAGGCAGCTCTGGAACCGGAACATTGAAGTTATGAAAGTTTGTTACATGCCTAGTTAGTAGTTACTAGGTACTAACCTAGGTATGTGCCCGGGTAGTTAACTTATGTGCTGCCTGCCACATGCAGTGCCGTCATTCTGCAGAGTCAGGACCCCACAATCGATAATAAACATTTATGTACTAGGTAACATTGAATGAAGCACATACCTGAATGCATACCTGAATGCATACCTGAATGCATACCTGAACAACATTGAACTTCTACCCTACAACCACCCAACTTGTTCGCCTATACCAAGATTTTCGACAAGATGAGCGACGACGATGACGTCCAAATTGAAGGACCAGCTTTGGCGGAAGATGATCCCATGCGCGCATTCTTACCTACTTCATTCGGGAAGAAAACGAAAGAGGCTGACATAGCTGCACAAATCGACCGAAGCAAGAGAACTATCAACGAGCCGATATCTCGTCAATCCAAGTCACCAGAATCAGATTCGAACAATGACAGCGATAGCGATGATGACTCAGATGGCGCAGATGACGAAGACGAATATCCTACATCCCACGAAATGATCATCAAAACTCACGACCGCGCCGTTACTTCGCTTTCGCTAGATCCCGCTGGTGGCCGATTAATATCGGGATCAATCGACAGCACCGTCAAGCTCCACGATTTCTCTTCCTTGACCCCAACCACCATCCGAGCCTTCAGGAGTGTTGATGCTTATGAAACCAAGTCATCCGCCGCTTCAGAGTCCCATCCGGTACACCATGTTGAGTTCAATCCTCTTGCTGGGAGTGTCTTCCTTTGCATTTCGGCACATCCCCAAGCCAAAATACTATCTCGAGACGGTGATATTGTGACCGAATTCGTCAAAGGCGATATGTACCTTCGGGACATGAATAACACCAAGGGCCATGTTTCCGAGGTGACAACAGGTACGTGGCATCCCACAGACAAGAATCTGTGTGTCACCGCAGGGACGGACAGTACTTTGCGCATATGGGACATCAACAACAAACGTTGCCAGAAGGAGGTGCTGGTTTTCAAATCGAAAGCCCCCGGAGCCGCAGGCCGAACACGAATGACCGCTGTTGCTTGGGGCACTCCGGCACAAGGTGGCAACAACGTGCTCGTCTCTGCAGCTCTCGATGGGACCCTGGTGATGTGGAGCGGAAATGGACCATTCACACGACCTGTCGGGGAGATCAGAGAGGCCCATAAACCAAACACTTGGACTGGAGGTATAGACATTAGTTCGGATGGACGAATGATAGTAACGAGAGGAGGCGATAACTTGATCAAGTTATGGGATACGCGGAAATTCAAGGAGCCCCTGCTCTTTGTTGAGCATCCGTCCACCTCCGATCATTATCCAACAACCAACATCAAATATGCGCCGAATTCTACAAGCATCATCACTGGGTCGGCAACGGGCCATCTTCACATACTAAACCCCGGGAACTTGCGCCCCGAATACATTACACCTATTACGCCCGGGTCGCCTGTCATTGCTGTGGACTGGCACCCCAAGATTAACCAGATAATCACTGGGTCCGCAAATGCGGAAACGCATATTCTATACAATCCCTCCATGTCGACAAAGGGTGCAGTGGATGTTATGTCGCGCGCTCCGAAGAGGCGACATATCGATGACAACCCAGAGTTCACTACTGACCAGTCCCTTGGGCTCTCCGGGGACTCGATTATCACCCCAGGAGCGTTGCCTGGAACTAGGAAGACCGGTGTCACGGCGTCTGGAAAATCAAAGGATCCCAGGAGGCCACACGTTCCCCAGCAGACTCCATTTTTGCGAAGCCAGCCTGACGAAAAGCACATTAGTGAGAACATTCCGCTGAGTCGAATGCTACACGAGGATCCTAGAGAAGCGCTTCTCAAGTATGCAGACTTGGCTAAAAAGGATCCTGTATTCACGAAGGCGTGGAAGAGCACGCAGCCTGTAACACAGTACGCCGACGTAAGTGACGACGAAGATGACGGCCCAGATAAGAAGAAGGTGAAGAGATGAGAAGCTAGGTACTCAATGAAGATGCGGATATCGCCGCAGCAAATGTGAGACTTGATTCCTTAAGATAGCTTGTCTAATAAGTTGTACCAGTTAAATACTACTTACCTACCTAGGGTACCTAGGTATGTATATAAGATATCACCACCTAGGGGCCGCGATGGATTCCGGCAAAGCTTAGGTATGCATAAGAGCTAGGCACCTGAAATCCTAGCGCTTCTTGCTTTGTACAATACATACTAGGCATAGAGTTACAGGGTGGTCAGTGAAAGGTAGGCCCATATGTAGATCGACAATGCCGGGCTTAGGCCAATGGCAAAGACCCTGGGAAGCTTACTGGAAGTTTATGAGTTTTAGGGATATTGATAGGAACATTAAGGCTAGGTTAGGTACTTACATACTCTGCTTTGGATTACCTATCTCTACTGTGGACAACTGAAATAAAGGTTTCTACTATCTAATTTATAGTCTAAGAACAAAAGTCTGAGAACAAAATACTATCTACATAGTAACACTTAGGATAGCAGTGCAGTGAGTAGGTAGTAAGTTAATAGCTACTTATGGCTTTCTTGCTGTAGTTGTTTATCACACATTCACGGATGCTTTATGAACTTCAATGCTGACAAGCTTGATCATTTTCACCAAGTATTAGACACCAATGTTTCCAAAGAATAAATATACCTAGGTAGGTGTTATGTACTATGTGGGTGGCACTGGGTGCTAGATAATAGTAGATACAGTACTACGGTACTATAAGTACCTACTACTAGTAGTAGTAGTGCAATTAATGAGGACATTTGTATTAAGTTTTTGTTCAAAGTTGCATCTCCTAATTTCCTCATGGCTGAATGCGATTTACAGGTGCCAAATTATCAAGTATGGCCTGTATCAGGCTGTACGATACTGTATGTTGCCTATGGACAGGTGGCAAGCTGATTAATTCAAGTGGAGACTTCCAGAGCTAGTCAGGATTATTGTTGTACCGATTGGTTCAAATTGCTGGTTGTGGAGACTAGCGTGGTTTTCCTTCAGGTGACAAGCAAAACGGAGATGGAACTTGACTTGTTTGTGCGGTTGTGCGCCTTTCACATCAAACCATCTCTTTCCACGCCATCAATCGCGCATCAAAAAAAGCGAGCCGCATCACCCATCCCCGTCTAAATTCATCGACAACCATCCGTACTTACCTCCAACTTTTATTTTACGCGATTATCTCGCGAAAATAAGGCCCCTCTCTACCGACTTTTTACGCGCTCTCCACCAACCAGTTACACTTTCTTACAACTTGTTGGCCTTTTCCGGACTTGCGTTTCCCCCGCGACCGCGAAGTTGGAAAAAAAGGCCTAGAGTGAGTTTAATCTACCTGCTATCACTACTACCTGCTATTGCCTACCACCACCAACAACCTATTCTATTACTGTACCCCCTAATCCCCACCGAGATTTTCTTTTTTGATCTCCCGGCCCTTCGACCACTGCGCACCGCGTCCGACACCCGTCGCGCATCTTGACGACATCCGGTATTCTCGACCTTTTTTTTTATACTAATCCCCGTCCCGGTCCCCGTCAATTCCAACGAGGCTCGCGAATCATTGCGACGTGTTTGACCATCAACACACTCCTTCACCACCATTGATTGTCATTAACCAGCACCTTTTCCCTAGTCGCTCTTTTATCACAGCTAGATTTTATTCCCCAAGGCCACTGCGCTAATTCAATCGATTGATCTATCGATATAGCTTTGCTTCAGATATGAACGTCTCGTAACTCAACTTGGGAGAATACTAGAATTTGTTGCGACTTGTATAGTGCTGCTTCCAGCTTAGACAAAATGGCATCGGTTCAGGCCCCTCCGGCCGTGCACCATTCTGGTTCGTCAGCGATGCCAATGCAGATGAACCAGGCGCAGGTGCAAGAGATGTACATGGTTCGTACTTACCTGTCCCATACGAAAAGTTATTCTTGTCATAATATGTGCTAACTCGTGGATATAGAAGTTTCAGCAGATGAAGGAACGCGGCGTTCCACAAACGGACCCCGAATTTGTGAAGACGAGCCAATTTTTGATCAACGTTCAACAGCAACAACGAATGCGCAAGCAGCAGCAGCAGCAGCAGCAACAACAACAGAACTATTTGCAGATGCAGGCTGCACAGATGTCGCATAACACTCCTAATGGCACTGTAATTGGAAATCAGCCAGCCCCGCACAACCAACCACAGCAACCTGCTCTTCACACTACCCAGCCGCCTACTCCCAATGCCTTGAGTGCCTCTGCACTGCCCTCTACCTCTGGCCCAGGCGCCCAGCCAACTACATCGTCGCCTTCCACTGCTTCACCCATGACCCAGTTCTCTCCTCAGCAGCTAGGTCTCTTGAGACAACAGATCCAAGCCTTCAAGTTACTTAGCAAGAATGCTGGTGTACCCTACCAAATGCAACAAGCGCTGAACGCGCAACGCCAGCGTAGACAGGCGGTTGCCGAGCAATCCACTCAACCACCTGCTCCTACCGCCGCTGCTACGGCAACTCCCGCATCTGAGGCGCCCAAAGCAGAGTCTGTTCCGCCTAGCGGTGATGCCGAAGTTGAAGCAGAAGCAGAAGCCTCCTCACCCAAAGGACGAACCTTCAAGACAATCAAGTCCCCGTACGAAGGTGGTCTTGTCCGCAAGGACGTTAGCTATTACGATCATGGCCTGCGTGGTCAGCGGCTCCTCATCCCTAGCATTTTCCCTACTGGCGTCGACTTCGAGCAGTTACGGCACGAACGGGAAATCATAATCTTCAACCGCATGAAGGCCAGGTATGCTGAGCTTAAGGCACTACCGGGAAATGTTGCGCATTGGGATACTATGAAGGAGACCGTTGATTCTGATGACACGCTGAAACGCAAAGCTATCATAGAACTAAAGTCTCTAGGGTTATACGCCAAGCAGCGTGCTCTGCGTGAGAAGATTGGTCGTCAGATGATGCACTATGACAATCTGGCTATGACTACTAATCGTAGCCAGTATCGACGGACCAAGAAGCAAAGCGTGCGCGAAGCTCGCATCACAGAGAAGCTTGAGAAGCAACAGCGAGATGCTCGTGAAACTCGTGAGAAGAAGAAGCACGTTGATTTCCTCCAAGCCGTTCAACACCACAAGTCAGATATTTTCAGCTCTGCACTCGCTGCTAAGACCAGGTCAGGAAGGATAGGAAGGACTATGCATTCTCATCATTTCAATATCGAGAAGGAAGAACAGAAGCGCATTGAGCGTACAGCCAAGCAACGTCTCCAAGCTCTTAAGGCTAACGACGAAGAGGCTTACCTCAAGTTGCTCGACCAGGCGAAGGACACACGTATTACCCATCTTCTCAGGCAAACTGACGGCTTCTTGCATCAGCTTGCATCTTCTGTTAAAGCACAACAACGTCAAGCCGCGGAAAGATACGGTGACGAAATTGTGCCGGAAGAAGAAAGCGAAGTTGAGGAAGATGAAGAGGCCAGACGCAAGATCGACTATTATGCCGTGGCCCATCGTATCAAGGAGGAGGTTACAGAGCAAGCCAGCATGCTTGTTGGTGGTTCTCTCAAAGAATATCAGATCAAGGGCCTGCAATGGATGCTTTCGCTCTACAACAACAACCTCAATGGAATCCTTGCTGACGAAATGGGTCTCGGAAAGACGATCCAGACGATTAGCTTGATCACTTACCTCATCGAGCGCAAGATGCAACAGGGCCCATACCTTGTCATTGTGCCTCTCAGTACCCTGACTAACTGGAACCTGGAATTTGAGAAGTGGGCCCCTTCAGTCAGCCGTATCGTCTACAAGGGACCACCGAATACTCGAAAGCAACAACAAGAGAAGATTCGCCAAGGACGATTCCAAGTTTTGCTGACGACGTATGAATACATCATCAAAGATCGGCCCGTATTGAGCAAGATCAAATGGTTTCATATGATCATTGACGAAGGACATCGCATGAAGAACACCAACTCAAAGTTGAGCGCTACCATTTCTTCGTATTACAATACGAGATTCCGACTTATTCTCACTGGTACTCCCCTCCAGAACAACCTGGGCGAGCTCTGGGCCATGCTCAACTTCGTTCTTCCAAACATCTTCAAATCGGTAAAGACATTTGATGAATGGTTCAATACTCCGTTCGCAAATACCGGCGGACAAGACAAGATGGAGCTCAATGAAGAAGAGCAAATTCTTGTTATTCGTCGTCTCCACAAAGTGCTACGACCTTTCCTACTTCGCCGTCTGAAGAAGGATGTGGAGAAGGACCTACCGGACAAGACCGAGAAGGTCATCAAGTGCAAGTTCTCTGCACTACAGAGTCGCCTATATAAGCAAATGGTCACCCATCAGAAGATCACTGTCAGTGATGGGAAGAACGGCAAGACCGGTACCCGTGGCCTTAGCAACATGATTATGCAACTGCGCAAACTCTGCAATCATCCCTTCGTATTTGACGATGTAGAGAACCAGATGAATCCTATGAACACAAGTAATGATCTCCTTTGGCGAACCGCCGGCAAGTTCGAGCTCTTGGATCGGATCCTCCCGAAGTACAAGGCTACTGGTCATCGTGTTCTAATGTTCTTCCAAATGACGGCTATCATGGATATTATGGAGGACTTCCTTAAATACCGAGGGGTCCAGTATCTCCGCTTGGACGGAACAACAAAATCGGAGGACCGTTCAGAATTGTTGAAGGACTTCAATGCTCCAGATTCCCCTTATTTCATGTTCTTGCTTTCCACCCGTGCCGGTGGTTTGGGTCTAAATTTGCAAACCGCCGACACTGTCATTATCTACGACTCAGATTGGAACCCCCATCAGGATTTGCAAGCTCAAGATCGTGCTCATCGTATCGGTCAGAAGAACGAAGTACGTATCCTGCGACTTATTAGCTCGAGTTCCGTCGAGGAGAAGATTTTGGAACGAGCCAGGTTCAAGTTGGATATGGACGGCAAAGTCATCCAAGCTGGTCGATTCGATAATAAATCGTCGGAGACTGACCGTGACGCTATGCTTCGAACGCTGTTAGAATCGGCGGATTTAGCTGAGTCTGGCGAGCAGGAAGAAATGGACGATGAGGAGTTGAACATGATTCTTGCTCGCAATGACAATGAAATTACGGTGTTTCAGAAGTTGGACGAGGAACGTGCGAAGCATCCTCTATACGGCAATGGCCCCAATTCGAAACGTATCCCGCGCCTCATGGCCGATAATGAGCTTCCGGATATATATCTATCAGAAGGAAATCCCGTTAGCGAAGAAGCAGAAGAGGTGTTGGGTCGGGGCGCTCGTGAGAGGACACGGGTCAAATATGATGATGGTCTGACCGAAGAGCAATGGCTAATGGCTGTGGATGATGAGGAAGACACACCAGAAGCTGCGGCGGCGCGGAAACAAGCCCGCAAGGACAAGCGAGAGACAAACAGACTGAAACGGCTGGCAGTTACAAATGCATCTGGTGCAGATTCTCCGAGCGCAAGTCGCGCTAGCACTGAGGAGGTTGAGACGCCTCCCAAGAAGCGCGGTCGTAAGCCAGGCAGTAAGAACGAAAAACGCAAGGCTGAAGACGACGATGGTGAACCGCCTGCCAAGAAGCGTCGAGGACCTCAAGGGCGTCCTAGAATGATACCAGGTAATGGAGGTGATTCGCGTCTCAGTTTCGAAACACGACTAGTTCTTCAGAGGACTCTGCGTAATCTCTACGAGGGCCTGATGGAGCTTGAAGCCGATATTGCACCAGAAGATCAGGTTGCCGACGATGACGATGAAGAGCCGAATAAACGTCTGATAATCGGACCATTTGTCAAGCTGCCATCGAAACGGGATTATGGTGACTACTACCTATTGATTCAGAACCCAATCTGCATGAATCAAATACAGGCAAAGATCAAGAAGGAGGAATACAATAGCATCAATGATATGCGCAAGGACATTGCTTTGATGTGCAGCAATTGCAAGACGTACAATGAAGATGGCAGTCTTCTGTACTCGGACGCAATTGTTATGGAGGTACTTATACTTGATACCCCTTTTGCCTTCATGAGATTTGTACTAACAGACGCAGAAATTCTTCAACGACCGAGCTCAAGAAGAGATCAACGAACATCCAGAACTGGCGGATCTCGAGGATCCGTCTGGAAAAGACAGCTCAGTTCCTCCTACCAGTGCTGGGACACCACAGTCCGCTGCGAACACTACGAGGATAAAGCTGGTGACTAACGGTACCAGCCAAGCCGGTGTGGGTTCGGGTGGTATTCAGAGTGATGGTGAATAATGATTATGGTGCAATACCTAGTTGGCCCGCTATTTGTTTGATTGTTTGGGCTACTAGTTTAATATTTTGACAAAGTGGCTCTATCATAGAGCCGTTGACTCATTGAGATTTTTCTTATTCTCAAGTGACAGTTGTTGGCCCGGCAGGCTGCTCATGAAGGGGAAGTACAAGGCGTATAGGTCATGTTTACTGGCAAATGGAAAGGGGAAAGAAATGAAAGGCATGTGTATCACAAACAACCACCACAACAAGTATTTGGCGAGGCAAAGCAATACCCTGGGCTCTCTGCCTTGTTTAGTAAACCCCCCCTAAGCAAAACCGCTCTACTAATTTTCTACCACGCTTACCTACTACCTCCCCCCCTGTTTTTTTTTACCCTTCTCACTTCTTCGTGAGTATGGTAGGAGCGGTTAATTGTATGCAAATAAATTAAGAATATATTCAAGGAAGTTAAACCTACCTAATGTTGAAACTGGAATTGTGTGCATGTGTTTGGAGTGGAGGGTGGGCTGAGCTTTTGGCTTCATCGGTGCCCCTGAGCTGTATTAATTAAGTCTTCTTTTGAGTCAGTTCTCCAAGACATATATATATAGGTATGTATGCTGCTTCACAATGGGCTTAACAAGAAGCTGCCCTAGAGCATGAGGGTCATAGAAACTATCTACCTAGTAATTGGTTGTTATACTAAGTTCAGCACACCTGTAACTATTCAGATAGGTACGTAAGAGGTCTTCGGCATCACTTCAATCACATCAAAAAGTAAACGGGAGAGAGTGTGTTGTGCTGTACACCCGTTGTATAGAGTCCCGTGTAATGTGATCGGGCTATATCAGTCAACTAACGAGCATGACACTACCTAACCGGCCAAGCCATAAAGTAGTCGTCGTCGTCGTCGTCGTCGTCCACCCCGTAGAAAACGAAATTGTGGAGCAACGATTTTACATGTACCTATGTGTGTCTAATTCCCTTCCATCCTTTTTATAATCCACCCAAACCCATCCATCTTCCAATCGCCTAGGCAACGCCACCGAACCGATGAAGTCGTAATCGTAGTCGTCGCCGTGCACCCCGCAGAAAACGAAAAGTTTTCGAAACAACGTTTTTCATGTGTCTGATCCCATTCCATCCTCTCGTGATCCATTAGGCCATTCATCCACCATTCCATACGGTTTGTCATCCACCTGGTACCTGGTTCCTATGCCGTCTCGCCTCAGTTTGCACTCAGCTAGCTTGCTGGGGCGTCGTCTCTCCCCACCCCTCGCGAGGTCGCATACCAGTCCGAACCCCCCCCCTAGGGTTCCAAGAGTTCGAGCGGAATGCTGTTGTTGATTGCACCGGGCTTGGATAGTAGATCGTGTCGCACATCAAGATACTGCTAGCAAGCGCCCACCGGCGGCGGCAGGTACCTTGCTTAGGCTTTCACGCAACTCCCCGAGTAACGGAGAGGGTTGCAATGAGCCTGAAGGCACCACAGCGACCACCGAAGCATCAACCATTCTGCGACCGGGGGAGTTGAGCGTGGAAGGCACCGCCGAGGTAGGCTGGGGGGGTCAGTTTTGCTAAGCCCCCGCCCCCCCATCGCGCCGAAGATAGACCTGGCGTTTGATCTTCGCGTAGAATTGTTGTCGAGAAGACGTTGAGCCACATGTTGAAGTCGGGCAAGAAAGAAAGAAAAAAAGGACAAGCCCAAACCCGTGGATCGCGGGTTTGAGCTTGCCTTTGCTCGCCGCGAACAGCAGCAACAGAAAAACCAACACGTTGTGTCGTGTCGTTCGTGTCGTGTCAAGAGCATCCGTTTTCCTTCACGCAGTTGCCGTCATGATAGGATATGGCAAGGTAGGTATGTAGGAGAATCCAGTGGCATCCCCCATATATCCATCCGGCTTTGACATGCCACCCTCAGGAAGTGCTCGAAGCGGCGGCGGCGGTCAGGTCGGGGCTGCTGCCCATTGCCGCCCCGACCTGCGGCGTCCTAGGTAGGTGCAGGTTTCAAGGTAGAATATCAGCTGCAGCGCCGGGTTCGGGTGGATAATCCACCTTCTTTCGGCCTGAGTGGGCGGACGTTGTGAGCCCCCCAGGCCGAAAGAAGGTGGAGCGGGGTGTTGGGTGATATCTTGGCGGAGAATTTGTGTAGAACCTTCTTTAAGCCACGGGTAGAAGTAGCATGGAAAAGGGGAAAGCCCAAACCAACCAGCGGATCGCCGGCTGGTTGTTGGAAGTCAGAAGGTTATGTCGAAACACTTCAATCCTTTTCCCAAAGCAAGCACGATGATAGGCTTTATTTGTAGGAAGCAGTGGTTTGTTTTCGCGATAGCATTGTCAGTCGATACTTCCGCGGCCTAAAGCATCCGGCACGCCTCCTTCGCCTGGACGCGCTCAACTTTTCCGGCTCCCGTGCTACCAGGACAGTCAGGTTATTATACAGCCCCACCGTCGCATGAGCCTTGCCACAGGTAGAAGCAGGACAAGGAAAGGAAAAGGAGGGAAGCCCAACCCCATGGATCGCGGGTTGAGCTTATTTTCCCTCCCTACCATGTCCCTCTCCCGCCCTTCTTCTACCTGTGGCCACGAGAAGACAGACAGCTAAGAACGAGTTGATGTTGACTGTTTAGAACGTTGTTCCTTTACTGTCTGCCGCCCCCGGCCGGCCCGAATGTTGCTCTCACTCGGGCCAGCCCGTGATAGAAGAGAGAAGCATAGATACAGCCATGGGACCAAGAGAAGGAATGTCCAGTAGGGTGACGGTGAAGGTGAAAGTGAAAAGAGTAGTGGCAGCTCCTGTATGTCGACAACGGGCATCAAGGCCTCGGGATGTTTTGCCCAAACCGAACAGCAAGGTCGCATATCTTTGAACAGCGTTAAACCTCCTTGTCTTGTTGTGATTCCTCCATCGCTTGCTAGAAGGCTTTTGTCGCTCGAGGCGGACGTCTCTGGTGATCTGGACGTGCCCAATTGTCCAAGACCGCACACACGCGCACACGCCATGATGACGATATCATCCGGGTCTCTATTTGCACACAGAGCATAAAAGAGGGTAAAGTAGAACTGGAGTGGAAGACTTTTCCCAGAACGAACGTGATGGGACGGTGGTCCCCGTGGAAGAGACCACCCCGATCATCCAGCAGAGAATATACGTCCGAAGTAAGTTGAAGCAGTTTATATCTCCTTCCCTTTGAGTGTGTGTTATGGTGTGTTGTGTGTTGTGTGTGTGGTTGTCCGCCGATCTGCATGTCGTATCATTGTTCCTATGTAATCACAGACACCATGGCCAGTGTTGGCGTTGTCTTTTTCGTGATAGAAAAAGGCCATGGTGTGTGCGGCACAACTCCACGACTTTTGCGGATTTTCCGTGTTGTGTACACAAAGCTCTCGTTTTCCCCCAATACACCTGGTAGGTATGAGGTTCAGAAGGACAAGGCACCCTCGGACGTCCGCATTCCTCTATGTGCTGACTGTCGTCAACGGGTTGGGTGGGGCATTCTCCGGCCTTCGTTTCAGGGCCTCTATGTCTTTGCGACTGGGCGCTGAGTGGTGTCGTTGGAGACTTTTCCCAGGAGGGGTGCGGAAGGCGGCAGGGTGGACTTGACCGTGCTCCAAGCGACGTGATGCCGCGTCTTGGAATTCCATCTTTAGGTTGCCGCCCCAGCTGTGTTGCCAATGTTTTCCATGTGGCTTCTCTCCGTCGAAGAGGCACTGGAAGACATCAAATACAATCTCGATTCCGCTCTGTCGGTGGTTGTGTATCGTAATGGCTGTTTCGGTCCAGCAGCCGCTGCAGCCGGCGAGTATGTAAGGATTAATATTCATCTCCTGCATATCCCAGCCCTCGAGCCTGGCGCTCTCGAGGATGAAGGAAGCCTTCCGGAGAGCCATGGGGGAGAGATGGTCGGCCACCTCGTACCCATCTGTTTGTTCATTTAGCTGGTCGAGAAAGGACCAAACCAGTTGATTCAGAGGGGGGTAAAATAAGAGGTTTATGTCGATCTCGTGGCAGCACCCTTTGAAGAAAGGTCCCCGCTTCGTTAGTTTGCTAGCTTTGAAGAAGGGGACCACGGCGTCTTCATTCAGCAAGACTCGATGGGTCGTGTGCTGGATTAGTCGGCCTTCTGTTACCATCGCTTCGGTGTCTAGCTTGACGTACCCGCATATAGCGTCTGGGTTGGTACAATGAGTGCCCAGCTTCGAGAGTTTCCAGTTGGTTGATATCGCGAATCGCGGGAGGTGTGAGACGGCTTGACTGCGCTTTATCTTTGAAAGGGCTTGACGGGCATCCTCATAGGTAAAAGCATACTCTGGCCAGAAAGGACCAAAAGTCATAATGCCTTGTATGAGCGTCGCTCGATGTTTTGATGCCGTGCTTGGCTGGGTAAGGGCTAGCGATCGATTAAATATGAATACCGCTTGCCCTTTGCAAACTAGAGACTGGTAACTGTGAACTTTGGCACAGTTAGGACAAAAGAAAGCACTCTTTTTGTCCTGTATGAGTCCATGCAGAAACTTGACTCTCAATTGTCGCATCACTGTTGACTCGACACCGGCCTGTAGAGGTCTCTGCAATACAGAGGCGCCTATCAACCCGTACCTGGTGCTGCGAGCTATTTTGAGAGCCGCCTTGCAGGTGATAGAGAATGTTGTTATCTCTGCCGGATCCAAGAAGTGGATGATATGCCAAACCAGTTCTAGCGGCAAGTCGAGGATAGAGAGGCGAGGGGATGGAGCGGATTGATTGGTCATTTTAGGCATCAGATATTGATATAGCTGGACATATCTGTATGCCAGCTCAGTAGATAGGCCGGCCATGTTGTTAGATTTTGGTAGTGTAAGAAGGCCTTGGTAATACAAGGTGTTGGTAATGTTGATGAGGCGTTTTGTATGTTTGTTTCTTGGGGATGGATAAGGAGGTTGTGTCTATGTTGCTTGAACAAGGCGTGTTGGTGTCGTCGATGAGTGGTAGTGACGGGGTATTTTTAAAGAGAGTGTAGGTTAATGTCAGGGAATGTGAATGTGTCAATTGGTGTGTATGATACTTGACGATCAATAATATTGGATGAATGTATAGATGTGTAAAGGTATGAACGTAGTGAGTGATGTGGAAGAGATGTATTAATCGGTATTAATGAGTGGACGGCGATGAAGGGTAAAATAAGTAAATAAATAAAAAGGAAAGAAGTGTAAGAATCACCAGGAGGGCTGCGAGTTTATATAGTTTTCCAGAATGCCTTGCGTGCCTTATATATCAGGAACGCAATGGGAACAACGGCGATGGTAGATTTTCTATATGCGATCCTTAGGGTTACCTAGGTGAGCGGCCAATCACATCGCCGTTATATCATGATCTTGAGTACAACTGACACTGTGAATTAAATATTTACCTACCTAGGTAGCCAATGAACGGCGTTGCTAGGTTGAAAATTGCAAATGCGCAGGTTAACCTAAAATATAATAAAATACAATATGTACTAGTAGTACCCTATTACATGTGCAACCTGATATCCTAGGTATCTTAGGTAATTTCACTGAAAATGTCATAATTAATTCCAAAGTGAAGTCTAATTCTGTCCGAATTAGGAAATAAGCGCTTGGGCCATGTTGTTGTCAATGACATCCATTTTGGTTTAGTGCCGATTCAGATTACGAAAAAATAAGAATAGTTAACTTATGTAGTTACATTGTAACCTGCGCGTTTGATGTAATTAGAGTCATACATATGAGTGGACCTGAATACATGCACGTATAAAGCATGGATACATATGTAGATACAAAATGCCATGTGTACATGTGTCATGTACCTACATGTAGTAGTTACCTAAGTTACATACATACATTGTACTAATGTAATCAGCCGCTGATCTACAACTTTAGTTCGTTCTCATTTGAAGTTCCTTTCTGCATACATTTTGATGTACCTATCCATAACTACCCTACTATTAATTTACATACTACATAGTAACCATCTACCTAATACATATACTCCCATTCTCCTATGGATTGCTTGTTTGTTCGACACGAGACCTTACCGCATTTGCAATGTGGCTCTCTTCGAAGAAAAGGCCCAGTGTGATCCTTTCCCCTTTGCATTTGCTGCTTTTCGTTAGCTATGCATTGGGCCAAGGCCAGAGACAAGGTCAAGGTCAAGGTCAAGCCCAGGCCGACCCAAGTCCTTTAACAACAACGACCGACGATACTATAAAATCACCGTCCAGTATACCCTCCGTCGAACCCACCTGCGAATTTAGAACCATCAACTACATCACCCACACATTACCTCAACAGTGCCTCACCTCTGCTCCCACGACTTTCTCGACTCCAGAGTCTATTAGCGTTACCATCACCTCTTCCTCCACCGTTGCCGACTCTACCCCTAGTAGCCCTAGTAGTACCGACGGTATCAAAGATAGCGGCAGTAGTGATAGAAGCAGCAGCAGCAGCGGTAGCGGTAGCGGCAGCGATAGCAATAGCAATGGCAATGGCAATATCGAAAACAATGATCTCGACGCCGACGGAAATGACCTCAGCACAGGCGCTTTCATGTCCTTCGAGGAATGGAAGCGCATGATGCTTGCCAAGTCCGGCCAAGACGAGTTAGAGCCTAGAAACCGGAGGACCAAGGATGCGCGAGGCGATCCATACCCCGCCGACGACTTTGACAGCTTCGGCGACGAAGGCGAAGTGTCGCTCGACTTTGACGCATACTCCGATAGGATTTCCGAGATCGCATCGTCCACGAAACCATCGCAGAAAGAGAAGGGGAAAGAAGGACAGGTAGAAAAGGTAACCTATGACGAGGGATTAGCTCAGGGTTACCGTAGTAAGGATGCTGGAACCACGTGCAAAGAGAGATTTTCGTATGCCTCGTTTGACGCTGGCGCAACCGTCAAGAAAGCTAGCCCTGGTGCCAAGAACCCCAAGGCTATCCTCGTCGAGAACAAGGACTCGTATATGCTCCTTGAGTGCTCTATGCAAAACAAGTTCGTCGTCGTCGAACTGAGCGACGATATTCTTGTCGATACTGTCGTGCTAGCCAATTTCGAGTTCTTCTCCAGCATGATACGCCACTTCCGGGTAAGTGTAAGCGATCGCTATCCCGTCAAGTTAGAAAAATGGAAAATATTAGGCACCTTCCAGGCCCGCAATTCCAGAGATATCCAGCCCTTTCTTGTCCAGAACCCCCAAATATGGGCTAGGTATATACGGATTGAGATCCTGAGCCACTATGGAAATGAATATTATTGCCCCATGTCCTTGTTACGAGTACACGGCACCCGTATGCTCGACTCGTGGAAAGAAGCCGATCCTGCCGACCTGGAAAATGAAGACGAATCTAGCAAGACTGCCCCTGAATTTCCCGAAGAAACGGAAACAGTAGAAGTAGTCGAGGACCATCCGCCTGAGGAGGTGGTCGTTGCTGCTGAGTCTCCCCGGATTGAGAATCAAACGGCAGCTGTCTTGGAACAGAGCGAATGGGTACCTTTCTGGAAAGAATCATATTTCCGCCACAGTTACCCCTTTGACTTGACCTGCGGAACGATGGAAGCAGCTGAAGCTACATCACAGCCTAGCCAAGAACGCAGCCAAAATACAGCAGTACCCAACTCCCAGCCTATGGGGACCTTCGAGCAGACAAACTCGGCCAACTCGAGTACATCTTCATCGGGGGCTACAACGACGCCGTCGTCAACCAGTCAGATAACTACAGAGACAGCCAGGCCTGCTTCTTCTACTGCGTCTAGTGACACCTCACCCACCACGGCTATCGCCAATTCAACAGAGTCCGACTCCATTGTGACGCCCTCTCCAGATTCCGTATCTGTTGCTGGAGCCTCATCAACAACTACCACAACCGTATCCTCCCCCAGCGTGCAGACGTCTTCCAAGGGAAAGACCACTGCCTCCACATCTCTTAAACCACCCTCTTCAAGGTCTTCAGTCATCTCCAAGAACCAGCCCTCGGGCTCTCCCACGACGCCCCGCAACAACAAGACATCATCCACAACCTCCTCAGCCGCCTCGGGTCCCACGGTGCAAGAATCCTTCTTCAAGAGTATAACCAAACGCATCCAGGCGCTCGAGTCCAACACCACCCTGTCTCTGCAATACATCGAGTCGCAGTCCAAGTTCCTCCAGGAAGCTCTGGCCAGGCTCGAGAGGCGGCAGGTAGCCAAGGTGGACCTGTTCCTCGATACACTTAACAAGACGGTGCTCGGCGAGCTGCGCGAGGTACGCACGCAGTACGACCAGATCTGGCAGTCGACCATCATCGCCCTCGAGACGCAGCGCGAGCAGTCGGAGCGCGAGATCGTCGCCCTGAGCTCCCGCCTCGGCGTCCTCGCCGACGAGGTCATCTTCCAGAAACGCATGGCCATCTTCCAGTCCCTGCTCCTCCTCGGCTGCCTCATCCTCGTCATCTTCTCCCGCGGCAGCGGCCCAGGTGGCGTCGGCGGTGGCGTCGGCATGGGCATGGGCTTCACCGAGTCCGCCTACTACCCCTCCCAGTTCTTCAACGGCCTCGCGTCGCCCATCTTCCCCTCCACCCCAAGAGCCGCCTCCATGAAAGGCCCCCGCCACCGTGACGCCAGCAACCCCCTCCTCTCCGTCGAGGACGCCGACGCTAGCCCCATCCGCGGCGACACCCCGCCGCAACAGCAGCAGCATCAAGCCCACCTGCGCCGAAACCTTGACCTCGAGCAGACCCCCAATTCCCCCTCCTCCACCCCCTCCTCCCTCCGCCACCGACCTCGCCGCTCCTCCCGGGACCGGGACGACGACGAACCCGATGACGTAGACGGCCACCGTCGTCCATCGCCCAGCAGGGCCTCAACCGAGCCCCCCTCCGCCAACGCCGTAGACTACTACCACGCCCCGACACCGTCAAGCGTCGACATAGGCTATGATTCTGAACCCGCTTTGACGCCTATCTTGCGTAGGAACGGTGGCACCGACGGACACGGAAACGAAAACGGTAATGGCGAGAGAGAGGGGGGCTACTACGCCGATGACAGCGAAGGGTCACGTCAGAATGGCGCATCCAGTTACCTGGACTTGCTAGATAGGCGGTCGGAGAGACAACTGACGCCATCGTTAGAGACTGTCGATCCGGAACACATGTCTTTGTCGAGTAGGCCGGCTTTGCCGCATATGACATCCGCGCGGAAGCCCCTACCTGCTTTGCCAGAAGATCCAGATTAACGTATGTAATGTTCTTAGGCTCCAGCCTATTAGTTATGAATTATGAAGTCATGTTTCAAAGTCAAAGTGCCTACAAGTGATTCGATAATTTGTTAATACCTAACATTTAGAGTCTTCTAAGAATCACGGGGCAGGATGGGGGGATTTGATCGTTATAAAGACAATCGTAGTATTTTATCTATGTCTAAAGCCATGTTGTTCTAGCCCTGCCAATAATAGCCTGCCTACCCACCAGAAGAACCATTTGGCAGCCAACCCAACCCAAATTATGGCGAGAACCACAACTTAATTTACCGAGTGGTTTGGGCCGGCTTGAGAAGCCGATCTATCCTCGCCCAATGTTGACTGGGAGCGCAAAGCGGAAAATGTCGAGAACACCAAATGCCAGAACGCAAGGGTGTTGCCTGATCATTGCGATTTCATGAACGAGGATTGTTATACTTGGTGTGATTTCTTAGAAAGGAAATGTGAGGAAATGAAAAGAAACGAAAAGACGTAAAGAGAAAAAAGAAACGAAAAACGTGCAGGGAAGAAAAAACTCAGGCGTCCACCTCAGCCTAGCACCTAGATTTGTTCTAATTGCAGTGCCATATGTTATGGCTCTCATCGAAATCCACTGTAGAAATGATGAAACCCATAATTCGACTTTGCTCGCAGATAGGTAACTTAGAAGTTCAGACCTATATAGTAGGACAATCTGCGACAACTGTGACATCGATGGAGGGGTGATAAGGTGATTCCCCTATGTTTGTTGGTGAGATCCACCAGGAGCTAAGATTCGTAGCAGTATGGTTTAATATAGATAGTCCTCCTGATATTTGTTGATTTCCATGATAAGGGCTTTGACTTTTGACCTGGTCGTAGACGCAATCAATGTTGTAAATGCGATGAACCCCTTTGAAAGTTCATTCATACACTATCTTGGGTGCTGTTGAGAAATATCATGAATTTAGGGGTGAGTCGGTGGGAGGGGAAGTAGTGGGACGTCATCCATAAGACGGCCACAGAAGCATTCCATGCCTACGACGACTAGTAAAAGGGTAGTTGAGGAAGGGCTGCATCGTAATCGTATTCCTCGAGTCGCGGGTTTCCACGGTCGAATTGAGAGCGGCGTCGTCGCTGCTCGTCGCGGAAATGCTGGCCTGCGTTCGGAGTGAAAAGGCCTGTCCAGATATAGTCAGCAACTTCACTCTTGGAACAAGTCACGGTATAAGTTCAACATACCAACATGCTCGGCATTCTCACAGCTTCTCTTCATCTTCGACTGATTGTCAGGCTCGGGGAAGGGCTCTTCTTGGCCGGCTAAATCAGCGCGTGGGCCATTGAGGGTATAAAAGAGCTAGATGAATAAAATGTGTCAATTACTGTCAAATAACGTTATCCAACAAAATAACTTACTTTGGGTCGATAATGAGGGGCCTCAAGCATCACCGAGCTATTGCGGAACTTCTGGACAAGACAGTCTTTGCCTTGGATGGCTAGGCTTTGGTCAGAACCTGATAAACACGATGGGTCAATTGTACAATGGACTTACTTGCGTAGGAAATTTCTGCAACTTTGTCGCTCTTGAAGCAGTTCCAGCGTTGGTTTCCCCGAGCATTCACAAACTAAAATATGTCAATATAGCCCTTTGTTGTTTGCATGGAAGACAGCTTACATCGATGATGTCGAGTGGCTGAAAGAGTAGATTAGCAACACTGATAATATATATAAGGAAGTTGGGGGTGAGAGACTTACGTCGACAAAGTTGATGAAAGCGTAACCGACACTAAGAATCTAATCAATGACAAACTCATCCACCGTGTAGCGGACGTACTTACTTGCAGTCATTGGCGAAATCGATGCGTAGGTACATGAAGTCATATTTACCCCAGCTAGACTCGTCGACAATTCTCTTCAGCAGAGCTTGATCGACCTTGTTAGGAATGTTGCGTAACATGATCTATGAGGGTTAGTTCTTGCTCATGAGCACATTAATCATATGCAACTTACCGTCGTGCGCACGTCAGTGCCTTCTCGAATGCGGCCAACATCGACGTGGTTATGATGGTTGGCAGCATTGTAATAAGGTGATCGAGAGACTCTCATGGCATTCTGTCGACGATTGTCTGGGCGACCATAATGCTGAAACTGACGGGGAGTCGTGAGATCCGTAGACATGAACGAACCTCTTTGAGGCGTCATAGGGCTCACCAGAGAATAGTTGTTTGATGATAACATGCTACTGGCACTTCGAGAGGGGATTTGGTCGACTACATACGAAGGACTGATTGGTAAACTATGGTATATCATAGGTACCATTCCATAAGAAGGCTGCATTGGAAAGCTGCTCGCAGAGGCAGGCGATCGGGCTTGTGGGGTGAATATGGTATCAGCCGAGGACGAGACAACCGACTGTTGTCGTCCAAGAGACATGTGTCGGAAGCCGGTGTCCAAATCAGCTGGAATCGGTCCAGTTCGAGTCGGATTGAACAATCCACCAGACGCGCCTTGGATCAAGTCCGGCCGGTACAATGTAGCGCAAAATTGCAATCCCTATGATGAACATGTCAGTTACTTGAATATACCTTAAACTGTCAGCTTTGGATGCTCACATCAATGACGAGGTTTTGAAACCGAGTCACAGCGCGTAATGACATGTCGTTATCACAGTACTCAACAACGGCGCTCAAAATGCTTCCCTCTACACCATCTCGGAGTTTAAAGGCGAATAAGTCACCCTCGGTCTGGAGAACTCTCTTCACAAAGCTCTCGAGCTGGTGTGTTTCGTTCGAGGCTCGGGTAGGATGTAGAAACACACTGATATAGAGCTGGCCTTCATGCGCAGTAACAAGACCTGAGCCTGGCTCTACAACCATAGAGAACTCTCGAGGACTGATTGAACGAACAAGCCAATCGCGACCTCCCATCCGAAGATTTGAGAAAACGCTACAGGCGGCACGGATATTGGAGAAGCGAGCGAACACCTGGCCGGCGCAGTCATAGGCCTGCTTACTTCCCTGGATTGAAATACCAACCTGCTGTAGTTCCTAGATACGATACAATTAGTTGATGTACACAAACGTGCTAATAGTAATAGATCTTACTGATAGGTAGATCTCTAAAGCAGCTACGGTCACTCTACCACCATCCTTGGCGGATACAATGAGGCATCGTGAGAGCCCAGAGTCGGTGCTTAGTTGGTCATGAACAAACTCAGAGTGGGTGATACCAGCTCGAGGTGAAGACTGTTCTGAGTTCTGGCCATAGTTCTGACCTAAGCCCTCTGAGAAAACGTCGGGTCCTCGCTTAGGCTCGGATGCCGAGCCTGAACTACGAACAACCAAGGACGAAGGGAGAGGAGAGAAGACTGATGCCGTAGGGGACAGCTTCTGACCAGGTTTGAAACCGGGATCGGATGGAGAGATGAATGGGTCCTTGTCCATGTGGAGGTTGGTACGATAGAAGACATTGGACTTCTCGAGAGTCTGGGGTGCACTCGAAGGGTAAGTGATGGGACCAGCTTCGCGAGCACCAGCTGTGAGAGATCCCAACATCTTCATGGAACGAACAGATCCATCTTCTGGAGAGAAAGTGGTCAATCGAGTATCAGGAGTGCCTTTGTATGAATCGGCACCTCCGCTCGACGAATGAGGAGAGGCCGGGTTAAAATGACCCTCTGGGGCCTGCTGAATGTTCATCTTGTTTGCTGAGTCGTGTGACATTTATGGCAATTGATGAAGAGTAATGCCTTATAAATAAGACTTCATTACCTAGGTAGTCTTTAGATCCGATGTTAGTGATTATAGATGATGTGGTGAATGAGAGGGTGGTTGCATATGAATACATGAGCCCATTTACGAATAATTCTAAAGATAGGGATAGGGTATGGCTTACCTGTCTTGTCGTTTATCAGGTACTGAATACCTAGAGTTATATTCTATAGAACAACTAAATCGCACGGCCTTGCGTACAGTTAGCGGATCATGTTCCATAAGTCTCAATGAGGGTACTGTGTAGAATGGCTTTAGAATGGTCTGGGTCAATGAATGACCTGACTATGGGAATCATGAAACTGTAGAGAGAAGGGATGGGCATTATAAGTGTGATAGGGAACAGATTATGCGAGTGCTGTTCGATAACGACTAGAGCAGGAAAACATGGTAAAGAATATGAAGTTTCGCGTTGAGGTAGGAGTCTTCGGAATTGGGATTGGGATTTAGTAGTGCTGGAAGAAGACTAAGAAGAATACTCAATCAAGCATGAGTACCCCAGGGCTGGGAGGCGCGATACAAAGCTAGCAACTCAAGGGAAAAATAACATATGAAAAACAACATACCAAATGGATTCCTATCTCTTGTAATCTTTTTCTTGGATGGAGGGGAGTGTTTCCTCACGATGGTTCTGTGAATCTCGGGGCTGTCTCCTATTCTAATACTCAGTTAGGAAACAGTTGGCCTGTCTAAAGGTAAGACCAAACTTGGATTGGTAGTGGGATTCTTTACAACCTAAACGAGGTGCTGGGAAATGGAGTTGAAGATCATGGAGGGAAATGGAAGGAGAGACAACTTGAATGTGTAGTAGATGGAGGAAAGGTTAAGTGTGTGAGGAGTAGAGAGAAGTATGAAGGAAGGAAGGAGGGAGGGATTCAAATGAAAATACTGCCTTTAATACTGTGTGGGAGATGAATCGACCTCGAGTCGATTTCGAGTCGTTTTCAGAGGGTTGATAGGAAGGTGATACTCAGAGTAATACACAGGAAGTGGCAGGTGCCAGTTCAGGACGATGGTACTAGATATGCAGGTAGGCACTTACTGAAGTTTTTCGTAACTGTACAGAGTACAAAGGTATGTGATAGTTGAGTAGGTACCTAGGTAAGTAGATAGGTAGGTAGGTAGGTAGGTAGGTAAGAGATGATTTGCGTCCTGATATGTCTCTGTGGAGGATCTTGGAGGAATATAGGCTCCTAGATTAATCTATGGCTTGAATTCCGAATCATACACTGTAAACTTGTATGAGACGGAATGGAGGATTACTTAGACTGGGTAAGTGAACACAAAATAGCTAGATGAGGAGGTTAGTCCATTATTATAAAGACAATGCCACTTGAACTTACAGAGAAATTCTGTGATATCGTGTTCACGTAAGGACAAAAGAGGTTGGAAAATATGGGAACTTAGTGACCCTTGGAATATCAGTTTGGCTCAAGAAGGGTGCTTGAATGTGATTTCAAAGTTGCTCCAAGGCCACCTCACCCCAATGACAAGAAGTTAGGGAATGAAATGGTGCTAGAAAATGAAATCCAGACCAACCCCAAGACGTGACAATGGTCCAAGGCTGGAGACAGATAGAGTGAGAGTTGAGGATTGAGATATGTAAGTAAGGTTGGATGTTGTAGTTGAAGAAGATGGGCCAAAGATCAGCAGGATTAAATACTAAAAATTGAGAAGAGCCAGGACAAGAAAACCGGGCCAATTCTACATTACTGTGCATACAAGAAGCTTCATAAGGAAGGCAAGGATGACTACATTGACATAAATATGGAAAGAGCTCGTTTCAAGAGTGGCATATGGACATCATACTTTGGTAAGAATATGGCAGGACCTACCAAGTACACATATAGCACACTATACATGTGGCTAGTTGTACTGTTGGACAGAGCAATCGACTACTAATTATACACAGGCAATGACCATAACAATTGAATACAGCTGCAGTGCTGCACATGTACTTTCATTGTTTGCACTTTCCCCAGTAGCTTATTAGTTTTTTTTTTCCTTCCTGGCTGGCCTCGTCCCCCACTAAGGAAAGAGGTACTCAAATTCAACCGGTCTGGGTTTAGCTGGGGGTGAATGGATCATCTGAAATGGGATCAGGTGTATCACCCAACAAGGTCTAAATTGGCGATGATTGCTAGTATAACCCGGGAGCTACCCCAAGGAACATTTTCAACACCCATGACCCATGGAGATGCCACTTTTTTTTTTGAGCAGGTTAAGCCTGTAATCAGATTTGGGGCTGATAGCACTGTTGTCATAAGTATGATTTTCTTTCTTCTAAACGCATATATGACCCCTTTTGTCCAAGAGCCACCCTAAGTATTTACTGTATTAGATGATTGTTTTTATTAAAAAGGGGGTGAAATGTATAATAACCACTGGAGCTATCTATCTAATAGGTCGTCTGTTATTCTAGTTATTATTCTAGTTTGTGTGGATATTTATCTAAACATGAATCATCTAAAATAGGGGTTAGGCAAATACCCGTTCGGACACTCATGGAACATGGCCATGTATGGATAATTGGCCTAAACTAGGCACTGTCGATACAGTATGATATGACTGATGAAGATTTTTTCAAAGAGAATCTATACGTACGTTTCTCCATACAGGAGGCTCTAAACAAACCACGAGTAGGTTGAGTTGTTGGGCTAGAATTATTCTAGATAAACTTGGCTAAGAATAAGGACTGCAGTAAATTTCTTGGTGGTTTTAATTTGCCTTCTTGAGAATATTTTGTAGTGATCCATGGATGTATTAGGAGTTCAGAACACCTTGCCTCATATGTGGCTATATCTAAGATACCTATTAGTTATGACGGGCGAACCCTTAGTCGATGAGAGACTGCCAAAATATCATGGACTTATATAGAACTAGACCAGACCACTCGTCATTGCTGGAAGCAAGGATACCCAGTATTGTTATGTAGTACTTCCCGTGATTAGGTATCGAGATTACTATGCACTATGTACTACCTATAAATGTACAAAGCAGGACTCATCTGATCTCATCGATTGACTCCCAATCCCTAGGTTAGAAGCCAATCATGCCATCTGAAGCACGTGCAATACATGTTCTACTCATTCTAGGTATCTAGGCTCCTAAGCATGTCGGATACAAGTCAATTCAAGTGAATAATATAAATTATTATGGTTTTGACGAGAAACTACCGTTATGTTAATGCTTCAAACATTGATAAAAAGAGCTTACAGCAAGCAAGCACATCTGGATGCACTCTCTTGGAATCTTCTGGACGAGTGAAGTTGCACCGACATTGATGGTACCTACTAGTCCAGATAGATTTATAGACTGAAGGTGTTAGGCTAGTCCGCAGCACATATCGAGCAAGTAGTCTTAAGTGATATTCCCTTTCTATATGGCGAAAAAGAAAAGAAACTCCTTCGTTGAAATAATAATGAATACTTTTAGCTAAGTACGTATGTAGTTCTGCGCCACAGATATAAGCCACAGATTTACTAATACCATGCATATCCCTGCAGCGCTGGTGGTGGATCTTTCTGCCGTTGGAGATCTTCAATAAGGTTCTCTGTTTGGGGGGTATACCTAGTAGGTACCCAGGTATCTATCTACGTAGCACTCAAGTACGTTACCTAGTACATTACAGCGCTGAGAGTGCTGGGTCTAGGGATGTACCTAGTAGGTATGCACGTACGCAGCCGCGATCCTGATACGTGAGTCGTCGTCGCCTTGTTGGAAGCATCGATACTGCACAGTGGCATAAGCATTCTTTTATTCTCTACCTAGATATTACCTAATAACGTCGAACCTTCAACTAACGAAACTCCATATAGACCTAATTGATACTAAACTTCATCATTTGGCCTGTAATTATAAACATTGAAGCTGAATGATGAGGAATTGCTTTACTTCGAATAGGCTTTATCCATAAACATCTCCTGTCCAACGCTCCCTGTCGCATTGTGATGCACCTACTTCAACGTCCACCATCATGATGGCACGAAGGGTCCAGAACTACGACGATTATGGCACCGCAGTCCATCAGATAATCCTATCAACCTCAGATGCCGAATTCCTCGATCAGTTAATACCAGTCTTAAAAGATGCGACAGCAACTAATCGAGCTGCCGCTCTCACACAAAACTTATCGCAATATGCCGACGATCGAGAGTCAGAAATTGAGAGGATAGGCTTAACGAAGCACGAGGAATTCCTCGGTTCTGTCAATCACCTCCAAAATGTCCGCGAGCGGACGGTCGCTCTGACTGCGGATATCCTCGAGTTGAATCAGTCCATTCAAGCCAGTACCGAGAAGTTGGCAGAGCAGAAGCAAGCATTGGTCAATACGAAAGCTGTTCGAGAGAATATTTCCGAAGTATCCGATGCGTTGAAGGAGTCTTCGAAGATCCTGCACGCAGTCAACAACGCCCACGAATTGATCCGGAAAAAGAAGTACTACGCTGCCCTCAAGTCTCTCGAAGATCTTCAGAACGAGTTCCTGGTTCCGATAATACAGAATAATTATGCAACCCAGCACCAACTCGCCAACCTAATACAGAAGTCCATTCCTGCCTCCCAGAAGACTATATCCGAAGCGGTCATGACAGATCTCAACACATGGTTATTCCGTATTAGAGAGACGTCCCAATTTCTTGGCGAGGTGGCATTCTACCACACTGAGATGCGCCGTACACGGCAACGAGAGAGGTCAGAGAAGGATGAGTTTCTAAACCATTTCAAACTAAACTCTGCGATCGAGCTGGTATTCGACGAGAGTGAGGAATTTGACGTGCTAGACAACGAAGAGTTAAAGGTGCCACTTTGATACCCCCGCCCCCTAATGGGCTTGAAGATGCCATTTGTACTAATTTGAGACAGGTCGATTTTTCGCCTCTATTCGAAGCTTTACACATACATGATGCCCTCGGGAAAACTGATAGGTTTCGATCCGAATATGCTGCAACCAGAAGACGGCAAAAAGAACTTCTGATACCGATTTCCGTGAGCCTTACGACTGATGACGAATCTTCTTCATTGAGTAGCTTGTTGGAGGGCATTGCCGGGTTTGCGATTATCGAAAAGGCGACAATGCGGCAAGCTCCTCAACTACGTACAGCTATAGATGTGAGTAGTATCCGCCATTCCACTGAGTAAAGAGACTGAATGTTTCTAGGTTGAGGAGCTGTGGGATTCGATGTGCTCTGCTGCGATATCCCTGACGTCGAAAGCGCTAACTGACATAAACGATGCCCAAATTCTCTTAAATGTCAAGGGGCGAGTTGATCTCTTCATTCTGACAATGGAGGTAAGTAGCCTAGCACGGGAACCTGGTGAGCTAGTGACTTTCTAACATGTTTCTTTTAGGGATGGGGATATTCCGTGTCAAGACTAGATGAGTTTCTGGTCGATCTTTTCGATAGATACGCTGATCTACTGAAGAGGAGGTTCAGCGATGACTTCCAAGAGGTTCTGTCTGGCAATTATTGTGAGGAAAATACCATCGCTGACTCTTTTACTAGATCGTTTCGACTGATGATTATATGCCAATGGCTATCAACACAAGAGAAGAATATGAGAAGGTGGCTAACGTTAGCTGGTTTGCCCCTGAGAAACCTATTGAAGAGCTCACGTAAGCCTCGATGATACTTCTTATGACAATACCTATCTAACTGTCTTTAGTTTCCCCTGTGTTTTGCCCTTCTCGCAGATGTATCCACTGTGTTGCATCGATATCAGGAACTTCCTCAACCAGTTCTACTTTTTCTCAGATGACCATTTTCAACATCCTAATAAGATTGATGATACATTACGCAAAGTACGCCTCAAATATCCACACTCTCTCATCTTGTTGCTAACCTGTGCCACCAGTCTCTTGATGAACTCCTCACCACAAAAGTGTGCCAGTCCCTGGTCGAGAGATTAAGTTCGCAATATCTGGGCCAAATAGTCCAGATTTTGATCAATCTCGAGCATTTCGAGATTGCCTGTCAGGAATTGGAGCAGCTGCTTATTCGAGCGCGGTCATCGGCGTCTGCAGGCGGACCTTTAACTTTGGCTGCCACGGAACAGTTTAGGGATCATAAAAAGACGGCGGAAAAACGCATTTTTGAGCTTGTGAACTCCAAAATCGATGACCTTGTCGAGACGGCAGAGTACGATTGGATTGCATACAGCCGTCCCACGGAACCGAGCAACTACATGCAGACATTGACCAGGTATCTGTCGAACATTATGAACTCGACGCTACTAGGCCTACCAAGAGAAATTAAGGAACTTATTTACTTTGACGCGCTCAGCCACGCGGCAAACAAGATCCTCGTTAGTATCTCCTAGAGCAGCTCCAAGACGTGAGACTGATAGATGAATTGCAGGCCCTCCCGCTGTCACCGGACGTCAAGAAAATCAACCCGAACGGCGTTGCGGCGCTTTCGATGGATGTCCAGCATCTGACTCACTTCGTCGACGGCCTTGAGAATGGCTTTATGCTCCGGTCCAACTTGGACGAGCTGGAACAGACCATCCAGCTTCTGCAGTCGGATAACTCGGACGAATTCTTCGACATTTCTACCAGGAACAAGAAGTACGGGCGCGTAGATGCTTTGAATGGTCCTATCTTGTTAGAAAAGTGAGTACCGCCCCTTCGAGCTACATACGCCTTCAACCTTCAAGGGGGCCGACCCAACATATACTGACCCATCTATTCTAGGCTTACTTCACATATCTTGAGTCCAGGCCAGACTGCGCAGCGATTCGCCAACTTCTCCTCGAACCTCTCATCACGCTTTGGAACTAAATAAAGCAGATGCTTAAGCATGCAAGAGAAGACAAGGCAAGGTTATCTATCTACATGCCTACCTAATCAGGGCAGCGCTCAACTTGTATAAGCCATATTCATGCATGCCACGAGCAGGCACATAGAGAAGCCAAGGTCATCTAAAAAAGAAGAGAAAGAGGTTCAATTGCATTCATATCACCATTTGTATCCGCATGAAAATAATAGCGGTAGTAGTAAAAACCTGGAGCTCGACCTTAGAAACCCCTCCTACGCCAAACTAGCAAAAGAATAAGGACAATGTATCGCCTCGTAATATGCACGGAAGTACCAGCTCTCTCTGGAATGTACTGTTCTGTCTTCAAATGTTGTCTGTGAGTGTCTGCGTGTCTGCGTGTCTGCCTCTCCATTTCCACTTCCTGCCTCCCTGTGTGTTTGTGTGTATCTGTCGATGTAATAACCACCCGTGTTTGGACGTAGGTATTACTTGTGTAGTATCGGATTTCGTAAACTTCGTTTCAAGACCGTCGTTCTTCCTCCCTCCCTTCCTCCCTTCCTCCCTCCCACCTTGCAGCATACCGGATTTGAGTAATAAAAAGAAAGACTCCCGATAAAAAAAGAAAACAAAAAAACAAAAATAAACTCGCATAAAAAAAATCACCCGACTCTTATCCTGATGGGATTCATCAAGTTAAAAAGTCCGTAGTCCGTCCACCTCTTTCCTTCCTAGTACTCTATCTAGCAAAATCCGTCGCGGTCCTGGCGTGGGCGCATCAGGGGGGGCTGTACAACCAACCAACCAGCTTCTGGGTTAGGCAAGGTGCCTAGCTAGGCACCTTCTTCCTGTTCCACGGGAGCTGAGGTTGATGTTGTATTTTCCGGCTTGCCCCCCGCTTGGTGGGGGTCTTCGTTATTATCCACGTGCCTCAGGCCATCCTACTGCTGCTGAGGCATACCCGGATAACCATACATACCTTCCATGTCGCCGTACATGGCCTGCGGGGGTTGCTGGCTGTAGGGGCCGCCGGGCCCTGCCTGCACCTGGTTGTACATGGGCGGGCCACGGTATTCCTGGTCGCCACCCATGGCGTGGCCGCCCATGCCGTAGTCGCCTGGGCCCATGTGGTTGGCGCCGGGCATGCCGTGCGCTCCGGGCATTTGGTTACCGGCTGCGGCGGGAGGCACGCCGCCTTGGGCTGCCTGCGATTGGGCGGGGTTCGTGCGCTTGGCATGGCTCGCCTCTTCGCGCGGGACGATGTCGATGAGGAAATCGAACATGTCGCTCTTGGCGAGGGCCGAGGCGATGTCAGAACGCTGTAAGGTCCGGCGTTTGTTCTCCTCGGCGTGGATCCAGGCGCGCATGGTCAACTCGGTGATGAATATATCGCAGCCCTTGGCGAATAGAATTGGTGCTTCAGCCGAAATCATTTTTACCTCTGGATCCGCCTTCATGACCTTCTTAATTCGGGCGAGGGGCAGTTGATGTAGTTTGTAATCATGTTGGTCTGATTCAAGATGGTTGATGGTGTTTTGCCAGTAGGTCGTCAGGATATCTTTGTATTGGCCATGTAGACCTTGATGTACGTTGGCCCAAGGTCCTGTGTAGAGCTCGGCGGGTGCGAAGCCGGAATTTGCAAGCTAGATAGAGGATATTGTGTTAGTTTAGCTAGGTAGAGATAGCCGGATGGGATGGGAACTTGATGACATGAGAGAAAAACAGATTAGAGTAGAGTAGAGTAGAATAGAAAGGGAAAGAGAGGGGAAAGGGGAAAAGAGAAGAGGGATACGGGAGAGAGGGGGGGGGGGAAGAGAGCGAGAATGGTGGGACTCACAGCTGCACTGGCACCTAGAAGCAGAGATGATTAGCGACGTCGCACGAAAGAAGGCAACTCGCAACAAGATGAGAGAATGCAATCAAAAGGTAGCAAGGTAGCTGTACTTACCATAATGTCCCCCGTGTGCTATATCATACACTCCAGCCGCTGCACCTCCTCGCGAGGACTGCGGGTGATTCGACGAGGACTGATCCATGATTTTTTTCGATTGATTTGAAGGGAATTGCGCACGGAACAGTCCTACAAGCTTAAAGTGCGCAAGCGGAGAAGCACCGAGTATTTCAAAAGCTGCGCAAAACAAACACAACTCGTATTGTCCTTGACTAAAGCTGGTATGGCTGGTATAGCTGGTACAGCTGGTAGGCAAACGACAAGGCTTTCTTTGCGCGATGGTATTGCAATGCACTAGGTTACTGCACTGCACCTGTACCTGCACACGACACCAACTTGAAGCTGTTAACCTCTAGAGAATATTTTCAATCTTCTTCTTTTCTTTTCTTCGTTTCTTTTCTTCTCTTCTTTTTTCTTCCCTTTCTATCGTTTGCCGGGTATCCTCGTTTGTAGGTATGACTGAGTAAGGATACTGTGCTGTGCTGTGCTGTGCTGTGCTGTGCTGTGCTGTGCTGTTGTATGTAGACACTAGACAGACTTCCCGAGGGCGGAGAATTAAAAATCGAATAATTGAACTGTTTGTATTGTATTGTTTACACAGGCCGGGGTCGAAGCTTTCTTGGTGCGCGTGGTGATGTAACAAAAGAGCTTTTTTGAACCAGTTAGTATTTGAGTCGAGCTCGGATTGGCGAGATTGATTGGCCCGAGGACAAGTTCAAGGTGGCTGGGGGCGGGAAGTGACGAGCTCTCGGGAGAGTCGAGGTTGATTGGACGATTGTTCTTGAACTTATTTTTTTAGATGAAAATAACAAAAAAAGAAAAAAAAAAGAAAAAAAAAAAGGTTGTTTGGGCTATGCTTGTTTGTGATGTGTGATTTTAGGTTCGAGGATTTGATCAAGGTATTATGATTCGATCTACTAAGAAATGTACCATATGCTCATTAATATTATTCGTCCGTTTACTGTTGCCTTCTTCTTTCCTTTCTTTTTTTCTTTTTTTACCTAAGGGTAGTTTCTTAATCGAAAGGTTTGCTTACCTTCTTTCTTGTCTGGCGGCTCGCTCCGAGATGCCCACTTACTTAGGTAAGATGGTGCTATGTATTTATTCACCTAGTAAAATAGGTAAGGTACTGTAGGTAGGTACTAATCCTTGCTTGATATCCTTTTTCAAACTGACGAGATGGCTCATTAATGAAAAGGAATAGAAAGAAAAAAAAGAAGAAGGAAAAAGGAAAAAAAATAAAATTGGATGATTATCCTTATGACTGACTGCTTCCTGCTTGCTGCTGTAGTTGTTCAATTTATGCAGCATACGTTTTAATAGTATTGCATGAACATATATGTATGCTACCTAGTAGGTATGTATGTATAAGTACGTAGGTAGTTCAATGATCTGATCATTAACAACTCAGGATTATTTATTTAGCTCTATGTATGCGTTGGTCGGGATTGGGTAATAACGAGAACCGATTTTCTAGAAGTGCTCAGATCTTCGATGCATTTTTACGTTGTAGGATGTAGGGCTGGCCGTTGAGACTGGGCAGCCTCGATGGAAATCAATGCGCTGGCAATATGGTTGGGCATCAGCGACCCTCGACTTCAGCGACTTCAGCGACTTCAATAGTTACCTAGAAGTGGGCTATCAAGGATTTACATACAACT